>NC_143148.1:50065000-51500000 GCF_059928025.1 Delphinapterus leucas
AAAATGAAACGATGAACCTAGATGGAAGGAAAGAAAAACTGAAGCATTTGTGGAAAGATTTACTAAAACATTCAAATAACACAAAGCTCTAAATGTAGAACATAAGAATATTTTGATTTCCATTTTAGTTGAAGATCTTCTCCCTAATATAAAGAAGCAAATTGAAAATAATGTAGGTGGATGGGTGGGTCAGTCTCCATATCATTCAGGTGAGCCCCAACTCTTCGAGAAATTAAAAAGAATTGTACTAGTTTCATAACTCTAGCCTTTAGAAGATCAGAAATGTGGCCCTAGAAATAATTCAAAGCACACCTACCCTTCTTACCAAGCCCAAAACCTCCCCTACTCATCTCAGAAGGGCTGCCAATATCTTTAAAATTTTGGATTTAGGAAACAGAAGCCCTTCATGGTAGAACTCGTATTGTTTTTCGGTGCCTTTTGAGATGTAACTATTCTACATGGTTTTCTTCAGTACCCAAGGTAATTCTTAATCAGAGAGAAAAAACAACAACATAAAGGCTATTTTGAAAACTAAGCCTATAAGAAAATCTTAAAAGTCTCTTCCACAAATATTTGTAAAAAGCTTTAGCCATCTGAGCAAATAATCTTAACTTATTCCATCTGCCAGAAAAGCAATTTGAATCCAACTGCTCTTTTATAAATTAGTGAGTTTTGCATTAGTGTACCTATCCTGTGGCTAACATCAGGATACTGACTTTTTCTACCTTCAGGTAACATTGCCAAAGTTAATTTGTGAAGAGTTCTATTTAACTGACTTAAAGACAGATGAATCTAAAAATTAAAAAATGGTTCTGCAAAACCTAGGGGCAGGACAGGAATAAAGAAGCAGACGTAGACAATGGACTTGAGGACATGGGGAGGGGGAAGGCTAAGCTGGGACGAAGTGAGAGAGTGGCATGGACATACATACACTACCAAATGTAAAACAGATAGCTAGTGGGAAGCAGCCGCATAGCACAGGGAGATCAGCTCGGTGCTTTGTGACCACCTAGAGGGGTGGGATAGGGAAGGTGGGAGGGAGACGCAAGAGGGAGGAGATATGGGGATATATGTGTATGTATAGCTGACTCACTTTGTTATACAGCAGAAACTAACACACTATTGTAAAGCAATTATACTCCAATAAAGATGTTAAAAAAAAGACAGATGAGTGTTTATATAAGTCAACTATACTCTCAGAAATATAGAAACTAACTATATTCAATATCCAATAATAAACCATAATGGAAAAGAATATGAAAAAAGATATATATATATATATATATATATATGAATCACTTTGCTGTATACCAGAAACTAACATAACATTGTAAATCAGCTATACTTCAATTAAAAAAATACATACATATATATAAACTGACCCAGGTGTTTTACAAGTTTACATGATCTAGGGTAATCTTTGGTAAATAAAAGCTAGCTTAAGTTTGTTGGTTTACTTAAAACAGGCATGTCTTTAGAGTTATCAGCGTTAAATATAATATTTTCATTCTACCTAGGTTTACTAAAAGTTAAATAAGCTCATGTTATCTCTGTTACAGAATTTGTCAGCAAAAAAAAAGATAACGTGATGGTGGTTAGCTGTTTAATGTCTCACAAAAATTTCAAGACTAATCTAAATATAATTGTTGAGAACAACTGAATTAACTAAATGTAAATGAAAGTTTATAAATGAACTTTTCAACAATAATTATGCTTTACAATATGTCTACTTAAAAATGGTTTCCATAATTTTTTTGGTAACTTTAAGCCTTAAAGTTATACTGAGGTAAGTTAAATCATGGATATTCACCATCTACATCATTTCCAAATAAGACAAAATACTAAAACATTAATTACTGAACACAGGTTTATCCATTTTTGTTCTTTTACAGAGGCACCAAAGATTTTGGGGTCTATTAGTAAACACGTCTTCTGCCACACTGAAACTTTTACTATGAGGAAGACTATACTTCTAGAAAATGTGAAATGTACATATTTATAAATTTTCCAACCCAGAGAATGCTAGTGTAACAGACAGTCCACAATTGCTGACTTCTTAGTTTTCACTAGAAATGAAGGACTCTAAGGGTTAATAATTCTAATTAATATATGTAATTAAAACTACTTAGAAATAATAAAGGTGAAAGGAAACAACTGTGTATGAAAAGTAAAATGACTGATTGGTCCAGAATGAGAAAGAGGAAAAAAACCAAGGGCAAAATCTAAATGGATATAAAAAAAAGTTGTAGAAGGCTTGTGGAAAAAGAATCTTGGGAAAGGAATTTTATGTGTGGCCACACTAGCTAAGATTGGAATGGATTTATTTAAGTCTTTAAAAGAGTGAGTTTTAATATCCAATGTGTACTGGAGCAAAGTTGGAATTTAGTTTTCTATTAAAATGACAAAGTTTTATGGACTATTGGTCTGCTCTTGATAAGTGATTGTTAAAGGTTCGGGATGGGGAGGTTATTTTGTTTTGTTTTTAACTTTTGAGTAATCTACCTGGAAAGCAAAGATTTCTGTGGCTTACCAAATAATTTACTCTGCTTCACATTGTCTTAATATATCTTTAATTACTTAAGAAAACCCAGGCTTCTCAAGACTAAAACAGCTAAGTTTTGTTCACACTATGTAAACTTCTGTATTTGCCTTTAAAATCTTCTATTGGTTACATAAGTAATTAAATATTATTTCATAATGATCTATGCTCCTATTTAATCAAAAGTTCAAATATTTGACCTTTTCCCAAAATCAAATTCTAAATGGAGTCATTTGGACCTCAAACTAACTGCAAGATTTCCCAGAGGACCCCTGGAAAGTCTGAAAGGTTTTGTCTCTCACCTTGTAAAACAGAGATGTTAAACTAAGTAGATAAATAACCTACAACTTTAAGCCTTTCAACAAGTAAACTCCACATTCTCTGTGTAATGAATATTGTGTTGGCAACCAGTGTTTTATTCTTTTATTTCGTTCTTCCCAGCATCACCTGACATCTGCATTTCTCACATTCCTTTCACACCAAGTTTGTAGATTCTCTTTATGTTCTGCCATTGAGATCCATTTACATGAGATTTTGAAAATGCAAAGACGACATATGCCGTATTATTCTTCTTTAGATCTGGTGAGCAAAGGCTCACCGTGCCAGATGTGAGGCTGCACTCCCACAGGTTCTTACCCTGATTCATTCACTTCAAGCATTGGTGTCCTACAATTTGCATATTAGGGCAGCACCAGTATATTCCTGACCCTCTGGACCAGAACTGTAGTGATAAGCCCGAAAACAAACTTCAGCCTCTGATGCCTTCTGCAGCCTTTCCAGCATTGTTTAACACCAAATTCCCTATATAACTCACTTTCTGCTGTAAATGTCTACAGTGGTATTATGTTCTACTGAATATTTACTCTTACTATTATGACTCAGATAATAAGCAAAGGCACAGCCGTGTTTCATTCCCCAAACTGCATTTTTATTGGGAAAAGTGCAACTGTCCAAATAAGCCAGGTTATTTAGGTCAAGACGAATAGCACTTCTTTTTTTTTTTTTTTTTTTTTTGTGCGGTACGCGGTCCTCTCTGCTGGGGCCTCTCCCGTTGTGGAGCACAGGCTCCGGATGCGCAGGCTCAGCGGCCGTGGCTCACGGGCCTAGCCACCCCGCGGCATGTGGGATCTTCCCGGACCAGGGCACGAACCCGTGTCCCCTGCATCGGCAGGCAGACTCTCAACCACTGCGCCACCAGGGAAGCCCTGAAACACTCTTAAAAGAAATATATCTACAGAAACCTACTTCATTCCAAATTTGAATTCTCATTATACGGCAGCATACTGAATATTGAATGAGTATATCTCTATAAAACTTTAACAGTGTGTAAAAAGTCAATTATGTCTCATGTAAAATAGTCTTAATTATAGCTGTGTGATAAATTTCTTTAAATTCTGCATGCAATCATCAAACCTTGGGAAATAAGGAAGGAGAATGAATTCTTGACCTATAATTTTATAAGACAAACACTATCACAAGAAAGTAATATTGAGGGAGGAGCTTCAAGATGGCGGAAGAGTAAGACACGGAGATCACCTTCCTCCCCACAAATACATCAGAAATACATCTACATGTGGAACAACTCCTACAGAACACCTATTGAACGCTGGCAGAAGACCTCAGACCTCCCAAAAGGCAAGAAACGTACCTGGGTAGGGCAAAAGAAAAAACAGAGACAAACGAATAGGGACGGGACCCGCACCAGTGGGAGGGAGCTGTGAAGGAGGAAAGGTTGCCACACATTAGGAAGCCCCTTCGCGGGCGGAGACTGCGGGAGGCGGCGGGGGGAGCTTTGGAGCCGCGGAGAAAAGCTCAGCAACAGGGGTGCGGAGGGCAAAGCGGAGAGATGCCAGCACAGGGGATCGGTACCGACCAGCACTCACCAGCCCGAGAGGCTTGTCTGCTCACCCGCCGGGGCGGGCGGGGCTGGGAGCTGAGGCTCGGGCTTCGGTCGGAGCGCTGGGAGAGGACTGGCGTTGGCGGCATGAACACAGCCTACAGGGGGGTTAGTGCACCAAAGCTAGCCGGGAGGGAGTCCGGGAAAAGTCTGGACCTGCCAAAGAGGCAAGAGACTTTTTCTTACCTCTTTGTTTCCTGGTGTACGAGGAGAGGGGATTAAGAGCGCTGCTTAAAGGAGCTCCAGAGAAGGGTGCGAGCCGCACCTAAAAGCGCGGACCCCAGAGACGGGCATGAGACGCTAAGGCTGCTGCTGCCGCCACCAAGAAGCCTGTGTG
Organism: Delphinapterus leucas; assembly: GCF_059928025.1. NCBI lineage: Eukaryota > Metazoa > Chordata > Mammalia > Artiodactyla > Monodontidae > Delphinapterus > Delphinapterus leucas. The sequence continues at coordinate 50,069,774 of NC_143148.1, forward strand.
CGAGCACAGGTCACTATCCACACCAGCCCCTCCCGGAAGCCTGTGCAGCCCACCACTGCCAGGATCCCGGGATCCAGGGACAACTTCCCGGGGAGAACGCACGGCGCGCCTCAGGCTGGTGCAAAGTCACGCAGGCCTCTGCCGCCGCAGGCTCGCCCCGCCCTCCGCGCCCGAGTGAGCCAGAGGCCCCGAATCAGCTGCTCCTTTAACCCCATCCTGCCTGAAAGAAGAACAGACGCCCTCAGGCAACCTACACGGAGAGGTGGGGCCAAATCCAAAACTGAGCCCCGGGAGCTGTGAGAACAAAGAAGAGAAAGGGAAATTTCTCCCAGCAGCCTCAGGAGCAGCGGATTAAATCTCCACAGTCAACTTGATGTACCTGCATCTGTGGAATACCTGAATAGACAACGAATCATCCCAAATTGAGGAGGTGGACTTTGGGAACAACGATATATATTTTTTTTTCCCGTTTTCTCTTTTTGTGAGTCTGTATGTGTACGCTTCTGTGTGTGATTTTGTCTCTATAGCTTTGCTTTTACCACTTGTCCTAGGGTTCTGTCTGTCCTTTTTTCTTTTTTTTTTAAAGTATAGTTTTTAGCACTTGTTATCATTGCTGGATTTGTTTTTTGGTTTCGTTGGCCTCTTTTTTCTTTCTTTTTTTATTACTTAAAAAATTTTTTTAATGATTATTTTTTATTTTAATAACTTTTTAATTTAATTTAATTTTACCTTCTTCTTTCTTTCTTTCTTTCTTTCTTTTTTATTCCTTTTATTCTAAGCCTTGTGGATGATAGGCTCTTGGTGCTCCAGCCAGGCGTCAGGGCTGTGCCTCTGAGGTGGGAAAGCCAAATTCAGGACATTGGTCCACAAGAGACCTCCCAGCTCCATGTAATATCAAACGGCGAAAATCTCCCAGAGATCTCCATCTCAATGCCAAGGCCCAGCTTCACTCAACGACCAGCAAGCTACAGTGCTGGACACCCTATGCCAAACAACTAGCAAGACAGGAACACAACCCCACCCATTATCAGAGAGGCTGCCTAAAATCATAATAAGGCCACAGACACCCCAAAACACACCACCAGACGTGGACCTGCCCACCGGAAAGGCAAGATCCAGCCTCATCCACCAGATCAGAGGCACTAGTCCCCTCCACCAGGAAGCCTACACAACCCACTGAACCAACTTTAGCAACTGGGGGCAGACACCAAAAACAACAGGAACTATGAACCTGCAGCCTACAAAAAGAAGACCCCAAACACAGTAAGTTAAGCAAAATGAGAAGACAGAGAAACACACAGCAGATGAAGGAGCAAGGCAAAAACCCACCAGACCAAACAAATGAAGAGGAAATAGGCAGTCTACCTAAAAAAGAATTCAGAATAATGATAGTAAAGATGATCCAAAATCTTGGAAATAGAATGGAGAAAATACAAGAAATGTTTAACAAGGACCTAGAAGAACTAAAGAGCAAACAAACAGTGATGAACAACACAATAAATGAAATTAAAAATTCTCTAGAAGGGATCAATAGCAGAATAACTGAGGCACAAGAATGGATAAGTGACATGGAAGATAAAATAGTGGAAATAACGACTGCAGAGCAGAATAAAGAAAAAAGAATGAAAAGAATTGAGGACAGTTTCAGAGACCTCTGGGACAACATTAAATGCACCAACATTCAAATTATAGAGGTCCTAGAAGAAGAAGAGAAAAAGAAAGGGACTGAGAAAATATTTGAAGAGATTATAGTTGAAAACTTCCCTAATATGGGAAAGGAAATAGTTAATCAAGTCCAGGAAGCTCAGAGAGTCCCATACAGGATAAATCCAAGGAGCAACATGCCAAGACATATTAATCAAACTATCAGAAATTAAATACAAGAACAAATATTAAAAGCAGCAAGGGAAAAACAACAAATAACACACAAGGGAATCCCTATAAGGTTAACAGCTGATCTTTCAGCAGAAACTCTGCAAGCCAGAAGGGAGTGGCAGGACATATTTAAAGTGATAAAAGGGAAAAACCTACAACTAAGATTACTCTACTCAGCAAGGATCTCATTCAGATTTGACAGAGAAATTAAAACCTTTCCAGAAAAGCAATAGCTTAGAGAATTCAGCACCACCAAACCAGCTTTATAACAAATGCTAAACGAACTTCTCTAGGCAGGAAACACAAGAGAAAGAAAAGACCTAAAATAACAAACCCAAGACAATTAAGAAAATGGTAATAGGAACATACATATCTATAATTACCTTAACTGTAAATGGATTAAATGCTCCAACCAAAACACATAGACTGGCTGAATGGATACAAAAACAAGACCCATATATATGCTGTCTACAAGAGAGCCACTTCAGACCCAGGGACGCATACAGACTGAAAGTGAGGGGATGGAAAAAAGATATTCCATAGAATTGGAAATCAAAAGAAAGCTGGAGTAGCAATTCTCATATCAGACAAAATAGACTTTAAAACAAAGACTATTACAAGAGACAAAGAAGGACACTACATAATGATCAAGGGATCAATCCAAGAAGAAGATATAGCAATTGTAAATATTTATGCACCCAACATAGAAGCACCTCAATACATAAGTCAAATACTAACAGCCATAAAATGGGAAATCAACAGTAAAGTAATCATAATAGGGGACTTTAACACCCCACTTTCACCAATGGACAGTTCATCCAAAATGAAAATAAATAAGGAAACACAAGCTTTAAATGATACATTAAACAAGATGGACTTAATTGATATTTATAGGACATTCTGTCCAAAAACAACAGAATACACTTTCTTCTCAAGTGCTCATGGAACATTCTCCAGGATAGATCATATCTTGGGTCACAAATCAAGCCTTGGTAAATTTAAGAAAATTGAAATCGTATCAAGTATGTTTTCCAACCACAACGCTATGAGACTAGATATCATTCACAGGAAAAAATCTGTAAAAAATACAAACACATGGAGGCTAAACAATACACTACGTAATAACCAAGAGATCACTGAAGAAATCAAAGAGAAAATCAAAAAATACCTAGAAACAAATGACAATGAAAACACGACGACCCAAAACCTATGGGATGCAGCAAAAGCAGTTCTAAGAGGGAAGTTTATAGCAATACAATCCTACCTTCAGAAACAAGAAACATCTCGAATAAACAACCTAACCTTACACCTAAAGCCATTAGAGAAAGAAGAACAAAAAAACCCCCAAAGTTAGCAGAAGGAAAGATATCATAAAGATCAGATCAGAAATAAATAAAAAAGAAAAGAAGGAAATGATAGCAGAGATCAATAAAACTAAAAGCTGGTTCCTTGAGAAGATAAACAAAACTGATAAACCATTAGCCAGACTCATCAAGAAAAAAAGGGAGAAGACTCAAATCAATAGAATTAGAAATGAAAAAAGAGAAGTAATAACTGACACTGCAGAAATACAAAGGATCATGAGAGATTACCACAAGCAATTATATGCCAATAAAATGGACAACCTGGAAGAAATGGACAAATTATTAGAAATGCACAACCTTCCAAGACTGAACCAGGAAGAAACAGAAAATATGAACAGACCAATCACAAGCACTGAAATTGAAACTGTGATTAAAAATCTTCCAAGAAACAAAAGCCCAGGACCAGATGGCTTCACAGGCGAATTCTACCAAACATTTATAGAAGAGCTAACACCTATCCTTCTCAAACTCTTCCAAAATATAGCAGAGGGAGGAACACTCCCAAACTCATTCTACGAGGCCACCATCACCCTGATACCAAAACCAGACAAAGATGTCACAAAGAAAGAAAACTATAGGCCAATATCACTGATGAACATAGATGCAAAAATCCTCAACAAAATACTAGCAAACAGAATCCAACAGCACATTAAAAGGATCATACACCATGATCAGTAGGGTTTATCCCAGGAATGCAAGGATTCTTCATTATAGCAAATCAATCAATGTGATACACCATATTAACTAATTGAAGGAGAAAAGCCATATGGTCATCTCAATAGAGGCAGAGAAAGCTTTTGACAAAATTAAACACCCATTTATGATAAAAACCCTCCAGAAAGTAGGCATAGAGGGAACTTACCTCGACATAATAAAGGCCATATATGACAAACCCACAGCTAACATCGTCCTCAGTGTTGAAAAACTGAAAGCATTTCCACTAAGATCAGGAACAAGACAAAGTTGTCCATTCTCACCACTCTTATTCAACATAGTTTTGGAAGTTTTAGCCACAGCAATCAGAGAAGAAAAGGAAATAAGAGGAATCCAAATTGGAGAAGAAGTAAAGCTGTCACTGTTTGCAGATGCCATGATACTATACATAAAGAATCCTACAGATACTACCAGAAAACTACTAGAGCTAATCAATGAATTTGATAAAGTAGCAGGATACAAAATTAATGCAAAGAAATCTCTGGCATTCCTATACACTAATGATGAAAAAATCTCAAAGTGAAATTAAGAAAACACTCCCATTTACCACTGCAACAAAAAGAATAAAATACCTAGGAATAAACCTACTGAAGGAGACAAAAGACCTGTATGCAGAAAATTATAAGACACTGATGAAAGAAATTAAATATGATACAAACGGAGAGATATACCATGTTCTTGGATTGGAAGAATCAACAGTGTGAAAATGACTATACTAGGCAAAGCAATCTACAGATTCAGTGCAATCCCTATCAAACTACCACTGGCATTTTTCACAGAAATGGAACAAAAAATTTCACCATTTGTATGGAAACACAAAAGACCCCGAATAGCCAAAGCAATCTTGAGAAAGAAAAACGGAGTTGGAGGAATCAGTCTCCCTGACTTCGGACTATACTACAAAGCTACAGTAATCAAGACAGTATGGTACTGGCACAAAAACAGAAATATAGATCAATGGAACAGGATAGAAAGCCCAGAGATAAAGCCATGCACATACGGTCACCTTATCTTTGATAAAGGAGGCAAGAATATACAGTGGAGAAAAGACAGCCTCTTCAATAAGTGGTGCTGGGAAAACTGGACAGCTACATGTAAAAGTATGAAATTAGAACACTCCCTAACACCATACACAAAAATAAACTCAAAATGGATTAAAGACCTAAATGTAAGGCCAGACACTATCAAAGTCTTAGAGGAAACCATAGGCAGAACACTCTATGACATAAGTCACAGCAAGATCCTTTTTGACCCACCTCCTAGAGAAATGGATATAAAAACAAAAATAAACAAACGGGACCTAATGAAACTTAAAAGCTTTTGCACAGCATAGGAAACCATTAACAAGACAAAAAGACAACCCTCAGAATGGGAGGAAATATTTGCAAATGAAGCAACTGATGAAGTATTAATCTCCAAAATTTACAAGCAGCTCGTGCAGCTCAATACCAAAACAACAAACAACCCAATCCAAAAATGGGCAGAAGACCTAAATAGACATTTCTCCAAAAAAGACATACAGATGGCCAGGAAGCACATGAAAAGATGCTCAACATCATTAATTATTAGAGAAATGCAAATCAGAACTACAATGAGGCCTCACCTCACCTCACACTGGCCATCATCAAATAATAAGTGCTGGAGAGGGTATGGAGAAAAGGAAACTCTCCTACGTTGTTGGTGGGAATATAAGTTGGTGTAGTCACTATGGAAACAGTATGAAGCTTCTTTAAAAAACTAAAAATAGAGTTACTATATGATCCAGCAATCCCACTTCTGTGCATGTATCAGGAGAAACTCTAATTTGAAAAGATACATGCACCCCAGCATTCATTGCAGCACTATTTACAATAGCCAAGACATGAAAGCAACCTAAATGTCCATAGACAGATGAATGGATAAAGAAGATGTGGTACATATACACAATGAAATACTATCCAGCCATAAAAAAATGAAATAACGACATTTGCTGCAACATGGATGGACCTAGAGATTATCATACTAAGTGAAGTAAGTCAGAAAGAGAAAGACAAATACCATATGATACCACTTCTCTGTGGAATCTAAAAAAATGATGCAAATGAACTTATTTACAAAACAGAAACAGACTCAGAAACAGAGAAAACAAACTTATGGTTACCAAAGGGGAATAAAGGGGAGGGGTAAATTAGGAATTTGGTATTAAGAGATACACACTACTATACATAAAATAGATAAACAACAAGGACCTACTGTATAGCACAGGAATTCTATTCAGTGTCTTTCAATAACCTATAATGAAAAAGAATCTGAAAAAGAATATATATATGTACATGTATAACTGAATCCATTTGCTGTACACCTGAAACATTGTGAATCAACTATACTTCAATTTTTAAAAACTGTGGACTGCAAAAATAACTTGTTTCGTGATATTACCAAATTTAGTCTCATTAAACAAGATAAAGCAGTCCTGTCAGTAGGAAATGGATCCCTGTTTCTAGTGATCCATTTAGAAATAAACAAGTGCACAAATCTTGGTTTCCGGTACAGCAAGCTTGGGAGACAGAGACAGAAGAAGCAGGCCCTGCTTCTGATAACAGGAAGAGAACGACACTGTAAAGGGTCAGGGGCCAGGTCGTATAGCAGGTCTGCCATGAACCACATTCTGTTTGTGTATAAGATACTTTGAATTTTATTCAACTCTACCGTGTTCTCCCCCTCAACCAAATAATCTAATCAGGTTGGACACCAAGAAGCAGCCAAGTATAATCCAAGAAGAATCACCATCAGAGCCTTGGGCACCCTATGTTAGGATAAATGGACCAGCAGGGTCCACCACCCTAAGAAGACCAGGGGACTGGGGAGATCGTGCCACTAGTTTGCCTTAAAGAAAGAAAAATTAAAGCAATGAAAGAGCCTCTCACACCAGACTTACTGAATCAGAATCTGTCTTTTAACAAGATCCCAGGTGATTTATCTGCAAATTAAAATTTGAGAAGCATGGATCTATGATTCATTGGCAATTACCAGCTGTACTCTCAGAAGAACAAAGTAAAGAGAATAATACTCTTGGCTTTGTAACAGAGAAATGTATTCCTAGTCACAGGAGAGAATGCTCTGAAAAATAAATACAAATATATGCCAAGGGTGTGGGAAACCAACCAACACATTTTGACTAAAGTCAATGCTGGCCTGAGGATCCTGCTCTACGGAAAAGTCACGTCAAGATGATCAGTCCCACATCCTATAGTTTAATAGCCTTGAAATGTGTCCTATGAGGGAGGAACAGCATTATTATGCTATGAGCCAATTCAGATATAGTTTAATTAAGTAATATGCAAGGTCATGGCGCATGACTGGCAGAGTGATTTAGAACAGAATTAACTACTCCTTTCATTGTGGCCATTTCTGGTTGTCATCTAACAGTGCAGCATATAAACTCTAAGAAAGGTTCTGGCATTGCAGATTTATCCCTGCAGTCAGGGGAACTGAATTCTCTCTCTCGGAAGCCATAGAAACCCAACCCATCTTTCTGTTTTTAGTCCTTTGCTGATTCTAGAGGGTTTCTACCAAATAATTTGTTGTCAAACATTTGTTCCCCTTGCAGCTGACAAGCAGACCAGCATTTGCAGCCTCGGGTTGTGTCCTGTGTTGGCTCTCTCCCAAATGTCATTCCCTACCAGGCTTTCTTTCAACTGATGCATTAGGGTCTTGAATGACTACATGAAATTAACTGGAAACTGACATGCATGAGAAAAGATGTTCCCTTCCAATACTGACTCTCCACCCATCTGTCATTGCTTCCTTCTCTGGCAGCTTCACAGTTTCCCACAAATCCCAAGCAGCTTGATACAAATATGATCATCAGAGGGTTTTTGTACATTAATGCAAAGTATGCCCTGGCAACACTTAGGATAATCTGCCCAGACTAGACTAATTGATGCCCTCCCATAGAAGAGTGTGTGTCAAGAGAGTGCGAAACCAAGCCACGTTGTTTGAATTACCTCTCCACTAAAATTATTATAAAACATTTCCAATAAAATTATCCAAAAAAACCAAGGTCCTTTAATTAACTTTGATGACTTTTGTCAATTATAAAATTAAATCAAAACTTTCTTACCTACAGCAAAAACGTATCACCTTATAATATGAGAAAGAAAAGAGAAAGAGAGAGACAAGGAAAAATGATTGACAGATAGATAGATGATGGATTGATGGATGGATGGATGGATGGATGGATAGATAGATAGATAGATAACGTATAAACAGATGCAACAAATGCTGAGATCCTAAAAGAGGGCCAATAGATGTTAACAGTGCTAGTTATAATAGAAGATCCAGAAAAATGAGAAATCCTATTTTCAAGGAAAATCAAATTGAGTTAATTAAAATTTGTTTCAAGAATAAGTATTTGAGCTCCATAAAAAATAAGTTTATATACAATAGAATATATGTGGCAGGAATTGGAGATAAGGACTTGCATAGGTATGAGTTGATAAGACGTAGTTAAAGATTAAGGAAGAATATTTGCTTTGCACTGAGGAGAAGACAGCTGAATATTTAAAGCAAGCCACACAAAAGAAACCAAGGTGGTGAAGCAGAAAATAAGACCAGTATTTTTAGTCATTCATTAATTCAGTCAGTAAACAATCATTAATCCCCTTGTCCTGGAAGAAAGACCAAGACAGATCCAGGTCACTCCATACCTATTCTGTAACCACTTATGTTATTGCTGCTGGGAGAAATAAACTCATGAACTGATGAATGAAAGGAACACGCAATTCCACTGACTACCCTTTCAGGCTATTTTAAGTAGGAGGCCATAGATAAGATGCTGGCAAGTTGGTTTAAAGTTGGATCCAAAAACGTCTTTAAAAGTTAGGATGACTATTCATTTTGTCATGGAATTTTTCCTTTTACCAAATTATGTACCTTAAGTTTACATTAAATTTCTAGTTTCAGCAGTGGACTCAAAATACATGATTAAAAATATGGTCTGTGCAACTAAATATTTTCAAAATTATTTTAATTCGTTTAAATGGCAAAGGCAAATATTATTTATAAAAGAGGTTATCAAAATAGGCCAAAAGTAATGTGGTAGGCTGAATAATGCACCCCCCTCCTCCCCCCCGCCATAAAGATGTTTATGCCCTGTTCCCAGAAACTGTGAATATATTACTTTATGTGATAAAGGGACTTTGCAAATATAAGCAAGTTATGGCTCTTAAAGCAGGGAGATTATCCTGGATTATCTGTTCAGGCCAAGTATAATCACAAGGTCCTTAAAAGATGGAAGAGGGAGAGTCAGAATCAGAGAAGGTGACGTGGTGTTAGAAGCAGAGATCAGAAACAGAAAGAGAGAGAGACTGAAAGATATTTTGTCATTGTCTTTGAAGATGGGAGATAGGACTAGGGGCCATGAAACACAGGCAGCCTCTAGAAGTTGGAAAAGGTAGGGAAACAGATTCTTCCCTAGAGCCTCCAGAAGGAATTCAGCCCTGCTGGCACCTTAATTTTAGGACTTCTGACCTCCAGAACTGTAAGATAATAAATCTGTGTTGTTTGAAGACATTAAATTTCTGGTAATCTGTTACAACAGCAACAGGAAACAAATGCAAGTATACAAAACGTTGTTTAACATCATTCATTGACATTAAAATAAAAATTAAATCACAATGAGAAGACAGTTTATACACACCAGACTCACTAAAAATGGAGTAACCACTAAAAATGGAAACTATTGTGTATTGGTGAGGCTATGGAGTTACAGAAGCACTCATACTGGTGGTGGGAATGTAAGTCGGTGCAATCACTGTGGCAGACTGTTACCCTACTGGCTCCCATTTACTCTCCCATTTGTGTTGGGTGTGGTCACGTGACTTGCTTGGCCAATGAAATGTCAGCTAACGGAAAGTAAACAGAGGCTTGGTAAGTGCCAGGACGTTGGAGCCCTCTTGGGACAAGGCTGTCACCATATGAGGAAGAACAGTGTAGTATCTCGGGGTATGGGAGATGACCTGTAGACAGAGGGACACAGTCAGTTATCCTAACTAAGCCCCTCCCTAGTCAACCTTCTGGATGTATATGCAAAGCTAGCAGAAGAACACAGCCTGCCCAGAGAACTGTGAGAAATAATGCCTTGTTGTTATTTTAAGCCGCTGAGCATAGAAGACTAGTTTGTGCTTCAGATCCCATAAACCTAGGGCAAGGGAAGCACCAGGAACTTCTAGAAGCTAAAGTGTAGAAGCATTAGAAACAGAAGGATCAGTCAGAGGCCCCAGGTTTCCTCCATAACACGCCCTGCATCTGGCTGCCTCCTTGACTCCCCTGCACTCTGGACAGGCACTAGGACTCCAGGGCGCAAGTCTCGTGCTGAAAACAAAGGGACCAGGTGAAAGTATCCACTGAAAAGCAAGACTCCGATGCATCAACCAAATCCATGCCATCAGTCTTAGAATTTCCAGCCACACTGGGAGGGACACCAAGCCAATCTGCAGACAGCTAGAGGTCCCTTGTGAGATAGCTCTATTGGGTCACCACACAAGGAGGACCACTGGAGGACAATGCCCAAGCTACCCTCACTCCTGAGCTTCCAAAAAAGTTTTATGTAACTTTCTCAGAAACATGAGTACACAGGCAAGTCCAACTGGCATTGAGGTAAAGCTCCTACCGTAACAGACACGAAACCAAAAAAGAGAGAACAAAGGGAAATTGGTGCTTGGAGCAGGTTTTTTTTTAATGCTATGATTGATATCCTCAAAGAGATTTGAGAAGGTATTGTATTGGAGAAACAAGAACAGGAGAATATAAGAAAAGAACACCTGGAGGACACTAAAGAGCCCTTGGAAACTGCAATACAGTAACCGAAATGAAATTTTTTTCTTTCAAAAAACTTTTGAAAGATAAACTTAAGGGACTCTCCAAGAAGATAAGAAGACAACAGCAGAAAAAAAACAACAAAACAGCAAAAAAAAAAAGGGAAACAGTAGAGGAAAGATAGGAACATTAAAGTATCTATCCAGGAGGCCCAAATCCAACAATAGGATTTCCAGAAAGATAAAATGGAAAAATTAAGGGGAAGAAATTGTCCCCCCAAAATCAGCCAACAAATTTCCCCAGAACTGACATGAAAGTTCAGATTGAGATGGCTCCCCAAACCCAGCATGACGTAAAAAAAACCACATCAAACAGGTTTTCAGAATTTTTTAAAAAATAAAAATTTGCAAGTCTCCAGAGGGCCAGGCATTCAATCTTCAGTTAGATGGAAAATCAACAAGGCATCAGACTTCTCAGAAGAAACACCAGGAAGATGCTAGAAAAATCGCCTGAGAGTTCTGAGGGAAGATTATTTTCAGTGGAATGGGATCCTGTTTTTAATATATGCAAGCGAAAGTTCTGACTTTAGTTTTTGCTCAACTAGCACTTGGGAGTGTCAGAGACAACTGTCTACTTTGTGCTGTCAGTGAACAGGCCATCGAAAACCTGCCCCATGTCTGAGAGAAAAATCAAAGGAATGTTCGTGTATGTCCCCCAAGATGTGTATCAATTTCCTAATTAACATATTAGATTTGTATCTCATGCTTCCTAAATAATAGTAATAGTAATAATAAAGTTTTGCATCAAAAGGAGCAATGCTCTGCAACAAAAGATCTAGAGAGTCTGTATTCTATATTCTAGAATACAATTCTTATTCTATATTCTAAAATAAAATATTCATTGAGGCTTTTAAATGGGTCTGAACTCATACCAATCAGAAGAAATGTTCAAATGAATCTCTTTCCTTTACACAGGAGAAATGACATTAATTTATTGAACAGTATTTAGCAATTTACACACACCAACTCTTAAAGCTCAGCACATCTCTCCTCAGTAAGAAATTACAAAAGGGGTGGTAGATTTTTATCGTTTAATATGACATCATAGTTTTTCCTTTATCAAATTAAGTGGATTACAAGTATATTTTATCTTTCAGTTTTTTAGCGGAAGACATTATGTGAGATGTATAGTGTGGACATTCTGGAGGCAACACTCTCACTTTATTTTTCCCTATATGACTTAGAACCCCTATTGTAGTTCAGTATGAGGAGAAAGTTTTCAATAAATACATAATAAGAGAATAAAATTTAAAAAAATATTTTTCAATATAAGATATTTGTAAAGTCTTATAATAGATATTAGACAAGAAGTTTAAATAGGATGAATTTTATTTAACTTTCTACTTAGTAAACTTAGTTTTAGAAATATTTCTACTCTGGTAGAATTCTATACAATCAAGTTCTTGGTATTACAGAAATATGTACATGATGCTTGTAATTCATAAGGTCCTGCAAGATATGGAGAAAAGCCTGGCCAGAAAACAAAATTTACCCATCTACCAAAATTTGCCAATTCTACCATGAACTAAATGACAACATATACAACAACCTCTCTCTATCTCAGCATCTAGAAATGTTATCTCAAAAAAAGAGAAAAAAAAAGAATTACAGTGTGCCACTATAGTCCGTTATAATTTGATGTAAAAATTTTATGTTCTCATTCATTCTGTACCAAGTTTCAATGCAACTGTTAGCAAGGGACCATAACCCCATGTCTGTCTGCGTGAAAAACTGGCCATGTGTCCTTTATAGTGCATTCCAGAGCTCCCCCATCTATGCGTTATTTCTTTATTATTAATTCTGAGTCTCCAGTTGCTGGTGAGGCAGTGAGAATGGGAGATAATAAGCCAGTGTGTCCTCTTGCCCCGAATGTCTTCTTACATGTGTCACTCTTCCTGCACTCTTCTCCATTCCATCCCTTTCTGGAGGATGCTACATCGGAACAGAAAATATGTATTGCTTGTATTACACCTCCTCTAGCTTCCAGGCTCCTCTCCTAAGCTCCCCAAAGTTTTTGAGGCAGCTCAGAAACCATGAAAAGAAGTGAGAGGAAAAGATACACTATGACCCAGGTCCTATCGTAATGCAGGTGCTAAGCATGTTTACTGTGGCTCATACTCTCTAATATTAAGACGATTATTGTTTTATTGCAGTTTTATAGATGAGTCGATTGTGACTCCGAATTTAAATAATTTCTGCAGTTCACAGAGCTAGCAAATGGCAAAGCCAGGATTCACAACCCAGACCACTGGCCCCCGAGTGTTAGCCTTGCCAAGCTGCCCAGGTGCGTCTCATTCTCCGCTCTCTGCCTCTTCTTTGCTGTCCCCCAGTTAAATCAGTTAAGGGCTCCACTGCCCTTGTACAGTTTGCCATTTAGAATTACTGTTACTGAAGATGAAGTCCATTTGACGCAGCGGCTTCTGAACAATGACCTCCAAGCTCTGTGTCTCAGAACCGCAATATATCTAACCAGGATCAAAAAGAAAACTTTATAAATACCATAGGAAAAAATCAAAACACAATTATTTTTAATTTGCTGATTTCATCTCCCTGGAGTGCTTTTAGAAAAATAATGAGATAAATAATTACAAAGTCATAACTAGATGGTATTTAACATTTTACAAACGCAGTACACTCAGAACCATGTGCGATAATGACGGTATTCATTCCTATTCATCCTCTCTTACTTTCACGCAAGAATAAAAATGGAATGTTCTGGTTACATTTCATTTTTCCTCTTCTTCCATTCTGCTCTGCTCTATGCCCTGCGAGGCTGAAATCTACAGACTACGATTTCCAGGCTTCCCCACCTTCAGCTCATTAGATGCAGCCAGTGAGAGACACAAGAACATGAACTGTAGGAGAAGGAGAGAGTCGAGACCTTTTTATTCCTGTCCCCTCCCCGCCAGATTATGGCGTTGGCAGTGGCTGTGTTCTTTTCTCTGCAGCCACAGCTCCTGTCGTGTGGCTGTTCTCCCTCTGCTACAGCTTCCATCACATCCCAAGAACAGCTTCCTCTCCACAGCCCTTCCGACCGGATGGAGGTGACAGCTTTGAGAATTTATCAGTTCCTTGGTGATTCAACAGCACATCAATTAAAACTCCCCTCAGTTGACTCTCTGGTTGTGACAACTGTCTCCTGACCGTGAGAGTAATGACTACCAGAGTTACCCCCAAAGCGTACCCTCAAAATAGGATAATGGGATAGGATTGCTCCCGTATTTCATCAAGGCAGAAAACGCCTCCCTGATGGGGAAAATGGACCTTACAGCTCTGTGGCCTGCAGTGGCATCACTGTTACTCACACCAACACTCCTGGTAGCATGGGACGAAGGTGGGGCGGAGGGTATGGCTGGCACTTAGTTACCAAAGCAACAATACTATTTATCAAGATGTAAGGTGGGATAGCTATTCCTGACTGCCCTGGGAAGTGTAACCAAGGGGACAGATACATTTAAAGTGTTGACTTAATTCCAAGTACTGTGGATTGCAACCCTGCAAGCCTCACAGGGTGATGTTCAACCCTGCCTGCCCTACAGAGTTAAACATGCAACTTGCAGGTCTCCCAGGCTAAGGTAAAGCCTTGGTTGAAAAGAAGTGGGATTCTGCATGGCAGTGGCTGAAGCATACTTGAGGTTGAAAAATCAGGATCTCCAAATCTCTCTGTCACCATCAGAAGTATACGACTGAAGAAAAAAATAATATTAAATTTGGGCTAAATTTATTTATATGCACCCATATAATTTGGGATTATATGGGTGCATATAATCCCAAACTTGGGATTTAATAAATTGATTTAAGCACCCGGGAATGGTATTAGCATTCCGCATGATGGATCAATTCTTTCATCAACAGGCATCTATAGTAAAAAAAAAAAAAGGTTAAAATGAGAACTCCTCAAGGTAAATCGTGAATGAATGGGGCCAATGACTTAGAAAACGGACCTAATCTATGCAAACTGCTCAGCTACCCCTAAACACACCCCAGGAAGGGACAGGACATTAAATATTTTGTTGCGAGGCTGACACCAGTGTGAAGAGCTTTTCTCAGGATGCCCTCAATAGTCAGCTGCCCAGATGACCCACCCCTGTGGATCCACGGCACCTCCTTTTTCCGGTTACCCTGGGGCTTGTTCAATGGTCCCACATACAAAGTGGCCAAGGTAGCAAGAACGGAGGCTCCGTGTGAGCTCAACAGCAGGAACTCTCCACATCTGACCTGGCTGCTGCTAGCACTGAGTGTCCAGTGCCAAAGCCTGATATGGCCTCGTTCCCCTGATGGCCAGAACCACCATTACCCGGTAATTCACCAAAACGACCAACACAAAGGGACAGAGGAGAGGCCCCGCTCTCCGCTCTCCAGGCCTTTTAGAGAGTATGGCGCTGTTCCTCTGGCCACGTATGTGCCAATCCTCTAGAAGAGCAATGTGGCAGACATCAAGGGAATGGCACGGTTCACAAAGGAGCCCCGAGCCAGTGTTCCTAGGGCGAAACCAGAAGCGTCCACAGTGTCAGGCGGCAAGCTGTTGGCATTGCTGCAGCAATGAAACAAAGGTTCTCGCCAAGAGAATTAATCTACGAACTGAGCACATACACTCCGAGAGCAGAGACTGCTCCCTGAAGCATGTGAAGGGAATGATCAGAGAGAGAAAGGAGGCTGAACAGAAAGTCAAGTGGGCTGGGCTGAAGCGCCAGCCGGCTCTGCCCAGAAAAGCGCGCTTTGTGAGAACCACCGAGAAAGGGGCTGAGCTGCTGGAACCCACTGCCTACCAATTCATGGCACAATAGGCATTAAAAAAAAAAAAAAAGACTGTGAAAAACACAAACAAAACAACAAACCAGTAAGTAGCACTCTTGCCACTGCTAAAGCTCTGACGAAGTTCCGGACCAGCGTCTTGCCCCTCGGGCCTCGGCAAAGGGACCACTGTCCGTGGTGACCAGACCCTGGTGACTTCCTGATGCCCCTGCCTGCTCTTTCTTCACTTACGCCTCCACCTGGGCTCTTCGTTACACTCTCTTAGTTCACTCAGAGGGTGCCATCTGCTGCCTGCCAGGGCCCGACTCATCCACGGTTGTCATGTCTGTGAATATCAGGTCAGCTGTACACAGTGACTCAAGGCTTTGGGAACAATACACCCTCACAAGGTATCATTACATAATGTTCTCTTTTGTGAGCTAAAAATTGTCCTCAGGTCTTTGTATAAGGGATGGCTTCATTTCTTCTAAGTAAAGACATTAATGTTTGATGATACTTGTGAATTATATACAGTTGACCCTTGAATAGCAAGGGGATTAGGGGTTCTGACCCCTGTGCAGTTGAAAATCCACATATAACTTTACAGTCGGCTCTCCGTATCCATGGTTCTCCGTCCACAAATTCAACCCAACCGCAGCTCCTGTACCCTGTAATACATGTTTATTGAAAAAACTCCCCATATAAGTGGGCCCACCATCAGTTCAAACCTGTGTTGTTCAAGGGTCAACTGTAATTCCCTTTTTGTCATTATTTGTTCAGCAAACATATTTATTATTCATTTGTTCAGTAAACGTATTTACTATTTATCTCCACTGTGCTTAGTACTATGGATACAGCAGTGAGCAAGGTCCCTACTCTTACGGAGTTTCAAGACATTAAGAAAAAATGAAATTAACAAAATAAGTAGAGATGAGTCCTGGTGTTAATAGGAAAGGAGTCAGTCAGGTGAAGCCATGAAGGAGGCGACTCTCGATCTGAGGGACAGGACGAGTCGGTGGGGGGGGGGGTTGGTGTCCTCCTCATTCTCCATTGTCTGCTTTAGTTCAGGTGTTTACATTCCCATGTACCCAAGAGAATGGCTCATCCCCAGCTCCAGGAGGTAAACGTTGGTGACTCCAAGCCAATCATGGTAATTCCACCCCCTTGACACTGAGTCATTCAAGCTTGGGCACGACACACGACCCCACTGAATGGGACATACAGGGATATCCGTGGGGCACCTTCCTGGAAGGATTTTTTCCTCTCTAAGAAAAAAAGACATAGATATAAAGGTTCCTTCTTTTTTGGGTGAATGTCACCATAAACGCCTCTGATGCTTGAAACTGCAACAGACAACTTCCAATCGTGAGGTGACAAGGCTGTGTCCACCCATGTCCGGAGGACAGCAGAGCAGAGAGATGAACAGAGCTGGGTCCTGGATGGCACTGCTGAGCTGATAAACCTTGGACTCCCCAGCCCTTTAGTTACTTACGCCATGCTTGGTCAGCTTAAGAGCATTCGGGTAGGCAAGAACTCAAGGGAGCCGTCACATTGAAGCCGAGACCTGGAAGTTGAGAAGAGGCCAGCAGTTGACAAAGTAGGGGGCAGCATGCCAGGGGGAGGGAAAAACCAGGATAAAGACCCGCTACCTGCAAAGGACAGGGCCACCAGCCGCTAAACAGCCCCAGCCTGCGTACACGCATCGTCAGTCAGCGGTTTCCCCAACTTTTTATTGTCTTCACATTTCATTTTCTAGGATCTAATATTTATCCTATATGTATTTTTGTAAACAGTCTTAAATAATATTTGGAGAGTATAAAAAAGTACAGAAGGAGATCCCCCAAACGCCACAACTTTCCCAGGTTCAAATAATGTGTCTACTTTTTTCCACTGTATTTTACAGAACTGGAATCCCAATTTTGAAGGGGAAATTATACTCACAATCATCGTTATTCATGTTGGACACCAATCCCAGTGTTCGAGTCTGATCTGACTCACTGAGACATAGTCCAATAGTTATCAGCCATAGTTTATTCTGATAATAATTTAGGCCCTTGTAAAAGATAAATGAATTTAGATACATCAGCTATGCTTCCTGTTTTGACCATCTTGAGTGTGCCCTTCTATACTTTTTCTTATTATTTATTTTTACAGGGCCCATGGGCTTGGCTGAGTCTGTGGAGAAAGCCTTCCAGACAGGCATCAAATGTGCTTTAACATAATCCCTTCGTTAACTGCCAACATAATCTCTCTAATAACTACTAAGCTTCAAAACTCATGACTTACTGTTTGTGGTTTGTGACATTCAAACATGTAGGGTCTTTAATAGTAAAACAAGAAACAAGCAGAAAGTTCTTTGAACTCTAACCTTGCAAGACCGAAACAGTTCCCTGATTTGGTTCAAGACCACTTTTTCAAAATTATCAGAAAAAAGTACAATGTACAATAGGAAGTTGCACCATAATCGATTTTGAAGCAAGACTCGTGGTCTTAAAAGCGTGACTTCATTTATCCTGCGGTTCTCTTTGCTTCTCCCTCCTTTACCTTTCTCTTTATTTTTGTACCTGAATAATCCCAGCCATTAGTCTGCAGTGACTCAAGTCTTCTCAAGTTTATTAGAAATCCAATACAGCTGTGCAGTTGCATTGTGGCTACCTGATTTATGGATTTCAGCTAAAGAAATACACAAAATAAGTATTTCCACCTGTATGGACAGTAAAAATTTGGTAAGGCCCAGTTTAAATCAGGTTTGGCAGAAAAAGAGCGATAAACACATTAGAACAGTTTTGAACAAACTATTCCAAAACATAAGAAAGCCCTATAAGTGCTAAGTTATAGCACTGCTCAACGTGTTATGCAGTTAAGAGCCTGTGGGTCTCATCATTAAAAATCCTGTTTTCAGTGCTGTTTAGCACCCGTATAAATATTACACCTGAACAAAGATTAAGGATATAATGCCTCAGTGAAAGAACAAGATATTTTGGGTTCTTAAAAGCTTTGGGGTTTTCTCTGTTATTGTTGTTCAGTTAATGTAAACCAACAGTCTACAGATCATATTCACTTTGATTTTGCCCTTTTATTTGTGAAAACACAAAGACACGTTTTGTTGATGCAAACTGACAAGATTCTAAATAATAAAACAGTGCCTTACTTGTATGGTATTATTTCTTAGTCCAAATCACTAGCTGTGAATTGGTTTGTCACTGATTAAAAGCAGACAGTGCTTCTCAAAGTGTCATCCCCAGCAGTTCAGAATATTTATCGAACATCCATTAAACAGGTAATGGGTAATACTTGCAACAGATGTCTTTTCCTACTTTTTTCCCGAGCCAGATAATAAACATCTCTCATTACTCATGTTCTCACAGCTCTTAAAAGCCTACTGGGTAAGACCACGTCCATGCTTAGATTTTTCATTTATCTAAATGATCCATAACGATATTCTTTTACTCACAAAGTGCTAACAACGGTGAATGGAAAGACTTAAGCTAAGGCCCATGTTTGAGAGGTTCCACTGGCCGGCCCCTCATTATCTGTGAATAGCCACGTCACACATCATGGGGTTCCAGTAGCTGCTGTCCTATAACAGCTGGTGTCCTTTGGTTTGTTGATAATGACACTTCTCTTTCACTGCTTTCAATCAATTATTGCTCTGGGTATTATTATCATGTATTTAAATCATGCATAATATTTTAATACCTAAAAATTGTAGAGGGGCAGGAAGGAAGTCACTATAAGCCATACCCAGGGTGAAGAGGCAGGATTCAGGCTTCCAGATTACTCAAGAATCTTCTAGAATGTCTCTTCTGGCCAGAGCAGGAAAGAAGGGCAGTGCATGCAGTGCAGGCATCAAGGACAGTGCAGACAGTGTAGGAGCCCCAGGAGACACCAAGGGGGAGTTCCAGATGGTATTCGGTCCAGGGAGAAATGTCCTGGGCATTCAGGAAAAACCAGATGACCCTGGAGACCCTCAGGGTACGCACTGGGAAGGCTATCTTCCCAGGCCTGACCAGAAACTCACTTTCTACACTAAGCTTGACCCAAGACCAAGAGCTGTGAACTTTCCCTCCCAGGTGAGCCAGGCGATGTTTGCTGCTGCCAAACCAAACATCAGTGCTTTGTCTCGACCAAGAACTGGACTTGCCCTGCCCTCACCCACCCCCACCCATCTATGATTTTAATTCCTTCCAGCACCACTGCAAGAGACTGGAAGAAGACCCTCCTTATAATGTGCAGGCAGTCCAGTGTCCATTCTTGAGAGATGTCTCCCTTTAAGAGGTAGGTCACATTTGGTTCTCACAGAATTACCTGAGCCTCTGGCTCTCTTGCCAAAAGTCTAGATGCTGCCGCCAAACTTCTTGAGCAACCGGAACAGCAGATGCAGTGGATACAGAATGGACAAAGAGGCAGGATAGGTCCCGACAAGTCACCAGCTCATCTCTGAACAGGGACTGTATGAGGCTTGGAGAGACCATGAGAGCAAGACAGATTCTGTCCCCGCCCTCAGAGACAGAAAACAAGACAGAAACTTCAATACTGCATGATCCAGTCTGCACTAGGGCATTAAAAATAGTGCTACAGGGCTTCCCTGGTGGCGCAGTGGTTGAGAGTCCGCCTGCCAATGCAGGGGACACGGGTTCGTGACCCGGTCCGGGAAGATCCCATATGCCGCGGAGCGGCCGGGCCCGTGAACCATGGCCACTGAGTCTGCGCGTCCGGAGCCTATGCTCTGGAACGGGAGAGGCCACAACAGTGAGAGGCCCGCGTACCGCAGAAAAAAAAAAAAAACAAAACAGTGCTACGGAAGATCAAAACAAGGACACCTAATGGAATCTCATGGAGGTGGGCAGGTGGGAAGGAAAGGACCCCTTGTAGGCAAAGCCAGGGGTCAGTCTGGAGAAAGATAGGCATTTAGGTGAAGACCGGAAGGACCCATCCACTTTAGAGCCTCCCCACCAGAAATAATTAGAAACAGATTTTCACTTCCAGCCAAATCCCATCACTTGGCTTACCTCCCTAGTTACTATGAAAAGTTGACTATAATTAATTAGTGCCCTAAATTGTTCTCAAATTTGTTTCTGGGTAAAAAACATTGTCTCCATGATTAATTGATATCTCCTTGCTGGCAGTCACCGTCCTGGTCATTGTTTGCAGCCCCCAGTGTTTACCAGTGCCAAAAACAGTGAATTTAATTAATAAAACTCTTGTTACATGAATGATTGGTTCACATACTTTAAAAAATAATGTTTGCCAATATTTTATAAATGTCAGCTACCGTACTCTGTCATCTTGAGACGAGGGAATCTCCTGAAATGAGTGTAACTTGTATACTGCTCTCTAGGCCCATTGATCACTTTTATCTTTTCTTTAAAAGCATTAGAATTATTGATATTATCTTAGACACATAACTGTACATCATGACCTAAATCTACCAGAAATATTCTTTTTTATAATGGAGATTTTCAGACAACTGGATTCTCCACATGGTGCTTGTTAATGAGAATCGTCATGATTAATGTTAAAAGATAAAGCACACAAACCCTCGCTCGCATTACCCATGTACCTGAAGGACTGTCTTCTCAAGTTCTCGGACAAACTGCCATGAAATGCTATTCTCTTTAAACTCCCTCATTTCCAAACTAGCAAATATTTTTCAACAGACGATGTTAGTCAACAGCATAGACTAAAAAGAGTCCTAAAAATGGCCAAATCAATATAAACAAAATTTATTTAGTAGCAGAAAATTGCTTCTGTGCAAATATCTCGTACACTATGTTTTAACGTAAAGGGGCTATTTTACAATGATAAGCACCTGGTGACAGATCCATAACTCTGTCAGCGACAGCAGATCTCTGGCTCCTAAATTACTGTCCTGTTTTGGAGTTTAATCATTTTTCTTAAACAAAGTAATTATAACTGTTAAAAATGTGGTCCTAAATTAAAATACAGACCCTTATGAAGAAGCAAAATGTCTGAAAATAATGCAAAGTAAAATATAAAATAAAAAGTATTTAGAATTATTTTGTAAACAGAATTATTTGATTTGTTGTTTCCTCCAAGAAAATTACTTTTGTGATTCAATGGTTGCAAGAGGTAAAATCTTTCAAGAAATATAAGGAAAATTTTTTTTTCTGAGCTTTACAAAGATGCCTGAAAACCCCTCCTGTAGTTTATGTGTATGTTTATAACACATATAGTATTGAATAATGTAACAAATGTAATGCTAACAATATCTTTTCCCACACTCACCCCCCAGACCATGTAATATGACTTACTGGGAAATGGTATTCATCTGGGCTTTTACTCTCCTATTCTCATAATTGTGTGAACTTGGAAGACAATGGACATGGGCAAGTTATTTAACTTCTCTCTGCCTTCGTATCTTACCTGTAAAACAAGACAATGACACTTAGCTGGGCTGGGCCGGGACTCTAGCTAATACTTCCCCTCAGCCCGCCCCTCTCTGTTGAGGCTTTGCCGATAGCCGGCGCCAGAGCTAGACCTCGAGGCTGGAGGAGGGACCCGCTCCTTCCTGACTGCTTCCTGTCACTCCCTCCAGCCTGCCTGTCTCCCCACTGTTCCTGTCAGCACGACCCTGGCCTTGCTTCTTCACCCTGGCAGCAGCACTTCATTCTCATAACAGCCTCGGAACACAGGCTGGAACGGTCCCACTGCTGCAGGACCAGCCTCATCACGGCCTCTCCCCATCAGAGACACCTGCACAGTGGCAACACTTGATCTCAAAGCCCAGAACCCTAGACCCCATGGCTCCACCTGACACCAGAGACACCAGCATCCGCCAAGCAAGGCCTGCTCCTCTGAGGCCTCAGGGGCAGTGTCACGAGGCTGCCCTCCAAGGTTCTAGTTGTAATCGTTCCAGCCTCAGGCTGAGTGGTGACAGCTGCTTTCTGAAACTGCTACCTGTGAGAGCTCAGTTTTCTCTGTTGGCTTTTTCAGTTGCCTAGCAAACAATGTGTTAGACCAAATGAACAGTTCTTTAAAGCAACTTTCTTTCTCTCTTAAAATAACTGATGTGACTCCTGTCTCCGTACCAGAGCAGGCCTGAGCCAACAGTATCTCTATACCACCACCCTGTCGCAAAGATCACATTCACTCTTTACTCTTTGGCATCATTTAGCACCGTTAGAGCAGAGACGAGTCCGGTACTGTCCTAGGCGGTGGATGCAGAATGTTGATCAAGACATACAAAATTATGCTGTAAAATAAAATTTAATTTCACAGTGCTCTGGACACCACAGAGAGCCCAGAAATTTAGAGAAGCTTCTGGTTCTATCAACTCTGGCTAGAACACTTACAGTCAAGCCTACTGAAAACAAAGTATATTATACGTGGTGGAAAAAAATCCAGGAAATTAACAAATCCAGTATAAGTGAAGGAGTTTTCTAACAAATACCACCACTAAGAAGTGCTGCTGTGAACCGGACCTCGCTTCCAGGGCAGGGAAGTTCTTGCCTTTATTCGCAGAGGTTGCTCCTGGGTTTTAGTTTAGCGCCGTGAAACGACACAGAGAAGAAGACAAATTGGAAGGCGTTCCAAGAAGTTCCCCCCCCCAAAAAAAGATTCAGAGCAGTGGAAGGGCAGAGTAATGAGGTAAGATTGCAATGACTCAATGTATTTTGATCTAGGATTCAACTAAGTGCAATGGTGACGTCTAAAAATAAGTGGGGCAGGAAAAGAAAAAATAATTATAGGGAAGATAATATATAATAATTAACTACTGAAAAAGAGTATGCTTTAAATCATGGGATACAAGTAAAGCAGGAATAAACTGAGCTGATTATAGAGACTCAATTTCTCACACTGAGGTGAGAGGAGTGTTAGCATTTGAAATTCACAGCCCTTAGACAAAACATGTAATTATTATCTGCCAACAGCACAGTCCAAAATGATGCAGTAGTGTTCGTCTGTTTCTAATCTATAAAGTTCTCCATGTTTCTCAAGTTATCCAACCCATTCATTTCTCTTTAATTAAAGTACTCAGAAAATTCTTGTAAATCTTAGAAATGCCTGGGATGTTCTCTTTCTGAAAGGCACTGGTAAGTGCCACAAAAAATAACCCAGTCACAAAATATTAAAGTTAGACATCTCTGTAGATACAGCTTTCACTGTGTATCACGTAACAAACAAATCTCAAGAAAAACAAATGTATTTTATGTATGAAGTGAGAGTAATCTCTGATTTTCAGTAATAAACTTTACAGCGTTATGAAAGTTAATATGGGTCTGCTCGCAATCAGTTAGCAAAAGTGAATATTTTGTGGTAATCGGGCTATAAATGATCAACATTAGAAGAGAGCAGAAAAGGTCTTTTACCCAAATATTCTCAATCTCACCAACAAATCTGCTCTAAAACACTCTCTTATGTTACTCTTTAGTCAACCCTTCTCTCGTATTTAAGGGTCTAAACTTAAGTTAATCATCCTTGTTGGCCCTCAGTATAGACATTCACTGTCTTTATTTGTGCCATAACCTTTTAGAAGTATGTCTTCAGGGCTCCCTGTCATGTTCAGCATACAAAGTCCTCTTTACTACCTAGAGAAAGGAGTCGAGGACTGGTATGAGTTAACTATCAGGTCGCTGTAACTGACTGACAACACAACTTCTCAGAGGTTTGGGAGCATGTTTTTGTTTTTGTTCTTTGTACCTCTGCCATACTTTGTCCATTCTTCGGACGGTCTTGAAGCTGAGGTTGTGTATCTTCCCGATTACTGAAAGCTGAAAAGGAAACTTTTCTAGAGAACACAGTAAAATACAAATGTGATGTCATTTTTTGATGTTTAAGTTTTATATTTTTAAAGAAAAACTTATATTTTATATTATTTAAATATATATTTATATTTTTAAAGAAAACCTTTGCATAATTTATAAGCTGGTTGAGAAAATACATTTTAAAAACAGAATTACCATGTAGAGCAAAAGTTAATCAAAGCTGACTCTAGATTACAATCTCATCAAAATGACTCATCTAAACATTTCCCAGAGATTTAGAAGGTAACTTATTTCTTTCCGGTTAGCCGGATGGCCCTCTGGCCCTGCTGTAGTTGAGCTCAAACCATAAAGCTTTAACCCCATAAGCTATAAAAGCCTATTTTCTAAGTGGTGACTCTTTGGCTCTGAGGGTGACTCAGATGCTATGGCTGAGTCAGTTGCTCTTGCTGCCCGAGCTGACGTCACTTTTCTCTCTGCTTGTTCCATATGAACCCTGAGTAAGCTGCGTACAGCACTGAGAACCACGCATGGACCCACCTGATCCAAAGGTTATAGAAGTATAAGGGAACTCAGTAAGCTAACTCTTCTACTTTATGGGAGATAAAATGAGCCTGGAGTCCTTTAACTAATTATTAAAGCCCTACGGCATGTTATGAGTGATGTGTAATAATAACAAGAGTGTGTACTGAGGATCTGATATACTTTAGTCAGTAAATTAAGGGCTACCCGTATATTATGAGATTTAATCCTCACATGAGCCATGTGAGAAAGGCACTATTATTACCCTTATTTTACAGAAAAGATGAATGAGGCACAGATAAGTGGAGTCATTCATTTTAGGTCTCACATGTAGAATGTGGAATGATTAGAACTCAGATGGCTGGACGTCAGATATTATTCTCTTAACCGCTGTATGTAATATACTTATCTGTAGCCGGTTCAACAAATAATTATGAGGCAGCACAAAGCAAACTGTCAGGGACTCAGATGTGACTAAATCTTTGTCCTTGCCCTCCTGAAGGTCACAGCCTAGTACAGGGGTTGACAAACTTTTTCTGTCAGGGCCCAGATCATAAATATTTTAAGTTTAGTGGGCCATTCAATCTCTGTTGCAACTACTCAAATGTTGCCACTGTGGCATGAAATCATCCAGAGACGGTACATAAATGAATGGACATGGCTGGGTGCCGATAAAACTTTATTGACAAAAACAGGATGAGGGCTGACTTAGTTTGCCCATCTCTGGAAAAATCAATTACATAAATATATTACAATGCAACATATGTCCTGAGGGTGGCATATATAAGCCGCTGCAGAATCACAGAGGGAGGAGTGATTTAGCCTGCCTGAGGTATTCAGGGGAAGAAACATTTGAGAAATATATCTAAACATTAGTAAATTAATTAGGCAAGAAGGTAAGGATACTCCAGGCAGAGGTGACAGCATAAGAAAATTTTAGATACAGGACATTTGAGAAACAGTAGATAGTTTGACAAGACTGAAGTACAGGTATCTGCTAAGTAATATTGTAAGAGAAAAAAAAAAGAGGTGGATGGAGTAAAGGTGGCATTTCATGACAGGTCTACAATAGAGTGCTAAGGAATCTGAATTTTAGATGATAGAAGATGGGGAGGTATTGAAAACTCTTTAACAGAGAAATAGCATCATTAGATTTATGGGGTTTTTTAATGAATAATCTTGCAGGATTTTCTTCAAAGGGAAAAATGTGATAGAGCATATTCCCAAAGCACCTTTTTTGTATTGGACATATCCAAGTTTTAAAATACAAGTCAACTTCAAGAAATATAGTAATACACCGTAAGAAGAAAAAATGGAAAGGAAAAAAGCCCATGTTGGCTTTTTTAACTTGTGATGCTATTACAGCTTTTTTTTATTAATGCCCTCAAGCTATACTTTTTGTTTAATTAATCTTTGCATCTTGGATTCATATATTGTTTTATGTTGTTCATGAACAGGAAATCTGTTTAATAATTCTCCTCTGTTCCAGTCTAAATAAAAATGTTTAGGGCTTCCCTGGTGGCGCAGTGGTTGAGAGTCCGCCAGCCGATGCAGGGGACGCAGGTTCGTGCCCCGGTCCGGGAAGATCCCACATGCCGCCTAGCGGCTAGACCCGTGAGCCATGGCCGCTGAGCCTGCGCGTCCGGAGCCTGTGCTCCGCAACGGGAGAGGCCACAACAGTGAGAGGCCTGCGTACCGCAAAAAAAAAAAAAAAAAAAAAAAAAGTTTAATAGAAATTTATATTTACAAGAAGTCTATCCTGTGCTACCATTTAAAAATATATTTTATACCACCAAATTTATTTTGGCACATTATGCTTATGTTTTCTTCCAGGTCCACCTTAAAGGCAATCCAAAAATACAACTCTGGTAGATAAAGGGCATGGGCAAAAGAGCAATGACCTAGAACTTAGGACATGAGAGACCTCTTTAGACCCTGCCAAAAATTAGCCATTTCACCTTGAATTTACTAATTCTCAAACCAAAAAGCAGATTACCTGCTATAACAATGTATCAGAGTATTTCAAAAAGATAGGTTCTGTGAATATATGATACTTGGCAAAATGAATATTTCTAGGACTTCAAATTTTTAGTTTTCCTAAGTTGTCCTTTCGCTAACAGGCAATCACACACACACACACACACACACTCACACACATTTCCAAATGAAACCTTGGAAATTAAAATAATAGGTATAAAAGATGAATGTCTTTTGAAATAAACTGTGAAATGGTCAATAGAAGCTATGACAGAGTTATCTTAGATGACTCCCAATAACATGGAACAATACATGAATATTTTTAATATAATTAACATGAAATTACAGTGGGTTTTTTTAAAGCTTCTGGTTAAAATTATTGTTCCCTCATATCACAACCTATGGCTTAAGTTACCTTCATTTTTAAGTCCAGCTCTGCCTTGGTGTCTAGGTCTTGGCATTGACAAAGACAGCATTGCTGAAAACTTAACGATACAATACGAATTAGATATAGCCATTTTCACAACAGGATTACCAACCTGAACCAGAAACAGTTGATTAATTGTTCTGCAAAGATCTTTCTTCTCTCTTAGGACAGCTGTGGTGACGAGATGAGGAAAAATTCTCCTTTAGCCTGTTAAAATAGTGAATACACTAATTGATTTTTTTCATGTTAAAGTCAAACTTGCATTCCAGAGATAAACTCTACTTTTCATCATGTATTATCCTTTCGATATATTCCTAGAATCAAACTGTTGATATTTCATCAAGGATGTCTGCAGCTATGTTTACAAGAGACAGCACTCTGTAATTTTCTATTCTTGTAATGTCTTTGCTATCAGAGTACTGCTGGCCCCAAGAATCAAGTTGGGAATTCTTCCCTCCTCCTCTAATTTCTGAAGGAGAATCTGTACGATTGGTGTTATTTCTTCCTTCAATGTTCTACAGAATTTAACCAGTAAAACTATCTCAGTTTTGAGTGTGCTTATATGTATTTGAAGGTTTTTTGGAACAAATTCAATTGTGTGCGTGTGTGTGTGTGTGTGTGTGTGTGTGTGTGTTCAGTTTTCTATTTCATTTTGTGCCAGCTGGATAAATTCTGGCTTTTATGAATGTGTCTATTTAAGCTAGGTTTTCAGATTTATTGACATTAAAATGTTTGTAATATTTGCATATCTTTTTAATATCTGTAGACTCTATGGAAATAGCTCTTCTTTTATCCCTGATACTGATCATTTATGGTCTTTCCTTTGTGTGCCACCTTTCTCAAATGAGTTTCCATGAGAAAATTAAGTCCCCAAAATATCCACTGAATGTAATAAACTAACTTATCTATGCACTAGAATGACAGCAACTATGGACCGTTTGGGTGGCAATTGGGAAAACACTTCCTACATTCATTGTCTGTATTGTTTAATTCTCTCATGGAAATTTGTGTGGTTAAGACTCCTCTAGGAGTTATAGTATTTTCTCTTAACTTATCACTGTCTGTTCTTCATATAAAATACAAAGACACTGTAATAATGGAGTTCCACGTAGCCCCTGTCATTTGGGGTATGGTCACATATACTACTCCGAAAGCATTATGATCACCATTGAGGTGGCATTATTTTGTTTAAACATTTATGTGTCTTTTAAAAAAATAAAAGAATGGAAATATTTGATATTTTCCCACATATTTACAATTTCTGGTGCTTTTTATTCTTTCCTGGAGTTTTCAGCTTTCATCTTCTGTCGCTTTCCTTTACCCAGAAGAACCTGAGCATTTCCTGCAGTGCTAATCTAACTACAACAAATTCTCTCACTTTTATTTATCTGTAAATGTCTTTATTTCACCTTGATTTTTGAAGGAGATTGTTGATACACGTAAAATTTAGAGTATTATTTTCTTTAAGCACTTTAAACTTTTCACATTGCCTTCTGGCTTCTTTTGATGAGAAATCAGCTATGATTTGTATTTTTGTTCCCATCGTGTAATGTGTAATTTTCTTTTGCTGCTTTTAACATTTCCTGTACATCTCTGGGTTGGTTTTTTTTTTTTTTTTTCCTGCGGCACGCGGGTCTCTCACTGTTGTGGCCTCTCCCGTTGCGGAGCACAGGCTCCGGACGCGCAGGCACAGCGGCCATGGCTCACGGGCCCAGCCGCTCCGCGGCACGCAGGATCCTCCCAGACCGGGGCACGAACCCGTGTCCCCCGCATCGGCAGGCGGACTCCCAACCACTGCGCCACCAGGGAAGCCCTACACCTCTGGTTTTTAGCAGTTTGGCTACCATGTGCTTAGCTGAGCTCTTCTTTGCATTCATCCTATTCGCTGTTTGCTAAGGATGATGGATTTACATGTTTGTGTTTTTCACCAAAGTTTGGAAATTAAGTCCTTATTTCCTCAAATGCTTTTTGTCCCATTTTTGCCTTCCCTGGGGCTCAAATGACACATATGTTATATGTCCCATGAGTCACTGAAGTGCTGTTCGTTTCTTTAAACTTACTTCTCTCTGTACTTTAGAAAAGATAATTTCCTTGTTATATCTACAAATTCACTGACGCATTCTTCGGCTATCTTCATGATGCTGTCAAATCCGTCCAGTAAAATTTCCATCTCACATATTTACTTTTAAGTTCTAGAATGATTTGATTCTATGTTATAGTTTGTAATTCTCTGCTTAAATTTTTCTCCTCCCTCATTATGGCCATAATTCCCTTCACATTCTTGAAAATATATAAATATTCTTGAAAATATATTTAAAACATATTTTAAAGTTTCTGTATGTTGATCACAATACCTGAGTTATCATGAGTTGAGTCTTTAGGCACTACAGGTTCCCCCTACTACCCAAAATTAGCCCATTCCTGTGAAACCTTTCATAAACTGAAATGGCACAAAGCAAAGAAGCAGTTACCTTAGCACACATCTTGCTAATGGGTGCACAGAATAAATCGAGATAAAGCACAGACACTCACAGATACAGCGCAAAGCTACGGCAGCTTAGTGCTTTGACATCGATCTTAGTAATTTTTTTTTTGGATACGTCTCTTCAGACAAGGGAAACAAAAGCAAAAATGAACGGGACCACACCAAAGTAAAAAGCTACTGCACAGTGAAGGAAACCATCAACAAAATGAAAAGGCAGCCTACTGAATGGGGGAAGATATGTGCAACAATATATCCGATAAGGGGTTAATATCCAAAACACACAAAGAACAAATACAACTCAACATCAAAAACAAAAACTAGGCAGAGGACCTGAAATAGACATTTTTCCAAAGAAGACATACAAATGGCCAACAGGCACATGGAAAGATGCTCGACATCACTAAACAAGGAAATGCAAATGTTATAGAGACTTTGGGATCTCTTATTCTTCTTTGAAATATTGATGCTTATTTTAGCAAACAGTTAACTTGGCTGGACCCAAACTTTAAACTCTGTCTCAATGAGATGAATAGCAGTGAAAATCTCTTCGTCCTTTCAGGTTTCCTGCTGCTGTTTTTCAGTGGCAACTGTGACATCTCCCCCATATGTGCCAAGTGCAAGGGTAGGACAAAGATTAGGGGGCTCCCCTTCTGTGGCTTCCTTCTTTGTGGGATTCCTCACCTCACATTCTAGCCACCTAGGGAGCCCTAAACTCCATTTCTCTGACTGTCAATTAGTAAGACAGCGGTTTTCTTCTTGATGTCCTGGTCCCATGCAAAACAAAATTGCTAGAACAAATCATATCCAAGGCACTTCTCTTTTTTTTCAAAGACCACGTACCCTACAGTTTCTGACTGCTTTTGGTCATTCTCCAGTGCATTCATATATTACTTTCTTATATTGGTCTACAGTTATAATTGCTACCCGACAGTGTTAGTTTAATACAAGCTACTTCACCATTATTGCAAGTCATTTATATCCTTTTTATCTAACTGCACATAGTAGGAATTCGGGGGATATTATGTCAAGTGAATTTAAGTCCCCCTACATAGTCTTTTTTTTTTTTCAATTTTCTGATTTATAAAATGAGAGAGATTTCCTACCTTAAACTCCAGTTACATTCCTCACCCTCCAGTCTGTCCCATTTCTCTTGCCTATATTATTTTAATAACCGCCACCTGTCATTCTTCCTCGAAACTCAGCTCTCCACTGGGTTTTTCACAATGACTAATTTGTCTCTAGAATCCACACTGATAATGATTTCCAACTTCATCTCAAATAATAAAGTCTTTGATAACTATCATTGCCAGATCAAAAAACCTGATTTTTAAAGTTAGTGAGTCATTTATTATCTCCCAAATTCTGATTCCAAATGAACTTTTCTCTTTTATGCCTCATACACCCTGAGTTCAAGCCTCACAATTCTACTTCACTCAATAGATCTTGTATCCTCCCCACTCCACATCTTCCCTTCTTATTTTCTACTTGCCAAATATGCTAATCTTCTCCAGTTAAAAATAACATTTCCCCTGTAAAGCCTTAGAATTAATCACACTAGGGACTGAAAAAGCACTTTTGAGCCATTATTATGCTCCTTTATCATATTCACCTTATGTCTTATAGTTCAGCAAAATTATCCTCCCACCTTTATAAGTACTTCTTAAGAAGAAAGTACACTTTATCAATTTGTGTTGCAAGTATAGAGCTAAGTGTATGGTACTGGTCATTCTCTGATGCAACTTGAAAGCAGCACCATTCACACAACTGGATTCCATCTATAGGATATCTATAGAACTCCAACTGTATGTAGTACCATCTATAGGACAAAATATAAATATCCCTTCCGAGGTTGAGAACTCACCTGGCTCTTCACACTCTATGCTCAGCAAATGCCTGCAGAATACAATTAAAACTCCTTAAACCATATTTTAATAAAGTTGAAAGGGACATGATGACCTCCCTCTATGTCCCTCACCTGTCATATCCCCGGGTCCTACATATCTAATAGATATTCTATGAATTATTACCATCCTCTTTCCCATCTTATGGTTATCAAGTTCATGGTTTGAAATACGAAAGATCAAACAGCCAAGTTTCACTGCTGGTTTGTCTCACTTTCATACCAAGCATCAGTCTGGCTAGAGTAGGGGCTACGTTTCCTGTCTGGCTCTTGTCCTACCTATACACATAGTTCCTCATATTTTCACAGCTGAAAATCAGTTCATGTTAGAAAGAATTTTACAAGCAGAAAAGGCGGGGCTGTGGAAGAAATTGATGCTTCGCTGAAAAACAAAGGCATCACCAACGCTTCTGCCACCACCAACAGAGACTGGAAAAATATAAAGCATCAAAATGCATTTTCTCAGCCTCCTTAGCAGTGAGCAGTGGACAGTAAACTAGTTCTTTCCCGTGGGATAAAGACCGATGGCCCGTCTTCCTGATAAGAGGGAGAGATGAAGCTGGTGTCCTTCTCCCCTATTCTTTCATCTCTGAAGGCAGACAGAATATCTGCAGTAGCAGCATTTACTTTGCAAACATAAGACAACACGAAACAAACCACACAAATGTCCGCTTTTACATGACTGAACTGTTGAACCAACTCCAGTGACTGCTTTACTCTGGAACTTTTTATTATATAAGAAAAGTAAACCTCTATTTTCTTAATTGATCATATTCATGTTTCTTGTCACTTACAGCAATATCAAGTTTTATGGCCATCATCGAAAAGACAAGAGATGACAGACGCCGGTGTGGATGTGGAGAAAAGGAAACCCTTGTTCACTATTAGTGGGACTGTAAATTGGTCCAGTCAGTATGGAAAACAGTGTAAAGGATGCTCAAAAAACTTTAAAAATAGAACCACCATACGATCCAGCAATTCCACTTCTGGGAATACAGTTGACCTTTGAACAAGGTGGGCTTAGGGGTGCCAACGCCCCATGTAGTTGATAATCTTGCATATAAGTTTTGACTCCCCCTAAACTCAATGACCAATAGCCTACTGTTCACCAGAAGCCTTCACCGATAACACAGTCAACTGACGTGTATTTTGTTTGTTATTTGCATTATAGACTACATTCTTACCATAAAGTAAGCTAGAGAAAATAACTTTTTATTAGTAAAATCAGAAGGAAGAGAAAATACGTTTATAGTCATGCACTGTATTTATCAATACCATAAGTTTACGGCATCTGTTTACAAGATAAATCATCTGTCAGTACCTACATCAATATTTTCTTATGATACAAATCACTGTAGTATATGTATTACTAACACTAGACCTCACACATGAAAAGATAATGTGAAAAAGAAATTCATGTTTATTTACAGGTATAATGATGCATGCATTGATAAGGAAAAAGCAGCAATATGATTGCTTTATGGTAGCCTAGCCTACACACTAATGAATGGTTACACAATTTTTATGGCAAACAGTATTAGCCATATTCACAATCCACTATTGGAAACACTGTTACATTTTTTTGGTGGGGGCGATGGAGGAAGGTGGTCAAAAGATGCAAACTTCCAGTTATAAGATAAACAAATACTAGGGATGTAATGTACAATAGGATGGCTGTGGTTAACTGCTGTACAATATACAGGTGAGCTGTTAAGACAGCAAAGCCTAAGAGTTCTCATCAGAGGGACAAAATTTTTTTTCCTTTTTTCTCTCCTTTTTTTCTCTTCTTGTTATTGTATATATATGAAAAACTGGATGTTAGCTGAACCTACTGTGGTAATCATTTCATAATACATATAAATCGAGCCATCGTGCTGTACCCCTTACACTTATACAGTGATGTATGTCAATTATTTTTCAATAAAACTAGAAAGAAACCTCACAGAACTGTTGACTAAAAGGTTGAATTTAACTTAAGTAAGTAATACCTTAAAATTTTTTTAAAGTATCAATTTCTAAATGAAACGTGACCTAGTAGTATGTACGCTATGTCTGAAGCATTGTCCTCAGCTCTTCAGTTTTTTGTTTGGTTTTTTTTTTAAAGTTATTCCTTATGGTAACACATTACCCCTCCATTTTTTGGTTGGGTAAATTGAGACTTAGGAAACACAGTGACAGGGTGAGAGGTTGAGAGTATGGATTTGGATATCACACACACCCAGGCTCCGTCCCTGCACCTTGCCACTCCCTCTTTAAGTGATACTAGGCATGCTGCCTCTTTAAACTTTAGCTTCCTAATCTGGAAAGCAAGACTACAAGAAGCCCTTATTTATAGGGCTTCCCTGGTGGCGCAGTGGTTAAGAGTCCGCCTGCCGATGCAGGAGACGAAGGTTCGTGCCCCGGTCTGGGAAGATCCTACATGCCGTGGAGCAACTAAGCTTGTGCCCCAACTACTGAGCCTGCGCTCTAGAGCCCACAGCCACAACTACTGAGTCCATGTGCCACACCTACTGAAGCCCGGGCGCCTAGAGCCTGTGCCCCGCAACAAGAGAAGCCACCGCAATGAGAGGCCCGCGCACCGAAACGAAGAGTAGCCCCCGCTCGCCACAACTAGCGAAAGCCCATGCAGCAACGAAGTCCCAATGCAGCAAAAAATAAATAAATAAACTTTTAAAAAAATGACAGTATAAATCGATGATACAAGATTCAAACCCAAGCTTCTTCAATCCCTACACTTGTGGCTTTTTCTATACTATGGTAAGAATATTTAGATGGTTAGAATTTCTCCTAGAAGTCATAGGGATCCAATATACACTCTGTTGTGACATTTTATATTTCTGTATCATGATTTTTTGTGTGTGAGCTCAGAAAGTGGAAGAATAATACCTTAAATATATAAGTATGTACAACTTTTGGTGTTTTCTGATCTCTTTCTCTTCAAAGAATTTAAAAAAAAAATCAGGACAAGCCTTAAACAGACTGAAAATTCCTCTCTGTATGCCTAACCTCATTAACAAAGCACACACAGGCATGTGCACCTGGACCATGCATGAACACCCACCCTAACCCAGCCGAGCGCTGGATGGATGGTGATAACTGCTGTGGATGCTCAGGTGATGAATACGGTATGTTCATTGAGGACACAACCCATCTGGTCCCTCAGCCTATGATGATGGCAGGCAGCAGCCAGGATGTAGTGACGGCACATCTTACTTTTCCTGTTTGTCAGGGAGAAGGTGAGACAAATGAAGCTGCCGACAAGTCTGCCATTACACCTTTGAGGAGCATATATTACAATATTTCATTCCACTGAGCATGGAAATAACAACCTAAAATTAGCTAGCATTTCAAATAACATTAGAAATCTTGTCAGCGGTACCACAGCCAATGTAGGCTAACAAGTGTTTTTAGTGAGAAGGCTTCCTGTGCGGTGCTTGTTAAATCAAGTGGGGCCTGAGAAGAAGCCCCGTTTCTTGGGTAGAATATACCAGAGTTCTTTGAATTAGAATAGTGGGCATCTCTCTCCCCTTAGACGTCTAAAAAGATGATTCATAGAGGAATAAATTATATCAATAAATAGTGATGCTTCTCTGACCAATTAAAGTTGCCATCTGCTTAGCTTGGAGAATATCCTCAAAGAAGTCATCTTACAGCTGATCTAAGCCATCGTGGGAGCTTTACACCAAACAGAAACCACAAGTTTCTTTTCTGCTGATTTAAGAAATATTCTCAGTGTGGGATATGGGGAGGGGGCAGGGTAAGCTGTGACAAAGCGACAGAGAGGCATGGACATACATACACTACCAAACGTAAGGTAGATAGCTAGTGGGAAGCAGCCACATAGCAGAGGGAGATCAGCTCGGTGCTCTGTGATCGCCTGGAGGGGTGGGATAGGGAGGGTGGGAGGGAGGGAGACGCAAGAGGGAAGAGATATGGGAACATATGTATATATATAACTGATTCATTTGGTTGTAAAGCAGAAACTAACACACCACTGTAAAGCAATTATACTCCAATAAAGATGTTAAAAAATAAATAAATAAAATAAATAAATAAAGATGCTGTGCTGATCCATGAAAAAAAAAAAAAAGGAAGAAAGAAATATTCTCAGTGTGAAAGGCAAACGTCCTAAGGGCAGGTTTGATGATATGGCATTTTGAGAAACTCTGATTTCTGAAAGACTTCTAAGATCTAGTCCCTAGAGAAAAGGCTTAACTTTTGAACTATCTATTGAAAAGAAATGGAATAAAAATCTAAATACAAGTCACGAGACAGACCTAACTTATTTGAAGAATAAATATTGCATGATGGAAACTTAGAAGGGTTAGAAGGATAAGGGTAGCACCTGCCTGTGAATCTCAGCGTAGGGTTGGCTTTAGCTTCAGAGCAATGTCAGGGCTGGTTTACATTCTAACTGCCACCTAAGCCATATAACCGGGGGCAAGTCCCTTAGCTGCCAGGGAACTCAGGCTCCCTGAGATCATGGGAGGGCTGAGTGAGATCCCTCAGCAGAGCCCTGGCCCACAGTATTGGCTCAAAAATCGTAACTCTTCGTATGAGTACAATTCACTAAAAGTCAACGGAAACTATTATTCATACAAACCCTTTAGTAAGTGTACGTTGCAAAAATAGATGATGATGCGGGAAATAAGTTATAATTCTCCATGAAGATTGCCCCATCTATCTGTATAAATGAGTAAATACAATTAAGTTTAGTATGTACATGGATTAGTTCCCTTTTCCAACGTGTCTCACATGACAAGGAATGGATTGGCCTTTCGTTGTCCATTGTTGATAGTTTTCGTAAGTTTATGCTCTACCTCTTTGAACATAAACAAATATTGCAAAAACATTTTCACAAGAGAAGCATTGTTTTTTTTCTTAGTTTGCAATTACTGTGTCACAGAATGGAACATAATTCTGAAAACGACCTGAAAAAGAACTTAATTATAACAAGAGCTACCAGTTAGTGTTTATTGAGCAAATATTCTATCGTTTAATAATCAAAAGTCCAGTGGGTGCTCATTATAAATGCGCTCTTTACAGATGGGGAACCTGAGCAATACATGAGTTATATGGTTTCTTGAAGTCATATGACTCCTCATTGGAAAAGTCAGAATTCAGTTGGCTCCCTGGTGTCACTCGCAAAACAGTTTTGCTGAAACAAATACAGTGGTGGACACTCGTCCCCTGTTCTTCAAGCTCTCCCTTCAGATCCGGCAAGCTAGGCTCACCCTTTCCAGTCAGGGGCAAGAGAACGCCCTCATCGTTTCACGGCCATGTCCCAAGAGATCCAAACTTGTCCTGCTGCCTGTGTCAGGCTCCGATACTTGGCCGATCTCTGAGGCAAGTGCAAGGAAGCCCACTTACGCCACCAGAGCTGGAGCAATTTGATGTGGGAAGTTTTCTCTGCAGGAAAGCATGCATTTTTGGTTTCTGTCTCATCTAACTCCTGTTTCTATCCTTCAACTGTTTCCAAACTCAGACGTGAAGAAAGGAGGTGCAGTTTATCGTTTCAGAAGCCCAGCATGTGTCAGGAGGTAGTTAGGTGAGAGACTCCTTATTGTAAATGAGATTCTGTAACGTCTGTCTGTCCTTTCCAAAGTGAAAGTCCTCTGCTCTCAGAAATACATAGTCTCTCCCATACTATCCCATCCAACTCATGCGATTATAAATCAAGAAAACAGTATTAGAGGCTGTATTATTCTGGGAGACCTGAGAAGATCCCAGCTAACAACAGCATGGGATGTCTTCTCAGCTGGGAAATAAAAAAGCTCAAAGTTGAGAAACAGTTCACGGAAGGTGCTCCAGGCACCCGTTCTAAAATGATCAGACGGTGGCATCCACCGCACGCTGGCTGATGAAGCTGCAGAGTGAACCTGGCCAGCTTACTCCATCGGATGCTTAGAACCCTCGAAGTTGACACCACCTATCTCTTCAAAATTGCTCTATTATTATTTGAAAATATTACTATTCATATATGGTGAAGCCAGCAGATCAGGAGGTGACTGCCATAGAAAGATAGTTCTATGAGAGGACAATCTCAGAAACTGTATAGCTCACAGTTCCTGACAGGAGGGGGCATGCCACACCACAGGGGGGCCATATGGGGGTCGCTAGGGTCCCTCCAGAGGAAAGAGAGACTAAGGGGGAAAAGTGGGCAAGAGCCTTTATGGTGGTTTCTGCGGGAAGGAAAAGGCAGGCAGGATAAGCAGGTTTGGGACTGGTGAATCTGACTCACTGCAGTGGGTTCTGAGGCATAGAGGCTGCCCCTAGTTGTCTGGCACCCGGCCCTGGGCTCCTTAGGGTGGGTGGCTAGTGGCCCAGAGTGTGAGAGCTCCATGAGAGCTCAACAGAAGCAGCTGGTTGGGGGACGGGATCTGGATTGGTTGTTCACACATGAAAGGCAAGTTCTGTCTCTAGCAACTGGCCCACCCTGTTAGGGGGGAGTCTCTCCAGGGTCAGCAAAACTCCAGATGTCAAAGAATCAGAAACAGATGGCTAATACACTCTAGTCTTCAGTTATTCTTGCCTTACCCACTTTAAGCAAAAATATATCCTAGTGAAGGGAGAAAAGATAATGCAGAAATTTTAAGTCATAATTCAAAACCTCAAAGGGCAATATATAAATAAATCATGGTCTTATTTAAAATTTACAAACATCACCTTTATAAATATTGGCTTCTGCATCTTACGTGATTTCTAGGCTTTCTTTTCCTAGCAGAGAATAAGCTGCGTTCATGCTATCAACACAATGACTTCCTCTTACCTATTACCTATCATGGTCACAGGTCACATTCTTGGGGTTTTTTCTCCTAATAATTCTTATAATTAATCTCAAATGAGAGAGAGAGGGCACTACGTGCTCAGGCAGTATGATATGCTGGATGTCGGCAATATGGACCCATGAACACTCAGCTCCTGTGTGGAACTTACAGTCTAGTATAGGAAGCAGTAGAGTATACAGTACAGTATAGGTTTGGTTTCTGTGGCCACAGACCAGCAAACACATTAGACAGATGACAGCGGCACACCTTGGGATGTCTGGATAAAAACTCAAAAGCTGAGACATCAGGGCTTCCCTGGTGGCGCAGTGGTCGAGAGTCCGCCTGCCGATGCAGGGGACACGGGTTTTTGCCCCGGTCCGGGAAGATCCCACATGCCGCGGAGTGGCTGGGCCCGTGAGCCATGGCCGCTGAGCCTGCGCATCTGGAGCCTGTGCTCCGCAACGGGAAAAGCCACAACAGTGAGAGGCCCGCGTACCGCAAAAAAAAAAAAAAAAGTTGAGACATCAATTGGATGTTTTGCCTATCTGACTCCAGAACACTGGATACTTGAAACACGACATTCTTACTGAGAAGTTCAGTATTAATTATACGCACCACTCCCTAATAACTAAATATCAAGATGGTTGAGAGGGTCTTTAACCTTCCATCCAGAAAAGCACGTAAAACACAAAGGCTGCAGCAGTGTGAGACATTTGATAGCTTATTCGAAGATCCTCACGCTGGTGAGTCCACCCGTGCAGAATAACATGAGGCTTTAATGACGAAGGAAAAGAAAACAAAGTTGACTTACTGTGATGTTATTGCCAGTTTTTCTGTGATAAATAAGTATCCAAAAAAAACCCACCCAAACCACAAAACCTAAAGCCATTAATTTTGCTCTATAAATGTGCAAAATGCCCGCAGAACTTGATTTTACTTTACCTATTAGATTTGTTTCTTCAATAGATGTAAAGATAACTTTATACATTGATTCATTCTGCCACTGATTTTCATTATGATTTAGAAATATGGTCTTTAATAAGTAAGTCCAATCTGAATAATGAACAAAGTCCACCCTTCAAAACTTTGAGATTCATCTATCATGGCATGAACAGTGAAGCTATTCATTTTCCAATAAAAGAGGTAAAAACAAGACTAAAACTCTAAATGCATACAATAATTACATGCTCACAATGAAACAAATAATCTAATTAAGGCTTCATGTTGCCCATGTTTGTTACTGATCTAGATGTTTTCCAGAAGACGTCAAGTGACAAAAGGCTCAATCACACTCAGAAGTTATGTCGATCATCTATCTTGCTAAGTGTTAGCTGATTGATCAAATGTTTAATAACATATGGGTTATTCAGAACTTGGTACCTAATTAGATAACCATTTATGTGGATAGTTTAGTGACAAAGATTTTAAGTTTCTTTTTGCCATTTAAGGTAGCCAATTCATTTACAGAGATACCCTAGGGGAGCTTTTCAGGTTTAAGGGGATTAAGAATATTTTCTCCATTTTTCTTTCCCTTTATATTTTATGGTGTAACTGATCG
Source organism: Delphinapterus leucas (assembly GCF_059928025.1). NCBI lineage: Eukaryota > Metazoa > Chordata > Mammalia > Artiodactyla > Monodontidae > Delphinapterus > Delphinapterus leucas. Next base: position 50,109,680 of record NC_143148.1, read on the forward strand.
TAGAGTAACTTTAGCACATTTGAAGTGTCAACTCAGGAAACCTGAATTCTTCAAAGTGTGGGGACTCACTTGGAACCCCAGAGTTGGTAGAAGAATTATTTTAAGCTGAAGACATTTGAAATTCACATATGGAGATAGAAGCCTTTTCAGAGCTTCTCATATCTGACTAAAAACAGAAATTTTGAGAAATGAGGACTGCCTTAAATTCCCTCTTCAGGGCAGCTTCTACTCCAAGGACAGAAACTAAGAGTAAACCTACCATAAATCCCCTTTCTGGGAGAGTTTTATGACCCTGAAGAAAACAGAAAGACACTGAAGAAGACAGAAAATAAAAATAGAAATACCTGCATAGACAAATATTACCACCAACTCATCTCCCATTTTTCCTCCTAAATACCCATTTATCTTTCCTAAAGAACCCTATCTGTTCTTCCCATAAAAGCCATTCCTCCGCACTTCCATTCCCCTAGTAAGTTTCCCCTTTAAGTTTAACCATTTAACCAGCAAGCTATTTCTTTTGTTGGCTCTGGTGGGCATACAAATAAACCTTTTATCTTCTCATCTTTTGTCAATTTAATTCACAGTCTCCAGTCACTGAACCTAAGAGGGAGGAGGAAAACGTTTATCTCCCCCCAGAAAGTATCATACTAGGGTAAAACGTGGAATTCCTGGAACGTGTTGATTTGGAGATGAGAACGGGGTATGGAATTGGAAGGACATCGGAGAGGTACTATCGTGATATATCCCAATTCATCTATAAAATGTGGGGGAAGCTGAATTCTCAGAAACAAGTTTCAGATGAGCCCAGGATCCTGTTCTCACGGTAGTACAGCTGTTCACCCCTCAATTTTAATTCCTTTTATTTTTCCTTGGTAGATGATATTGATGCAAACATTTGACACTAAAATGTTCAAAATTTGAACTATGAAAGTGTTCTCCCCTTAGGTACTTATTCTCCAGGTGTATTCTTTAGAATGAATACCCCATGTTCAATTTTAAAATAAAAGTAATTTCACCCGTTTCCTTTCTCCTTCCCACACAGAGATTTTCTGGTATTTAAAGTGCAGCTAACAACTTTTCACTCTCTTGGAATTTTCAGTGGCATCTGCATGAAAATCAAGAAATACTTTGGGAAAGTAATTTAACTTTGCAAATGCAAAGGTAATCTCCACTCATCATCAAGGCAATAAAACATAAGATATTTCTGTATGAGGAATCTCAATTTAAAAAACCTTACAGAAGTGAATTACAATGAAGGAAACAATCTCAGAAGCAATACCACAGTGGAGAAGCATCCCAATTACACAGTTATCCAGCCAGGAATTTAGAGCCACATCAGCCCCAGATGCCCCTGTCCGGCTAACCAGACTGTTTGGCAGTGACTATTGCAACTTCTTAACTTTTTTCTCCTTCCAAGATTTCTGGCTCCTGGCAGAAGACAAAAAGCTTCAAGTTGAGAAAATCAAACCGGAAAAAGGGACGAACATTTAGCTTTTGAAGAAATGTGCGTGGCGTTTCCACAGTTTCATCCTTCAGAAGGTGGTTACATTCCCAACCTTTTTATAAGAGCTCTGCACCATCTGCATTTTACAAGCAGTGGCTCATCCACCTCCACTTTCTTCAATAGGGAAAAATCCTGCTCTCCCAGAATTTAGCAAACAAACTGACTTTGGCATGAAGATAGACCCAAAGCAGATTTTCTGTATTACTTGGCAAATTTTCTCTGTAAAATTAATTTCACAAATGCATATTCCCCTATTTGGGCTATACGTATTTGGGAAGATTTTTTTTCTCTTTTCTATACTAGTACTAACAATCTCAACGGTGTCCTAGTATTAATAGGTTAAGATTAAGTAGTTAAACAAGAAAAATGATTAGCATTTGTGGAGCTTACTTCAGTGATAAGCTCACTATTGTAATAGCTTATTAACTATATATTTTTATTCAATAAACAAATGATGCAAGAGATTTTTTTTTTTTAAAGAGTGGCTTTGGAGCCTAGAGACGGAAAGTATATTCTTATACTACTGGGACTTAATTTTCAGTCATGATCATTTAAAATAGAACTTTGAAAAAAAACTCTTGTCTCCTCTTCAGAGTGTCTGTGGTGATTCAGAACCATACTCAACATTCTTAACCCCCCAATAATGCTTTCCTAACCGTGGCCTGAGACCTTAGGATTTCTTTCACTCTCCCTTCTATTCAACATACTTTTTAAAAAGTAACTAAATGGCCAAGACTTGTAATAAAAACAACAAGCAAGTTAAATTAATGTCGATGAACTCTTTGATTCCTGGGCCATGTTTCTTGGACGGGGATTCTGCTTAAATACTGAGCCGTGTGGCCTCAGATTAAACAAGCTCATACCTTCTTCTAGTTTTGTGTCTTCCTTTATTCTTTCTCTTGTGACTGTGACCACCACATCCCTTCTCTCCACGATTCTAAAATCTTCACTTTTTTAAAGGCCTTGTTAATAACCTATAATTCTCTTAAAGCCTAGGCTTTCAAAAACAAATGTTAATCACTTTCTCCTTTCCTGATATCCGAAACTAACTTTTCCTAAAGAATAATTATACACTATAGTTAACGCCTTTATTTTTATTTTGAAATTGATTTCAGGATTAATGTTGTCCTCTAAGCCCAGAATGTTAACTATTGCAGGAGGTAGGCTAATTCTATTACATCTTTTATAAACTCATTAATACATGATATACACTCATATCCTAAACCAGTGATGATGCTGTCATTTTTTTCCCTCCACCCAACCCTTTTTATGACCACATATTAGGTTTCTCCCTCTCCCATATTATGCAACAAGAGACGTCATTTTAAGTGTCATGTACGTAAAAGCAATGTTGTATCCCTGAAATGAAGTAAAAATTGAAAGGATACAGAAAAAGACAAACCTATAATTTTGAGATATTAATACAGTCCTTTCAGAACTTTTGAGATATGCATATGAAAATAGCAACAATAACATTTGGATAATATGATTTAAAAAGTGGAATTTTATACCTCAGTAGAAAATGTACTTGCGTCAAACACAAATTTTAAAAATGACCATGTAGAGATCATAAAAGAATTCTGAACAATTTTACAGAACTAATATTATAAAAGCTATATTATTGGATCAGACTGCAATAATACATAGCTTAAAAATCCCGTATGTTCTGGGAAATAAAAGAGCACTTCTTTTTCATCTGCCAGTAAATTTGAAAATAGAGGTAAAATGGATAATATTCTTGATTAAAATATGAACATTCAAAATAGACCTGAGAAGTGGAAAACATGACTAGATCATGAAAAATCAAAACAGTGATAAGTGTTCTTTCACAAAAGTCACCTCACCGAAGGACGTAGTCCTATAGAGTTTTATCAAACTTTCAAAATCCACATAATGACACAATATGTCTCCTGACCATTTTTTAATGGTAATGACTCCTCCAGAGTCAGCAATTTACATTTGGGCCTAGAGTTAGAAGAGATGGAGATACATTTTGAAATTCTATCTCCTTAAAAACAGAACAGTCAGTTTATATACTTTTAGGAGTGATACACACCAATTTGAACAGAGTTATCCAAGATGGCCAACCAACATGCAAGGCTTTTCAGAAGGAAATATACTTCACTGGAGACAACATCATACCACTGAAGTCTGGGTCTTTTCCTACTAGAGAACCAAGACATTTTAAGTAACAGAAGATTCCATTCTGAACACCATCAGCAAAAGTAAGTGAGAAAATATAATGAAAAAAGGAACAGCAGGAATTAATTTTAAAAGTAATCTTAAAATATTGAGAAAATAACTAGCATTGTGTAAAATATTTATGAAGCATATTCTGAAACTTTATTAAAAGACATAAAAGATACCTTAATAAATGAAAAGATATTCCACGTTTATGTGGGAAAGGCTCCACACTATAATGTGTGGGTTAATTTAGAGAATTCAATTCATCTAAAACTGAGCACAATTCCAAACAAAATCCAACTGCATTTTTTTGGAAACTTGACATACTGCTATTATACATTACACTGAGGAATGACTGTACCAGTAAAGGTCTGAAAACAGCTTAAAAATATCGAAATCATACAAAGGGAACTTGAAATGTCATAGTAATTAAAAGAGTGTACATTTGGTACCAGAACAAAAAAAATAGATTGATGGAACCAAATAAAGGGCTTAGTTTACTACAACTTATTCTAGGACAAACAGCGCAGAGAAAGGAGTTCATCATTTGGGGGAAAAATTAAATCCCTCCTCATACAATATGTAAAAAATATTTCAGGTAGAGGAAACCTATTAGTGTGAAAATTGAATCTTGGCAAGATTAGAAGAAACTACAGGATAAAAAACTTATGATGTTATTAGGGTAAGAGCAGATTTCTTAAGTAAGTCTGAAGAAAAAAAAATGAAGTACAAAAGAAAAGACTCATAGATTTGGCTATGTTAAAATTAGCAACATTTTATAATGAAGAATGCCATAGATACCATCAAATTAAAGTAGCAGGCCTTGAAAAGACATCTGTAAAGTGTATAACTAATATGCATTAGACTACATAAACACGTCCTAAAAGTCAACAACAACAAAAAAACACAATACTGGAGGATAGGCAGAGAATGTGAAAACACATTTCATAGAAAAAAAACACACAAGCATAGGAAAAGGTGTTAAAATCTCAGTAGTAATCAATGAAATGAAAATATTGAAATACCACACTTCCTGCAACATAGTTTTAAACAACACAATATTACAGAGGCTCTGGGGATAAACATCCTTGCACACTGTTCCCTGGGAGGTAAATTGATAGGACAACTCTGTGAAACACAATGGCATAATCTGACAAAACTGAAAATGCGTGTATCTATACAACTACGTGCTTTTCATCCCTGTTTCTACTAGCTAGAAGTTGGAGACAAACTAAATGTCCATCAGAGTGGAATGGGAAATGAAATTTGCCAAATTCATAAAGCAAAATACCATAGAGCAGTAAAAGCGATAAAATAAACCTACATTTGTTAAGATAGAGTTCAGACACACAATCTTTAGTAAAGCAAGCAAGATTCAGAATGACACCTAAACTGTGATACAATTTACATATATTTTTAAAGCAACACAACAGAATATATACATATTAGAAGGATTACAGACCATGAAATGGGGGCATGAGGCAGGAGGAGAAGAATGGAGCTGGCAGTAAGAGTAAAGACGTCAAAAAGAGGAAGAAAAAAAAAAAAAGACCTAGAACAATAATGATACTGTTCATCTAACTAAGGAGCACAGTGAATTGAGTCAACACAATTGTGTGACATCCTGCACAAAGAAAATGAAATAATTTTAGAAACAAACCAAAGGTAATGGTTGAATAGAAAATGTTAAGTGTAGAAGGCAGAAGAGAAATCTGTTGTACAGAATAAGTGAAAGGCACCATACATAACGGCAAGTGGACATAAAGAAGCCAATTCCCTGCATTCAAAAGAAGAAACAAAAAACAGTACTGTCACTGTGTTGGACTGCTGAGTGGAAAGGAGATAGGTGTGTAATTGCGCTAAATCATTACCCTCTTTAGTTAATTTTCTATTCCCTGTTGTAACAAGTTACCAAAAACTTAGTGAATTAAAACAACATAAGTTTATTATTTTACAGCTTTGTAAGTTAGAATTTCAAAATGAGTTTCACTGGGCTAAGATCAAGGTGTAGGGAGAGCCATGTTTCTTTCTGGAGGCTCCAGAGGAGAACCCATTTCTTGGCGTTTCCTAGCTTCTAGAGGCTGAGCATATTCCTTGGTTCCTGACTTCCCTTTCTGCTATCTTCAAAGACAGGCAAGTTGCATCTTTCTGACCATTTTTCTGCAGTCACATCTCCCTCTTACTCTCCTTTTCTGCCTCTCTCTTGTTAAGACTCTGATGATTAGATCGAGCCATTCCAGCTCATTCAGAGTAATCTTGGGTTTCTAAGGTCATCTGATTAGCAACCTTAATTTCATCAACTGCCCCAATTCTCCCTTTGCCATATAAGATAACATATTTGCAGGTTCCAAGATTAGCATGCAGCAAAGTGTCAGCTAATAAATGTATCCCCCATTGCAGTATATGCAGCTAAAAATACATGATTAAAAGCTTTAGTTTTAATTTACTATTTGTTATGTGCAGACACTTTAACCCTGCTTAAAGTTTATTAAATTCTCCCTATTAAATTCTGTCCATATAGTTTACCATTTGCACCTTCCCCATTCTGGAGGGCCATCTTCTCCCCTTTTCTGGAACATTCATTTTCCTAACATTTAATAAACTTTGCTTGAGCAGATAAAAAAAAAATGTCACTAAGAAATTGGAGCAGTGACCAGAAACAGTCATGATGAAGTCTGGTGATGCTACAAGATAAAAAAGAAATATGACAACCTGGTGGGCTTCCCTGGTGGCACAGTGGTTAAGATTCCGCCTGCCAATGCAGGGAGACACAGGTTCGAGTCCTGGTCCGGGAAGATCCCACATGCCATGGAGCAACTGAGTCCGTGCGCCACAACTACTGAGCCTGCGCTCTAGAGCCCGCGAGCCACAACTACTGAGACCGTGTGCCACAACTACTGAAGCCTGCGCGCCTAGAGCCGGTGCTCCACAACAAGAGAAGCCACCGCAGTGAGAATCCCGTGCAACCCAATGAAGAATAGCCCCCGCTCGCTGCAACTAGAGAAAGCCCGCGCACAGCAACGAAGATCCAACACAGCCAAATATAAATAAATTAGAAAAAAGAAAAAAGAAATGTGACAACCTGGTAAACATTACCTTGACTAAGTGATCAAGGTTAACATAACCAGTGGTAACTGAGGTTGATATAATGTAGTCCCTGATGATGTGATGAGAAGGGAACTTCACCTCTGTGGTATTTTCCCAAAAGCCCACAACCCCAGACCAATCATTAGGAAACATTAAACAAAACCAAACTGAGTGACATTCTCCAAAATGCCTGACCAGTACTCTTTAAAACTGTCGAGGTCGAGAAAAATAAGGAAACAATGAAAAACTGTCACGGACCAGAGGACATGAAGGAGACATCACAACTACATGTAATGTGATATCCTGGTTAGGATCTTGGGACAGAAAAGGGACATTAGTGGAAAAATAGATGAGATTCAAATAAAGTTGAGAATCTAGTTAATATTGTGCTGATGTCAGTTCTTTGATTTGATAAATGTACTAGGGTAACGTAAGATGCTAACACCAAGGGAAATTGGGTGAGGAGTATATGGAAACTTTCTCCACCCTCTTTTCAACTTTCCTGTAAAACTAAAATTATTTCAAAACAAAAGATTTATTTTAAAAGCAAAGGAAACCTGACTGCACGACAAATGGATACGGCCAACTATTGTGAGAGAGGGTCCAGGGTTCTTAGGACTTAAAGAAAGAAAGAGGAATTATGGCCAACATCGATCAACAGCACCCATACCCCCAGGTTTATTGAGGGATTATTGTACTAAGTGCTTTACATACATTATTTACTCACCACTTCAGCTCCAGGTGACAGATATTACTAGTATTGACATTTCAGAGAAGAAGCAGTAAAAGCTCAGAGATTAGCTACTCTGCCCAAGATCACCCTGCTTGGAGGAAGTGACATTCAAATCCAGACGTCTGTCCACGAAACTCACCCTCTTAAGCACTAAGCTTGAACATTCCATGACCCCGTCCATTGTTTTCTGTTGTTTTACACAAAAACACATTCCAGTGAATTGAGTAAATACTCAGCTATGCCACCTTACATATGGTCTTTGCAGAACAATTTAGCAGAAAGGCATAATGAGGCTTGTTCTCTACGAGATGAGAAGAAATAAGCAGGGTGCACCTGAAGAGAAGGTCAGCTAGATAAAACAACACTCATCTGGTGAGAAGAGCACCACTAAACTCACTTTGAAACGATAACTTGCCTACTTTCTCAGGATGATCCACCACGACCTGATCTGTTGAAACACCTGTACAGTGTAATTGTTATACTTAATCTTTACTTGTCTCCGTCCACTAGAATGTAATGTCTAGGAGGGTAATGCTTCTTGTCTGTTCTGTTCACTGGCATTTTCCAAATGCCTAGACTAGTGCGTAGGACTTAGATATTCAATACATATTGCATATTCAATATATTGAATTGAATATATTTATATTCAATAAATATCCCTAGAAAAGAAAAGAAAAGAAGGGAGGGAAGGAGGGAGAGAGGGTGGAAAGAGAGGAAGGCAAAGGAGACAAAGGAAGTGGAAACCATTTTGACTGTCACCATAGAGGGTCATAAGTTGGGAGTAAATGTGTGTATTTACGTAATTTCCCTAACTTCAGGAATAGATTTTAAGGAAAACTGGAAAAGCCCCTTTTCTAACAGGTCGGAATCTCAATTTTAGGATATGAATTAGGTGGGCTCCACTCTCAGGACAGGATACAAATTATCAAACTTCCTTCCAAGTTCAAGACATCATTTTATTCATGATCTTTTCATTTTAATCCAGAGAAACACTGACAGCAAATTCTGACTGCTACTGAAATACAGATGATGGAAACCATGAAAAGCTGGAGTTTCTGCTGACAAACTCTAATGCACCCTTCTCTTCCTGAACTTGTAAAGGACTCCATGGCCCAAATCAACTGGTATTCTTCCGGGAGGAGGAAATATTTTTGAACTCTTTTCTTTCAAGTCGGCTGATGACAAATAAGGCTATTTCACCAAATTTCTACTTGCTTCTGTGTTTCTCTTTGGTGTATAAAGAGTTGGTTTACCACTGAAGCAAAATCTTTTGAGGGTTTTATCTTTTATATGGTCGTGAAAACACTGCAATCATTTCTGCGTTCCTGATTATAGTTAAGGACCTTTCATGGATTCCATTTATTATAAATGTGGACGTTATCAAAAGAAGCCAATTTTAATAAAAGTCTCCCTCCGAAAAGGATATTAGAGGCTTGCTCCTTCTGCTGTGATAAATACTTTCAGGTGGTATTTGATGGACAGTATGAATCCTGTGCGTCTGGCATTCATAGCAGAGTTTAGAATTAGAATTTTAGATCATGCTGGCAAGCCTGCGTAATTCTTTAATTCTTCAAATGGAACACAATTGGCTCAATCTTCCACAGCCTTCTGATTTTAATTAAAATCTACTGTATGATACAGAACTATTACATCAACTTGCAAATCCCTTCTTGATAGAAGTTGGGGAGGGGGTGCACCAAACACTGCTATTTAATTGTTTGTATTATACTTTGTCAAAAGAATCTAACATTACAGAGGAACCAGAGCAGTTTCACACAGAATTTCTGGGAGCTAAGCATTCCACAAGGATGCTGTAGTGCTATAAAGCAGATGCAAGCAGTCTTCTTTTCTGCAGAAAAGCTTTAAAAGTAAACACTGAGATCTGCTTCTTGAGTGACTAGGTTTCCCCCTAAATTTCTTCTCAGCACATGCTGTAAATGGCATTTTCAGGAACAGCAACGCAGGAAGAGTAACACCTAAGTTAAGACCAGAGGGATATTCATTGTTTTAAATCAATGATGGAGTTTCACAATTCAGTATCAAACAAGGCATGGGGTGGTGTGAGCAGCTAATCACACTACTTTGAAGTGTTGCCCATGTGTCAGTAAATGCTTCATTGTATTAGAGAAGAATCATGGGTAACAACAGGAGCTCTGTCCAGACCCTCCTGCATCCTTGGGGAAAAAAATGGAGACTGAGAATTTGTCCTCAGTGCCTGGACTACAGAAATCTGAAAACTCTTGAAAAGCAAATGTGGTGCTTAGTACTGCTAGATAAATTCCACTATTGGATTTTTAAATGCTCCAAAGCGATTTTTATTCAGGCTTAGAACGGAAAATGACCTTGTGGGCTTCTAGCTCAGAAAAGGTACATATTCTGAACTCTCGGACAAGTATAAGTAATTCTTCTCGGCTGAGTCTATAAAACTGTATTAAAGATACTCACATCTCTATTAGAAGAATTTTACCGAGTGATAGGAACATTCCCAAACTGGAGCTTTCATAGGCTCTGTTCTTTTCTGAATTCATGAATGAATTACAGCCTGTATAACCAGCCAGACTGTATAAATCTTCAAGACAGTTGCCTCTGGAATTTGGCCCAGAACTAGGACAACAAATTTCTTTTTTTTCTTTTTTTTTTTTTTGCTACGCGGGCCTCTGACTGCTGTGGCCTCTCCCGTTGCGGAGCACAGGCTCCGGACGCGCAGGCTCAGCGGCCATAGCTCACGGGCCCAGCCGCTCCGCGTCATGTGGGATCCTCCCGGACCGGGGTGCGAACCCGTGTCCCCTGCATCGGCAGGCGGACTCTCAACCACTGCGCCACCAGGGAAGCCCTTCTTTTGGTTTTATCATTGAATTGTACAAAATTCTTGGACTTTGCTTCTAAACCAGACTGTGGTAAAGCCACTCTGCCCACCCTATATTCTATATACCCCAAAACTCAACCTACCCTGGGGCACAATAGGAAAATAATTGCAATAGATAGTATTACTGTTCCCAGTTACCAGCCTACATTCCTAAGCCCTGCCATGTGACTTACAATGCCTCCTTTGTCCCATAAATTACATGCTTGGTCATGTGACCTCTGTTAGCCAACAGAACACAATGAAAGTCACGTACACCACATCCAATTAGAAGGCTTAAAAGTCCTTGCTCTTTTGTCCACTGACACTTTTTCGCTCTGCTCTGTGCACACCACGTCCCAAATGTGGTAGCTCCTCTAGCCTGGATCCTGACTAGAAAAAGACAATAGAGCAAAGGCACAGCTAAGCTACAGACACTGCAGCTAAAACGCAATAAGAACAAGAAATATAAATCTGTGTGGTTCTAAATTACGGATATTTTATCAAACCAAAACCTTAGCGAAGACTAATACTGTTTTTAAAACTTTCAGTATCAATTGATAGTTATTGAGTTGCTAGTGGATTCTCACATTGTGCTGAATGCATTCACAAATGGAATTTTATTGTCATCGTTTATATAATTTAGAATTCAGAAATTCTGAGCTTGCAAACTCAGTAACATTCAATCCACAGCCCTAGTTTTTTACATAAAAAAATTACATGGTGGTGCAGTGTGGGAAGCTAATGTGGTTAATTCTCCAGCCACCATGTCCCCCTTGCAATTCTCTGAAGGTACCCTAGATTTTCATCCTTTGCAAGTATTGTTCTGACATTCGGAATACAGTCAATAATACTGTAAAAACTCTGTATGGTGACAGATGGTAACTAGACTTATCCTGGTGATTATTTTGTAATGTATAAAAATATCTAGGGGCTTCCCTGGTGGGCGCAGTGGTCGAGAGTCCGCCTGCCGATGCAGGGGACACGGGTGTGTGCCCCAGTCCGGGAAGATCCCACATGCCGCAGAGCGGCTGGGCCCGTGAGCCATGGCCGCTGAGCCTGCGCGTCCGGAGCCTGTGCTCCGCGGCGGGAGAGGCCACAGCAGTGAGAGGTCCGCGTACCGAAAAAAAAAAAAAAAAAAAATCTAATCACTATGTTGTACACCTGAAACTAATATAATATGTCAGGTATAATTCAATAATAAAAGAGACGGTCCTTACCTCTAGTGCAACTCCTCATTTCTACCTGTAAAAGTTATCTATGTCATAGGTTTGGGCTCAAATGCCACATTCTGCTTAAAATCTCTGATCCTTCCAGTGGAGTCAATTTCACCATCTCCTCTGCTTTCATGCTACTTATCTTTTTACTCAAGAAGCCACTAGAATGTAAGCTCCTTGAGGTCAGGGATGCTTGCTGTTTTGTTCATTCCTCTTTCCCTGAAGCCTAGAATAGCACATGGCCATGAGCCCGGGTTCAGTACACGCTACGGGTGCACGAAGCACTTGGCACGCCTGCTATGCATGTCTGACTACCACTCACCACAGAGGAAATTCTGAGCAGGAAGAAAAAAAATCTATATCTTGATCAGCTTTTCAGCCCCAGAACACCACACGTGGTGATTTGAACATAAAAAATGTTTACTACCGAATGTGAATTTAACAAAAAATCTATAATACGATCAGTTTCTTTGTATCCCAATATTTTTTTTAATGGGTAGTTTTCATGACTATCCTACCAGTTCAATTGCCTGAGACCCAGCTGCCCTATAAAATATGTTAGAACAATATTAAAAAATCACAGATCACTTGTGAGATAATCGTTGTAGGTAGCTACATCTAGTGAATCCAAGAAAGGAGTTGGTACTAATTTGTTTTAGCTTTATCACAATGGTCATCCCCAGCATTCTTTAAACTCTAGATGTTTGGCTACATCCATAACTATCACAGTATTCCCTCGGTTGCTCTTCAGCATCTCTCTTTTTTTTTTCTTTTTTACAAATTTATTTATTTTTGACTGCGCTGGGTCTTCGTTGCTGTGCGCGGGGCTTTCTCTAGTTGTGGCGAGCAGGGGCTACTCTTCCTTGAGGTGTGTGGGCTTCACGTTGTGGTGGCTTCTCTTGTTGCAGAGCACGGGCTCTAGGCGCGTGGGCTTCAGTAGTTGTGGCGCACGGGCTTAGTTGCTCCGTGGCATGTGGGATCATCCCGGACCAGGGCTCAAACCCGTGTCCCCTGCATTGGCAGGTGGCAGCATCTCTCATTTTTGAGTTGGATTTTTCTGCCTTGACTCACAAGGAAAAGTTCTGTAATGTTACACTGGCATGACTGGGTCTGATACCTAAGACAGCTAAGACCTGAACTGAGGACAAGATGATGACAACTTTCTCCTCTATCTGTGACAGCTGAAGATTCAGAGGACCAAATCCCAGTAAATCCTATCACAACCTACACAAGGGGCTATGAACTGCTGGCCCTTTGATCTGGTCACTCTGAATTTGATTCATTCATTCAGCACGTGGTTGCTGCTCACGTACTGCAGGCCAAATCCAGAGGGAAGAAGTGTTTTGTTTCCACTTGGCTAGTGTTTTAGGTTCAAATACTTCATCAGCTGGCACATTCTAAAATTCAACATGTTTTACATAAAAGACAATTTCTGATGTCTCTTCAGAAACAGATGTGGCCACAGTGCCTTGTGCTTCTTTATGGCAACATTGGCTGGAATGGAGAGGTGGCTGGTTTTCCTCTGGAAACACTCGTATTTTCTGGAAGCCCTCCTCGTGTCTGATACCAGATACCAGATACAGGTGTAATCTACATACCCAGGGAAACACATGAGCTCGTAATACCCCTCTTACTATGTTCCTAACACTGTGAAAATGCCCGAATCCACAGTGAGGAGAGGTGTTTGTAGATACAACAGAGCCACCCTTATCTATAGCACAGTGGTTCTCAGCTGTAGTCTGTGGGGTCCCCATGGTCCTGCCATGGCATCTAGAGGTCAAAACCATTTTCATAATAAAGATGCTAACTGACTTTTCCCTGTGTTGATGTTTGCACCTAGAGCACAAAAACAGTGGTAAAACTGCAGGAGTGCTATTTTGATAATAGCACTTGTGTGACTGCATTTCGAGCTGAAATAGCTTCATTTTTCATGAAATCCCCCTTTTTTTAAAAGAACAACTGACAAACTAATATTTACCAGAAATCTTCTTGAAAATGAATGACACGAGCTGTCACTTCAAGGAAAACAACTAACAGTATCTGTTACCAACTTGAGCTCTCTAGGAAAAAAAAAAGTTAGAAAATTTGTATCTGCTACTAGGAGCTTGACATCTTTCCCGAAAACAGTAAAGACTCTTCTGATGAGAATGGTCATAACGTTAACAAATGTAATCTTTTGATATTGTACGAATTAGGCCAAAATTTGGAAGTGAGCCAATATTTCCCAAATGTCTAATACATTGTGTTAGAAAATATCCATGAGTAAAAGATGCTTCACAGGACAGAGCAGTGAGTTTTAACATAACAAGTTACAAAACATTAACAGATATGTTTTCAGATTCTGCACTGCAACCAGCCCTCAAGAAACGAGCAGTTTTCAAGTTTGGGTACAGTATTAAAGAAGAAAGAGCACAATTATCTGAAAAGGCTATTAAAATACTCCAGCACAACTACGTATCTGTCCAAGGCCATTTTTTCTTCACATACTTCAACCAAAACAGGCTGCAACTGACTGAAAGTAGAAGCAGATGTGGAAATCGAGCTATTTTCTGTTAATCCAGTCTTTAAAGAAATCTTCAAATATTAAAACAATGCCATTCTTCTGTTTTTTAATTTTTGAAATACAACTATTTTTATAAAGTATATAATTTACATTATCAAATGATAGGTTCATTTTATTATTTTTAATGAATTATTGAACTATATTTTTAAAATTCATCAGCTTAAATTTCTAGTACAATAACCAAGTCTGTATATAACCCACATTAACAAAGACCCTTTGGGTGTCCTCAATAATTTTTAAGATTATAAAGTTATCCAAAGCCAAAAGTTTGAGATTTGTTGCTTTAGCATGTCATCGATAATGTCATTTATCTTAATGAAATACACATTATAACTATTGCTTATTTTATTGTCATTTCTGAAAAGGAAAGAAGAAAAATCCATATTTTCTGAATCAGAATCAATAGCATTCAAAATTTTTAATCTTTCAAAGGCACTTATAATAACCAGATGGGTGTAAAGCATAACTAAAAAGATATTGATAAATATTTAAAAATACCATTTTTTCCAGGATTTGCTATTATGAGGGAACTACCCCAATTTTACTCCTTTTATATGTCATTTACTATATGAATTCCCTCTACTGAGACAGCAACTCAGCAGAAATTTTTAATTTTAGCAATTAGAGATTATATAATATACAAATATATACCCATGTACGTATGCCTGTGTATACAGATGTGTGTTTACATATATATGCATGTGTTTATATATGTGTATCCCTGGGCTCTAAAAAATAATTAATGATGATTTTGTGGTTCCATTTCCCACACCTGAAGTACACAGTCTACATTAGTTTCCTATTGCTGCTGTAGCAAAATTAAAACAATATAAATGTACTATCTTAAATTTCTGTAGGTCACAAGACCAAGAGGTCTCATTGACTAAAATCAATGTGTTGATAGGGCCGCATTTCCTTTCTGGAGACTCTAGAGGAGAATCTATTTCCTTGCTTTTTCCAGCTCCTCGAAATCTCCTTCTTCATTTTCAAAGCCAACAATGTTGCACATCTCTGTGTCCTTCTCCTGTGGTCACGTATCCTTCTGATCACAGCTGGGAAAGCTTCAAAGATCCCTTGTGATCACATTGAGGAATCCAGGATAATCTCCCTGTCTCATGAACTTTCACTTGGGACTTCCCTGGTGGTCCAGTGGCTAAGACCCCATGCTCCCAATGCAGGAGGCCCGAGTTCCATCCCTGGTCAGGGAACTAGATCCCTGCGTGCCACAACGAAGATGCTGCATACTGCAACTAAGACCCGGTGAAGCCAAATAAGTAAATAAATATTTAAAAAACAAAAAACAAAAAAACTTTAACTTATCTCCTGAATCCCTTTTGCCTTGTAGGGTAACATATTCACAGGTTCCAAGGTACGTGGTCTTCTTTGGGTGGTCTTCTTTGGGTGGCCGTTATTATGCCTACCACACAGCCAAATGAAGTAAATGAATTGCTTCTTCATAAATCCTATCTGTGCAATCAACATATATGTCACAATAGTCAGCTGAATGGCAAATAGTGGTGTGTAGTAAATGACCGTTCTCTCTGTTACACTAAATCTCCTGAGACTTTCATCAAAGAAAAGCAATGGGACTCTGAAAACTAGCTGTCTCTTAGGGAAAAGCCAAACCATCTGATTATTAAAATAACTAGTCACCTGTATATGTAAAACTATTTCATGAGGTCACGCTCTCATTGACCTCCCCTGTTGCACTTCTGGCCCTTAGTAACCACTGAAAGTATTAATCTCCCATAGGCATAGATGAATCCTTTATTCTTGGGCCACACTGTCCAAAAAGGAAAATGATAGAGAAAAATTATAAAGCAAACATTGATACCACTCTCACCCCGTACCCCACCCCACACACACACATTTGCCTTCAGCCAACTGGAATCGTCCCTGTTTTTTGAATAAAATTCTACTCTATAAAAATGTCAATATTTTCCATGGCAGCTGAAGATGCATTTAACACTTGTTGCATGTTTGTAACCAAGTTGGTTAATTTTGGCAAATCACATTCCAAGCCACTAGTGTCCAGCCCATGCCTATCCTGGACAGAGCTATGACATGAGGGGGCCGTGCAGTGACAGGTCATTCACTTACATGTAATCATTTCCTGGCCTGGCATCTTCCAGGTTCACTCAATTCAGTACAAGCCAGTAGTATCTGAACCATGGGAAAGTCACACCTGGTGTAGTGATGATGAAACTGGGGATGACTTCTAAAAGAAAAGCAGCTTTGGTACCCACTCCAAGAGCTGGGTGAGTCTCCCATTGCACACTGCTCTCTCTGCAGCACCATTTGAGGGCAGCTGTAAGACAAGCTATATACCTTCCCCTCCTAGTTGGGGTGGATGTTAGGGTCCTAGCTGAGGACAGACAGAGACAAAAGTTCCAATTATCGACAGGTGCTGAAGTGCTGGGACCAGTAAGGAAGCCTACACTGTGATCAGAAGCAAGAAGAACTACAATCCTGCAGCCTGTGGAACAAAGACCACATTCACAGAAAGACAGACAAGATGAAAAGGCAGAGGGCTATGTAACAGATGAAGCAACAAGATAAAACCCCAGAAAAACAACTAAATGAAGTGGAGATAGGCAACCTTCCAGAAAAAGAATTCAGAATAATGATAGTGAAGATGATCCAGGACCTCGGAAAAAGAATGGACGCAAAGATTGAGAAGATGCAAGAAATGTTTAACAAAAACCTAGAAGAATTAAAGAAAAAACAAACAGAGATGAACAATACAGTAACTGAAATGAAAAATACACTAGAAGGAATCAATAGCAGAGTAACTGAGGCAGAAGAATGGATAAGTGACCCGGAAGACAGAATGGTGAAATTCACTGCTGTGGAACAGAATAAAGAAAAAAGAATGAAAAGAAATGAAGACAGACTAAGAGACCTCTGGGACAACATTAAACACAACAACATTCGCATTATAGAGACCCCAGAAGGAGAAGAGAGAGAGAAAGGACCCGAGAAAATATTTGAAGAGATTATAGTCGAAAACTTCCCTACCATGGGAAAGGAAATAGCCACCCACGTCCAGGAAGCGCAGAGACTACCACACAGGATAATCCCAAGGAGGAAGACGCCAAGACACATAGTAATCAAACTGGCAAAAATTAAAGACAAAGAAAAATTACTGAAAGCAACAAGGGAAAAACGACAAAGAACATACAAGGGAACTCCCATAAGGTTAACAGCTGACTTCTCAGCAGAAACTCTACAAGTCAGAAGGCAGTGGCATGATATACTTAAACTGATGAAAGGGAAGAACCTACAACCAAGATTACTCTACTCAGCAAGGATCTCATTCAGATTCGATGGAGAAATCAAAAGCTTTACAGACAAGCAAAAGCTAAGAGAATTCCGCATCACCAAACCAGCTCTACAACAAATGCTAAAGGAAATTCTCTAAGTGGGAAACACAAGAGAAGAAAAGGACCTACAAAAACAAACCCAAAACAATTAAGAAAATGGTAATAGGAACATACATATCGATAATTACCTTAAATGTGAATGGATTAAATACTCCAACCAAAAGACACAGGCTTGCTGAATGGATACGAAAATAAGACCCATCTATATGGTGTCTACAAGAGACTCACTTCAGACCTAGGGACACATACAGACTGAAAGTGAGGGGGTGGAAAAAGATATTCCATGCAAATGGAAATCAAAAGAAAGCTAGCGTAGCAATACTCATATCAGACAAAATAGATTTTAAAATAAAGAATGTTATAAGAGACAAGGAAGGACACTACATAATGATCAAGGGACCAATCCAAGGAGAAGATATAACAATTATAAATATATATGCACCCAATATAGGAGCACCTCAATACATAAAGCAACTGCTAACAGCTATAAAAGAGGAAATCGACAGTAACACAATAATAGTGGGGGATTTTAACACCTCACTTACACCAACGGACAGATCAACCAAAAAGAAAATTTAAAAGGAAACACAAGCTTTAAATGACACAATAGACCAGGTAGATTTAATTGATATTTGTAGGACATTATATCCAAAAACAGCAGATTACACTTTCTTCTCAAGTGCACACGGAACATTCTCCAGGATAGATCACATTCTGGGTCACAAATCAAGCCTCAGTAAATTTATGAAAATTGAAATCATATCAAGCATCTTTTCTGACCACAATGCTATGAGATTAGAAATCAAGTACAGGGAAAAAACATAAAATACACAAACACATGGAGACTAAACAATACCTTACTAAATAACCAAGAGATCACTGAAGAAATCAAAGAGGAAATGAAAAAATACCTAGAGACAAATTACAATGAAAACACGATGATCCAAAACCTATGGGATGCAGCAAAAGCAGTTCTAAGAGGGAAGTTTATAGCTATACAAGCCTACCTCAAGAAACAAGAAAAATCGCAAATAAACAATCTAACCTTACATCTAAAGGAACTAGAGAAAGAAGAACAAACAAAACCCGAAGTTAGCAGAAGGAAAGAAATCATAAAGATCAGAGCAGAAATAAATGAAGTAGAAACAAAGAAAACAGTAGCAAACATCAATAAAACTAAAAGCCAGTTCTTTGAGAAGATAAACAAAATTGATAAACCATTAGCCAGACTCATCAAGAAAAAGAGGGAGAGGACTCAAATCAATAAAATTAGAAAAGAAAAAGAAGTTACAATAGACACCGCAGAAATACAAAGCATCCTAAGAGACTACTATAAGCAACTCTATGCCAATAAAATGGACAACCTGGAAGAAATGGACAAATTCTTAGAAAGGTACAAGCTTCCAAGACTGAAGCACGAAGAAATAGAAAATATGAACAGACCAATCACAAGTCATGAAATTGAAACTGTGATTAAAAATCTTCCAATAAACAAAAGTCCAGGACCAGATGGCTTCACAGGTGAATTCTATCAAACATTTAGAGAAGAGCTAACACCCATCTTTCTCAAACTCCTCCAAAAAATTGCAGAGGAAGGAACACTCCCAAACTCATTCTATTAGGCCACCATCACCCTGATACCAAAACCAGACAAAGAAACTACAAAAAAAGAAAATTACAGACCAATATCACTGATGAATATAGATGCAAAAATCCTCAACAAAATACTAGCAAACACAATCTAACAACACATTAAAAGGATCATACACCATGATCAAGTGGGATTTATCCCAGGGATGCAAGGATTCTTCAATATATGCAAATCAATCAATGTGATATACCATATTAAGAAATTGAAGAAGAAAAACCATATGCTCATCTCAATAGATGCAGAAAAAGCTTTTAAAAACATTTAACACCATTTATGATAAAAACTCTCCAGAAAGTGGGCATAGAGAGAAACTACCTCAACATAAATAAAGGGCATATACCACAAACCCACAGCAAACATCATTCTCAATGGTGAAAAACTGAAAGCATTTCCTCTAAGATCAGGAACAAGACAAGGATAGTCACTCTCACCACTATTATTCAACATAGTTTTGGAAGTCCTAGCCACGGCAATCAGAGAAGAAAAAGAAATAAAAGGAATCCAGTTGGAAAAGAACAAGTAAAACTGTCACTGTTTGAAGATGACATGATACTATACATAGAGAATGCTAAAGATGCCACCAGAAAACTATTAGAGTTAATCAATGAATTTGGTAAAGTTGCAGGATACAAAATTAATGCACAGAAATCTCTTGCATTCCTATATCCTAATGATGAAAAATCTGAAAGAGAAATTAAGGAAACACTCCCATTTACCATTGCAACAAAAAGAATAAAATACCTAGGAATAAACCTACCTAGGGAGACAAAAGACCTGTATGCAGAAAAGCATAAGACACTGATGAAAGAAATTAAAGATGATACCAACAGATGGAGAGATATACCATGTTCTTGGATTGGAAGAATCAATATTGTGAAAATGACTATACTACACAAAGCAATCTAGAGATTCAATGTAATCCCTATCAAATTACCAATGGCATTTTTTACATAACTAGAACAAAAAATCTTAAAATTTGTATGGAGACACAAAAGACCCTGAATAGCCAAAGCAGTCTTGAGGGAAAAAAACGGAGCTGGAGGAATTAGACTCTCTGACTTCAGACTATACTACAAAGCTACAGTAATCAAGACAATATGGCATGGGCACAAAAACATAAATATAGATCAATGGAACATGATAGAAAGCCTAGAGATAAACCCACGCACCTAAGGTCAACTAATCTATGACAAGGGAGGCAAGGATATACAATGGAGAAAAGACAGTCTCTTCAGTAAGTGGTGCTGGGATAACTGGACAGCTACATGTAAAAGAATGAAATTAGAACACTCCCTAAAACCATACACAAAAATAAACTCAAAATAAATTAGAGACCTAAATGTAAGACCGGACACTGTAAAACTCTTAGAGGAAAACATAGGAAGAACACTCTTTGACATAAATCACAGCAAGATCTTTTTAGATCCACCTCCTAGAGTAATGGAAATAAAAACAAAAATAAACAAATGGGACCTAATGAAACTTAAAAGCTTTTGCACAGCAAAGGAAACCATAAACAAGACGAAAAGGCAATCCTCAGAATGGGAGAAAATATTTGCAAACAAATCAATGGACAAAGGATTGATCTCCAAAATATATAAAGAGCTCATGCAGCTCAATATTAAAAAAACAAACAACCCAATCGAAAAATGGGCAGAAGACCTAAATAGATATTTCTCCAAAGAAGACATACAGATGGCCAAGAAGCACGTGAAAAGCTGCTCAACATCACTAATCATTAGAGAAATGCAAATCAAATGCAAAAATCCGGGAAGATCCCACATGCCACAGAGCGGCTAGGCCCATGAGCCATGGCCACTGAGCCTGCGCGTCTGGAGCCTGTGCTCCACAACGGGAGAGGCCACAACAGTGAGAGGCCCGCGTACTGCAAAAAAAAAAATTGCAAAAAAAAAAAAAATTCAAAAAAAAAAGTTCTGATTATCAAAACAAGGCAACTTTCATCATCTAATGCAGAGGTACAAATGAAGTTATTTTCACAGAATGTGCTACTTTCTTTTCCTTTTGCCTAGCAAACCTGAGAAGCTTCACAAGGACCTCTAAAGAATCCCATGGGCACCTTCATTCTTCTGACTGTGAGGCTCACAACTACGGAATGGGCTCTCACAGGAGGGCAAATCTCATGTCACTGGACATATTCAACATGAGGCTGGAAGACTACTTTTCTGGATGTTCTTTGGAAGTTTCTACTGAAGAAAAGACTTTTCTATACAATCTCATTTCAATGATAATTGTTCTCTATAAGATAGTTTTAACAACCACAAAAATAACAACAAATGTTATACAGTGAGAAAGAAAAGTCTACTTTAAGAAAGTATTACCAAATCTAGTTGACAAGCAAAAATGAACCATAGACCCAAATGTAAAAGCAAACACTATAATATTTAAAGAAGAAAAATACAGGAGATCATTGTGACCTTGAAACAGGCAGATTTCTTAGATACTACATAACAAAAAAATAAATAAAAGGACCAAAAAAGGAAAAAATGACAAATCAGATTTCAACAAAATTAAAAACCTTCAAACTTCATAAGACGCTGTTCAGAAAATAAAGTCGAGACATAAAATGGAGGAAAATATCTGCAGTACATCTACCTAGCAAATTCAACCCATAACTGAATAAGAAGACAAAAATAAATTTAAATTGTCAGAAAACTAAATACACACCTTACCAAAGAAGAAATAAGAATGGCCAATAAGCACATAAAAAGATGGTTAACTTCACCAGTCTTTAGGGAAATATAAATTAAAACCACAGTGAGACACTATTTTCAGTTTTTTTAAAATGGCTTAAATTAAAAAGCTGATGATCCAAGTGTTGGTGAGAATGTGAGAAAAAAAGGTCAACTGTGGGGTTAGACCAGTGATTAATTCCATAAGAAAACAAATTTTTAATGTAACATTTGGGGAGAGAAATGCAGACAGTATACCCTAAATATTACAAATCAGATGATCTTTCTTAGGGCAGGAATAAAAATTGGAGAATCTTTTTTTCTTTAATTTTTTTTTTGACGTGGACCAATTTTAACGTCTTTATTGAATTTGTTACAATACTGCTTCTGTTTTGCGTTTTGGTTCTTTGGCCCCGAGGCATATGGGATCTTAGCTCCCCGGCCAGGGATTGAACCCTCACCTCCTGCATTGGAAAGCGAAGTCTTAACCACTGGACCGCCAGGAAAGTCCCTAAAAAACTGGAGAATCTTAAAGCAGCATTCTTATCCTACTTTGGGTCCTAACACTTTTTGTTGAGAATCCAATAAAGGTTATGTATTCTTTTCTCTAAAAAGTATACAAACGCACAAAATGTTCTTCTACCCTTCTTTCTTTTGGCTCAAGTTGTATAACTTATTTAAATTCTGGACTTTTACAATTGGTAGTCTGCATAAAAAGAATGTTTTCAGAATTAAGTGGGCTCAAGTAAATATATAAATAAATATATTTCAATATACTGCCTGGTAGCATATCATCAACAATTTTCACAGATTTATTTGAATTTAACTAGGTACGGAAATTTTAAAACAGTGTACTGGGGCTTCCCTGGTGGCGCCGTGGTTGAGAGTCCGCCTGCCGATGCGGGGGACATGGGTTCGTGCCCCGGTCCAGAAAGATCCCACATGCCGCGGAGCGGCTGGGCCCATGAGCCATGGCCACTAAGCCTGCGCGTCCGGAGCCTGTGCTCCGCAACGGGAGAGGCCACAACAGTGACAGGCCCGCATACCGCAAAAAAAAAAAAAAAAAAAAAGAAACACAGTGTACTGAAGTAGTATGTCCATTAAAATTCATGTACCATAATGATCACGCCATCTTTATACATAAATGTCAAACTTGATACAACTCAAACTCAAATGTCTATCAAGAGGTTTAACTGATAAACAAATGTGGTGTTTCCATCCAGCAGAACACTGCTCACCAGTAAAATGGGAGCTACTGACACACACAGGAAAATGGGTGAGTTTCAGAAACATCATGCTGAGTGAGAGAAGGCAGACACAAAATAGTACATACTATAGGATTCCATTTATATGAAGTTCCAGAACAAGCAAAATTAATCTATAGTAACTGAAAGCAGATCACTGGTTGTCTGGGGCTGGAGTTTTTAAGGGGACAAAAAGGAACACTTTGGGGTGATGGAAATGTTCTATGTCTTGATTACGGTGGTGGCTCTATTGGTATATCATTCGTCCAAATTCATTGAATTGTTCACTTTTGGTATATTCTCTTGTATGTAAATTATGCCCTAATGAATTTGATTTTAAAAATCTTATAAGTGAATTTCCCTCTACATCCATGATTTCAGGAGCGACTACTCCCACTTACCTGAAACATGTTATCAAGACATATCTTCTTCAACACACACAGCACATACACTGGGGCTTATTTTGGAATAGAATGCAATCCAGTGCATAATTACATTCACTCTCCTAGGTCTATGAGCAGTCATAATATTTATCACATAGTCACACAGGTACATTTTGCTCCTTTGGCATTTACTAACACACATCTTTATGTTGTTTTTCAATTATGCTGTGTGCACAAAAGAATACCCCTTTGTATTTAAGAAAAAGAAATGGAATCCTTAAATTTCTTGACAAAATCAAAAGAGAATAAAATAGGTAATTTTTAATCTCTAGCTTGCATCTGGAGAAACTGAATATAACATATTAATTTAGTAGGTGCCCTTAGGTCACTAATGAGTCAGAAATAAAGTCAGAAACTTAATTTCCATTCTGCTGGTTTTCATTCCATTATGTCTTAACTCCCAAAGACTTCATAAAATATCAACAAAGTCACTTTTAGGTAATAACGTTTCTTCAATACTTCTAAGTAGTTTCCTCTAGGGATAAACAGGCATGTCTATATCTATTTAATAATAATTTTAAATTGTGCAAAAGCAATAGCCTCGATACTACTATTTCCAAGCTCAAAAACATGCTGACATTTATTTCACATTTCATATTTGTGGGCAGGTCGATCCTATCAATACAAGTATTGGTCCCAAACCAGGATTTAAATTAATATCTTATATTCTTATTAATATCTAGACAACCATGAAGCTTCAGTGTCCTCATCAGGGGCATATATTTATATTTTATCGTATATTTCAGCAATTTGAAAGCAACAGCTCCTGTAAAACATTCACACTAAATTACCTGAATTGTCCCTGTGTTAGTCTCCTGGGGATGCTAGTGCAGGCGTCACCCGCACCTCGCGTGGCATTCTTCCTGTGTGCCCGTCTGTGCCCAAATCTCCGCTTTGTTATAAGGACACCAAGCACGTTACAGGAAGTGCCCACCTTACCCCAGCATCACCGCATCTAAAGTAATCACAACCGCCATCACCCTATTTCCAAACAAGGGAGCGTTCTGAGGTACCGGAGGTTAGGATTTCAACATATGGATTAGGGGTGGGGGGCGCAATTCAACCCCAAACAGCCCCAAATTATCTTCCTGTCTTCCCCTCCTCAGTATATCCTCTTTTACACCAAAGTCAGGCATCTTTCCAATGCTCGTTCTAAAAACAGAACAAGACGGAGCGCTCCAGGCGCCTGGGGAACTTGCCTGTCCACCTGCCCCCAACCCTGGGCCGACGTCTGGTGGTCCTAACTGGGTAGAGCCGAGGCTGGGGACTCCAGGTGGCTGTCATTCTGGAGGCTTCTGTTGACGTCCAGAGGGCACACCAGGTGACTGGACTCCACCCCTTCCACCTGCCTGGCACCAGCTGCCCCTCTTCACCCCAAACCCCTCCAGGGAGAAAGGGACTCCCCTTCCCTCACAAGGGGGAAGGAGAATGAGGCTGCAGAGGCGCTGGGTGTCCAAGGCACCAGGAGCGAGATGCAGGCACGGGCCTGAGGCCCCACCTCACACACCTGCCCCTCCCAGCCCCTGCCCACCACTCCTCTGGTGAAGGACAAACACCCACATCTTCTGAAACCGCCTGTGTTTACCCTCCGCTCTCACCTCCCACCATTTCCCTATTTCCAACTAGACCGTAGTTCTTTGAATGCCTGGACCTCATCACGGTGTCTCTCCTCTGCAGACCTTCACACAGAATTCCCTCTGTCTACACCCTCACCTGGGCAACATCTACTCTTACTCTCAGCTCAGATGTCCCTCCCTGACTCTGACAGCGCCTTGGATTTGCCTTTTCGTAACGAGCCTCACTGGACCCATGGGATCTCACCTGTGCGGAAGCTCTGTGCCACCTGCACCCTGCCAGCCCCAGTACCTGGCACTGGTCTGGCCTGCAGACTGTCCAACAGCCATCCGCTGGTGAGTCACTGAATGCACATTGTCTGCAGATGGCCGTGACTGAGGGCTCTGAGAGAACCAGAGGGCTATTTTTTTTTGCGGGGGGGGGGGGCTGTTTTCCGCTTAATGTCCCATCTTCCTACGATTCTGTTTAAACACCTTGTTTGACAGACATTTTCCTCACAGGTAAATATCAGCCCACCACCAGTCCCAGAACATCACTACTGGAAGCTGTCTTACACACCACGTGGTGATGAGCCCTCTTATTTTCAAGCCCAGCGAGGTGAAGCGACCTGCCTAGAGTCCAGCCAGCTCAGGGGTGACACAGTGGTGCCCGGATCTCAGAGTCTCCACTCGGGTCTGTGCTCGCCTACTTTCTACGGTCTCACTCCGTCTCAAGGGTCTGGGGAACAAACGCACACGTCTGAGTCCACACTGTGCTCTGTGAGGTCCCGGCCAGGGCTACGCCAACAGCTCCTGCTGATTCTTCTTTGTACCCCACAGGTTATACTTCCTTAAAATGAACTACTCAAAAGGGCATCCCAGACACACACTTCTAATAACATTCAAATAGTGCAATTCAGGCTGTTTCCCCAATCCTCAATCCTCTTGCTTCCACTGCCTTAAGGCTCCCTTTAAATGCATCTATTTTTCTGTGATTCCAACAGGAATTTTTCCATCTCTGGGCTGCAGAACTAGCCCCATGTGCATGTTTATATCAATGTGCAATCAATCACAGTCTGTTCTTTCTAAAATGGTTTTCTTTTTAAAGACTCAAAGCCATTTTGCACATTTTTTCCAAGACTTATGATTTGAATGGCTGGTTCAAATCAATTGGTCACTTAGGAAGGAAATTAAGTCTTTTCTGATTGCAGATCAAGATTTTCTTTTTTTCATTATAATTGCTATTATTTTATCCTGAATACCAAAGCATTCTAGGGCTATACAATTATAAAACAAAAACAGTTCAGTAATGATTTTTGTATGAATTGCTGATACACAGCATGGAGAAGAAACATCTGAAAAAACCGCTCTTCTAAAAAAGCAAATGTTGAATGGACCCTAATATAAAATACAATTATGACCAGAAATACATTATGCTTGTGCAATACCCTAATCAAAACATAACATTATATGTCAACTATAGCTCAAAAAATATTCTGCATCTCAATGCAAATATAAATGAAGGTCTAACATTTAACAACAGTAGAAATCAGTAAAAATAATACTGATGGTCCTTGACAGGGGCACCTGTGAAATAGGAGCTTCTAAAACTTTAATTTCTGGAATTTTTGGTGTTTACAGTTAGTTGCACTTCTATGGCTTATCACCTTGATTTCAACTTAATTTTTTTTTAATTTTTTAATTTTTTGCTGTACGCAGGCCTCTCACTGCGTGGCCTCTCCCGTTGCGGAGCACAGGCTCCGGACGCACAGGCTCAGCAGCCATGGCTCATGGGCCCAGTCGCTCCGCGGCATGTGGGATCTTCCCGGACCGGGGCACACACCCGTGTCCCCTGCATCGGCAGGCGGACTCTCAACCACTGCGCCACCAGGGAAGCCCTCAACTTAATTTTTTTAAAGTGTATCATTAAGTATTTGTCTAGGCCATTGAAGCATGAAAAATGACCTGTTACCAGATAAACCAGAGAAGAGGATCCATGAGGAGAAGACAAGTTTAGACGAAGAGGGACAGGGTCAACTGACACTGCTCCCGACAGGAAAGCAATAACAGAAACTCAATTTGTGGTGAATGTGTTGGAATCACTGAATTATTAAATGTAAATGCTCAGGCTTGCATTAAGGAAGTTCATGCATTTTGGCCTCCACTCTGAGTTTACAAATTCCAGTTTTAATTTTTACCTTCATTTTCCTACCAGCAAATTTTAAATATCCTTGAAATATACCCAAATACCTAAAATGTAATATAATCCCCTTTCGTTTGTGTACATTAAAATGAATATACATTTAACCTATCTTTCCAATCCTCACATATTCTTTATTTTCATTAAAAGGCATCGATTTTTACTAAAAAAATAGCATATATAATTAAGCCCAGTTGTTTCATTCTGTCTAATGAAGCTGACTATAAATCCAGCAAATTACTGGTTCCTTTATATTTTGTAAAACAAAGAGATACTATTTAAGATACTTCTAAGCCAAATCACCTATCATCGTGATAAATGAAAATTCAAAGCTTTTCATCTAAAGTTTGTGAAGCTTGGAGGCCAAGAGACCAAATCTACTAACATACAGTTATACACTGCCACAGAAAATGTGTTGAAAAATAAAATTTGGAGATGTAAACTATAAATTATCTTGTCATGTCTAGTCATACTTATCTATTTAGCATATCTGCAACACAAACCCGATTCACTCTTCAGAGATTCCAAACCCAATTTTCAACCCATATAGGCACCCAGCACATCTCATCCAGCTCCCAAGACTTCCCTCCTCTTCCTGTATTCTGTCTTGGTGTGTGACAACTCCACCCACCTGAACGACTAACCCAGAAATCCAGGAGTCATACTAGTCTCTTCCTTCTGCCACCCCATAAACAATCAATCACTACATCCCCACAATTTTGCCTAGAAACTTCTTGAGATCTGTCCAGTGGCACATTGGCAAAATGGCTCTCTGTGCAGAAAATAGTATTAATAGACATTTAGGTCATTTTCAGTTTGAAGCTATCACAAACAATGCTTCGACAAACATTCTTACCCGTGTCTTTGGGTGAAGATGTGTAAATACCTCTGGAGTGGAAGTGCTCGGCATTATGCAAATATTTATCTTGAATAGATATCGTCAAACCATTTTCCAGAGGGAATGTACCATTCCCCCCAGAAGTGTATGAGAACACTGGCTGCTCCATTTCCTTACTAACATCTGAAAATGTTCAGTCTTTTTCATTTTAGCCATCTCTGTGAGCATATAATTCTATCATGTTATGACTTCACTATTTCCTCACCCGATAAGAAATACTGAACCCATTTTCATATTTGAATAGCCTATTTTATAAAGTGCTCACTTAAGTTTAGTGCACATTTTTTTTAATTTTTAATTTTATTTTATTTATTTATTTATGGCAGAGTTGGGTCTTTGTTGCTGGGTGCGGGCTTTCTCTAGTTGCGGCGAGCGGGGGCTACTCTTCGTTGTGGTGCGCGGGCTTCTCATTGTGGTGGCTTCTCTTGTTGTGGAGCACGGGCTCTAGGCGTGCGGGCTTCAGTCGTTGTGGCACGCGAGCTCAGTAGTTGTGGCTCGCCGGCTCTAGAGCGCAGGCTCAGTAGTTGCAGCACACAGGCTTAGTTGCTCCGCAGCATGTGGGATCTTCCCGGACCAGGGATCAAACCCGTGTCCCCTGCAGTGGCAGGCGGATCCTTAACCACTGCGCCACCAGGGAAGCCCAAGTTTCTTGCACATTTTTAAGGGCTCTCTTTTTTCTTACTGTTTTGTAGGAATTTCTTTATAGTTTGAAATAGGCCCTTCAGCAGATAAACGTATAAATGCAGATAATTGTCTTCTATGCTGTAGTTTGCCTTTTCACTCTCTCAGGGATGTTTTCTGATTACTAAAAATTCTTAATGTAGTTCAACTGATCAACTTTTTTCTTTAAAGCCAGTGCCTTCTGTGTCCTATTAAAGAAGATTTTTGTCTACTCCAAGTTCATGAAAATATTGTCCTATGCTTTCTTCTATAAGTTATATTGTTGTAGTGTTCAAAAGGACCACGTTTTATCTGTAGGCTTAGTTGTGGAGCAGACATTTTAGTAATAATAAGCACTAATAAATGCTACAACTTTAGTCATTGTATGAAAAGTCATGAAGCAGAGACAAAGGAAAATACTCTTTCGCTTGCTTTTCTTTATGCAAAAATAAGAAGAAAAGCAGCCTAGGAAGAAGAAAGAGAGGCTTCACCTTGAATATATTCAAATGGTGTGATTCCAAAGTCCTTGCCACTGTTTCTTTCCCATGGAAAACGTCTAGAGATCTCCATGCACTGATTCCCCAGAGGCTCACACTGCTTTCTCCCAGGGATGCTGATACATGTATCTGGGAAGCCTCTGACCTATTAGGTGCCAAAGGTGAGAAAAGATAAGACCAAGAATGACTGTGACATCCAGATCTTTGCTAGAAAGAAAAAAAAAAGAACCGGTACTGACTGTCTGAGCAATATAATTTCCTACAAACTGCTGAGACGCTCTCTTACTTCTTTAAAGAAAAAGTATAAAGACTTTTAAAGGTGAACCAGTTACATTATAACCAAAACATCCCACTGCCCTATTTTTTTTGCAGCACAGACACTTTAAACAAATACAGGTAAAATGTATGACCCTTGAGGTCACTTGAACTACTGAAAAACAGTCCCGGAAATAAACTATGGAGAAATTTTTTTAATGAGAGCAGAAAACAAAAACAAAAAACCGGAGAAGAGTCCCTGGCATGTCTTAGAATTCGTCCAACTTGGTTCAGCAAAATACTGAATTTTTTCCTACATGTGGCTGGCCATGATTTTGCAGTTGGTTCCTTTCAGATAAGGGTGCTCCTTAGAATTTTCTTTCTTGTGCTCACATTTCAAAAAATGTTTATTTCCATGCTCTAAAAGCCAGTAACGTGGCTGAATTAGTCATCTATTTGTATTTGCAAGAAATGATGTGAGACTATTATAAAGTGTGGAAGGGGAATTATTTGCCAGCAAACCACATGAATAAATTTAGCCCATGTTTGATTGATGGCAATGTCCTGCCTAGTGAGGAAGAGTCACAGGGAAACACACGGAGCTGGAGCCTGACACACATGGTGGTAATGCTGGCTAATCATAGGGCTGAGGGGAAATAACGGTTGTCAGACAGTCCTAATAAAGATACTAAATCAAACATATTTTACTATCTTGGTGATGATGATGAAAGGGAAACAGTCCCCTGAACAGGAGGGAAGTGATCAGTTATGCAATAAAGGTGAGACTATGCCTGATAAACCACCTGACATAAGATCTCTAAAAACAGCAGCATTCACAGGAGGGAAAACGAGGCTACGTAAATCACCAAAACACAAACAGAGCTTCATTTTACCATCCTTTGTTCTGCATGGTTCCAACTTCTCTGTTAGACATTTTGCTCACTTGGGAAAAAAGAACTCAGTAGCACGACCTGCCTTGGTCTTGACTCGTGCCCAGAGGTGTTATCTTGAGAACGTTCGGCACCGACCGCAAAGCAGTCTGGCCAGCCCGGTGGGCTGCACCTGAGAGCAGTCATCAAAGTGGGTGGTCCTCAAAGGCCAGGGTCACGGGACCAGCCTCATCTGCTTCCTCTGTCCACCACTGAGGCTTTTTATTTTACAATTCACACAATAAGAAATGGTGGGACCTGTCCTGACTGCTGTTATCTAAGTGCAAAACAGGCTGTCTGGTCTTGAATTCTGAGTATCTGCAATAAAAATTCTCACCTACTTACTAATTTGCAGTACTTACTTGAAGCAAAGAGGAAAAGCCCAGAAGTAAAGGCAAGACTGTCTCTCTGGCTTTAAACCATTATTGTCATATCAATTTTAAGTATATTCTTTAGAGGTCCTCTTTAATAAGGCATGCCTCTAAGGAAATAACTGCTGATGGCCAAAGACAGATTTAAAAGGGCCTTTAATTTCCTGATTTTCAGAATTCCAAACATAGACTGTGATTATAAAACAGTCAGCTGTAATTTTACAGTCATGCGTTAAATTGTGTCATTTTCATATTTCTCCCCCTACCCCCATCACATTGTAAACTCCATGACTGGCAAGCATTGTATGTGTTTCTCCTCAGCATTAGATCCCCAGGACCTTGCATGATATTAGCAAGACTAGGGTTATTATTCCAATTCAATGGATTAAAAAAAAAAAAACTGAGGCTCAAATTGGTTAACTTTAGCAAAACTCGGACCTGAACATGGGCATTTTGATTCCAAATGAAAGCTCTCTCATGCTTTACTGTCTCCCCATTTTTATATGTGATCTGGCAGCTACCACTTTCAAAAACACACCCACTCTTACCTTTCATCCAACTCGTTAATTATGCCTATGGATCATCATCAATTAACTAAAGGTGCATATCAAATCCTGCCATTCATATAAATGCATCAACTCAATTTTTTTCCAAGTCTCAAAAAGAGCGTTTCTCTGTAACTACCTCACATTGTAATTAAAGTTCTTATTTCAATTAAAGTGTTTTCCCTCTAATACTATTCTTTGTGGAGAAGCTGCAGAACACAAGTACTGATATTTAGACTTTCTGCTTTTTTTATCTAATTGGTTTACTGTTCTTCAGCTTCAATCCCAAATAACAAGATAAAGATTTAAAACTCTAAATAGGTACTCTCACTTCTGTGCCCTCACTCTGTTTGGTCACAAGGGAACAGGATACTGCCTTTGAAAAGAAAGTGGATAACCTCAAGAAACCACGGCACTTCAGAAGGAAGCCCGTGACTGGATCTCAGCCTCTGGTTACCCTGGGACGGCTTTCACAGCATCAGATGGAGTGGGCCTGTTTGCTCACCCCCACAGGTGGCTAGAGAAGAATTAATTACTGTATTTGTTGTTGTCGTTGCACATTTAGAACAATCCTTTCTGTGGGTTTCACAGAACTAGAACAATATGACATCCTCATTCGTAAGACTGGGGCCATTAATCAATGTGGGTAACGTGATTTTCCACCTGGCCAGGCCCAGTGCCAGTTCCCTGTCTGGGCATCCATCACCCCAAGCTTTCTCTTCACACATCGAGAACCCCCTTTCCACAGTCTTCTTCATGTCCCTGCTCACCCATTTTCTGCTGTGTCTTTCCCTACGACAAAGAGCCTCTGTCTTTCTCCGTTTTTCTATGCCCTATAGAAGGTTCCCTGTTATTCCCAAGTTCTGCTACCCAGAAGAAGTGAAATAATATTCTACGTATACTCGAGTTACTCAGCCAGAGCAGCAGC
Organism: Delphinapterus leucas; assembly: GCF_059928025.1. NCBI lineage: Eukaryota > Metazoa > Chordata > Mammalia > Artiodactyla > Monodontidae > Delphinapterus > Delphinapterus leucas. The sequence continues at coordinate 50,142,057 of NC_143148.1, forward strand.
TAATGGCTGTTAGAAAAAATGTCTTGAATAAGCACAACACGTTGAAGCTTCAAGCATTAACCTAGGCCAGACGTCTGCATGTTGTCGGACAGGTCATGACCCACAGGACTGAGGGGACATCTGAGCACACGGCACTTCCAGCTTCGAACCTGCAGCCTCCGTCTACCTCTCAGAGACTCATCAGACAAATGGGCACAGCCGCGTTTTAAAGTGTGCTCCAACAACCATTGCTTTAAAACACGAGGGGTGTCTTCTTCTACGGGGATTGAGACGCACACCAGCCCTGTGTCCTGGACTACAGGCAAGGCAAGGGCGGGGCTCCCTAATGGGGGCCCACACATTTCACAAGGAGGGGTCAGACTAAGTCAGTCCAGGGCTAACCAGTTCTGGATTGGGGGCGGGGAGGCGGCTACTGTGGAGCAGCAAGGACTAATCACTGACCCTCAGATCTGTTTCTGACTTTCAGGAACTGCAGTGACTCGTTAGGTCTGTTAGACTGCAGCCAAGTAGTATCACTGTGTCTAGACCACTGACAGGTGCATGGTCACCACTGACCTCTTTTTCTGCCGATTCTGTTCAACTTTCCAAAGAGGCAGTAGCTCTATTTCCTCCTTCTGGGGCCCGACTACTTGTCACCTTGGAGCCTCTCACACCCTCCAAGCTAAGGGTCACGCGGGGGTCACGTCTATGTGCACAGGCTCAAGGCTCAGCAAAAACAGTCCTTTATTACATCACGTTTGTCTACCGGATTAGCAGGGAAGCTGGCTGCGTGCACTGCAGGAGTTTCATGGAGAGATTACTAACACAGGCTTTGGCATCAGAACGGGAGGGAAACCTTGGTTCTACCCCTTGATATTTAGGCGACTTTAGGCAAATAAATGGATCTCTCTAAGCCTTAGTGAAAAGTGGCGATCACGCCTCCTTTATGAGATAGTTTCTAGGATGGCACTTAAAAAAAAAAAAAAAATGCAGGCTCCTGAGTGCACTCCAGACGGAGCCAAAATCACTGGTGTCGAAACCAGGGCGCCTGTATGTTCACTACACCCACACTCATTTCTTACACGCAGACACATCTGAAATGTCCTGCAAACTCTGGGCAGTGATTCTTAACAGAAAGTGCAGGGCGCAGTTGAAAATCAGACTCTCTCTGGGAGTTTGTCCCTCCTTCAAAGTACAAATGATCACTCCCGTTTCCTGAACCGGGGGGTATACCATAATCTGTCCTGATTTCTGTTCGAAACCCAAGGTTCTGGATTTTTTCCCTTAATAAAGAGGACACCTCAGGGGTATAAACAAAGTAGCCGTTAACGAGTGAACATTAAGGGCAAAGCAACAGCCTGAAAATACTTCTGTGTGTCACCGAATTTTAGGATGCATACAACTTGCTTACAACTACATGTTTCATGACCTCTCCCCACCCCGCTGGTATTTTGGGAACTGCTCACGAGCAAGGCAGAGGCTGGTCCTAGCCAGGGTGTCCTCAGTGCCTCTGGGGAGTGGAGAGGCCTGGCCTGGTGACAGTGGTCTTGTGCACAATCTGGTACCTGCCCTATGAGACCACCATCAGGGAATGAAAGCCACTTGATGAATGGAGATGCTCCCGGAGTGCAGGGGAGGGAAGCGGGACAAGCGTCTCAGGCAGCACGAGGGATGCCTCGCTTTATGAGACGCCTCTCCCCCTGTGAATACAGAAGCTGCGCTCTCATAAAAAGAAAAATGGAATGGGATGGTAAACAGAGGATCCTGACACCTGCTCTGGCTGGAGGAGACCTCAGAACCAGCACTGAGTATCTCTGCTTTACAAACGCAGCCGTGGCAACTTGAGAAGAAGCTGGTGAGCCTTTAGGGTAAAGAAGAAAGAAGCACGAGGGCTGAGGAGAGAAAGTAGGCAGAGTGGCTGAGAAATTTGCATAGGGATTGTGAATTTCTCTGCACCTAAAGCCAAAGTGAAACACCTCATAAACTGAGTTAAAATTTAAAATGATTACTTGGCAGTTTTGTTTGAAAGAAAAGAAACTCTACAAACATGGTGAAATGTATTTATATCAAGTAGCTTAACTAGCTTTTTAAACATGATTTAATCTCTCTACTCCCATAATATTTATTGTTTTATCTTACTTTAATTAAAATTCAGTGCAATGTGGTTTTATACACACACACACATAAAAGTTTTGTAACTACAATCTTGATTTTCAAACAGCATGGTTTTAAAAGATAAGATAAAATTTGCAATCACTAAAAAAGAATTATTAGTTTAGTTTTACCAAATCAGATTGAAGCATCATGTCTTATTAAACTAAAAACGAGCAACCTTCATGCTATAGCAATACTGATTGATAGTCCTCTACTGAGAAGACTCCTTTGTTTATTTCATCACTGCATCACCCAGAGCTGAGGAGACACCAGTTCTCCTGAATGCTTTTGCTTCCCTGCCTTGTCCTTTACTTTCAACTTAGGAAATAATCTTTGACACGACGAGTATAAAAAGGCAATCAAATCTACTGAGATATTTCTTTTTGGTTTTCACCTTTAACAACATGCTTAGAAACGTCTTTCCCACCCCTCAAATGTACAGCTAACTCTCTTTAATTTCAGAATGTCTCCTAGTTCTGCATCTTTCCTTTATCTCAACGCTGCATTCCACAAAGGCCCCCTTGAGACAATATCTCATTGTAGTATGAAACTACAAACACAGCTGCTTTGGAAAATACTGTTAAGTCTGCTTCCCCTCTGGTTATAGCAGATCTTGGAAGGGTTAGCATGTTAAGGCAAACAGTCGCCTGGTCAATCAGTAGGCATTTATTGAGCAGTTACTCTCTAGAAAACACGGGGATCGGGGAGAGGGGGACAGGGAAGGGGTAATTGACTCAATCCTTATAGTGTGAGTGTCAACTTTAAATGGAGAAGTAAAGCAAATACATATGAAATACATTTAAAAATACATCTGTGGGCTTCCCTGGTGGCGCAGTGGTTGAGAGTCCGCCTGCCGATGCAGGGGACGTGGGTTCGCGTCCCAGTCCGGGAAGATCCCACCTGCTGCAGAGCGGCTGGGCCCGTGAGCCATGGCCGCTGAGCCTGCGCGTCCGGAGCCTGTGCTCCACAACGGGAGAGGCCACAACAGTGAGAGGCCCGCGTACCGCAAAAAAAAAAAAAAAAAATCTGTTGTGGGTTGAATTATGTCCCCTCAAAAGACACTTTCAGTTCCTAACTCCCTAACACATTTGTGAATGTGTCCTTGTTTGGAAATAGGGTTTACAGATATAATCAAATTAAAGTAAGATTGTGCAGGGTTAGGATGGATCCTAAATTCAGTGACCGTTATCCTTATAAGAGAAGGCGAGAGACCTGGACCCAGGGATACATACAAAGGAGACACACAGAGGTTAGAAGGTTACGTAAAGATAGAAGCAGAGATGGGAGTGATGCTGCCTTAAGCCAAGGAATGCCAAGAGCCACCAGAAGCTGGAAGAGGCAAGGAAGGCTTCTCCCCTAGAGCCTTCAGGGGAGCACGGCCCTGCTGACACCTTTATTTCAGACTCTGGCATCCAGAACTGTGAGATAACAAATTTCTCTTGTTTTAAGACACCTACTTCATGCTACTTTGTTATGGTGGCCCTAGGAAACTAATACAACACTCACTGCTCCTATATGACAACTGGCCAAGTATTTTAACTGTTTCTAACAATGCATTTGAGTGCTCCAGACTGAGCTAGTATTAGGATTTACAGAACTTCCATATCAAGATGATAAGGCAGATTCATATTTCATAACCCTCGCCACTCCAGACTCTTAAGAAAGGTCAAATAGAAAAACAGAAAATCACAAAGACACACACAAAAAATAAGACAAAACAAAAAGCTCTCTGAACCAGAAATACAACAAATATCCAAAACAGCTAGGGGTGAAGATCCCAGTTTGCTGGTCTCCAGGAGCGAAAGCAGCTGGAGAAATCAATGGGACCAGCATTGCTCCTTAGGATGGGTCACTGGATCCAAGCGCACACCTGGAAACCAGGGCTGGTAAGAGGATCCCCAGTGCCATCACCGCATCCTAGTGTGATAGGCAGAACAGCCTCCCAAAGACGTCCACAACCTAATTCCTAAAACCTACGGATACATAACATTACACAGCAAAGGGGAATTAAAGATGCAGGTGGAATTAAGGTTGCTGATCAGCAGACTTTAAAATATGGAGACTGTCCTGACTTATCTGGGTGGGTCCAAGGTAATCGCAAGGGTCCTGAAATGCAGAATAGAAAGGCAGAAGTGTCAGTGTCAGTCATGTGACATGAGAAGGACTTGCTTGGCCATTGTTGGCTCTGAATATGGAAGGGGTCATAAGACAAGCATAAGGGAAGACTCTACAAGCAGGAAAAAGCAAGGAAATGGAAGGCAGCCCTGCTGACTGATTTTAGCTTGATGAGACCCACGCTGGGCTTCTTCTGTCCCAAGAACTATAAAATGATGAATCTGTACGTTGTCTAAGCCAGCGTATTTGTGTTAACTTGTTAGGGCCACGACAGAAAATGAATACATCTAGCACTTATGAAAGGAGGCTGAACGCAACTGGACCCAGGCTCCTGGTGAGCGGCAGTGCCAAAGAGGAGGAGACATCAGTACAGTCCCTGGCTCTGAAGAAGGACTGCCAGTCCGTGACACCAACAGCTTCTGAAGCAATAACTCCACGTGGCCATTTATGTAACTGGATTCAGAAATGGGGCTTGAAAGAGCCTGGAAGAGTCAGACAGACAGAGCGAGCAGCACAGAATAGAGGGAATGAGAGGGAAACAAAACCAAGACTAAACAAAATTCTTATGCAAAATATGCCTCCGAACCCAGATTCTAAAATCACATGGAGATTTGTTTTTCTCTTTCTGACTTACTTCACTCTGTATGATGGACTCTAGGTCAAAGTGAGAGAGTGGCATGGGCATATATACACTACCAAATGTAAAACCGATAGCTAGTGGGAAGCAGCCGCATAGCACAGGGAGATCAGCTTGGTGCTTTGTGACCACCTAGAGGGGTGGGATAGGGAGGGTGGGCGGGAGACGCAAGACGGAGGGGATATGGAGACGTATGTATATGTATAGCTGATTCACTTTGTTATAAAATAGAAACTAACACACCATCGTAAAATAATTATACTCCAATAAAGATGTTAAAAAATAAAATAAAATCACATGGAGAAATTTAATGCTAAGAATGACAGTCAACCAGGACACTGAACAGGAATTCACTGCTGGTGACAGTCATTTCATAGAACTGTCAGACAAAAGCTTTAAAATAAGTGTTGAAATAGTTCAAAGTGTTAAAAGCTTTTTTTAAAAAAAGATACTTGCTATGGACTGAATGTTTTTATACTTCCAAAATTTATATGTTGAAACTCTTCTCTCCAATGTGACAGTTTTCAGAGATGGGGCCTTTGGGAGGTGATTAGGTCATAAGGGTGGAGCTCTCTCGATGGCATTAGTTAAGAAGAGACAGGAGAGAGTTTGCTTGCCCTAGCGCCAAGTGAGGAAGCAAGAAAAGAAGCCAGGAAATTGGCCTTCAATAGACTCTGGATCTTCCTGCACTTTGATCTTGCACGTCCCAGCCTCTAGAACTGGGAGAAATGTTTGTTGTTTATCCATCCAAACTATGGTAATTTGTAATAGCAGCCCAAACTGGCACCAATACAGAAGCACAACCTATCAAGAGTAAAATAAGTCATTAATATGAAACATGAAATACATAAGATAAACTCAAGTATGGGCAGACTTGAAAACGAACTCTCAAAATGGAACCTGTTGCAAATAGCAGTGTAGCACAGAGATGCAATCCCTTAAGACGAATCAATCCCTAAGACACATATGTATGTATTTATATATGCATTACATGTGCATTCTATATTTTTAATTTTGCGAGAGCAAATAGGATCCAAGATTGAAAAATTTTTTTTTCTGATAACAAACATCTTCCATATACAAGAACATACTGTTTACTCAAAATGAGATATTGGATTTGGGAAGCTGTAGTCATGATCAATCCTAAATTTGTTAACCCTGTCATATGGCGAAGGAGATCCTGGGATTTTGAAAGTAACAAGAGAGGAAAGGACTCCTATTCCCAAGCTTTCTGCTGTTCATCCCTGCATTGAGACCTGACCCAGGAGGAGTTTAACTTCTGACCAAATGGAAAGTGTGGGAGGGGAGGAAGTGAAGGAAGAAAAGACCAAAGGCAACAGGGAACCCAACGGTAGAAAAAAATAGCATTCTAAAAATAGTATCCAGCCACACTAGCAATATAGGTACAGATACTCATTCATTTAAAAGATTCACTTCTGGGCTTCCCTGGTGGCGCGGTGGTTGAGAGTCCGCCTGCCTATGCAGGGGACACGGGTTCGGGCCCCGGTCCGGGAAGATCCCACATGCCGCGGAGCAGCTGGGCCCGTGAGCCATGGCCACTGAGCCTGCGCGTCCGGAGCCTGTGCTCCGCAACGGGAGAAGCCACAACAGTGAGAGGGCCGCGTACCGCAAAAAAAAAAAAAAAAAAAAAAAGATTCACTTTTTTCTAGACAGCCAATTATGTCATGGCTTCTCTTGAGAACTCCATAAACAAATTATCTTGAGAATTTTCTTGTTGAGTTCTACAGCCTAATAAGGCATCAGTGCCATTAGCACACCCAGAGTTGTCACCTACCTCACAGGAAAGCATCTTGGACACACTCAGATAAATGAATTTTCTAATTCTGTCTCTGCCACCAGCTAATTTGGTTTCTTTGGATTAATGACCCCACATCTTAAAAAATGTTAGGACTGGACTAGATGTTCCCTCACATCTCTTTCAGTGCTATAATTTTCATTATTCTGTTTCACAGTGATATTAAAATATCCTAAATCCCCAGTCTTTCCATGTATGATGTATCAAATTGTGGACTGAAGAAGAAGGATATAGCAGAATTCTCAGAATAAACTGCAATCAAAATACGGGATTATTAATGTCCTCACTATATCATACAATAAGTTCTCAGATAGGAGAAGTGTAAGTCTTCAATTGTTATTAATGATGGAGTACTACACATCCACAAGAAATTCTTAAAAACTGCAGAAATACATTCTAAGCTATATATTGTAAGGTATATAAAGGAATAGGAAGACAAGTTTTAGCTTGGGTTAAGTTTTAAATAGTGTTCCACTGTTTCTCCTTAATCGATGTAAATTGAAAACAGATTCATCTAATTCACCTCAAGAACCTAGGAATGGATTTGGAAGACCAGTTTCAGGTCTCTCAAGCACTGAGTGAATAACAAAGCACACATGGTCTTCTGCCAAAGAGCTGAGGCATGAAATAAAACTGTGACTCACTATAAAAACTAAAAGCGTGCCCTAAGGTCATGTGGAGTTCAGAGACCACAGGTGGCTGGGCACAGAGCAGCCCAGGACAAAAATCAGGAAAAGTTCTCCACAGTTCCAAGAAAATGAGGAGTAAAGAACACGAGGTAACTGAGAACAAAACTGGTTAGTATTAGTAAGTGAATTGTGTCTTAAACATGGTGTAATTACTGACTAAATGATGGGTATATGGATTTGCTTACATCTAGAATTAAAACCACACAGCTTTGTACAAATTCATTAAAATTATATTTATAGCCAAAAATATATTTTCCAGTTACTATTGTTACATCACAAATCATTCCAAAAGGGTGGCTTAAAATAATAATAACTTGGGCTTCCCTGGTGGTGCAGTGGTTGAGAGCCCGCCTGCCGATGCAGGGGACACAGGTTCGTGCCCCGGTCCGGGAAGATCCCGCATGCCGCGGAGCGGCTGGGCCCGTGAGCCATGGCCGCTGAGCCTGCGCGTCCGGAGCCTGTGCTCCGCAACGGGAGACGCCACAACAGTGAGAGGCCCGCGTACCGCAAAATAATAATAATAATAATAACAACTTACGTACTTAGTGGATCTGGTGTTGGCTGGAGCCATCGGAGAGCTCTTGCTCAGGTTCTTTCCATAGGCATAGGTAGATGCTGCTAGGGGCTGGGGTCATCTTAAAGGCTTCTCTACCCACATGTCTGGTGCCTGGGCTGAGAAAACTTAAATAGCTGGACAATGGGATGTCTAGGGCTCTGTGGACATCCCTCTCTCTGTAGTCACTCCAAGCAGCCTCTCCATATGGCAGCTGCAGGGTAGCCAGCCTCCTTCCACGATGGCCAAAGCCCTCCAGAGTGAGCACCACAAGAAAAAACCATTAGAAGCATCATCGCCTGCTACACCTGGTCTTGGAGGTCATGCGGAATCACTTCTGCCAAATTCCATTCATGGAGCTGGTCACAGAGGCTACAGACATCCCCCTCCTGCTGGGAGTATGGCAAACTTCTCGAAAAGCATTTGAGGTGGGAAATACTGCTGCAGCCATTTTTGGAAAATATGATCTGCCAAAAGCTAGTTGGGATAGGAAGACCCCGGTGATTTTAAGAAATAATTTCCAATTTATTGGGAGGAAAGAAAGACCTGGGCATTGTATTAGTTTTCTTCTCTTTAAAATATTTATTTATTTATTTTTGGCTACGTTGGGTCTTTGTTGCAGCACGTGGGATCTTCATTGGTGGCATGCAGGAGCTTTAGTTGTGGCATGTGGACTCTTAGTTGCAGCATGCATGAGGAATCTAGTTCCCCGACCAGGGATCGAACCCGAGAACCCTGCACTGGGAGCATGGAGTCTTACCCACTGGACCAGGGGGGAAGTCCCGTATTAGTTTTCTTTGTTGCCGTAATGAGTTGTCACAGATGTAATGGCTTAAAACATAAATTTATTGAATATTATTTTTCAATACCATAGCTCGGAAATCTGTTGCATGTCTCTCCTGGATAAACTCAAGGTGGCATCAGAGCTGTGCTCCCTTCCGGAAGCTCTGGGGGAGACTTGGTCCTCGGGCTCAAACAGATTGTTGTCAGAATGCATTCCCTTGCAGCTGGAGGACTGAGGTCCCTGAACCCGAGCTGCCTTCCAGCTGGGGCCCAGTTCTGTGGTGCTAGAGACCACCTGCATTCTTTAACTCATGGCCCCCTTCCTCCAGCTTAAAAGCCAGCAACAGCTCTTCACACTCACATTCACACCTCTTCTCTCCTCCCTGTCTTCCATGGCATCGCCCTGACCGACCCTTGATAGAGAAAATCCTCTACATTTTTTTTTTTTTTTTTTTAAGCGGTACGCGGGCCTCTCCCTGCTGTGGCCTCTCCCGTCGCGGAGCACAGGCTCCGGACGCGCAGGCTCAGCGGCCATGGCTCACGGGCCCAGCCGCTCCACGGCATGTGGGATCCTCCCGGACCGGGGCACGAACCCGCGTCCCCTGCATCGGCAGGCGGACTCTCAACCACTGCGCCATCAGGGAAGCCCAATCCTTTGCTTTTAAGGCTCACATGATCAGATGGCGCCCACCTTGAAAATCCCGGGCAATCTCCTTATAAGTTCTAGCACGTGACTCACATTCGAAGAGTTCCTTGGCCATGTAAGGTAACATATTCTGGGGACTAGGACTGGGTACCTTTGAGTGCCATAATTCGGCCTACCACAGACATACGTGTTTGATTCAACGGAGACCATGGCAATGGAATTAAAGAAATTAAATGCAATGATTCTGGGGCCTCCATGAAGCGACTCCACATACATTAAGTCCATTTATTTAATCAACTGATTTCCCTTCTCACACCTGGTCAGATGTAGAAACGTGCATGTCCTTAGGACCATGAGTTTTCTCAGTGGAAACAAAGACCTTCTCGCTAAAATTTAATTAACTCTATTTTACATGCAATTCTAATAAAGGTTACTTGGTGTCTAAGACCAAACAAACACAGCAGTAACAAATAAGAAACTGCAAATACCAATCAACAATGACAAGTGACATCTGGCAAGAAAGAACAAATCAAAAAACATTTAACGCGTAAATAAAACATCTCCCACACACATACAGACACAAATAGCAATCATTTGTTATCAGAGGAGACACTGCTACTGGTGAATGCCACCGTGTGGCACTGAGAAACAACTAAGTTAAATTCAAAATATTACAGAAATATTTTACTTCATTGGAAAAGGCTAATATTTTCTTAACACAAGACTGGGTGCACATGCAGTGTCACAGACATGTTGGTAAATGTGGCTGCTCCCACCAGGCCTGCTGAGGAGATAACAGACCGTGAGACCACACTCCCTGGACATACGTGTTTGCCCTGTGGGATGTGTGGCCCCGGCTGGGCCTGTGGCGGGCCTGTAGACGCGGGGAGAGGGACGAAGCAGAGCCTCGGGAGAAGCCAACTGTGAGACACAGGAAGGACCATGACAGTCTCCGGGTTCCAACTCCCACTCCCTCCAGAGACGGGGCTGCAGTTTCAGCCTTTGAGCCCCCTACCGTCTTTCCAGTCATTTTGCTTATTTACTCATTTTGGCTTAACCCAATCCCAGTGAATTTCTCTTCCTTGTGACCAAACAATTCATCACTAAGACAAACGGGCAAAATCTCAGTCATCTGGAAAACAATCCAGCTATCAAAAAGGGTCAGTTCTCCAAAGGCTCCAAATGGCTGTCAAGTTTTGTATTTTGTGTAGTTTACCAAAGTGCTTTTTGTTCAATATGAGTGTTTCAATAAAATATCCAAGTCTTGATTAGAAGAATATAGTTTCCCACCTCAATAACTAGATTTTAGTATCACAGATGTCTGAAATTGTATTTCAGATATAGGGGTTTGATCAACATGAGTTGAAACACAGTATTTTTCAAACAATGTGCTTAAAATTGGTTTTAATAAATCTCACACCTTTTTGAAGTTAAGAAATTAAGTCATCATAGGAATTATAGGTTTCAAAGAAAATTCCTATCACTTTTTTTTTCACCAGGAAATCTATATTTTTAGAAAAAATAAATCACATTAGCATTATAGACAATAGGATTTCTTTCTGGAAAAAAAGTCATTAGTCAGGTTAGAATTTCAGGATTTTGAAGTTCAATGACTTTTATCAGTCAGGGTCAAGGCGGTAATACAGAGTCCAGCCCAGGTAATTCAATAGAGGGAATTTAATATGAGGCACCAGTAACAGTGTTGAAAGATTTGAAAGGCAAACAGGGAGCAGAGGCCAGCTAGAGATTAGCAACAGCAGCTAGGTTGCTACACACCACAGGGCTAGACGAACCAAGACAGAAGGCCAGAACCGCCAGGAGGGAGCTAAAATAATCTAGGAGAGACACAACTGTAGCTGAAGACCCTGCACGGAGTGGAAAGAAAAAGGGAGAAACACCTGGCTTTTTCCATTGGCTGGTCTTAGCTGGCAGCCAGCTGGCATGGGAGCCCAGGCAACATAAATGACGGGAGTGGAACCCCTGCAAACTGAGCAGATCACAGAAGAGCTGAAAAAGCTTCCGAGTATAAACAGGCAAATAACCATCACAACAACTGAGCAGATTTTTACGCTTTAAAAAACACATTATGATATATGGAGTGACAGCGGCAGTTGCTTCTGGCACAGAATGGCCTCCAGCTGAAACCCACGTACTATCCCCCATGATCGTGCTGTGTTATACAAACACTGAAACCTGAAAACATACCAAATAACCCAGAAGTCAAAGAGAAAAGTCAGCGATGATTTTACCTTAGTGCCCTCTGGCATATACAGGAACAAAGCTAGGGCTACTAATTTGCCCTGGGAGCAAACAAAATACTACTTATGGTCATTATTATTATATTACTGTGCACAATTATCACTGATATTTATGAAACACGGTAAAAAGTATTATGGCTGCCTTCCAAAAGCCACTCCACCCTCTTCTGTTGTGTTGCAGCCTTATGATTTGGGTGTGTGTGACCCCAGACCTTTCCGGAGGTTGAGTCATGATATGTTCAAGCCATTCAGGGGAATCCCACGGATCTCACAACAGTGGTTCAGAGACAGTCAGCAACCCAGGCATAAGCTAATCAGTATATGACATTCCCTGGGCTACAGAACTTGTGCAGGCATTGTCCATTCATAATTTCATTCAATAATCATGAAAGTGAAACTCTATCTCCTGCCTCTTAGAGGAGAATGAGCAAGTATGATACCTCAATTCCTTTTTCAATCTATCTGGTGACCCTGAGAGAGCTCAGCATGGAAACACAGTCTGACCTCTGGTACACAGAGGATGTCAAAACAAGTGAATCACAGAAGAATTAAGACAGAGCCCTGATCAAACCATGCTCGAATTCCATATATTTCTGAATATTTCAGATACATAAGTCAATACACCCCCTAAATGCCTTCAACTAGTTAGAGCTTGGTTTTGGTTGATGTTGTTATTAGAAGCCAAAAACAAGATATGAGGGACACTGCTACATACCTTACATGGACTACTTCACTTAATTCTGCCAAACTCCAGGGAAGTATGTTTTATTACTGCCTCCATTTTATATTTGAGGAAAGTGAGGAATGCAACTTGCCCAAAGTCCTGCAATCTGTAGAGAGTGAAGAGAGCCTATGCCCTTAGCTGTGGCACCACTCATCCCCATACCCACCTTGTGGCTCCAGAACATTTCCTTAATGGATATCTCTGTTGGCTTTCAACTTTGAAAGAATTTTTTATAATAAATTTATTTAAATGTTTTAAATAAAAAAATAAATTTATTTTTTAAATAAAAATTTTTTTATAAAGTCCAAAAGACAAAACATGAGGACAGGTTAGAGAATGCTCAAATGTACATAATCAAAAAAAAAAAAAACAAGTTAAACTAAAGACATAATCAAATAGAGCAGCTTTTAGCCAAATAAATCATTCGGCTACATTAGACATCCATGAGCCATGTTGACCACACACATTAAAATATCAAATCTTTTGAAATACATTAGAGAAAGGTAAATAAAAGGGGATATCACCAGGGCATCCTGTTTTGTTTTTAAAACTGGGGAAAAGTGTTGGTTGTAACTCAACAATGTAAACATAATAAAATTTAGGGTTCTCTTAAGACAGGTTCCTTGGCTTGAACTGATGGTTTCCTAAACAGATTTCAGTATATGTACTTGAAAATGATTCCTACATGAAAGATTTTTGGCAAAAAATACCACGTATTGAGTTGGCCGAAAAATCATTAGGGTTTTTGCATAACATCTTACAGAAAACCTGAACAAACTTTTTGGCCAACACAATATATAATTTATAGACACACACACATAATTCTATATACACATGCATAAGAATACATACACATATGATTCACATATATATAACCTTATCCCCTAGATATATATGCATTATATTGTTCTTATAGTATTCCTTCTCACAGTCAAGTAAATAACAAAAGTGCTGCCATCCGCAGAACAAGGTAATTCAACTAAATGAGCTAGATTTGCTCACGTTCCCAAGATACTCCCAACCTTCTCCCCCCAGTACTCAAGTTCAGTAGGGGCCCCTAAGGATTCCGATCATGCCGTAGCAATGATTCACTTCATCATCACCACAGCACCACACTACTGCTGGGACCTAGCAAGCGCACTGGAGAAAACCAGCTCCTTAGCGCCCTTCCTATTAATAAATGTGTATTTTCCCCTGGAAAACGTCCCTCCCTGCCTGAGAAACCAATTAGTAGCTATTCCTGGCAGAATTTAATATTTTTCTTTTGACCTACTGTGAACATTTTGTCTCTAATGTGTGCCCATTTTCCCTAAGTAGAAACCACAAGGTCTACACTGAATCTTTAAAAGAAGAAAAAGGTAGAAGCCTTTGGTAACCCACCATTAAAAACAGAGGAAACTGGGACTTCCCTGGTGGCGCAGTGGTTAAGAATCCACCTGCCAATGCAGGGGACACAGGTTCGAGCCGTGGTCCGGGAAGATCCCACATGCCGTGGAGCAACTAAGCCCATGTGTCACAAGTACTGAGCCTGCGCTCTAAAGCCCACAAGCCACAACTACTGAGCCTGCATGCCACAACTACTGAAGCCCACGCGCCTAGAGACCGTGCTCCACAAGAGAAGCCACTGCAATGAGAAGCCCACGCACCACAACAAAGAGTAGCCCCCGCTCGCCGCAACTAGAGAAAGTCCGCGTGCAGCAACGAAGACCCAACACAGCCAAAATTAAATAAATAAATATTTTTTTAAAAAAACAAACAGAGGAAGCTAAGACAGTATGTTTTATATTGCTAGTTATTCTGTTTAAAGAAGCAGTAACATTTGAAGCCACTAAACCCACTCAATACTATGCAAGCAAGTGTTAGTTGGATGAGGCCATTTCTGCCCCAGGGTTGTGGACGTGTCAAGGCCCTTGCCTGCTCCAGGACAGAAATAACATCCTGGGAGCCAGGCATTCCTTGCATGAGGGACTTGAAGGCCCTACCGGAAGGCATTCACTTCATGGAAAATTTTTCTGTTCAGCAAACATGTCATTTGGACAGAAGCAAATCTTCAAATAAATCTGGGAGCAGACAGACAAGTGTTGATAAAATTTCCAGGGAAGAGGGTCAGGAAAAGCCTGGAACGTGTAGTTACCAAAACAAGACAGCTCAGGCTCCAGGTAAGGGCTGGTATCCCAGCAGAGGGAGCACAGACCTCCGCATCAAGCAAACCCGGTTTGATACCTGGGTTTGCTACCTACTTGCCGTGCGATGTTAGGTAATTCAGTTCTCGCTATGCTTTGCTCTTCTGTTTTAAAATTACACCGATATTGACTTCAAGGGGTTGTGATGAACTGATGAGATTACTTCTCAGTAGTTGTGCTGGTCTTCATTAAACCCTCTAACACCCTCTCCAAACACACACCCTCACTTCAGATTCCCTATTCTGCAAAGAGCTGCATTCTCACGATACTAAGAGGTAATTACCACTTTTGAAGGTACAGAGTCTTCTTTTCTTAATCCTTTCCTATGGTCAACAAAATTCTATTACTCAGCCACAAGAATAATGAAATAATGCCATTTGCAGCCACATGGATGGACCTAGAGATTATCATACTAAGTGAAGTCAGACAGAGAAAGAAAATACCATATATCACTTATATGTGAAATCTAAAAAAAAAAATGATACAAATGAACTTATTTACAAAACAGAAATAGACTCACAGACATAGAGAACAAACTTAAGGTTACCAAAAGGAAAGCAGAGACATAAGAGGGATAAATTAGGAGTTTGGGATTAACAAATACAAACTACTATATATAAAATAGATAAACAACAAGGACCTAGCATATAGCACAGGGAACTATCTTCAATGTCTTCTAATAACCTATATAGAAAAGAATCTGAAAAAGAATATATATATATATGTATGTACATATAATTGAATCACTTTGGTGTACACCTGAAACTAACATAACATTTTAAATCAACTATACTTCAATTTAAAAAAAAAACCTCTAAAAATGACCCCCAAGATTCCACACCACAGGAAAGGGAGCTCTCTTGCACTGTTGGTGGGAGTGTAAAGTTACACAGCCACTATGGAGAACAGTACGGAGGTTCCTTAAAAAACTAAAAATAGAATTACCATATGACTCAGCAATCCCACTACAGGGCATATACCCAGAGAAAACCATAACTCAAAAAGACACATGCACCCCAATGTTCACTGCAGCACTATTTACGACAGCCAGGTCATGGAGGCAACCTAACTGCCCATCGACAGACGAATGGATAAAGAAGATGTAGCACATATATACAATGGAATATTAGCCATAAAAAGGAATGAAACTGGGTCATTTGTAGAGACGTGGATGGACCTACAGACTGTCATACAAGTGAAGTAAGTCAGAAAGAGAAAAACAAATATATGCTGATGCATATATGTGGAATCTAGAAATACGGTACAGATGAACTGGTTTGCAAGGCAAAAATTGAGACACAGATGTAGAGAACAAACGTATGGACACCAAGGGGGGAAAGCAGGGGAGAGGGGTGGTGGTAGGACGAATTGGGAGATTGGGATTAACATATATACACTAATATGTATAAAACAGATAATAACCTGCTGTATAATAAATAATTAAAATTTAAAAAAAGAGAAAAGAAAGAGTCCATACCACAACCCTGGAAGCTGTGGGTCTGATGAGATGTCCCTCACCATTACTCCCATCTAACACAGCACAGTGACCATGTGGTGCTATATGGCACTGTTAACCTTAAAATAGGAGATTACCTCGGGGTAATCACAGGGCTCCTTGAAGGCACACAGCTTTCCCAGCTGGCAGGAGAAGGCTGGGAAGGAGAGATATGAAGTGTGAGGAGGGCCTGACATACTGTTTCTGGTTTGAAGACAGAGGGAACCACAGGACAAGGAGTGCAATGTGAGTGGTCTCTAGGAGCGGACAGAGGTCCCTAGCCGGCAGCCAGTGACTGAGGAGTAGGACCTCAGTCCTACAACTGCAAGGAACTGAATTCTGCCCAAACCTGAATGACCTTGGAAGTGAGTTCTTCATCAGAGACTCCAGAAAGGAAGGAAGTCCGGCTGGCTGACACTTGGATTTCACCTTTGTGAGGGTGAAGCAGAGAATCCAGCTGTGTCAGGCCTGTCTTCTGACCTACAGAATGTGAGATAAGAAATTTGCATAGCTTTAAGTCCCTGTATTTCTGGTAAAATGTTACAGAGCAATAAACAACTGTTTCACTCCCACAGAGACATAAGAGTAATAGAGACAGACACAGACAGAAGGAGCTGATGGGACCAAATCAACAGCCAACAATTGATGAATCTGGCTAAAGAGTATAAGAGACTTCCTTGTAGGATTCTTGCAACTTTTCAGTAAGTTTGAAATTACAGCAAAAAAAAAAAAAGTCACAAATAATTAAAGCACGGGGCAAAATAAAACCCTTTGGCATCTGTGTAACTGCCAGTAGATAACAGAGATTCATTAGCTCTTCTTCAAGTGTGTAGGAGCCTTGGGTTGTTGGCCACTGGTGGTCCTTAGTGAAAAGGCAAGTATCTGGCGACTGTGATGATATATTCTCAGGTCTATTTCAGACAGTATGAGGTCAAAAGATGGCTTACCTTTTTACTTCTGGCATTACCATCTTTTAAAAAAAGATGATCTCTGCCAGAATCTAATAGTAGGAGGTTCATGGATGCTACAAGGCCATCAGAGGACACAGTATTATACTAAGTATTTCCAAAAGTGCATGATAATTCCCTTGACAATGTTTAAAAACACATTTGTGTGAAGAGAGATTTTTTACAACACCACAAAGGAACCTTTCAGACACCAGCTCATTGAGTTTACAATGCAAAGTCTCAAAAAATTAGTATACACACAATAATGTCAATACCTATTCCATCTCTCAGTGGCTTTCCATGGTCCTTCCAAATAAAGTAAAACAAACATGGATAAGCAGAGTCTATTCGTTATTGATTTCTCTGCTTCACACTTACTAAGAAATACATTTCAGAGACTCTAGAAATAAGTCAAATGTTGCTCAAGTTATGTTTCAAAATATCCTAGAGGTCCATTTTCTGTTATTTCTTTTGTCAATTGTCTCAGTTCTGCATTTTTCATTAAGCTTCTTGGATTAACTTTCATCCCATACCTCTGTCAATAACACCCTAAGATATTTTGACATTGATTGTCAACATCAGTTTTGGTTTGATGCCATCTGTTATGCACTGGGGGACTTCAGCATGCTTTTCTTTCCTTTTTTTTTTTTCTAAGCTCATCTGAATTCCTGTATCTCCTGATATGTAGGAACATTATGATACTACAAAGTATTTTCAGAAAGAAGAAAGTCAGACTTCGAGTTTCACCACTCTTCTGTCCACGGGAAACCATCTCCCTTACTTATAACGATTCACCAGTGGTCAGAGAACTAAAACCAGGGGCCTCTTGAATCACCATCGGCTTTCTTTAGGGCTAAGCATGAGATATGGAAGGAAAGCCTCAGCCTTTCTCCCAAGAGAGCACTTTCACTTTTGGACAATTATAATGAGTTCTTGGAAAATTCTTCCCTGTACGTGTATGCACTTGCATCTCCGTAACTTCTAATCATTGTTCTTTGTTTGGCTTTTTATGTCCACCTGAGTTAAAACTATTCTCTCTTCCTGGGGACTTACCTGGTGGTCCAGTGGTTAAGAATCTGCCTTCCAATGCAGGGGACACGGGTTCGATCCTGGTCGGGGAACTAAGATCCCACATGCTGTGGAGCAACTAAGCCTGCGCGCTCTAGAGCCCACGCGCCACAACTAGAGAGAAGCCCGGGTGCCGCAGCGAAAGATCCCACGTGCCGCAACTAAGACCCAACACAGCCAAAATGAATAAATAAATAAAATTAAAAATTATTAAAAAAAAAAAAACTATTCTCTCTTCCAGATGACTCCTCTTCTGATATGTGAAGACATCCTCCTCCCTCCCAGTCCCCAGCTCCTCTCTTTTCCAGATAAAGTCTACCAGAGTTCTCATAAGGCTTACCCGTGAGTACCTCACATCTAGCGGTGAGCATCACTCTGAGAGGGCAGCCTGCACAACCCCCCTTGTCATATCTAATGGACGTATTACACTAGAATGGACTGCAATTCCAAGACAGTGATGCTATTTCATTACAACTAACAGGTCTAGATCACCTTTCCTGTGATCTCACTACCTGAAGCAAAGTAAGTCAGAGTATAAAACTTTACCCAAAAAATGAGTGATAGTACCATTCTAAATTAACACAACTGAGTGGAAACATAAATCTGCAATTTTTCATGTTAAACATTTAGTACTGTGATTCTATACTTTTATATACTTTATTTAAACACATTAAAATGTTTTATTTATAATAATGATAGCATCCTAATGTTAATCCTCTCATAGATGAAATTCGAGCAATATATTGAGATATAAATATAGATATATACACATATACCTCACATTGGTCCAGGAATTTTTTTATATTTTAAAAAGTCAACTTAAGGGCTTCCCTGGTGGCGCACTGGTTGAGAGTCCGCCTGCCAATGCAGGGGACACCGGTTCGTGCCCTGGTCCGGGAAGATCCCACGTGCCGCAAAGCGGCTGGGCCCGTGAGCCATGGCCACTGAGCCTGCGCGTCCGGAGCCTGTGCTCCGCAACGGGAGAGGCCACAACAGTGAGAGGCCCGCGTACCACAAAAAAAAAAAAAAAGTCAACTTAAGATGAATAACCAAGGTTTCAGTTGCCTATGTGTAAAATGCAGCAGCAATGTTCATGGAACAGAATTGGAATTTTTTAATTTAGTATGAACTGCCTTTGCATTTTGGAAAAGTTTTGTTTTAGATGCTGTTGTCCTTCCTCACATTCTGAATAAGAATGTTCATATACTTTGCAAAATAAGATATAGGGTTGCCCTTGCATCTGTACTTTAAAACTGTGATATAAAAGAGAAATATAAAAAGCAAAGTGCCTACAAAACACAAATGTTCTCCTAATATAAAATGAAAATGACCATTCTAGCCAGTTGTGCTTATAAACTCCATTCATTTTCAGAGGTTACTGCTTTCTTCCTAATGTCTCTCTGGAGTTGTGACCAGCTGTTCTTGTCACTTAAATGTTTGATAGGAAAACACCTGGAAATAAATGGCTTCCACAGGGAAGTAGGTTGCACCATTTGCCAAAAAAAGGAAGGGGGTCATGAATGGCCACACGTGAATAACTTTGCTAGTCCATCTTTTTTAAAAATATAACATCATAAGGTACTGATTTCACATATGTAGGAAATCTAACTTTTATAAAACTCTGACTCTTTTAACAGGAATGCTATACTCAGCTTAACTTTTTATTTTAATCCACTATGAATGCTATGCTTGACTTTTTTTTTTAATCTAACCCTCATATCTAAAACTATATGCAGTGAATGAATTAAATCTGCAATACTTAATATGTACTGTCAAAAACTACATTTTGGAGAACTGTAAAATTTTCTGCTCTGGACTTTCAGTGAATCTCTTGCTCCCTAAGATTCTAACCCATTCTCTTTATATTCCTTCTTGGAGTCAACAATCCCAAGAACAGAACAGAACCTGTGGAGACAAGCCAAATTACAAAGGAAAATAACCCCATGACACGTGGTCCAAGTGTGACAAGCAGCATGTTAAATAGGTGCCCAATATGAACCAGTGTCCAGTGATTTCGCTTTTGTAAACACACGCGTGCACATGCGCGCGCACACACACACACACACACGGATTATATAACCTGGAAACTGTCAGAAAGCGCACATAGCAGATTGTTAACAGTTACTTCTTCTGGGGGTTGGAATTGGAAGTGGGGAGGGACAGAAATCACAATTTTGTTCCTTTGGACTTTTCAATATGTTTCACATTTAAAACAAAGAACAAAGAAAACAAAAGGAAGATAACTGGTTTTGTTACTGATAGTCATATAATGAAAGGCCTGTGAGTAACAATCATGACAGCGTAGTTGGGCCTAGGATTCCGTGGGTGATACCAAAGGTATCCTCACATATCACCACTCGGGCTCCCTGTGACAGCTCTCTACCGTTGGCAGAACAGATCTTCTCATTTTCACTTTAGCGATTAGTACCATGGGGCTCAGACAAAGCTGGTTAACAGGCTCGAAAGATTTCATACAGGGATGCAGTAGCAAGGAACAGGACCCAGGCTTTCCAATGCCAAATGTACAGTTGTTTCTTCTAAAACCTGTCTCTAAAACAAAACAGCCACCCTTGCTGGGAACATTTCATTCAGAAAATGCGCGATGAGCCCTGAAAATGTACCAAGAAACAAAATGAAGCTGACGTGTGTTTCAAAAATCTTTCCAGGGACTTCCCTGGTGGTCCAGTGGTTAAGACTCTGCGCTTCCACCGCAGGGGGCAGGGGTTCGATCCCTGGTGGGGGAACTAAGATTCCTCCATGCTGTGCAGCGTGGCCAAAAAATAAAATCTTTCCGGAGAAGCAACTATAGATAAAATGGAATAAACCCAGATAATTATCTCTACAATCTAATAGTGACCAAGCAAGTTTTACGACCTCGGTGTATTTTGAAAAGGCAGTCACAGCTGCCAATGAGTCCTTTCATAAGCTTCAGTGTTTTATATTATTAGTATAATGATAATTTGCTTCTTTCTTATTTCAGGTTAGGAATGTTTTAAATTAGTTGACTAGTTTTTAAAACTTATGCCTTTTTTCCTGGGCATTGCTTTGCCCTTCAATCTTCTGTCAGGTTTTCAATCATGCAAAGATTCATTATGTCTTCACTGTGTAATTATTCACTATGCAACTGGTGTTCTCTGTGACTATTCTGAAATATTCATAGTACATTAATCGTTCTACCTGGGTCACAGATCTCAGATACAGCATATTCCGACTAGGGTATCACTCAAGTTTATTACACATCAAATAGATCTTGAGCATCAACTAGCATTTTCCTTTGTAGCATGGGTGTAACATGCCATAAACTCTCCGACTTCAGAGAAATGAGGCCAACGATAACATAAAAAGTAGCACTTTTTTATTAAAAAGGCACTAATGTAGCAGGTGCCAAATGACTTACCGTAATAATGCAATGACTACATATCAATGACACACTTTTTGGACACTTTATCACAAACCAAAAATGGCAAGTCAGAAAACGAGCTGTCTGCGTTCTCTGTGCCAGGCACTGTGAATGGAGCACGAGATACAGAGCCACACAATCCAATAAAATATCATCCCTATCTTCGAGGAATGCCAGCCAAATCGGGGCCAAACACACAAAAAGAGAACATGTCAGGAAAGCAAGGCCATTGCTCTGATGGGAACAAATAAGGATGCTTTGGACGTGGCGTGAGTAGTGGTCACAGAAGGCTTCCTGGGGGAGACGACACTTGAGCGGAAACTGTAAGGATGAGTGAGGTCAGACAAACGGCAGCGGGAAATGGAAGTCATTCCACAAATGAGCAAATTTTCCTCTAGGAAGGTTCAAAACATTTTTGCTCTCAGTATCAAGTTAAGAATGCCAATTTCCTCAGACTCAAACACACACATACAACCCCAAAAGAGTACTTTTAAAAAATGCAAGTTGACACGCAAAAATGTTATCTCATTTTGGGTTTTAATATGCAAATACGGAACACTTAACTTTAGCGATTATATTACCCAAGGAGAGTCAGAGGAAAACTACAGCTGCAACCACAAGGAAAGCAGATTATAACCCTATGGAGGCTGGCAGCCACGGAGCAGGAGATCTGATAATATGGAGGCTGGCAGCCACGGAGCAGGAGATCTGATAATGTCCTTTCCAAATCCAACATCTTACACAAGTCTGTGGCTTAAAGTTACCTAGCAAAGATTAGCAAAGTGGATCCAACAATGAGCTTTCCCTAAAAAAATGAAAAATTCTTAGTAGCAAGCTAAATTTCTAAAAAGCACATTTTATACATCAGATCCTTTAAAAAGTTTATTTCAGGCTAAAGATACATATATATAATATGCCAAGTTATCTGTGCTATTTGAAGAACTAGATTTCCATAAAGCCATATTCAATAATACTGCACTGTTTCATAATCATGGAAGTGATAAACATCGTTTCAAAACAGAGAATTTGGATATTATTTATTCACTTGATTATACTTTAATCTTCCTGAAATTGTTTGTCGTATTACATGAATTAAATAATCAGGATTTATCAATATAATCAATTTTAGATTTAACTCAGTTAATTATCACTAGATTAATGTTTATTGGTTACTAAAACATTTTTAATTCTGCTTTTAAAAGTTCTTTGTTCCATTTTGACACTGCAAAATAAAAAAAGGATATTGCAAAAGTTGACAACCAACGTGGAAATTTAATATACGATAAAGGCTTTATGTCAAAGCAGTAAAGAAAAGATGAATTATTTTTAAAAATTGTATTGGGATAATAGCAGGATAGCCAATATTAGGAGAAAGCATGGACAAATTCTTCTATAACCTAGGACTAGGAAAAGCTTTTCTTTTTTTTTTTTTTTTCCTTTGCGGTACGAGGGCCTGTCACTGTTGTGGCCTCTCCCGTTGCGGAGCACAGGCTCCGGATGCGCAGGCTCAGCGGCCATGGCTCACGGGCGCAGTCGCTCTGCGGCATGTGGGATCTTCCCGGACCGGGGCACGAACCCGTGTCCCCTGCATCGGCAGGCGGACTCTCAACCACTGCGCCACCAGGGAAGCCCAAGCTTTTCTTAAATATGACTCAAAATCTAGAAACAATTTGAGAAAAGATAAGTTTAACCATGTAAAAACAATTATGTGATTTAAAAATACCAGAGCACATAAAAAAGCAAATGAAAAACTAGGACAATATTTGCAATTAATATCAGGCCAACGGTTAATATTCCTACTGTTTAAAGAGTTCTTTTAAAAACAGAGAACATACTAAGAGAAGAATGGGCACAGCCATGCAAAGGAGTTCACAGCAAATCACATGCAAATGGCTCTCATCTTAAAGATGCTCAACCTCACCCATAACAAGAGAAAAATATAAAATTCAGACATATTTTGTTGGAGGAGGACATTGAGAGATGTGACGACCAGCTGACCTACAAGCTGGACCTAGGCAACAGCAGGGTCCTCACTCCCTCCCCTGACTTGGAATGTACACTCTGCTCACCGTTCCCACAGTGGGACTGTTACCAAACCGACCTCAGGTCGGCTTGTCCAATGCACGGCAAAGCCAGTCTACTGACACCAGGTTGTGGTGGAGGAAAGTACAGTGTTTATCTGCAGGGCACCAAGCAAGGAGAATGGGCAACTAATGCTCAGGAGACCTGAACTCCCCAGTAGCTTTCAGGTAAGGATTTTTAAAGGCAACATTAGGGGCGAGAGTTGCAGGCTGCCTGATCGGCTCATGGACGGTCTTCTGATTGGGAGGTGATGACATAACAGGGTGGTATTTCAGGAATCTCAATCATCAGTTTTCTGGTTCCAACCAGTCTGGGGTCTACGTGCTGGTGGTCACCATGCAGTCAACTTCCTCCACCTGGTATGGGCAGTGGGGTGAGGGGGGGGCTCTTAGTTTCTGCAGAACAACCCAAGGACATGTGTCTGGATATTACCTGTATGTAGCCCTTAGGAGGAACTAAGGGGTCGTTTTCTCTGTTTTATGGCTAAGCTATTATTATTTTGTCTTGCTTGACTGCTTTCCTTTGTTTCTGTATTTTCTCACTTCTCTAATTATTAACAGATTAAATTTGCCCTTTGGAACTAGGGGAAGGCCTAGGAGGCTAAAGCTTTTCTATAAACAAGAAGTGGGGGACACGGTGGAGAGGGGGTCTGTTCCCAGGAAGGCCCCACAGGGTCCCGCTCAGGTTTCAGGAACTGTCTCAAGGATGCAGCCTTGCAACGGTAAGGGGTTGTTGAGAACATCTGGATGATATAGCTGACTGAACTCCGTTAAGGCCTCTGTATAAGCTTTTAATCTCACAGGTGTATGTGTATGTGTATGTGGTGATCTATTCATCTTGTGGCTGCCCAAGACAAGCCTTGTAAGTCAGTCCCCTTGCTTATTAAAACCTTCTACCTACCCATCTGGAGTGGTCTGCCTCTTTCTTTAGTCTCTCCTTGCCTTCTGTGTACCAGGGCTAGTTTGCAAAGGAACACATTCATCACTTATTATACTGCAAAGGGATTGACCACTTACTTGGTTGACAAGATGTGAATAAACAGACTCTCTCATACATTATTGATAGGAAGGAAAAATGGTGCAACACCTACAGAGGATAATATACCGATATGTAACTCAATTGCATCAAGGTTTAATTTGGAGGTTTGACCTCAGTAGTAGGTCAAAATTAGTACTATACTAAATATTGCTGTGGTTCCACCTAATAAAGCTTAAAAGCAAATCTGAGGGGATCAAACTGTTTCCAAGTAACTTAATCCCTAAAAGTCAAAAGCAAAGGGAAACATACAAGCTAAGTACCACAATGATTGCTTAACAACCCAGGAAGTATTTACCTCAAGTGAATTTGAAACACAACAATTTGACTAGTAGGAAATATCCTCAGGATAAAAGCAAGTTAAGAAATCTTAAATTCTGTTGAGTAATATTGCTTGCAATAATATTATTGGGACTGTTAATCTGAAACTATTATATGTACACACACACAGTAGAATAAAAGAAATGAGTAATTATTTTAATAAAGATCTCACTGTGAAAGATATATGAGTATTAAATTTAAGAATTAAAACCCTATAATTCTAAATTTGAATTAGAAACTTCAGTATGAGCAGATAATGTATTTTCTCTGAAAAACATAAACAAAAACAAAAATATATTCCTAGCTATGTCTATTGACGAGGCCTGGAAACAGTTACGCAGACCATAAGCAGTGAGCCCCTGGCACCCCGATAGTTAAATCTGAATATACCATTTCTCACTAGAATGAACAAAGATGCGTAGAACACACAGCTGAGAAGGCACTGGGGAGTACAGATGGGTGAGATTTGTGAAGGACGATTCTATATAACACCAACAGTTGATTGAACATAGTGGAGGAACAAGAAATGGAAATTGACTCCAAGGGACATATCTAAGAAAATGATTGTGTTATTAGCATACAGATAATCAGCAGAAATAACTAAATTTGAGTTATTACACAGGACTGAAAAATGGTACAGTATCTTCTTTCTAAAGATGCTTTGACTTCCTGGACGAGGCTGTCACTTCCTTTGCCAGCTCCCTGACCTGGCTAGAAGTCCTGTGTGTACATACTACCCATCTTCGTAAGTGCTGAGTTGTCTCTCCATTTCCTGACTCAGAAGTAATGCTACTCCATGGGGGATAGGATCCGGCTTCCTAAATGACACAATAAATAAGCTTTGATTATACTACGCCTCCAAGATTTAGCTCTGTTTCCTGTCGCAGCGTAATCTGCTCTGTCATGACTACATACATATATACAAGCTTGTATGTATGTATATGTATATATATATATAACATCTGCATACATATTATATACAGAGATATATATATTGTATCTGCATAACCTTTCTGTCCCTACCACGTTATGCTCTTCTTTCTCTCAGCCTTGGTTAACGCTGTTTCCCTTGCCTGAAAGGCTGTTTTCTCACTTTTATTCTGATCTACCATTTCATTAAGAGTGTGCTGCATGGTGATTCCAACCATTGTTGTTCCCCTCTCCCCTCGATTCCCAAAGAGCTGCCTTCTATGGAAATTGTGGCATATCCTTCTGCCACCAAACACTCAGTCTATTCTCTTTTATACAATGATATTAGTTGTCGGTTTACTTCTTCAGATTCCTACTTTAAGACTTTTTTCCTCCATACTTTCAGCAAGTCCAACCAATAACGTATATCTATGCTTTAATGTGTGCCTGGACCATCAGGCAATCATCGTAAACAGAGATTTGGCTACAGTCATGCAGGGCGGGGACCCAGGTAAGGAAAGAGAGGCGCCTTAATGTACATACATCAAGGCACCCACATGGTCAAGACTGTTCAAGTGCTAACGCTGAACAGCAAATAGTTAATATTACTGAAAACCCAGGGGTAAGGATGTGGAATGGGGAGAGGTCAGACTGGTCAGAAATGTAGGTAAGGGCTCGATCGTGGAGAGCCCCGTACGTCCTGCTGTGGAATCAGACTCTATCCTCAAAGTAAAGTGGAACGGAAATGCGGTGTGGGTCTGGGGAGGGACATGATTTCAAATGGGTGTGCCAGAATGTAGGACTTCACGTCAGCTTGGAGAACGGGTTAGAAAGACTAAGGCCAAGAGGCCAGGTCAAGACAGAGAAGTGTTTAGCCTGCTCCATCCATGGCAGAAGCAGTAAGAACAGAAGAGATTACTCACAAGAAATCAAAGGTGAAGAAGGACTGAGAGGGTGAGAAAGAAATCAAGGGAGGAGATCAAGAGAGTTGCCGTGTTTCTGTTTGACCTCCTGGGTCTTTCACAAGGCTGTTGACGTTACATCCAGGTCTGGAAGGCTAAGGAATAGGCATGTGGCAATGAGGAGGATGACACAAAGCTGAAGCAAACAGTCCCTCAACAGGTTCAACAGAATGGGAGGAAAGCTTTCTTCTGATGACTTTGATATGTGGCCAGATTCTGAAGCCATCACAAACCTTACATAATTCATTTACTTTGGACAACACACTTATTCAAATACGCAGAGAACTCCACTGAGAAAGGAAGAGTTGACAAAACGCCCCCTCGGGCCCCAGCCAGCACTCACCTGCGTGCTGCTTGCCTGCCTGGTCCTAAGTCGTTTGTCAATCAGAAAGAACTGGCAGCCCATCAAGACAGCTGCAGGGATGAGACCCATCAAACTCAACTGAGAACCATGAAACTGGATGTGGGGCTGTTATAAAACAAGGGAGAAATAGCAGCCCTTGGACAAACAGAAAATACACGGCTCCTAGAAACTACGGAGATAGAACTTTTGAAGATGAACACAACCCCCTGTGAAGAAGTGCTCTTACAATTAGTCATGTTAAATTGCCAAGGTACATGATCAGCGAGTGAGCCTACAGCTGCCCCCTCTCAGCACCAGGGAATGTTCTTTTTACTCTTAGAGTTATGGCAAGACTCTAATTACCAAAACTGCCAATGTCACCTTAATTGGTTTTATTTAATGGTCACATTGGGCACTGCTGCATGGTGGAATTTTGTAAGGCAACGAAAGAGAAATGGAGAAATGACAGAGAAATGAAGAGTGAGAACTCAGCTCCCAGCGGATCATTATTCAGCTTGTTGAGGGGGGGCATAAACTTAAGAGAAGTTGGCGAAGAGCTCCAATACAAAGTTAATGTTGAAATTGAAGTCTGGCATTTGTTGTTCCAAAAGTTAGAAAAAAGAGCACATTTTCAAAATGCAAGTTTATATTTTTCCAGCCAGGCACAACTGGAAATCATAATCATTGATGCTGCATTTCTCAGCACATGGAACTCAAACACAACCTGGAACTCTATTACAAAC
Organism: Delphinapterus leucas; assembly: GCF_059928025.1. Lineage (NCBI taxonomy): Eukaryota > Metazoa > Chordata > Mammalia > Artiodactyla > Monodontidae > Delphinapterus > Delphinapterus leucas. The sequence goes on from NC_143148.1 coordinate 50,169,899, forward strand.
ACAACCTGGAACTCTATTACAAACACAACCTGGAACTCTATTACAAACACAACCAACGTGTGTGGGAAAGTTCTTACGTGAGCTAATGATTTGCACATTTCCTGAATACCCCCGGTATGATGGCACTAGGCTAACTCCAGGAACCTGTCATTTCACAGTGGCAGTAAGGGACAAAGACATACATATTAACTGCACATAAACAACTGGGCGCTAAACAGTCTGAAAAAGTGTGACTCGTGGCAAGAGCCAGGCGTAGTTAATCAAGAAAAGATTTCTTGGGCTTCCCTGGTGGCGCAGTGGTTGGGAGTCCACCTGCCGATGCGGGGGACACGGGTTCGTGCCCCGGTCTGGGAGGATCCCACATGCCGCGGAGCGGCTGGGCCCGTGAGCCATGGCCGCTGGGCCTGCGCGTCCGGAGCCTGTGTTCCGCAATGGGAGAGTCCACAACAGTGAGAGGCAAAAAAGAAAAAAAGAAAAGATTTCTTATTGCAATGCAAATCGTCAAAGATTCAATATGGAGGGACTTCCATGGTGGTGCAGTGGTTAAGAATCCGCCTCCCAGTGCAGGGGACACGGATTCAAGCCCTGGTCTGGGAAGATCCCACATGCTGTGTGCCACAGCTACTGAGCCTGCGCTCTAGAGGCTGTGCGCCACAACTACTGAAGCCCGGGCACCTAGAGCCCGTGCTCCGCAACAGGAGAAGCTACTGCAATTAGAAGCCCGTGCACCACAATGAAGAGTAGCCCCCGCTCGCCGCAACTAGAGAAAGCCCGCACGCAGCAATGAAGACCCAACACAGCCAAAAATTAAAATAAATAAATAAAATGTAAAAAAAAAAAAAAAAGCTTCAGTATGGAATCCACTTTGGAAAACCTCTCTTTCATCTCCTTCCTTCTATTGGCAAAGAGAGTGAGGCTCACAGAGGTCAGGGCTTTCCCAAGTTGCACAGTAAATTAGTGATGGAGCTGACATTAAAATCCAGGGACCCTGAGACTCAGTGCCGCCCAGGGTCAACCCTTGAGCAGCCTTCAGAATAAGAAAACGGAGAGAAAGTATGTGTGCGCACGTGTTTGTGCATGATAGAGCTGGCAAAGAGACGGATATCCATTTGCAAATATCATCTCCAACATGCTCAAAGACAGAGGCACTACTAGTACGTGTCACGATTCGCCGAGAATGACACAGAGGATGGGAGAAAACTGTTGGGATAATGAGTGAAGTGGGCTGTGAACAATTTATGGAGAACTACACTCTGGGACCTTAATTTCAAGAAGCGACTGGAAGCCATTTAAAAATTACCAAAAAACAAAACAAAAAAAAATTACCAAAAAACATGTTTTATATAATCAAAACTTAATTTGTTGATAAATCTTCCTTCTGCAAGTAGGACAGATTAAAGGCGGCAGAAACTAGAACAGCAAGAAAGCCAGAAATAGGGCTGTCACTGTTAATTGGGGGTCAGCTAGATGTATGACTGGGAAACAGGAGGGAAATAGGCATCACAGGAGAATTTGGATGGGGGGATAAATGAGTAAAGCCTGGAGATTTTATTCAATATTCAAGGACCAAAATAAACTAATATCTAAGAATACAAGTTTGTGAGTCAAATAAAAGATTGACGGTGAAAACTTGGATTTTGGACAAAGAATATGAACTTCAACTTTAATATACTTTATTTTAGACGGCAAAGGTCTCCCAGGTGGGAATACCATGTAAAGGGGGAGAAACAAAAATTCAATTATAACATTAATGCTCAGGGCTGGATACAGAAATGTGAGATATAGCTATATATTAAATTTTTTTTAATGCTCCAAATACCTGAATTCCTATATCCTGTAAAAATATAGATTGTCAAAGCTTAACTTGGTCAAATAGAGAAAAAGTATTTTGGTCAAAATATACTTTATTTTATACCGGTAGCTTTTAAAAATTGGAAAATAATACAAGCCTTCCCGACACTAATCTGATACTAAGGAATCATCCTCAAGATTATCAGAAATCGCCTACAGCTCCATGAGGCTAATGTTGCTCTTTATGGGACATAAAGCTGCTTTAGCACCAGGCTTATTGCAGAAGGCAGCTTGAAAAGACATATTTGCCCTGCTTAAGCCCTTAAAAACTTACAAAAATAGCAAGTGCATCTCATCTGGCTCTACTGAAATAACATCCCTGCAAAGGAAAAGCATTTCAGAGAGCCTGAAAAACAAATGCCTCTCCAGAGATCTGGTCTCTCTTTGCAGAAAAGACTTTTTGTCAAAGCTCTCGGGGAGTTTTATGTAGAACCAGATAGGGCAGATTTTTCCTTTTATTGTCTTCACCTCTAATTGATGGGTATTCAGAGAGAGCCTGACTCATAAAGTGCATGAAACCATCTTCATCCACTCTCCCTTCAGTTCTTTCCAAGAGGTTTGTTTTCCAGAAGTCTACCCCATAACAAGAGTGGAATCAACGCAATTAAACTGAACAAATCACTTTGCAAATCACCACCTCTAATTTCTACAATGAGCCTCCTCTTAAAATCCATGAAGGCTTTTATTGCAGTCTACTTTTCTCCATGGAATTCAAATCGCTGCAAATTCGTGAAAGTTTAGATAAGTTGGAGACAAATCAGCCTTTGGGATCAATGAGTGAAATAACTCTTAAAATCCAACCTTTGTCCCCAAATCCTACCTCTGGGGACAAACATTGCCAACTTCAATGTACATTCTCTCTATTACTGGACGGAGTGGCCTGGTTTGCACTTCCCCTCAATCTCATTGTTCAACACAACCTGTAAAGGGGGTATAATTATCAAAGAAACCTACAAGGGAACACAGAAATACGTATAAATAGTAAATGTGGTCTGTGCCCAGCTCATCTCCCTACGGCACTTGACACTGCAGTACATGTCGAAGATGTCCTATTGCTCTCGGCCCCTGCATGGAAGACTAAATGAAAGTGCTGGGAAACTAAGGGTGGAATGGAGTTGGCAGATACGGAGTTGTCCATTTTCATTGTCCCTTGCCTGGATAGTTCTGGAACCTGACAGATCTCCAGTGTTTATTGACATGATTCCTCTGCAGCCCAGTGGCAAATCGCTCCGTAAACATACTTTTCACTCCCCTGTCAATGCTTTCTGGAATTACCACCCAGACAAACACTTGCATTTAAAGTGTGCTCTGCGGTAAACTAACAGAGGTTATTACACCGTAAGTCCACAGCAGCTTACAGGAGGAACAGATCAGGGAACGCAGAGCTTGTCCCACCCCTAGCAGCTCCCCTGAAAGTGGAATTCTAAACAGGTAAGAAGCAATCCAGAATGTAATAGTGGATGAGTATATGTGCCCTCAAATTAACTTTCTCCCTTATCACCAAAAAGGATTTAGATGGGCAAAGCTATGAATTTACTTTACCCATTCCTTCCTTTTATCCAGGTGTCATAGGTAATCAAAAGCAGGCCATGGGGCTTCCCTGGTGGCACAGTGGTTGACAGTCCGCCTGCCGATGCAGGGGACACGGGTTCGTGCCCCGGTCTGGGAAGATCCCACATGCCGTGGAGCGGCTGGGCCCGTGAGCCATGGCCGCTGAGCCTGCGCGTCTGGAGCCTGTGCTCCGCAATGGAAGAGGCCACAACAGTGAGAGGCCCGCGTACCGCAAAAAAAAAGCAGGCCATGAGCGTGTTTTCATACAAATCAAAGCCAAACCAAGTGTTTTGCATAATAGTACCTTAAAGAAGATATTTTTTTTGGGACACAGTGTAAACTTTAGGTTTGATCCTCAAATCACCGTATCTTCCCGGAACCTCCCTCATTTACCAACTTTCATAGAAATTCGTTTGTAAATAAGAGAATTCGAAGTTTGAAACCGTAACATTAGTTACCATTTTATATTTGCATAACTCAAGCAAAATTTATGTCAAGTGTAGGCTAATACCTTTAACCAGTATCAAAGAAAACGTTCAAAGTCTATAAACTTCATCAGAAATTAATATGAAACTAGAAATATATACAAAGGAAAGTCTTCCTTAGACAGGTGAGTTTTTTGAGTATTGTTTTCCATCACCATCTGGAGATTTACCATTTATCAAGAAAATTAGACTGCCTTGTAGCTGCTCATGGATAGAACGGACAGTGAGTAATTTTGGTCCTAATGCCTGATCACGTGATTGTCCGTCTACAACAGACACGGACGCCTCTGGCTATGGCCTCCTCTTCCGACTGCTTCCCCTCTGGCCGAACTTCACAATCAAAGTGAAATGTGTCTGCTTAACTTAATACCTGCTTTGCTCAATTCATTTATCATTGTTTGGCTGATTTCCCTCCACAGGGCAGATATTTGGGCGTAAATATTTTCTATTCCATGTGTAACATGTAGCCCTGGGTAACTTTCATCACGGATGGCGTTAAGCCATGTGAAATGATGGACTGTTTTCCTTCACATTACCTTCCTCCAGGTAAACTACTCTGTAGATTAGTAACCGGTTTTCCTTGATTTATTTTTGAAGGTTACTCCATATTCCTATGCACAGGACTTTTCGATGAATTATGCGTGCTGTTAAGGTCCAACACCCAGCAAAGGATGTGGACTGTAATTTCTCCTCTTGTCATTTACATTATACCATCATTAATGACTTAAGCTTCTAAATTTTTTGTTCAGAAGATACAGCTTGATACTCAAACGGGAGATTTTGAAACTACCTAATAACATTGCAGTTGAGTACTGTTAATTTTGCTCCAAAATTGATATTTCCATGTTTTCATTATAACCCTGATATACAAACCAGGACATAAACATGTAGGACATTATTCCAAAATGTAAAATCTAAAATATAAGCACTGCCTAACGCTTTTCTATCTGAAGCAATAAAGTGAGAAGAAGAAGAGAGAGAGAGAGATGAATGGAAGAAGAAAAAAGAGATAAGAAGAACCTAAATGCTAGAGACGTTAGTTTTAATTACCCTAAGTTGCCCTGTTTTGTTCATCAAGCACATCTAAATAACATTTTGTGAAACCTTTATCTCCTTTATTGCTTCAATGAATTTTGTTTTAGCCTGTACCTGTCCTTTTCCATGTTTCTCTTCTATGTAATTTTGTCCTTTAGTTATTAAAATCATAACCTAAGAGAACAGGAAGGGCTTGGAGATCCCCAATCCAGCAGTTCTCAAAGTGTGATCCTCTGACCAGCAGTATTAGTGTCACACAGCCTCCATCCAGGACCTACCGAATTAGAAACTGTCAGGGTGGGACCCAACCATCTGTTGTAGTCAGTCCTTCAGGGAATTTTGATGTCTGCTCCAGTTTGAGGCTTCCCAAAACCACCTCCCAGGCACTGCCTCATGCCCTCTCTGCTCATCTTACAGCAGCAACGGCTTGCTAGACGGTGGCTTCCTACAGGTGTCATCTGGCAACACCTTGCCTTACTAAGTTTTCACTTTGCTCCTGGTCTCCAGCCATCTGGGATGCCCTCAAAGATTAGCTTGTCCCCATATTCCCACAACCTATTATGCACAGGTAGGGGTGATTAATGCCCCACTGAGAAGCCTTTGATCAGTGGGATGAGAGCTGACAGATGAATGTTTCCGAATCCACCTGTTGGATGGAAATTCTGAGGCATGTTCTAAACAGCTCAAAGAGAAACCTTTTACTGGCCCAACCTCTGTCTTTGTTTTACATCCCTGCCTGTTACTCTTCTTCTCTGAGATGACTTTCCAAGATAAGCTGCCTGCACATAAGCAGGGTAGAGGAGATCTAGCCTTCTACGAAGCACACTCTTATTTTAAAGAAGAAAGGACTAAGTATCACGGGTGCTCCAGTTTAGGTGAGCCAACCAAGAAGGGTGAGAAAAGTCCTCTGGAGAGAGAAGGGAATCCTGTGGTTTCCACTTAAAGTCACAGGGATTTGAGTTGCTTGTATTTTAGGTGTTTTTTTCCCTCCTCTCAAAAAAAGAGTGAGGTTTAAAGTGAGAGCTGCATTCCTCAATAAAGCAAACAGAGAGGGGATATAACTCCAAGTACATCCAGTCTGTAGCAATTATTGGAATCTCTATAAAAAGAGATGAGTATTTCCACATTTCACCTGGGAGTAGGGAGTTTTAGTAACTAGATGGTACAACTTGTGACTCATTGGTTCCATGAAGCGTTAACTTCCATACACGTGTCTTTGTGTACGTGTGGTGGGTGGACAATCTAGTCTTTTCTGTCCTAAAAAAGAAAGTGAATTCCAGTAAAACTTAACCAGGAACAGAAGAAGTTGATGCAAACCTTGCTATTAACTTAATGCATCACAAATGACCTAAGTGTGCTTTGTGCCTATTGTCTAACATCTGTAGTATGATAATAAGTTTCTTAGAGAAGGAAATATTTCTCTTTTCTGAAAATTATTTTGGCCTCAATCATGAATATTGCTTTAAAATTCATATTTACATTCTGTTCTATAAATTAGTTTTCTAAATACTTTTTCAACCCACACATAATGCAAATGTTTTAAAATCACTGCAGTGAAAAGCACTACATTCAAATCCATAAGATAGTTCCACTACGGTAATATTCTATTCTGCTGCTTTATTTTTTTCTTTTTAATATTTATATACATACATTGAAAAATATACACAGTATCTGGAAGAATCATTTTTAAATGACATGTTTGTTTTGGCAATATATTTGAGTGAAATAATTGCATAAGATACATTATTTTAGTCATTCATTTGTATGAAGACAAGAAGAGCGTTTGGAACAAAGAGTATTTTTAAATAAATTGTCCATAAATTATGCATTTCCAATAAGTCCAAATTTTCTCCTTTTTTCCATCTTTTTCATGGAAAATATTCCGCCTTTTACAATATATTCCTTAAAGTAGCAGAATTAAAGGATGTGAAATTATAATTTTAAAGTTGCAGGAAAATATGATCATTTAAAGATTTAATTAACTTCTTATTTTTTAAATTATTTCCTTCTCTTAGAGCAGGAGTCCCCAAGCCCCGGGGCCATGGACCGGTGCCGGTCCGCGCCTGTTAGGAGCTGGGCCACACAGCAGGAGGTGAGCGGCGGGCAAGCGAACCAAGCTTCACCTGCCGCTCCCCACGGCTCCCCACTGCTCGCATTACTGCCTGAACCATCCCCCACTCCCCGTTCGTGGAAAAACTGTCTTCCACGAAACCAGTCCTTGGTGCCAGAAAAGGCTGGGGACCGCTGTCTTAGAGGGCTTCACAATTAACTTTTAATTTAAGTGATATTCTTTGGAGTCATTGCCTGAAGATTATAAAGTGTCCTTTCTCTGTTGTATAGCCATTAAGTAAATATTTGGAAATTTTACTGAGCCTCTACCATCAAAAAAGTTGGGTATCACTATTGACATTTAGGAAATAAATGAGGCTGGTTGTAGAAGGCTTTATGCAGACAGAATTAAAAAATGACTTTCTCATTTTCCAGGCTAGAGATACTCCCTTTAAGACCAGCTGGAGGTGTCAGTATGACTCTTATATATTTTACAGAAGTCAATTTGATACAGAAGCCAAGTTGACATAGAAGTCAATTATACATACACACACACACACACAAATGTGTATGAGTGTGTATCCCTTATTACTTACAAAGGCTATTTATGAAAGTTTACTTCTGTAACAAGACAAATCTGAGTTCCTTTGTTGCTATAGACAATGTTATAAAATGAATCCTGTCATTTCGGCAAACACTATAATGTTACTTTAAGACTTTAGTTAAAGGTATAGACGTGGTACATCCATACAACGGAATACTACTGAACTGTAAGAAAGGAAGGGACTCTTGATTTATGCCATAACATAGATAAATCTTAAATGCATTTTTCTAAGTGAAAGACATCAAACCCAAATGGCTACATACTGTATGATACCATTCATGTGACATTCTAGAAAGCACAAACTGTCTGGTTGGATATGAGGTGGACAACAGCTGGTTGTGGGGAAGGGGATATCTACGAAGTGACTACAAAGGGATTTTAGGGTGATGAAACTGTCCTATGCTACTTTGTTGGTAGACACACAACCTTAAGCATTTCTACACCACCAAGAATGAACTTAACCATATGCAAACATTTATTTTATTTTTTACAGCTTACTGATATATAATTGATACCCAAAGAACTGCACATATCTGTATACAATCTGATGAGTCTAGACATATGCAAACACCCATGATACCATCACCGTAATCAAGGAAGTAGACATATCCAACACCTCCCTTAACTTTAAAAAAAAATCAACCTGAGGACTACCCTGGCAGTCCAGTGGTTAAGACTCCGCACTTCCACTGGCAGGGGGCAGGGGTTCAATCCCTGGTCGGGGATCTAGATTCCGCATGCCATGCGTGGAGCGGCAAAAAAAATAAAAAAAATTTTAAAGTTTAAAAAATTAAAAAATCAACCTGGATATCAGGGGATCCCAAATGGAATGCAGATGGTGACAAATGAATCTAACTACACATAGTAAACAGAATTCTAAAACTGTTCCTGGACTTCCTACCCTAATCCCTGGGACTGGGAATATGATGAGATCTCACACCCATGACTAGGTTATGTTACATGTCAAATGGGATTTTTCAAATGTAATTAAAATAACTAAGCAGTTGACTTCCAGTTAATCAAAAGACAGATTTTTCAGATGGTCTAACGTAATCACATGAGCGATTTCAAAGAAGGAGGTTTTCTCCAGTTGGTAACAGAAGTTATATTCTAGGCAGAGGAGAGATTCTAGGCTGACTTTGAAGCAATGGATCATTGCTGGCTTTGAAGTCTGAGGGAGCTACATCCAAGGACCAGAAAGTAACTTCTAGGAGCTGAACGTGACCCCAGCCGAAAGCCAGCAAGGAAATGAAGACTTCAGTCTTACAGCTGCAAGAAACTGGCATCTGCCAAGAATCGGAATGGGCCTGGAAGCGGGTTCTTCCACAGAACTTCCAGACAAGAGCCCAGCATCCTGACGTCTGCCTTGTGAGATCTTAAGCAAAGAGCCTGGTGCAGCCCACCTGCACTGGCTGACCTACCCAACTGCAAGCTAACAAATGCGTATTCTTTTGCAGCCGCTAGCTTGTGGTAACAGAAAACTGATAACACTGACTTACAAATGTATGGCACGTCCTCACTGGAGACGGTGGGGAAAAATGAGCTGACCTACGTGACCTTGGAAAACAGTATTCTGATTGGCTACTGAAGATTAAAGACAAAGAGAACTACACGCAAACGCTGTACTCTAATGGGTAAGTTTTGTTTCTCACAGGAATACAGGCCTAGCCATTCTGAAACTACTTTATATGCATACTAGGATTAAACAAGTAAATAACTTGTACATTGTAGGAGTCAGGTTTCTCACTATTCCAGGAAGAGGTTACAAAAAAGCAAGGGGAAAGGCTAGAATGTGGATTGGAGTATAAAGTCATGTTTATAGATAAGACACAAATAAAAATAGGTGTGTACGTATACATGAGTTAGTATACATTGATTTCCTAGCTCTGTTCGCCAAGGAAACCTAATCAGTGACACCCCAGTAGCAACAGTGAACACACCTGGTGCCCAAATCTTAATTTCTAAATACCATATTCCAATAATAGGAGCCAGGGCCCTTTGGAGAAATGGCTGATTTTTAACTGGGTCAGGAAAAAGACACACTGAGACTGAAATATCTTATAGTGCCAGGAAAGAAGGAAGTGCTTAATAAACAAAACAAGAGAAAAACAAAAAAGAATGGAGGCATATCACAAGGAACAGGGGTCGACTGAAAGAGCCCACAATGGACAAAGCTGGGAAAAACCTTAGCAGTAAATACTGACAGTATTGGACTATAGCCCAAATAATAAAAGAAATATCCATGAGTCTGTACCGATTAATAAATGATTGAATAAATAAATAAACAGGGGAAAAGAGACCATCTTTGTCACAGAAGAATTCCGGATCATAAATGTAGAGGCAATGAAGGACGTGTAAAATCACCATTAGCACTAACTGGGGCAGGCAAAAATCCATGGAAGAATGCTAAAATTGGGGGTAAAATTTTCAGGAGAAGCAGAGCGCATGCACGGCCTCCAAGCGTCTCCAACGGAACATTTATTAATTACTGGAGCAGTTTTCACCTAAATCCACAAAATCTCTGAAGCTCCTCTGCCCAGGAGGTACACCTTGATCACGTTTCCCGTGGCTGTCGGCTGGACTTAGTGAGCTGCTGCTAAGACACAGGTTATGGAAAGGGAAAGAGGAGTGGAGAAAACTGGCAGGTACCCCTTTAACCAGGTGATCAAGGTAATGATCTTTACTTCACTGACACTGACCTCAAAGACCCTGGCTTTACTTTTCACACTGAGCTATCCTTTAATAAAACAAAGTAAGGAAGGACATTCTGGCTCTACCACTTTTTGAGCTACTAACTGTGATGATTAATTTTCTGTGTCACCTTGACTGAGCTCAGGGATGCCCAGATCCTGGAAAAACATCATTTCTGGCTGTGCCTGGGTTGGAGTTGCTGGATGAGGTTAGCATTTGGGTCAGTAGACTGAGTAAAGAGATCCAGCCCTCATCGATGTGGGTTGGCAGCATCCTATCCACTGAGGGCCTGAATGGAACAAAAGAGAGAAGGAAGGGCAAATCCTCCCTCTTCTTGAGCTGGGGACATCCTCCTTCTCCTGCTTGGACATCAGAGCTCCTGGTTCTCTGGCCTTTGAACTCAGACTGAGTTACACCACTGGCTTTCCTGGGTCTCCAGCCCACAGAGAACAGACGGTGGGCCTTCTCAGTCTCTATAAGCGCGTGAAGCACGTGAGCCAGGTCCTATAATCAATCAATCAATCTCTCTCTATATATATATTTCTATATGTATATATATGTATGTGTATATATGTATGTATATATGTACATACACACACACACTCATATCCTATTGGTTCTGTTTCTTCAGAGAACCCTATCTTCACATACTGCCTTGTGTGGTCTTCATCTTCATACATGCATATAGATTTAGATCCTAGACAAAGAGACCCACAGCCTGAGTCTGTGGAATCAGAGACATCTTGCAATTATTGTGGAAGCATATGTGTATGGGCATATTTTTTCTGAAAAGAAATTTCATTCCTTCTCAATCCAGGTATCAGATACCCTCAAAATGTTAAAAAACAAAGACAAAAAAAAACAGTGGTCTTGAGGATAGCCATTTTTTTGCTTATCTTTGTAGAAAATCTAGTGTTTCTGTAAAGGAATACTTGATGCTTAAGTGGAATAAATGAATAAATAAATGAAAGATATAAAGTATTTAAATTACTTGGCCTTTACTGAAAATAATGATTCTACCTGGATTTGAGAAACAAATGATTCTCCAATTTTCAGTTACTAGTTAAGCCAAAATGATAGTAGCTACTTCCATTTATAGGCAATTCATTTATAGTTCAATATAGAATTTTCTTATGTATAGTTTTATCCTCATAAATAAAGTAGGCATGTGTCCCCGTTTATCCCTGCTGTCCTAGCATATTGTTTCATCCTGTCTGGTTTGGCACTTGTCCCGGATTTTTCATATTTTAATAAGGTATTACTTTAATACTTGCACCCACATGAGCTAAGCTGGATTTGCTAGAGCAACACGGTGTCCTTTCAGCTTCTGCCAGAGCCTGCAAACGAAATGTCTGAGTCACAGATGCAGAAAAATAGAGGGCTTACTGAAACATGTGATCCAATCTGGACGGCAACTGGCTGTAACCTCTCCTTTCCAAAGCACTTTTCAGACACAAGGTAATTAACACCTCCCTCTCAAGGACAGTGTGCAGGGCACTCGTTGATAAAATGAAGTGCTCCAGAGCAGGGGCAGCTAGGGACAGTGATCCCATCAGGTCTTGGGCAGTAACACGAGCTCCTGCTGGCCCCTTGGTGTGGTGGTTTGCACCACTGCTTGTGGGAGCACAAGGCAGACAGGGGAGTGGGGAGCATGAGGAATTACAGGTTAGGTATTTACAAGTTAGGTTACGTGAAATAAGTGTGCAAAGACCTAACAGTCTGATACTCTTGCTACAGAGGTTTTGTCATTGGTTGTATGTGTAAGTCTGCTTTATTTCATTTATGTATGTTAATGCTCTTTTGTTTTGTTTTGAAATAAACCTTTGACACAAATGAGCTCCAAAATTGTGTTAACTATTTTAAATCTTGAGAGTTGATGTCAAATGAATACAGTGTCTAGATCTCACCAACCACAGGAAAACCAGAAAACACAGATTTGCTGGAAAGACACCAGCATCTATTTCAAGGTCAGTTGCTATTTTAAGACAGCGCCAAAGTCCTCAATCCTCATTCAGCAGCAAAGTACCCAACTTTTCACTGAGATCAAGGAACTGTCCTCCTAAATTAACTTTGCTTAATTTGATTCCAAATATTTTCTGTACACACAAAAAGTAAAACGACTGCTTTTAATATGTTAGCTCCATTTGTAAAATAATAATAATAACATCAAAAACACCTCAAAAGTTAAATGATACCATTTTATATCAGGACCGTCACACATTTTAAATACAAAATTATGTGTTAACACGTTTCAGTAAGTGTTCTATGTTTCCATCCAGTTACTGGAATCCAATTTAAGCTTTGGGAAGTTTATTTGATGGAAGGTAAAGCATCCATTGTCATTGTAGGTGCTATAAAAAATTCAGTACAATTCTATTTTGAAGAAAATATGACTGATTTTGTAGTGGTAACTCAGAAGTTTTGGTAGCCCACAGTATCTTGGTAAAGGTTATGTTCTTAATAAATTAAGAAATCTATAGATTAGAAATGTATTTAAACTTGGCATTTATCACATTTCATATCAACCATTTCATTAATGTACTTAAATTTGGCAAATATGTCATATCAAATTGACAACCTAATAAGCTGCAGCTTCGGAAGCTTTGGAAACTTGGAACCTGGTATTATTGAAATAAAGTCTGCAAAGAGAATAGTAATGATACTGACTCTTAAAAAATAAAGGGAAGACCCAAACTTACAGATGAGAGCTAAATTGGCATATAAAATTTAGTTTTGTACTCCTATAACAGTGTTTTAGAATATCCCAAGTTCCTATTTATTACTGGATAAATATTAAATTCTATCTTAGAACTATACTGAAAAAGGCTACAATGAGGGAAAACATCTACATTTGATGAAACAATCAAAATAATTATTAATAGAAACAACTTAAGTTTTGCTTGTAAACATATGCGACAAAGAAAAGTACCTTACATGCAGGCAAAAAGCTAGCACCCATCAAAATATTTAGGCTGAAATATTTACATGTCTCAATGTGAAACAAACAAACTTGAGAATATTCTCTTATTTAGCAGAATTTGCCCTGATTTTACCTGATGACTAGGCATTTACAGCTTTTTCTCAGATTTAAAAATATCACAGCTTACGGAAAAGAGTCATTTGAATGTGCAAACACTTTCACATTTATTAAACACCAAATGCAGTTTTGAAGAAGAATGTAGGCACTTTTATTTTTAAAAATTAAAATACATTTTCAAATCAAGAAATCAGATGCACATTATAAGATAAAGATAGAGCTAAGAAACAGGAAGACTTAAACCTAATGACAGATGAGAGCTAAAATGGCATATAAGATTTAGTTTTTTCTTCTGTCACTGTGTTTTAGAGTATCCCAAGACACACGGCCCAAAGTCACACAGCAGGACATGGAAAGTCAGGGACGTGAGCCAAGTTTATGGAGAAGCATTTAGTGAGAATTTATGATCATGTGCAAGTAACACTGACATTGTGCTCAATATGCTTCATCCATATAGAACACAAAAAGAAAGGGAAAAAAGCAATCAAATAACATAGAAGTCCTTAAAAGGTCCAAAATATCAAATTTTAAAGAACCCAGAATGATAATACACAGAATAACAGAGTGCTGGCTGGAAAAGGCTTTGAGACAGGTTACTCTCTGGAAGAATTTTGAATCACGTTTTAGTAAAGAGGAAGGCAGATGGATGTCCATTCCGGGGAGATGGAATGGAACATGTGGTTCAGTGTGTAGATGCAAAAGAGCAAAACCAGCCACAACATCTGTGGGAACCCGAGGGTCCCCAGGTCTTTGGTCCCTGGTCAGAAGATCAGGAGCTGTGATCTCTGAGTGGAATGCAAGATTTTAAAGCCTTGTATTAGAAAGCCTGGGTCAAATGGAAGTATTACAGCTGCTTAAACAGAAAAACAAGCTAATACAGTTTGCCTATAATTAGGAGCATCCACTTGGCAGTCATTTATTCATTCACACATTCAACAAACATTCACTGAGTGTGTACAATGTACCAGGAACTGCTCTATGCAGTAAGAAGAAAACAGTCAACAAAACAAAATCCTTGTCCTCATGGAGAACTATTAGAGAAAACAAACAACACGTTATATGAATCTTAGATTACAATACGATTCAGGACACAGGGAGGGGGAAGCTGGGACGGAGTGAGAGAGTGTCATGGACATATATACACTACCAAATGCAAAAGAGATAGCTAGTGGCAAGCAGCCGCAGAGCACAGGGAGATCAGCTCGGTGCTTTGTGACCACCTAGAGGGGTGGGATAGGGAAGGTGGGAGGGAGACGCAAGAGGGAGGAGATATGGGGATATATGTATATGTATAGCTGATTCACTTTGTAATAAAGCAGAAACTAACACACCATTGTAAAGCAATTATACTCCAATAAAGATGTTAAAAAAAAAAAAAGAAGCACAATGAAGAAAAAACAAAGCGAGGCACGGGTATTAAGAAAGCTAATGCTTACAGAGTTCACTTTATATACATTAACACATTTAATCCTCACAACAATGGTATGAGGTAAGTGTGCTATTATTTTCCTCATTTTATATGAGGAAACAGACACACCGGATGCCTTAGCAACCTGCCCAAGGGCACAACTAGAAAGCGGCACAGTTATTTCAGATTCAGACTGTGTGGCTTGAGTCCATGTTCCTAATCATCATGTTAGTACCGCTCCGTGACTTTGAGCAGGTGACTTTGAGCTGAGACCTCAATTAAGCAAGGGAGTCAGCCACGTGACGACCTGAAGAAAGACTACCCCAGAGGGAACAGCAAGTGTGAAAGCCCTGATTAAGGGTACACTCGGCATGTTCAAGAAACAGCAAAATCGCAAGAAGGAAACAGAGAAAAATGGTGTCAGAGCATTAGATGTTGTGGTCTGCTGAAAGGAGAATGGACGGTAGAAGTCTAAGTGTAGAATCAGAAAGATCAGTTAGCATAACACCATCCAGGTGACAGGTGATGCCCGCTTGGACTGAGGTGTTGATGGGTGTGACAATCTTTTCGATGTGTCAGCCTGGCTAGGCTATAGTCTCCAGTTACCCAATCAAACATGAATCCAAGCGAAGGTATTTCCATAGATGTGATTAAAGTCCATGATCTATTGACTTTATGTTTTCTACCTTTTTATTTTATATTGGAGTATAGTTGATTAATGTTATGTTGTGTTAGCTTCAGGTGTCCAGCAAAGTGATTCAGTTATACATATACATGTGTCTATTCTTTTCCAAATTCTTTTCCCAATTAGGTTGTTACAGAATATTGAGCAGAGTTCCCTGTGCTGTACAGTAGGTCCTTGTTGGTTATCCATTTTAAAAATAGCAGTGTGTGGACTCAATGTCAATATCATGACACAGTGTGAGTGTGTTTCGTGTTTGGTAACTGCAATCATTGTTGCTCTTGTTGTGGTCATCCAGTTACAATGCTTGGTGTCAGTTTATTTATCTCTTGTAAAAAAAATAAAATAGTGTGTGTGTGTGTGTGTGTGTGTGTGTGAAAATAATTAATTAAATTTTTAAAAATAGCAGTATGTACATGTCAATCCCAAACTCTCTAACTATCCCTCCCCCATACCCTTATCCCCCGGTAACCATAAATTCATTCTTTAAGTCTGTGAGTCTGTTTCTGTTTTGTAAATAACTTCATTTATATCATTTTTTTTAGATTCCGAATATAAACAATATCATATGATATTTCTCTTTCTCTGTCTGACTTTAAGTAAAGGAGATCAGCTAGGACAATCTGAGTGGGCCAAATTTAATCAATTGAAGGGCCTTTAACAGGAGACCTGAGGCTTCCCTGAAGAAGAAAAAAATCCCCTCATGGACAGCAGCTTCAATTCTTCCCATGGCTTGCCCGGCAGATTTCCAACTTGTCTGTTCAGTCTCCACAATCACGTAAACCAATTCCTTGCAATACATCTCTCAAGACCTATCTCCTATTATGTGGTAAAGCAGGAGATACTAGATTCAGAATATATGCTGATGGTGTCATTAAACACTGGATACAGGTATGAGAGAAAGAGAGGTACTCTCTTCATCAACAATTTTGCACTTGAATCCTTTTCCCATTGGGGCGGTCATAAAACAACAGAATAATCACTTTCTATAACCTCCTTTGGCATTGTCTTCACATGCCCTCATGTCTTTGGGTAAAATACCAGCAACAAAAACATGGCCAGCTGTCCTGCTGCAAATTTGGATGAGCTGTTCCAAATAACTAAATCTATGAATTCATATGAAGGGGTCCATTTACAGAAATGGCATTCAGAGCCCTTCCCTCTGGATAGAGACCCTTTGTTGAGAGACCTAACAGATGTAATAGAAAACAAACAAAAATGTCCCAAATGGCAGAATTTTCCAATAAGATTTGGTCTATTTACACAATGGAAAATTATCATACTGTTATAAAATGGTATTTGACGGAAAAAATTAAATAAGATAAAATGACTGCAATATTTTATTTTTAAGGCTGATTCATAATACTTGGGACAGTAATTCAGAGTCAAACTTTTACGTAAATAGAGCTGCATTTAAATCCTGAGCCAATCACATGTTACCAGTACATCCTTGGTCCATGTATGTAAAATCCCTGAGCCTCCATTCTCACCTCTCCAGGTTTATATAGTGAGTAAAAAGGGTGGAAAGTGCTCAACAGTGAACAATCAGTATCAAATAAATCTAGTTATCCTTTGTGGATGTACATTTGATGTGCGTCTGTATCTACACATATATATATACATGAAAATACTACATATAATATAGCCATATATATAATATAGTTAATGTATATATACACACAGAGAGCGAGGTGTCTGTGTATTAATTAAAACACACAAAACTATTTTCATTTTACACCGAACACCAAATGTGAAGCTTTGGTTGGGTTTGTGAATTCACTTCACTCAGTCAGTAAATATTTATTAAAGTACCTTTATAATCCGGGCACAAAATGCTAAGTAAAGGGGAAAGGGTGGTAAATATAATTGTTTGTACTGTTTTGGTTATTGTCCAAGTTTTCTATAAGGAGTTTACATCACTTTTGAAATGCATAAAATTATTTTTAAGGACAATGTAACTTACAAAGAACAAAAGATTTGTTCTAATGGTATATGTAGAGAAAAGAAACACCAAAAAAAAAATAACTTCAAAGCACCTGGCTCCACCCAGGATAAGAGCAGGTCACCCTGAGCCTGCTCCTATTATACCTGTAACGATTTTCTCTGTTCCAAGAGCTTAAGACCTAAACTTCCGTCCACATCTCTTGGGCGAGTCCTGCTATTGTATCAGTGTGCTCTCATGATTGCATCTCCTTTCACAACAGCCTTCAGAGTCTCATGGATAGATTTCCTCTGGCCGTAAGCTTCCTGGAAATGCCTTCCAGCAGGATCTTTGCCTTTACAGGAGCTGCCTCATCCGTGTTAAAGACTATGTGTGTGCGTGTGTGTGTGTGTGTGTAACTCAATTACCCATTCTACCACCTTCTGCTTCCTGGCTGAAAGAGGAATTATAAGATATATGGTCTGTCGGGCTCTCTTATCATAGGCACCCTCCGTGTCCTCAATTTCTGTCTCTGTAAAAGGAGCACAATAATGGCCACCCTGCTTGTACAAAATACATTAGCAGTTATTAAGTGGGTTTAGAAATGCAAACATACCATTCTGATGTGAAAGACTGTTTAACTGTGTGAAGTGATTATGAGCACATCTCCTCTAAAGGCATTTTCCTTTGGGGCCACTGCTTCCATATCTTACGAAAAGAAGGATAATACCTGGACCAATTTCACATAGCTATTACAACGAGCATCTAAAATGTTATTTTAAGCTACCGGAAAATTATCCTCTAAAAAAATGTCAGCTTAGCGCTTATCGATAGTAATCTGAAATACACAAGATGTCAGGGTGAGCTATGTACTTCCGTTCTTACCGATAAAATATACTATATGAGTTCAAAGCATTTATTCAAATGCCTCTCCTGAGAGGATAACAGGGCTGCTGCTGCTCGAACACTCACTGCACTAGATGGCAGAAAACCCGAGGAGTCTGTGGCTCTGGTGGAAGATGAAGGACTCCCCTTCACCCTCTCGGCCAGCTCCCGGCGTCCTCATCCATCTCTCCAGCCGGCGGTGGGAGCACTGCTTTCTTGCTGCAGTTTTATAAACAGGAGGCAGTGAGCTACTGTTGCCACACACACTCATGCTTGACTACCAAAAGATAAATACTTTAACTTTTTTTTTTTTTTTTTTGCGCTATGCGGGCCTCTCACTGCTGTGGCCTCTCCCGTTGCGGAGCACAGGCTCCGGACGCGCAGGCTCAGCAGCCATGGGTCACGGGCCAGCCGCTCCGCGGCATGTGGGATCTTCCCGGACTGGGGCACGAACCCGCGTCCCCTGCATCGGCAGGCGGACTCTCAACCACTGCGCCACCAGGGAAGCCCTACTTTAACTCTTAAGCTTCAGGGAATAGGAAATCTGGCTAAATGCCAAGAAATAAAGAAATTAGGTCGCAGGCCACCCACAGAAATGGGTTCACAGAAAAACCAGCGCCACCTTATTCCCCAAGCTCCTGATGCAGACTCTCCATGGTGACATCACACAGACATCGAAGGGACACCGCAGAGACCAGCACAAAGATTATTCACCAGTATGCCTTATTTATTGTTTAAGGTTAGGTGTCGATTCCACTTACGTTTTACTTCTGTTGCTCTTCCTTTGTGAATACAATTCATGCCGGAATTAATCACTCCTTTCCCGTGGTCTTGTGGCAGGTTTTTTGTCCCTCACTCTGTCTTGTGTTGTCACCAGTGTGTATCAGCTATTCTCAATCTGTCCTCCTCACTAATGGCACGCCCACACCAGAGGGCAACGTAAGACACACTCCACAGACAGACCCAGCGTGGTGCACTGTGTCCACTTCAACAGCACACTGTTAATGGGATAACCTTGAAACCACTCTGATTTTTTTTCTTTAAAAAAACGTTCACAAAAGATCAGCAAGGATTTAGAAGAACGGAACAACGTCATCAACCAACTGGATCTAGTTTACGTTTACAGAACACCAATAACAGCAGAAGAAGCCTTCTTTTCAAGTAGTCATAGGACACTCACCAAGATAGAACATATCCTGGGTCACAAAACACACCCTGACAAACACAAAAGAACTGAAATCATAAAAAGTATGTTCTCTGACCAGAAAATATTAATCCAGGAATTAACAGAAATATAATAGGAGAATACACAAATACTTGGCAATGAAACAAAACACACACAAATAATCCACATGTGAAAGGGTAAATCTCCAGAGATTAGAAAATACTTCAAGCCGAATGAAAATAAAAATATAGCACACCTACATCTGCGGGACGCAGCTAAAGCAGTCCTTGCAGGGAAAATGTTAGCACTAAACGATTATATTGGGGGGAAAAGCTATCAAATAAATAATCCAAGAAATTAGGAAAAAAAGAACAAAATAAAGACAAAGCTTAAAAAATGCCATGGTTCTATAGCTATTACTATGTTAGCACCTATAAAAATTCCCTTTAAAGAATATCTCCAATACCAGGCTTTCTGTGAAGTGTGAAGAGGTGTTTAAAATTTTCAGAGAAAACATTCCAGTTGAAATATTCAATGTGCAGAACATGTACAGACCCCACTGTGAGTGAGGCATTTTCCCAGGCACAGGAAGGATGAAAGGTAGTTGAAAGGGCGTGTTTCCTGCTCTCACACGTTCTCACCATAACACGAGACCAGAAATTAAAACCTGCAGCAGAATTTTTAAATATGATGGAAATACTGACAGTTAAACCAATGTGCAGGGTGGGGTACTGAGATCAGGGAAGTCCACGATGACCAGTTTTCTTGAAACTTGTTATTTGTACAGTGTTTCAAGAATTTTTCTTTTAATAAAACTATTTGTGTGTCAAACTTACAAGTCACCAAGCTACATGCACCTCTAGTACTATTTCCACCACAAGAGAACTGACAGAGATGAGGTAAGTATCACTAGTCCCATTTAAATTAGTGGAAAATGAGACCTAGAAACAGCACCCATGATCAAGCCTTACTAATAGTTTCAAGGATACGGACAATACCTAGAAACAGAATGTATTATCATGCCTTACTAATAGTTTCAAGGACATGTTCCAATGAAGCAGGGACAGGTATGGGTCACGGAGGGAGGACGGCCTCGGGCCCTCCTTTAAGACTTTCCTTCTCGGGCCTACAGAAGATGAAGTCTCTGAGATGAGCAGGATACTACCTCACATGGCGGGATGTTTAGTGATGAAGCAATTCCACCAGATCCTCCTACTTATCTGATCGTACGCAGGAAGCCAGCCCTCATCAATCCATAGATTGTGGGATTATTTACTATATGCAACCCTTAACCAGGGGCATCCTGTTAAAAACAGTCAACAGATACAGATAGGGTAATGATTGATTATGTCACTGATAATTTATTTTATTTCACTCTTGCAATAACCATTCAAGGTAGACTTTGTTATATCCATTTCAAAGACAAGAAAACTCAAGTGCCAGTAACTTAAGTGACATGCCACATGGTTTAGCCCAGGGCCGGGCTGGGGGATCCCAAGGCTGGCAGATTTGTGTCTGTGTCACATCACAGTTTTGCTATAACTGCATGGTTTCTGTCATCTGGCAATGACCCAACAGGCTCTGGAGCAGGAACAGAGGAGGGTTTCCTACAGGGTTGGCCCTTAACTGACCACTGTGAGGCCTCAGAACAGAAGGGGTACAAAGAAGTGTTGAAGAAACTGCTAATTACTCTTTTGGAACAATTTAGTGTTTGTGCAAATGTGTCTTTGTGGGCCTAAAAGAGTTAATGCTCACATGCACCAAAGAGTTTGAACAGTTGGGAAATCTGCTCCAACGTCTTCTGCCCTTGAAATTCATTATGTAAATTTGAAGGAGATTATAACTGTTGTTTGTTAGGGTATATGACTAGGGCTACTAGCTTTGATTTTACTTGACAGGTCTTGACGTGAACTTCGGAATCACGAGATATAAGTAATAGAGAAAAGATCAGATGGTCTTCCAGAAAAAATAATGCAAGGCTGGGGCTAATTTTGTGATATCAGTCTTTAACAGTCTTGGAGCTATTTACTCTGTGGGACTTTTTTTTCCCCTTTTGATGTGGACCATTTCATTCTGTGTGCCTTTTTCCAACTCAGGGTATTTTATAACGATATCCATCATGTCTGTCTGTCAGCTGATGACAGCTTAAAAAATTGCCTCAAGGCCAGTAATGAGAAGAAATCTTTCCCACTTCCTCTAGATTGTTTTATGTGCTTCACAGTTTTCTGCACCAAATAATAAAAAAAAATAACGTTGCTTTCCGAACAGTCCTTTATCTTACCTCTCTTTTTCGTCTTTTAATCCCTTATGGTTTATTTCCCTCGCTTTACTATGTTTATTCTACTGTGGTTTTGTTCATAATTAACAAGATATAAAAGATAAGAATACATCTTCAAAATGGAAAGTTTTCCAAAGGCCTCGTTTCAGCTAACCTTTAATCCAACACAAAGGAAAGTATCCAGAGTTTTTAATATATATCCTCTCCCCCCTCCTCCCTCCCCTTTCCCTCCCTCCCTCTTTTCCTTTCTCCCTCTCTCTCTCTATATATCTACAGATACATAGATAGACATATAGATAGATACATCTATATAGAGAGATAGATAGATATACCTTTGACAAGACAGTCCACAGTTTAAGAACTTATCTTTGAAATGGAGAAATCAGTACATACTAGGGATGAGGGCAGACACTTAGCTGAGTTCTGAAGAAATTGCTAGCTAACTTTAATATGGAAAGAAACTTACAATTTCCTCAGTTCAAGTATATTAGCACCTGGAAGTGCCAATGAGTCTCAGAAAGGTCAACTGTTTCTGGTTTTGTTAGAAACATGTTGGTGATGATCAGGGGAACTTGAAATTTTTCCAGCATGGCATGTTTAGTACTCTAATTTTTTTTCATCTCAAATTCCTTCCTATCTAAAACATCAAGTTGTGCAATAATTCCATGCATGAATTACCATTTAGCAATGGTTGGCATTTCCAAAACATTGTTTTCACTGCCATTCTGTCATGAAAAAGCTTAAACCTTCTGGAGTTAGGAAGCAGATAATAAATTACTTCAAGACAAACATTTTCTAAAGTATAGTCCTAAATCTTCCCTTTTGTGAGAACTAGCTGAATTAGCATGCTTCATTAGCTACTGATTCTTGATTACCCACAACTTAACAGGGGATATCTGGGAAGTCAGTCTTTCATAAGCAAGAATGCTGAATAAACAAAATTTATTCTTATTTGACCTCAGTTCATGTTTGCTTGAAGGAATGAATTAATGGTAGATGGATGGACAGATAAAAAAACAGGTAGATGGACAGCTGGACAGATGGATGGATAAAACAGGTTTGACTCTTCTTCTGGGAAATTATATATACACATATATACACACACATACATAAATATATAATATTTCTGTCTTAGTTCAGTCTGATATGACAAATTATCACAGACTGGGTAGCTTAAACAAAAACCATTTATTTCTTACAGCTCTGGAGGATAGAAGTCCAAGATCAAGATGGTGGCAGATCCAGTGTCTGGTAAGAGTTGAGTTCTAGTTTGCAAATGGCCATCTTCTCACCGTGTCCTCACATGGTAGAAAGAGAACTGGCCGCCTCTCCGGCCTCTTCTTACAAGGTATGAATCCCATTCATGACCTGAGCACCTCCCAAAGTTCCACCTCCTAATACCATCACACTGGAATTAAGGTTTCAATGTATGAATTTTAGGGGGACACAAAAGGACCATTGCTAAATATAATATAATATAATATATAATTCAATATAATGTATTTTTACTCCCAGCGCTCAAACATTCTGTGGAAACTGAGGCTGCTTAGTAATTCCTGCATCTGCTCATCATATTTTAGTACCTCTTTGCCTTCTCTCCTTTTCCTCCATTTTCTTTCATCTCTATTAGCCACACGTGCACAAAAAATTACCATTCATGTACTTTGTCCAGTTCAGTAAAAAGGAAATGTGCTTATCCAAAGGAAAACTCTGTGTATGCGTGTGTCTGTGTTTAAGTCAGCAGAGTGTATTAAAAGGAATTGTTTAATGAGAAGCTTTGGCAGTTGGGTGTGGGATTCCCTTGAGAACATCAGTCACTGTTACCTGGAAACAGTGATAACAAGCCAGGGAACAGGCCACACTCCCCATCGCAGCTGGACATGACAAGTCTCTCTGTTGGATGCTTTTGCTGACAGCGAAAGAAGGAGATCTTAGGCAGTTTGGGACTTTACAAGACCACATATTCACCAGTAATTTACCATGCTTCGGGCTGTGATCTCTTGGATGCAGTCCTTTATGGTGGTGGCGATGCAGTCATTACATTTGGGTAATCCACCCCTTTGCCCCTCCCTGCCCTACAATCACATTAAACCTGTCTTACTCTTCAAAAAATCACCCCTGCTGAGGAGTTCCTAATGGATCCACAAAGGACTAATAGGTGTTAATGGAGAAGATGTCTCTATAGTAGACAAACGTGAAGCAGATCATTGTTCGCCACTTCTAGTTTTATGCCCTGAGGCTCCAAAAGTGGGTTTTGTGGGCTCTTCTCACACTTACTGAAACAGACAATACTTCATTTGTGTATGAACTCACGGGGTCAGAGTAACAGCAATACGCTCTCCTGAAGGTATTTATATGTTAGGTTGCCTCTAGATAAAAGCAGCAATACTCCTTCGGGATAAAAACAACATAATATTAAAGCCATCACTGAGAATCGATGATGTTATCCGACATTATTTGCTATGGACTGAATGTTTGTGTCCTCCCCAAATTTACACATTGAAACCCTAACCCCCCCAATGTGGTGGTAGTTGGAGGTGGGGCCTTTGGAAGATAACTGGGGTTAGATGAGGTCATGAGCGTGGGCGCTCATGATGGGATTCATTCCCTTATCAAAGAGGGGATCTCTATCTCTCCCTCTCAATTTAATCCACCCAATCTATAATAATTTGTTATAGCAGCCTGAAATCACTGAGACACTGTTCTAAAGCAGTTTAATTCTCACAATGATATAGGTAAGGAGACTCTGAGGCACAAGTGACATAATTTACATGTGCAGAGTCACACAGCTGTTAGGTACCAGAGCCAAGATGCAGAGGCCAGCACATGTTTTTAAGCATGATAAACATTGGGAAGGAACAGCAAACGGGGCCCTAGGCTGGGTATCACGGACACTGAGATAGAGATGTGCCTGTAGGAGGATTTCAGAGAATGCTCTTGGAACAACATGTGTAACTGAGCAGGGAAGCAGGATTAGGAATAGGGAGACACAGAAACAGACAGTCACAGCAGAGGCCTTACCTATGTGACCGGCAGCACCAGAGCCAGGAGGATCCTTTGAAGATGTCCCAAGATTGAGGGGAGGAAGCCAGGGTTACAGCCTCCTGCCCTCCACTGACCCAGCACTGGATGGGGGCTGCCTCCAGGAATGGGGTATATACCTATGAGTGGGGCAGCATCCTTCAGTTGAGGGCAGGGCTTGAAGAGGGACACAGCTGGGAGCCATCAGCTGCCAAAACTCCCAGCAGGTGGGAGGGACAAACCTTCTGTTGGTGAAGGAGCAACCTTGGTGGTACACCACAGCATCGCCTGCACGCAAGGCCATAAATTGGGGAAACTTACCGAACCAAAGAGATTAAGGATAGGTGTTTCTCGAGAAACACTGAAAAATCTTATATCTAAAGGAAAGATCTGATATCTAAAGGAAGACACGGGTTTCACCAGGCAAGAAGAGTGATGAGCCATACGAGGAGAGGAAACATCACGTGCAAATACTCTGTGAAGTGGTAAGGAGAATTTAAATTGAGGGATTGAAAGAGCCCATGTGATTTAAGTAAAAAGCAAAGTGGGCGCCTGGTGTGCAATGGGACCAGGCTAGGCAGAGCTTTCAGGACTAACAGGAAAGAAAGAGGACAGGAGCATAAACTAAAGCAAGGTTGAGCATTTTGTGTGTCAACTCCCATCTGACTTTCTTTGAGAAGGGAAGTGGAGGTGCGGTGAATATCATGAATGCTTATTTAACTCAACTGGATTAGATTGTATTGAGAAACCGACCCAAATAAAATAAAAAGAATAAATGAGAACACTAAAAATGTGGAGAAGCACACAGAAAAGAACCAAATGAATTAAACCTGGAAAGATACAAGAAAAGAATGATCAACTCTGAACTGTTTTTCCTATCCCTGTTCAGAGCTTCTTGTCATCACATTTAATAAGCCAGAGGCTTGCTGTCTGAGCTCACACCAACACTGAGACCAGAATCTCAGATCATCTTCTCCAACTGTTGCAACTCCTACGAAAAAACTAAATCAGCATTTCTTAGAGTGGCTAGTTTTGAAAGACATGGGATGAATTGTTCTCTAGAGCCTGTTTAAGAATTTGGAAAAAATATAAGGCAATTTAAAAAGCAATAAGTTATTTTAACTCAGCAGTCTGGCCATCTAAAAATGCATCCTGCTCCAGCTTTCAACTCTGTCTCCTGCATCTTTGATTTTCATCTCTAAGAAATGACACTGGGGACTTCCCTGGTGGCGCAGTGCAGGGGACACGGGTTCGAGCCCTGGTCCGGGAAGATCCCACATGCCGTGGAGCAACTAAGCCCATGCGCCTCAACTATTGAGCCTATGCTCTAGAGCCCGTGAGCCACAACTACTGAGCCCAAGTGCCACAACTACGGAAGCCCACACGCCTAGAGCCCGTGCTCTGCAACAAGAGAAGCCACCACAATGAGAAGCCCTTGAACCACAATGAAGAGTAGACCCCACTTGCTGCAACTAGAGAAAGCCTGCACACAGCAACAAAGACCCAACGCAGCCAAAAATTTAAAAAAAAAAAAAAAAAAAAGAAAGAACACTGGGATGCTTCTCTCCAAATGAATATGTTACTGGAAGTGTCCATAGTGGGAAAGAACAAATCAGAAAATACATATTAAGCTTCTTCATAGACTTCTCAATGGCTGGTTAGTTTAATCTGTACAATTAAAAAACCATTTATCTGTATCCAAGAACTTAACACAAGAAAACATGCAATGAGCTTAGGCTCTCAGTAAGAAATAAAATTACAAAATGTACCAATACTTGTAATCCAAGTATAACTGTTAGCATTAAAAATTTAATTTGATATTTAATTTGGTATTAATTTCATTTTACGACTACAAACACTGTTTCTCAGTCATAATACTCTCTATTTCCCGTTAAATATTAATTCATACTTCTGAATCATTGCTATATAGTTGTAAATTCTGAGAAGTTAAAAATAAGTAATATTTTCAGATTTCTATACAAATTTTGAAAAATTCTAAAGACGCTTGGACCTCATTTTTTTCATCCAGAGTAAGCCTACACAGTGTTAATAAAATATCTAAGATGCATTCATTAAACATCATATTGTAAATATTCTGGTTCACAGAAAAAAATGTAGATTATAATGTTAAACAAAACCAGGATAAATTTAATGGATTGAACGCACAGAACACTTGGATCCTTTCCCAAATTCTATTAAAATGAGAGTAAAGATATTGCTAGACACTAAAACATAAGAACAAAGGAAAAAGAACAACCATGTTTTAGAAGCTGAGAAACAGAAGAACAAGCATTTGTTAGCTTGGCTGACTTGAGAAAAGTGAATCTTAAGTCATCACTGGGAAAAATGGAGACAAAGAAGATTTACATCCAGCATCCTCAAATTAGCAGGACACAAGCACGAAAGTATGAGGCTGAAAGTAGGAATATGGGCTGAAACTCTGCTGAAAAAAGAGACAGATGCCTAGATCTGCACCACACATTCATAAAAAGGCTCACACTTTCTATATTCTTCGAGAAGAACAAGAGGCTGTACCTTAGAAGATGGAAATTTAAAAGCAAAACTATTATTCTCCTGAGAGAGTCAAAAGGAAACAATATAGCCAGGAAACAAGGATGGTATGAAAAAGAAAACATTCACATAGGGAAGCCCTCCCCAAAAATGCTTACACAAATCAAAATATATGACAGTAGAAATGAAAAACTCAATAGAAAATCTGGAAATTTAGTTGAGGCATCTTTCAGCAATTAGAACAACTCAAAGGGAAATACTGAGAAGGACGATTAGAAAGTTAGAGGAGTTCAGCAGGTCTAACATGTACAGGAGTGCCAGAGAGAGGAAAAGAGTGAGAGAGGAAAACCAGAGATAAAGAACTTGTCCACATGTAAACACAAGAACGTTTCCTAGAGCTAGAGGACGCGTGCTGCCAGTTTAAAACTGCATAATAAAGGGGCTTCCCTGGTGGCACAGTGGTTGAGAGTCCGCCTGCCGATGCAGGGGACACGGGTTCGTGTCCCGGTCCAGGAAGATCCCACATGCCACAGAGCGGCTGGGCCCGTGAGCCATGGCCGCTGAGCCTGCACGTCCGGAGCCTGTGCTCCGCGGCAGGAGAGGCCACAACAGTGAGAGGCCCGCGCGCCGCAAAAAAAAAAAAAAACTTCATAATATGAGAACAGCGACTCAGGCCAAGGCATATTATTGCAAAATTTCAGAAGAGGCAGGTGGAGTTGGGGGGGGGGGGGGTGGAAGGAAGAATCTCCAGGTTCTCAGAAAGGAAAAACAAAACGAAAGACGCAACCCCCCTACAAAGAAAAATCACTGGTCACGCACAAAGTTTTAAGAATTTACATGGATTCCAACTTGTCGATCAATAACAATACTAGAAGTTAAAAGCAATAAAACAATGTCTTCAAAATTATCAAGGAAAATAAATTCCAACATATTTTTATGCCCAGCTTACTATCAATCAGTTAATTTTAAAAGGAGAATAAAGGCACTTTTAGTCTACATGGTCTCAAAAATTTTACTTTCCACACACCTCTCTGTTAAGCTACTCTAGAGTCCAAGGATAACCAACTTGCCCTGGTTTGCCCACAATTTTCCTGGTTTTAGCACTGAAAGTCCTGCATCTCTGTAAACCCCTCAGTCCCAGACAAACCAGGACAGTTGGTCAACCTACTCTAGATTCATGATGAAAGAGATTAAAAGAAATTCTCAAAAAGATCAAATTTGGAACTTCCCTGGCAGTCCAGTAGTTGAGACTCCACGCTTCCAACACAAAGGGCTCAGGTTCGATCCCTGGTCCGGGAACTAAGATCTCACATGCCGTGCGGCCAAAAAATAAGTAAATAATCAAAAAAAATTTTTTTTTAAAGATCAAATTTATCCTTTAGTAACTTAACTGCCCATCCCCAAATGTCCACAGTCTTTAAAAGAAAAAAAAAAAGCAATGAAAGATGTAAACTCTCACGATGTCCTCCTAGAGCCAATAAAAACCAGTAGACATGAAAACAGCAGGAAAATGTAATCCATATGGGGGAGGGGAGGGGAGACGGGGAATGTGTCAACAAAAACAGATCAGAAATGACCGAAACGGCAGAATTAGTTGAAGAGGACATTAAAACACCTTATATAAGTACATTCAATAGGGCTGCGGTTCTAAAGAAAAACACAAAAAAACTAATAAAAAGAGAAATATAAGATATAAACAAGAAGCAAGTGGGAATTTCAGAGATGAAAAATGGAAGATCTAAAATGAGTATTTCAATCAATGGACTTTACAGCAAATTAGATACTTCAGAAAGAAAAGATCAGTGAACTTGAAGCCATAGCAACAGAGGCTACCCAGACCCTTAAAAAATTCTTGCAGCTTCCTCTGGTGCTTTTGGGAAACCCAAGCCATCATATAAGAAGTCAAGATGTTCTTCTGGGGAGATCACATGGAGAAACCACACAGCGACGCTACAGAGTGGAAAAGCGGACAAACTATATAATGCTGGCGAGACGCCTCGCTGTCCTAGCATCTCAGTCAATCCTCCAAATGAATCCAGCCTCAGCTGCCGTGTGACCACAGCTCCATGGGAAATTCCCAAGCCAGAACTACAGAAGAACCGCCCAGTTGAACCCAATCAAACCACACAACTGCAAGAGATAATAGAATAGGTATTGTTTTAAGCCATTTAGAAAAATAGAAGAAACATATAGGTCAACAGGAATTTTCCAACTTTTTGTAGACATTTGGATGGTAAACCATAGGCAGCCACAGCTTTTAACAATTGTCACTGAAACATGGGACCACAATGTGCAGCCTTACTTTTTAGCTCACCCTCACCAATCCTGTCTTACTACTAAAGCTAACCCCACCCTATCACCCCCAACCTTTCCTCTGAAGTACACTTCCCAGCTCTTTTCTAACACAAAGAACCTCTTTCACTGTTTCCACCGGCACCATTTTGAACCACACCCTCCAGAAACAGAGAGTGTGTGTCTGACGGGTTGGGGCAGAGTGGTGGGGGGAAGGGATTCCATTACCCAGGTGTTGAAAAAAGGCAGGGGAAGGAAGACACCCTCTCTTGGTTTAAGAAGAAAAGAATACTGTTTCAGGGCTGGGAAGTAAAAAAAAGTAGATCTGAAGGTTGGGTACATAATGGAGCAAAGAGGTGCACCTAGAAGATAAGACAGCAGCTAGGTGACTTGGAGTATGGACTGCTTAGTCCCTGTATACAGAATGGAAACCTGTAACAACAGCATCTCTCTATTTCAGTTATATTTTGAGTTAAGTTGACTTCTGGAGATCCAACCACCATTTTTAGCATCTGTTTCCATAGGAAAATGTGTTTCCCATTAAAGCAATCTATTAATGATCGGATACTCTGAAAGCTCACATTTGTAACATCACAAAGCCCAGTCATTCATCAGCCAAATTGCAAAAGTTCTCTCCTACAGATAACCAGTATTTCATAAATCAGGGTTAAATCAGACGGGTAAAGATGGCTCATAACTCTTCAGCATATCACTCCCTGCTTAGCACCTTCTTCTTGTTGCCACTGTTCTAATGTATTCTATTGCTTTTCTCACTCATGGCTTATCTCACTATATAGTTTATAAGCACAGAGATGGCCAAGGACCATCGCTCATACTCCTCCCAACACTTTTAGGCCAAGTCTGGCACCTCACAAGCTATCCCTACACTTAAGAATTTAATTTCTGAGGAGTTTGGATTCATTTCACCAGTTCATATTATATGCTGGTACAAAACCATAGTTCCTTGTGGTTTCCCCTCAAAGTACTCAGGCACACATGTCACATACCTAAGAGAGCTCACTTCTGAGTGGACCGACACGCACTGCAGTCTCATAAAGAAACCTAAAAAAATAATAAAATAAAATAAAGAAAGAAAGAAACCTGGGTCGCCCCAATGCCAGAACTTGTCCCAGCCATAAAGCAGGATACCTAGGGCCACACTGGAACTACACTGCACAGAGTAGATCAGAGCCTCTGCATGACACAGAAAAAAACATTAAAGCCAAATAAACCATAGCAGATGGTAACGGTAACTTTGGAGACACCAGCAATTAGCTGGTGCAATCTAGGAGATGTCTGAAGAGAGAGGTAGAGGAGAATTACTATCATTTTCTAGGGCAGGCTATGGGAGTATCCTGGGTTTCAAGAATCCGGATAGGTTTGGAGGGAGAGTACCAACTATGCAAAGAGCACCTGAGAAGTCAGCTGCTGCAACTGGGGCGGGAAGAGCCTTAGAGAGTGTGGACATGTGGGAAGCGCACTGGGGGCTTCGGGCACCATCAGCAAGACTTGCTCTGGGCGGAACTCCTTGTTTCAGAGGTTCTGCGGGGACACTGTGAGGGAACAGGCAGCCCAGTAAATTCTCACTTCATCTGTCCTTGTATCTTGGATTTTCAGGGCTCAGCAAGTTGCCCTCATCTGTGTTTTGCTCATTGCTTCACCTCCTCTCAACCCTGTTTATGTTTTATTTTACCCACTAAATATTCAGCACTCGTTTTTGGGGGTTTTTTAGTAAATTTATGCATTTATTTATTTATTTTTGGCCGAGTTGGGTCTTCGTTGCTGCGCGCAGGCTTCCTCTAGTCGTGGCGAGCGGGGGCTACTCTTCGTTGAGGTGCGCGGGCTTCTCACTGCGGTGGCTTCTCTCATTGCAGAGCACGGGCTCTAGGCGCGGGGGCTTCAGTAGTTGCAGCACACGGTAGTTATGGCACACATGGGCTTAGCTGCTCCGCGGCATGTGGTATTTTCCCGGATCAGGGCTCGAACCCGTGTCCGCTGCATTGGCCGGCGGATTCTTAACCACTGCGCCACCAGGGAAGTCCTTAGCACTAGTTTTTGCTTCACACTAATCACAGTCGCCAGCTATTGACTGAACATGATACTGTGGATAAAGGAAAGGAGAATGATCTAGCAGGACACTGTAGGGTGAAGATGCCAACAACAGCAGAAGACGAGGAGCCTGCCAATCACACCTTTCGAGAAATTCATCAGATGGCATCTGCAGAGATCCACAGGTTTATAGCCTCCTCATTCTTTCAAAAGAACACACCACATATTTAAAAATCAAAACGCATGCTTTATAGCATGAACTTTTCACTGAGTCAAAAGTTAAATGCAAGACAAGGATAGAGTTGCATGCCAACAATTAAGAGAAAGCAGAGCAAAACCTTTGTAAGTGGCCCTGTGGACTCGGAGTGGCAGAGGAATGACCCCGTGTCCACTCACTGGGTGGGGGAAAGGCAGGTTATGGCAATGGGGTGCTCTATGAATTGAATTTACAAAATTCACAAAGATATATTATGTAGTTACAGTGATGAAGCATCAACATGATTATTTATGTCTGAGTTGGGAGCATCTGTGGAGATTTAGGGATATTCCATACACATCTAGAAGAGATGAGAATATAACTTAAAGCCAAAGTCTTAAGTATTGTGAAAAAGGTATTACTTGAAGTTGAACTGTGATAAGAAGTTATCATATTTGGAGTATATATTTTTTCACTCAGAGACAATTCTGTATGAGAGAAGCTGACTCCAGGAAGCCCTGCAAAAAATGATGATGGTCCTTTCCCAAAATTTTTTCATTAACTACTCTTTGCTCATCCTTCACCATATCCCTTGTCCTCTCATCCTGTCCGTGTATGAATTTCCTGAGACAGGGAGGCCCAATTGATTAGAAATGTCTCCAGGTCACTGGGCAACAAAGGGGCTCAGAGCACTGCTGGAAGGGGAGCTAAGATAATTACAAATCACCTGCGTAGCGCAGGATCGATGCTACCACTGAGGTGACTAATTCCACTGCAACACAGAAAGGAAGAGACGAACTCCTGCTGGTGGAGAAAGGAGGGTTCCAGCCACTTCTTCTGGACCGTGACCACCTGGAGGGCTATCAGTAGGTAGACTTTAGCATCAAAAATTATCCATTTTTGATTTAACTTAAGAATGGCTGAAGAAAATACAATCTATGAGGGGAAGGGAAAACCAGTGGAAAACATTAGAATTGTTTTCAATATCTGAAGGACTGCCAGGTTGAGAAGGATGAGTGTTTGCTTTGAGGTCTTCCAGAGAGAAAACCCAAGACATACCAAGGAGAAAATGCAGAAAGGCAAACCTGAGCTCCACAACATAAACTCGTTCCTACCAATTTAGGACTGAAGTCAATATTGTAAAAAAGACTATCTTTTCCTTCAAAACTCTACATGCAGCAAAGAGACCAACAGGAAGAGCGTATTCTCCACATAAACAGTCACCTCACCTAGATAATTCCTGGAAAACGTAAAATGTTAAATATATTTTTGTAAACATGTTAATTACAAATGTAAAAAGACAAATGTTCCATAAAAACATAGACGTTTACTCTATTGTCATTGTTTTCCCCCAGTAGGTAATCAAGTCTTGCAGATGAGAAAACCAGCCACAAGTTATCTGGGTAAGCACTGATCAATTATGACACCCCACAACAGAATAAGAAGAAGAAAACTGAGTTCAGATGGGTTAAAAAATATGTCATCAACCACTTTGATGACAGATTCAGTATTCATACATTAGGCACCAGGAAAGAGCCCGAGGAAGGAATCTGACACTTTTTGACATCCCTGCTGGCATACACATTCTCCAGAACTCTGGAAAGCCCTATTTCTCCATAACCTGGTTAAGTATCATCGACAGGTGTATTTCGTAAGTATGGGAAAGGCACTGAGATTTCAAAAAACACAGTGGATCTTCTTCCTTATGTCACAGTGGAGCCGTGATATATTCCAAGGGCAGACACTCGCTCTAATCATTTGAAACAAAGGGACAGACTTATTCATCCAACTAATCAATATGGATTCCCTGGTCCAGAAAAGAAGTATAAATCAGTGGCTGCTCCATGGTCAGTTTTCTCATCTACCCCTCCTCCTGGCCAAAGGAAGGGGGAAAGTGGAACATGTGTCAGTGTGAAAATGAGTCGGGCTTTTATATCGACAGACTCAGCCGCTGGGCTGCAAATTCTCCATGGAAGCTGAGCTCAGATCAATGTTGCTGATGGTAAGAAAGGGGAGTTTGTGGGGTCTGGGTATTTATTACTTTTCACCTAATCACAGTGTGTGGATTGCAAAAGATGCTGTTGTTTGTTAGGGAACCAAAAAAAAATCATGCCAAGTGTGCATCTGCCCATCTAGCAAGATGCACATTCCCTTACAGGAAGTATTTGGCTCGTATCTTGTGCTGTTTAAAGTCGACCAATCACTCCATTTTTGATGAGCACCAAACAGGTATCAGATAGTACTACGCTTCTGCTCTCTGCCCCATTATAACTGCTTCCCATCCCTCGTCAGCAAATGGCTTCAGGGCTTTGTAAGGGTGCCTCTGCGGCTGCGTGCTGGACCGACCCCCACCACCACCACCCCCGCATGCTGCGTGGCGGGACACTGCCTCCCCCGCTTCCTTCCTCCGTGTGCGCATGCTCACACATCAAGCATCCTTATCGGCCTGCCTCCTCCTTAGTCACAGCACTGACTCGGGGAAAGCATCTGAAGATATAAAAACTGCCTCTTCTGGCTCACTAGGCCACGAGCAGATTTCTTTCACCTTTGTGCTGGACCCTGAGATATGCTGCCCAGACACCCCCGCAAGGGAGGGCTCGCTGCCCCGGCTGAGAATGCTGTCAGCCTTTGGCGACCACCTCAGCTGCAGAGCTGCCTCGCCCAAGCTCATGCATCTCCCCGGGGTGACCCATATCTAATGGCTGTTAGATGCTTAAGTGTAAAGTCCTGGCCCTCTATGCACGGCTCTGGACAATTCTGGGCGGCCATTCTAGCCCTAAAGCTCCCCATGGGTTCAGGCAAGAGTACTGCTGGGCCTGGACTGCCACTCAGATTCTCCACGTCCTAATTTTTCCCCTCCCTTCAACAACTGTTGGTCCCAAGGTCACTCCTTATTAAGCATCCTGCTTAATAAACTCAGGGTGTGCTTCCTAAAGAACCCAACCTGGGACTTCCCTGGTGGTCCGGTGGTTAGGACTCCACGCTTCCACTGCGGGGGACACCGGTTCAATCCCTGGTCGGGGAGCTAAGGTCCTGCATGCTGTGTGGCAGGGCCAAAAAAAAAAAAAGCATTTTCTCATTCCTTATCTGCCACTGGATCTATTTTTCTTAAAAAAGAAAAATAGGGACTAACCCCACATAGCACTTTTTAGTACAAATTGTAACACTTGGGCAAGCAATCAGTTCACTAGGGAGAGGAATTATATGATCCTTACCCTTAAATGTATTCTCTGCGACCTCACAGGGGAGAGAACATTATTACGTGTGGGGCAGCTCTAATTACAAGAAATAACTGCAGGTAAATACAAGGTAGCTCCCCCACCTCAGATGACAAATTTTACCGAGAGACAAAGCCACCCTGTGAAAAACGCCAACATTTTCATCTCCACAACATTGCAAGGAAGTGTCAAGTCCAAAAAAATCAACCCAAGGAAAAGCACATTTGACAAATACCTGCTAACAGGAGCTAGTTATTCCACCTGCAATGGAGTTTTAATCAGTAAAACAGGAAACATACCGTAGACTTAATACCCACAGATATACTTATCTGCTAACAGTCAGTAAAAGTCTTTAAGATCAGAGTGAATAAAGTGTAGTGGGAGAGCGAAGGGAAAGCATCTTTCCTAAATGCTATATAACTTGAGGGCATGTTCCAGATCTGAGCATTACTGCTTAAGTCCATATTCTATAATTCCTTGTGACTGATGGATAGTCATTATTAGTTATTTCTAATTCCATTAGAGTCACCTGGAGAGCTTTAAAAATACTGACGCCAAGTTCCACTAACAAAGGTTGATTTCATTAGTCTGGGTAGCCCAGGAATCAGGATTTTTAAAAGCAGGGTCTAGGTTATTCTCATGTACAGCCAAGGTTTGGGAACCATCATTCATAGGCACTCAAGATGTAGCTGCTCATGTTTTCCCTTAAATCTCACCAGCTCAGTTAACCCGTGCTGGTGCATCTCTTCCTCACTCAGTCACTCCTTTGCAAGTATTTCTATAAGGCGAAAAGAGGTGCCTCACAGTTGCTCCCAGCTATGAAGCAGACTCTGATGTTTTGCCTTCTATGGTTCCAGTAATGTCACCCTTGAGCCACTGTTCTGTACTCCTGGGGAGGCTCCTGTTGTGAGTCCTCCCTCCCAGGAAAGTCACAGTCTGCCAACTGGCACAGTCCGCAAGACCCCCACTACTGTGCAAAACCTCGTGTGATTGTCAGCATCGTCTCCAGGCCCTGGTGTACAATATCCCACAGAGGATTTGTCTGAAAACAGTCTTTATGTCCATGAGACAAGCTGCTATTTAAATATTCAGGACAAATCCCATGGGATTCCCAAATGCCCCGTCATTACCCTCCAAACCTATTTGAAAGCACAGCCTCTATTTCACTGTAAATTTCCTCTCTGTTTTGATGAATCCCAGTTAACTCGTCTTCTCAATCTCTCATTTCTCTTCATTCTTCTCACCTATCTTATGGGCACATATATCCCTTATTTTCCAATCTCAAGAGCAATTCTGCATCTATGAGTTTATCATATAAAAATGCACATAGAATTTTCTGCATAATGTTGAATATTCAAGGATGCTCACATGCAATGTTATTAGCACTAGCAAATAATTAGCAAACACCTAAGTGTCTCTCAGTACGGCAATGGTTAATAAATCCATGGTATACCC
Organism: Delphinapterus leucas; assembly: GCF_059928025.1. NCBI lineage: Eukaryota > Metazoa > Chordata > Mammalia > Artiodactyla > Monodontidae > Delphinapterus > Delphinapterus leucas. Next base: position 50,206,283 of record NC_143148.1, read on the forward strand.
ATCCTAGAAGTAACTAATAATACTAGAAATAAGAAGGTGTACCTGTTTGTGCCTACATGGAAAATTTCTGATAGATATTTTTTTATAAAAAAGAAAGCAAGCTGAACTGAATGAAGAAATAGATATTCTGAAGAGACCAATCACTACAAGTGAAAAAGAATCTGTAATAAAAAAAAAAAAACCCTCCCTACAAACAATAGCCCAGGACCAGATGGCTTCATAGGTGAATTCTACCGAACATACATAGAAAAACTCATACCGATCCTTCTCAAACTCTTCCAAAAGATTGAAGAGGAGGGAACACTCCCAAAGACATTCTATAAAGCCACCATCACCCTGATACCAAAAGCAGACAAAGATACCACCAAGAAAAGAAAATTACAGGCCAATACCTTTCTTTTTCTTTTTTTCTTTTTGGCTGCACTGCGCAGCTTAAGGGATCTTAGTTCCCCGACCAGGAAATGGCCAGACTACCCAAAGTGATCTACAGATTTAATGGGATCCCTATCAAAATATGCAAGACATTTTTCATGGAACTACAATAAATAATCCTAAAATTTATATGGAATCACAAAAGACCCAGAATTGCCAAAGCAATCCTGAGGAACAAGAACAAAGCTGGAGGCGATACCCTTCCAGACTTCAGACATACTACAAAGCTACAGTAATCCAAACAGCATGGTACTGGCACAAAAACAGACACACAGATCAATGGAACAGAAAAGAGAACCCAGAAATAAACCCACACACTTAACAATCAATTAATCCTCAACAAAGGAGGCAAGAATATACAACGGAAAAAAGACAGTCTCTTCAACAAGTGGTGCTAGGAAAGTTGGACAGCCACATGTTAGAACACACCCTCACACCATGCACAAAAATAAACTCAAAATGGCTTAAAGACTTAAACATAAGACATGACACCATAAAACTCCTAGAAGAAAACATAGGCAAAACATTCTCTGACATAAGTCATACCATACCACTGTTTTCTTAGGTCAGTCTCCCTAGGCAATAGAAACAAAAGCAAAAATAAACAAATGGTACCTAATCAAACTTACAAGCTTTTGCACAGCAAAGGAAACCATAAACAAAACAAAAAGACAACCTACAGACTGGGAGAAATATTTGCAAATGATGTGACTGACAAAGGCTTAATTTCCAAAATATACAAACAGCTCATACAGCTCAAAAACAAAAAAACAAACAACCCAATCGAAAAATGGGCAGAAGACCTAAATAGACAATTCTCCAAAGAAGACATACAGATGGCCAACAGGCATATGAAACGATGCTCAACATCACTAATTATTAAAGAAATGCAAATCAAAACTACAATGAGGCACCACATCACGCCACTCAGAATGGCCATCATTAAAAAGTCTATAAATAACAAATGCTGGAGAGGGTGTGGAGAAAAGGGAACCCCCCTACACTGTTGATGGGAATGCAAGTTGGTGCAGCCACTATGGAAAACAGTATGGAGGTTCCTCAAAAAACTAAAATTAGAGTTGCCATATGATCCAGCAATCTCATTCCTGGGCATATATCCAGACAAAACTGTAATTCAAAAGGATACATGCACTCCTATGTTCATAGCAGCACTTTCCCAATAACCGACATGGAAACAACCTAAATGTCCATCGACAGAGGAATGGATAAAGAAGATGTGGTACATATATACAATATATGGCTGGAATACTTCTCAGCCATAAAAGAACAAAATAATGCCATTTGCAGCTACATGGATGGACTTAGAGATTATCATACTAAGTAAAGTAAGTCAGAAAGACAAATACCATATGATACCCCTTATGTGTGGAATCTAAAATATGACACAAATGAACTTATCTGCAAAACAGAAACAGACTCACAGACATAGAGAACAGACTTGTGGTTGCCAAGGGGGAAGGATGGGATAGGGATGGATTGGGAGTTTGGGATTAGCAGATGCAAATTATTATATATAGAATGGATAAACAGCAAGGTCCTACTGTAGAGCACAGGGAACTATATTCAATATCCTCTGGTAAACCATAATGGAAAAGAATGTATACATATGTTTAACTGAATCACTTTGCTGTACAGAAGAAACTAACACAACATTGTAAATCAACTATTCTTCAACAAAGAAAGAAAGGGAGCTGCAGAATAATATGTATAGTATACCCCATTATGTAAAAAAAAGTACAAAATTAGTTGTCTATCTAGAAACAAAAATACATACACATATACATAGATATACACACAAATGCACAGAAAAAGAGGTATGGAAGAGCCTTCCAAACTACTCACAGTGACACATGCAAGGAGTCCTGTAGAACTGAGAATGGGATGGGATGAAGGAAGACTTACACTGAAGTCATTTCTATAATTCCTGCACTCTTTACCTACATTTACAAATCGTTTTGGAATTGTTTTTAAATTAAATGAGAAGATTACCCACCCAGATATGGTAATTAGGTCATTAATAAGTTTGGCAAGATCTTCAGCACCGTGGTGGGGTGAGGGCCAGAAGACAGTAGTTGATGGCGAGATCATCTCCAAACCTTCATGTTGCACCATTTTATTATGGTAAATCTACTGTCACACACCCAAAGATGCATCCTGGCTTACAGGACCTGAAGCTTATACAATTTGGGGATGTCTAAGAAAAAGAAAATTAATAATATAAAATTTTATTTGAATAAGAAAACACAAATGTCAAAAACATCAGAAAATATTTATTATTTGTCTGACACACCTTCAATAATAATTTTCCAGATATTCACATCTGGCTCTGGACATTCATGCCTTTCTCCTCTCACCACTTCTGATGCCCAGAGCCATAGGATGTGATTCTACGACCACAGATTTTCTGGCCCTGTGCTTTCATGTCATGATGCGAAGTGGGTCAGCTAGTGGGTGGTAAGAATATTCCTGGAAAACATTCCTATACCGGTATGACCAGCAATAATTTAACTATACATGGAAATGACCGCAAACCACACAACATATGTTATTAACCCTAACCAAACGTACGTCCGAATCAACTTCTCTTTAGCTGGATTCCCAAAATGCCTGTGACCTCTCCATCACTCCCTGACAGGAAGTGTAACAGTGAGACCAGCCTTTGTGTGTGTGATCAAGAATAATCTCGAGAATATTAAGTTCTTGATGGGGGAGAGCATGATGAATGTAGGTAAAAGAGTGAAATGGGCAAAAACAATACAGGACATTTTTGTCTAGTGTACCATTCCAGGCTATATAGGAGGTGAAAATAACCCATATATACTGGTTGTACCACAAATCTCTTCTAATAGTTTAGCAGCTGGGATATTTCAAGATGCCCCAATCCAACCATCTCCCCTCTATAAAGATTTGACAGCATCACCTTCTGTAGAAAAACCTGTGATACGGCTTAACTGCTCTAGAATTGAGTCCTGATTTCCAAAGCTTGACCCTCAAAACTTTCATAATTTGGTCCTGTCCAAATTTCACATCTCCCCATGTACCCCCAGGGTATCCCCACCCTACCCACACCCATCTACACGAGGGATTATCTAGACAAAATGCCCTTCCATATCCCACTGACTTCCCAGAATATTTATCCTTTCCTCTTCTTTCTGTCAGTAAAAAACCTTACTTATTATCCTACAAGACTCAACTCAAATACTGCCTTCTAGCTAAAGCACAGCACAGTCTATCTCATTGGAATTCACTGCTTCCTCTTCAGCCTCCCAAGGCATTCGGCACAGGATTCTATTATTACACATAACATAACACACAGCACGGTCAGGCCTGGAGTTGTAATTGTACCCATGTGGGCTCTATGGCACCCAGGTGGATCTTACTGGTCATTGGTCTGCATGTGGGGAGCAAGTGCTCAATAAATCTTTGTAGACTTGAATTAGGCTGGATAATTGCAAAATTAGGTCACTGAAAGTCAGTCTTGTTAGAAAGCCTATGAAATGCCCAATGTGGCCTTTACTGAAGGTTGTCTAAGAGAACTACTAAGCAGCTACCGTACCCTAGTGTTAAAAGGTATTTCTCTGGAAAAATAATAAGGTTAAAGTCATGACCGTCATACAAATGTACAATGCACACTTGCAAAAGAACTTATTTAATTCATTAATTAATGAGGGAACCAGTAAGAAGTTAAAATTTGTTCAAAGAATTCTGAGAAGACATGCATATAGAGGCAGTCAGGGATACTGAAATGAGTTTACAAATAGATGTAAACCCGGTGAACAGCCCCAAGGCAAGTATGGCACCAGAAAAAATTCATTTACATCTTTATAGACAATAATCACTTGCATTACTACCGGTTTCCCACAACTTACAGAGTTGTAAAATGGCTCAAACGTATGACCTGGAAGAGTACACTAGAAGGACATCCATTTATCATTTTTGCTCCTTTCAAAGTCTTTCACATTTCCTAACTGCTTCCCTCCCATGATCATAATAATTTCAAAGATTATGCTTGATCACAAAAAAGGCAGTCTCATTAGGATTGGCCTAGCAACTGACTACTTGTTAATTGCCTCTTTACTTGTCCATCTCCTCCATTAAAATGCCAACTTCCCAAGGAAAAAGCCCAAAGCTGTCCTTGTTTTAAATATTAATTCTTGTTTCAATAAATTAATATTTTCTTTGTTTTGTTGGAAGATATTGGTCAAGAAAAGCCACCATAATGTGTTTGTTCCCTCGAGCGGAATATTTGTGAGCTACAGAAGCTAATGAAATTTCTTTTCCAAATATGTCTTTATCTAGAAAAACGAGCTCTTTAGCATTAGGGAGTAATGACCTAGTTTGCTAAATTGTTTAATATCAATGCGCTCAAGCACTAAAGAGCATAGGACAGCTCTGATATGCTTGTTGAAAGTTAGAAACATTACACTTACAACTAAATCCAGCTTTACCATTTGGTCAAAAGGAATTTCAATCATATTACAATTTTTGAAATCTACTAGCAGTTTCCTACACCTGTTTATAAAAAGATCAATATAAAGATCCAATTAAGAGATGCCCACTGTGTTTCTATAAAAGGTTCAACATATAGATGGACTCTACACTTGAAAAAACCATTTGTTATGTCTAATTATAATAGAAAATACTGGAAAACGTTTAAATGCCCAACCAGAGGAATACAGTTTTGGAAAAGGAAATTCATTAATAACATGTATTGTCATGCAGTTATTTTAAAATGATCATATTGAAAACTATGCTTCCAAAAGGAAAAATATACGATCCATTAAAATGAAATAGAACGTAAAAGATTTATACCTACTTATAAGTATATAATCATTGGAACAAGCCTTGAACAGTAATAATGCATATTGAAAAGAACTGTATTATAGGACACATTTTCTATATTTAACATTTCCTTTGTGTTGTTACATCAATGTGTTAGACATTTTTTTAAAAGAAAGGAAGGAAAAAAGAAATGGTATTCTATAAAGTGTCTTTAGTAGCCTGTGATTTGGGTCCTTGTAAAAGCTAAGGTAAAGGGTTTCATTATGCTTTGTTTTGCTAAGGGACATCTGATGTCCTTCTCCTGGTGTGATTTTCATTATAGCTATTTTCAAAGTGCTTGAATCAGGATTAGTTACTTAGTAAGAGGCTTCTTGTTCTTTCAGTCACTAACACAATTCGGCCTGAAATGCAGAATTCATCACTATGTTGGGTCCTTTAAGGGCTGGGCCACCATGACCTTGAAAATCCCCAAAGACAATGAATTGGACTTCAACGATACCACCATTCAAACACGGGGTCTTGGATTTATCACCTGCCCTCCAACCCCACACCTTCCACAGGGCACAGGAGCTAAATAGATTGATGTGACCTGACTATACATGTTTGCGGGGAGTGACCTGATTAGACTGAAGTCTTGCCCACTTGACTCTTCCATGGAAGTCGGCAGGTGCCAGGAAACAAGCTCTGGGGCAGTGCTGTGTTCTTACTAAAAACAGCTTTGTGGAAGACAGCCCACTGCTCAAATGACATTTTGTGGCAAAAGGAATACTCCCAAACAGATTTATATTCTGTGAAGCGAATAAACACCTGTTTTACGAAATTGAGTTATTTGTAGTGAGGTGGATGGACCTAGAGTCTGTCATACAGAGTGAAGTAAGTCAGAAAGAGAAAAACAAATACCGTACGCTAACACATATATATGAAATCTAAAAAAAAAAAAAAGGTTCTGAAGAACCTAGGGGCAGGACAGAAATAAAGACGCAGACGTAGAGAATGGACTTGAGGACACAGGGAGGGGGAAGGATAAGTGGGACAAAGTGAGAGTGGCATGGACTTATATATACTATCAAACGTAAAATAGCTAGCTAGTGAGAAGCAGCCACATTGCACAGGGAGACCAGCTCGGTGCTTTGTGACCACCTAGAGGGGTGGGATAAGGAGGGTGGGAGGAGACGCAAGAGGGAGGGGATATGGGGATATATGTATATGTATAGCTGATTCACTTTGTTATACAGCAGAAACTAACACACCATTGTAAAGCAATTATACTCCAATAAAGATGTTTAAAAAAAAAACACCTGGGGCTTCCCTGGTGGCGCAGTGGTTGAGAGTCCGCCTGCCGATGTAGGGGACGTGGGTTCGTGACCCGGTCCGGGAAGATCCCACATGCTGCGGAGCGGCTGGGCCCGTGAGCCATGGCCGCTGAGCCTGTGTGTCCGGAGCCTGTGCTCCGCAACGGGAGAGGCCACAGCAGTGAGAGGCCCGCGTACCGGAAAAAAAAAACAAAAAAAACAAAAAACACCTGTTTTAGACATCCACAACACACTCTTTGAGAAGCAAGCACATATGATGCAGTAAACGATAGCTCGTATGTATACACTTCCTTGGTGATTTCTTAGTGCTTATATTCGCACTCTCGTCTCCTCTCATGTTTTGTCTGCAAGCAGGAGACTACGTGCTGGAGTGCTTTGGGATCTGTCCTTTTACTTCTACATACGCAGTAAATACTATGTGAGTATCGTGTGCATAAAGTAGCAAATTGGGTCTAGAGACTCACGCTCTGAGGTAGGGGGAGGGAAGTATTGTGCCCACCTCTCACGAGTAGATAGAGGCTCTCAACCAAAACGTGGTTCAGACGCTGAGGCTGATGATGCCACAGACTCACCAAGAAGGTACGGGCAGACTTACTGCTCACAAAATGAAGCCCTGTGGGGACAGCTGAGTGGATCCTAAGTTTGCCTAAGGATGCCCTGAGAGAGGAGAAAAGAGGCTGGACCGGGGTTCTGTGTTGGTTACGGGGTAGGGAAGGGGTCAGGTTCCTGCCCACGGTCCAGGGCTTGCGCTGTTTGAGCATCACGCTACTGCACGTAAGGAAGACCCTGGACTTTCTCATCACCCTTCCAAATGTGGGGCAAAAGAGAGGCAAAAGCAATGGGGATGAGAAGCTGTCAACAGGCAAACATCAAAATGGGGTCAGACTCTTTATTACAGGGGGATGAAGAAACAGCAATTCAAAATAAGTACATATTCTCTTCCCGTTCCTATGAAAAACTCCTGCCCCGCCCAAACTGTTCCCTTTAAAGATGCTTGCCCCCTCCAAATTGTAAATTGGAATTTACAATGTAGTACAGAAAGCAGTAAGTAAAGCAACCATTAGAATTACAGACAAAGAGCAAGGGCAGATCTATGCGTAGTTAATACAGCGAGCAGAGGAGAGGATGTGTTAAGTAGGAGTCGGGAAGGCGCACCTGGCACCACGTTGTGGTGCAGAAGTGGAAGGCGGGAAGGCAGGAAGGCATTTTTGGCCAAGGAAACAGGATGTGCAGAGGCGTGGGAGAAAGAGAGCACGACCCACCGAGATTTTCAAGAGCTCAGGTGGGGCTACAGTGTAAACAAGGGCCGAGAAATGCGGCTGGAAGTTTCCATCCAGAGTAGGTCAGGAACAACCTTGAGAACAATATCCTAGAAAGAAGGTAAGGCGTTAGATTTTAAATAAAAAAGATTCCAGCTGCATTTTAGAAAAATCACCTTGCAGCCAACTGAAGGATGGATGAGATGGAGAGCAGAGGAGAATCCAGAATACTCATGGGAAGATGTTACACTGATGCGAGATGAGAAACTGACCCAGGACAGTCAGCAGCGGGTCAGGGTGCAGAGGTGGGAGGAGAGATCCTAACGAGGGGGCTGCTGCAGCACCTGCGCTTGCCCACACGGCCTCCAAGGGTAGGGGGTGGAGAGGAATTACAACGCAGAGGGAATTATAAGTGACTCCCAGCCTTCCCGCCTGGTTGAGAAGGCAGAAAAACGTGTTTTGAAAGAGTTGAGTGTGAGTTGTCTGTGTGACTTCCAGGCGATATCCAAAAAGCAAGAGGGGTAACGAGAGTGGAGATGGTGACATCAAACCACTCTCGGAGAAGGCGGGGTGAGGCCCTTCCCCTTCTAAAAGTACACAAAGATCTGTCTCATGACACCTCATAAAATAAAAACATTGCTCCTCAGGACAGTGATATACTCAAGAGTCTTTGCATGGGGTAAAAAAGTATGTTAAGAGCCAAGTATACCCAATAATACTTCATTAAATGTTTATTTTAGGAACCAGCTTATACACTTGTCTTTGCTGAAAAAAATTTTTCGCATACTTTTAATGGTGATATCACTGGCAGAATACAGAAAATCTGTCAAGAAAAGTCAGAAGATAAAGTTTGAGCCATGCACAATTATTAGTTGTTGCCTAATTGAGAAGCAACACGAATACACAGACATAAGCGCACACAGTATTAAAGGGTAAACGAGGAAAAGCAGGTCATCCCCCAAATCCAGAACCCCAAGTCTCCTCTCCAGATGCAATGAATATTGCCAGCTTCTTGTGCCTTTTCCCATAAATCTGAATTGCTTTGCTGTGAACGCAACTGGCCTTACAAGTAATCTTTCAAAAGGATTTACCTATTAAGAAACCTGTTTTCCAGTTTCAAGACCCACAGAGCCAGAACCGCCCTATAAGTAAATTAAGCAGCTGAGGAATTGATCAAAGTAATCAATGGCTCTTAGAGTGGGTTGGGTCAGTTTTTACTAGTTGAGTGATTTATTATCTGCTTTCATCTCCTGCAAAGTTTCAGCTTCTTCCATCAGGCGAAGTGACCACCTGTCTTCCCGCAGAGCTCTGAAAAATGTCTTACCTTGGAACCAACCAGCAACAGCACTACGTAACAGGGAAAATCTAAGACTGCAAGAAAGATGCTTAAGCAGAGTCTGTCTCCGCCTTAATCTGAGCTAAGAATCTCTGCCAGGAAAGAAAATGCTTTGAGAGATGCTTTTCCTTAGTTTTTTCTATTTCCAAAACAAGAGTCAAGGAAGTTAATCAGGATAACAAAATACTTCAATCCTAAAATTTCTTACGGAATTGTTATCCTATTATCCTTTTATATATGAGATGCTTGAATAAAGCAAAAAATGTTTCAACTTTTCTGATTATAAAAGATACTGACATTTACTGTAGAAAATATGAAAAGCCCAGAAAATAGAAGAATATTAATCATTATGTCACAATCCCAAAATAACCACTGTTAATATCTGTCTAGCTATGTCCCATCTAGACACATTGCAGTTACGCTTAAGATCTTGTTGAGTTTTTTCCCAATATACTAAATTTCCCTCAGACTCAGATCGAAAGACGTAACTCGTGAAAACGGGCTCTTTGTGTCTTTGTCCCCAAGGAGGGAGCCAGCTGTCCCGGCAGGTGGAGGGATGATGTGGACTGCTTTGCAGCAGGTGTTCAATACACCCTTTCCTTGTACCTTCCATCTCCTCCAGCGGTGATGCGACCAACAGAAACTATTCTAAAATCCCACTCTGTGGAAGACAGAGATTAGGCGAAAGTGATTTGCACCTGTGAGAAAGGTTTTTTGGTCAACAGTCTCTTTAAATCGTGGTTAAGATAGATCTGCTTGGGAGCACTACTGGTTCAGCTTAAGCACTGGGTGAAAGCTCCAAGGGGACTAGGGAGGATTCCTGTGCCTCTTTGTTTAATGCCAAGCTGGCTCAAGCTTCCCCGGCATGCAGTTTGTGTCTGTTTTTCTCCCATAGGAAAAAAAATGCAGGGGGAGAGCACACAGAGACGGATATGGTTGTAAATCTCCCGGTCACCATTTTATATTCTATATATTTATATATTCTATACATCTACATATTTATATAGTCTTAAGCTATCTTAAAAATATAGTTTCTGCAGACTTGTGGTTGGCAAGGAGGAGGAGGGTTGGGGGAGGGATGGATTGGGAGTTCAGGGTTAGCAGATGCAAACTATTTTATATAGAATGGATAAACAATGAGATCCTACTGTATAGCACAGGGAAATATATTCAATACACTGTAATAAACCATAATGGAAAAGAATATGAAAAAAAAATATATATATATATATATATAAAAAACTGAGTCACTTTGCTGTACACCCGAAACTAAACATTGTAAGTCAACTATACCTCAATAAAAAATAAATTAAAGGGCTTCCCTGGTGGCGCAGTGGTTGAGAGTCTGCCTGCCGATGCAGGGGACACAGATTCGTGCCCCGGTCCAGGAAGATCCCACATGCCACGGAGCGGCTGGGCCCGTGAGCCATGGCCGCTGAGCCTGCGCGTCCGGAGCCTGTGCTCTGCAACGGGAGAGGCCACAACAGTGAGAGGCCCGCGTACCGCAAAAAATAAAAAAATTTTAAAAATAAGCACTGCATATAGTTTCAAAATGGAAAACGTCTTTGGTCATCATATACTCTCTTATACTATTTTAAATATCCTAAGATGAATGTCAAGAAAGTTAATTTCGCCACCACCTTTCATAACTTAGGCTAATGTTGAGAAATCTTTATTGACAATGAACTTTTCTTTGAACGTAAAATTAGTTCCTCATTTTGGGTGTGTTTGGTTTTATTTTGTGTCTTGGCTTACGTCTAAGCACCTAGTATGGTCATCTTTCGGTTTTGGAGGAAAATTAGAAGCCCGTAGAGTAACACTGAACAGCCCACCCCGTAAATGGAAGAGCCATTTAAGGACTTCTTAAAAAAACGAATTTAGGCATAACACCTGGACTATTACACCTGCTCTCTGAACCAGGTAAGCTGAATAGGGCGCCAGGTCTCCCTGGCCAGACCCAATTTTCCAAACATAAGTCCCTTAAGCAATGGGCACTTCAACCTCAGTCCTTCACATATCTCTTAGTCTTTGAGAAGGTATACTCTGCATTCCACCAGAGACCATCATGGCCTAATAAGGAAGGTGAACTACTGAGACCTAAGGGATTCACTTTCTGCCAATTAACTGCATCTGAAAGTTGACTCAAATTTGAATTTACAGCCATCACAATCCCTAAGGTTTCTCCAATTTGGCTCCTGTTAATCCACGTCTCCTTAATCCTGTACCTCTTCACGTGCTCCTTCTGATTAATATAAGTACATCTTTAGAAAAGATATCACATGGCCATTAAAAAAATAAACATGGTTAAAAAGGAAATTCAAATGATGGGAAAATGTATGTTATATAAGGTAAGCATCGCTTGCTGTCCCAGATCCCCACTCCCTGAGGCCCTTCTCTATAACAACCAGTTACGATATATATGCACACAGGCGTGTTCATGTAAACGTGTAGCCCTTGGGTTTTTTCCCCTACAAAATGGGAGCCTACATACTTCCAGTGATTTTCTCTGTGTATTGATACACAGTACAGTTAGCATAAAGATCTACATGAAGGATATTATTATATCTCACTATTATATTCTCAAACGCACCATGGGAAACTATTCAAGCTTTTCAAGGTCACCTTCACCTAAAAAATCATGAAAGTGTCACCTGTGTCTTCATACAGATGTTGAAGAGCAACAGACCAAAGGAGAGAATGAACCTGTAGCGCTCCACTGCCAACTCTCCCCTCCCTGGCAGATAGTAATTAGCTCTCAAGGGGCTATGAGCCCATTTAACAATATTGTTATCCTGCCCTCATTTTTTCACCCCAGCATCCTGGGATATAAGTCAGAAGCACCAGGAAACTAGAACATCTGCAGAGCCATTTCCTCAGTTATCTTGAGTTGTAATTTTTATTGATTTTCCCTCAATTCTCCCAGCCTTAAAGAGGAAAAAAGACCTTAATAACTCACGGTTTCTTATATAAAAAATGCTACGGACATAAGTCTTTACTCAATGGGAACGCTGAGAATAACAACAAAATATAGGTAGTGATAAAGGCTAAAAACTACAAGGCAAAGTATCATGGACCCCAGATTCTCATCTCTCAACCAGTAGACTTCCAAACTAAAGCTCAAAGACACACCATGGCAATGCATGCCTGTGTGTCACACAACAGGCCATTCCTGTGAGTGGGAACGGCATAGTGACCAGATGGATCTCTGCAAGGGTTTCCATCTGCTAGCCACCGACACTTCAACGTCTACACGTCTAGAGATCTAGCTTTCCTGCATGAGAACGCACTGATGCAAAGCATAATGAACACTTCCAACGGCCCGCAGTACTTTTCACTGCTGCATAAACTTTCCGGAGAGCACACACCATATGTTTCCCTTTCTCTAAGCTTCTACTTTGGGCTCCTCCTGTAGCCATACTTCGCTTCCTATTACTATTTCATGTTGCTCGCATATGTCTATGCTTTCAGAAAGTGAATAGCCCAATAATAACAATTGCATTAACCATCACCTAATTCATGCTTTATGCTGAATTGTATATAACATGGCCATTGAGTAGTAACATTACTTAGCCTAGGGACAACTTCATGTGATACCCGCTCTCTGTTTGATAAAAGTATATTCAGACCATTTTGAGGAAGATGAGACTACAAAATTAAGCTACATATGGTTTCAAAACTGAAAATAGAGTTTATCACAGATGAGATATGTATTCAATCATTGGTGAAATGGTAGGTTTTATTTATAAAATGTACAGAGTAAAAAAAACAAGTTAGTCATAATTTAATTGTGGATATATCTGCAACTGTAGGTACACTCTCATTTTTGTGAAATGTCTATATTTCAAACTTTTATGAGGATGTCATTTCTGAACCCAGAATTGCTCCCTTATCTTGACATTACACACCCTCTTGCATCCCTGTAACAGTGCACATCTTCTGGACGCACTTGCCGAGATGCTACCGACAGGAAGTAAATACTACCATTGTGTCACATGTGTACATAAAGCTTGATTCATCATATCTTAGATAAGGAAAAACAAATAATTAAATATTACAATTACATCCGTAATGTGTAGTTATTCTAATGATTATGGGTATTTGAGACATAAACTGGATCCCTAGATGCAATCCAACATATATTTTGTGTGTCACTTTTGCTAACTAGATAATTAACATCTCTTCCTCTGATTAACTTTTCATGCCCTCCAAAAGGTAAGATCTATAAAACTTCAAATATGTGGAAACTTTTGTTTTATAAAACTTCAAGATTTTCATCTATTTATGCCTATATGGATAATGCCATGATAACCATATTTTCCATTTAGTAAGTGCCTACGATGTCCCGTTTAGTCCTTGTAACAAGCTTGCAAGGTCGATATTATTACCAAGGCAGGAAACTGACACCCAGGGAAGCTATATCCAGGTATTTACATAGCACATGGGATCCAAACCTACTGCAGACAAGCTGTTTTTATGTGGCAAGGAGTGAAATCATGGTCACAGGCTTTTACTATTGTCCCAAGCAACACCAGAAGAACTGGGGAGGAATGCTCTATCTTTGTTTTTTGGGGGGTTTGTTTTGTTTTGTTTTCTCTTATTAGTCATCCATTTTATACACATCAGTGTATACATGTCAATTCCAATAGCCCAATTCGTCACACCACCACCACCACCCCCTGCGGCTTTCCCCCCTTGGTGTCCATACATTTGCTCTCTACATCTGTGTCTCAATTTCTGGCTGCAAACTGGTTCATCTGTACCATTTTCTAGGTTCCACATATATGCGTTAATATACGATATTTGTTTTTCTCTTTCTGACTTACTTCACTCTGTATGACAGTTTCTAGATCCATCCACGTCTCTACGAATGACCCAAGTTCGTTCCTTTTTATGGCTGAGTAATATTCCATTGTATATATGTACCACATCTTCTGTATCCATTCATCTGTCGATGGACATTTAGGTTGCTTCCATGTCCTGGCTATTGTAAATAGTGCTGCAATGAACATTGGGGTGCATGTGTCTTTTTGAATTATGGTTTTCTCTGGGTATATGCCCAGTAGTGGGATTGCTGCTTCATATGGTAATTCTATTTTTAGTTTTTTAAGGACCCTCCATACTGTTCTCCATAGTGGCTGTGTCACTTTACATTCCCACCAACAGTGCAGGAGGGTTCCCTTTTCTCCACACCCTCTCCAGCATTTGTTGTTTGTAGATTTTCTGATGATGCCCATTCTAACTGGTGTGAGGTGAGGCCTCATTGTAGTTTGGATTTGCATTTCTGTAATAATTCGTGATGTTGAGCAGCTTTTCATGTGCTTCTTGGCCATCTGTATGTCTTCTTTGGAGAAATGTCTATTTAGGTCTTCTGCCCATTTTTGGATTGGGCTGTTTGTTTTTTTAATATTGAGCTGCATGAGGAATGCTCTACCTTTGATTCTGTTGTCATAATCTCGGTGAAGGATTATGGTTGGCCTAATGAGGCATGTGCTCACTTCAGGTCCAATCAATCATTCTGGCCATCTGCATATGGTATTACTGCTGGTCAGACTGAGATCATATACCCACCCTGCAGTCCATGCACTTAAAACTGAGTGGAAGTCCCACCAGCATGCTATGGAATGGGTGGTAGGGATGAAGAAGCTCCCCAGAGAAAGATGAGTGACCTTACCACTTGAAGGGCGAGAGTGCTACATTACTTACACACACACACACACACCCCTTCAAATTCCTTTAATATGCCTCCTATCAGAAGTGGATCTAAGTCCCCTGGACGAGGATCTGGTCCTGTGCCTGCTTAACCAAGAAATATGGTAAGATTGATGCTGTCCAGTTTCTGGCCCAAAAAAGTAAGCTACTGGGGGCTTCCCTGGTGGCGCAGTGGTTGAGAGTCCACCTGCCGATGCAGGGGACACGGGTTCGTGCCCCAGTCCGGGAAGATCCCACATGCCGCAGGGCGGCTGGGCCCGTGAGCCATGGCCACTGGGCCTGCGCGTCCGGAGCCTGTGCTCCGCAACGGGAGAGGCCACAGCAGTGAGAGGCCCGCGTACCGCAAAAAAAAAAAAAAAAAGTAAGCTACTGGCAGCCACCCTATCTCTTGGAATGCCCACTCTTGAAAATCAGCCACAATGTTACAGGGAAGTTTGTGGGGGAAGTCCAGGCAGAGAGGGAGCAGAATCTGAAGCTCTCAACCCCAGCTGAGCTCCCAGCCAACAGCCAGGACCACATCGCCAGTCCTGCGAGTAAGCCATCCTGTAAGTATATCCTCCAGCCCCTAGTCAGGCTGCCCCACTGATGCTGCATCAGTGGAGCAGACAAGCCTTCCCTGCTGAGCCCTGCCGAAACTGCACGTTTGTGAGCTGATTCTTTTGTTCTTTTAAGCCACTAAGTACTGGGGGCATGTGTTATGTAAATACAGATAACTTGAACAGCCAATCACCAAACTTTCACCCTTTCTTTTGCACTAAACACAGGAACTTTGCTCAGCGCCTTCTTCACAGCCCTCTAAGTACCAGCACCATGCCAAGCATATTGTATGTGTGCTATAAATATTCATGAAATAACTGAATTATACACTGAGAAGGTATTATCATCTCTTTGTAAATAGACAACTTAAGCGAGAACTTAAGTGAATTGCAGAAACGGGTCTTCAGCTGAGCTGAAATAAAAGATTTTCATATCCAAGTTGAAAGCATCTATTAGGACCCTCAGAACAGTCTCTTGGCATTAAATAAAACCCAGCTCTTCTTTTTCCCTTGGAACGAGAGGATGGATGGTAGTAAATGCTTTAAACACAAGCATGCTAAAATATCTGGAAAAATAAACTATAAACCGTTAACCGTAGTTAATTTTGGAGAGTAAGCATTGGGGTTTGAGGAATCAATTATTTCTATGTTCTATACCACTTTTGTTTCTTACAAAGAATATACATTAATTTTATAATTTAAATGACATTAAATTAGATCTAGTAAGGAAATTCACCAAAATGTTAACAGCAAGTGTCTTGATTATAGGATTATGAGAGTATTATATTGACATTTAATAGCTAAATCATATATTGATAGTGAAAACGTATTCCCCTACAGTTCTCAAATAATTTAATTTCAAATTCTCACTAAGATCCAAATTTTATATAACAGAAAAAAAATCACTGTACATTATCAGGATGTATCATGCAAAATCAACTGTAATATAACAAGCTCAGATTTACACACAAAGAGGAGAATTACACATCTGGTCACCCAGTCCCACATGCACCAGGAACCATTATGGAAAAGCTCTACTCAAGGACACAGCACCAGTAATAAAAATGCAAATGACTCTCTGATTAAACCTTTCTGCTCCTGAAGCTTTTGTCTTGCCACAGCAGCATTTCTAGAAAGGAAGTTTGAAACATGCACTTTCTCAGTTTCATGGTTAAGTGGAAGAGCCATTCGTGTCTGCTTCTGAGGCTCAAGCCCTGCTAAGGGATACTAAATCTTTAATACTTCCAAAGCTTTCACGCCTATGTAGAAGCTAGAAAATTAGTTAATACGGTATTTTAGATTCTCTTCAGTTATAACTGAAAATTTTCTCTGGACACAAAATTTCAGGATACTTACACTCTGCTTCCTGATTTTCTATTTCTATCAGTAGTTTGAGTCATTTTCAGTCCAAATTACAAGTTATCAAAGATCAAGCATTTTATTCATCCACTTAGATATTCAACCTATAGCTAAAGAGCAGTTACCAACTGACAGGCTTTCTACTGAAGAAATACGAAGTGAGAAGATATACAATGAATAGTTCTTACTCTTAACTAAATGTCCAAAAGGATGCTCTCCTATCGGCCATGGCTACGTTAGCTGCCTACCCAGCTATAACCTCTGCTCTCTATAAGTCAAGTTCATAGAAACAGAGAGAGCAGGAAGGTAGTTACCAGAGGCTGAGGAGTGGGGGAAATAAGGAGATGTTTGTTAAAAGATACAAAGTTTCAGCTGTAAGATCAATTCTGGAGATGTACAGCATGCTGACTATTGTTAACAATAATGTATGGTATACTTGAAATTCGCTGAGAGTAGATCGTAAATGTTCTACCACTCATACCAAATATTAACTATGTAAGGTGATGGATATGTTAATTAGCTTCACCTTGGTGATGATTTCACAATGTACACATACAGCAAATTATCACATTGTATACCTTGAGTATACACAATTTGTATCTTCAATCATACCTCAGTAAAGCTGGGGGGAAATTGGCAGACTTAACAGACACCTCATCAAAGAAGATATACAGATGGTAAATAAGCATATGAAAAGATTCTCCATATCATAAGTCATCAAGGAAATGGAAATTAAACAGACCAATTGCAACAGCCAAAACTCGGAACACCAACACCACCGAATGCTGGTGATGATATGGAGCAACAGAAACTCTCGTCTGCTGCTGGTGGAGTGCAAAATGGTACAGCCACTTTGGAAGAGTTTGACAGTTTCTTATAAAACTAAACATACTTTTACCATATGATCCAGCAATCACACCCCTTGTTATTTACCCAAAAAAAGTTGAAAACATTTGTGCACACAAAAATCTGCACACAGATGTTTATGGCAGCTTTATTCACAACTGCAAAACTTGGGAAGAACCAAGATGTCCTTCAGTAGGTTATAGAGTAAATAAACTTTGCTATGTCCAGACAATGGAATATTACTCAGCACTGAAAATAAATGAGCTATCAAGCCATGAAAAGACATGAAGCAAACTTATATGCATATTACTAAGTGAAATAAGCCAATCTGAAAAGGCTACATACTGCGTAATTCCAACGATAAGCCTTTGCCAGGGATTAGCCAGCAGGGAGGGGGGATGAATAGGAGAAGCACAAAGGATCTTTATGGCAGTGAAACTACCCTGTATGATACTTCAATGGTAGACACATGTCATTATGCGTTTATCCAAACCCAGAGAATGTACCAAGAGTGAACCCAAAGGTAAACTACAGAATTGGGGCAATAATGATGTGTCAATGCAGGTTCATCGGTTGCAAAAAAAGTTACCACTCCAGTAGGGGATGTTGATGGGGGTGAGGGGTGGTGGTTGTGTAGGTGTGGGGTTAACAGGGGTTATATGGGAACTCTGTACTTTCTGCTCAATCTTCTGGTAAACAAAACTGCTCTAAAAAATAAAGCTTAGTAATTTTAAAAAAGTAGAGAGAAAATGTTGTTGATAGTCATCATCTCTGAGCAATGAAAATGTGTCTGGTTTTTCTTTTCTTTTTTATAATTTTCTGCATTTTCAAAATTAACCACTATTAGAACTATTAAATGCAGTAATTTTCTATTCTGAAAAAAAAATGTATATTTACTGATGCTATCTGAGGAATTTTACCCCTTCTCTTAGTTCCCACTATTGCAACTCTAAGTCCATCTTCCGTACACTCATGACTGAACTGCTGCAAGGGCACCCAAACAAGGTTCCCCACCATCACATCTATGCTCCACTGCATCCTACATATGGATCACACACTGTTCTTCCTTAAATACCATCTCACCATGCTATTACATAAACTTCTTCAAAATCTCTGGTGTATCCATTGCCTTCTTCTTAAATCCCTTCCGATCCATTCAGGGCTGGCACACCCTCCCTCCCCACACACCTCCCTCCATCCAACCTCAAATGCTCCAAGCCACAGTGATTGTTTTTACCGTCATCTTATATTTTTTAAAAAAAACAGGACTTCCCTGGTGGCGCAGCAGTTAAGAATCCGCCTGCCAGTGCAGGGACACAGGTTCGAGCTCTGATCTGGGAAGATCCCTCATGCCGTGGAGCAACTAAGCCCGTGAGCCACAACTACTGAGCCCACGTGCCTAAAGCCCGTGCTCCGCAACAAGAGAAGCCACCGCAATGAGAAGCCCGCGCACCACAACGAAGAGTAGCCCCCACTCGCCGCAACTAGAGAAAGCCCGCGCGCAGCAACGAAGACCTAATGCAGCCAAAAATAAATTAATCAATTAATTAATTTTTTTAAAAAAAGCAAAGGCAAGGCTTTAGGAAATGACTGTAAACTTATGTGCACCATATTTTGGTTTCATGCTCTGTGCGTACATGGTGCTATCTCCTCAACCAGATTTTAAATCCTGTCATCTCAGGGACCATGCATTACACCTGCCTTCTATTAACTCCACTTTTGATGGGTGAAATAACATGGTATGTGGAACCTGCTTTAAAATACCCTAGCAAAAATACATAGGGAGACAGATCAAAAAAGGAATGGATACAATATTGATCTTTGCTGAATGTGGATGTTCATTATATGGGGATTTTTTTTTAATACAATTGTCCTAGTTTGTGTGATTTAAAATTTTTTCATAATACAAAGTTCTGAAAAAGGAACTATGAAGAGTTTAAAAGGAATATTAGATGCCATTTCTGAAACTTTATAAGAAAGGTTTGCGTTCGACATCACTATAAGCCATGTTCTTAAATTCTTTTCCAAACTTCTTACAATCAAATCCATTCCTTTGGCACATATATGCTTTTATTTTTAATATAAACCATTTAGCTTATACAAAAGTTCCTACTGAATGTAAGTCAAAAAATGTGCTTCCATTTATATAAAGTATGCAAATATTAAATAATCTAAAAATTAATTTGGAAAACAAAGTACCTGACAGTGACATTATTTTTTCACTCTTCAAAGAAAAAGTGAGCCCCCTTCTCTTTATTTCACATCATTTACATATACTGACCCCAATCTGGGTCACATAATGGTAATATTATTGAAGTAAACATGATTAAGTCACTTGTTTATTTAGTTTGTAAATCATTTTAATTACACAGAAATGTCAAGGGAGTTGAGCCCTGACATTCACAGCTTTAAAAAAAAATGAAATAAGGTAGAAAGATCATTTTAATCATGGCAAAAACATGCTAGTTTTGGAAAGCATTTTTTCATATTAAAATCACACACAATTAAAAAAACCCTGACCCCTTCCCCCAACAAGCCCTCTTCAGGTGTGACAAATGCAAGCTTATAAAAGTGCCACAGCCCTTACTTAGCAACTAGAAAAATTCGGGCTCACAAAGTCTCTGTAGAGGCCTCTTCATTCATCAACCTGCAGCAGAAGCGTAAGTAGAGAAGAACATGCAGTTACTCACTGTGTAATGTACCCACACGTGCCTTCACATAGGTGGGACGCCTGCCACCCAAGTGATCCTCATAATCTCTGTTCGTCAGGCTTTTCAAACACCTGATAATGTGGTCTCCAGCCCAGAAACTCTGCACAAGGGCTTACTTCCCCAAACCTCATTTCCTCACTTACTAAATTGAGATAATGACAGTGTGGACCCCATCGAATTGTGCTTATTAAGAGAGATAATGCATGTGGAATGGTCACAGTGCCTGGCATTTTTAAAAGCCTCAAAATGTGGATATAATAATAATAAAACTTCAAAAAGCAGTTATGAAATTTTTTTTCTTCTATTTATTTTCATCACTCAAGGTTCTGGGGCTTAGAAAGATAATATGATTCTGTAGGTGGAATTCTTGCCTCCTAAGCCTCTGAATCACCTCCTCTTGCCTGGGCTCCCCCATCAACTCACCTGAAAGAGAATCTTGTAAGAGGCAATTCCAGGAAGGAATTTTTGTGCCCAATTGAAGAAAAAGAACATAAAGTGAAAAAACAGACTTATGTACACATGTGGGTGCTTATTTAGACTGACAGAGAAATTATAAAAATTGTCGATAAAAATCTGAAAAACACCACCATTATCACAAAATCCAAACACATGACACTTTTATTAGGTACCCACCCAACATACATCCAGAAAATATCTTTCTGGGTTTTTTTGGTAACCTGCATACGCTTTGATTGCTTTCTTATATGGCAACCATTTTGATCATTTCATGTTCTCTAGAAATAACTGAATGTTAATTTACTCCTTCCTCTAGCATGGTTGATTGAATTTTTTTTGGTTGGTGTTCATAAAACATGCAATCTCACATACAGATGTATCTTCTGTTTGCAGTACTACTACAGAACACTGCCTTACAAACGTAGAAATTCTGATAAATTCTATTTCACACTATTAACAAAAAATATGTAAAGTATGTTTACAATTTTATATGCTATATATATTCCTACAAAAAACGGGAGATTAGAGAAACATGCCTGAGGTCCCGCCGCCAGCAGACTGCTGAGCTGGGACTCCATTCCTGACAGCTGGAATCCATTTCTGCTCACATTTCCACCCCACGCCACACTACGCCTTCCAGCCTAGTACCCACACCTCTGACACCTCCATCAGCTGCGAAGAGGAAGGGGAAGGGAGGAAGGAAAACTCGCACGTGCTGAACATTCGCTGTGTCTGTCACTTCCCTCATCTCCTTTACTCAAAGAAAGTCTGAAAGGTCAGTGTCATTTCCCCCAATTTACCAATGAGGAAACTGATACGGAGAAGTTCCAGGTTACAGCACTAAAGAGAAGCAACTGTGTGCGTCCGAATTTCATGTTCTGTCCACAGTACGAATCCGATGCCTCAAAAACGGTAAGAGAAAAGGGAGAGTGTCTGGGGTAAAAATGTAAACTTGGACTTCTAATTTATTTCACTTTTTAAATAAACATGCCTGTTGGCTCCCTGTCCTTTCCTGGGTTGTAAATGGATCAAGGAAAGTAGGAAAGTAGTTAGCACTGGCCACACTAAACACGCCTTCAAGATGGTTAACCTCATGCAGACCTGCAAGGGGCTCCTGGGCCCTTGACAAACCCGTGCTGGTGAGGAAGGGAAAGAAAGCACTGGAAATACACAGCTGCTATTTTAGTATTCACAGCATATATGCATTTTTCCTTCACCACTGCAACGTTGAGTGCCACACCCAAATAGCACTTTCAAATCCCTCAAAATCATCTGGCCACTTACTTGCCCATGATTTGATACCTCTGTCCACAATACAGGTATCCTCCACTTTTTAAAAGATTGCTTTATGCCACTTCACTTTTACGAAAGACCTACATTAGTACCTGTTTCCGCTAATGAAAAAAAAAATCCGAAGAGGATTTTCACTTTCAAGAAAAAAGGCGAAAAGCAAAATTGGTGTTCAGCTTTGGTTTTGCAAGTGAGCTGAGCCCATATAGCAGCAGCACGCAGCCTGAGCAGTGAGAGTGGCGCCACCAAGCTTCTTCCCCGGGAACTGCACCCAGCATCTCGGCAGCAAGCCTCCATAGCTTTGAACGGTGTCTGTATCTTGTGATTTATCTCGATTTATTTTGTGCATCTGTTAGCAAGATGCGTCCTAAGGTAGTTGCTTCGTCACTTTACGCCATTTAGGCTTATGAAAGATCTCCTAGGAACCCTCTACTTTAAGAGAGCGGGGAACCTGCACTAATGAAATCAAGCATCTCCTTGTGATTACTTTGTTTTATGTGGGGGATTTTGGGTTTGGGTGCAATTTATTAGACTGGGGGAAAGAACAGCCTTCTTGTTTTATATTTTTTTTATTGTGATAAAATATATATAACATAAAATCTACTATTTTAATAATTTTGAAGTATACACTTCAGTGGCATCAAGTACTTTCACACTGTTGCACAAATACCATCAGCAACCATCTCCAGAACTTGTCCGTCTTTCCAAACTGAAACTCCGTAATCATTAAGCAATAATTACCCATTCCCCACTCCCTCAGCCCCGGGCAGCCACTGCTCTTTCTGTTTCTATGCGCTTGACTACTGTAAGTAGGATCACACAGTATTTGTCCTTTTGTGTCTGGCTTAGTTCAACTAACTAAGGTTCATCTATGAACCTTATGAACTAAGGTTCATAGATGAACCTTTCAAGGTTCATCTATGTTATAGCATGTGTCAACACTTCATTTCCTTTTAAGGCTGAATAATATTCCACTCCACGTATATCCCACATTTTGTTTATCCATTCATCTGTCAATGGACATCTGAGTTGTGTTCACCTTTTGGCTCTTGGGAATAATGCTGCTAGGAATGTGGCTGTACAAATATCTGTTCTGTAATTTTTAAGATGAGGAAGTGAGCACTGTAATTACTGTTACTTTGAAAATCGACATGGGTGACCCCAAGGGCTACACTCCTAGCAGCTGAGCCTGAGGCAAGCGCAGGGAGAGGAACCTCTGAGATTCTGCCACAGTCACTGCTTATCAGAAGCAGAGCCTCAGGTAAGAGACTCCCCAGCATTGCTCAGGGTTATCCCACCACTGTCATCATGCCCCAGGCTGAGGGAGGAGAGTCTTAATGCTCCCTAGCGTATCACATCTTACGGTACATGCATTCATCCCAGGGTCCAAGTGAGTTACCTGCAAATGCAGGGAGGGTCAGACTCAGCTTCCCTGGAGTCCTCAATTCACTGATGAAAGAAGGAAGGGAGGGAGGAAAGGAGGCTTCTTCCATGAGCGTTAAGTGGAGAGTCATTTTAGGGCAACCACAGAAAGTAAGATCAGAGGTCACGTAGGTTTGGGAGCCAATAGGACATTTTAAAAACAGCTAGACCTGCATGTATAAGTGTTCTTTTTAATTAAGGTAGTGTACACTTTTTACTGTGTTACTGATAAATTACTCTAAGTTTTAGGACAAATAGCTACTATAACACTAATCAAAATCTACAAATATAATTATATGCAGATATGTTTATTATGTTTTTTATTGGAGTATAATTGCTTTACAATGTCATGTTAGTTTCTGCTGTAGAGTGAAGTGAACCAGCTATATGTATACATATCTCCCCTCCCTCTTGGACCTCCCTCCCCCCATCTCCCATCCCACCCATCTAGGTCATCACAGAGCACCTAGCTGAGCTCCCTGTGCTATACCACAGGTTCCCACCAGCTATCTATTTTACACATGGTAGTGTATTTACGTCAAACCTTATCTCCCAATTCATCCCACCCTCCCCTTCCCCCGTTGTGTCCACAAGTCCCTTCTCTACGTCTGCTTCTCTGTTCCTGCCCTGCAAATAGGTTCATCTGAACCATTTTTCTATATTACATATATATGCGTTAATATACAATATTTGTTTTTCTCTTTCTGACTTACTTCACTCTGTATAACAGACTCTAGGTCCATCCACATCTCTACAAATGACCCAATTTCGTTTCTTTTTATGGCTGAGTAGTATTCCATTGTATATATGTACCACATCTTCTTTATCCATTCATCTGTCGATGGACATTTAGGTTGCTTCCATGTCCTGGCTATTGTAAACAGTGCTGCAATGAACACTGGGGTGCATGTGTCTTTTTAAATTATGGTTTTCTCTGGGTATATGCCCAGTAGTGGGATTGCTGAGCCTGAGGGAAGAGCAGGGAGGGGTACCTCTGAGGTTCTGCCACAGTCACTGCTTGTCAGAGGCAGAGCCTCAGGTAAGAGAGGAACCTCCATACTGTTCTCCATAGTGGCTGTATCAATTTACATTCCCACAAACTGTGTAAGAGGGTTCCCTTTTCTCCACACCCTCTCCAGCATTTATTGTTTATTGTTTGTAGATATTTTGATAATGGCCATTCTGACAGGTGTGAGGTGATACCTCATTGTAGTTTTGATTTGCATTTCTCTAATAATTAGTGACACTGAGCATCTTTTCATGTGCCTCTTGGCCATTTATATGTCTGCTTTGGAGAAATGTCTATTTAGGGTCTTCCGCTCATTATTTGATTGGGTTGTTTTTTTGATATTGAGCTGCATGAGCTGTTTGTATATTTTGGAGATTTATCCTTTGTCCACTGCTTTGTTTGCAAATACTTTATCCCATTCTGAGGGTTGTCTTCTCATCTTGTTTATGGTTTCCTTTGCTGTGCAAAAGCTTTTAAGTTTCATTAGGTCCCATTTATTTTTGTTTTAATTTTCATTACTCTAGGAGGTGGGTCAAAAAACATCTTGCCGAGGGACTTCCCTGGTGGCGCAGTAGTTAAGAATCTGCCTGCCAACACAGGGGACACAGGTTTGAGCCCTGGTCCGGGAAGATCCCACATGCTGCAGAGCAACTAAGCCCGTGCGCCACAACTACTAAGCCTGCACTCTACAGCCCACGAGCCACAACTACTGAGCCTGCACACCTAGAGCCCGTGCTCTGAAACGAGAAGCCACCTCAATGAGAAGCCCATGCACCGCAACAAACAGTAGCCCCTGCTTACTGCAAGTAGAGAAAAAGCCTGTGCGCAGCAACAAAGACCCAATGCAGCTAAAAATTAATTTTTTAATTTTTTAAAAAAAGATCTTGCTGTGACATATGTCAAAGAATGTTCTTCCCATGTTTTCCTCTAAGACTTTTATGGTGTCCGGTCTTACATTTAGGTCTTCAATCCATTTTGATTTTATTTCTGTGTATGGTGTTAAAGTGTTCTAACTTCATTCTTTCACATGTAAGCTGTCCAGTTTTCCCATCACCACTTATTGAAGAGGCTGTCTTTTCTCCACTGTATATTCTTGCCTCCTTTGTCATAGATTAGGTGATCATAGGTGCATGAGTTTATCTCTGGGCTTTCTATCCTGTACCACTGATCTATATTTCTGTTTTTGTGCCCGTACTATACTGTCTTGATCACTGTAGCTTTGTAGTATAGTTTGAAGTCAGGAAGCCTGATTATTTCAGCTCTGTTTTTCTTTCTCAAGATTGCTTTGGCTATTCGGGGTCTTTTGTGTTTCCATACAAATTGTAAAATGTTTTGTTCTAATTCTGTGAAAAATGCCATTGGTAATTTGATAAGGATTGCATTGAATCTGTAGATTACTTTGGGTAGTACAGTCATTTTCACAATATTGATTCTTCCAATCCAAGAGCTTGGTATATCTCTCCATCTGTTTGTGTCATCTCTGATTTCTTTCATCAGTGTTTTATAGTCTTCTGTGTAAAGGTCTTTTGCCTCCTTAGGTAGGTTTATTCCTAGGTATTTTATGCTTTATGTTGTAATGGTAAATGGGATTGTTTCACTAATTTCTCTTTCTGATCTTTCATTATTAGTGAATAGAAATGCAAGAGATTTCTGTGTATTAATTTTGTATGCTGCAACTTTAGCAAATTCACTGATTAGCTCTAGTAGCTTTCTGGTGGCATCTTTAGGATTTTCTATGTATAGTATCATGTCATCTGCAAACAGTGACAGTTTTACTTCTTCTTTTCCAATTTGGATTCCTTTTATTCCTTTTTCTTCTCTGATTGCTGTGGCTAGGACTTGCAAAGCTACGTCAAATAATAGGGGCGTGAATGGGGCTTCCCTGGTGGCGCAGTGGTTGAGAGCCCACCTGCTGATGCAGGGGACATGGGTTCGTGCCCCAGTCTGGGAAGATCCCATGTGCCGCAGAGCGGCTGGTCCCGTGAGCCATGGCCGCTGAGTCTGTGGGTCCGGAGCCTGTGCTCCGCAACAGGAGGCCACAACAGTGAGAGGCCCGTGTACCACAAAAAAAAAAAAAAATAGTGGCATGAGTGGACATCCTTGTGTTTTTCCTGATAAAGGCTGTATTATGTTGAAGTAGGTTCCCTCTATGCCTACTTTCTGGAGAGTTTTTATCATAAATGGGTGTTGAATTTTGTCAAAAGCTTTTTCTGCATCTATTGAGATGACCATATGGTCTTTATTCTCCAATGTGTTAATATGGTGTATCACACTGATTGACTGATTTGCATATATTGAAGAATCCTTGCATCCTTGGGATAAATCCCACTTGATCATGGTGTATGATCCTTTTAATGTGTGTTGGATTCTGTTTGCTAGAATTTTGTTGAGGAGTTTTGCGTCTATGTTCATCAGTGATATTGGTCTGTAGTTTTTTTTGTGATATCTTTGTCTGGTTTTGGTATCAGGGTGACGCTGGCCTCGTAGAACAAGTTTGGGAGTGTTCCTCCCTCTGTAATTTTTTGGAAGAGTTTGAGAAGGAGAGGTGTTAGAGCTTCTCTAAATGTTTGATAGAATTCATCTCGGAAGCTATCTGGTCCTGGACTTTTGTTTGTTGGAAGATGTTTAATTACAGTTTCAATTTCATTACTTGTGATTGGTCTGTTTATATTTTCTAATTCTTCTTGGTTCAGTCTTCGAAAGTTGTACGTTTCTAAGAATTTGTCCATTTCTTCCAGGTTGTCCATTTTATTGGCATATAGTTGCTTGTGGTAGTCTCTTATGATCCTTTGTATCTCTGTGGTGTCAGTTGTAATTTCTCCTTTTTCAGATTTCTAATTTTATTGATTTGAGTCCTCTCCCTTTTTTTTGATGAGTCTGGCTAAAGGTTTATCAATTTTATCTTCTCAAAAAACCAACTTTTAGTTTTATTGATCTTTGCTATTGTTTTTTCATTTCTATTTCATTTATTTCTGCTCTGATCTTTATGATTTCTTTCCTTCTACAAAATTTGGGTTTTCTTTGTCCTTCTTTCTCTAGTTGCTTTAGATGTAAGGTTAGATTGTTTATTTGAGATTTTTCTTGTTTCTTGAGGTGAGACTGAATTGCTATAAACTTCCCTCTTAGAACTGCTTTTGCTGCATCCATAGGTTTTGGTTCATCGTGTTTTCATTGTCATTCGTTTCTAGGTATTTTTTTATTTCCTCTTTGATTTCTTCAGTGATCTCTTGGTTATTTAGCAGTGTGCTGTTTAGCCTCTATGTGTTTGTGTTTCTTACAGTTTTTTTCCTGTAACTGATTTGTAATCTCATAGCATTGTGGTTGGAAAAGATGCCTGATATGATTTCAGTTTTTTTAAATTTTCCAAGGCTTGATTTGTGACCCAAGATGTGACCTATCCTGGAGAATGCTCCATGTGCACTTTAGAAGAAAGTGTATTCTGCCGCTTTCCAGTGGAATGTCCTATAAATATCGATTAAATCTCTCTGGTCTATTGTGTCATATAAACCTTGTGTTTCCTTATTTATTTTCTGTCTGGATTATCTGTCCATTGGTGTTAAGTGGGGTGTTAAAGTCCCCCACTATGATTGTGTTACTGTCAATTTCCCCTTTCATGGCTGTTAGCATTTGCCTTATGTACTGAGGTGCTCTTATGTTGGGTGTATAAATATTTACAGTTGTTATATCTTCTTCTTGGATTGATCCCTTGATCATTAC
Source organism: Delphinapterus leucas (assembly GCF_059928025.1). Classification (NCBI taxonomy): domain Eukaryota; kingdom Metazoa; phylum Chordata; class Mammalia; order Artiodactyla; family Monodontidae; genus Delphinapterus; species Delphinapterus leucas. Next base: position 50,234,481 of record NC_143148.1, read on the forward strand.
GTAGTGTCCTTCTTTGCCTCTTGTAACAGTATTTATTTTAAAGTCTATTTTATCAGACATGAGTACTGCTACTCCAGCTTTCTTCTGATTTCCATTTGCACGGAATATCATTTTCCATTCCCTCACTTTGAGTTGGTATGTGTCCCTAGGTCTGAAGTGGGTCTCTTGTAGACAGCACATATACGGATCTTGCTTTAGTATCCATTCAGCCAGTCTGTGTCTTTTGGTTGGAGCATTTAGTCCATTTACATTCAAGGTAATTATTCATATGTATGTTCCTATTACCATTTTCTTAATTGTTTTGGGTTTGTTTTTGTGGGTCTTTTTCTTCTCTGTGTTTCCCACCTAGAGAAGTTCCTTTGCTGCATTTGCTGTAAAGCTGATTTGGTGGTTTTGAATTCTCTTAGCTTTTGCTTGTCTGTAAAACTTTTGATGTCTCCATCGAATCTGAATGAGATCTTTGCTGGGTACAGTAGTCTTGGTTGTAGGTGTTGCTCTTTCATCACTGTAAGTATATCATGCCACTCCCTCTGGCCTGCAGAGTTTCCACTGAAAAATCAGCTGATAACCTTACGTGGATTCCCTTGTATGTTATTTTTTGCTTTTCCCTTGCCACTTTTAATGTTTTTTTAATTTATTTTTTGTTAGTCTAATATGTGTCTTGATGTGCTTCTCCTAGGGTTTATCCTGTATAGGACTCTCTGCACTTCCTGGACTTGGGTGGCTATTTCCCTTCCCATGTTAGGGAAGTTTTCAACTATAATCTCTTCAAATATATTTTCAGACCCTTTCTCTTTTTCTTCTTCTTCTGTGACCCCTATAATTCAAATGTTGGTGCATTTAATGTTGTCCCAGAAGTCTCTGAGACTGCCCTTAATTCTTTTCATTCTTTTTTTCTTTATTCTGCTCCTTGGCAGTTATTTCCACCATCTGTCTTCCAGCTCACTTATCTGCCTCAGTTATTCTGCTATTGATTCCTTCTAGAGTACTTTTCATTTCAGTTATTGTGTTGTTCATTGTTGTTTGTGCTTTAGTTCTTCTAGGTCTTTGTTAAACATTTCTTGTATTTTCTCGATGCATGCCTCCATTCTATTTCCAAGATTTTGGTTCATCTTTACTATCATTGCTCTGAATTCTTTTTCGGGTAGGTTACTTATTTCCTATTCATTTACTTGGTTTTGTAGGTTTTTATCTTGCTCCTCTGTCTGTAACATATATTTTTGCCATCTCATTTTTTTTGATGGGTGTGGCTGCATTCCTGTCTTACTGATTGTTTGGCCTGAGGCATCCAGACCTGGATTTTGCAGGCAGTGGGTAGAGCTGGGTCTTGGTGCTGAGATGAGGACCTCCAGGAGGCCTCAGTCTGATGAATATTCCCTGGGGTCTGAGGTTGTGTTAGTCCAACAGTTTGGACTTGACACTTCCACCACAGGAGCTCAGGCCCAACACCGGGCCTGGGAGCCAAGATCCTGCAAGACGCATCGGGAGAAAAAGGTGGGAGAAAAATATTCAGAAAAATAAAAAAATTTTTAGAAAAAACAAAAATATAAATGAAACAACAGCAAGGTAAAACAGAACCACAAGAGCAAAAAAAAAAAAAAAAAAGCCAGAAAGGGCCTTGCTTGTGGCGGGGCAGGGCTTAGGCAGGGGGCAGGGCCTAGGTTCAGGAAAAGGCCCTGGGGGTGTGGGGACGGGGCTTAGGCTCGTTGCGGCCAGAGGGGGCCTTGGAGTGCAGAGGTTTTGGTCCAGGACCCCAGCAGGCTCGCCAGGGGCCAAGCAGGTGGGGGCAATGCTGGCCACATTCCCTTCTAATCCTTTGATCCCCCGAGGGTCTCTCCCCATTCCTGTTGATCCTGTTGCTGTGAATGGGCTCCTCCGGGCGTGGGAACCCCTCCCCTCTCCCAGCCACCCCTGAGGGGTGCTGGTCCCATCCCACCTCCACTTCTCCTCCCCTCTCCCTCCCCCCATGTCCCACCCAGTGACTCGGGGGTTCCTCCCATCCCCTTAGGTCTCCAAGGTCCCCCACCGGTGCTTGGTAGGCGTCCTAGCTGTGAGGAGACGCGAACTCCACATCCTACTGCTCCACCATCTTGACGCTGCCCCATCTTTATTATTTTTAAAGATAGGTGTTATGCATGAGTGCATTGCTGGCTCCATATCTAGTTCACATTTTAAGCTTCATTAATTAATGCATTTATTATTTCTTAGGCATCTGCTTATGATCAGTTTGGTACTACTGATCACCCACCTAGGAAGCTGTAAGAAATATTTATGTCTTTTCCATTTTTATTGAACATTCTAAAACTATTTGGTTCCCATCACCATGGGGAACTGAACAAAGCATTTTTTTTTATTGTATCCAAATGCATATAAACCATAAAGATGAAAAAATATTTCCCAATGAAGCTTATCTTACCCTATCGACTTTTTTTTCTCAATTACAGTTTTGGTATTTCATATGAACAATAATTCGTTTTTCATTTTTTTAATGTTTTTTTCTGCAAGTCTAGTTAATATTGGGATTATCGTATACTTAAAATAAGCATCTCAAATAAATATCATAGCAGATGTCTGCTCTGCTTATCGCACTCTCCAGGGTAAGGTTCTGCTGAGATCAGTTACAATCTAAAAGCAAAAAAAAAAAAAAAAAAAAAAGGCCCTTTCACTGGTAGAGTCCTTTTGCTATATAAATGAAGTCAAAACCTCATAGTATCACATGACAGAGAGAACAAATAGAGAGAGAGAGAGAAGGGGAGGCTAGATTAGAATTGTTCCCGTCTTCCTCACCAGAGCTCACTTATGACTAGTCAGCAATGCCTGGGAGTTTGCTTCTTAATCCTGGAGAAAATAAACAAGGCTTAACTGAGCAAACTCCCCTTACAGGGTGCTAATTTTATTGAGCTTCAGCATAATAAATGTGGACCCCGGCGGGGAAGCCTGGACTGTTCCAAGGAGGCAGGTGAGGAGGGAGCTGGAGAGTGGGAGTGTCTGCATCCTGTGATGTCCTGAGGGCCAGCTCCAGTCCGTCCTGGTGTCAGCACGCAGGGTGGCCAGGGCCTGGGCAACCTGAGTTCACTCCAACCATTTTGTCCACCAGTACTGTGAGTGCCACCAGGAAAAGAGGTAAAAATAAGCATCACAGTCATTCTGGGGCAAAATCAATGTGTCATAGCACCTCCTTTGTCTTTCAGCATTTCTTTAGAAATGTGGGCAGCAACCACAGATACTGAATTTTTTTGTTTGTTTGTTTGTTTGTTTTGGGGGGTTTTTTGCGGTACACGGGCCTCTCACTGTTGCGGCCTCTCCCGTTGTGGAGCACAGGCTCCAGACGCGCAGGGTCAGCGGCCATGGCTCACGGGCCCAGCCGCTCCGCGGCACGTGGGATCTTCCCGGACCGGGGCACGAACCCGTGTCCCCTGCATCAGCAGGCAGACTCACAACCACTGCGCCACCAGGGAAGCCCAACACTGCATTTTTTACAAATAAAACATGTGGCAACCCCACGTCAAGCAAGTCTATCAACACCATTTTTCCAACAGCATTTGCTCACTTTGGGTCTCTGTGTCACATTCTGGTAATCCTCTCAATATTTCAAGCTTTTTCAGTACTGTTATATTTGTTTTGGTGATCTATGATTCTGTGATCTTTGATCTCACCATCCTAATTGTTTTGGAGGCACCATGAACTGCATCCACATAAGACTGCAAACCGAACTGATAAATGTGTCTTCTGACTGCTCCACCGACCAGCTGTTCCTTGTCTCTCTACCTCTCCTCAGGCCTCCCTATTCCCTGAAACACAACAACATGAAATCAGGCCAATTAATAACCCTACAGTGACCTCTAAGTGTCCAACTGAATGGAAGAGTCACACGTCTCTCACTTTAAATCAAAAGTTAGAAATGATGAAGCTTAGTGAGGAAGGCATGTCGAAAGCCAAGATAGGCTGAAAGCTGGGCCTCTTGCACCAAACAGTTAGCCACGTTGTGAATGCAAAGGAAAAGTTCTTGAAGGAAATTAAAAGTGCTACTCCTGTGAATGATAAGAAATCAAAACAGCCTTGGGCTTCCCTGGCAGCACAGTGGTTGAGAATCTGCCTGCTAATGCAGGGGACACGGGTTCAAGCCCTGGTCTGGGAGGATCCCACATGCCGCAGAGCGACGAGGCCCGTGAGCCACAACTACTGAGCCTGTGCGTCTGGAGCCTGTGCTCCACAACAAGAGAGGCCGCGATAGTGAGAGGCCCGCACACCGCGATGAAGTGTGGCCCCCGCTTGCCACAACTAGAGAAAGCCCTCATACAGAAACGAAGACCCAACACAGCAAAAATAAATTAATTAATAAACTCCTACCCACAACATCTTCTTAAAAAAAAAAAAAAAAGTAATAGTCTCCCCAGCTGTAAACCAGGGACAATAGCACCTACCTCATAAAGTCGCTGCACTCGATAAAAAATATCAGCCTTCTACTGGTGTTTGAAAAAGCACACCTTCATTTAAAAACAAAACAAACAAACAAAAAAAAACAGCCTTATTGCTGATATGGAGAAATTTTTAATGGTCCAGACAGAATATCAAACCAGCCACGACATTCCCTTAAACCAAAGCCTAAACCAGAGTAAGGTCCTAACTCTCTTCAATTCTGTGAAGGCTGAGAGAGCTGAGGAAGCTGCAGAAGAAAAGCTTCCTCTGAAGCTAGCAGAGGTTGGTTCATGAAGTTTAAGGAAAGAAGCTATTTCCATAACATAAAAGTGCCAGGTGAAGCAGCAAGCACTGATGCTGAAGCTGCAAGTTACACAGAAGATCCAGCCAAGATCAGTAAGGAAGGCAGCCACACCAAACGACAGATTTTCAATGCAGACAAAACAGCCTTCTACTGGAAGAAGATGCCATCCAGGACTTTCACAGCTGGAGAGGAGAAGTCAATGCCTGGCTTCAAAGCTTCAAAGGACAGGCTGACTCTCCAGTTATGGGCTAACACAGCTAGTGACTTGGAGTTGAAACCGCTGCTCATTTACCATTCCAAAAATCCTAGAGCCCTTAAGACTGAAGCTAAATCTACTCTGCCTGTGCTCTGTGAATGGAACAACAAAGCCTAGATGGCAGCACATGTGTTTACAACATGGTTTACCGAATATTTTAAGCCCACTGTTGAGACCTGGCGCTCAGAAAAAAAGATTCCTTTCAAAATACTGATATTACTGCTCAATGACAATGCACCTGGTCACCCAAGAGCTCTGAGGGAGATTAGTGTTGTTTCCATGCCTGTGAACACAACATCCACTCCACAGCCCATGGATCAAGAAATAACTTCAACTTTCAAGCCTTATTATTTAAGAAATACATTCTATAAGGCTATTGTTGCCATACAGAGTGATTCTTCTGACGGATCTGGGCAAAGTCAATTGAAAACCTTCTGGAAAGGATTCACCATTCAAGATGCCATGAAGAACATTCATGACTCATGGAAAGAAGTCCAAGTATCAACATTTTTAGCCACAATGCTATTGCACACTTAATAGATTATAGTATAGTGCAAACATAACTTTTATATGCACTGGGAAGCTAAAAAGTTAATGTGATTCACTCTATTGTGTTATCTGTTTTATTCTGGTGGTCTGGTGCCAAACCCATAATGTCTCCAAGGTATGCCTGTATAAGATTACTCTGCATCTGACCATATTTCAATGATCTGAAGACACAGGCTTTCACACCCTAGTGGCTCTGAAATCGAGATGTATCTCATGATTGATCACTGTTGGCCAGAGCAGCTGTGGCCTAGTCATTACCCGAGCATACGTGAACTTTATTCTCTTTTTCATGTATGCACAAGAGCAATATATGATTTTAAAATCTGTATTATGTCTAGATAAGTAGAAAGGGGCTCTTTCAGTAAGTATAAGATTTAAAAGAAGGCACTGGGTCATGGTTTAATGGTCAGCATTTTCTTTTCTTTCTGGAACACCCAATAATAGTACACCTTTAAAATGTTATGAAATTATAGTGGGTAGGCTTCCCTGGTGGCGCAGTGGTTGAGAGTCCACCCGCCGATGCAGGGGACACGGGTTCGTGCCCCGGTCCGGGAAGATCCCACATGCCGCGGAGCGGCTGGGCCCGTGAGCCACGGCCACTGAGCCTGTGCGTCCGGAGCCTGTGCTCCGCAACGGGAGAGGCCACAACAGTGAGAGGCCCGCGTACCGCAAAAAAAAAAAAAATTATAGTGGGTAATAGTAAAGCTTAATTTATTTTTTCATTCTTACATTTCAAAAAGTATAGAAGTTCTAGTCTCTTCTTCCCAAAGCCAGAAGATACTTTTGTGCATTTTCAGGATGCACACATCCCTATAACAGCCACTTTGGAAATCACTTGACAGGTGATTTCCCCTTGCTTAACAATAATAATACAAGTAGTTAAATGTAATAAAGAAGGCAAGGAATTTGATCTTAGAGACAGTTTCTTTCTGAATGCAAGCCCTTATCAGAACTATTCTCCCTGACGTTATGGCTGAACGACTCAGTGTAAGCTTTGGAAACATCACTTGAGACCTTGACTAGCCCACTGGCTGAGTGAAAACAGCTGTTTCTTCCTAAAGCCTTCAAAAACAATAATCAAATTACTCTTCATCTCCCTGAATTCCACAAAAATCTCATTGTCTCCGACTGAAATGAAAGGAATATTAATGAAAAAGAAAATCATTTCTTCCTGAGTCACTCTTCAAACAAATTGTACTTTATTCTTCTAACGTTGACAAAACTCTCTCATTCCTTGCTACTCTAAGTGTGACCTCGGAGCCCCACCCCAGCCCTGCTGAAGGGGACTCTGCCCTTCAACGGGACCTCCAGGTGCCATCCTCAGGACTCAAAGGCACTGCTCTGCCTCTCATCTGTGCCAGGACTGAATAAGGAAGTCATCTATTTTCCTGAAAGAGATCATCGCATGTATTTATTCCGGAAATGGCACTGTGCAGTCTTTTTCCTAGGGAATTGAGTTTATTCCTTTTTTTTTTTTTAAAGGGAACGCAATTTATTTATTTTGGCTGTGTTGGGTCTTCGTTTCTGTGCGAGGGCTTTCTCTAGTTGCAGCGAGTGGGGGCCACTCTTCATCGCGGTGCATGGGCCTCTCACTATCGCGGCCTCTCTTGTTGCGGAGCACAGGCTCCAGACGCGCAGGCTCAGTAGTTGTGGCTCACGGGCCTAGTTGCTCCACGGCATGTGGGATCTTCCCAGACCAGGGCTCGAACCTGTGTCCCCTGCATTGGCAGGCAGATTCTCAACCACTGAGCCACCAGGGAAGCCCTTGAGTTTATTCTTGATGAGACTCTTTCTGACAAAACCAGTGATGTCTCTCAGCAACTACACGCTGATCCCAAAAGTCCCATGTGCAGCTTTCTCCTTTGAGAAGAAACTCTCAAGCCCTAGCCTGAAAAAGTATGTCAAGGCAGAGGAAGGACAGCTGCGGTTTCGGAGACGGGTGAAACGCTTTCGTTCCCTTTTAAATTACAAACTCAACAGCATATCTCTTCTGTTCTGTGTATTATGATTTTTCCTGCTCTGGAAGAAGAATGCATAAGTTACAGTCTCATAGAAAAACATCACAGCCCATGCAGTGTTTTCTTATCTTCCTGTCCTACTTTCTCCCACAGTGTTATCACTCTGCCCAGAGTCCATCAGAAGAACGCGAAGAATTTATCAGGACAACAGTTATCCTCCTCATGTCTTCCAAGAGTCTGGCATATTTGGATATAACCCTCAATTCCACAACCAAGAAAGTACAGGCAAAAGAATCAGATCTTTTGAGATGGTGTTGCTTCCAATATAAAGAACACTTTTTAGACATTGATTTAGAAATAGGTGATATCATCTTTTTTAATAACAGCAATACCAATATTGTTAAGAATAATACAAGATCAAGAAGTCTGACCTCTACAGCAACAGTTACTCTCTAAATGCAAATCTCTCACAACTATCCACCACATGGCTGAATGCCCCTGTGTATTCCTCTCTGAAATGTCATTTGAGACCTTGGTTAGCTTCACTGAGGTAAAATTTCCATACCATAAAATTCACCCATTTTTAGTATATAGTTTGGTGAGTTTTTGTAAATTTGTACAGTTATAGAATACTTCTACCACCCCGAAAAGTTCCCTCGTGCCCATTTTTGGTCAATCCCCACATCTATAATCAGCCCCAGGCAAAAACTGTTCTGTTTCATGTCTCCATTGTTTTGACTTTTCTAGGAATTTCAAGTAAATGGAATCAGACAATGTGCAGTCTTACATGTCTGACTGCTTTCACTTAGAATTATGTTTCTGAAATCCATCCTTGTTGGTGCCTATGTCAGTAGGTTCTTCCTTTTGACTGCCTGATAGTGTTATATAGATATACCATATTTTGCTCATCCAGTTAACAACTAAGGGGGGATTTGGACAGTTTTTCGCTTTTAAGAATAATGTGTAAGTCTTTGTATGGATATGACTCCTTTCTCTTGAGTAGACTTCTAGGAGTGGAATAACTGGATTGGATCATAGCTCTATGTTAAAGATTTTAAAGATTGTCAAATATTTCCTAAGGAGCTGTAAAATTAATTTTTTTCATCAAATTTGGGAAGATATCAGCCATTTATTCAAATATGTTTTCTATTCATTTCCTTCTCTCTTCTCTTTTTGCAATTCCCATTATGCATACAATGGTTCCTTCATGGTGCCTCACAAGGTCTCTGAGGATTTGTTCATTTCTCTTTATTCTTTTTTTCTTTCCTTTATTCAGACTGGATAAATTCTATTGTTCTAGCTTCCTGTTTTCTTATTCTTCTGCCATCTCATGTCACTGTTGAACACCTTTAGTGACTTCTTTTTCATTTCAGTTATTGTATCTTACAACTCCAGAATTTCCATTTGGTTCTTTTGTTAAATATAATGTCTATCTCTTTATTTAGACCATTTATTATATGAGTCAGTCTGTGGATTCTTTTTATTATTATTCCATAAAGAGTAATAGTATGACATGCTTTCCATTAGTTCTTGGAACTTATTTATCATAGCTACTCTGAAGTCTCTGTCTTCTAAGTCCAACACCTGGGATCCCTCAGAGACCATTTTTATCGACTAATTTTTCCCCCTGTGTATGTGTTACATGTTCCTACTTATTTACATGTCTCATAAATGTTGCTGTGTGCAAGGCATCATGTTCAGCCAGGGACATGTAAAATGCTAGGGACCTCTCAGTGTCTCCTAAGCTTATGTAGCCTGATGCATGTGCACAACTGCAAGGACTTCCAAGGATGTGTGGGAGCTTATTGTCATCCACTATGGCTATTTCATTCCCAAATTTCCCTGCTACATTTCTGGCTAGTTTGCCTCTCCATTGCTTTCCCCACCTATGATTACAACATCAGACTAGCTGTTATATTGGTCTTCCTTGTTCATTTGCTACCATTTCCCAGGAACATTCATTTTTTTCAATACCACAGTCCAATTTAAGTCAACCCTCTCTGAGAGCAAAGCTTCTGGTTTTCACATCTTATCCTGCCCTGGTAGAACTACTATGCCAATGGAGCTGAAAGAATTGGGGGAGATGGGGTGGGATGAGAGTATCCCCAGGCTAAAATGCCATAAACTTCTATTGTTCTTATCCAAAGTTCAAGTATTTATCTTTAATAAATGCTTGTCAGATTGTTGTGTGCCTTTGGTTAATTTCCAGAGTCCTAAAATGGTTGTTTTGGAAAACTGTGTCCACTTTCATCACTGATTTTTGGACATAAGAATTGCCAAGCTCCTTACTCTGCCATTTTTCAGTCTGACCTCCTCTGTTCATTTATCTTCAATCTCTTTTTTCTTCTGTTTTTTGGGTTGGGTAATTTCTGTTGATCTATCATAAAGTTCACTATTTCTTCTAACATCTAAAATATACCAGTAATCCTGTCCAGTAAATATTTAATTTCAGTATTATCATTTTCAAGTCTAAAAATACCATTTAGTTCATTTTTATAATTTCAATTTTTCTGTTGAGATGCCTCACTTGGTGCATCACTGACATTGTATTTTCCTTTAATTTTTTGAATATAATTTCCTTAAATCTCTTCACATATTTATGAACACGGATTTAAGTCTCTGACTGCTAAATCCAATATCCTGTACTTATAGAGTCCGTTTTTATTGCTCTTCTCCCCTGTGCATGACTCACACATTCACTTCTTTGCATGTTTTATACTTTTTCGTTGAAAAGTGGACATTTTAGATAATATATAGTAGACACTGTGCATTCCTTTTGAGATAATATACTGTAGGAGCTGTGGATTCTTTTTATTATTATTCCATAAAGAGTAATAATAATTATTATTATAACTACTATTATTATTATTATTTACTTGTCTGGACTTAAACTGCAAAAAAATCTCTCCCAAGTAGTGTGTTCTGTTTATTCTTACTTTTATTTTTTATCCTGGTTTCTTGGGGGTTGCTCCTATATCTGTATTGTTTACTGGCTAGCTAATAATAGGGGCAAGATTTGTGCTCAAGCATCTCAAGCTGCTAATACTTCCACCCTCTACCAATCAATTTGTGTCTGTGCTGATTTGGGGGAAAGCATTCAAAGTCACAGCTAGTTCTCCAATATCCCTGCTGTTCTCTTTCCACTGGATTCTCTCAGGTCACTCCTGCATGTTTAGCTTCCCAGACAGAGGTGCGTAGATAGCTTATCTCAGCCATTTGATGCCTCTCTCATTTCCAGGATCTCCCTTTGAGAGCATACTCTTTAAACAAATTCTATTCTACTGGGGCATTCTGTTTTTTTAAATAAAATATGTCTCATAAACACAGATAACATTGGAAATTCGTGGATCTTTGATCCACTATGAACTTTCAGAGATTCTGTGTTTTGGCTGCAGAGCTGTATTAAAATAGAGTTGCTGGTGTGTCTTCAGAAGGGCCTTCTATTTCAGAATAACCATTATAAGAAAAAACAAATGAAGCACTTCTCAAATTTATCCTAAGTTCTTGATGAATGTAAGGTTGTATGGTGCTTGTAGCATTAACTAGTGTTTTCAGAACACTTGCCTTCTATATCTGTATCCCTGAATGATAAAAGCATGCTGGAAGAGGAAGGCAGACAAAAGCACAGAAGCAGTGCTTAGGAAATTAAATCACAGGAAATCTCTATGTTTATGAGAATGCAATTCTCATATAATATAGGTGAACCAAGAACTTTTATTTATTTATTTATTTATTTTATTTTTGGCTGCGTTGGGTCTTTGTTGCTGCGCGCAGGCTTTCTCTAGTTGCAGCAAGCGGGGGCTACTCTTCACTGCAGGGCGCAGGCTTCTCATTGTCGTGGCTTCTCTTGTTGTGGAGCACAGGCTTTAGGCGCGCGAGCTTCCGTAGCTGTGGCACGCGGGCTCTAGAGTGCAGGCTCAGTAGTTGTGGCACACAGGCTTAGCTGCTCCACCGCATGTGGGATCTTCCCAGACCAGAGCTCAAACCCGTGTCCCCTGCATTGGCAAGTGGATTCTTAATCACTGCTCCACCAGGGAAGCCCCCAAGAACTATTTCTATTTTGAAAATATGGTATATACATATTCACATTTTAAGGGGTTTTACGTAGAAGCTAAAATTCCAGGTTTCTAGATTTCACAAATACAATAACTTTCCAGTTATATACATGTAAAGGAAACAAATCTTTACTAAAAATTTAAATCTCCTCAAGATACTGAGAAAATTAAGTAGTCCTCTTTTTTTTTTTAAACAGAACTTGGAGATATTCTGATTAGTTATTTTCCTCTAGCAGAGTGTGTCCTAACAGCTGGGTGTGTGTACTCATTAATTTAAAAGTGGGAATATTGAAATCCTTATGAGACATAAGAATGCCCACAGTTAAGGTTCTTTGCTTAAGGCACACATGCCCCAGATATTATATGATCCACCTAATTAAGAAAATAAAAAATAATCTTCTTCGGCTACCCACAGAATACCATCGCTGTGCGGAGAGGACCATCTTTCCTTCAAAGCAGTTACTAGTGCTCTCAATTCTGGACTGGTTGGAGAAAAATATTGTTCACTCCTCAGGTCTGCTTTCTCTATATGTACTGAAGAGCTGCAGAGCAAGCAGGCATCTGTTGCCACAGTTCATTAAGTGCTCTCTCTCTGAGCAGCCACTTACAGGATGGAAAGAAAGGAAGAGGGAAAACACCAAAGAGAAATATTAAATACTTTTCACTGCACTGCACATCATTCCCTCTTCTGATTTCACCTCATAACCGAAACAAATACTAACAAAGAAGAATCCTTCCTTCCATATTAGCGTCTCACTGTTTGCCCCAGTTTGGAGGGAGATGCAAGGCCACCCTTCTCTTGGCTGGAGGCCTTCAAAAGCAGCACTCTGAATTTAGCTCCCATTTCACTGATCTGCTCAAACCTCTTATGGGGAGAGGAAAATAAGAGGTGGTATTTCTTCCAATAACAACACCCTGATATCCCACTAGCGTCCCAGGCTTGCCACCTAAACTCTTTTTTTTTTTTTTTTTTTTTTGCGGTACGCGGGCCTCTCACTGCTGTGGCCTCTCCCGTTGCGGAGCACAGGCTCTGGACGCGCAGGCTCAGCGGCCATGGCTCATGGGCCCAGCCGCTCCGTGGCATGTGGGATCTTCCCGGACCGGGGCATGAACCCGCGTCCCCTGCATCGGCAGGCGGACCCTCAACCACTGCGCCACCAGGGAAGCCCCACCTAAACTCTTGAGTGGACAGTCAAAGATTTTTTTTTTCTACACTGATAGCTATATTCCTAGTAACCTTCTAATTGAAAACTGCAGGGAGGCTCAACCATAGCACTCTTTGAAATGTCTGTGCCACCTCCACTGAGTTTTTATCAATCTCGAGGGTAGAAGCTCTCACTTGGAGGTGGGCTTAACTGACCTTCATTTTATAAACAGAAGAAAAGAAGCCCACAGCCAAGAATATCTACTGAAAATCATATATCAGCTCAGTCAATTTCTGGTTCCTCACTGAAGCCTAATTTTCTCTTTGAACCCAGAGAAAGCTAAGGATGGCTCTTTCTTATATCATTGCTTCATACAAATCTATGTTGGGCTTCTAAGTGAAGGAGGGTAACAAAGGGAGAAATAGGCCATCAGATCGAGGAGCAGAGGTGAGATAGGAAAATAAAAAACTTTGAAGAGGAAAAAGGATTGTGTGAGCAGAAAACACCTAGGAGACATCTATAGTAGTTGCCTAGAGTTGTCCAAGTCTTATTTCCTTTCCAACAATAGTTTTCTTGAAGGAACTGGGTTCAGACAGGCATGAACTGAAATCCCAGCTTAGTCAATTACCAGATGTATTTCTTCGTTAATTTCTTTAACTTCTTTAAACTTCAGTTTCTAATTCTATTGGGTTGGCCAAAAAGTTCATTCTGGTTTTCCCATAAGATGTTACAGAAGAACCTGAATGAACTTTCTGGCCAAGCCAATATAAAATGAGGACATGGGTAGTGCCATTTCTCTTTGTGCCCCCAGCGCCTGTCAGGAAATCTGAAAATATTTGTCCATAACACTTCTGAAGAGAAGGCTGAGGCAGGGAGGAACAAAGCACACTGCTTCTGCTTAATAAACTCGAACGTAAGTTGCTATGCTTCCTTCCAGTCTCTTCCAGACATTTCCAACCACACAGATTCTCTAAAAACTCTGTGCTAAAGATCCTTAACTAAATCAAGTGGAAAGTGTTTGGAGGTTCTGGTTTGGAAAAGTAGGCTGGGAGGGGTGACATCAACAAGACAGTAGAATAGGAAGCCCCAGACCCTCCTTCCCCCACAGAGACAGGGATTTAACAACAGAAAGCCAACAAAATACCTCTGTGAGACATCCAGACACCAATTACAAGGTTCCTGCACCCCAGGTAAGCATGAAGACAACCACATCAAAACCCAGGTGGGGGGACTTGCCTGGTGGTTCAGTGGGTAAGACTCCGCACTCCCAATGCAGGGGGCCCAGGTTCCATCCCTGATCAGGAAACTAGATCCCGCATGCTGCAACTAAGACCCGGTGCAGCCAAATAAATAAATAACAAATAAAAAAAAAAAACCCAGGCGGGATTTCCTGACACACTCCACTCTCTCTCATCAGGGTCATTGTAAGGATAAATACATAGACAAATATAGAAGCCTGCCGTATTGGAAAAGAGATTAGTAAATCCCTTATAAATATGTATAGAATTTTTTAAGCATAAAAAGTAATTATAAGACTATGTTAATAGATATGCAATATAAAAAGAAGAAATTTGTGTCATCAATGACATAATACACAAAAGTTAACTCAAAATGGATTAAAGGTCTAAATATAAGACCTAAAACTACTAAACTCCTAAAAGAAAACGTAAGGAAGATTGGTTCAAGATGGTGGAGTAGAAGGACGTGCTCTCACTCCCTCTTCCGAGAACACCAGAATCACAACTAACTGCTGAACAATCATCGACAGGAAGACGCTGGAACTCACCAAAAAAGATACCCCACATCCAAAGACAAGGAGAAGCCACAGTGAGACGGTAGGAGGGGCGAAATCACAATAAAATCAAATCCCATAACTGCTGGGTGGGTGACTCACAGACTGGAGAACACTTATACCACAGAAGTCCACCCGCTGGAGTGAAGGTTCTGAGCCCCACATCAGGCTGCCCAACCTGGGGGTCTGGCAATGGGAGGAGGAATTCCTAGAGAATCAGACTTTGAAGGCTTTGACTGCAGGACTTCGACAGGACTGGGGGAAACAGACTCCATTCTTGGAGGGCACACACAAAGTAGTGTGCGCGTTGGGACCCAGGGAAAGGAGCAGTGACCCCATAGGAGACTGAACCAGACCCATCTGCTAGTGTTGGAGGGTCTCCTGCAGAGGCGGGGGGTGGCTGTGGCTCACCGTGGGTACAAGGACACTGGCAGCAGAAGTTCTGGGAAGTACTCCTTGGCGTGAGCCCTCCAAGAGTCTGCATTAGCCCCACCAAAGAACCCGGGTAGGCTCCAGTGTTGGGTTGCCAAACAACCAGCCAAACAACCAAGAGGGAGGGAACCCAGCCCCACCCATCAGAAGACAAGGGGATTAAAGTTTTACTGAGCTCTGCCCACCAGAGCAACACCCAGCTCTACCCACCACCAGTCCCGCCCATCAGGAAACTTGCACAAGCCTCCTAGATAGCCTCATCCACCAGACGGCAGACAGCAGAAGCAAGAACTACAATCCTGCAGCCTGTGGAACAAAAACCACATTCACAGAAAGACAGACAAGATGAAAAGGCAGAGGGCTATGTACCAGATGAAGGAACAAAATAAAACCCCAGAAAAACAACTAAATGAAGTGGAGATAGGCAACCTTCCAGAAAAAGAATTCAGAATAATAATAGTGAAGATGATACAGGACCTCAGAAAAAGAATGGAGGCAAAGATCGAGAAGATGCAAGAAATGTTTAACCAAAACCTAGAAGAATTAAAGAACAAACACCTAGAAGAATTAAAGAACAAACAGAGATGAACAATACAATAACTGAAATGAAAAATACACTAAGGAATCAACAGCAGAATAACTGAGGCAGAACGGATAAGTGACCTGGAAGACAGATTAGTGGAATCCACTGCTGTGGAACAGAATAAAGGAAAAAGAATGAAAAGAAATGAAGACAGCCTAAGAGACCTCTGGGACAACATTAAATGCAACAACATTCGCATTATAGGGGTCCCAGACGGAGAAGAGAGAGAACGACCAGAGAAAATATTTGAAGAGATTATAGTCGAAAACTTCCCTAACATGGGAGAGGAAATAGCCACCCAAGTCCAAGAAGTGCAAAGAGTCCCATACAGGATAAACCCAAGGAGAAAGATGCCGAGACACATAGTAATCAAACTGGCAAAAATTAAAGACAAAGAAAAATTATTGTAAGCAGCAAGGGAAAAATGGCAAAGAACATACAAGGGAACTCCCATAAGGTTAACAGCTGATTCCTCAGCAGAAACTCTACAAGCCAGAAGGGAGTGGCATGATATACTTAAAGTGATGAAAGGGAAGAACCTACAACCAAGATTACTCTACCCAGCAAGGATCTCATTCAGATTCGATGGAGAAATCAAAAGCTTTACAGACAACCAAAGCTAAGAGAATTCAGCACCACCAAATCAGCTCTACAACAAATGCTAAAGGAACTTCTCTAAGTGGGAAACACAAGAGAAGAAAAGGACCTACAAAAACAAACCCAAAACAATTAAGAAAATGGTAATAGGAACATACATATTGATAATTACCTTAAATGTGAATGGATTAAGTGCTCCAACCAAAAGACACAGGCTTGCTGAATGGATACAAAAACAAGATCCATATATATATGCTGTCTACAACAGACCCACTTCAGACCTAGAGACACATACAGACTGAAAGTGAAGGGATGGAAAATGATATTCTGTGCAAATGGAAATCAAAAGAAAGCTGGAGTAGCAATACTCATATCAGATAAAATAGACTTTAAAATAAAGAATGTTACAAGAGACAAGGAAGGACGCTACATAATGATCAAGGGATCAATCCAAGAAGAAGATATAACAATTATAAATATATATGCACCCAACATAGGAGCACCTCAGTACATAAGGCAACTGCTAACAGCTATAAAAGAGGAAATCGACAGTAACACAATAATAGTGGGGGACTTTAACACCCCACTTACATCAATGGACAGATCATTCAGACAGAAAATTAATAAGGAAACACAAGCTTTAAATAACACAACAGACCAGATAGATTTAATTGATATTTATAGGACATTCCATCCAAAAACAGCAGATTACAGTTTCTTCTCAAGTGCGCACGGAACATTCTCTAGGATAGATCACATCTTGGGTCACAAATCAAGCCTCAGTAAATTTAAGAAAATTAAAATCATATCAAGCGTCTTTTCTGACCACAGTGCTATGAGCTTAGAAATCAATTACACGGGAAAAAAACTAAAAACCCCAAACACATGGAAGCTAAACAATACGTTACTAAATAACCAAGAGATCACTGAAGAAATCAAAGAGGAAATAAAAAAATACCTAGAGACAAATGACAATGAAAACACAACGATCCAAAACCTATGGGACGCAGCAAAAGCAGTTCTAAGAGGGAAGTTTATAGCTATACAAGCCTACCTCAAGAAACAAGAAAAATCGCAAATAAACAATCTAACCTTACACCTATAGGAATTAGAAAAAGAAGAA
The DNA here is from genome assembly GCF_059928025.1 of Delphinapterus leucas. NCBI lineage: Eukaryota > Metazoa > Chordata > Mammalia > Artiodactyla > Monodontidae > Delphinapterus > Delphinapterus leucas. The sequence goes on from NC_143148.1 coordinate 50,251,694, forward strand.
CACACAAAACCCAAAGTTAGCAGAAGGAAAGAAATCATAAAGACCAGAGCAGAAATAAATGAAATAGAAACAAAGAAAACAATAGCAAAGATCAATAAAACTAAAAGCTGGTTCTATGAGAAGATAAACAAAATTGATAAACCATTAGCCAGACTCATCAAGAGGGAGAGGACACAAATCAATAAAATTAGAAATGAAAATGGAGAAGTTACAACAGACACCGCAGAAACACAAAGCATCCTAAGAGACTACTACAAGCAACTGTATGCCAATAAAATGGACAACCTGGAAGAAATGGGCAAATTCTTAGAAAGGTATAACCTCCCAAGACTGAACAAGGAAGAAACAGAAAATATGAACAGACCAATCACAAGTCATGAAATTGAAACTGTGATTAAAAATCTTCCAACAAACATAAGTCCAGGACCAGATGGCTTCACAGGTGAATACTATCAAACATTTAGAGAAGAGCTAACACTCATCCTTCTCAAACTCCTCCAAAAAATTGCAGAGGAAGGAACACTCCCAAACTCATTCTGTGAGGCCACCATCACCCTGATACCAAAACCAGACAAAGATACTACAAAAAAAGAAAATTACAGACCAATATCACTGATGAATATAGATGCAAAAATCCTCAACAAAATACTAGCAAACACAATCCAACAACACAGTAAAAAGGATCATACACCATGATCAAGTGGGATTTTTCCTAGAGATGCAAGGATTCTTCAATATACACACAAAAAAATGTGATACACCATATTAACAAATTGAAGAAGATAAACCATATGATCATCTCAATCGATGAAGAAAAAGCTTTTGACAAAATTCAACACCCATTTGTGATAAAAACTCTCCAGAAAGTGGGCATAGAGGGACCTACTTCAACATAATAAAGGCCATATATGAAAAACCCACAGCAAACATCACTCTCAATGGTGAGAAACTGAAAGCATTTCCTCTAAGATCAGGAACAAGACAAGGATGTCCACTCTCACTACTATTATTCAACATAGTTTTGCAAGTCCTAGCCATGGCAATCAGAGAAGAAAAAAGAATAAAAGGAATACAAATTGGAAAAGAACAAGTAAAACTGTCACTGTTTGAAGATGACATGATACTATACATAGAGAATCCTAAAGATGCCACCAGAAAACTACTCGAGCTAGTCAATGAATTTGGTAAAGTTGCAGGATACAAAATTAATGCACAGAAATCTCTTGCATTCCTATACACTAATGATGAAAAATCTGAAAGAGAAATTAAGAAAACACTCCCATTTACTATTGCAACAAAAAGAAAAAAATACCTAGGAATAAACCTACCTAGGGAGACAAAAGACCTGTATTCAGAAAAGTATAAGACACTGATGAAAGAAATTAAAAATGATACCAACATATGGAGACATATACCATGTTCCTGGATTGGAAGAATCAATACTGTGAATATGACTATACTACCCACAGCAATCTACAGATTCAATGCAATCCCTATCAAATTACCAATGGCATTTTTTACAGAACTAGCACAAAAAAATCTTAAAATTTGTTTGGAGACACAAAAGGCCCTGAAGAGCCAAAGCAGTCTGGAGGGAAAAAAATGGAGCTGGAGGAATTAGACTCCCTGACTTCAGACTATACTACAAAGCTACAGTAATCAAGACAATATGGTACTGGCACAAAAACAGAAATACAGATCAATGGAACACGATAGAAAGCCCAGAGATAAACCTACGCACCTATGGTTAACTAACCTATGACAAAGGAGGCAAGGATATACAATGGAGAAAATACAGTCTCTTCAGTAAGTGGTGCTGGAAAAACTGGACAGCTACATGTAAAAGAATGAAATTAGAACACTCCCTAACACCATACACAAAAATAAATTCAAAATGGATTAGAGACCTAAATGTAAGACCGGACACTAAAAAACTTTTAGAGGAAAACACAGGAAGAACACTCTTTGACATAAATCACAGCAAGAACTTTTTTGATCCACCTCCTAGAGTAATGGAAATAAAAACAAAAATAAACAAATGGGACCTAATGAAACTTAAAAGCTTTTGCACAGCAAAGGAAACCATAAACAAGATGAAAAGACAACCCTCAGAATGGGAGAAAATATTTGCAAATGAAGCAACTGACAAAGGATTGATCTCCAAAATATATAAACAGCTCATGCAGCTCAATATTAAAAAAACAAACAACCCAATCTGAAAATGGGCAGAAGACCTACACATTTCTCCAAAGAAGACATACAGATGGCCAAGAAGCACTTGAAAAGCTGTTCAACATCACTAGTTATTAGAGAAATGCAAATCAAAACTATAATGAGGTACCACCTTACACCAGTTAGAATGGGCATCATCAGAAAAACTACAAACAACAAATGCTGGAGAAGGTGTGGAGAAAAGGGAACCCTCTTGCACTGTTGGTGGGAATGTAAATTGATACAGCCACTATGGAGAACAGTATGGAGGTTCCTTAAAAAACTAAAAATAGAATTACCATATGACCCAGCAACCCAAACTACTGGGCATATACCCAGAAAAAGCCATAATTCAAAAAGGCACATACACCCCAATGTTCATTGCAGCATTATTTACAATAGCCAGGTCATGGAAGCAACCTAAATGTCCATCGACAGACAAATGGATACGGAAGATGTGGTACATATATACAATGGAATATTACTCAGCCTTAAAAAGGAACGAAATTGGGCCATTTGTAGAGACGTGGATGCATCTAGAGACTGTCATACAGAGTGAAGGAAGTCAGAAAGAGAAAAACAAATATTGTATATTAACGCATATATGTGGATTCTAGAAAAATGGTACAGATGAACCAGTTTGCAGGCAGAAATTGAGACACAGATGTAGAGAACAAACATATGGACAACAAGGGGGGAAAGCGGCGGGGGTGGGGTGGGGGGGTGATGAATTGGGCGATTGGGATTGACAGGTATACACTGATGTGCATAAAATGGATGACTAATAAGAACCTGCTGTATTAAAAAATTAAATTAAATTAAAAAAAGAAAACATAAGGGAAAAGCTTCAGGACACTGGATTTCGTAATGATTTCTCGGATATGATATACCAAAAGCACAAGAAACAAAATTAAAAATAGACAAAAAGGACTATACTAGACTTAAAATTTTCTTCATGTCAAAAGAAACAATGAACAGAGTGAAAAGGTACCTATAGAATGGGAGAAAATAACTGCAAATCATATACCTGATAAAGGGTTAACATCGCGAATGTATAAGAAGCTTATGTAACTCAACAATGACAAGAAACTAAAAATCTGATTTAAAAAATGGACAAAGAACTTTAATAGACATTTCTCCAAAGAAGATATACAAATGACCAATAAGCACATAAAGAGATGCTCAACATCACTTATAATTAGGGAAATGTAAATCAAAACCACAATGAAATAGCACCTCATATCCATCTGGGGTGCCAGTATCAAAAGAAAATAAGTGTTATTGAGGATGTGAAATTAGAATCCTTGTGCATTGTTGGGAATGCAAATGGGGTAGCCATTATGGAAAACAATGGCTTTCCATATGGAGGAAATATGGAGCTTCCTCAGAAAATTAAAAAATAGGATTACCATATGATCCAGCAATCTCACTTCTGGGTATATATACAGTGAACTCAAAGCAGGATCCTGAAGAGACATTTGCTCATCCATGTTCACTGCAGCATAATTAACAACAGCCAGGAGGTGAAAGCAACCCAAATTCCCACAACAGATTAATGGATAAAAACATGTGGTATATACATAAGATTGAATTTTACGCAGCCTTAAAAAGGAAGGAAATCCTATCAGGCTACAACATGGATGAACCCCGAGGACATTTATGCTAAATGAAATAAGTCGGGTGCAAAAAGACAAATAAATATATAAGTCCACTCATATGAAATATCTAAAAGAGTCAAAATTATAGAAACAGAAAACAGAAAGGTAGTTCCCAAGGGCTGAGGGGAGGGGAGGAGGGAAGTAGTGTTTAACAGATGTAGAGTTTCAGTGTTGCAAAATGATAAAGTTCTAGAGATCTGAATTTTACACAATAATGTAAATATACTTTACACAATAATGTGAATATACTTTAAACTACTGAACTGTACACTTCAGAATGGTGAAGATGGCAAATTTAATGTTATGTGTTTTTACAATAATAAAGAAATAAAAAACAAAAAAGTTAGCTTGGTCACATTTTCATTTGAACTGGTTTGTTAGGTTGTTTTCCCTTGAGTAATAGTTTTTGGGGAAAATTTTTTTGGTTCAATAAAAATATAAGTATTTAGATTCACTTTGCAGTTCAGCAAAATAGGCCATTTCAATTCAGACTCTATTCCTAACTAGGGCCAAGGCAGATGCCTTGGATGGAAGATACCTGGTCCAACTTAAGCCAGCCTGTGGCTATTCTGTGGGTTTATTCTGCACTTCAAGTACAACGGGGTAAAAACACTATTGATCACACCCCTGATTTCCTCAAGATGTTACGGACACTTTTCCTCTGAGGTATTAAATATCAGGCCTGCCATTAAGCAGATTTTGATAACAGACACAATAAAGCCAACTGCAAAGTTAACATTAAAGAATATTTCTCCAAAGGTCATGCTGCGGCCGTAGAGTATCATAATGACCCTCTTCTTTGAGGGCTACTGGTTTCTCACAAAAGATGTCCCTAGCCCAGCTTTGCAACTTCCACCTCTCCATGGTAGCAAGTAACTCGGAGATGATTCCTGCTGCCTCTAACCCTTCCTAAGAATCATTTAACACAAGCACAAGCCTCAGTTTAAAAAGACCCTCCCGGCTCCTTCTTATCAAGAGACACTTCCCAGTTCACTAGCATACCCCCCCCAGTCCCCGCCCTGTTGCAGTAAGTCAGTAAACCTTCTTTGTTGGACAAAGAGTTTGCCTTGGTCATGTTTGGCTGTTGGAATTTTTCCTCTCCCTTGCAGGAAAAGAATGTTTCCAACATATCCAAAACCAGCAGGCTTGGGTAGAAGGGTTTGTTCTTCCCCCAAAATGAGGATAAATCTGAGATCTGTAAAGAGCCATTCCCAGCTCCTGGCCTGGCTCACCATCGGCCAGCCCATCAGGAACAGCAGAATGGTTGGAAGCTGGACAAGACGTTCTCTGCCTATGACCATGCAGAGTAAGCTCCTTTCGCGGACTCCTGCCAGTACCTTCCAACGTGCCCCTGGAAAAAGTTGTGTCCTTCAGGTCCTTTAAAGCTATCACCACCTCCTTTCCTGAAACCATGCGTCGCCGACTGGGGGTACCTCAAGGTGTAACATTTGACACTCATCCTGCATCTCAGGTCAACACAAGTCTAATCATTCAAGGTCTTGCTAAAATGTCACCTCTTCTGAGACACCTTCTTTGATCCCTCTCAGCTAGCCTCTTCACAATCTCTTACACAACATCTTACTCTTTTTTTCTTCTTAGCACTTATCATAGAAAGCACCCTCAGCACTCGGCACTTCATGATTTCCTTCACTACGTTATCAAATTCTTTTCTTAATTCTCATATTTTATAGAGCTTTATGGGCTTTTTAACTTTACAATCACGTCACCAACATGTCTCTTTTCCCCAATATTTATTGTAAATATTTCTTGTTCACATTGCATTAGCTGCTGCTCCAAAAAAAAAAAAAAAAGATTGAAATCGAGTAATGATACATTCTGATTCCAGGGGGGGCAGGTTCAAATACCGTTATAAAACCAAAGCATTTTATTTATCTGTAAGGAACTTTAGTGGTCATAAAAACAGTTTCTCCCTGTCTTGCAGATAAAACTGAGGGCTGGAGTGTGGAGGCAACCTGAAAAGACCTCGGTTTACTGGTGACTGCGTGCCTGCTGATATCTGATGAAACAAGGGAAGAGGATGACTGCATGTTTTCAGTACCACGAAAGCTTCGTATTTTGCATTCTTAAAATGAATATATTTCTAAAAATAAAAATATATATAATGTATACAGAGTTTGCACGTGTATAAGTTAAAGAACCATGAATAGTCCATTTACCTTAACAAATGGACAGAACTATTGAAACTCTCACTGGGACACTCCCTGATCACTGCCTTCTCTTATTTTATCTTGTGGGAAAAGGGGCAAGGAACTCTTCTGAATTTTGTTTTCATCGTTCCTGTTTTATTTGATTTGTAATTTGACTACTTATCTGTTCTTAAACTGACATGAATGATTTCATACTGTATGTAATCATTAACAACTTGCTTTCTTTTCACTGTTTTTGAGATTCAGCATTTTCATGCTAATTCCTTTGGCTACATTAATTTTCACTGCTGTAAAATATTCAAGAGTGTAATAATGCCATGCTTCATCCATTCTCTTACTCTGTGGATAAATTAAACTTAAATATTTGTTCTGAGAGCTGAGATGACCTGTGTCAAACATAGCATTAACTATTTGCTCCAGCAGAGCCTAGTGCAGAAAGATAAGACAGCAACCTAAGAAAGAACTTCACTATTACCTTCAGAAAATTCTTGCAATTCACTTTATCCAGACAGATAGTTTGCACTATTGGAGAAACAACTCTTTCATAAGGAAGACCAAGAGTTTATTCATCTGGATACACAGTGAGCTTATCAAAACGACAGCATTTAAAAAAATACTCTATTAACCCCAAAGACGGCAGGAAAGAGGGGGAAAGGATCCAAAAACAGGTGGGACAAATAGAAAACAAAAGGCAAGATGGCAGATTTAAATCCCACCATGTCAATAATAACATTAAATATAAATTGTGTAAACACTACAAGTAAAAGAGGCTGTCAAACCGAATTTTAAAATAAAGAACTATCTGTCACCCACAAAATACCAACTTTCAACAGAGGGAACAGATAAACAGGAAAAGGCTGGAAAAAGACACGGCATGAAAACACCAATCCAAAGAGAGCTGGCTGAATTAATAGGAGACCTAATTCTCTGGTTCCTTTCCGGCGGGAGGGGCGATGTTGGAAAAGCCAGGAAGGAAAGAAGAGGCGACTGTGAGGGTCAATAGACACAGGAAGAACTGCACGGCAGGGGCCGTCTACACTCACCGTGAGAACGAGGACACGGCGGCCTCAGGCTATGGAGCCCGGAGCATTCCTCTGCCGGGGTGCTGTCAAGGACCTGATGCTGCTGCCGGTCTCCGCAGCCCTGCCAGGACCCCTTGGTCCCCGCAGATGGCTTCCTGGATGAGCGTGAGCCAATGCGAGGTACCTCTGCACCGGAAGGAGGAGATCGCCTGGCGGACACAGGCCTGCGAGAGGCTGCGGGGCGCGCGGTGCGAGCAGCAGAAAGCGCCGCAGTGGCCGAAGCAGACGACTGGGCGTGGGGCTCTCTGGAGAAGGAGGCGGTCACCGTGAGAGGCTCCTCAACCCCCGCACGCCCAGGGCCGCCTCGGGGAGCCTCCCGGGTGACGCCCCACCAGGCCTAGGGCAGCCCGCAGGCAAGGACAAGGCGCTGCCAGCTTCCGGCTCCGTCTGGCCCCCGAGGCCAAGGTTTTATGAGACTGTACACAACCGAGCTAGAGCAGCTGTCGCAGCCGTCGCGCATCGTGATAGGCCCCACGCGGGGGGAGAAAAGGCTCACGTCTGGCCTACGACTCGCTTCCCGCTGCACTTGGCGACCTCGTGGACCCCGTCGGCCGGCGCATGCGCGGTGAGTGACGTGTGCGCCGTGACCCGCGCCGGCCCGGACGACGCCGTGCCGGGCGCCGTGGCCACCCTTGCTGGTATGACAGGCTGATTCGGAAGGAAGTGGTGGACCCCCTGACCGTGACACCCCCGTGGACCTCAATGTCGTGGCTCTGCAGTGGGCGGCCGGGCCTCCTGGGTTCCAGAAGCTGCGGGCGAAGCTGCTGGCAGAGGTCAGGGGAAAGCAAATAAACAGGCTTAGATGCAGGACAAAGAAAAAATTCCCTGCACCAGATTGCCTGAGTGCAAAACCTGACTCCCTGCTAACTAGCTAGAGTAAATTACCCTAGCCGCTTTCAGCCTCACTTTCGCCACCTTAAAAACGAGGATATTAAGTCTCCTTCTCAAAGGGCTAAAGTGAAAATTAAGGAATATGCGAAGTGAGCAGTGCTGATTCCAGTTTTTAATGGTAAATGACACTAATATTTTACCCTTTAGAATATCCTTGGTTGGGGCTTCCCTGGTGGCACAATGGTTAAGAATCCACCTGCCAATGCAGGGGACACGGGTTCGAGCCCCTGTCCAGGAAGATCCCACATGCTGCAGAGCAGCTAAGCCCATGCGCCACAAGTACTGATCCTGATCTCTAGAGCCCAGGAGCCACAACTACTGAGCCCGTCGCACGCCCAGAGCCCATGCTCGGCAACAAGAGAAGGCACCACAACGAGAAGCCCTTGCACCGCAATGAAGAGTGGCCCCCGCTCACCACGACTAGAGAAAGCCCGCGCACGGGCAACGAAGACCCAACATAGCCAAAAATAAATAAATAAAATAAACAATTTTTTAAAAATATATCACTGGTTATTTTAGTAAATAGCGTTTAAATACTTTCTTCTAATCCAACTCTTTGCAGTTATTCACAGTAGCTCTGTATTTAACTGAATAACTTTTCAACATCTATTGATGTCCTTTAGTTTGTTGGTATAATGAAATATGTTGATAAAGTTCTTGTTTCTGAAGTCCTTGCATTACTGAAATTAATCCCATTTGTTTATATCATAATTTTATAAATGGGTAGCTGGATTCAGACTTCCAATAGTTTATTTGAAATATTTGCTTCTATACTTGTAATCAAAATTCATCTTATTTTCTCTGGTGTGCTATCTTTATGATACTTTATACAATGAATTAGGGGTCTTTCATCTCTTTCTGTGGACTGCAATTATTTAAATAGCATAGGAATTACATGATCTATGAACTGAGATTAAACTCAGCAGTAAAACCATCTGAGCCTGCCACTGAATTCAGCTATGGTTATTGGTCTGTTCAAATTTTCTGTATCATTTTTGGGTCAAATGGGATATTTTATGTTTTGACAATAAGTTGCCCCTTTCTCTCAGTTTCCAAATTTATTATCATGAGTTTGTACAAGATGCTTTAATATAAATCTTTAAGCTTTTCTGTAATGTATCTCATTATTAACATTGTACATTTATTTTCTCTTTCTCTCGCTCCCTCTTAATTACGTTTGCCAGGAATTTCCTTTTTTATTCTATGATTCTTTTTAAACAAAAATGTTTATTCTGTATCATGTAACATAGAACATGTTATATATCACAAAAAAAATTAAGGAACAGTGTCTTAAACAAGAAAAAGTTCATTTCTCTCTCATGTAAAAGAGGTCCAGAGGTGTGCAGCCTGGGACTGTTGTGTTAGCACTCTGGCATCATCAGGGACCCAGACACAGTCTTCAAGCTGTGATTCCCCAGCCTAGCTTCCATCCTTGTGATCTTATCATTCACAACAACTGTGGTGCTCTAATGATCAGATTCGTGTTTCTGGCCAGTAGCAGGCAGAAGAAGGGAAAGATAAAAGAATCACTTCACCAGTAATTCTGCCCCCTTATTAGCCTTCCCAGAAGTTCCTGACCATACTTTGGTTAATGTATCACCTGCCTGAATTAATCATAGAGCCACAGTATGAGGCAAGGGAGTGCTAGGAATGCAGCCTGAGTAGATTTCCAGCTCAAAAAAAAAATCAAACTTCTATTCCTGGATAAAAGGACAGGTATGGATACTGGGTGGGGCTGGAGGTTATCTGCTACAATTTCATGTATCCTGTCAAACATTTCTGCTTGCACTTCTGCTTTAAATTTTCATAGCTTTCATGTCAATTAACTTTTCTTCCTAATTTCTGTTGGTTTATTTTGATACTCATTTTTTAAAGCCTGAGGTCAGTTTATTTATTTTTTGTCTTTTAAATAAATTACAATAAAACACGTGAGAATATAAATTTGAAGTCCTGTATTTTGTTGCCTCATTTGCTAGATCTTAACCTTTTACCAGTGGGGTAAATGTTTATGGAGCTGTCCCAAGACAGCTGGAACTAAACCATTAGATTTTCAGGTTGTGATCTTTGAACATATATTCCCTGAGCTGGGTGGTTATTTGACATATTAAATGTCTCTTGTCAAGCACACAGTCTCTTGTATCAAAATTCATTGAACGACTTGCCTTTTGCCAGACACTGAGTTGTCCCTAATTCTTCAAGATTATGAGTACTGCTGTATCTGCCATTCTTTTATCTTTATCTACCTATGTAATATATCTGTAGGATTAATTTCTAGAAGTGGAATGGCTGTGTCAAAGAGTGTAAAAAGGTAAAATCTGATACCTATCACAAAACAGCTTATTAGTTTGATCGTCTTTTGCCCTCCAAAAAGTTTTCCAGGAAATATAGAATGGTTTTTCCCATACACTTTTGGTGAGAGCATAACTTGCTAAAGCTGATTCAGATAGCAATCTGGTCATATCAGCCAAAAGTTAAACAGGCACAGCCTCTGACACAGCAAGCCCTCTTCTAGGAGTCTGTCTTACTAAATTGCTTTTATATGTACACAGATATACACTGTACGTGATGACTAGGAAATATAACCTAAAGACGTTAAAATTAAATGAAAAAAAATCCCATTGAAGACACGTGCTATGATTCCATTTTGTAAAATAAAACTATATGGGCAAATGTAAGCATACATTAGTACTTAAGTACAAAGTAAAAGAGTGAAAAGAATACATACCCAACAATGGTCATTGGTTACCTCTCAGGAAGTAAGATCAGGCCCAGGAAAGGAAGATTGTGGTAAAGAGAAAGGTCCACATTTAAGTCCATATACTTTTATATTATATATATCTTTCACACTAAGGATATATCTTCATTTGACTATTACAGGAAATAAGATACTTTTTAATTAAATTAGAATGTTGGTTCGTATTTTAAAGTTACCTATACTATCATTTCATTAGTTATTTATATTGCTTATTTATATGGTGGCTTTATTTGTATTTTAGTGTCTCAATGACATTATCAAGGAGCTAGGTTCTTTCTCTCTTCCTGCTCTTCTACAACATAGATTGGCTGCCACCACCCTGTTTGTTTGGTGTCAGCCAACAAAATCCAGTTAAAGAAGGGCTTTTGTCACAATGTCCCCTCCAAAAAATAAATCTTAGCAACCCACCCAGCAGTCCTTTGCCTCATACACACACACACACACAACCCTCACCTCCTGGGTCATAATTTTTCCTAAGTCTGTTCCTAAACCCATTCCTAGCACGGGAAATTAATGTGATTAAACTTCACCATAACAAAGAAGGTGGGTACCTGAGAAAAATCTGGGATATTTAAAAAGCAAAATGGGGGTAATGGCTATTATATAAGCGGCCAACAAGTCCTGGTAATGTACTGAAAGGGATCCCTCTTCTCCCAGGATAAGAACTTTCCCCTTATTCTAAAGTTTGGACCTCAGAGTAAATCTTACAAATACATTTCCCCCAGAAAGATCAGTTGCCGTGCTCTAGCCTGTGTGAGTTGCAATTTGGGGTAACTTATTGAATGCACACGTGCCTAATTAGGGTCTGAGAAGATTCCTTCTGCTCTGCATGTATCCACAGGTTATGAAGTTTCATAGGGAATTTAATGGATTACCACATTTAATCTTAAAGAGTACATAATTTGCTAAATCATAACATAAATATACAGTTTTAGGAATTTATCTACAGCTTGGAGCCACAGCCCTCTGCTCACGGAAAAGGAACTACCTAAAAACAGTAGCTGCCTAGCATCACTCCCCGGAATCAGAGAAAGGCTTGATACAGATAGCACTTTGCCTTGAGTAAGATTATTCTACTTTCTTCACCAAGTCAAGCCACATATGCCACACAAGTGGGCAAGATTTCAGCTAAAAATTCTAACAACTTGCTGAAGACCAGTTTAGGCAAGTGTGAGCGTATAGAACCCCTGGGAGATTCAGATATAAAGGGTGTTTGTACCAACTCACAGGTTATTCTTTATGGACATCAGAAGCAAGATGAAGAACAGGGTGGTTCAGAAAGCCTAAATCCCCACCCAGATCGTCCTCCTCCATGGAACAAAAGCATTAAGCTGTTGAGGAAAGGGTGGCAAGAACTGCCAAACTTAGAACACAGGCAAAGACCCACTGCAGCAAAGGAAAGGAAGGAGGGTTCAACTCACACTACTGTTCGGAGAGTCTCAGGAAACCATGTGGGCTCAGATCATTAGAAATTCTCTATTTTTGCAGGAGTGGCAGAATCACTGAGTAACCTCCACCAGTGAGCCCCAGGAATACAACAGAAGCCTAAGATTGAGGCTTAAGAAGGAAAACCAGAGAATACCCTTTCGCACCTCAATGGGGCCAGTGAGGATCAATTACAAAGATCAACTGTCGATCACACAGAACGGGGCAAGAGCATGCAGAACAATGATCTCTGAGGTTCTGGCTCAGAGGGAAAGCCTAAAGCTGAGGGGGTGGGGGAGCATAAGAACATGGAGAAAACCTCTGGTAACCTGTCCCCATCTCAAGCACAAGGCAAAGCTGGAAGAATTCAAAGCTGGTGGTCCACTGAGGGTAACCAGAGCAACAACAAAACGCACAGCTAGCGCAACCACTGTTAAGATTTTCTCTTTATCTTTGGCGCTCAGCAGTTTGAATATAATGTACTTGGGTGTGGTGCTCTCTGTAGTTGTTTGGCTTGGTATTAATTGAGGTTCTTCAAATATGTATTTGGTCTTCAGCCTTGGAATTTCCCGTGATAAGAGGGATAAAGGTGTCTTTTACTATGTCAGTGAGGTGACTTTTGTAAAGCCCTTAGGTAACTTAGGGATGAGGGCTAGTTGCCAGGGGAACCAATGACGTGATAGAGGGTCAGAATTTTCAGTATCCCCCCACCACCAACAACCTCCGGGAAGGGAACAATGGGCTGGAAGTTGAACCAATTACCAATGGCCAATGATTTAATTAATCGTGCCTATGTGCCTCTGCCTATGTAATGAAGCCTCCATAAACCCCCAAAAGGACAGGGTTTGGAGAGCTTCCAGGTTGGTGAACAGGTGGAGATTCTGGGAAAATGGCAGGCCTAGAGAGGTCCTGGGAGCTCCACACCCTTTCCACACGCCTTGCCCTGTGCATCTCTTCCATCTGCCTATTCCTGAGTTACACCCTTTTATAATAAACTGCTCATCTAGTAAGTAAAATGTTTCTCTTAAAATCAATGAGCCACTCTAGCAAATTAATTGAACCCAAGGAGGGGCTCTTGGGAACCCCTGATTTCTAGCCAGTAGGTCAGAAGCACAGATAACCAACTGGCCTTGCAACTTGCATCTGAAGTGGGCGGGAAGGGGGAAGAGGGAGGGAGAGGAGTGTTTGCTGGGCTGCACCCCGCAGGCCTGCAAGGTCGGTGCTTACCCAGCTCTAAGACGAAAGAAAGAGCCTGGAGTCAGAGGCAGAGACGTCAGTGGTTTAATGGTTAGAGGGACTTTACACATCTGCAGCAAGGTCCTAGAGCAACATCGCACCGTGTGCTTCCGGCGGCATGCAGGATGTGCCAGAAGTCTTCGCTCCCAGGGGAGAGGGAGGTTCCTAGTTATAGGGAGAATTGACATCGGGCGGGCTCACCGGTTACCAGGGAAACTAGCAAAGGGGCACGAGGCCCCTCCTGGCCCCTTTGATAAGCTAACAGGTGGAGATGTTCTAATCTAAGTATTAGAACAGGCCTTCCCTGGTGGCGCAGTGGTTGAGAGTCCGCCTGCCGATGTTGGGGACACGGGTTCGTGCTCCGGTCCGGGAAGATCCCACATGCCGCGGAGCTGCTGGGCCCGTGAGCCATGGCCGCTGAGCCTGCGAGTCCGGAGCCTGTGCTCCACAATGGGAGAGGCCACAGCAGTGAGAGGCCCGCGTACCGCAAAAAAAAAAAAAAAAAAAAGATTAGAACAATCACTAGCTGGGGCAGGGGTAAGTACGTAGGAAGGTCGGTCACGTGAGTAGAGTATAGGTGAAGCAGGGGAGGTACAGAAAGCAAGACAGCAGCCACCTTGGGAGGCCTGATCAGACAGTCTTGTAGGACTGAACACTTAACTCGTGGAATATGATGTAGTCTCCAAGTATAGCTGAATTGAGATGAATTGTAAGACACGCAGCTGGTGTCCCAAGATTCGCTGGCTGGTGTGGGGAACATCCCCCCACACACATGGAAGTGGTACCAGAGCCTGTTTTGAGAGGAAGGGAAATCATCCAAGGCGTCTGCACAAAGGACCTCCTTGATGCAGAAAGAGGGCATCTAGAGAACCTCCCTGAGGCTGTGTGAAAGAATATTATCAAGCCTCAGTTGTGAGTGAAAATGCAGCTCTTTAAGAGAGATGTGTGGTTATTGAAATGTCGTGGCTGCTCACTGGTGAGCCAAACCCCACATCTGGCCCCAGCCATCCTTCCTTTGCCTTAAAAATAATGAAGTGTGGTGCCTTGAGTTAGGGTCGGTATTCCTCAGGGTGCCCATTATTCTCTACTCACCCCCTGTATTGCCTGTCTAGCCTCTTAACCACCCACAGACTCACAGTAATGCACACAAGCCGGCTCCACCGATACGGAGGCCCCAAACCTCAGTTTCAAGAGGAACAAAAATTAGACCAGCATGGAATAATTTTTTATTGGCTTGTTGGTGGATTTCTTTGGGCTCATCCTTGTTTTTCAGCAACTTCTTTCAACCTGGCTTATAATTATGCAACTACAGTACCTGCTAGAATCACTCAGCCTTCCAAACCCAAACACATTCACCCTTATCCAAATGTAATTTATCTGAAACGCCATGTTGGTGTGAGCATTATGCATTACTGCATAGGCTTCTATTTCCTTCTTAAATAATGAAACACCCTAATGGAAAATATTCCCTCTAAATAAATTTTAATGAGCACTTATTTGCCCAAACTGTCCTTTCTCTGAATGACAGAAATTTAATATGAACCTGAATTATCAGGGGCATTTTGTGATAATGGGCTTTGCGAATAAATCATGCAAAGATGACTTATTTTCCTATATCTTCTAAACTGCAAGTGCTGCGGTAACAACTTCCTCTCAAATGCAAAGTCAGTACCAACGTCTTAACTTGCATCTCTACAGGGAAATGTCACATCAGAAATCATGTCAAGGTGTAAGATATTACTGAAGATCGAAGGCAACAAAAAACCTAATTGTTATAGAAGGCATATATCTCTGACTTTGCCACTACAAATGAAAATGCTTGTGTCTGCTACATTTTTGTTGTTGTTGTTCCATGCACTGAATTGGTTTTCTGAGGAAAGAAAGCAAATAGGAAATACCACCCTGTATCCCGGGCAGGCTAGGAACTTGGGCCTGATTGTGCTAAGCAAGGATGAGAGCAGGGTCAGATGCAGAATTTGGAGAAGTGCCTTCCAGAGGAGAGCTCCAGTGTCAGCAAGGATTATGAGTCTATGAAGTAGGGAGCCAGATTTGAGGATGACCCCTTAGATTACAGAATGCACACCGTTAATTACTCTTCCAGGCCTTCTCTCCATCTGAAATGCTGCCAAAGGGAGCCATTGCCATTTCTGAATCGTTTTTATAATAGAAATGACACTGAGAGGAATCATTTATTCAGTTATAAAAAAATTGTATCACACACCTACTAGAAGCTTCAGATTATTAAAGAACAACAATAAAAGAGAGAGCTTCCATTTTCTTTTTTATTATTGAAGTCTAATTGCCATATAACATTGTATCAGTTTCAGGTGTACAACATAATAATTCAACATTTGTATACATGGCAAAATGATCACCTCCATAAATATGGCTAACATGGAGAGTTTCTATTTTCAAAGAGCTCTGTTCTGGGCTGAGGAGCTCACAGTGAAGTCAAAAACACCTCAGTGAGTATCAGTCAGATTCTTTTTTTTAAACCGGAAAAGTGTCAGCTCAATGAGCACCTCCAGGGGACAACGGGGCACAAAAATCCCACTCTTCCTGTTCCCAGGAGGCTTTGGGCATGGAGGGAAGCGTGGACTCCAGATGCTGAGGGCTGCATCACCCACCAGCCTCCATCCACAAGGTCAATGAACGCCCCGAACACTCTGCATCCTTATCAGTAAAATGGGAAAAGAACACCCATGTCGTAAAGCAGTTGCGAGGTGCTGACAGGCAGTAAACATTTCAGGAACGTTCTCCTAACCTCCTCTCCCATGAGCACTCTCCTGTCACCTCTCCCGCCACCGCATCATAGGACTCCGTCTCCCCCCACACTCTCCTGGCAGTTTTGTCCAGGGCCAGCTCTGTCCACAGAGATGATCAAATGATTAGAATATGGAATCTCAAAGACGATATGGGAAGTGGAATTATTTAGTCCATGGAGAGAGAAGGTGGACAAAATACTATACAATGTGATTAAGATGATTTTGTAATCAATAACGGTAATATGCCCCCTCCTACTTTACGTACCTGAATCATTAATCCTACTAAAAAAACATAAAAATAACATTTATAAAACATTTAAAAGTTACGAAGCACTTTCATATTTACTTTATCATTTGATTTTCAGAACAATCTGGTATTATCAGCAGGACAGAAATTTTACTAATGAGTTTTAAAATGAGGAAACTGGGGCTCTGAGGATCTATATGGCTTGACCCAGTCATACAGAACATTG
Source organism: Delphinapterus leucas (assembly GCF_059928025.1). Taxonomy (NCBI): domain Eukaryota; kingdom Metazoa; phylum Chordata; class Mammalia; order Artiodactyla; family Monodontidae; genus Delphinapterus; species Delphinapterus leucas. The sequence continues at coordinate 50,268,358 of NC_143148.1, forward strand.
ATGAAAAAACAGGACTCACATAAACCTTTGCTTCCAAATCCTATCTCCTTGTAACCTGTCATACTGCTTGAATAAATATCTCTAAAAGGGGACCAGCCTTACGCAAGAGGGAAGACATATGGGAACATATGTATATGTATAACTGATTCACTTTGTTATAAAGCAGAAACTAACACACCATTGTAAAGCAATTATACCCCAATAAAGATGTTTAAAAAAAAAAAAAAAAAGAGGACCAGCCTTGACTTATGCCATACCAGTAGGCCTACTCAACAACTCAATTTAAATGTCATATTGGTAACTCAAGCTAGGTCCAAAACTTTATTCTTGAACTCACCACACACCTTCACTCCTTCAAAGCTTCCTGTCTTCATGCAGGTGCCACCAGTCACCCCAGTGTTCATGCTGGAAGCCTTGAGGTTACCCCTGACACCTCACCTTCATCTACCTCTTGAATATCTCCTGAATCTGACCCCACCATCCTAGACAAGCCACAATGATCTCTTCCTTCTCACTGCCATGCCCCCTGGAATTCATTCTTGCCCCACTCTAATGTGATCCCCCAGACACCACCAAAGTCATCTTTTAAAGCCTGGATGTGAAGCCACCCCTTCCCTGCTGCAGTCCTCCGTCTTAGTCCTCTCAGAGCAGAGCCAAGTCCTTCATGAGTGGACCACTGCCTGCTGCTTTGATCTCATGTGCTCTCATTCTCCCTACAACACCAACCCAGGACTCTTTTAGGTCCAGGCAGCACATCTCTGCCCACCTCTGGACCTTTCCATAGGGCACTCTCTCTGGGTGGTGGGTCCTTGCTGCCCACAACACCTGCTTCCCTCCCACTCTCCCGTGTGTATTCTTCTAAATGCTTTTTCTCTTCCTGGTTTTTTTCCTCAGCTCCTCTTTTACTCCAGGTGGTAGGCAGAACAATGGCCTCTCCACTGATCTACATCCTAATTCCTGAAAGCTGTGAATATGTTACAGGGCAGAAGAGATCTTGAGATGCAATTAAGTTACGAATCTTGATATATGAAGATTATCCTGGCTTATCTCACTGGTCCCAAAGAAATCACAAGGGTCGTGATCCAGGAAAAGTAGAAGGTAGGGGAGTCAGAGAAGGAGATGTGACTGCAAAAGTGGTGGTTGGAGTGATGTAGTTACTGGCTGGGAGTCACAAACCAAGGAATGTGGGCAACCTCTAGAAGATGGAAAAGGTAAGGAAACAGATTCTCCACTCCAGCCTCCAGGAGAAACACAGCCCTTCCAACACCTTGATTTTAGCCCTGTAAGACCCAGTTCAGACTTCTGACCTTCAGAACCTTAAGATTTTTTTTAAGCTTCCACGCATATTTTGTTACAGCAGCAACAAGAAACTAATACCCCTCAACTCCTACATCCCAGGTCCTCTTAGGCCCCCTCGTCTTGCGTTTGCATAGCATTCTATTCTTCTCTTAACTGCAGGTAGTTCGCTTGCAAACAATTTATATGGAATATTTTGTTTAATGTCTGTTCTCCTGGCCAGAGAGTGTGGCATTCCTCACATAACCTGATTTGGCCTCCACTGATTCCCCAGCATCCAGCACAGGACCTGGCCTAAGAAGTAATTCACGGATTCAAAGAGCAGGAGTCCGAGAGCATTGCTGTGGCAGGGGAAGCAGCATGCATCAATATAATGATGAAAATAAATTGGTTATTTTCAAAGAAAGCGGCAACTGACAGGCAGCGTGTGTTGATAAGGAGGAGAAGGACTGTCTCCCAGGGCTGGCTCACTACCTTTCTAAGTTGACACAGGAGTGGATGCTGCTTGCAGGGGTGGTACAACCTCTCCAGTGAGCTTCTGAGTTTGCATCACAAGGGACTGAGTGGTCAGGTGCCTCTGAGGGACAGAGGACATGGCATTCTAGGTCCCTCTACTCTGAAAGGGAGTCCTCCACCAGGAAGAAGGGAACCTGGGGCAGGGCTTGGTTTCCACGTGCTCTGGAGTACAGAGTTATGGGAAACCAGCAGCATGACCGGGTGGGAAAAGAGGAGTAATTTTTTAAAATTAATTTATTTATTTTTGGCTGTGTTCGGTCTTCGGTTCTGTGGGAGGGCTTTCTCTAGTTGCGGCGAGCGGGGTCCACTCTTCATCACAGTGCGCGGGCCTCTCACTACCGCGGCCTCTCTTGTTGAGGAGCACAGCCTCCAGACACGCAGGCTCAGTAGTTGTGGCTCACGGGCCTAGTTGCTCCGCGGCATGTGGGATCTTCCCGGACTGGGGCACGAACCCGTGTCCCCTGCATTGGCAGGCAGATTCTCAACCACTGCGCCACCAGGGAAGCCCAAAGAGGAGTAATTTTAAGTGCCTAACATGTACTCACATTTTATTCCCAAGTGGTAAAACACACACACACACACACACACACACACACACACACACCTCCCACGAGCAAGCTTATTTAGGATGTTTTAGACAATAAGACTTCCCTGTGAGGAAGAACTCCAGTGCGGGGCTTGACATGATCCCTTCTGAAGTTACACGCATCAAATTCTGGCTCCCTCATTTATAGTGGATGGACCAGAGTTGAATCCCTAAGTCTCTCATTTTCCTCATGTGCAAAAGGACTTTGTAACGCTCACCTCATCAGACTGTTCCCACGTCCTGAGGATTAAACAGGAACATGCCGGTGAGATGCCTGGCGCACATCACGTGCTCAGTAATGGTCGGAATTGTTACCATTATTCCGTGGGGCAGGAGAGATGGATGATGACATTTATTGGTGCTTTTTATAAGCTGTGCACTGTCTCTGGAGCCTTCACAATCACGATCTCGTTGTATCCACACCACACCCGTGTGGTCGAGAGAATCATCCCCATCTTGCAGGTGAGGAATCTGGCTCACAGAGGTGGTGTGATTTGCCCAGAGCCAGACAGAGTGTAAATGGCAGAATGTTTGATCTGGTTCTAGAACCAGACTGGCCTGGCTGGAGGTGGGCTTGGCTGTTCTTTTACTGGGGAAAAGAACAGTCAATAGCTCTGTAGGAACACTGCTGGAGAGAATCCTGATGTGAGCATAACATTTCTGGGAAAACGAAACTGGCAAACCTTACTGTCAACCATCAGAAGGGGATCAACAGGAGGAAAGTACTCTGGGAAAGCATTTAAAACAAAAAAAATCTTCTTTGAAACAGAGCGGATTTCACTAGACAAACAGAGAGGCAAATTCATGCAATTATCTCTGCATACACCCCTGTCATCTTCTCTCTTGGTAGACAGTATACTTTATTTCTTAAGTAAAGTGGGGAAAAAAAGATATGTTGTTATTCATACATTAGCAGACTGAAAAATCTCTCTCCCCCTGCTTCTCTGTTGTAGTCATCAGCACGTGTTATGATGCATTTTGGGAGCAGGTCAATTAAGGCATCTGTAAAAAACTAGTAAAAGAAATGTTTCTCGGTGTTTGCTAGTGGGAAGAATACCATCAATTGCTTCCCGATTTGGGGGAGAAGGAAACTAAGGGTCTCTCCCTCAGTGGAAGTGAACTCTTTGCTCCAACCATATGTGCCTGGAAAGTAGGAGCATTAACTCGTGGGGGAAGACATGCATCCACAGGACTTCCCACTGCCCGCACACCTACCACCTGGACAACCGGCTCCTCTTCCCAAGGCCCATCTGGGTTCCGTATCCCCAAGGAGGTGAAGGCTAGCCCTCGCTGTCTGCTTGCTAAGCCTCTCTGGGGACTGATGGGGTGAGTGTGTGTTGTGGGGCTAGAAGGGTCCAGGCATCTGCTGGCCAGATGGCATGGTCCTAGCTTTCACGTGACTGTGTCTACCCACCGCAAATTGGGCTAAGAACACATATTCGTTCACAGTCCTGAACTCTGTTTCCTTCCAGTACCCCCTCTGGTGGAGCCCCAGAGTAGTGAACACCCTTCTTCCAAACTCACAGAAGCCCTTAGACATACTTCTTGCTATATTTGCAACTGTACGAAAACAGACTTTTGTACATTCAGAAATATTAACCTACTGGGATACTCAGTCCTGGGGCTCCTCAGGGAACCCAATGGGAGTCAGAGTGGCTGGTCGATTCTGTGGTCCCCCAATTTCCTCCTTTGCCAGGCCTGTCCCGCAGGTGCGCTGAGCCCAGAAGACATTGTGAGCACCGGTCTATGCCTTCCCTCCATGGAGACCCAGGGCACAGCTGGATCACAAGGCCAGACAGAAAGGACTTATGTGAAGCCATCCTGGTGACCCAGGGGAAGGATCAGAAATGAAAATCTACCATGGGAAGCAGTGAAGCAAAAGGTAAAAAGAAGTAAGTGATAAACCAATTGTACAGCAGACTCTCATTGTTATTGAAACAATAAACTGTATAAATGTTATATTCATATATCTTGAAAAAACACCATAAAGAAATATAGCAAAATACAAAATTTTGAGCTTCTTCCCCTGCCCCGACCGCTAGGAAAACAGGTGACATTTATTTATTGATTTACATATGTATGTATTGTATGTATGTGTTTATTTATGTTTGTGACACAGACCTATTTTTTCCCCAAATTTTCTACATTAAGCATGTACTTTTGTCATAATGACAAGAAAGCTACTGTTTAAAAAAATTACAAATGATCCACACCGGCCTATGAGTTTGAAGGGAAAACCATTGATGGAGACAAACAGAGTCATTCTCCAAGCTTCCCTGTAACTAAGAAACTGAAGGTTTAAAATGCTCACATCAGCAAACATGTAGTCATTAGGCTATAAAATTTTAAAGACGTGGATGTAAGTGGCCACCTTTGTACAGAGCAGACTAAACAGAGGCAGCTTCCTCTTACCCCTGATCTAGTTCCTCACCCTCACGGGGCAGGGCGGCTCTCCTTTGACCATCTCCATCCTCTCCTGGAGGTTCAGGGTCCAGGAAGCTACACACCAAGGTCGACAGCAAAGAAGTGAGATGGGTCTGATGCAAGACAAACTCAGGGCTACAGTGTGGAGAAAGCAAACGAGACTGCAATCCCAGCTCAGCAACCACCGAGCTGGCAAATCTTTGGACAAGTTATTGATTGTCTCCTGGACTCATGCTCCTCATAGGTACCAGGGTCCTCTCTTTTGTCTCCAAGGAACTTCTGCGGAAGTCTCACAGAACACTGATTACTCCTCAGAAGAGGAACTGGGAAAAACGACAAACGTGAATCAGAAAAACAAACCAACCATCTTAGCTCAGTAAACATAGAATGGAAGTAAAGTGTGTTTACCTTTACTTTTGCTTAAAATGAAAGAAAACCAGGACACCTGGCCCTCACACACGCCTCAGATACAATGGTACAACTGTACAATAATTATACAAGTGATCTGGTGTTTCAAAGTAATGCCGGAATGCCAGAATCTTCTAAGCCTCTATTGTCCAATATGGTAGCCACTAACCACTTGTGGCTATTAAAATGGGGCTAGTCCAAACTGAGGGGTGCGGTAAGCATAAAATACACCCTAGATTTCAAAACTTTAGCATGAAGAAATGGTAACGTATCTCACTCACATTTTGCATTAATTATACATTGACCTCAAAATATTTGGATAGAAGAAATCAAATTATTAAAATTAATTTCCCCTGTTACTTTTCTTTTAGTGTATCTTATAAGATAATTTAAAATTACTTACATGGCCGGCACTATATTTCTACCAGACAGTGCTGAGCTAGATGAAAGGTCTTCTTTCTGGGGATAGGTCCTACCTGTATGCCCTTCCAGCCACCACGTGGCATGATGAGAGAGCTATGTGAAGGGCCCTGTACTGGGTTATGGCGGCTGTGATCTGAGCCACTGTTTCTTCTTCCCTCCTTCTTCCTCTTCTTCCTTGCTCTCTCCTCTTTTTCCCTTTTTTGTAACGTCATCTATGCCATTGGCCTGCCATTGCTAAGCTCTAATAGGAGTGAGGTGTCAGTCAGATCATTAGCTGCCATTACACTTCACTCATCATTAGCAGCTGAGTTACTGGGAAGGCTCCACTCCAGGTAAAATCATTACCCGCCAGCGAGATGTCACTTGTAGAGACAGGTCTTGCCTGCTCAGAATACTTCCAATGTTCTTTAAGTGACAGCGCTCTGATTTTTCCTTGCAAAACTGATCAATGCCTTTCGTTGTGTCAATCATAGTGCCCTACACTCTCCCCCTCCTCACTGGACATTCAGGACAATTTGACTCCATTTTCCAGAACTTGAGCCTCAAGAGAAATGACGCACCATGGGAATGAAGGTGGATCTAAGCCGTTGCTATATATTCTCATTTGTCTCCAAAGAAGAATGACCAATCGCACCTGCTACTGGATTCTTAGAGCTGCCTTGACACTGTGCCTGACTGATTTTCAATTCTCCCTTCAATCTGTTGAGTCATCTTCCTGGTTATAACTGGTTTTAACCTGGTTATAATGAAATAACTTTCTTTTGCATGTAAGCTACGGGGAGTCATTTTCCATTCGTTGCGGCCACAGCCCTCTATGTCACTATTCTGATTCAGCAACTGTAAAACGTATGTAGGGATCTGGCTGTAAATATTAGTATCAACAGTAGAAGCACAGAATAAAGAGATAAAATGGTTGAAATTCAGCCATCAGCTTTGTCTTTGTAAGAAACTACAATTGGGGACAACTGAGGGGAAGCTACTGTAGAGCACAGGGAGCTCTACTTAATGTACTGTGGTGTCCTAAACGGGAGGGAATTCCAAAAGGGAGGGGATCTATGTATAAGTATGGCTGATTCATTTTGCTGTGCAGTAGAAGCTTACACAACATTGTAAAGCAACTATACTCCAATCAAAATTAATTAAAAAAAACAAAAAAGAAACTACAACTGGGGAATTCCCTGGCAGTACAGTGGTCAGGACTCTGCACTTTCACTGCCGAGGGCCAGCCTGGGTTTGATCCCTGGTCAGGGAACTAAGATCCTGCAAGTTTCGTGGTGTGGCAAAAAAAAAGAAAATGAAAAAAGAAAAAAAAGAAAAAGGAACAACTACAATTGACCTGGTTCCCAGCTAGCTCAGTTAAACACAGAGCTGAAATTTACCACTACCTTGAAGATCTTACCTCCATGCCAGAGGGCTGAGCTCTGGGAAAAAGGAGTTAAGAGGAAGCAGATGGCCTGGATTTCTCTAAGCTTTCACTTTTTAAACACTACTACAGTGAGTTCTCACTCAAGCTGTCCCATAGGAAATCAAGTTTTGATGTTGTGTCTAATATCTCTGAGTTATCTTCAAAGTACACCTTAAATTTTGTCCTCAAAGATGCACCTATTCTCAGCGACATGTAAAAGAATGAAATTAGAACACTCCCTAACACCATACACAAAAATAAACTCCAAATGGATTAAAGACCTAAATGTAAGGCCAGACGCTATAAAACTGTTAGAGGAAAACATAGGAAGAACACTCTATGACATAAATCACAGCAAGATCCTTTTGACCCACCTCCTATAGAAATGGAAATAAAAACAAAATAAACAAATGGGACCTAATGGAACTTAAAAGCTTTTGCACAGCAAAGGAAACCACAAACAAGACGAAAAGCCAACACTCAGAATGGAAGAAAATATTTGCAAACGAAGCAACGGACAAAGGATTAATCTCCAAAATATACAAGCAGTTCATGCAGCTCAATATCAAAAAAAACCAAACAACCCAATCCAGAAATGGGCAGAAGACCTAAACAGACATTTCTCCAAAGAAGATATACAGATGGCCAACATGAAAGAAGCTCAACATCATTAATCATTAGAGAAATGCAAATCAAAACTACAATGAGGTATCACCTCACACCAGTCAGAATGGTCATCACTGAAAAACTCTACCAACAATAAATGCTGGAGGGGGTGTGGAGAAAAGGGAACCCTCTTTCACTGCTGGTGGGAATGTAAATTGATACAGCCACTATGGAGAACAGTATGGAGGTTCCTCAAAAAACTAAAAATAGAACTACCATACAGCCTAGCAATCCCAGTACTGGCCATATTCCCTGAGAAAACCATAATTCAAAAAGAGTCATGTACCACAATGTTCATTGCAGCTCTATTTACAATAGCCAGGAGATGGAAGCAACCTAAGTGTCCATCCACAGATGAACGGATAAAGAAGATGTGGCACATATATACAATGGAATATTACTGAGCCATAAAAAGAAATGAAATTGAGTTATTTGTAGTGAGGTGGATGGACCTAGAGTCTGTCATACAGAGTGAAGTAAGTCAGAAAGAGAAAAACAAATACCGTATGCTAACACATATATATGGAATCTAAAAAAAAAAGTTTCTGAAGAACCTAGGGGCAGGACAGGAATAAAGACGCAGACGTAGAGAATGGACTTGAGGACACGGGGAGGGGGAAGGGTAAGCTGGGACGAAGTGAGAGAGTGGCATGGACATATATACACGACCAAATGTAAAATATCTAGCTAGTGGGAAGCAGCCATATAGCACAGGGAGATCAGCTCGGTGCTTTGTGACCACCTAGAGGGGTGGGATAGGGAGGGTGGGAGGGAGACGCAAGAGGGAGGGGATATGGGAACATATGTATATGGATAGCTGATTCACTTTGTTATACAGCAGAGACTAACACACCATTGTAAAGCAATTATACGCCAATAAAGATGTTTAAAAAAAAAAGATTCTCTTGTGACATATAAATGCAACTTCAATTACTTTTGTTATTTAGGCAGAATCCTGGTGGTTTCACCTGTTAATTGAGGTAAAGGAGGGCTTTCTTTCCTCCCAAAGGATGGCCAACTTTCCTCTTATTTGAGAGTTTTAAAGACTTGGTCATTGTCTCTCACTAATTCTAATTGTTACTCAATATACGTATCTCTAGCATTTTATTTCATCAAGGGAAGAGAAGAGGACGATACATAAAACTTAATGGAAGTTTTGCAGCTGCAAGCACTGAATCTACTATTCCTAAAATGCTTTGCATCTGCAAAGTAAGTTAACAAAAAATTGCTTGTTTCTTCATGAACTCTATACCTGTAAGTTCTGTATTTATTAGAAAGGTTAGTGCCAGCCAGGGACAAAGGAGTAGGGGTAAATATAAATCCCTTGAAGTGTGTAACCAAGAGACTGAAGTAATATTCACTTACACACAATTGTTTATTGACTGCACACAAACTTTCAGGCACTGAAGTAGGGATTTCACTTGTTTTTCACAACAACCCTGAAGGTTACGTATCCATTACCCAATTTTAGAACTGAGAAGGCTGAAAACCAAAATAATTAAGTCATCTGACTAAGGTCACTCAGCTAAGAAATGGCAAAGCAAGGTGTCAAACCCCAGGAGGGGCAGCCAAGATGGTGGAGTAGGAAGACGCTGAGCTCACCCCCTCCCACGGCTGACCAAAGTAATAGCTATTTACAGAACAACTACTGATGAGAAGACTAGCATAAAAGATCTTCTATCGCTAAAGATATAAAAAAGGAACCACAACAAGATGGGTAGGAGGAGTGTGATGTGATATAGTCAAGACCTACACCCCCAGGTAGACAACCCACAAACAGAGAGGAGCACTAATATCCAAAATACACAAAGAACTGAGTTTTAAAAAAAACCCAATTGAAAAATGGGATGGACCCCAAATAGACATTTTTTCAAAGGAGACATACAGATGGCCAATAGGCATAGGAAAAGATGCTCAACGTCACTAAGCATCAGGGAACTGCAAGTCAAAACCACGATGAGATATCACCTCACATCTATCAGAATGGCTGTCATCAAAAAGACAACAGATAGCACGTGTTGACAAGAATGTGGAAAAGGAGGAACCCTCACGCACTGTTGATGGGAATGTACATTGGTACAGCCACTATGAAAAACAGTATGGAGATTCCTCAAAAAATTAAAAAGAGAACTACCATATGATCCAGCAATTCCACTCCAGGGTATTTATCTGAAGAAAATGAAAACACTAATTGAAAAAATATATACGCACCCATTGGTTCATTGCAGCATTATTTACAATAGCCAAGATATTCAAGCAACCTAAGTGCCCATTGATATATTAATGGATAAAGAAGATGTGATACACACACACACACACACACACACACACACACACACAGAATATTACTCAGCCATAAAAAGAATGAAATCTGGCCATCTGTGATAACATGGGTGGACTTAGAGGGTATTATGCTTAGTGAAATAAGTCAGAAAGTGAAAGACAAATACTGCGTGACTTCACTTATATGTGGAATCTGAAAAACAAAACAGATGAACAAACACAACAAAAACAGAGTCATAGATGCAGAGAACAAACAAGTGGTTGCCAGAGGACAGGGTAGTGAGGGGAGGAGAGAGACAGGTGAAGGGGATCAAGAGGTGTAAACTACCAGTTACAAAATAAAGGCCACAGTATGAAATGTACAGTGTGGGGAATATAGTCAATGATCATGTGATATCTTTGTATGGTGACAGATGGTAACTAGGCTTATCATGGCGAATGTTTTGAAATGTATAGTAACATGGAATCACTGTCCTGTTCACCAGGAAGTGTTCAAAACTTTGTAGGTCAATGTACTTCCAAAACAAACAAACAAACTCATGGAAAAAGAGATCAGATTTGAGGTTACCAGAGGCAGGGGGATGGGGGAAGGGATAATTAGATGAAGGCATTCTAAAGGCACAAACTTCTAGTCATAAGATAAATAACTACTAGGGATGTAATATACAACATGATGAATGTAATTAACACTACTGTATATTACGTATGAAAATTAAGAGAGTAAATCCGAAGACTTCTCGAGGAAAAATAATTTTTTTCTCTTTCCCTAATTTTGTATCTATATGAGGTGATGGACGTTCACTGAACTTACTGTGGTAATCATTTCATGACATATGTAAGTCAAATAATTATGCTATACACCTTAAAACATATACAGTGATGTATGTCAATTGTATCACAATAAAATTGGAAAAAACATTTTTAAGGTTTTAAACTCCAGTGATATCTAATTTCAAACCTAATTCCTTCCATCAGATCTTCCTGTTTCATTGCTATTGTTGTTGCTGTTTAATAAAATTCATTTTAGTAAAAAACTAGAACTCAACTCTGAACTAACATAACCGGTTTCTTATGTTAGCCCTTAAATAAGATGTGAAATAAGACTTAAAGAAACAGACCCCTCATCGAGGATGGATGCACGGAACCAGCAAGTGGTATTTTAGGCACCACTCTTTAAACTTAACTCTGGTGCCCACCCATCAGACTGAAGCTGTCTGATGTTAGAAATTCATTGTCTTTTATCTGCCACAGACTCCACAGACTGCATATTCTCCCAGGTCCTACTGCTTGAAGTTTCTGGATCCAGGGACACTGCCTGCTTCGGGCATTCTGTGACTTGTTAGCTGTCCTTCCTCACAGGTAACATCTGAACGTACTTTGCCTCTCCCTGAGGTAAGTTGAAAATGAAAGAATCTGATTAATTCTACAGGTTAGCACCCTCCCCCAAACCTGCAGTCCCAAGTTCCTAAACGTCTCACATCTAGATCCCGTCCTTCTAGATAAGTATTTTAGCAGCTGCGTAACTTTATTATTCTCTAACTCTCCATCCAGGATAAACCGCTTCTCAAAGGAGCTGTACTCACTTGTGACTTTCAGCAAAACACCTAAAATAATTTAAAACACAAGATAAGGTGATACCATTATTTTCTTTAAAAAAAGTCATGGATGGGTTTATCCTATTACAATATGTGGTTGTTTCCTAATAAAGTCACCAGTGGGTTTACCAGCTCCAAGGCTGGGTGTTTCTGGTTCCACCTGCTGTTTCAACATCTCTCTCTGAGGTTAGTTTATGTTATTGTGTTTGAGGCTGTCCCACAGAGATGGCAATCACTGCCCACCAGGTCTACTCCCAGATGTTAGGGAAGCATCTTTTCTACAATTCTTGATTACAGGAGGGGAAGAGGCAGCCGAATTCATTTCCTTCTCACAACTTTCACATGGCCCTCTCCACCCTCAAGCTAGTGTCAAACCTGCATCTACTTCTTGTCTTGAGTGTTGGGCCCTTAGAGTGAGAGAGAGAGAGAGAAGGGAAGGAGAGGGTGGGAGAGAGGCTGAATGAAAAACAGATTTCACGGAAAAGTCTGTGTATAATCTTGGAGGGGAATAGGGGAAGGCAAAAAATAAAAAGGATTGAGTCAAAGAGTAGGATAACTGACCTTCATCAATGATATTCTCTCTGCTTCTGAACATTTATTTTTAATGTTTTTGGACAATAAAGAAATATTTCCTGAAGCAACAAAATAGATATTATACTCTGCCCCACTTCTTCCATATGTATTCCAATTCTATATGTCTGATAAAATTGAAAATTTAAATGTTTCCAAAGGAAGCACTGATCGGGACTTCCCTGGCGGTCCAGTGGTTAAGACGCCGTGCTCCCAATGCAGGGGGCGCAGGTTTGGTCCCTGGTGGGGGAACTAGGATCCCCCACGCTGCGCGGCCGAAAAAAAAAAAATATCAAGCACAGGACACCCATACCCCCGTGGCTAGACGTGCCATTTAAAATCACTCAGCAAACATTTCCAAAAGCCAAATGAATCTGGCCCCAAACACATCTCAGTCTAACTGGAAAATAAACACTCGCCTGGCTATTGAGAAGAAGGTACGTAGAAACCCTATGGTTCCATGGAAGGAAAACTGAGGTCATCCTACAATGGAGGCCAGCAGTGGGTAGCGTATGTTCTGGAAAATTTCTAATCCAAATAATCCCCTACCCTTTTTGCTTCATGGATAGTAAATGAAGATGACTCTCTGCATCCGATCCTGGCTCCTGCGGTTGCTAGCTTTGTGACCTTGGGGAGGACGTTTCACTTCTCTATCAATTCATTTCATCAGCTATAAAAATGGGCGCAATTATATTTGCCTCGTAGGACCATCGTAAGGATTGAGCAAGGTCGTGTGTATGAATGAGCTCGCTTAGTCCCTGGCATGATAGGTGATTAATGAACGTTAGATTTTTTTTTTAACATTAGATTTTTTTTCTCATAATTTGAGACTAACACTTCTGTTTGAAAAGAGCCCTGATTTTCACTACAAATATCATTGCAGCCAACTTGTGGGTTGGGGTGAGAGCTGGGATGAGAACTCCAGACTTCTCATCACATACTGATCAGCTTTGCAAAGCCGGCAACCTGTCAGATGTGGAATTTTAAGTTCCCGAGACTCAAAAGTGGAGGGTTGTTTTTACCTCAATGGATTGTGTGAGTGGAAAGCAAACTTTGTAAAACACCTGGTCCTGCAGAGCGTTGGCGCACGGCACGTGGGTGTGTGGATGTATCCTGTTCCAGAGACTGTTGTCAGCCACCGAGTCATGAGGATATTCTCCTAAATTATATTCTAGAACCGTTCTTGTTTTACGTCTCATATTTAGGTCTACAGGCCACCTGGAATTGATTTTTGTTCTATGGTATGAGAAAGGGAATTTATAATAACTATTTATTATAAGATAAAGCAGGTGAGGATACTCAAGACCAGCTTATTCTTCAGTAGACTCTTCTTGATTCATGACCTTGATCCTCCAGAATTACTGGGGTTCCACCACAATCTATCTTCCTTTCTCCTTGCAGCCTGTATCAACTCTCTTTCCTACTCTTCAAGCCAGTTTCCTATATAAGCAGACACATCTAGTTAGGAAAAGAGATTGCCTGTCTTCTGAAAGCCTGCATTCTTCCTAAAGGATGGTCTTGGAAAATCTCTAAAAGGCTGGAGTGCAGGTGGAGAATCGCAGCGGGAAGAGCCAGGGCGCACCCCAGCCCATCTTCCTAATCTTCCGTTTATATCAGCTTGGCAGGGAAGGTGACTGGAATGACGACTGAGGCACCAAGAGACAGCTTGGAGACTTCTGTGAGGATCTGGCAACTGGACAAGTTCCACAGATCAACCTCCCATCACACCAGCGTGAGCATGCAGGGGAGAAAGGGCAATACAAAGAGGAAACTGCGGTCCAAACTTAGATGGTGCCCACTTGACACTCTCACCAGAGCCTTCACCTGTTCACGTGCTTAAAGAAACGAGGAGTGATTGCGCCCCCTGCAGGACGCAAGGGGCGTCCCTGGTACCCAGGAGGTCATCAGTGATTCTGCGAGCTTCAGGGTGCACAGCTTACAGGGGGCTCTCCATCATCCCCGAAAATTTAAAAAGAAAAATAGCATTCTCACAGCTGAGCAGCTGCCGATAATGTTCATTGAAAACAACTAAAGCAGCCTGTGTGTTGTCAAAGAGCCGCATGGCACCTGAAAAACTAGCATTCTCATATTTTAGGGGGGGAAAAAAAAGGAAAAAGGAACTCTTCTATCTCAAAAGACACAGATTTTCCCAATTCCGAGAATGTGAATTACAGCCAACTCACGAAGTCCTTTGAAATTAACAGGTTATATTGGAAGAACTGCCACAGCCTTATCTAAAAGTAAGCAAGAAAAGCCCCACTATGATGAAAAAGCAAAACAAACTTCTAAAACATGCCATGGCCTGAGATGAAGAAAAATTAAGGTGTTTGCATAATAATGTCCCAGAAGAAGCCCATCATATATTTCTGTGAGGAACTTGGTTAGGGGACCAACAAGTCACATTTTCCTGTGTGGCAGAACACATAACATGAGGATTTTAGAGTTGTGGGTGGCCAGGATATTTATGAAGATGCAGGAAAAGTTCAGGTCTAAGAAATAAGATGAATGAATATGTACAGAAAGAAGCATAAGCAGGGGCAGGAGATGGACAGAGAAAGAGATCTCAGGATCTTTTCAGGTTTGGATTCCGTCACTCTTGAAGTCCAGCTCCTTCCCGCCCTATGTGCCATGAGGTACACTTGAACTGATTTTGTAGCCACTTTTTGAATGAGCTGCCTCGAGGTGGGTTCTCTTACTTTCAGTCCAGAATCCTAACAACTACAGCAAGTGTTAGGAGATGGGCCAGTGAACAGGGAGGCTGTTTGCGAGGCACAGGGCTGTGCCACAACACACGACATCACTGACAAAACTCACTCTGTTCCAGGGGTGCTGACATCCCGCATAAATTTCTTGAATATCAGGTTATACAACAGAGAAACACATCACATTGGATGTGTTCTGTCTGCAAAGGAGATGGAGGGTAGACTTGAGCGGGCATCTCAAAGCAGCTAGGATGTGTGATTTAACTATTCCATTGCACTAAGGAAGGCCATGTAACCTGGAGCTGGCAGGAAAGTCCCACTTCAAAATACTCTGCTAACATCCGCCTTGACATTGCCACAATCCTCCCTTAAGAATTTATGCTCATCCTTACTCAGGAAAACCCAGCTAAATCAGTTTCCCAGATTCATTCTTTCCAGTGGTCCAGTGATGAGCAGAAGATTTTAGTACATGCATCACAGGGCCAAAGAGACAATCACTTTTCATCTGCATTCATGAAACCCTAACGATGCTGACATCAAGCACCAATGTTGTGAATTCCGTGTAGTAGGAATACATTTTTTTAAATCACTTACATTTTTCTAATTATATGACCTTTAGCAAATTGCTTAAACTCTCTGGGCTTCTGTATAGTTTTCTGTAAAACAGCATTAATATGCATTTCTTCATATGATTATTGTGAATATTAAATAACTTTACTAATACAAAGTGCTTAGTATAGTACCTGGCCCATGATACATGCTGAATAAATATACGTTATTATTATTACTAGAAGTACCTGGCTGCCTCCACTGACTCGATTTCAGTGGCAGGTGGACTTTGCCTCATCCAAAACTATTTCAGACACCACTCAGGCCATCAGAGATTCAACACTTTGGGTTGTCAAATAATCTCTACTGTAACGCAAGAAAATTCTAGTAGGAAATATGAAATGCGACCTAATGGTCGGTCATTCAAGCCTTTTATAAAATAGTTTTCCAAGTGGATTATTTCCTCCTAATATGTTTTAATGAAAAGAAGAATGAGATTAACCATCAGACTCTTGAAAGAGGTAAAGATCTGGAGGACTGACATGGGGGTGGGCTGGTATCACAGTGCTCCGTAAGTCTCTATACTCACCAGGCAGAGAGCTGATCTCCTGATATAACAGATACTCAGAGCTTCAGACTTTTAGGAACAGGTGCCTCCTTACCAGGTACATGGATTTTTTCTGCCATCTACTGGTCATTTTTGAGGACAACAGCCTTTATGCCCACATAAAAGGCGTCCCACCCTGGACAATTTTAAGTACCTCACATAAGTGGAATCATAATTTCACAAGTGTACATATATGTCCAAACACATCAAATTTAATGTACGTTAAATATGTTCAGGTTTTGCATATCAATTATAGTTTAATAAAGCCATTAAAAAAGAAGAAGAAGAATTCACTGGCTCCCAGGCATCTTTTCCAGCTTACACTTTCCAGGAGCTGCCCCTGAGATCTTACATGAGAGGGGAAGAAAAACAAAGGCCTGAGTCCTCAAGGAGGCTCAAACCCCAGACTGGCTATTCAAAGACCTATAGCTTAGCCACTGATTCTCCACATGGCATCAGCCTGTCACTTCTCTCTCCCAATCTGTTTTCTCATCTATCAGATAAGTCACCCTGGCTGGTCCCTGCTAGCTCTAATACTCTGATGTTCTAGTGTCCCCTCAGATTGTAAATCTTTGTTTAAAGAAGTATATCTATACTTCCTTCATTAATAAAACTAAATTGAGGGACTTCCCTGGTGGTCCAGTGGTAAAGAATACACCTTCCAATGCAGGGGATGCAGGTTCCATCCCTGGTCAGGGAACTAAGATCCCACATACCGCGGGGCAACTAAGCCCACGCGCCATAACTACTGAGCTCGCACGCCTCAACAAGAGAGCCCGCGAGCCGCAAACTACAGAGCCCATGCTCTCTGGAGCCCGCGTGCCACAACTAGAGAAGAGAAAACCCGCACACCACAACTAGAGAGAAGCCCGCATGCCGCAGCAAAGAGCCCTCATGCCACAAGGAAAGATCCCGTGTGCCTCAACGAAGATCCCACGTGCTGCAACTAAGACCCGATGCAGCCAAAATAAATAAATAAATCTTTAAAAATAAAAAAAATTTAAATAAAACTAAATTGAGGAGAAATTATAACATTTAGACAGTTAACTAATTTACTAGTCTCTAGGACAACAGAGTGGTAAGGTGGGTGAGCACAATGTTTCCACACCATCTGCCACTTGGGGGGGCTCTTCCTTCTTAATTGCCTTATAGAGGCTGTATGAAACGGATTCATTTACTCTCAAGTCCATACGTAAAATGCAAAGAGCAATGAACAAGTGACTTGTTTCTAATACTCAGCTCTTCCTTGATGAATGACAGAAACGCTTTAACACATAGTCATTTATTCATTTGTTGGATTTATTTAACCTTGATTTTTCCATTTGTCATGACACAGATTGGTTTAATTCTTCCCCAAAAGGACTGCCATGCTCTTTACACATTATCATACTCTCTAACATTCTACTGGCTTCTAAAATCTCTCCTTTCCCTTCATCACTATTCTTTCCAATAATTAAGAGAGAGAAATCTGAAAATAATGGACTCCTTAAGATCCCGCTGGCTTCCCACAGCTGCCATCACTCAGTCCGAACCTGCATCATGCCATCAAAGCATGCATGGATTGGGCCCTAGAAGGGACATTTGTTTACTGCTTTCTCAGCCTCCCCACTTCCCTACCGGCTGCAGCACCTGAACTTTCTTCGAAAAACTATTCCCTGCTATGGCTTGAGTAGTCTTCACCTCACTTCCAAGCCTAGAGTGAACCTGTATTGCCACAGGCCACTCTAAATGACCCTTCTCCTGGCCACAGTGGTCGGTTCAGGGTGGACACATAATCCAACCTGAGTCAGTGATCAATGAAATTTCTGCAGACTTCTGAGAAACAGACTCTCTCCAATCCCTCTGGACAGAAGCAGGACATATGTAGCCAAAGAAGTTGCTTGTACCATCTTGGGGATGAGAGGGGAAAGACTACTAGAAATTGGAGTAAGCACCAAAGAAAAAAAGAAATGGAGAAAGAAACTGAATCCTGGTCAGATCACTGGAGCTCCGGACCAAGTCTCACCCTTTCCCTGCTGGCCAATAAAGTTTGTTAATTATTTAAGGCAGCTTGAGTTGAGTTTTCTGCCTTTTCAAATAATAATAGTCGTAACTCATATAGGTCCCATGCAAACTTTTCCTAGACTTTGCGTTAGTCCTCACAGACTCCTTTCTTTTGATCTCACCAGACTAAAGGAGAATATTCAGGCAGAAGGCCCAGTGTGGGTGAAGGCCCAGGGGTGCTCATCAGGTTCTGGGGTTGCTGACTTGGTCATTAATAACTGGACCTGGGAATGGGGAGAAGGCAGAGGCAAGGGTGACCCCAAGGGGATGGACTTGAGTCACTTCGGGACTGATTGCTGTTGCCATTAAGTTTGGGGGAAGGAGACAAGGTTCAGTTTGGAACAATTCAAATTTGAGGGGAGTTTTCCTACCCAGCTGTGAAAGCTGCTGACTTGTCTGCCACTGCCAGGAAACTGGCAGGTCCTTAAGGGCATGGACTGTGTGTTCTTCATCTTCAATCCATCCTCCAGAAGACCCCAAGGATGGTGTTCAATTAATGAAGAAACAAATAACTCTAAGCTACATTACCCAAAAATAATTAGAGAATAATTAAGTCCTGGTCTCTTCTGTGGGTCTGGTGATTAAGTTTGTGAAAGTTCTGCAATGCCTGATGGTGGGAAGGAGTCTGTCAGTGGGAGAGGTGGCACTGAAGCTGTACCTTGAAGATACTGGTGGAGGAAGGGGAGTAGGGCATTCTAGGCTGGGAGAAGGACTTGGGCAAAGATGCTCCTACCTCCCCATCTGACTGGGGAGTGCCGCTACACTCTGCAGAATTATATCACTGTTCCAAACAATTGGAGAGAGAGCCAGAGGGAAGCAACCAATAAGGGATCCCACGTGATCTGACAACCGGTGACCCATCACAATGGCCAGAGAAGTCAAGGGCACCAGGAAGGAATTGTGTTTGGAGAAATAGGTCGTAGCAGATTAAACAGACAAACAAAAAAAAGGTTCTTAACTGCACCGTTCTACCTCATTCAGCTGAGTCAGGAGACCATTTTGTGTGCCTCTATTGAAATCCAAGGAATAGGAAATGAGGCAGCTGGTGCTGGTGTTTCGTGCCTCTTTTTTCTGATTACATACAAGATGGAGAGAAAGGAGAGGGGACTCTAAGCCACTGTGATAAACAAATCCAGAAGCTAATTGCATTGTTGTGTTCTCTTCGCCTCTGAAGGAATTTTCCAGAGGATGAGTTACAGACAAATTTCTATTTTAAAAAAGGAAGAGTCTAACTCCCATAATTGTTTCCAATTTAAGAAAAAACATCTTCAAAAGGACATCATTACTTCTAAGCTAGTTGTTCCATACGCATTTTAAAAAGAAAATATGGCACAACCTAAAGCAGCTTTCTGTCGGCTATTGGGGATTTGCATGAGAATGATCAAAGGGGCCTTTTTCTTCCTCTCTGAGATATATAACCTATTATCCGTCTCCTCTTAAAAGGCTCTCTGGGTGTTTGCAGTCATTCTTCTATCATGACTGTTTACACTTACAGGCAATATAACTCTCATGGCTGGTTTTATGAATTTCTTATCTATCTGCAAGGAAGTACTTTGAAACATTAGAAAATCCATTCAAATCTTATTTTCTGGCAGCAGGTGACTTGGAAATGATTTTGTGCTCCTTCTTGTTTTCTAATTCTTTGAAGAGTGATGCTGCCGACTGGCTTTACTACTTCTACAGGGAAACGAATCTGGGATGGAGACATTTGTGAAAACAGTGGCCCTCACCCATCATCATTATGCAATTTACACCTTCCGAGTTTTTTGTGACCAGATTAGATTTATCTCAAAGGAATAATGAAATGACTGGGGCCTTGCATTCTGGAAATTTGCTCATGTTTTTGCATTTTAATATGAACACTATACAGTAGAACAGAGGTGGTGTGGAATAGCAGAAGAGGCATGGAATTGGGGACCATGAAATCCCAACTTGGCTTGATGAAATAATTTAACCTTTTAAGGCCTCCGTTTACCTTATCCCTAAAATGTGATTGTTACATCCACTCCAAAAAAAGTACTGAGGATTAAATGAGATAACATATATCAAATATCTCTTATACATGATAGACAGTATTGGTTCAGGGAATAGGTTCAGTTGGGGGGAGGAGCGCACTGCCAGTAACAGCATTATTATTATTGAACTTTAAATATTCATCCAATGGAGAAAAACATTTAAGTAGGAGAGTCCATCTCAAATTATCCATGATGATTGCAAAGGGTTACATAAATAATACGAAATTGACATTTTTCAATGCGGGATATTTTTATTGTTTTATTAAAGCTAATATATGCTCACTTTCAAATGTTTAAATGATACAATTGTATAGTGGGAAGTGAAAATCCCTTATAATTTTATACCTTCCTGCTCTGAGATATGGTGATTATCCTTTCAAATTTGTTTTTGTACACATATAAAAATAGTGCTAGAACAAAATAATGGATTCTTCACTCAACAATAAGACTGGATCTGGATGGGCTGGAGGACCATTTTATCTCTAAGGCCTTATCTCTGGGATGGAGCCCATTGGGAACTTCAGACTTTTGACCCAGTTTGCAGGCCAATAGCAAATGAGGCTTTCGAATTACTCTAACCGAGTGGTCGTGTGCTGTCCATTATCAAATAATGTCTCAAAACATCAATATTTCCTGCTGGACTTCCCTAGAAAAGTAATGACTTTTACTGAAGGATAATTTCAAAAAGGTAAAAATTTGACTCATGTAAACATATGATAAGCACATGTCAACAATTCAATATATATTTAATAACTTAAGAAATCACTTAGATGGTACACCTGGTTCAAAGTAGAGTTCAAGGAACAGAAATTTAAATAGTCATTCAATGGGATGCTGAAACAAATTTGTTAATAGATGCAAAACTGGTTAATGCCCTTCAGGGCCATAAACTGAAATCTTTGGAGTTTAGATTTCTGACTGGACAGAAATGTAAAATTTAACGTCTAAAATCAGTGTTTCAATGCTCCCGTCAAATAATAAGGAAAAAAGTTAAATACGGACGCATTCGCTTAGATAATTAAATAATCCTTGGATGAGACCTTTCACCAATGACCTAGTATGACTTTGAAAGGACATGCTGTCATCTCTTGCTTTATTTCAAAATTGTGCATGTTAACTTTCTTTTTCAAATTCTTTTCCTGATTAGATTGTTACATAATACTGAGCAGAGCTGCCTGTGCTATACAGTAGGTCCTTGTTGGTTATCCATTTTAAGTATAGCAGTGTGTATCTCAAGAATATTAATTATAAGAATAAATATTAGTATTAATTATTCTTAATAGTTATTTAAGCTTGCTCTTGCTTGTTAAAGTCATGTCCCTATTATCTTTTGACTCAAAATCTTTTCACCTGTCTTTGATTTCCTTTTCATGTCTTTCATGCTTTTTATATATATATATATATATATAGAGAGAGAGAGAGAGAGAGAGAGAGAGAGAGAAACAAGATCTTAAGTTACCTTCACTTGCTCTTTTTAATCTTATAGATACATAAAACGACAACAGTGAGACTGGTTCCTTGTCACCAGCCAGGTCAATTCTATCTCCCATTGTAGAGCTGATTCCATCAAAACATAGTAATTAACTATTAAGATTCCTGTTCTATTGTCACTTTTTGCACATTTCTCTAAGTTTCAAGCTTAGAATAAATCCCTCTCATGCTCTATCCCACCCTCAAGACCATATAAGGTGTCTCTTATGTGTCCTAATGCACTTGTCATACTATTATGACACACTTCTTAGCCACCTACCACCACCAACATACTCTCCTATTAACTTGGAATCCTTAAGGGCAAAGACTGTCTTCGTCCCATTTCCTCAGGTCCTGGCTTATACTAGGCACTCAATAAATAATACTTGAATCAAGGAATGAGGTATGGATACTATTCTTATCGTCAATGAAGCAAATGTGAAAATAAATATTAAAAATTAATTCAAAACTTCCTTGCTCTTCTCCCTGCCCTGCTGCCATAGTTTTGTTTTAGTCATTCTACCAAACTTTCTTTGTCACTCAACTTAAACATCGTAAAACTCTCCATCTTTTTATGTTCTAATTAGTACTTTCGCCTTTACTTAGACCATTTACTCTTTAGGCGACATAGCAAGATGGTCAAATTTTGAGTTTCTGAACTCAAAATTGAGCTTAGCTGTTCATAACCAGCTTTACTGAATGGTAACAGGGATTTAATTTTGCTCTGTAGTCAACAGCTATGAAAGGGATTTTTCCCCTCTCAGACCTAAAACCATTTAGTACAGCATTTTAATTTTTTACCCAACACTTCCTTCTTACCCTCTTCCCTCAAAATCACAAGTTGTCCAATCTGCTCTTGCCAAGGGAACTGGATGTTTTCTAGAGACCAGCAACTTCTATGAAAAACTGAGGTCCTACTCTTTCTATCCCTCCCATCACAGATACTCAAGTTTCCCAGGAAGGCCCCCAAAATCAATTATGTTTACACATCCAAGGATTGGGATAGCTGTGGTTATGAGGTGAGGACTTCTCAACAATCACAATTACTTATTGCAGGTGAGCACCCTGTCCACATACAGCCCCTTCGCCTTGCTACCCACTCTACTTCTGCAACTGTAGCACCGCCGAGGACCAAGGGCCCCTTCTCCATGATCTCACAGATACTTCCCAGGGAAGAATGCTGGACCATCATTCATGGCTGACTCCATACCAGCCTCAGGGTTTCCAGACCCTCTGGGGCCAACTACCTAGGGGTCAGAGCGTGTCCTTCCCTGGGGTCACCCACACAGGCTGTGTTGACTCTCAGGTCGTGCTCTCTGATCACCGCAGGGTATCTGAGGAGGGAGGCGCTGTACTTCACAAAATGCCACCCGGTATACTTCTGGTACCGGCTCACCAGGGAGCAGAGATTAGGTTTCAAGGCACTGTACAAAAAAGGATGCAAATGTCACGTGAGTGGCCTCCTAAGCCTTTTTTCTCTGCAGCCCAGGCACTGGTGGTTGTCCCACGTCCTTGTGCCCAGAGCTCTCTCCGTTCTATCTCCCTCTATGGATGACCCCTGCTCTCTCACCTTCTTCCTATTCCCTGGCCGCCTCCTGCCCCAGTTTCCCTCCTGTTCCCCGCCCCCCTCACTCTTCCCTTTAGCCTCTACCTGTATTCAGACCCTTGTCTTTTTAGGGTGGGGTTGTGAACAGGAGTGGGTAGGGGGTGGCAACAAGCCCTGGGTCTCTCTCCACCTCTAGGTTCAGCCATGCCTCCTCTGCTGGCGCCCTTGCCCTCAACCTGATGTCAAAGAGTGTGTGTGGCAGCAGAGAGCCTGTGACTACCATATATGGGAAGGAAACCAGTCCTTGTACTCCATGTGTGCCCTCATGCGCTATGGTCACTGTGAATGGACCAGAATCCAGACCCATAATTATCAACCCGAAACCACTACTCCAGAAACAATTCCTGAGATGCTACCTTTTACATTATAGGGTTTTAATGTTGTTTTTTGACTTGGCTATTCTTAACAGAATTGAGTTAGTTTTGTATACATTCATTGAGGTGAACACTTAAGTTCTGTTTACTTTCTGCAAGTAGTGTATGCATCAATAAAATTTATAAAAATAAATCCCAAGCTTGCCAACCCACCCTGGTAACAAATTCCTTTCATCTTCTCAATTCTTCAATCATCTCTTATCTCTTATTGATCCAGCAACAGCATGCCTGACCCTAATCCCTCTCATTCCAGAGTTCCTGACATTTCCCCAACCTACCAAAAGCAAGAGCCCTGGGTTCACACAAAGGGATAAATCCAGAGAGACTGGAGTCAGTCTCTACCTGACATGCCCTGACCCTTTCCCACATGATACGCAGAAGTAAGAATTACTGGGCCAGGGAGGAAAAATAATCCTTATTCCCACTGAATCAAGACTCCTTTGCAAATATAAAAATCATTCTTTGTCAGAGCAAAGTCCTGAGAATAAAATATGAGACTCAGACTTTTACAAGAACAAAAAGAGGAATATTTTTAGGACTTCAAACTCAAAAGGCACACAATATGAAGAAAAATATTAATAAATTTGACTACTTTAAAAATAAAACATCTTTCCGAAAGTAAAATAAAGCACCATGAACACTATAAAAATATAAGATGCAGACATAGATTGGAATGATAGCAGACTTACAGCATTATGGTAAAAATGAGGTCTCAACAATGAATGTTTTAAGGAATTAATTGAAGTTTTCCTTTGAACACAATTTTTCGCCTTGAAAATTTTCCACAGTCCTTCTGAAAACAGTGTCTTCTCTATTCATTTTATTCAATTTTGGAATAATTTTGGATTTACAAAAAAACAGTACCAAAATGATTACAGAGAATTCATATTTACCTAGTTTGCCCTAATGATAACATCTTATGTAATGATGATACATTTGGCAAAACTAAGTAATTAACATGAATACAATATTATGAACTGAATGACACTCTGTTCAGACTTCTACACCTTTTCCTTTCACCTGTGCCAGAACCCAATCCTGGACACTGCAGAAATTAGTCATCCTGCCTCCTCGGTCTTCTCTGGTCTGTGATAGCTTTTTAGTTTAACTTTGTTTTTGATGACCTTGCAATTTTTCTGGTCAGGTGTTTCACAGGCTGTTCCTCAATTTGGGTTTGGCTGATATGTTTTCATGATTAGACTGGGGCTATCAATTTTGGGGAAGAGGGCCACAAAGAGGAAATATTTTTTTCATTGCACCATATCACAAGTACATAGCATTGACACTACATCACTCATGATAATAACAATGACTACTTGGTTAAGGTGGTGTCTGCCAGGGTTCTCCACTGTAAAGCCATGATTTTTCCTTTTCTACACTCTATTGACCATGCCCGTGGTTATTTTTTTTTTCTATAACTGAACAATGGAATTTAGAAACCCATACCTGGGCGCTGGGTTGTTCATTGTCACTGGGGTCACTGCTTCCAGGCCCTCTCAGTAAACAGAGCTAGAAGATAAATGTATGCATACTAATTCATGTATATATACATAGACATAACTACTTCTATATCTCCCTCAATATATATTATAATAAACATGAGTTCATACTATCTCCAACTATAGAGTAATACATGGTTAATTCTAGCCCTCAACCCTTGATTATTTGTATCTTTTTTCTCTGACAATAAGAAACCTGATTCCCATTTTATATAATTTATTTACTTATTTGTTCGACTCTAGTATACATATAAAGTAGTTTCAGAATTTTCAACATATACACCTGTGAAAATAATTTTATCAACTAGAGTATCAGGTTTATGTAGTTTTTACATACATCTACTCAGATTTATGGTCCCTACCCTTGGGCACAAAGCTTCCCAAAGCATCTGTGTCCATTCTGGGAGAGGAAGCCCTGCAAGGGAGATGGTGTTCCTAGCCCAGACTCAGAAATCTGGGCGGACTTACATGCGGTGTCAGGAATAAAGGCACTGCCCGGTAATTACACCTCTACAATCCCCACCTAATTTATCCAGACTCCCAATTTCAAGTTTCCAAGAAGGAGGTCCTCCCATTTAAAGCTCTCAGAATAAGATAGAGCTCCTGGGGCTTCCCTGGTGGCGCAGTGGTTGAGAGTCCGCCTGCCGATGCAGGGGACACGGGTTCGTGCCCCGGTCCGGGAAGATCCCACATGCCGCGGAGCGGCTGGGCCCGTGAGCCATGGCCGATGAGCCTGCGTGTCCAGAGCCTGTGCTCCGCAACGGGAGAGGCCACAACAGTGAGAGGCCCGCGTACCGCAAAAAAAAAAAGATAGAGCTCCTGGAAAAAGAATTAAGAACCTGAGTGGGTATAGTTATGGTTAATAAGCATAATGGGTGGCTGCAAAATCCATAGACCAATTGCCTGTGATCTCATCCTCCCTGGAGTTCAACTATCAACCCTGGAATCAAAGGATGATTCAGAAAATAGAGCAACTATGGGACAGATGGCATACCTGTCACAGGCTGGGGGAACCAAATGGGCACAAGGAGGTTTTCTGTGGCTACAAGGCCACACACACACACACACATAGATGCACACATACACACACACAGTTACAAAAAATGTTTTAAAATATTTGTGTATACATTGATAACATATATTTCCTAGCTTAGTGTGGTGAGTGCCTAAGTGAAATAAAATTTATCAGTGGCCCAGGCAACAGATACTCACAAAAAGCAAAAATCTATAAAAGACAAACTGACAAACTGTGCCTCATTAAAATGTAAGACTCCCACACTTCAAAAGCTGTAATTCCAAAAATAAAACAATAAGCTTCGGAAAGAAGTGTTATATGCAAAATATACATTATCTGACAAACAACCTGTATCCAGAATACATTAAAGAAAATTTAAAAACCTCTTACCACTCAATAATAAAAAGAGAAACAATACAAATGGGCAAAGTATTTGAATATTTTATAAAACATGGTACATGAATGTCTAATAGTCCATTACAATATTTATTGGAAAAATATATGTAAAACCTCTGCAGGATACAACTTCACATCCACTACAGTGGCTAAATTAATGACTGATAATACCAAGTGTTGACAAGGATTTGAAGTACCTGGAACTCTTCTTTTTTTTTTTTTTTTTAATTAATTATTTTTTTGTTTTGTTTTGTTTTCTTTTTTTGTTTGTTTTTGCGGTACGCAGGCCTCTGATTGTTGTGGCCTCTCCTGTTGCAGAGCACAGGCTCCAGACGCGCAAGCTCAGCGGCCATGGCTCACGGGCCCAGCCGCTCCGCGGCATGTGAGTTCTTCTCAGACCGGGGCACGAACCCATGTCCCCTGCATGAGCAGGCGGACTCTCAACCACTGCGCCACCAGGGAAGCCCCTAATTTATTTATTTTATTTATTTTTGGCTGTGTTGGGTCTTCGTTGCTGCGTGTGGGCTTTCTCTAGTTGAGGTGAGCAGGGGCTACTCTTCCTTGCGGTGTGCAGGCTTCTCATTGCAGTGGCTTCTCTTGTGGCGGAGCACGGGCTCTAGGCACGTGGGCTTCAGTAGTTGAGGCACGCAGGCTCAGTAATTGTGGCTCGCGGGTTCTAGAGCACAGGCTCCGGAGTTGTGGTGTACAGGCTTAGTTGCTCTGCAGCATGTGGGATCTTCTCAGACCAGGGCTCGAGCCCGTGTCCCCTGCATTGGCAGGTGGATTCTTAACCACTGCGCCACCCAGGGAATCCCCTGGAACTCTTCTAAATTGCTCTTGGGAGTACAAAATATGACAACCAATTTGGAAAAAGCCCAACAGTTTCTTATGAAGCTAATGATAAAATTATCATATGATCAACAGATTACAGCCTTAGAATTTACACAAATAATGAAAGCATATGACAACAGAGACTGGTAAGGACTGTATATAACAGCTTTATTCATAATGGCCAAAATCTTGAGAGAAAACAATTTTCCATCAGTAATTGATTGAATAAACAAATTTTGGTTTATTCATACATTGTAACAGTGACTAATAAGAAAAGGAATGAACTATTAGTACAGGCAACATGGATAAATTTTTAAATGACTGTGCTGAGAGGAAGAAGCCATTTACCAAAGAGATTATGCTATATTAACTTATTTATATTAAATTCTAAAATATGCAAAATTAATCAATATTTATAGAAATTAGGTCAATGTTTGTCCAAAGCTGGCATGGGTGAGTGATTAACTCCAAAGGGATATGAGGGAATTGGAGTATTTATGCTATTGTTCTATATCTTGACCAAGGTATTGTTACATAGTGTATTTATTCATAAAAATTCTTTAGACTGTGTGATTGAAATGTGTATGTCGTGTTGTGTGTCCATTTCTTTAACATATTTGATTAAATTAGTAACCATCATTTTACTACTTCTTATATCTATCCCAGTTATATTTTTGGAGACCAAGATCCAAGTCACTGACTGTCTGTAGCCCTAGTAGGAGTCACATCAAAAAATAAAATACCTAGGAATAAACCTGACCAAGGAGGTGAAAGACATATATGCTGAAAATCATAAAACACTGATAAAGGAAATTGATGATGGTTCAAAGAAATGTAAAGATATTCCACTCTCTTGGATTGGAAGAATTAATATTGTTTAAACAGCCATGCTACCCAAAGCAATCTACAGATTTAATGTGATTCCTATCAAAATACCCATGACATTTTTCATGGAACTAGAACAAACAATCCTAAAAGTTATATGGGACCACAAAAGACCCAGAATTGCCAAAGTAATTTTGAGGAAAAAGAACAAAGCTGGAGGCATAACCCTCCTAGACTTCAGATAATACTACAAAGCTATAGTAATCAAAAGAGTGTGATACTGGCGCAAAAACAGATATATGGATCAATGGAACAGAACAGACAGCCCAGAAATAAACCCATACCTCTAGGGTTAATTAATCTACAGTAAAGGAGGCAAGAATAGACAGTGGAGAAAAGACAGTCTCTTCAACAAGTGGTGCTGGGAAAGCTGGACAGCCTCATGTAAATCAGTGAAATCAGAACACTTCCTCACACCATATACAAAAATAAACTCAAAATGGTTTAAAGACCTAACTATAAATCATGACACCATAAAACTCCTAGAAAGGAACATAGGCAAAACATTCTCAGACATACATTGTGGCAATATTTTCTTAGCTCCAACTCCTGAGGCAAAAAGAAATAAAAGCAAAAATAAATAAATGGGACCTATTCCAACTTAAAAGCTTTTGCACAGCAAAGGAAATCATCACCAAAATGAAAAGACAACCTATTGAAAGGAGAGTGTATTTACAAATGATGTGACCAACAGGGCTTAATTTCCAAAATTTACAAACAGGTCATACAACTCAATATCAGAAAAACAAACAAACAATCGAAAAAAGGGCAGAAGACCTAAATAGACATTTCTCCAAAAAAGACATACAGATGGCCAACAGGCATATGAAAAGATGCTCACCATTGCTAATTATTAGAGAAATGCAAATCAAAACCACAGTGAGGTAGCACCTCGCACTGGACAGAATGGTTATCACCAAAAAGCCTAAAAATAATAAATGTTGGAGAGTGTGTGGAGAAAAGGGAACTCTCCTACACTGTTTGTGGGAATGTAAATTGGTGCAGCCACTATGGAAAACAGTATGGAGGTTCCTTAAATATCTAAAAATAGAGCTGCATTACAATCCAGCAATCCCACTCCTGAACATATACCTGGAAAAGATGAAAACTCTAATTCAAAATGATACATGCGCCCCAATGTTCATAGCAGCACTATTTACAATAGTTAAGACATGGAAACAACCCAAGTGCCAATCAACAGACAACTGGTTTAAGAAGATATGGCATATATATACAATGGAATATTACTCAGCCATAAAAAAGAGTGAAATATTGTCATTTGCAGCAACATAGATGGACCTAGAGATTATCATACTAAGTAAGTCAGACAAAGACAAATATCAGGGGCTTCCCTGGTGGCAGAGCAGTTGAGAATCCTCCTGCCAATGCAGGGGACATGGGTTCGATCCCTGGTCCAGGAAGATCCCACATGCCACAGAGCAACTAAGCCCATGTGCCATAACTACTGAGCCTGTGCTCTAGAGCCTGTGAGCCACAACTACTGAGCCCCCATGCTGCAACTACTGAAGCCCAAGCACTTAGAGCCCATGCTCCACAATGAGAAGCCACCGCAATGAGAAGCCCACACACCACAACAAAGAGTAGACCCCACTTGCTGCAACTAGAGAAAGCCCACACACAGCAATGAAGACCTAACACAGCCAAAAATAAACAAAATAAATAAATTTATGAAAAAAAAGACAAATATCATATGATATGACTTATATGTGGAATCTAAGAAATAATATAAATGAATCACTATACAAAACAGAAACAGACTCGCAGACACAGAAAACAAACTTATGGTACCAAAGGGGGAAAGGAGTGGAGGGAGGGATAAATTAGGAGTATGGGATTAACAGATACACGCTACTATACATAAAATATATAAGCATCAAGGATTTACTGTACAACACAGGAAACTATATTCAATATCGCATAATAACCTATAGTGGAAAATGTTCTGAATATACATATGTAACTTAATCACTTTACACCTGAAACTAACACAATATTATAAATCAACTATACTTCAATTAAAAAAATAAAAACTCCAAGGAGAAATGTGTGTGTTTCCTATGGACACCGCTCTATCAAATTCTACAACTCCTAGTATTCCCCTTACCAGAATCTGGATCAAGAAAGAAAACACAAACCACTTAAGTGTTATTAGATTTGAGGAGGTTGGCATGATGTCTGTGAGGGTCTTATTCAAGTTATTTCAGAACAACTGTTCACAGAGTTTAGACAGGTGCTTGGTTTGGTAAATTGTACACCCTGAAGACAGGAGAAATCTTGCCTATATGACTGTATGAGTATGAGTAAGCAGTGACCACTATCCCTACGGAAATCTCTCTGGAGGATGCAGAAAGCAGAGCAAAGTTTACCACGTCTTAATTCTGTGCCCTGTTCAATGCAGACAATAGAAAAAAGGTGGAACAGAAGATGAAGGATTGGCAGAGTCCTGGGAGGAGAGGGAAGGAACAAAAAGACAGCAAGTGGAGCAAACAGTAGCAAGTAAAGCAGGTAGTGACAACAGAGAACAGGGAAGATCAGAAGCTCATCAAAGAGAAAGGGCAAAAACAGATTTAATAAAAGGAACTACGGAACGGCCAAGAGGATAGAGAGGAGAGGAGGAAAGGAAGAGGGAGAGGCAGCAAGGCACAAAGAGAGTCGGCACCAGGTCCTGGGCTGAAAGAACAGCAGATGGGTCATTCATGGTAGAATGACCTGTCCTGTAGATATCGAGAAGGTATCTTAGTTATACTCTTTTCCGTATTTCATGCTACGTCTATTCAATTTTGATTTATTGTTACTCAAAACTGCTCATGAAGACAGAAGTCAAATTTGGAAGGTCAGCACACTGTGTCCACTCTGTGGTTTAAGTGAATCTAGCCCTAATGGCCTCAGGAAACCCTGGGCCGGGAAACAAATCAGCTATGGATGAGCAGTCCTGGGAGGGAGCACAATGTTCTAAGTTACTAAAGAGAGATTATATTTCTGGTCTGTTGGCCAAAACTGAGGGTTCCATGCCAGCGGGTGAGAGAAGGCAAAGGGCTAGGGGGTGTGTGACTCATCCTAGATTAGGTATTTTTGCTGAAAACTCCACTCAGGAATGTAACCATGATAATTTTCCTTACCACTTGCATAGATAAATTCAAATTTCTCCTCAGGAGATCTGATCACCTGCGGAGGAAAGAGAATGATATGGCACTCAGGAATATGTGTGGGGTGGAATGACTGTGGTGTTTGTGTGTAACCCAGACCTGTTAAGACTCCAGACACCCTGCACATTCTCTCAGTCAGAATCTTCCGTTGGCCAAAATCTTCCGTTCTCAAGGGGAGACACCTATGGGGAGGAATCGGTAGGGTTTCCCTGCTAATGCGCTCTCATAGGGCTACATTTTCCTGCTGACATGGCCAAGCCCTAGGATAAAACAGCAATGATTGAGAGGGTGGAAAGAGTATGCATGGGACCCCTCATGTCTAGGTATTCAAGATCCCACTCATGTGCCTCCAGCCAAGACTCAAAATACAAAATGTGCAGCCCCACTGCACTCATACCTGGGATCCTTCCCTCAACCACCTGAGCAGGGTGAACTCTCACCCCTTAGAACCAAATGTTGAAACACCACAGCAAAGGACCTTGCATTCTTTTTTTTTCTTTTTTAAGATTTTTTTTTTTGATGTGGACCACTTTTTTTTAAGTCTTTATTGAATTTGTTATAATACTGCTTCTGTTTTATGTTTCAGTGTTTGCCCATGAGGCATGTGGGATCTTAGCTCCCCAACCAGGGATCGAACCTGCACCCCCTGCACTGGAACCACTGGACCACCAGGGAAGTCCCCAGGACCTTGTATTCTTAACAGACTCCCCAACTTCTAAGCAGCAATCCAGCGGTGTAATAGTGCACAAGAGCAGGCCTGCCCAGGCATGGTGATGAGAGGCAGGAAGATGCAGAGGCCACCAGGAAGGTGGCAGCCAGGTGGGAGCGTGGGGGATAAGGAAAGATTTAGGAAAAGACCTTCTTGCAGTCTTTAATTGACGTAATATTGACAGGATGTAGATAAATAATACTAGTGACTTGTGATAAGTATTCTTTTAATCACCATGAGAAACACAGAGGTTAAATAAATGGAGCATGGACTCAAGGTGCTTGGGTGAAAATCCAAGTTGCATGAACTCCCGACTGAAGTACCTCAGCACAAGTCATTCAACAGCTTTTTGCCTCAGATTCCTCAACTATGAAATGCAGATAATCACAGAACTTCTCTTACAGGATTACCGACAAGGTTACACATTTAATGCACGGAGTACACTTGAGGTATGACCTGAAACCAAGTAAACACTCAAAAAATATGGATTTGTATTGTATACTCTATGGTTAGTAGTTTCTGTTACTAACATAGCTTTAATAAGTAAGGATCTACCTATTTTACACCTCACAAATACTCATAAAAATATAGATTTATCCCCCTAATTTACAAGTATCTCTTCATTCCTAATTATAGTATTAATTTCAATTATAAAGGCAAAAGTAATATCAACGATGCATCGTAACTATCCCAATTTTGTATAGATTAAGAGACAACAACAGGATTCACCAGGGTAGTATTAATCATGGTTATAATGTTATATTAATGTAAATTAACAGTGTACTGAAATCATCCCCATTTCCTAAAGGGAAATCAATACTCCCAAAGAGAATGCCAACATTCTTATGACGACTTTCTTGGCCCTGGTTATAAAGGTCCCGGGATATGAAAGAACGCTTGTAGGATATCAAAAACTGCTCAGAGATTAGTCCCCACAGTCGTTACCCCCCCATTTTCCTTCTAAGTTGGCCGTGAATTTTCTTGGACATAGCCACGTCCCTACACACTCACCCCATGCTGGCCACTCACCAGAGTGAGGCCATGCCCTAGTCTCCCCCCTCCTCTGAGAATGCCCAAGTCTAGGCAAGCACACAGCCACAACACACCTCAACAAACAACATACAATCTTTTTGAGGCTATAATCCCTGACTTTAATCACACACCCTGCCTTTTGCCTCAGGAGGAGGTCACAAATAGGTCAAGGATCAGTTTCTTGTCCCCATGCCCTCTTCTAGGGCCTCTCGGTGCCACCAATGAACACATCCAGCCCCCCTGCATAAGCAAGGGAGAGAAATGCTGTTGAATACATTGCATTTTGTGGTGACAGAATAGTCAGAGATATCAGTGCAGTGAGTATTCATGTCTATTTTACTATATATTCAGATACTCAGGTGCAGAAATAATTATAGATATGCTTATATACAAAATTAGCAGTATATATATATATATATATATATATAATCTATTTATTGAATAGATATTTACTGAATATTTATTCATTTGTTTCTTTGTCTGTTTCTTGGCTCTGTCTCCTGAGCAGACCTAGAAGCACTGACACCTTGAAAGCAATGAGCACATTCAGTGCACAGATCTTGGTTTCTAAACACCATTATCCATTAAAGGGAAACCAGAGCTCTTTGGAAAAAGGGCTGAATACAGGGCTGGGCCAGGTAAAACACAAGATGATCCCATCTATGTTATAAGGACACATGAATCAATATGAAAGAATGCCCAATAGACAAGGCTGGAACCATTTTCCTAGAAAACTATATAACAAATGGAACAATTAAAATATGGGACAGGGCTTCCCTGGTGGCGCAGTGGTTGAGAGTCCGCCTGCCGATGCAGGGGACA
The DNA here is from genome assembly GCF_059928025.1 of Delphinapterus leucas. Lineage (NCBI taxonomy): Eukaryota > Metazoa > Chordata > Mammalia > Artiodactyla > Monodontidae > Delphinapterus > Delphinapterus leucas. The sequence goes on from NC_143148.1 coordinate 50,302,252, forward strand.
CGGGTTCGTGCCCTGGTTCAGGAAGATCCCACATGCCGCGGAGCGGCTAGGCCCGTGAGCCATGGCCGCTGAGCCTGCGCGTCCGGAGCCTGTGCTCCGCAACGGGAGAGGCCACAACAGTGAGAGGCCCGCATACCGCAAAAAAAAATAATTAAATAAATAAATAAATAAAATAAAATATGGGACAATTTTCCTAGCAAAATAAATATATAATATTGAATTATACCCCAAAGAACAAAATAAATATCCATCAGCCCATACCAATATTTATAAAATATTGAATAAATAAATGGAGGGAACAAATCTTCCTTATGGAAGAATTCCAAATAACATGTTGAGATACCTGCCTTCTAAGAAGTGGAAATTCATTTCCTTCCCCTTCAGTATGGGGAGGACTTACCATATGCCAAAGAATAGAATATGGAAAGAAGAAAATCATGATTTTATAATAGAGAAGTAGTGAAGAAACATCTTAGGCAAGCAATCAAGGCTAATTTCAGCAGTGATAACTTTTACTGAAATCATATACCCCCTGACATGATGCAATGAGAAACACACTCTACCTCTGAGTATATTTTAGAAATATACTTTCTCTCTTTTCAAAGTGAAATTTACTTAAACATGTAATGAATGCATTATATTTAAATTACAATTCCTTTGTAAGCCTCTGCTACAACGTACTGAATTTATGACTATATCTATAACCACTGACTCTAAACTAATGCAAAAAAATTAAATGCTGACCATTACAGATTTGCCCTCATTTTTTTTTCTTGTTGAATTTTCTCATCTAGGATCCACTAAGTTAATGCAAAAAATTAATCTCAAAATTTGACTACTGGAGTGTAGGTGTCTTGCCTTCTGGTCTTTCAGGATGTTTGCTGAGAATGTGACTCAAATGAGGTCCTTCCCTATGAGACTGCAACTCATGTTGTTAATGACAGAAGATGGAGATGTCTTAACCTTCATGATGCTTGGTATATATATGTTAAAAAATAATGCTCTTAGTAATTTCCAGATTTTCTTACAAGCATGTTCCAAATTTCTTTTACATACTCTGAGCTCAGTTTTTATTTTTGCAGGCTAAGGGAAATTCAGGGATCTGTATAACATTTGGTTGATACCACCATTGCTTGTCAGGGAGGTGAGTAAGGCAAACAAATGATAAGGATCAGATCTTCTACTAATTTAAGTGATCTGGGTGTGTGGTTAATGCACGCCCTTGACACCACGGCATTTCTATGTGGATGTAACTATCCCTCCTTTCCACATATGATTCTGTATTTAGGCTTTAGAAATGCCTAATATTAAGGGTGAAAAAAATTTAGTGGATTTTCCCCTCAAGTTAGGCAATTTTCTAAAACTTATTTCATGATCTTGTCCCTAAATGATTCATCTAAGAGAAAACAGATAACAAGACAACATCACTAAGCCTGTGAATTCGTTCATGATGCAACACCAAGTGTTACTAATCCCAGCATCAGATGTGAGCCTACTTTGAAGGGTGATGAAGGGTGACATTCTGGGGCTCTGGTGATGATTAGTTAGATGCTCTCCTTTGAAGAGACTTACAAATAAAACAAGCAACCGTGAATGAAATGATTAAACAGGGCCTGTGAAGACCTTCAGAGACTGTTGTGGGTTTAGGCAAACAAGAGAATGCATTAGGTTGTAAGAGACAGAAAAGTAGCTCAAAGTAACTTAAGCAAAAGAGGAAGAATTTATGGGATCTCACAGTGAGGAAATACAGAACTGCCTCTGGCTTCAGACCTGGCTTGACGCGAAGACTGAGTACCTTGAGGCCTCCTGGTCTGCCTCTCCACCTCACACTCTCTGGATTCTTTTGGCGCCTTTCCTCCGATGGGCTCCTATATGCCGGCTCAGCCACCCCACTGAAAAAAGGCAGTCTTTTCTCTTTTCAGGCATGAAAATTTCCAAGGAGACCACCCCAGGGCCATGTGCCCTTCACCGACTGGTCACTAAGGTCTGGGCTGCGGTACTCCAATTGGACAGGCTTGGCCCAAGCCTTGACTCCTCTGTCCAGGGGAGAGTGAGGCCAGGTGATTCATGGACCAAAGGGCCACGTGGGTGAGGGAGGAGAAGTTCCTAAAAGAGAAGAGGAGCGCCACTTTCAGAAAACAGGGGACGGAGATCACAGCCCCTACAGCTCTCTCAAGCGAAAGTGTTCTCTGACCAGAGACACCTGTGATCATATGGCAATCATCCACCAGGGCCTAAGGGAATGCCCCAGAGGGGGCCTCATACGCCATCCACTACCCTGTTACTGTTCTGAGCAAGGTCTACCCAAGCACAACTATGGAGAGACGCTTCTCTGTCTGTTGCAGCCTTGTGGATCTGTGCACTCCATCTGGAGCCCCTCTCTCTCACACAGTAGGGACAGGCTCCCAGAAGCCATGTGTGTACCACGTGATCTTGCTCTACCCACAGCTGACTGGTAAAAGGCAAGTCTCAGAATTGAACTCATCAGATATTTGCTGAGGAACTTGGAATTGGGGCCAACAAGGCAGATCTTCCTATGTGGCTAAACACGAAACATGGGAATTTGAGAGCTTTGTGTGGTTAGGATTTTCATTCAGAAACAAGGAAAGCTGGGGGCTCAGAATTAAATGACAAAGATAGAGAGAGAGGTGTGGAGAGAGGTATAAGGATGTTTGGACAGAGGTATAGGCAGAGGGCAGAGAAAGAAATCTCAGGATTTCCAGTTTCTGATTCCATCCCTCCTGAAGTTCAGCTGCTTTCCATCCAATGTGCCATGAGGTAGGCTCTGATTCCTTACCTCCCTTTTAATGAGCTCACCAGAGCTGGGTTCTCTTACTTTCAACCCAGCATCCTAACCACTATAGCAGTGTTAGGAGATGGGCCAGTGAGTAGGGAGGCTGTTTTCTAGGCACAGGACCGTGGCACAACACAACACATCTCTGACAAAACTCACTCGGTCCCAGGGGTGCTGAGGCTGAGCTGTTCCACAAAGCCCATGAGCATCAAACTAGACCGCCAGAGAAACACATCAGGTTGGAAGAACTGAGTGATGTTCTGCCTGTGCAGGAGGAAGAAGATAGACTCAAGATGGCCCTTGGCAGCTAGGATGTGTGATTTAACCACTCCATCATACTAAAAGAGGGTCATGGGACTTCTCTGGCGGTCCGGTGGTTAAGACTCCACGCTCCCAGTGCAGGGGGCCCGGGTTCCATCACTGGTCAGGGAACTAAGATCCCACATGCCACACGGCACGGCCTGAAAAATAACATAACAACATAACAGAACATAATATAAAATAGGGTCATGTAACCTGGGGCCAGCAAGACAGTCCTGGTTGAAAATATTCTCTAACATCAGCCTGGATGCTATCACAGTGCTCTCTTAAGCATTCATTTACGGTCACACTTACTCAAGATAACACAGCTAAAACTGTTTCCCAGATCTAGGAAGGAGAAGATGTTAACCCATGTGTCACAGTGTCAAGAGAACAATAACATTTCACCTGAATTCATAAAGCTCCAGCAATGCTAACAACAAGCACCACATTGTTAACTGCATGTAGTATGAATAGATAAAAAGGAAAAGTCCTGAGCATTTTTCTAATTGTAGGACCTTGAACAAATTACTTGAACTCTCTGGGCATCATTGTACTTCTTAGTAAAAAAAAAAAAAAAATTGTTAAATAGCCATCACTTCTTAGGGTTATTGTGAAAATTAAATGTGCCAATATGAAATGCTTCATACAGCGCCTAGCATATAGTAAGTGCTAAATAAATATCAGCTTTTATTATTATTACTAAAATTATAGGGCTGCCTCCACCAAGTTAATTTCAAAAGCCCATGAACTCTTTCCTTGTCCAAAATTATTCACACACCATTCTATTACACATTCATCACTTTGGATTGCCAAATCTCTATTGTAATGCAGAAAACTCTAGTAGGAAACATGAAATACCACATTCAAGACTTTTATAGTTTTCAAAGTAGAGGGACTTCCCTGGTGGCGCAGTGGTTAATAATCCGCCTGCCAATGCAGGGGACATGGGTTCAATCCCTGGTCTGGGAAGATCCCACATGCTACAGAGCACCTAAGCCCGTGAGCCACAACTACTGAGCCTGCACGCCACAATTACTGAGCCTGTGCTCTAGAGCCCGTGAGCCACAACTACTGAAGCCCATGCACCTAGAGCCCAGGCTCCACAACAAAAGAAGCCACTGCAATGAGAAGCCCGCGCACTGCAACAAAGAGTAGCCCCTGCTCACCTCAACTAGAGAAAGCCCACGCACAGCAACAAAAACCCAACGCAACCAAAAAAATAAATAAATAAAATTTTAAATCCCTAAAAAAAAGAAAAGTAGATTATTTCCTCCTAATGGGTTTTAACGAAGAGAAAGGTGAGATTAACCACAACACTCTTCTGACAAGTACAGATTTGGACAAGTGACATAGAAGTAGGTGGGCAGTGTTATAAGCGGTGGGCTGAGAACAGAACGTCTTGATGGAAAATTTGATGATATCACGATGATCTGTAATTCTCAGTACTCACCAGGCAGATGAGCCGGTGTCCTTAGAAAAACTCTAGACTGTCAAAGCTCCATAATTTTTGGAGCACATGTCTACATATACAAATCATATATTTTTCTGCCATCTACTGGTCATTTTTGAGAAGGACCATAGTCTTTACGTGAGCAGAGACGGCAGGGTCTTGATGCTGCTCTTCTTTCTTGGCCTACCTGGGGCCTTGCCCACAAACCTCACTGGAACTGTGGAGTGTGAACTGGGTTTGTGGGATAAGTGACAGGGCTTTTGGGGTTGATGACGGTGGTGTATGGAGACACTGATGGACATATGTGGGGTAGTGAGTATCGATCCGTGGGCTTACAGAATGGGGTTTATATTTTCAGGAATGGGTTGTCTGTGGACTTTTATATCCCATCGAGACCAGTCATTGGATGTAGGCTGCCGCTTATGGGTAGGAAACCAGTCCTTGCACTCCAAGTGTGTGCCCTCCATGACTGGTGGCTGTGAATGGACCCAAGTTGATGTGGCGCCCAATCCTTCCCCTCCAAAGAAGAATCCTGAGGTACACCTGCCCACTTATAGCCTGAATCCCAACAGTTCCCCAGCACACATGATAACTTTTCTGGACACAACTCTACCGTTCCACCCAAGGACCCCACCAGCTCATCCAACTGTTAATCCTGTGACCTTTCCATCCAGACCCCTAACAACTACGTGGAATGCAAAAACTCCTCCAGTTCATTTAAACTACTTGAAGTTAGTCCAAGCAGTACTTCAGCCTGTCCTTTCACTGTAGGGTTATAATGTTTGGTTCCTTGATGTGGGAAATGGGGACAAGCTGGGGTGATTTTGTGAAAGTTCATTGAGTTGTACCCTTAAGTTTTGTTTACTTTCTATAAGTAACATATGCATTAATAAAATTTATGAAAATAATATGAAAATAAATCTCAGGATAACAAACTCCATCCTGATGAAAAATCCCCTTGATCCTCTGTATTCTTCATTTCCCTTTTTTTTTTTTTTTTGCGGCACGCGGGCCTCTCACTGTTGTGGCCTCTCCCGTTGCGGAGCACAGGCTCCAACGCGCAGGCTCAGCGGCCATGGCTCACGGGCCCAGGCGCTCCGCGGCACGTGGGATCCTCCCGGATCAGGGCACGAACCCGCGTCCCCTACATCGGCAGGCGGACTCTCAACCTCTGCGCCACCAGGGAAGCCCTTCATTTACCTTTTATCTCTTATTCATCCAGCAAACTCATGCCTGACCCTAACCCTTCCCATTCCAAAATTCCTGCCATCTTCTCACTCCATCCAAAGCAAAACACAGCCTGGACAAAGAAACAGATCCAGTGGGATCTGGAGTCAAACTCCACCTGACATGCCCCGAACATTCCCTAGATGATTCGCTGAACCCAAGAATCATTGGGCAAGAGAAGGGAGGGTATTCTAGCTCCCAAAGAGTAAAACTTTTAAAATTTTATCATAACACAAAGGAGACTATCTTTAGGACTTCAAGATACAAAAGGCACAAAATATGCAGGAAATTGTTAGTGAGTTTGACTACTTTTAAGTAAAACATGTTTCCAAAAATAAAATAAAGCACAGCCAACACTATGACAACACAGTAAGGTGCAGACACAAGTTAGATATGAGTCTGAACAGTTCATATTTTGGGAACTGATTAAATGTCTCCTTTTAACATAATTTCACAACACCAAACTTTTCTAGAGTCCTTCAAAGACAGCGCATTCTCTATTTTGTTTTGTTCTATTCATTTTTAGACTTTAGAATAAATTTAGATTTGCAGAAAACATTCTAAGATGGTACACAGAATTGTTTACAGCCTTAACCTAGTTTGCCCTAAGGAGAATATCTTACATAACCAGGGTACATTTGTCAAAACTGAAAAATTAATATGGGCACAGTACTATTAACTAAATGACAGACCCTGTTCAGATTTCACCAGTTTCCCCATTAATGTCGTTTTCTGTGCCAGAATCTAATCCAGAACATCACAGCATTTAGTCACGTTTCCTTAGTCTCCTCTGATCTTCGACAGTTTCTTAGTCCTTTTTTGTACAACTTAGAAAATGTAAACAGTATTTATCGATCATATATTTTGTACTATATCCCTCGATTTCTGTCTCCTGTATTCTCATTATTAGGCTAGGGTTACATTTTTTATGGGAGAAAAAAATCCCCGTAGAGCAAGTACCCTTCTCATGAAATCATAACAGGAGTATGTTATATGCCCGTGGTATCTCTGGTGATGTTAATTGTGATCATTTGGTTAAGGTGGTTTCTACAATGTCTTCTCCAACGTAAAGCCACTTTTTCTTTTCTCTCTCCATACCCTATCTTTTCTTTTTTTTTTTTTTTTTGGCCGCACCGCAAGGCTTGTGGGATCTCAGTTCCCCAACCAGGGATTGAACCTGTGCCCTCAGCGGTGAAAGTGCAGAGTCCTAACCACTGGACTTCCAAGGGAATTCCCTCCATACCCTAACATTAGGAAGTGAGCCAGAAGTCCAGCCTACACTCCAGGGAAGGGAAAGTAATTGGAATCAATTCAAATTGTTCTGTAAGGAAGATCGACCTCCTTTCCCCCCATCTATTTATGCATTCAATGATTCATTCACATTATCATAGACTCGTGGATATTTAGTTTCTTGGGTTATATAATCCAGTACTAGTATTATCTATGTATTTGCTCAAATTGTTCCAGCTTTGCTTATTGGGAGCAATTTCAGGTTGGCTCCTGTACCCATTTGCAAACCCCATATTTTTTAAAATCAGAGAATGGTATTTAAAAGCCAGTATCTAGAGGAGTAATGTCAGAAAAATGGCAGCTCTAAGCTCTTGTCTCCCCACAGACACATCAAAAAACAGAAACTATCAGAACCAATTTTATCAGAACTCTCCAGCAATCAACAATGTACAGCAACCAAGCCAATGCTGAATCAAGAAAAAAATGAATCTTCAAAATTGTAGAAAAGTTTTGTGGTTATTTTATTTGCCCTTATTCCACCCCTCTCCCCAGCCAAGCAGCAGTTTTAAAGCAGTAGCAACCTGCATTCCCTGAAAGGAACGCTTCTCCCTGGATCAGGAAGGAACTGAGTAGACCTTTTTTTCAAATTACTGTATATCTGTTCAGATCTGTCTGGGGGCTACCTATAAAACTAATAAAAGTTCCTCATCTCTGTTTCATCTAACTTGGAAGCCAGCACAGGACAACAGAGCAGAAAAGTAACAGGCATTCCTCAGAAACACTACAAGGCCTATTAACTACCCTCAGATGCCTGGGGTAAAAATATTACCTTCAAAACATTCAATAGATTGCTTAAGGCCAGAGAGCAAAACTTCAGAGCAAAATCTGGGAAGACTTTCTCTGGGAAATCACGCATTCAAAAGCACTCACATAGACAGGGAAGTTAGAAGGTTATGCACAGGCCCAGGACAAGGCACATGCTCAGAACAGACCTGAGAGGATGCTAAGTTTTCACCTGGGATTGATCCAGTGCAAGCATAGTTTATGTGGACCTGGTCAACTCAGAGTGAGCTGTTATTTGGGCCAGGATTCTATTAATTACCTGGATGTCATATGATCCCAAATCAAACTTGTTTCTCGGGATAGCAATGTGAACTCAGACCTGTGCTGAACAGTGATGGAAATGGTCAGTTAGACTCCTTGTCCCAGTATATAGTTACCAAAAGGTCCAGAGTCCCATTGGAGGACCAGGAAAATGTTTACTGTATGGTGTTATAGGGTCTTCCCTTCTGTGGACCAATCCTCTCCAGCATTTAGTGTGTTCCCAGTAAAGACAGTGGCTCAGGACTGGGGAAGTGTTCAGTTTGACAGCTTCCCTGAGCCTCCCACCCCTCTTTTACTTCATTTGATTGTACAGATTGAGAACTACCATGATGGCTGCCCATCTGTTCTGCTTTGGGTGGACTCTTTTCTATTACTTATCTCGATTACTTTCAGCCATTCAGGCCCCTTTGTCTTCCATTCCCACCTTGTAGCTCACGAAGATAATCGTGTCACCAGGCTTTTGACGGTTAAGTGCTATACCTAGTACCTATATTCTTGGTTACCTACCATTTCCAATGCTATTAGCGAGCTCAGATCTGAATGGCATTTCCTATCTTCAGTACTGAGCTTCGAGGGGAGCCACTAAATAACTTTCTATGATTCAGTGCATTACTTCTGGATGATATAAACGGTTATCTCATGGGCCCTCTTAAAGAACTGAGATGTCTGATAGTTCCTCTGGTCTTACATAGTTTATCCACTCCAACACGCCTACTTCTGTGCGTCTATGTTACCTTCTTCTGTCTGCTATGGCATTTCTGGTTTTTCTCCATCAAGTACTTTAGTTATTACACATTGCTAGGAGCCATCCTAGAGACAGGTTGACACCATCTAAAACAGTTCCTGCCTTGGTGTTAAATCCTGTATCCTTGGTGTTCCTATCCAAATGGAATCTTCAATACCACCTGGCCAGCAACCTCAGAGTCTGGTTCCACATCCACTCCATGGCTCTTGCCAGTACATGATATCTATGTACTGTCATTATACTGAGATATTGTCTCTATTCTCCTAGCAGGCTCAACGTGTCCCTCACTGGGATACATTATGACCTTTTCATAGGTATTGACTTAGTAGGGAAGCCCTTGAAAGGCTCTGAGTTAGGAAAATATTTGGTAGAACGTGACAGAGTGCAGCACCAGGGAGAAATGGCTGATTCCAGGACAGAAGCAGGGACAATGCAAAATGATCCCAGGGCATCATCTTGTGCCACAAGTCAAGGATGTAGAGATTTTTCCAGCTTTATTGAGATATAATTGATAAAACTGTATATATTTAAAGTAGTTAACATGATGGTTTGATATATGTATACATTGTGAAATGATGACCACAGTCAAGCTAAATTAATACATCTATCAGCTCATATAGTTGCATTTTCTTTAAAAAATTATTTCAGTGCTATGAGAACCCTTAATATACTCTCTTAGCAAGTTTCAAGTATACAGTACAGTATCATTAACTATGGCACCATGCTGTACACTCAATCCCCAGAACTTATTTATCTTATAACTGAAAGTCTGTAACCCTTGAACCCACCTCTCCTCCATTTTCTCCACCCCTCGGTGACCGTGGCCGAGAAGAAAGCACAATTTTTAAATAAATACATAAGAGTTACAGATATCCCAAAAGGAAACAGGAATTGATCTCAAAGAGATCTCAATGGCTAAAGCTGGAATAATTTGCCCAAAATATATAGTGACAGTATAGGATTATGCCCAAAAAGAACAAAATAAATATCACTAACTATATGGATATAAATTAAAGATTGAATAAAGAAATAAATGAGGAAAAGAGGCAAATCCTTCCTACAAAATTTTTCCAAATAACATAACGTAGATACCCCTAGAGCAGTGGTCCACAACTTTTTGGTACCAGGGCCCGGTTTTGCGGGAGACAATTTTTCCACAGATGAGTTGGAGGGAATAGATCAGGTGGTAATGCGAACGATGGTTCAGGCGGTAATGCGAGCGATGGGGAGCGATGGGGAGCGGCAGATGAAGCTTCGCTCCCTCGACCGTCGCTCACCTCCTGCTGTGCGGCCTGGTTCCTAACAGGTCACAGCCTGCTAGAGGTCCACAGCCTGGGGGTTGGGGACCACTGCCCTAGAGGACTTCACTTCCTTCTTTGAGTGCAGACTGGACTTAATGACTCACTCACTTCCAAAGAATAAAGTATGGAAAGGTAAAATTAGCAACTTTACAGTGGAGAAACCTGACAGGCACCTTCAACCAAGTGATCAAGGTGAATATCACCAGTGATGGTTCATACTGATATCATGTATCACCTGATATGATACAATAAGAAGGGGAATACACCTCTATGGTATTCTTCTTGAAAATCCATAACCCAAATTTAAACAAGAGAAAACACCAGACAGACAACAATGAGGGACATTCTATAAAATACCTGACTAGTACTCTTCAAAACTCTCAAGGTCATGAAAAGCTAGGAAAGATTGAAAACTGCCACATATTGTAGCAGACTAATGGCACTTAAGGAGTCAATGTCATCTGTTATCCAGAATTTGACCAAGGAAGTGAAAAAAGATATGGGTGGCAAGACTGATTAAACATGAATAAAGTTTATAGTTTAGCTCATAATATTGTACCAATGCTAATTTCATAGTTTTAGCAAATGTACAATGGTTGCATACCATGTATTTTATGTGCTTTCCCTGGGGAAACCGGATGAAAGGTATACAGGAACTCTCCATACTAAATTTCCAAAATTAAAGTTCATTTAACAAGTTAAAATGTAAAAACAAAATTGTGAAAAGGCCCTTCCTAAGAATAAACAAAATAAAGCAAAGGAGTCTAGGGCAGGTGGAGTTGGTGACTTGTATTAAGTAACCTAAGAAGAATGATTCCACTTGATTTGTGAACCCATCATCAGCCTGTATTTCTCTCACAGACATGCCCAAAAGACAAAAATAAACTACAGTTGACTATTTATCTCCTCAGGAGCTTGAGAGCCCTGCAGAAACTCTGTGGAGTGTCTCAGCCAAGAACGCCAAAGGAGCAGCACTTTAGAACAGTGGCCTAGGCTAGGGATATGTCATCTCCAGCATCTAGCTGTAGAATTCTTTGTGCTTAACCTATTCTGAATTTGTTGAACTTCTTAAATGCACATATTAATACTTTTCCTCATATTTGAGCTTTCAGCCATTAAATGTCTCTTTTTGACCCCTCCCTCCCTTCCTTCCTTCCTTCCCTTCTCCCTCCCTCCCTTCCTCCTGTCCTTCCTTCCATCTCTCTCTGGGATTAGCATTGCATGTTTAATGTAGTATGTTTAATGGTTTCCCAAGGGTCTCTTAAGATTCTCTTATTTTTCTTTGAATACATTCTTCTATGTCCATCAATTGGACAATCTGTATTGATCTATCTTCAGTTTTGCAGATTTTTCCTTCTGCTAGCTCATATCTGCTGTTGAACCTCTCCAGTGAATCGCCCATACCAGTTATTGTATTTATTTAACTCCAGATATTCCTACTAGTTCATATGTATGATTTCAATGTATTTATTCATGTTATCAATTTTATGAGTCATGTAATAGTATTTTCTTTGATTCTTTAGTTTTTAAAGCATATTTATAATACCTGTTTTGAAGTCCTTTTCTACTAAGTCCAACATCTTAGCCCCCTCAGAGAAGATTTCTATTGATAGATTTTTTTCTTCCTGTGTATAAGGAACACTTTCCTACTTCTTTGCATGCATTCTTGGAAAACTGGCATTTTAGATAGTATATTATACTAACTTTAGATTCTGTTGCTGCCTTGTGGGTGGTTGTAGTTGATGGATTTTTATTTGTCTGTTTAGTGACTTCCCTGGACTAATTCTGTAGTCTGCTTCTCCCTCAGTGTGTCTGTGACTGCTGTCATCTTGTTGCCTAGAGCTTGAAATTCCATTCCTACATCCTCATTGCTTCCCTACAATAATAAGATGGCATTTTTTCCTATCCCAACTAGAGAGTATGGGGAGCTTTATGGAAATGATGGAGCAGGAGAAAGGGATTCACTAAATCTGTATTTGATGTCCTGGTAGACCCTTAAGAAATGTATGTATGAAAGGGGCTATAACCAACACAGAAGAAAGTTTGAGAAGTGAATTACAATATAGAAAACCAAACAGGTTTCAAAATTGGCCTCTGGGTAGCACACACGTGAGGGAGACAAGAGTCACACTGCAAAGGCTTTGAAAGCTAAATTCATAGCTGAGCTACAGCCCATAAAAGCAGGTCAGAATATGCGTTCCAAACCAAAACAGACTGATCACTTACTAAAATGGAAGATTTTCAAAGGAACCATGTACAAACAAACAAACAAATAAACTCATAGAAAGAGAGATCAGGTTACCTGAGGCAGTCGTTGGGGGAAGGGGAAATTGGAAGAAGTCTGTCAAAAGCACAAACTTCCAGTTATAAGATAAATAAGTACCTGGGATGTAACGTACGATATGAACAAATAGAATTACCACTATCATATACAGTGCTCATATATATGTTATATATTAAAGTTGTTACAAGAGTAAACCTTAAGAGTTCTAATCACAAGGAAAAAATCTTTTTCTGTTTCTTTAATTTTGTCTACATAAAATGATGGATGTTCGCTAAAGTTATTGTGGTAATCATTTCATGATGTATATAAATAAGTCAAATCATTATGCTGTACATCTTAAACTTAATACAGTGCTGTATATCAATTACATCTCAATACAACTGGAAGAAAAAAAAGCAAATGCAATACCATAAACCAAATAAATAAATAATAAATAAATAAATAAAAGGAACCATGCCATATAATATTCAACAAGCCCAAGACACAGTCTAAAATAGCATAGTTGCATTCTCCCTTGTAGACCCAGAGTTTGCCTTGCTGCTACTCCCAGCTAGAAATCATCCCTAGTAATTCCTGCTGCATATATTCAGTTTTAATTTCTTGTGACTCAGAAAGGCTCATGGGAACAGAGGTCATAGCCCAGAGCCACCTCAGTGTGTAGATATCCACAGACAAGAACACGTTGTGGTTTACAAATAGTCTGTTCCAGAGACTCAGGGCACCCTGGGGCAGGTATAGAATGGACATGGCTGGTCAGTACTGGGAGACTCATGAAGAATAATGTGCAGGGAGTGGGACCTTTTGTCCTGGGAAGATGGGTTGGGTACACTTTTGAGGAACACATACCAAGGGTTAGGGGTAGGAGTCTGGACAATGGTCAACTTAGCCTAGATGAGGAACCAAGGTAAGTGCCTCCTGAGAAGTTCAACTTCTCCCGCGATGTCCACTTTTGGATGTAAATAGTTATCCTCCTTAGACGTTATACAAATGAACTCATACACTCTCTCAGTTGCCTTGATCATCTATAATGAAAAATAGGAGCGTGGCATGGCCTGAAGAGTATGGAAGTGTTTTAGTCAGCTTAAGCGGCTATAATAAAATAGCATAGACTGGGTGGCTTAAACAACAGACGTTTATTTCTCACAGTTCTGCAGCCTGGGAAGTCCAAAACCAAGGTGATGACAGATTTGGTTTCTGGTGAGGGCCCACTTTCTGGTTTGCAGATCACTGCCTTCTTACTGTATTCTCACATGGTGGAGAGTGAGCAAGCTCTCTGGTCTCTTCTTATAAGGCCACTAACTCCATGATGAAGACCCATCCTCACGGCTGTCTAAACCTAATTACATCCCAAAGGCCCTACCTCCAAATACCATCACACTGGGGGTTAAGGCTTTAACATATGGATTTGGGTGGACATAATTCAATCCATAGCAGAATAATGCCCCCCTCCCAATATGTCTGTGTCTTAATCCCAAGAACCTGTGATTATGTTACCTTACATAGCAAAAGGGAGTTTGTTGGCATGATTAAATTTAAGGACACTGAGTTGGGGAGATTATTCTGGATTATCTGGGTGGACCCGATTTAACTGTGTGAATATTGAAAAGTAGAGAACCTTTCTTAGTTCTCAGTCAGAAAAGTAAATGTGGCGACAGAAGAGTACTCAGAGAGATGCAACACTGTCAGCTTTGGATATGAAGGCAGGAGACCATGACCCAAGGAATATAGGAAGATTGTAGAAGCTAGAAAAAGCAAGGAAACAGGTTCTCCTCTAGAACCTCCAGAAAAGAACACATCCCCAATGATCTTTTTTTTTTAATTAATTAATTTGTTGGTTTTTTTTTTTGGCTGAGTTGGGTTTTTGTTGCTATGTGCAGGCTTTCTCTAGTTACGGTGAGTGGGGGCTACTCTTCGTTGTGGTGCATGGGCTTCTCATTGCGGTGGGTTCTCTTGTTGCGGAGCACAAGAGCACAAGCACAGGCTCTAGGCGTGTGGGCTTCAGTAGTGTGGCACACGGGCTCAGCAGTTGTGGCTCATGGTCTCTAGAGCGTACGCTCAGTAGTTGAGGAGCACGGGCTTAGCTACTCTGCGGCATGTGGGATCTTCCCGGACCAGGACTCGAACACGTGTCCCCTGTATTGGCAGGCGGATTCTTAACCACTGCGCCACCAGGGAAGCCCTCCCAATGACGTCCTGATTTTTAGCCTGGTGAGTGAGATCCATGTTGGGTTTCTAACCTACAGAACTGTAATAAGACACATTTGTACTGTTTTAAGCCACTGAAGTTGTGGTAAGTTGTTAAAGCAGTAAGAGGTGATGAATACAAGGGAATCTGTGGGAATCCAGAGTCCTAAAATTTCAAGAGAATTTGTTGGGCTCTAGGAATTCACCCAACCCCATTCACCCAGAGCTGTTTTTAAAGGCCTTGTATTTTGGTGGGGACATGGAGGTTGGAAAAGTTCATTTGTTTAAATGTTGATTTCATGGACAGGCATATTCCTGCTAATATGGCCAGGATCCTGGAATTTAACACAGGAGGCTGGCCAGGGTAAGAAAGGAGTTACAATTCAGGAATTCCCTGCTATGAAGAGACTAAAGAATTTATCCTTACACATATACCCAAACCTTTGGAGGAGAAAGTGTGCAGAGACCCTTTCCAGGCTCCCCTAACATGAATCAATGGGCCTGTGCAATCTGGGAGATTTGATGGGGGTTGAAAATGAAGGACAATCTGTTTTCCTGTGGAGGCTGCAGTGACACTGAGGGGACTGGCCACAAATACCAGATAATTCTGGATTAAATGTGAATTCCCAGTTCGGTTTATGATATTGAGCATCTGTCGTGTACTGATTAGTCATGTGCATACCTTAGTTTAAAAAGTATCTATTAGAACCCTTTGCTCGTTTTTATTGGGTTGTATTCTTCTTATTAAGAGTTCTTTCCATATATTCTTTGTCTGAGAATTTGAGACATTTAAAAATTTTTAAATGTGCAGTGGTATCTCACTGTGGTTTTAAATTGCATTTCTCCAATCCTTAATGATGTTGATCATCTTGTATGTGCTTATTTACCAAATGCACACTTTCTTTGGTAAAATTTCTTTGTCAATTATCTATCTACCTAATCTATCATATTCTCTCAGTCTGTGTTATTTGTTTTTATTTTCGTGGTGTATTTTGAAGTCCAATTCATCTATTTTTTTTTTTTTGCATGATTGATGCTTTTGGAGACATAAGTGAAAAAAAACGTTCCTAACCCAAGACTGTGAAAATTTTTCTTCTGTGTTTTCTTCTAGAAATGTATAATTCTAACTTTTATGCTTAGGTGATTGACGTATTTTATATTAATTCATTGTATGGTGTTAATTTAGGGTTGAGTATTTTTTTTCTGTATGAATATTTACTGTTCCAACTCCATTTGTTGGCAAGACCATCATTTCCCCCACTGAATTATCTTGTCATTTTTGTTGCACCGTAGAGGTGGGGGGTGGGGGGGAGGAGTTCTCTAGTGTGGTCCATTGATCTATATGTGTAAACTTTCTCACTATCATATATCTTTTTTTTTTTTTTTTTTTTTTTTGCGGTACGCGGGCCTCTCACTGTTGTGGCCTCTCCCGTTGCGGAGCACAGGCTCCGGACGCACAGGCTCAGCGGCCATGGCTCACAGGCCCA
Organism: Delphinapterus leucas; assembly: GCF_059928025.1. NCBI lineage: Eukaryota > Metazoa > Chordata > Mammalia > Artiodactyla > Monodontidae > Delphinapterus > Delphinapterus leucas. Next base: position 50,318,361 of record NC_143148.1, read on the forward strand.
GCCGCTCCACGGCACGTGGGATCTTCCCAGACCGGGGCATGAACCCGTGTCCCCTGCACCGGCAGGCGGACTCTCAACCACTGCGCCACCAGGGAAGCCCTATATTTCTTTAATATAACCTAAGTATGTGATTAAACCTGCTAGTGTAGGTATTCCCTCATTTTTTAAATGGTTTTAACTACTCTAAAATATTTGCATTTTCATGTAAATATTAAAATAATCTCATAAGTTTCCTCAAAAATGCACATTACGGTTTTCATTACTATTATATTAAAAAATGAAACTTCTGTGGAGTTCTCCAATCAATGATCATAGTATACATCCCAACGTATTTACATCTTCTTGGTTTCTTGCAGCAAAATTCTAGTTACCTGGATACAGGTCTTGCACATATTTTGCTAAAATTCCCACTAACTGTCTTGTGGTGTTGATGCTATTGTTTATCCTCTTGATTTTTTAAATTTCATTACTTTTTTATGTTAAACATTTTATTAAATATGCAGTAGTATCTCTTTGTGATTTTAATTTGCAGTTCTCCAATGACTAATTAGTTCAGCCCTTTTTATATGCTTATTTACCATCTGTAGAACTTCTTTTGTAAAGCAGTTGTTCAATTTTTTGCCAATTTTGTATTTGGTTATTCATATTCTTGTTGAAATTTGAGAGTTCTTTATGTATTCAAGATACAGTCCTTTACTAGCTATGTGATTTTCCCCTAATCTGTTGCTTGCCTTTTATTCTTTTTTTTTTTTTTTTTGCGGTACGTGGGCCTCTCACTGTTGTGGCCTCTCCCGTTGCGGAGCACAGGCTCTGGACGCGCAGGCTCAGCGGCCATGGCTCACAGGCCCAGCCGCTCCACGGCACGTGGGATCTTCCCAGACCGGGGCACGAACCCGTGTCCCCTGCATCGGCAGGCAGGCTCTCAACCACTGTGCCACCAGGGAAGCCCTCCTTTTATTCTTTTAACAACATCTTCCAAATAGCATAATTTAAAGTTTAATGAAGTCCAATGTTTCAAAAGGTTCTTTTTTCAGCTTTGGTGATTGTGGTTCAGGATGATTTGTGAGACTATGATCAAGAAGAAAATCAGAAGCACAGATATCTCAAGACTCGAGTGTAGGAGAGTATGCCTCGCAGGTTACTTACTTGGATCTTGGCAGAGCTCAGTTTTTTGCCTTGAGACCCTCTTCACCTGCCTCATGACATGGCAGCTGGCTTCCCCTAGAGCAAGAGAGATGAGGGAGATCAAAAGAGTTTGCCCAAGAAGGAAGATGCAGTCTTTATAACCTAATCAGCAAATGGCATCCCATTACTCTGCAACATTCTATGCCTCAGAACTGTCATTAAATCGAGTGTACACTCAGATGAAGTCTTTACACACAAGTATGAGCAACAAGAGGCAGGAATAATCGAAGGATATCTTAGAGGCTGTTTACTACAGTTCACCCTCTGGCACTAAAATTCACAACACTTCCACAGGCAAAATACTCATCCCCTCCCGTTAAAGTATAAGCTAAAATATCCGGAATCTTATCATCTAGATCAGGTCCAGATATGGGTGAAACACCTCTGGTGTATTTCCTTTTGCAAATTACCAGAATCATCCCATTTCATGGAAGGGAACAGAGATCTCAAGTACTTGTAGCCATACATTAGGCCCTGGGAAGGCCCTGGCTAGATCTTGTGGAAGGTCACACAAAGATCTGAGGCCAGTTATGAAGCTCCCAGGTCACACAAAGATCTGAAGCCAGTTATGAAGCTCCCAGGTCCTAGACTGGGCTAATTATATGCAACATTAATGGCTTCATCTTCAGCCTAAGAATGTCCAAGACCTGTCAGGCCCTCAATGGAAGGAGATGCACTGGTCAATAGCTCGTGGCTCCCACCCCAATCTACGGGGCTGGCCATGCCCAAGCCATTACTAAGGCCAGTCCATGCCTCATTATGGGACGGGGAGAGAAGCAGGCTTTCTCTTATCTGAGTCTTTGAGGCCTCAACCAGCTCATCTGGTCTGCACTACAACTTGTTGACGTCCTAAAAGGTCTCAGGTCTCCTTGACCCCTGGAGACCCTATGTGCAGCAATCATAGGAGAGCACAAGTCAAGCAAGGAAATGTGCAGATTGAATCAAGGACTTAGTGAGAGGGCAATTACGGGTCAGAAAGCAGTCACCATGCCTTCATAAATTCTGGATACACACTGGTCTGTAACCAGACCATCAGCTCCTTCCCAGTCCTGGCAAGGCCCAGGGCCAAGGAGGTGTTTGGCTAGAGGATGCAGGCAGGTCAGGCTCTGGTGGCCCTGTTCTCCTCCAGGGCTCTCCTCTTGGGCTGTGACCCCAGGTCATAACCATTCTCCAAGATCTTCTCCGTACACAGCAGGAGATCACTCACTTCAGAATTAAATCCATTCGATCAGGCACGCTCTGGACCTCTCAAAGTCCCCAGGGTACTGTGGAGGAGACAGGGTTTGGCAGGATGGGCCTTGACTAGCTCATCTAGTCTGCCATGATGCCTGAACTCCCAAAGTGAGTGCCTCCTGCCTCGAGCCGTGTAATCCCCCAAAGACCCTCTGAGAACAGGAGCAGGAAAAGGGATATAGGGCCACTGGGATTCAGAGGAAAACCAGATTGTAGATAGGAGGAGGTCACAGGCAGTACAGGAACCTCTCCCCATGCACCATGCCCTTTTCCACAGACCTGTCCATTACCCCATGAGCCATGGCCCTGTCCCTGCCTTGGACTGGGAGCCAGGCTTACAGGCTCATCAGAGAAAAAGGGTCAAGCTGCCAATGGCATCCATGAGGCACAACCCTACTCTTCGAAGTACACCCACATCTCAAGACCATCTCCTGTGCGCGTCTAAGACCTTGTGGGATTTACCAGTCAAATGTAACACTCAACCCTCCAAACAGGCCAGATGTTCTGTCTCCCTATCCCAGATGACTCAAGGCTTCCATGATCTTTAAGAGAGGTTCACAAGATGAAAGTTTTCTTACCCCCAAAACACTCTGGATCTAGCACCCTCTCTAGCTTGAGGTTTTATACTCTCAGTGGGGTAAAGATGCAGACTATACTTGAGATTGAGGGGAAAAAAGCGCCAGGAGTGTGACTTGCAGGTGAGGAAGAATTCAAATAGCAAAGTACACAGAATGAAGAGGCAGAGAGGAGAGGACAATTTGGGTATACTTACTTATTCTATTATACTGATGTGTGAACATCATAAGTGTACAACTCCGTGAATTCTTACAAAACAAAACAAGTGCCCACATGCAGATAATTCATGTGCTTAGTGAGCTTTGGGGGCTTGGAGGAGGGGTGATGGGATTAACAAGAACGGTGTGTTTGGAATGACTGGTGAGCCTGGCAGTCTTAAAGTGTTTGGGAACATTGACAGCCTTGGGGAGATTTACGAGCTTAGAGATTAAGACAACTAACCAACTGGGTGAGGTGCAGTGAAATGCAGGAGGCTCTTATTTATATAGTTTCATTGACAGTGGGCAAGCAGAGAGGGCATCAGGAGCCGGTCACCAACAAGTGGATTGAACTCCATGTTTTCATGCAAATGGGGCTTCTTCATGGGACAGCAATTCAGGAAAGCAGCAACCCACATTTGTTTTGAAATCTATCTACAGAGTTCAAAGTACAGCAAAGTCGGTCCCCGTCTGCTCTCCATTACTGCAGTCTACTCCAACTAGAGAAGAGAAGTGAATCAAATATTTGAGAAGAGGAAATGGAGTCTTGGTGAAGCCACGGAGCAGATAGATGGAGACAGGCTGAGAGTGAGCGGGAAGAGAACGGGGAGGAAAAACAGAGACCAGATCACACAGAGAACAGCAACGGGATCAGAAAGTAGGAAGAGAGGGATCGGGGAACGTGGTAAAAGAGCTGGGAACAGGGACAGGCATTGGGGAGGAGGAAGGAGAGCAGGGTCAGTGAGTGAACGCAGGGAAGGAGAAGAAAAAGCAGAGAACAAGGAACACGGAGAAGCAGTAGGGAACATGGTGGGAAAACAAGCCATAGTCCTGGAGCTGCAGGGTCAGCTGCTTGTGGTGCCGTTTCATCCCACGTGTTGTGTACCAGGAAACCTGGTTTTGCTCAAAACGCAGCACCATCCAGGAATCCATAGGGCAAATACTGTGACTCAGATAACCTGTTATACAGATAACTTTGAGGGAACACACGGTACAACATTAGAGCCAGAACAATGTGTCCAGATAGCTCCATAAAAGGACACATTGTGGTTCACAAGGGTCAGTTCCAGAAGCTCAGAGGACGCCGAGGCAGGTAAGGAATCCTCTAGGACTCCTTGTTCTGCAGCACAGTGTCCTGGAGACAACTCAGAGGGCAGAAGACCTTTTGTGAGAGGTTCTGTGTGGCCAGGCCCATGTCTGAGACCCAGCTACAGGGAATCGTGCAGGGCAAGGAGACTGGCATGGGTCACGAAGCCCACATGAGGAAATCTTTGCTTGGGACTCCAGCCTCATGGCTGTTCTCAAGCAGAATCAATGACATAGCTAATTAGAAGACAGCAAATGTCCTCACAAAGCTTTTGGTCATCTACGGGGAGAAAAGGAATGAAATGGGACAGAAGAGTTTCTGTGGGATGAAGGGCCAGAGTCTTGTTCTTTCAACAGGACCTGTTGGAGGCCTGAGACCCACCTGGCTCCCTCAGCTACAGGAGACTGGGGCGGGGGGCGGGGTGGGGGGTGAAGGGTTCTGGGGCTACAAGTTGGAGGAAACATTGAAGGATATACCTGCCTGACGATGAACTCATGAAGTGTGTATTATCAGTAACCTTGCTGACATCACCCAACACTACTATGTCAATATAATGTGGATGACGCACAGCCACTAGAGGCTTGTGACAAGTTTCCACAAGGCACAGCATCAAAGAGAATGGAGCCAGACCCCTAGGTTGAAATCCAGGATGTTTTCTTCCTGACGTTTACCCCTCGGCTTTAGGTCAGGTGCCCCGGCCTTACCTCAGGTTCCCGGCTTCACAGCTGGTGCCACAGCTTTATTTCACGTTCCCTCTTTAGGTCTGGTCCTTGGGCTGAACGTCATGTGCCCAGCTTTTGTAACATAACTGACACTAAATACAAGGGTCCCCAGGCTTTACCTCAGTTTCCTGGCATTTACGTCACCTGACCCTGCTTTATGACACTTTACCCTGCTCTACGTCGGTTGACAATGCTTTACGGCACTACCAGGCTTTGCTTACATTAATTTCCCCGGCTTTACGTTACCTTACCCTGTTTTACACCACTTGACAATGCTTTACGACACTTCCAGGCTTTACATCAGCTGACTTTGCTTTACCTCACCTGACCCTGCTTTATGGCATTCCTCCTGCCTGGCATGACCTCAGGTTTTCAGGGTTTTCGTCAGGTGATCTGGCATTACCCGTCTTATCCCGGTTTAACTTTCCTAACCCTGCTTTTCCTCAAGAGCCTAGCTTTATGTCAAGAGCCTGGCTTTCTGTAACGTGCCCGGCCTTACATCAGGCGCTGTAACAGGGAAGAACTAATCTGGTTTCGTATTACATCTTTCTTTTATTTTAACTTTTGTTTTCTATTTTTACTACAAGATAATCACTAAAGGAATGTTGCCTATAGCTTAAAATATACATAATGGCCTGTCTTCTCTGAGAGCCCTGCCGCACCCCCAGCCCCATGCCTGAATGTTAAACTAAAATACCTTTGTTCAGCTCACAGGAAACATCCTGACCCAGCCCACCTATAAATGGCTGCAGGCAACAAGAAATTAATACATTCCCTCCGGGAGTCTGGATTAAGCCAGATGTGTGCAACAACTCATGGCCTTTTATTTTACCTCCTCACCTCCCCCTTTACGTGTTCTCTAAAAGAAACTAGCATCCAGACCCTAGTAAGATGCTTCTCTAGGACACTGGTCCGCCATTTTCTCGGACTCCCGGCATTCCAAACAAAGTGGTCATTCCATGCCCCAACACCTTCGCTCCCGATTTATTGGCCTGTCTTGCAGCAAGGAGAATGAGCTTGGACTCGATAACAAGCCTAGACCTAAGAAAGAGATGATATTATATTGTAATAGTGTATGGCCACAATGTGTGTTAGGATCAGAAGAGCGATGGCCCCTGAATAACTCACTCAATTATTATACGATCTTGCAGTTAGAATTGTTTTGTGAAAGAGCAGGGGAAAATAACAAGATCCTACACACTGAAGCATTTATACTATTACATCAGGAGGAAAAGGAGTCAGAGGGCTAACGCCTTACGGTGCATCGGTCTGAAAGGAAACCCAAGGGAAAATCTGTTCTACAAGAGGGAGAGAGAGGAAATGACAGCGGGGACATGTTATGTCAAAACTTACCCCGGGGGTTTCCCTGGTGGCGCAGTGGTTGAGAGTCCGCCTGCCGATGCAGGGGACACGGGTTCGTGCCCCGGTCCGGGAAGATCCCACATGCCGCGGAGCGGCTGGGCCCGTGAGCCATGGCCACTGAGCCTGCGCGTCCGGAGCCCGTGCTCCGCAACGGGAGAGGCCGCAGCAATGAGCAATGAGAGGCCCGCGTACCGCAAAAAACAAACAAACAAAAAAGAAAAAAAACCCGGAACTGTAGCCTATCCGCTTCCCCCACCGGCAGAGCCGATTGTACCAGCAGCTGTGCCGACCGTCCGCATGCCGCCAATATATTCACCCCTTTTACCGCCTCCTGTTTCCCCTACTAATGGGGATCAAGTAGACGTTTCTAGGTTAACCGCTGGGGCACGGAGACCTGGTTTGGTATCACCATTTAAAACCCAACAGCGCACTCAGTTTGGACCTGGAGCCACTTCCGGAGCTGGGAAATTTCCCTTGTGCTGATATCCCATAGAAGGCTTTAATGCAAATGGCCAACCAGATAGGTTTCTATGGATGCACAATCCATTCTCAACTTCATATTTGTGTAAGGCCAGCAGGTCCTGGAAAGGGCCCAGGGAGCCAGACGGAACCCCCGCCAAAGTGGCTGATGCAACCGACACCTGACATTGCCACACCACTCGGCCCCGGTCTTCCCGCTCCCCGAGGGGCGGAACCAACGGCTCTGAGGCTGATGCAACCGACACCTGACATTGCCACAACACCCGAGAGATTACCAAAAAAGGGCTGCTTCACACAGCAAGCACCTCCCCTGCGTCCGCCCCTATAAATTTTGTTCATGCCCGCACCCGGGCGCGCCTTCTCTGGCCCCTTTCTCTCGGACCAGTAAACCTCGCCCGGGAGCGTTCCCAAATAAAGCTTGTTTAAGCTCTCCTCCGTCTTTGGTGCCGTGCCTTACATTTGGTGCCGAAACCCGGGAGGGGTACCCAGCCCCACAAATTACCGCGGGGCCACCCCTCCCCCCCCAGGGAACGACCGGGGGCCTCTGCTCACCCACCCGATCCGGCAGAAGCGGGGTAAGTTCCTCCTTCGTTCCCCTCGACCCCCAGGGTCCCTACCCACCGGACTCCCTGTCCTTAACCGCGGCCGCGTCAGGGACTCCTCCATCCTCCCTCCGAGCCTCGGGCGATTGTGGAGACGTCCCAACCGCTTGACTGCTCTCCGATCCGCCGTGACCAGAGATTGAGACCAGAGACGTCTCTCTCTTTCTCTGTTCACCCGGGGACAGACCGGAGGTCATGGGGACTTCAGAATACAAACCAGATCCTAAGGCACCCCTGCGGTGTCTCCTGGCCAACTTTACAAAACTCGGCTTTTCTCAAGATCTCCGCCGCAGGCGGCTCATATTCTACTCCACCGAGGCTTGGCCACAGTACCCTCTAGACAATCAATCTAAATGGCCTCCTGAAGGGACTTTGGATTTCAACATCCTCCGCGATTTAGATAACTACTGCCGCAGGACGGGTGAATGGTCCGAGGTCCCCTACGTCCAGGCCTTCTGGTATTTACGCTCCCGCCCTTTCCCTCTGCGTCGATTGTTCCACTTCCCAGATCCTTCTTGCCAAACAGACATCTCCTACATCCAAGCCCCTAATTTCCTTTGACGATGACCCCTCTCCACTCGCCGACCCACCCGAATCTCTCGCCTCTCCCCCCTCCAGAGCTCCTCTCCAACCCCCACCCTACCCTGGACCGGCCCCTCTCCCTCCCGAACCCACTCCAGCGCCCCCCCACCGCTCCCCCGCTTCCCCTGGCAACCTCCCCCTTGGCTTCCCCTTCCCCCGCTTCCTCCCCCTCCACCTCTCTCTCCTCACCCCTCTCTTCGCCAATCAGCTCACACACCCGCTCTCACCACCACGACTCCCAAGACCCAAACCTTCTCGGTCCCTTAAGACAGGTGGCCGGAGCGGAAGGATTGGTTAGAGTTCATGTTCCCTTTTCCCTCCAAGATCTCTCTCAAATAGAAAAGCGATTAGGCTCCTTTTCTGCTGACTCCTCCCACTACATCAAAGAATTTTGCTACCTCTCTCAAGCTTACGATCTAACCTGGCATGACATATTTGTGATCCTATCTTCTACTCTGACCCCCGACGAGAGGGAACGAATTCAAACTGCTGCCCGAAACCACGCAGATCAGGTCCACCTCACTGATAACTATGCCCGTCGGAGCCACTGCCGTGCCTGGCACCAATCCGGGCTGGAGTTATCAGGACGGCCAAGACGGTCTCCGCAAACGCAATCTAATGATCCAATGCCTCTTGGCTGGTATGCAGGCTGCCTCCCACAAGATTGTCAACTTCGAAAAGCTAAAAGAGATAACCCAAGAGCCCAATGAAAATCCAGCCGTTTTTCTCAACCGCCTTACAGAGGCCCTAACTCTCTACACCCGCTTGGACCCTGACACCCCCGCAGGCGCAACGGTCTTGGCCACCCACTTTACCACCCAATCAGCCCCTGATATCAGAAAAAAACTTAAGCGGGCAGAGGACGGCCCCCAGACTCCCATCCGAGACCTGGTAAAAATGGCCTTTAAAGTCTACAATGCCCGTGAAGATTTGGCAGAGTCCAGCCGAAAAGGGTGGCTCTCCAAACCCAAGCCCTCGTAGCCACCCTGCAGCTGGCCATCTCCCATGGACAACATCCACGGGACCCGCCGAAGGCAACCCCACCAGGGGCCTGCTTCAAGTGCGGAAAAGAGGGGCACTGGGCTCGCCAATGTCCCAATCCCCGGCATCCTTCCAAGCCCTGCCCTGGCTGCAGGCTAACAGGCCATTGGAAAAGTGGCTGCCCTACGGCCGGCCCTCCCTCAGCGCCTCCACGTGGAGGGCGGACCGACGCAACGGCTCCACCACTCGAACTCCTGGGATTGGCTGACGACTGACAACACCCGGACTCAAAGACCCCCATCACCCTCGCCGAGCCCAGGGTAACGCTACAGGTAGCGGGTAAGTCCATCTCATTCCTGGTGGACACAGGGGCTACCTATTCGGTCTTGCCTACATATTCCGGGCCAGTTTTTCCTTCCCAGATCTCGGTTACGGACATCGACGGTAAGCCGTCCTTCCCGCTCCAGACCGGCCCCCTCTCATGTTACATCGAGAGGCTCCCTTTTACTCATTCTTTCTTAGTCATACCGTCCTGCCCGGTTCCTCTGCTAGGTCGTGATGTTCTCTTCCAATTAGGGGCCTCTCTATAACTTGCCAGGCTTGATCCTAAGGCCTCCTCCTCTCGACTCCTGCTCCCCCTCCTCGGTCTGGCAGCGGAGCCCCCTCCCTCCTCTCTTCCTCCTCCCATCTCCCCCAACCGGATAGACCCCCAGGTCTGGGATACATCAAAACCCATAATAGCGACACACCACACCCCTGTCCTAATCCGTCTTAAAGACCCCTCCAAGTTTCCATCCAGGCCCCAATTCCCCATTTCTGAAACTCATCTAAGGGGCTTACGACCTATTATCACCAGACTCTTAGACCAGGGGCTGCTCATCCCCACGGACTCTCCCTGCAACACCCCCATCCTGCCTGTCCGCAAGGCCTCAGGAGATTACCACCTGGTCCAGGACCTCCGACTGATCAATGAGGCGATAATTCTCCTCCACCCAGTTGTGCCAAACCCATACACTTTGCTCTCCCATATTCCCCCGTCCACCACCCATTTTACGGTCCTCGATCTCAAAGACGCCTTCTTTTCTATCCCCCTACACCCTGATTCCTACTTCCTTTTTGCTTTCACCTGGACAGATCCGGATACCCAGGCTTCCCGCCAGCTCACCTGGACGGTTCTTCCCCAGGGCTTCCGCGACAGCCCCCACCTCTTTGGCCAGGCTCTGGCGCGGGACCTCGCTTCCTGCCCTCTCACCCCCACTATAGTCCTCCAATATGTGGATGACCTCCTCCTCTGTAGCCCATCTCTCAAACTCTCAAATCAGCACACTGCTGACCTCCTCAATTATCTCGGCTCTCGGGTCTCTCCAACCAAGGCCCAACTGTCTACACCCTCAGTAACCTACATGGGGATTCACCTTACCCCCACAACAAAGAGCCTGATAGCCGACCGCACCCAGGCCATCCGCGACCTCCAACCTCCAGAGACAGCTGACCAGATTCTCTCCTTTCTGGGCCTAATAGGATTTTTCCGACACTGGATCCCTAACTTTGCTCTTCTTGCTAAGCCCCTATATTTAGCTGCTAAAGAAACCCCCCAAGGACCCCTTACCTCTCCCTCCACTGTTCGACAGGACTTTCTCACCCTCAGAGACACCCTGATATCCTCCCCTCCCCTTTCTCTGCCTAACCCAGACCGTCTTTTCCACCTCTTTGTAGATGAACGGATCGGAATAGCTACTGGACTCCTTGCCCAACCCGTAGGACCTTCCTACCGCCCCGTGGCTTACCTCTCCAAACAACCTGACCCAACCATTCGGGGTTGGCAACCATGCCTCCGAGCTTCGGCAGCAGCAGCTGAACTGACCAAACAAACACTCAAACTGACCATGGCCCGCCCGCTGACTGTATTTTCCTCCCACCGACTGGCCGACCTCTTCGGCCATAAGTCTCTCTCTCTCTCGGGCCCCTCCCGCATCCAGGAATTCCACCTGCTGTTCATTGAAAACCCTGCTATCTCCCTCGACCTCTCCCCCCCCCACCCCGCCTAAACCCGGCCTCCCTCTTGCCTATCTCCGATACCAGGACCTCCCCTTCCCACTCCTGCCCCCAAGTCGTAGAGGCCCTCAGCCGAGGGAGGGACTCTTTGATACTCCACTGTTAAACCCGGATCGCACCCTCTTCGTAGATGGCAGCTCTATACTCGGCCCCGACGGACACGCCGCCAGGCGGCCTACGCGGTAGTAACCATCTCAACCATTATCGAGGCCAACCGCCTCCCAGAAGGGACAGCCTCTCAAAGGGCTGAACTGATCGCACTCACGCGGGCCCTCGACCTCTCTAAGGGCCGAAGGGTCAATATCTATACAGATTCTAAATACGCCTTCCTGATTGCGCACAGCCGTTCAGCTCTTCGGAGGGAACGCGGATTTTTGACCACCAAGGGCTCCCCGGTGGTTAACGCCTCCCTCATCGCAAAACTCCTGGAGGCCCTCCAGCTGCCCGAGGAGGTGGCAATCACCCACTGCAGGGGCCACCGGCTCCCTCTAACCCAACAGCACAAGGTAACTCCAAGGCCGGCTCCGCGGCCCGCGAGCTCGCCAAAGAGGCCCCTCCAGCTCCGATCTTGTTCCTCACCACCTCAATCCGACCCGCATACGACCCCCACGAAGAGACGGCCCTACTATCCAAAGGGGGCCACAGGACCGAAAAAGGATGGATTTTTATGGACAACAAAGTTGCCCTCCCTTCAGCCCAAGCGGCCAGCCTCCTAGCAGACATCCACAAGTCCCTACACATTGGCCTGAAGGCGATGTTCCGTTTCCTAGATCCCCTCTTTTACATGCCTGGACTCAGAGGTGCCATCTCAAAAACTCACGCGGCTTGCCAGACTTTCGTGTCCGTCTCTCCACAAGGAGGCCTACGGCCCCGAATCCCTACTCACCAGATGCGCGGACACCAACCTGGCGAGGACTGGCAGGTTGACTTCACCCATATGCCCCACTGTAAACGCTTCCGATATTTGCTCACTCTCGTTGACACCTTTTCAGGTTGGATCGAGGCCTTCCCAACGGCCCAAGAAACGGCGGATACAGTCGCCACCATCCTTCTCCAACATATCATCCCCCGATTTGGCCTGCCGATCTCCATCCAGTCAGACAACAGACCCGCCTTCGTCTCTCAGGTGGTTCAACAGGTATCCGAGGCTCTTCAGATCACCTGGACACTCCACATCCCCTACCACCCCCAGTCATCCGGTAAGATTGAGCGTGCCAACGGAATCTTGAAAGACCACCTCACCAAGCTGTCCCTTGAGGTCCGTATCTCGTGGCCCAACCTGCTCCCCCTTGCCCTCACCCGAATCCGAGCCTCACTTCGGACCCCTTCTAGTCTCAGTCCATTTGAACTGCTCTACGGCCACCCTTTTCTCCTCCATAACTTACCAACCCAAAACCCACCCCTAGCTTCCTACCTCCCCTACCTGTCTCTGCTTCGCCACCTTCTCCGTGAGCACGCTGACCACAACCTGCCGACGGTCACGGCCTCTGAAACTTCCTCTCTCCCTACAACCCGGCGATAGCGTCCTCCTCAAAGAATTACACCCCCAATCTCTCAAGCCACAGTGGACAGGCCCCATACGGTGATCCTCACCACTCCCACAGCAGCTAAACTCTTGGGACACCCCTCCTGGTACCATGTCTCCCGCCTTAAAATGGCCCCAACTCCAGAGACTTGGACGGCCTTACCGCTGGGTCCCACGAGACTACAGCTTGTCCGTCACCCTGTCTCTCCTCCTGCTGCTCCTCCTGCCACCCAGGACTCGCCAGATGTCCCTATGGCGCTTCCATGTCCATGGGACATGGCAAGCTAAAGGTCGGACCCACGCCCGAGTCCTGGGCACGGGAGACTGCCAACCAGATGGGTGCCAGGCCCTGGTGACGATCCAGATCCCCATCTCTAACATAGAAGGTGTTCCCCTGGGTTGGTCCACCCCCACTGTCTGCTTCGCTTATGATCAGACCCAAGACTACTGTCAATGGTGGAATGAGACCTATGGGGGGTGCCCCTATCACTCATGTAACATCCATGTGGCAAAACTAGATACCAGGAGCTCGCTCCGACAATCCCACCTGCTCACCACAAATGGCAAGGGTCAATTATTCATCAACATCAAAGATCCCTGGGACACAAGATGGATAAAAGGGGTACAAGGAAAAATCTACCGGTGGGCAACTGATGCCTACCCCGTGGGCTCTATCATGGTCTTCCGCTCATACGTCAGAGTGATCCCTGAAATCATCCAGCACTTGAGCGAACAGGCCACCATGGTCCAGGAGACCGAACAGGCCCTAGAACGCCAACTACCCCACCCTGACCACAAGATGGCAGCCGTCCAAACTTAACTAATGATGCACTCCCTTGCAATTCATCCCTCCCTGTAACTACGCCAATGGGGGCCGCACCAGGCTTGTTCTTCTGGTGTAATGGCTCCCTTACAAAAGAGGTCAACTCTTCCTCCCCCTTCCCATGTATCCCCGTCACCCTTGTTCCACAACTCACATTATATGGCCAAGCCGAATTTCTCTCACTTACCACACAACTTTTTGGCCGACAAAAAAGGGCTATCTTTCTCCCTATGGTCGCAGGCATTTCCCTCGCCACCTCTCTTGTCGCCTCCTCTCTTGTCGCTGCGGGCATCAGGGGAGGAGCCCTAACACACAGTGTCTCAACATCCCGCGACCTAGAACAGAAACTCCAGCTAGCCATCGAGGCCTCTGCCGCCTCCATCACCTCCCTCCAGCGCCAGATCACCTCAGTAGCCCGAGTTGCCCTCCAAAATCAACGCGCCCTGGACCTTCTGACAGCCGACAAACGAGGTACCTGCCTCTTCCTACAGGAAGAGTGCTGCTACTACATCAACGAGACAGGGGTCGTTGAAGACAATGTAGATGCTCTCCGACGCTTAAAAGAAGAACTCCAACGCAGGCAGCGACAATCCACCTCCCCCACCCCCGATTGGTGGCGGTCCACCCTCTATACCTGGCTGACACCAATCCGAGCCCCTTAGTCCTTATCTGCATCCTATTCATGCTTGCCCCCTGTTTCCTCAGGTTTCTCCGCAGCCGTATACAAGAAGTCTCTCAGGTGGCGGTGAATCAGATGCTACTCCACGCATATACCTTACTACCCACAGAACCCCCCGCGGCCGCTCTCCCCTAACCTCCGGACCGCTGGCCACCCGACTCCCTTCCGGCGCCCCCGTACAGCAGGAAGTAGCCAGAGACCAAACATCGCCCCATTACACCAAAGAAGTCGGGATGTAAGGCCAGCAGGTCCAGGGAAGGGCCCAGGGAGCCAGACGGAACCCCCGCCAAAGTGGCTGATGCAACCGACACCTGACATTGCCACAACACCCGAGAGATTACCAAAAAAGGGCTGCTTCACACAGCAAGCACCTCCCCTGCGTCCGCCCCTATAAATTTTGTTCATGCCCGCACCCCGGCGCGACTTCTCTGGCCCCTTTCTCTCGGACCAGTGAACTTCGCCCGGGAGCGTTCCCAAATAAAGCTTGTTTAAGCTCTCCTCCGTCTTTGGTGCCGTGCCTTACAATTTGCTTAACTGGAAAGACCATAACTCTGCTTACCGAGAGGACCCCCTCTGCATGACTGAACTCCTTATATCTGTTTGCCACTCAACATGCCACTCGGGCGGACATTCACACTCATGAATAGGATGCTTACTGGGGATGAAAGGAGGATGGTTGTTGACAAGGCTAGAGAGGAAGCACACCAGCTCCATCTAGCGGATCCAGGTGAAACCCCAGAAGCAAATCTGGCATTCCTATTGCTGAGCCTAATTGGGACCTAAAAATGGACGCATGCCACACGCAGAGCATTATATCAATAGAAAGTGTAGCGGGTCTTCAAAAGGGGGTACCTAGGCAAAAGAGCTTAAACAAAATTCAGGAGATAGAACAAAAACCCAGTGAGAATCCATCAGAGTTTATAGAATTTATCAAGCTCATAGATGCTACAGGGATGCAGATCCTGAGGCCCCTGAGAATAAAAGGATGGCAAATATGACCTTCATCGGGCAAAGCTCCCCAGATGTAAGAAGAAAACTACAAAAGTTAGATGGTGCATTTGGAATGGACCCTTCTCAGTTGGTAGGTGTTGCTTTTAACGTGTTCAACAACAGGGGATGACGACAGAAGAAAGAAGATGCAAAACAGAACCACTTTTCTGGCAGCAGCATTGGATTCCCAGAAGGTGAGTAACCCAAAGAGAGGTAAGCCACCACTGGGGAAAGAACGATGGGCTTACTGTAAGGAGGAAGGGCACTGGAAAAAAGATTGCCCTAGGCTGAAACAGGAACAAAAACGATAAAAGGAAGCAGGGAGGCTCTCTTGCATGGTAGAAAGAGAGGAAAGCTCATGGTAAGCGAAGAGGCCCGGGGGCTCCCTTGGACTTGACGCATCAAATTCCAATCTCCCCACAGGAGTCCCGGGCAACTTTGACAGTGCGGAACAAGTTGATTGACTTTCTAATAGACATGGGTGCAACATATTCTGTGGTAAACACCAAGGTGGCACAGAAAACATCTCAATCCATCCTGGTCATGCGAGTCTCTGGAGAAGTACAAAATCGTTCATTCTTACAACCTCTAGAATGTCAACTAGGGGACCTCACCCTGAAACACATTTTCTTATATATGCCAGAGTGTCCAATCCCTCCTTTGGGACAGGACCTCCTTTGTAAATTAAAAGCTCAAGTAATATTTTTGACAGAATAGCTTGACATCAGGGACCCACCAGAGCACGCTTTGAGCCTACAGATGGGGCTCACGGAAACCCCAGAAAAGGAGACAGAGCTCTTTTCCCCCCTGAAGTCTACGAAAAGGTAAGGCCAGAAGTGTAGGCTGACAGCACCCCAGGGAAAGCCAAAAATGCATGGCCAATATGAATCCCATTAAAAAGGAATGCTGGGACACCTAATCTAAAACAATATCCTCTGAGTCAAGAGGCCCAAAAGGGAATTCAGCCAATTCTCGAAAAGTTTTTGAAAACAGGACTGATTAAACCTTGCAAGTCCCTGAACAACACCCCTATTCTCCCGGTCAAAGCCAAACTCAGCAGAGTATTGCTTTGTCCAAGACTTGAGGCCTATTAATGAAATAGTCCAAGATTTGCACCCTGTGGTACCTAATCCATACACTGTGCTCACAACGATTGCTGGAGAATACGGCTGGTTCTCGGTTTGGGACTTGAAAGATGCTTTTTTCTGCATTCCTATTGCAGAGGAATCATAGCAGCTATTTGCTTTTACGTGGCAGGACCCAGAAACACAGGTAGTCCAACAGTATTGTTGGATTGTCCTGCCTCAAGGATTTAAGAATTCCCCTACTGTAAGCTGCTCTTTGCAGGAAACCGCCCTCAGCAGGAAGCCTCTTTCCTTGTCACTTTAGCAAGGCTATATTGTAACTAACTTTTAAACCAAGCAGCCCCATGCCCTACTCATATCTGACCCAAGCACACCTTTCAGCTCTTTTAATCAAACAATACCTTACCTAACTTTTCGGTTCTTTCCATAGATCAAAGCAGTAAAAATGAAGAATAAGTAATTAACAGATGACCAGATCTCTTCCCTAGCTTCCCTTTCAGTAATCTCTGGAACAAACTGTGTGAGCAAACTCTGTGAACAAGATAATGTCTAGAGGAAGATCAGAAGTCGACAAGCCTGCACACAGTGGGCGGTGGCGCTGACTCTGACCCCCATCTCAATGACTAACTGAGATTCCTTCTCTGTTTCCCTTTCAAAACTTTGATGCCTGAGCAGAATCTTTGGAGGTGGTTTTGGGCTGAGGCCACCATCTTCCCAGATTGCTGGCGTTCTGATTAAAGGCACCTTTTCTTTCTACCGACATTTGTGAGTATTGATTTTGTAAGCGGCAAGCTGCAGGACCTGATTCATTCAGTAACACTACTTTGTTTGGGGAAATGTTGGCTAGGGACCTCAGAAACTTAATATTGGATGAAGGACTCTAACTCCAATATGTGGACAATTTGCTCATAGCAAGTCCTACATATGATAAATGTCTATAAGATACCATCAGAACCCTGAACTATTTGGCCAGCTGTGGATATAAGGTCTCCCAGAAAGAGGCCCAGATATGTAAGCAAGTCACCTATCTGGGCTCTTTTCTCTCCCAAGGACAGCGGGATCTTTTGCCTGATAGAAAACAGGCAATTGCAGGCTTGGGAATACCCAAGACCCACAGGCAACTGAGAGGGTTCCTGGGAATGGCAGGGTTCTGTCAGATTTGGATCTCACAGGAAAACCCCTCTATGAGGCTTTAAAGGGACATGATGTTGAGCCCCTTACTTGGACTAAAGAGTGCCCAACAGCCTTTGAAACAATAAAAACAAACTTAGTCTCAGCCCCGACTTTGGGATTACCAGACTGAAAGAAACCTTTCAAATTGTATGTCCATGAAAGACAAGGCATAAGTCTTGGGGTGTTAATTCAAGCTCTGGGGAATATCCCCCCACCCACTGCCTACTTCTCAAAACAACTAGAAGAGACTGTTAAGGGATGGCCACCTTGCCTTCGAGCTGTAGCCACTACGTATGACAGACTTCAGGAAGCTGAGAAGTTTACTCTGGGGCAACCCACCACTGTGTATGTCCCTCACCACGTCCTTTCTTTACTGGAACAAAAAGGGGGCTATTGGCTGAGTTCTGGGAGAATGGGAAAGTACCAAGCCATTCTCTTAGACAATTCCAACGTAAGACTTCAGGTCACTTCAGCCCTAAATCCAGCCACATTGCTCCCAATTGATGCTGCACAAACACCAGAGCACAACTGCCTACACTTCATTGAGCTAGTGTACTCTAGCAGACCAGACTTAACGGACCAACCCTCAGCTGAGCCAGATATGGAACTGTTCACCAACGGAAGCATGGACCAAGGTAGCTGACACACTGGGTATGTGGTGGTAAACCTTAAAAAGATTGTTGAAGCAAAAGCCCTGCCCCGCAGGGAGCTCAGCTCAGAAGGCGGAAATCATTGCACTGACAAGAGCCCTACTCCCACTGAAGGCAAGGGAGTAAATATATACACAGACTATTTGCTATGTGTTCTCCGTGGTGCATGCTCACGGGGCAATCTGGAAGGAAAAGGGGCTCCTCACTTCGAACAATAAAGACATAAAACATTCTTCTGAAATCCTGTCACTATTGATAGAGACAGTAAAGGGACAAAGTAGGTAATTAAATAGTTAATCCCACTAGGGTATTGTAGGTAAAGAAAAAGGGGTGGGAGACCCCTGTAAGTTAATGATCACTCAAGAAAGCAGGTTTGCTTAACCGCAAAACCAAGCAAGCTTGCTTAGCAATAAAACCATGGAACAGAAGCATGAGAAATGCCCCAAAACAATAAAACAATGGTGTCATGAGACCCATATCCTGCCCAGTGAGCTCAGTAAGTTAATGACCCCTAGGACATGCTCTCTGCACGCATAAAAAACAATAATTTATGGAAAGGTGACATTTCAAAGTGAAAGACCCTCACTGTACCGAGAGCTGAAATCATTTTTCCATAGTGCCATGACGCTCCTGGCTTGACCATGTAGGGACAAGAAAACTCCCCTGCCCAACCTGGAGGATGACCTGATGATGGAACTGTGACGTCTACTCAAGAATGAGGAAGAAGGTGGTCTTCTCCCCCTCCCCACTTTTCCTCTGATTATAAAACTGTAGCCCACCGAGTTCTCACGGTGCAGCACCCTCTCACCCGCCCACTTGTAAGCCTCACAAGTGTCCTATTCTAATAAATCACTTCTTATCTATCACTTTGCCTCTCGCCTAGTTCTTTCTGTGCTGAGGCATGAAGAACTGGAGCTCCTTGGAGCCCCCGAAATGCCACCTAGTGGTTTCTCTGTTAGAAGCAGTCCATAAGCCCTCCCAATTGGCCATGATGCACTGCCCAGGCCACCAAAAGGGTGAGACTCATACAATAGAGGGCAACTGGCTAGCTGACCAAAGCTGCAAAGAAGGGAGCAACCGTCAAGCCATGATAGGATCACTTCTCCCACAGATTGACTTGTCAAAACACCAGGCAGTGTATTCAGAAAAGGACAAGGAGAGGGCCGAAGGGTGGGGTTTCACTCTTGACCACACATCACCTGGCTGGAAATGTAGTGCACAAGGAATTGTTTTGATTCCTGAGATACTCCTGGACACTGTGCTGTAGCACATTCATAATCGTACCCATCACGGGAGAGATGCCACCTTACAATGGATTCAAAAGTATATAATGGGGCCTAACCTACAAAAAACCGTCCAGTGAGTCACTCAGAATTGCATGATTTGGGCTAAAAATAATCCAAAGACTGCCTGTCAGGCCTCCCCAGATGGGGACCCAACACAGAGGAACCTGCCCCACTGAGGACTGGCAAATAAAATTGACTCAAATGCCTTGAGCTGTAGGAAATTTCAGATATCTGCTAGAGTTTGTGGACACTTTTTCAGGATGGGCGGAAGCATAACCCACCAGGACAGGAAAATTCTCTGAAGTGGTTCCAGCCCTCCTTAAGGAAATTATCCCCGGGTTTGGACTGCCTAACACCCTTCAAAGTGATAACAGGCTTGCTTTTGCCTCTAGCATAATCCAACAAATGACGTCTAAAGCACTACAAATTAATGGGCAGTTACATTCATCCTGGGACCACAATCAACAGGAAAAAAAATGAGAAAATGAATCA
The DNA here is from genome assembly GCF_059928025.1 of Delphinapterus leucas. NCBI lineage: Eukaryota > Metazoa > Chordata > Mammalia > Artiodactyla > Monodontidae > Delphinapterus > Delphinapterus leucas. The sequence continues at coordinate 50,338,126 of NC_143148.1, forward strand.
TACATTAAAAAGAAGCACTGCTAAAATAGGTCAAGAGAATAATTTAACTGGGGATAAGGCTCTGCCAACTGCCCTGCTATGAATCAGAGTGGCTCCCAGAAGCAGGCTTAAATTAAGCCCCTTTGAAATATTTTATGGTAGGCCATTACAGGTGTCTACCTGGACCAGGGAGTCTGTAAACGCTCTGAAAGATCTAGCTGTTGCTAATTAGTTAAAATTTGGGGCACTATACTGACCTCTCTTCAAGAGTTTGCCTCCAACAGGTCTGCCTATCCAACTGAAGTAGCCTTACATCCTTTCCGACCCAGAGACTGAGTCTTCCTTAAAACCTGGAGAGAACAAGGGCCTGAAGCTCAGCTGACTGCAAGGTGGACAGGACCACATGTGGTATTACTTACCGTGCACTCATCTGTCAAGTTAGCTGAAGAAAAGCCATGGATTTATCACACTCAGATTAAAGCAGCACCACTGTCATCAGAAAATGGCCCAACTCCCAAAAGGCCTAGAGAGCAATGGGTTTGTGAACCCTTAGAAGACGTAAGTTTGCTCTTCCAAAAAGATAAATATTGAGATTGCAATTTCATTGTAGCTGGAGAAGGGTGGGTCAACCTACGTGTTTAATCTTGTTCAACTGAACAACACAGCAATCTAGTGTAATTATGACACCGTCGGAAAGTTAAAATTAATAGATATGTATAGAAACTGGAACCAAAACCCCCAATTCCAATTACAAATTAGACAAGAGAAGGACTGAGGGATTTCATCGGGTTCAAATAATTGAGAATTGTCCTATCTACCAAAGATTCTAAGGACTATTCTTAGACTAGAATAGAATATTCTTATCAACCCAAGGCTGATCAATTCCATTCTACAATCACCCACATCACCCCTATTTAGCAGGAAGTAGCCAGAGGGGTCATTGCCCCTTTTCCCGTAAGATTGTGGAATGGACATTGACAGTGGGGAATTGTAATAGGGAATAACAAATCTGACTCCATATTAGATCTGTTTCTTTTACTTTAACCTTTGATTTCTGTTGCATTTGTTACAAGTTAATCACTAAAAGGATGTTGCCTATTGCATGAAGCATACATAATTGCCCGTCTCAGGTAACCCTGCCCCCTCTGCCTGAATGTTAAACTAAAATACCTTTGTTCAGCTCGCAGGGAAACATCCTGACCCAAGCCACCTGTGAATGACTGCAGGAAAGAAGAAATTAACATATCCCCTCCTTGAGTCTGGTGAAACCAGAAGATATTTGCAAAACGTATGGGCTTTTTACTTTACCTCCTCACTTGCCCCCTCTCTGTTCTATAAAAGAAACTAGCATCCAGGGCTTCCCTCGTGGCGCAGTGGTTAAGAATCCGCCTGCCAATGCAGTGCACACGGGTTCAAGCCCTGGTCTGGGAAGATCCCACATGCCGCGGAGCAACTAAGCCCATGTGCCACAACTACTGACCCTGCGCTCTAGAGCCCGTGAGCCTCAACTACTGAATCCCGCCCGCCTAGAGCCCATGCTCCGCAACAAGAGAAGCCACTGCAATGAGAAGCCCAAGCACCGCAAGGAAGAGTAGCACCCGCTCGCCACAACTAGAGAAAGCCCGTGCACAGCAACAAAGACCCAACTCAGCCAAAAATAAATTAATTAACAAAAAGGAAACTCGCATCCAGACCCCCTGCAAGACGGTTCTCTAGGACCCTAGTCTGCCATCTTCTTAGACTCCCAGCTTTCCAAATAAAGTTGTTATTCCTTGCCCCAACACCTCCTCTCTTGATTTATTGGCCTGTCATGCGGCGAGCAGAACGAGCTTGGACTCGGTAACAATGAGAGTCAACTTCTCCTAAGATTGCTCAACGTAAATAGGAATCCTGTGGGCAGTGGAGGTCGGGGTTCCAACTAGGCTGGTCCTCAGGGACTTTGCCTCATTGAGCTCCATTCGGCTGACCAAAGGGGAAAGAGTGGGAAGCCAGAGATCAAGCGAGAGCAAAGTGAGAGCGACACAGAGGAAGAGAGAGAAAGGGAGATATTGGAGGAGAGAAAACTGAAGAACGACTAAGACAAAGACCTGGAGAAAAAGACATAAAAAGAGCTAAAGGGATAAGGAAGGAGGGCACACAGACACACGGAGACATAAACATCGGAAGAGAGACAGAGATGCAGACGCAAAGAGACATCCAGACACAGAGAGAGAAAGAGGCTCAGAGACAAGGAGTCGCGGGCAGAGACATTCAGAGCAAAGAAGGAGAATCCAGAGCAGGACTGTCTACATCTGCGCTCACCCTCACACTAAATTTGTCGGCTAGGACCGCCTGATGCAGCCCAGGAAAAGAAGATCGGATCAACCGGACCGCGCACTCCTCTAAGCTAGCTTAGACACCCTCCAGGGAACGTATCCCAGCGGCGGGCATCTTGCCCTACCCTCGTCCAGCCAGTGGTGGCGCTCAGAGGCCGAAGGGGCATTTTCCTCAACCAACGAGGTCTCAGAAGGCTCCCAAAGCCTCGCCCACAAGCACCCCAGTTAGGCCTGGGCTCCTAATCTGCATGGCTCCGCCCACAGAGCCCTATCTTCGGAAGTGAGGTCAGCTCGGCCTTTTGCCGGTCTGGGCAGGCCCTGGTCAGCCTACACATTGCCTTTGCAAACTCACCCCTCTGCGCCATGAGCATGTCCACGGCTCGCGCTTGCCTTTTTCCAGAGGCCGCTAAGCCCTTCGCCTGCCTGAATACCCAGACACCCACGAATACTTCCTACATCTGAGAGGCCCGCCTCTCGCCTTAGAAGCTGAGTCCCATAGGCTGGCCAGCCTGCGCACGGCACTCCGATTGGAAGCGGCGACTGTCCGTCAATCATTTTCTCTCTGTCAGACTCCACTCCACCCTCACGCCCCTGCCTTTCCTGGTGGATAAATGAGGGTGAAGTTGCCTCAATTCTGGCAATCACGTCTATAGACCAGGCACGGGCATCTATCATGACCTAGGCTGCGAACCTCCTCCAGTGAAGAGAGGAATAGGCTCGAATCTTCGATTGGGTCCAGAGAGATGTCAGTCAAGGGATCGGCGGGTGCAATAGCAAGCCGACGCACAGTATTGGTAGAGATACGAAGCCGACGGAAAGCGGCGGAACGGTCGGAGGGGACCGGCTTCGCTTGATTGGGCCATAAAGGAGGCAGTGCCGCCCTCCGTACTCCGGATTGGCTGAACGTGATCCGCGCTCCCCTCACGCCGGCAACCTTGGGTACGAGAAGTGGCCCGGACTCGCCCCTGTTAGCCGCTGGTGCGGGTGCGGTGGGAACGAGGGCAGAAGGGGCTCTGGATTCCGGGCCAAATCCGACGTAGATCCGGGAGTGGCGCGCGCCTTCTCTACGGTGAGGGAACACAAGTGGGCGGCGGGAGAGAGGGGTCCGGCGCCCAGCGAGCGAATAAAGGTCCGCAACCGGAAGTGTCTTCAGAGTCGCGTCGCACCCGGAAGTGTGGCAAGAGAGCGGCCACATCCGGAAGTGTGATGCTTCCGCGGCTGCGGGAAGTAATGGTACCTGGCCAATTGAGATACGGAGTTAAAACAGGTGTTTATATATCTTTATTTCCAGAGGCTCGGTAGAGCCTCACTTTTCGGAAAGTGTTGGAGGTTGCAAGTATGTGGTCGTGTTTTTGAATGTCTCATCCTGTTGAAACGCGAGGGGAAACGAGCCCCAGGAGTGTGTACAAGGGGGCCAGGTTCAGTAACAGCTTTTAAGAAGTTTCTTTTGCTGCGGGTCACTCTCCATTCCCTCCCCCACAGGGATGTGCAGATGGAGGCCGGAGGAGGCACTGCTGCCCCAGTCCCCGGGGACGCGGAGGACTTGGAGGAGATGCGGTTCCCCAGTGGGGAGGCTAGAGACGGTGGAGGGATTTGCAGGGACCTACCCGGTACTGGAGATGCGAGCGTGGAGAAAACAGGTATGCATTCCCTTCACTGGGCTCTTGGAAGGAATCCCTAGTGGGTGTTACTGTTGGGGGAGGTCCATGGGGGACCAGAGGGGAGCCTTTTGGGACTCGGGGAAGTAGTTTAAACCATAGCTTGGGTCAGTGGGAAGTCATTGTGTACTCAGGTTGTAGTTTAAATCATTGAGGAGTGAAAAAGAAATGAATGGGCGTCAATGGATGTTCACTGGGGAGTTGGTATGAATTTAGGTAATGGAAGAATCAGTAAGGGATCCGTTGGGGTTAGAGAGGGGCACTAGGGATTGAGGATGTTAAGGTCAGTGAATGACCAAAAAAATGTTAATACGGTCAAAGGGGGACTATTTAGAAGTCAGTCCCCCTTTGACCCCTTTGGGGTCTTTAAATCACTGAGGTGGGAAAGGGGATCAGTGGGGACATTGGGCGCTCAGAGTATTTACGTGGGAAAGGGGATCAGTGGGGGCCAGTGGGCGCTCAGAGTATTTACATCATTGAGGAGTTGATGGGAGTTGTTGGAGGGAGTCTTTAAGGAACCAGATCTTAGTGGACGTTAATGATGATCATTGATGGGGAGACAGTGGACATCAGTGAAATTATCTGGGGAGTCAGAGGACCAGTAGGAAGATCTTTGAAGACTCTGATGTACGTGTAAAGGTATAGAGTGGAAGATCAGCGGAAGTCATTGCGGAATGAGTGCTCATTGACCACTTTGGAATTAGTGGATGTTAATGGGGTCATTGGGAAGGATCAGTACACTTCACTGAAAATCAGTAACTGGTGGGGGAGGGCGTCTTTGAGAGCTTGTTGGCAAGTATTGGGAGTAGGTACTTGGGAACTGTCAATGAGAAAATGAGGGAATATGAGGTCATTGGGATTTTATGAGGAAAGTATTGATACATAGTTTGCCAGTGGATAACACTGGCTGTCACTGGGGATCAGTGGACATCAACTAAAATAAATGGGAGGGTAGTCAGTAGAGGGCAATGAAATTGTGGATTTCATTGGTGAATGTTAATGATGGTCATGGTGAAGGGCAACAGAGGTCATTAAAGTCCTGTGTGTTAGTGGATGTTATGGTGGTTATTGTAGGGAGGGGAGTGGATAACAGTGAGAATAAAGGGAAGTCATATCAATGAGAATAAAAGTCAGGGGAGTCAGTGGAGGTCACTGGAAGTCTTGGATGTTAGTAGAGGTTAACGGTGGTCATTCTTGGGAATGCAGTGGACATGGAGTAGATTAAATTGTGGGTCGGGGCAGTCATTGAAGGTCATTGAAGACCCAGGTATTAGTGACGTTAATGTGGGGTCATTGGAATGTTAGTGAACAGCAGTGGGAATGAATGGGGGTGAGGGGAGTCCTAAAGATCCAGATGTTAGTGGATAATCATGGCAGAATTTGGATTAGTGGTCATCACCAAGACTGGGAGAGTCAATGGGGTCATTAGGATCAGTGGACATCAGTGAGAATAAATAAGGGGTTAGGGTGGTGAGGGGCACATTCAAAGACACAGATGGTAATAGATATAATGGTAGCTGTTGAGGGGTGAGTAGACACCAGGAAAATAAATGAGCGGTCCGAGATTAATGGGGGAATCATTGAAGATGAAGATATTGAAAATCATTCGGAGGCAGTGGAGTGCTTTGAAGACTTCGGAATGGCAGTCATTGAAAGGGGAATAATTAGTCTGTAGGGATATAAAGGGTTCAGTAATGACAGTGAGATGGGATTATTGGAGTTTTAGGGGGATCGTTGAAACCTAAGTGTTAGTGGATGTCATTGAGGGGCAGAGGAGACACCTGGAGGTCTGTGTCAGCAGCAGGGGGTCATTGCAGGGCTGGTAGGGATTTGGTTGGTCTGTGGGCACATGGGGTTAATGGGAGTCCACAGGCAGATGACTCACCAGGGGCTCCCTTTCAGGATCCGAGACCAAGGACCAGCCACCCGGCCTGCTGCTCCAGTCCGAGGCTCCATCATGCACCTGTGGGCTCTGGGGTCCGGCAGCCTCTGAGAACAGTCCCGTGGGCGGCCCTGAGAGTGGCTCAGGGGGCCAGGGCGGGGACCCCAGTGACGAGGACTGGCGCAGCAAGCGGAAGCACGTGTTTGTGCTGAGTGAGGCTGGCAAGCCCATCTACTCGCGGTATGGTAGCGTGGAGGCATTGTCAACTACTATGGGTGTGATGACAGCTCTCGTGTCCTTTGTGCAGAGTGCAGGAGATGCCATTCGCGCCATCTATGCTGGTGAGCAAAGGGGCAGGAGGCAGAACAGGTGACGGTGACTGGGACTGTGGCTGTCTGTCCGGCAGTAGGTCTTTCTGTCTGGCTGGCTGCCTGGGGGACTATCCAGCTAGTTAGGAGTGAGTCAGTGTGTGTGGAGGCTGGCCAGGCGTCTGTCTGTCTGTTGGCCCTGCTGGGTTCTGAGTGATTAACTCACTGGGATCTAAGTAACTGGCTGGATATTTCCTTCTTGCCTAAGAGGGTGAGTTTGGGGGCTGTTTGGCTGAGTTGGTGCCTTTCTAGCTCTGTTAGTCCTTGCCGCATCTTCCTCCATGCTGTGTGCCTGATTCCCTGACCATCCCATCGTGTCTCTGCAAATGTCCAAACTCCCCCAGTTTGTCCTTACCTTAGTGCTGTGTCCCTAGAGTGACCGTGTGGGCTTGGCCCAGGAGTGTATGCCTTCTGGGGAAGGGTGGAAGAGCCCCACCTGAGCCCGTCTTGTCACCACTGACGCATCTCTACCCCCTGCCCCTTCCCTCCCCCAGAGGACCACAAGCTGGTGTTCCTGCAGCAGGGCCCACTGCTGCTGGTGGCCGTGTCAAGGACGCCTCAGTCAGCAGCACAGCTGCGGGGGGAGCTTATGGCCGTGCACGCACAGATCGTGAGCACCCTGACGCGTGCCAGCGTGGCCCGCATCTTCGCGCGCAAGCAGAACTATGACCTCCGCCGCCTGCTGGCCGGCTCAGAGCGCACTCTAGACCGGCTTCTGGACAGTGTGGAGCGGGACCCGGGTGCCCTGCTGCTGGGCGCCGTGCGCTGCGTCCCTCTCGCTCGCCCGCTGCGGGATGCGCTGGGTGCGCTGCTCCGACGTTGCACGGCGCCTGGCCTGGCCCTCTCGGTGCTGGCGGTTGGCGGCCGCCTGGTGACAGCAGCCCAGGAGCGGACCGTGCTGGCCGAGTGCCGGCTGGACCCAGCCGACCTGCAGTTGCTGCTGGACTGGGTGGGGGCACCGGCCTTTGCGGCGGGCGAGGCCTGGGCGCCTGTGTGCCTGCCCCGCTTCAATCCCGATGGTTTCTTTTACGCCTACGTGGCCCGCCTGGACGCCATGCCTGTCTGCCTGCTGCTGCTCGGCACCGACCCCGAGGCCTTCCACGACATGGCCACCTGCCGTCGCCTGGTCGAGGACGGCATGCACTCCCTTGGGGCCATGCGCACCCTCAGGGAGGCTGCCAGCTTCTCCAACACCCCATCGGCCGGTGCCTCGGCCTACAGTGTGCAGGCTGTGGAGGCCGCCGGCCTCCGGCACTTCCTCTATAAGCCGCTGGACATCCCCGACCATCACCGCCAGCTGCCCCAGTTTACCAGGTGGGCCCCTACCCTGCGGGCAAGTGGCCCGGTGGGAAGGCTTATCTAACTGGAAGGTTCGGCAACTCATAGACATGAGTCTGGAGAGACAGCCAGCCATGCTCTAGAGATGCAATAGAATGGGCCTGCCCGATGCGGGAGGCTCAGCCACCAACCTCGAGAATTCCCCTGTTCTAATGGAGAGGAGGGCCCCAGGACTCAAGGAATCCCCGAGTTTGATAGGGAGCTTAGGCCCTGTGAAGCCTCCAGTCTAATGGGGGAGGCTCAGCTCCTAACTTAACTGAACTCCCTAGACTGAGGGGAGATAGGCCAGCCAAGAAAGCCTTAGACTGATCTTGTCCCCCACCTCCGTCCATCACTGCAGCCCCGAGCTGGAGGCCCCATACAGCAGACAAGAGGAGCGACAGCGCCTGTCCGACCTGTACCACCGCCTGCACGCGCGCCTCCACAACACCTCCCGGCCCCTGCGCCTCATTTACCACGTGGCTGAGAAGGAGACGCTGCTGGCCTGGGTGAGTTGAGTGGGGGGCTCTGAAGGAGTTAACTGCCCCACTTCAAGCCTTCTTTCCCTCCCCTGTATCCCCTCCAGCTGTGACAGCCTCCTTCAAGTGCACCACGCCTTGGCCTGGGCTGCGGTTCTGCCTCCAGAAGTGTCCTGGCCACTCCGTGTGTCTGTGAAACCCAGCAGTTGCAGTGTCCAGAACCTTTAGTTCCACCATTCTGTTGACCGTTCCCTCGGTCAACAGTAACCATCTGGTAAATACCAGAGAAACAACCAGTAGAGAGTCTGGTGGTTTTGGGGGTTTTTTTCCGGAAAAACAAATTTATTTTTAAAATTTTAAAATTACTGAAAACATTTAAAATGTTCTAAGTAGCAATAACTGTCTCTATCAGACAACACAAGTGTGAAAATTGCTAGCAGAAATATGAAAAGACGCATACTATTTCAGGTAAAATTGAAATACAAAGTTTTCTGAATTTCATTCAATAACGTGTTTCCAGATATTACGATCTTCTGCCATCATGTGGAAATTTTTGAAATTACACTTACACAAAAAATTCCTGTATCTGACTGGAGTATTCCAGTCAATACTAGAAGGAATAAATGAATCCAGTTGTAAACAAGGTAAATATTCTTAGAAGAATTTAGTGAAAATTACCATGCACAGTTGCTCCTCGTTTCTGTCTTCTTCCAGAGAGAAGATGGTGTTCACTGTAGCTTAAGGAAACTGCATGACAGACACTCAACTTCTTTTTCTGTTTCCAAGATTCTTGGCAGTTATGCCTAGGACTCTCCCAGTTCATGATCTTAAATTTCTTAAATACTCTTTAATTATCTCTTTCTATTCTTAGGCACTTAAAACACAAAAGTGCCAAATCTGAATTTGTTCTTCACATAAAACAGAAATTAAGTTTTCTTCTTTTTAGACACATGCATTGACACTTGTAGACAAACCACCAGTCTACAGTAGAGTGTCTCCTGGTTAGCCACCAGTAGAGTGTCTTTGACTTTCAAGAGGCCCCGTTATCCACCATCACTGTGCTCGCCGATTTCCCATGAGCCCCGCCCACATGTCTGCAGGTACCAGTTGAGCTTTGACTCCATGAGTCCCCAGCAGTCTTGAACACTACAGGCTTGGTCCCCTGCTGTGCCTTCCACCTGGGGTATCCTTCCCTGGGGTCTCTTCAGGGCTCCTGTGCTCACTTCCTATGGGTCTATTCAAGGTCAGCTTCAGGGAGTTTGGTCACGTGACTCCGCTGGAACTGGCGCTTTCCCCTAGATTCTGCTATTTAGTGTATATTTATTAAATCATTTATTTGCATGCCTGTTATGTATCAGGCATTGTTCTAGGCTGAGAATTTTATTTAATCAAAAAAATTTCTTTAGCTTTCATTTTCAAGCAATTTTAGACTTACAAAGAAGTTGCAAAAAGTTACTTTAAATAGGTCCTTCACGTAGTTTCTCCAGATGTTAGCATAACCACAGGAACCCATTAAATCAGGGAATTAACATCAGTACAATCACATCTTATGCACAGACCTCATTCAGACTTCACCACTTGTCCCACTAATGTCCTTTTACTGGTCCAGAATCCAGTCCAGGATCACAGATTTGTTTATTGTGTCTCCCTAGCCTCGTTTATTCTGGAACATTTCCTCAGTCTTTTTTTTGTCTTTTATGACTTGGGCACTTTTAGAAAGTACCAGCCAGTTAGTTTGTAGAATGTCCCTCAACTTGGGTTTTTCTAATATTTTATCAAGACTAAATTGAGGTCATGCATTTTGGGCAAGTGTATCACAGAAGTGATGTTGTGTCCTTTTCTGCTTCATATCAGGAGGACCACAATGTCACTGTATCCCATTGATGATGTTAACTTCTGTCGCTTCATTAAGGTGGTAGCTGCTAGGTTTCTCCACTTTAAAGTTAGGTGTTTTTGCCCTTTGTAGTTAGTAAATATCTTGTGGTGATTATGTCAGTGTTCTCTTTTTCACCGTATTTTCATCCCCTAATTTTAATATCCATTAATGATTTTTGCCTTTGACAGTTGTTTCTCTGGTATTTTTACCAGATGGTTACTTTTCTAACTCCATCATAACTTCATTTATTGGTTGAGATTCTATTGTATGGAAGAACTTTCCCTGCTCCTATTTATTTGTTGAATTTTGAATTTTATAGTATGGAATTTTCTTGAATTCAGTGGGCTAAAGTCTTTTCCTTTCATTTATTTTTGTGCTCAAATTGTCTGAGTTAGCCAGCAGAGCCATGATTTAGCTAGACTGGCCCCTGTGTCTTTTTGACACGTCTGCATGACCGCTTAAGCACTTCTAACTTTCTGGCACAAGGAGACAGTCCAAGCTCATTTTGTACTTTCTCTGTGCCAGTCCTGAAATTGGCCATCTGTCCAATGAGCCCTTGTACCTTTCAGTGGAGGATGGTATTTCAAAAACAAGATCTGGTAGGCCCAGGATTTTAAATCGGGCGGTCAGGAAATGACATCCACGTGGGAGGGGAGGTCCCAGGTCGTGTGGGTATCTCCAGGAACAGTACACCTGGCAGAGGGAAAGGACTGTGCAAATGCCATGAGGTGAGGCTGAGCCTGGTTATGTTTGAGGAACAGCAAGGAGAGGCTAGAGTGGCTGGAACAGAGAGAGCGAGGGGGAGAGCAGAGAGAGGTGATGTGGAAAGGTGCTGGTGACCTGGTCAGGTTAAGCCTCTCAGGTTGGAATGAAGATGAAATTGCGTTAATCCTCCTATTATGCCCAGGCTACAGATGATAAAAACAGGTGTGTGGAGCTTAGAACAGGACTTTGTATACAACCACTGCTCATTAAACGTTAAGCACTGTTGTCACCATCCCCAGTGCACACATGAGTGAACTGAGGTCCAGAGAGTGTACATACACACACACAGAGCCAGCATCACCCAGCTGAAGCCACTAGATCTCGCTGATCCCTTGGCCCACTCATGATACGATAGCATCAGCTTACCCACTTTAGCCCAGTGACCAGGCAGCACCAAGGAGGAGCTGCTGCCAGGTGCACCTTCCAAACGGGACAGGTATGGGGCTAGGGTGGGGTGGACAGCACCGGGCACGGCTGACCCTGTCTCCTCTCAAACCCCCAGGTGACCTCCAAATTTGAGCTGTACACCTGCCTCAGCCCCCTGGTGACCAAGGCAGGTGCCATCCTCGTAGTGACCAAACTCCTGCGTTGGGTGAAGAAAGAGGAGGATCGTCTGTTCATCCGTTACCCACCCAAGTACTCCACGCCCCCAGCAGCCCCAGCTGCCTCCGCGGACCAAGCTTCCCATAATGGCCTGTTTACTGGACCTTGAGAGGCGGAGCTCCCAGACTGTGCTGTGTGGGGAACCACCACCTTTGGCTTTTACTTCCTGTCTCCACCCTGGAAATGGGCCGGGGGCGGGGGGGAGGTGGGGGTTGCTGGTGGTGGTGTCTGTGGCTGGTCCCTGTCTCCCCGGGCAATGGAGCGAGATCTGGGGGGCTGCCCACACATGAGCGATGGGTGGCAGTGTGACTGCACACAGGTGAGCAGGCTGCTTCCCCAGCCCCCTTCTGCCCCTCCACCCCTCGGAAAATCCTTAGGACTCCCTCTTCCCCTCCCTCTGCCACACCTCCTTCACTTGGATGATGTTGCAGCCTCTGTCAGGGACCGTCTCCTCCAGTCCTGGGCACCACACCCTCCGTCCTGCATCAGCGGTTTGCCTCCCCCACGAGATCTCAGCCCTGAGGGTACAGGGCTGGCCAGGGTCTCCTTGGGTGGCCCACGGGGGTTCTGGAATTGGAATGCAGGACCAGCCTGTGCCCAGAAACGGCCTGAAGATATTTTAAAGAAAAAAACTGCATATAAAAAGCCTAAAACTGACCCCCATAAGGACATTCCTTTGTGCTTCATGTACTTCATCTTTACCCAGTCAAAAATGACCCCCACCAGTGCTGGCTGCTGCTAATATTGAGAAGATGGCCTCCAGCGTCTACCTGTCTGTGTAACCCGGGGCAAAGCACCTGACTTCACATGGTGGCTGAGATCCAGAATTTTTACATAGATCCACTTACCTTCCACGGCTCATTCTACTCACTCGTGAAATGGAGATACCTAACCTCTCATAGGCTGTTACATGAGGATTCGTGAACGAAAAGGGACTCAACGCTTGCGTACCACCACACAGCGTATGGACATTTGTCCCAGACTTGCACAACCTGCACAACACAAGCATCTTAGGGAGATGGCAAGACCTGCCTGTAATTTCCATGCGTGCACGCAGCGCTCACTCGCCAACGACCAAGACCCTAGTTTTGCCCTTCTTTAACCTGGAGTTGCAGGCCTCGTGGTGCACGCGTGCGGGCCAACTGTCGCTCGGGGGCGCTGGGCTGTCCCCTCCCGGGAGCTGAAAGCCCATCGCTCCTCACCCTGGTCAACTGACGCACAGACACGCACTGGACGCATGCGCTCTGCACAGCCTATCCGCCCTCGCGTGATTTTTTTTTTTTTTTTTAAGCCAATCATCGTCCCAAGCGCAGGCGCGCCAGTCGTGCGAGCGTTGGAAAATGGCGGGGAAGTTGGACCCTTCCAAAGCGGCACCGCCGGTAGTCCTTGAGGAGGCAGAAGGTAGTGAGGGCAAGTGGGCCTCTGGTGGCCAGGGTAGAAGGAAGGGAGGCTTCGTGCCCTTACAATAATGAAATGTTGATAGCAGTACTTAAAGAAGAAAAATTGTAAGCCTTTTATAAAAACAAAAAAAAGCTCTTCAACAAAGTGCAGATAAATAACATGTATATTCTCAGCAGGTCGATTAATTGCTGTCAACTTTATTGGCTATACTGCTTACGTATTTTAAAGTAAACAATAGACTGAATACTTCAGTATGCATCTCTTCAAACAAAAGAGGGGTGGGTGGTCTCACAGAACCCGCTCAGCTGCTGCCATAGCTAAGAAAATCAACAGTAATTCCCCTATATCGTCATTTCACACCCAGCCCATATCACACTGCATGGACTCTTAAATCCTAATTGTGAATGGCCACTCTCACAGACGGCTTCTTTGGAGAAAATTCTCCAGGGCATTTTGTTGATATTGACACCACACACCCCAGTGAGAGGAAAGACAAAATTTCCCTAGAGGGGGTTAGAAATTTAGGTCTAGCCAAAAGAAGAAAATCCCCCAAGACAACGATCCCCTGTTAGCCACTAGCATTTTTTTTAATTATAGAAATTTTCAAAATGTACCAAAGCACAGGAAATAGCATGTACCCATCACTCTATCGACTGTTTCGACTCTTGGCCCTCCTTTCATTTATCTCTGACCACCTTTCCTACACACTCTAAACCATCATATTAATGAGCACATTGGATTGCATCTTCCCAGATACATCTATGCAGATGACAATAATTATGCACTTGTATATTGTCTGTCTTAGGATGTGAGCTTCATGAGAACAGACCAATTATTGCCGTTTCCCCAGCACCTGAAACAATGCCTGCTTGGCATATAGTAGGTGCTCAGTGATTCTTTTACTGCATGAATAATGAAATAACTAACACTGAGAGCTCTCTTAGATTTTGGCCTCACACTGAGTGCAAGCTTTCAACAAGAAATAAGACAGATGCCAATATATCTTCCTTATTAAGCACTTAGTATAGCTGCCACTGTGCTTTAAAAAAAAAAAAAAAAAGACTATTATTATCAAATTTTTTTTAAAAAGGAAGTTATGATCAACTTCGCCAGCAATGGAGAAAGTTGAAAAGCATATCAAGTTACCATTTCTAACCCATCAAAATTGGCTTTAGAAAAATATATCTGGTATTTTCATATCTTCAGTCACCATGCTTGGTAATCTTAGAATACACAGATGTGTGGACCAAGCAGGGTCATTGGAATGTTGTTGATGGAAGCAAAACACAGGAGCAATCACGAAATGACTAAATTTAGGTATATCCATGCATTATGGAATGCCTGTATAGTGGACATTTTTTCTTAAGAGGCAGGAAAAAAATTCCCATTTAATTTAATTAATTAAAATTAATTTTGAAAGGAGAAGATGGTGATTCATTAACAGAGAGTGAGCTTCAAAAGAGATCATATTCTTATGAGAGAAAAGCAAAGTTGGGATTAAAAAAAGAAAAAAAAAAAGAAGAGGCAGTTCAACTACAGCGCTATGTGTGCTGCTTAGAAAAATGTCTGAAGGCTAAAGGCCTAACTGGTGACTCAACAAGAGACTTGGATTTTGGGGGCTGTGTAGAGGTGGAAGCATTTTTGTAAGTTTTTAGAAAGGAAAATGTAAGTAGTGCTAAATAATATTAAAATATAAGAGAAAAAATGCTGAATGGCATCTGAGGATCATACATTAATATTGGTCAATATTAACATCTCTGTTTTGATGGTTATACTGCAGTTACCTGGTAGAGTCCCCTTATAAATAAGAAATATATACTGGAATATTAAGAAATAATGGGTCATGATGCCTGCAATTTATGTGCAGTAATGCTCACAAATGGGAAATCTGATACAAGGGCAAATAGCCCTGTGGCCTATTTCTACAACTTTTATGTATTCAATACATCTGAAATTATTTCAAAATAAAGTGTTTCAAAGGGGTTCATGCTCTATAGGCTGTTTTGTTTTGTCACATTGATTTTTTTTTTTTTTTTTTTTTTTTGCGGTACACGGCCCTCTCACTGTTGTGGCCTCTCCCGTTACGGAGCACAGGCTCCGGACACGCAGGCTCAACGGCCATGGCTCACGGGCCCAGCTGCTCTGCGGCATGTGGGATCCTCCCGGACCGGGGCACGAACCCGTGTCCCCTGCATCGGCAGGCGGACTCTCAACCACTGTGCCACCAGGGAAGCTCTGTCACATTGTTTTTGTCAAGATGTTAGCTGGACTATTTGAAAGATTAACTGATCACCTATGATCTTACTGTGTGACTAGGACTAGCAATGCGGTGGAGAGGATCACATGGTCGTTCTATTTGTAGTTTTTTAAGGAACCTCCATACTGTTCTCCTTAGTGACTGTACCAATTTACATTCCCACCAGCAGTGCAGGAGGGTTCCCTTTTCTCCACACCCTCTCCGGCATTTGTTGTTTGTAGATTTTTGGATGACGGTCATTCTGACTGGTGTGAGGTGATACGTCATTATAGTTTTGATTTGCATTTCTCTAATAGTGGTGTTGAGCATCTCTTCATGTGCTTTTTGGCCACCTGTATGTCTTCTTTGGAGAAATGTCTATTTAGCTCTTCTGCCCGTTTTTGATTGTGGTTTTTTTTTTTTTAATTGAGCTGCATGAGCTGTTTGTATATTTTGGAGATTAATCCCTTGTCAGTTGTTTCATTTACAAATATTTTCTCCCATTCTGAGGGCATATACCAGAGAAAACCATAATTCTAAAAGATACATGTGCCCCAGTGTTCACTATTTACAATAGCTAGGACATGGAAGCAACCTAAATGTCCATCAACAGAAGAATGGATAAAGAATATGTGTTACATATATAAAATGGAATATTACTCAGCCATAAAAAAGGACAAAATAATGCCATTTGCAGCAACAGGGATGGACCTAGAGATTGTGATACTGAGTAAAGTAAGTCAGACACAGAAAGACAAATATTGTATGATGTTGCTTATATGTGGAATCTTAAAAAAAGGGTACAAATGGGTACAAATTTACAAAACAGAAGTAGAGTCATGGATGTAGAAAACAAACTTATGGTTACCAGGGGATAAGGGTGGGAGGAGGGATAAACTGGGAGATTGGGGTTGACATATACACACTACTATATATAAAATAGATAACTAATAAGAACCTGCTATATAGAACAGGAAACTCTATTCTATACTCTGTAATGGCCTATATGGGAAAAGAATCTTTAAAAAAAAAAAAGAGTGGATATATGTATATGTATAACTGATTCACTTTGCTGTACACCTGACACTAACACAACGTTGTAAATCAACCATACTGCAATAAAAAAATAAATGCAGTGGAGAGGAAAAACACAGATGGAGCTTTCACAGAAGTGGTTCAACAAGCCAGCTGTGAAAGACATATGGAGACAATCAGGGGAAGCCACATATGTTGTGGGCATTTTATGATATAAATGACCCGATGGTTAGTGATGATTGCTAATCTTGTCGGTGCGATTATAGGATTGGAGTCATCTAAGAAAATGTCTTCTAGTAGTTGAGACTTTCTTTTTTTTTAGTTGAGACTCAATGAAGTATCTAGGGATGAAATGTCATGAAGTCTGGGGCTTGCTTGAAAATACTTTAGCACAAGAGAAACATAGCTGAAGCAAATATGTTTTATGATTGTCAGATCTGGACAAAGTAAACTGGAGTTCATCATGGTATCCTCTCTACTTCCATGTGCCTTTGGAAATTTTCTTAATATTAAAAACAAAACAAGTAATCACAAATATCTCCCTTCATTATTAAAGTAGATTTAATTTTTTTATTTCATTCCAAATATTAAGAATATTTAAAGAACATAAAAGTCTCCAGAGGAGACATACCAACCAATGATACCAGATAAAAGCAATGAGATTTATGCAAAATTAAATTGATACATACCAATTTGTAAAAGATCTCAGACAAGACAAAAAGATGTAAAGAAACTGAACATACCACCAAACATTTCAACAAAATTTAATAAGCTTAGGTCAAGAAGCCCTGATTGGTTTTTTCCCCCGAGGCTCGTGGGATCTTAGTTTCCTGATCAGGGATCAAAGCCAGGTCCCGGCAGTGAGGGTGCTGAGTCCTAACCACTGGACCTCCAGGGAATTCCCAAGAACCCCTGATTTACAACATGAGTTTTAATGGCTGCAAAGAATTTTATCCTCAATGTACTGTAGTCAACCAAGGTACCTTTAAGTTGCTTCCGTCTTTTAAGATTATGAACAATGGAACAATCTTGCCCACCATCCTTAATTATTTCCTTAAAATGTCTAGAGGTGGAATTTCTGATCCAGAGGAGTTAAGTTTTTAATATTTACTACCAGAAAGTTTGAAATGAAATGCTGTTTTTGCCTATCCCATTGGCAAAAGTGACAAAGGTTGAAGTTTCCTTTTTTTTTTTTTTTTTCGGTTGGGATTGAGGGGAGCAGAATCCTTCACAGGTGGTGTTATGTTCTTCCATCAGGAGGCTTATAATATTCAGTTGTCTTTCGTGGATGTTAGCAGCCATTAGTAAACCATTTCCTAGACCCATCAGTTCTTTAAGAATTTGCACATTGTGGCCTATACTGATTTTAAAGAAATTCATATGAAATTGTTCTGTCCTACTGCATTGCTTAAAACTTCACACTGATTTTGAACAGCAGTAGCAGCAAAAGTGCATCCCCTTCTCTCACACCTGAATTTCATTAAAGGGATGTCTGTGGTGTTCTTTGACCTCTCAGGAAGAAACGGCCATTAGGGGTCCTGATTCATCTAGCACACACCATCAACCCTAGAGACACAAGGCGGGGTTCTGGGAGTTCGTTGATGGTCCAGTGGTTAGGACTCCATGCTTTCACTGCCAAGGGCCTGGGTTCAATCCCTGGTCAAGGAACTAAAATTCCACAAACCGTGTGGTGCAGCCAAAAAAACAAAAAAGGACAGGGGTCCTGCAGGGACCCTGCTCTGGCTGGAAAGCTGCCCCTCAGCCTATCTTTGGTTCAGCCCAGGGGTGTCCTCAGAACCCAGTGAGGCTTTCTTCCTCCCTGCCCAGATTAGCTTGGACCTCTCCTCAGTCCCCTCTCACTGTCACTGGGTGCAGCAATTCTGATTTTCGTCTCCACAGGTCAGACCAAGTCTTCAAAGAAGACTGAAGAGTTGCTGGAAATGGTGAAGAGGCTGCAGAAAGGTCATGTGTCTCCTCGTGTCTGAGGCTTAGCCTGAGGTTTTGAGTCAGGAAGACGTGGTTCAAACCCACCCTCTCAACTCACAACCTTGGGAAATTATCCCGTTGCACTTTCTCCCGCTTACACAATTTAATTCTTTAAACCAAAAACACAGCTTCAAATTTCAAGAAGTAGGGCTTCCCTGGTGGCACAGTGGTTGAGAGTCCGCCTGCAGATGCAGGGGACACGGGTTCGTGCCCCGGTCCGGGAAGATCCCACATGCCGCGGAGCGGCTGGGCCCGTGAGTCATGGCCGCTGAGCCTGCGCGTCCGGAGCCTGTGCTCCGCAACGGGAGAGGCCACAACAGTGAGAGGCCCGCGTACCGTAAAAAAAAAAAAAAAAAAGTTCAAGAAGTATAAAGGGATGGAAAACCCTACCCTCCAACACTCATATGCATGCACGCACATACACACACACACACACACACACTCACGCTCACACACACCCCAGCCATCCATTTCCCTGACCCATAGGCCAGCAGCAACTACTTTTAAATTCTTAGGTATTTTTCTAGACATTAAAAAACATACATTCTTGGGTGTGTATTCTTTGCCCTCCTTTTTAATATACAAATGGCAATGCAAACAGCTTTGCCCCTTGCTTTGCTTGTTGATGGGAGACTGGGAGCCAGCCAGCATCCAGTACCCACAACGGGGCTGGGGCAGAGTTCTGGCCGTGTTTGAGGTTGGATCCCCCCCAGTCCATCAGCAGCTTAAAATACTACAATCCATTGGTCTGTTCCAAATAAAGGGGAACCTCCCCTTCCCCTGACTCTGTGGCCACATGCAAAAGTACATTGGAGCTGCTGCCTAGACTAAACTTAGGTAGAGGAATTGCATGATTGAAAATGCAGTGACTCTGCCCGTCTCCAGTAAAACAAAGACCCCAGGGATTTGTATCATAATCAGCACCTCGGAGAGCACTCAGTCTCCTGGAAGTCACAGGAGGTGAAGGTAGTGGCCTCTGGAAATCCAGAACTTGAACTTAACTCCAGAGTGTCTCACAGGCTGGTAGTGAGACCCAGCAAGGGTTGGGCAGATTTTTGTCTTAATCCTGTGCTCCCAACCTTGAAGCCAGAGAGAGACGAGGAGGGCTTCCCCATACGGGGCACTGAAATTCGGACTGTGAGACGTTAGCGATGACGCCCTAAAGAGACAGTTGATCTCCCTGTCGTTGGAGAACTTGATAGCTGTCAAAATGACATTTTCCCCATATCTCATATGAGGTCAGCACCAGAGTCCAGGTGGACAGAAGCGACAACCCACCCCGCCAGCCTTTTCATGGGGGGGCACGGGGGTCTCCCTTGTCTCCCACCACATTCAGATTTCCATGTAGAAGCCTCTACCACATCCCAGGAGGCCCTGGGCGATCTGCCACTCCCACTTCCCCACTTGGCCTCCAGCTACTCTCCACTAGCTCACTAGAGCCACACGAGCCACAGCAGACCGCTTGGCCATATATTTTGGGCATGTGCCTCACTCAGCCCCACTGCGGGGGCTTTGCACTCATCGTCCTTCTGTCTGGCGTGTCCCCCACTCCACACTCCCCACCCCACAGAGCTGCAGGGCTGTCATCCTTCACATCATTTGGAGCCTCTCCACATCTCAAGAGGCACCTTCTACCCTTTCATTCTTCAGCCCCTTGCTTCACTTTATTTCCCTTCCTGGCGTTTGCTGCCACCAGCATTGACATCATGAATCTTTGCTTAGTGTCCATCTCTCCCACCCAGAATGCAAGCCCTGCAAGGGGTTCTTACAGAGCCTGGGACACAGCGCACACTCAATAAATTCTGATCCATAGCAGCAGAGACACAGTGGCAACACCCGCCCCCTCCTTCTGCCTTAGACAGCCAGGCATCTGCCTTCTCTGGCTCAATCTTTCTTTCCTTCTGCAGAGGGAAGCCTGGAGCCACAGGTCGAAGACCTGATTAACCGGATTAATGAGCTTCAGCAAGGTAAGCTCCGGGACGTAAGACGGCCAGCTGCCCAAGAGGGACCTGGGCTTTGAAAGTCTCCACTTCTTCATCTATGAGATCCAGGCCCCTCCGGGCTGTCTGAAGATGAGTGCTCAGTGTCATGGTCTGTGAGAGAATAGCAAGGCTAGTGGCTGCACTCACACCGTGTCTTCTTCCCTTTTTTGACCCAGCAAAGAAGAAATCCAGCGAGGAACTGGGAGAAGCCCAAGCTCTCTGGGAGGCCCTGCATAGGGACCTGGACTCCTGTAAGTGGGACCAGAAGAGGGATCCAGAGATCTCATGACCAGTGCTGACGTTCCTGTGCACACCTCAGGGTCTTTGCAAGGGCTGTTCCGTCCACCTGAGAGGTTCTCGTCCTACATAATCCGCATTGCCTCGTGCTATCTCGAGTCACCTTTCAGCTCTCAGCTGAAACTTCACCCCAACAGGTCTACCTTGATGGCCCCCTCTAAAAATAGAACACCACCTTCTCTCACTCCCCTGCTTGATTTATTTCTTCACAGCCTTTATTTCTACTTGACGTGGTGTACTTTTGTATTTCTCATCGTCTCTACCCTCAGTATAAACCATAGGCATCCTACACAAGGGAGCCCTGCAGCCCTTCACTACTTCGGCACTTACAGGGAATGTGTGCCCCGAGCGGGAAAACCTGGACCAGGATGGTCCCCAGCGGGAGATGGGTGCACGGTTGGTGAGGAGATACCTCTCCTCCCCTGAGGCTGTATCATATCTTCTTTGCGACCTTGGGCCTTCCCTTTGCATGAAGTTGCAGTCGGGGCTCAGGATGAGGGCCCTGGAGACTCAAAGTGTCATTGTGTTTTCCAGTGAATGGAGAGAAAGTGCACCTGGAGGAGGTTTTGAGCAAAAAGCAAGGTATTTACCAGCTGCTTCGTCCTCATTATTCTACCACATCACCCCACAAATGCCTGAAGTTCTCAGACAGCCAGAGGAATCCCCCTGACATCTGAGTCAGGGTGGCCCCCTCTCTGCTCAGATCTCTCCCTTGGCTGCCATCTGACTCGGAGTAAGCACTGAAGTCCCTCAGTGCCCTCCAATGCCCAGCATGATGCAAGGCCCCTTGCTTCTACCCAGCCCTGAGTTCTCAAGAGCTCTCACAAAGCCCCTTGGTTCCTCCTCCCACAGAGGCACTGAGGACCCTCCAGCTGCACTGCCAAAGGAAGGAAAGTGAGGCTCAGAGGTAAGAGGTCCTGCCCAGCTCTTCCCCGCCTTTTTCCCCAGCCCGAGGGAGGAGTGGGCAAGAGCTAGGGAAAATAAATCTTGGACACACACTCCTCAATTTCCCTTTCTATAAAATCGAGTGGCTAGACAAGAGACACCCCTGCTCATCATTAATATTAAGTGGCGGTGTTAAAATGAACTCATTTAATCATTCATTGCTAGTTTCTTTATCAAATAAATTTTATCCATTGGTATTATTCTAAGTCTTCCCCTATTGGTTAGCCAGCTCTTCTGCCATCCATTCATTTGTTTATCTGTCTACTCACTTATGACCCCAGCCACCCATTTACCCAGCCATCCACCCACTGTCCCACTCATCCGTACATACATCTACCCAACTATCCAACTCTCCGTCCAGACAGACAGCCATGATCCCTCCAGCCTTCCATCTAATCATCTTTCACCCATCCAATCATTCATTCATCTTCTCTCCACCTTTCCAATCATCCATTTAACCATTCATTTCTTTCCCCAACCATCCATCCAGACAGCTATCCATCCTTCTGACAATCTTTCCTTTATTTCTCCATCCATCCATCACCCCTCCACTCATCATTCCTCTAACCAGACATCATCTCTCCAGCCTACCATTCACCCGTCCAGTTCACTGTCCATCCAGCCATCTACCCATCTATCTCTCCATCCTTTGAACCTTTACATTCTTGTGACCGGAAGTCTCAAATGCTGGTACATCATGATTTTAATAATGTGGTAAAACTTGATGGTAGTTAAAGTGTATACACGCTTAACCACACCACACCTACCACCGTCTGATGAGCAGTTTACGTTCATTTGTCAACTAATCCTCGCAATGACAGTACCACCATTTTACATATGAGGAAACTGAGACCCAGAGAGGTTAAATAACTTGTCCAAGTCACAGTGGAGTAGCAGATCCAGGCCTCAATCTAGGACTTTATAATTTATGAAACTAAACTACTGTCCCCTTCACAAAGGTTTCTTGGGAAGGCATGGTTTGATGGGGGACAGAATGGACAGGGTGATAGTGTCAAGAGAGGCCTATAAAGGTTCACATTTGCTCAGAGGAAAGGAGAATGAGGACTCCCAGCCCCTCTCCTGCTGGAAGGAGTGGGGGCTCATTCAGAGAATATAACTGAGGGTTCTCTTTCCTTTCCCAGGAAGTACATGTTGGCAGAGCACATGGAACAAATTTCTATCCATAACTCTCAGATCACAGAGAGTCGAGGACAGAGGAAGCCGGGGTAACCCTGGGTCTAGGGCCTGGGGTGGCACGGTGTGGGGAATGGGAGTGGGGCTTGCATGAGGGAGAGTTTGTTGGAAGTGGTGCTGCTGGAAGCAAGGCTCAGAGGAGAAAGCACATAAAGGGGCTCCTAGCAAGGGACCACCAGGCAAAGATCTGAAGGCCTATGAATGAGAAACCCCCGGACTGCGCCAGGCTGGGTGTCAGTCCTAGCATGTGTTTTCTCATTCCTGGATGTCGGCCCCTAGGTTGCACGTGGAAGAACGTCTGGAGGATTTGACAGGCCAGCACAAGGACCCCTGGGAATTCCACGTGAGCCATTATCATTGCCTCAACCAAAGCCACTCCTCCCCTGGCTTCAGTGTCTCTGCTGATCAGCCCAGGGTCCACCTACTGCTCAGGCCCAATGCCGAGGGGTAGTCCTTGACTCCTTTCTTCCTCTCACCGCCTCAACTCAGTCCTTCAGCCTCTACCTTAAACCCAACCACATCTCATCATCCCCCACTGCCACACCCAGCATCCATTGCCCAGAGTGTTGCCGTAGCCATTGCTGATCGTGCTTCCCTCCTGCTTCCCTAGAGTGCTTATCCTGCAGTGGCAAATGGGAACTCCGAACCAGACAGACATGTTCAGGGCATTCCTTCGTTCAACCAATGTCTCTGGATGTGTCCAACAGCATTCCAAAGGGGCCAAGTCTTTGCTGTCCCCAAGTTGGTTAGGAGCAAGGAGATGCATACCCAGACTCTAAACAAGAAAATAAGTAGATAGATCATGTAACGCCAGTGGGGAAGTCCTGTCTGAGCAGGTGTCATCTGAACACAGACACGAAGGAAGTGAGGAAGCCATGCGGGTATCTGAGTGCCAATGTCCCTGGGAGGCTGAACTGTGCCTGGGGTATTTGAGGAAGAGCAAACAGTGAGGCTGGTGGATGAGACAGTGGGAAGAGATGAGGTTTAAGGTACACGGGGACATGGGAAGTGATTGAGGGGGAGAGCATCTATGCCAGCGCCCGGCCACAGCAGAAGCTGCACACTGAATTCACGGAGAGCTGAATGAATGAATGAACGCCCTAATTCAAGTAAGGACTTTCCGAGAGGCGCGAAGGAGGAGGGGCCAGGAGGACAGCTGGACGGACAGGGCTCCTCTCTCTCTTCACAGATGCTGAAGCAGCGACTGGCCTGGGAGATCCGTGCCCTGCAGAGCAGCAAGGAGCAGCTGCTCACCGAAGGTGGGACTCCTGCACGGGGTGGGGTCGGAGCCGGGGCGGCTGGCGGGAGCTCCCGGCCCCGCCCATGACGCCCCGCCCACCCGCAGAGAGGCAGGCGCGGGCCAAGCTGGAGACGGTGGAGCGGCGGCTGCGCTCGCCGCCCGAGGTCCAGAGCGCCCCGGCAGAGAAAGACGGGTAAGAGGGGAAAGGAGGGGGGTGGGGCCCGAGGTCCGCCCCGCCAACACCTCCCCTTCTGCCCCTCCCAGAAGGGCGGGGCCTCCGCGGGCTGGGCTCTCCTCCCGCCGGGGCTTCTCTGCAGTCTTCAGGGCTCAGAGTGGCAGTCGCTTCCTCCCTGTGCCCCCTCCACACTCCCTCTCTCTTCCTCCTCTCCTCTAACCCTTCTCCGCAGGCTGAAGGCGGAGCTGGAGAAACTCGGGGGGCAGGTCCCCGCCCAGACTCAGACCACCCCAGAGGACCGGGCCGGAGAGGTAGAGAGCCCGGGATGGAGGCCAGACGGGCCGAGACACAGCGGGCGGGATCTGGGATCCGGAGCCCCTCTGAGAGGGGGGTGTGCGGGTGCAGGGCGTCCTCGGGTTGGTGGGGACAGGGAAAGGGCGGCGCGGGCCAGCGTGGGCGGGCGCCAGGGCCCCAAAGCCTGACTCTCAGCTCCCGCAGGCCGGCCCCCAGCTCCCCAGCGAGGGCGACCTGGCGCCGCCGGCGGAGCTGGCCCTGACGCCCCCTTAGGCCAGTAGGACCCACCCGGCCCCACCTTCCTTCAAGTGCCGCCCGGAAATAAAGGCGACGTTCGCGGACCATCCTCCAACTCCCCGGCTGAGTCTGTGCCCCAGGAGTCATTGGGGGTGGGGGTCGTGCCCTTCCTCTCTCCGGGAGAAGGGGGAGTGGTTCAGGAAGTCTGGGCGGGGCCTCGCCGGACTCTGCCCACCAGTCCCTTGGCCGGCTCAGGACGCGGGAGCTCTGTATACGCCCCCGACAGCTCAATGACTGGGTGGGTGTCAAGACCACTCCATCTCTACGGCCTCATCTCGGGTTCCTGAACCGCCTGTTTTACCAGTAAGGGCTAGAAGGGACGTGTTAAAAACCCGCTGCAGGTCCTGTCAGTCTCCTGTGGTTCAGAGTAAAATCCCAGCCTCCCAGAGTCCCTGCATTACCCACAGACACCCTCGGACCTGCCCGCCTACCTGGCCTGACCTCTCACACCCTCACACGTTTGCTTCAAGCCACACAGCTGATTTTCCACCCTTCTCCAAGCACCTTGTCATCTCAGGGCTTTTGCCCTGCTGTGTCGTCATCTGGGGTGCCCTTACCCCAGTCTCCTCGGAGTGCAGGACTGTTAAGGATGTCAGCAGCTCAGGACGCTGGCCTGGGGGACCCAGTTCCAAAGGGCACCTTGCCACCTGCTAAGCACGTGTGGGTTAAACAAGCATTTGCTGAATGTCTGCTTGTGTACCAGGCACTATGGTAGGCCTCGGATTTTAAGTAGCAGTGTCAGGGAGGATGTCACTGAGGTAGTGGTGCCTGAGCAGGGAGGTGAGGGGGCAGGCGAGGGAGTGAGCCCCGTAGGTGTCTGGGCGAAGGGGCGCTGGGCAGAGGGGATGGCGCCCACAAGGGCTGTGGAGGGGACTGAGTTTGTCCAGTGCGAGGAGCGTCTGGAGTAGGCCAGTGTGGTGGAGCCGAGCGAGGTGACCAGGCACGGGGTAGAGTGCTGGCCCTGGAAGGGGGACGCCTTCGACACTCGGACATGCATTGTCCGAGGAGACACACATGCTGACAGAGCAAGACACTTTATTGGGGAAGGGCGCCCGGGTGCAGAGCAGCAGGGTAAGGGAACCGAGGAGGACCGCTCTGCCACGTGGCTCGCAGTCTCAGGTTTTATGGTGATGGGGTTAGTTTCCGGGTTGTCTCTGGCCAATCATTCTGACTCAGGGTCCTTCCTTGTCTCCTTTTGACCTTTCCCGAATTCTTCTGGTTGCTGGTAGCTTGCTAGTTCTGTGTTCCTTACTAGGACCTCCTGTTGTAAGAGAACTCCTGCAGGTGGTACTCTTGGGCCTGGCCAGGGCAGGTGGTTTCAGTCAGTGATTCCCTTAACAATATGAGAGACTTCCTGGGGACCCATGGCCCTTGTCTGTCTAGTCTGTTCTTCTCAGAACAGGACCTGGCATATAGTAAACACTCAGTAAAATGTTAGCTATCACTAATTACAATAATGATTTATTATTATTCCCAATCCATCTGTGAAGGAAACTCAGATGCATGAATCACTTTGAACGGGGGCCTATAATCCATTAAGTATTTAATAAATCATTCATATCATTTATTCTTATTATTACTTTTATTATTATTCCCAGGCTACAGATGAGGAACACCAGGGTGTGTATTTCTCTTAGAACAGAGAGTTTCATGCAAAATATATTCAATAAATGCTACCTATCATTTATTATTCTCATTACTAGTCTTGTTATTACCAGTCTAGAGATGAGGAAAATTGAGGCAGTGAAAGTATACAGTAAGCCCACGATAAATGTGGGGTCTCACCGTTGTTGCTATTATTATCCCAAGTCCACAGACAAGGCCCAGAAGGCTTTAATCCCTGTACCATGGCTCACACCAGGTCCAGCTGACCCCCCAGGCCTGGGTCCTGATCCCCTGCCCCACTGACACTGCCTGCATGCCTTAGCCCACCGTCCAGTGATCTTTAGGGAACTTAAATGTTCTCTATGTCACACAAATGGGGACAGCCTGGACATCACTTTTCTCCTAAGATTCAAATCCTGGCTTCCCTGCTCACTGAGTGACCTCAGGCAAATCGTTTAATGTCTCCAAAACTCAGTCACCAAATTTGCAAAATGGTGCCACCAACTGCACACAACTGATTATAAACCTGGCCAACTCCTTGCTCCTTCCAAAACCTCCTCTGAGGGAACCTGAATCTCCTCCTCATGTGAATACAGTGTGATACACAAGGAGATGGCTGGTGCCTGGGACTGCCCCTCCGAGACTGAACTCTCTGAAAGTGGAGACTGACCCGACCCAGCTTGTGGAATACTCACATCTCAAAAGGCACTGGGAAAGAATGCAAGTTCTGCCACCAAGGGCTCTTGTTTCCTAAATTCAGAGGTTTTACAAATATCTGCAAGCCTTTCGAGGTGAATGTTTGGGGCTCGGTAAAAACAATAGGTTTGCTTTGAATTGTTTCTAGAGCCACATGTCTGGTCTTGTAAAGACCAGATTTGTAAGACAAGTACATTTTTTAATTCCTCAAAAGATTGGGGCCCACCTGAATAATATGGAGGTTGACCCACTCACCCAACTACATTATCCTCAGTTTGCTTCTTTATATCAGGGAGAAGATTTTCCGCTAAGATGGAAATCAAAAGGTTCCTATGTTCTAGATTTAGAGCTGTGTGTCTTTGGAATGTTTTAGTAAATCCTTCCACAAAGGCTTCAGAATGTTTTTCCCCCCTGTGGGTACATAGTTTTATTTTAGGTTAAAGGAGAAAGCCTAAAAAAAAAAGTTCTTATCAGGTTCTGAATATCAGTTTCCAACTTGGCCAACTTCAGACCACAGAGCTATTTTTAAAAAGAATCCTTTCAAAAAAAAAAAAAGAATCCTTTCAAATATCTTGTCAGGCTTCAGCCGAGAAAAACAGTAAATATTCCTGGCAGTATTGAACAACCGCTTGGATGTGTAGGGATGGAAAATTTTCCGCCTTCTTCCCTTCTAACTTCTTTGGTCTAATAATTAAATTGATACGAGAGATTAACAGGAGAAACAAACATTTACGGAGCCCTGTAAAGATATGAAGGCTCAAAAGACAGCCAAGTAACGACATCCTATATAATACCTGAGCTAAGGAAAGTGTTAGGGGGTCTGATGATACCAAGAGGAGGAAGGTCATTCACAGGAAGGCAGAGCAGATGTTCAGAAAACAAAGATTGCCTGGTTAAGCACATAAGTTTCCTAGGTGAAACTGAAACCACACACCTCAGATGTGACTCAAACCAGACCAAAACTCAGGTTGGGTCTTGAACCGATGGACTGGGACTCGAACCCACTGTCTTTTTTTTTTTTTTTTTGCGGTACACGGGCCTCTCACTGTTGTGGCCTCTCCCACTGCGGAGCACAGGCTCCGGACGCGCAGGCTCAGCAGCCATGGCTCACGGGCCCGGGGATCCTCCCGGACTGGGGCACGAACCCGTGCCCCCTGCATCGGCAGGCTGACTCCCAACCATCTGTGCCACCAGGGAAGCCCCCCACTGTCTTTTAACTGAAATCGCACACCTGGTCTCAGGATTTAATGAAGCTCAAGTTCTTTATGTCTCATCGCAAAAAGAATTCAGTGAGAGGCAAAGTGATGGGTAAGAAGTGGATTCGTTTAGAGAGATACACATTCCATAGACAGAAAGCAGTCCGTCTCAAAAGGCGAGAGTGGCCCTGAAATATGGGGTGGTTAGTTTTTGTGGTCTGGATAATTTCATGGCTAACAAGTGGGAGGTTTATTCCAATGATTTTGGGGAAAGAGTGAGGATTTCTAGGAATTGGGTCACCAACCACTTTTTGCCCTTTTATGGTCAGCCTCGGAATGGTCATGGCGCCTGTGGGTGTGTCATTTAGCATATGCTAATGTATTACAATGAGCTTATAATGAGGCTCAAGGTCCACTGGACATCAAATCTTCCACCATCTTGGACTTACTTGGTTCTAAACAGTTTATGTCATATCCTCAACAGCTATGTCCTTCTTTTAAAGGTTGTGCCCTGCTGCCTTCCCTCCTGTTTCAAAATGATATCTCTGATAATAGTTTTCTTCCTGGTATAGGCCTTCTTTCCCATGTAAATTAGGCAGTTGAAGGGAAGGTAAAGGGCTTTTCCTGAATCTGCTGGGTTCAGGAACTCAAAAATAATCAAGAGCTCAAATAATAATCCTCATGTGTAAGTGGCATATTTTGGGGTGGCAAAGCCTGCTCCCCTTCAGATGCAAGAGATACTCCCAAGGGGGGTGCAAAAGATACTACCCTCCCAAGACCCAAACCATTCCCAAAAGACAGCTGAGAGAGAAAGATGTAGACAGTTGCCTTGAAAGCTGACAACAATCAGTAGAACTCTAGTTGCCAATGGAGTGCAACCTGCATTTCTTTCTGGCCACATTTTGGGACACCCAACCTGATGGTTCCAAAGCTAAGTTCTCAGGACACAAAATGAGACAGACAAAAAAGCAAAAGCTGTTCTGGGAGAGAAAGATTCAACAACCAATGGGTATTAACAAAATGAAGGATAAAAATCATATGATCGTATCAATAGATGCAGAAAAAGCATTTGACAAAATTCAACATCCATTTATTATTAAAAAAAAAAACTCTCAACAGAGTGGGTATAGATGGAATGTACCTCAATATAATAAAGGCCATATATGACAAGCCAACAGCTAAAATTATATTCAGTGGTGAAAAAAAGCTAAAAGCTTTTCCCTTAAGATCAGGAACAAGACAAGGATGCCTACTCTAGACACTTTTATTCAACACAGTATTGGAAATCTTAGCTAGAGCAATTAGTCAGAAAAAATAAATAAAAAGCATTGAAATTGGAAAGGAAGAGGTAAAACTGTCACTGTGAACAACATGATTTTGTATATGGAAAACCCTAAAGACTCCACCAGAAAACTGTTAGAACTAATAAACATATTTAGTAAAGTTGAGGTGTTAAAAAAATCAATATACAAAAACCTGTTGTGGGGACTTCCCTGGTGGTGCAGTGGTTAAGAATCCACCTGCCAATGCAGGGGACACGAGTGTGAGCCCTGGTCCGGGAAGATCCCGGACTGTGGAGCAACTAAGCCCACGCGCCACAACTACTGAGCCTATGCTCTAGAGCCCGCAAGCCACAACTACTGAGCCCATGTGCCACAGCTACTGAAACCCATGTGCCTAGAGCCCATGCTCCGCAACAAGAGAAGCCACCGCAACGGGAAGCCCACGCACCGCAACGAAGAGTAGCCCCCGCTCAGCGCAACTAGAGAAAGCCCACGAAAAGCAACGAAGACCCAATGCAGCCAAAAATAAATAAATTAATTAATTAATTTTAAAAAACCCATTGTGTTATTATATACTAACAACAAACTATCAGAAAGAGAAATCAAGAAAATCTTATTTACAATTGCATCAAAAAGAATAAAATACATAGGAATAAATTTAACCAAGGTGGTGAAAGATCTGTACACTGAAATCTGTAAGACATTGATGAAAGAAACTGAAGAAGACATAAATAGATTGGAAAAACTTAATATTGTAAAAATTTCCATATTACCTAAAGCAATTTATAGATTCAGTGCAATCCCCATCAAAATCTCAGTGGCATTTTCACAGAAATAGAACAAATAATCCTAAAATTTGTATGGAACCTTAAAATATCTTGGATGGCCAAAGCAATACTGAGAAAGAAGAACAATGCTGGAGGCATCATGCTTCCTGATTTCAAACTATATTACAAAGCTACAGTCATCATGGGACTGGCATAAAAACAGACACATAGATCAATGGAATAAAATAAACAGCCCAGAAGTAGACCCAAGCATATATGGTCAATTAATTTATGACAAAGGAGGCAAGAATATATCAAAACAATGGGGAAGAGACAGTCTCTTTAGTAAATTGTGTTGGGAAAACTGGACACATACAAAAGAGAGAAACTGGACCACTATCTTACACCATACACAAAAATTAACTCAAAATGGATTAAAGGGCTTCCCTGGTGGCACAGTGGTTAAGAATCCACCTGCCAACACAGGGGACAGGGTTTGAGCCCTGGTCCGGGAAGATCCCACATGCTGCGTAGCAACTAAGCCCATGCGCCACAACTACTGAGCCTGCGCTCTAGAGCCCGCAATACACAACTACTGAGCCTGCGCCTAGAGCCTGAGCTCCGCAACCAGAGAAGCCACCACAATGAGAAGCCCGTGCACTGCAATGAAGAGAAGCCCCTGCTCACCGCAACTAGAGAAAGCCCACACGCAGCAACAAAGACCCAACGTAGCCAAAAAAAAAAAAAAAAGATTAAAGACGTGAACATAATACCAGAAACCATAAAACTCCTAGAAGAAAACATAGGCAGTAAGCTTCTTGACATTGCTCTTTGTGATATTTTTTTGGATCTGACTTCAAAGGCAGTGGCAACCAAAGCAAACATAAATGAATACAACTACATCAAACCAAAGAGATTCTGCACAGTGAAAGAAACCATCAACAACATAAAAAGGCAACCTACTGAATGGGAGAAGATATTTGTAAATCATGTATCTGGTAAGGGGTTAATATCCAAAATAGATAAAGAGCTCATAAAGCTCAATAACAAACAAACAATCCAATTAAAAAATGGGCAGAGGATCTGAATAGACATTTTTTCAAACAAGACATTCAGATGGCCAACAGGCACATGAAATGATGCTGAACATCACTAATCATCAGGGAGACATAAATCAAAACCACAATGAGATATGATGTCACACCTGTCAGAATGGTTATCATAAAAGGAAAAGAAATAATAAGTATGGGTGAGAATGTGGAGAAAAGGGAGCCTAGGTGGGAATGTAAATTTGTGCGGCCACTATGGAAACAGTATGGAGGTTCCTAAAGAAATTAAAAATAGAACTGCCATATGATCCAGTAATTCCACTTCTGGATATTTATCTGAAGTAAATGAAACACTGATTTGAAAGGATATATGCCCACCTATGTTCATTGCAGTATTATTCACAATAGCCAAGATGTGGAGACAACCTAAGTGTCCATCAATAGATGTATGGAAAAGAAGATGTGAGATACACACAGACACACACAGACACACACACAGACACACACACACACACACACACACATACAATGGGCTACTACTCAGCCATGAAAAAGAATGAACTCTTGCCATTTGTGACAACATGGATGGATCCTGATGATATTTTGCTGAGTGAAATAAATCAGACAAAGAAAGAAAAATACTGTAGAATTTCACTTTTATGTGGAATTTAAAAAACAAAACAAACAAATAAGAAATCATATATACAGAGAATAGATTATGATAGCCAAAGAGGAGGGGGGTTGGAAGGGGGGTGGGTAAAACCAGTGAAGGGGATAAAGAGGTACAAATTTCCAGTTTTAAAATTAAATAAGTCATGGGGATGCAACTAAATATCTAGTCATCAGCATGGTGACTATAGTTAGTAATACTGTATTGCAAATTTGAAAGTTACTAAGAAGGTAAATCTTAAAAGTTCTCATCACAAGAAAAAAAATTTGTAATTTTGTATTATGACAGATGGTAACTAGACTGGTGATCGTTTCACAATGTATACAAATGTGGGCTCATTATGTCCTACACCTGAAACTAATATAATGTATGTCAGTTAAACTTCAATTAAGGAAAAACAGGGAATTCCTGGTGGTCCAGTGGTTAGGACTCAGCGCTTCCACTGCAGGGCCGGGGTTCAGTCCCTGGTCGGGGAAATAAGATCCTACAAGCTTCGCGGCATGGCCAAAAAAGAAAAAAAACAAAAATAAAAAACCACGGTGGATCCCCAGAACCAAATTAATAAGAGTCTGAATCTGCAAAGAAAAGGACAATGTAAAATTGCACATTCCTCTCTCAACCAGGCACCACAGATAGAGACCTGGGGGAAGCGACTGGTAAAAAGTCTCAAGCTTTGCCAGCTTCCGCTAGCTCTCCCAGGATGCTGTCTGCAGGCTCTAGAGAAGAGGAAGAGTAATTTTTCTTCTCCCCTTTATAGTGAGTCCTTGGCTGAGGCTTCTCCTTTTCTAGGGCATCTTGTAAATGGATAAGCTTACCGAAGTTGAAAGTTCTCCACTATGGCCTCTCTAATTCAAGATTATCTTTGATAAGTTTAACCTGCTAGTTCAGCCTTAAAACACAATTTTTTTCACCTGAGGCCTCATACTGGCTCGCTCCGGCTCAAGTCAGATCCAGGCGTGAGCCTTTCTACGTCAGACCAATCAGCCTCCATCAGGTTTCCGGACCCAGGCCAGAAAAAGGAAGGCTCAGATGGTCGGAAAGCTCGCGAGGCAAGAGCTGCGGGTCCAGGGTCCAGGACCGCGAGGACTTGCCCAGCACCTCCAGAGGCAGCGAGAAAACAGCCAGCTCCAGGGACTCAGCAGGTACCTTCCCTGGTTGCTCAGCGTTCCTGGGGGCTGTCGGGGGAGGGGGTCTCCTTAGGTTCCCTCTCTGACGCCTATTTATTGAAAAGATAAACCGAGGCATGTTACAAACTTGAAGAGCAAAAGTTGATTTGAGTCAGGCAGCATCCAGTGTAGCAGATGGAAAGAAACTCTGAGAAGCTGCACAAAATGAAAGAATTTTATAGGCAGAAGGGAGTGAGAACAAGGAAGTTTTATTAGTCAAAAAAGCCGGTTGGTTATTGCAAAGTTCCTTTCCTTTAGGGGCTGGCAGGGGCCCATCAGGCAGATTACCTGAGTAGCGCCAATCAGGGGCTTTCTGGTGTATTTATTTAAGATTCCATTTCTGGGAGAGCTGAAACTCTTTGTCTCTGTTTGGTGAGGCGGGGCTTAGCCTGAGTGACTCCATTTGGGGCCCGCCGTCTTGTTTTTAACAAAGGCTGGGGGCATTATCTTTATCTTTGTTAAAAAGTGGGGTGGAGGTGACATCGTGGGCACTTGAAATGGCAGATGCAACTTTTGTTTACATGTCATCCACTTGCACGTGGGTTCCCAGTGTTTCTGCAGACCTTGTGAGAAATACAGCTGGTTGGTTTTTGCTTTATTTCTGCACCTGAAGTAAGTTCTTGTTAACCATCAATACTGAAAATACTGCTTTCAGTTAAAAAGAAGCTCAGATCAAATGTAACTCCTGTTGAAAGAAGCCTCAAAGATCCTCGTGTGCCTGGGCGCATAACATCTCACTGAAAGGCTGGGCTCCACTGGGGGGAGAATCTGTTACATTTGCCTCCTTATTTCCTTAGAAAATTTAGGACTAGCTTATGAATAGATATGGTGGGGCAGCAGATGTACGTTATAAAGATGAACTTAAAAACTGTAATTATTATCTTTTGGCCTCTGGCCGACGCAGCAGTGTCTGGGAGCTGACTAGAGGTGCGAGCTAACTTCTTATTGCTAAACTCTAGAAGGCTTTTTATACACTTTCCTAACGTGTTAGTGAAATAAATAAAAGGAAAAAAAAAGAAGTGGGAGGAAGAAGAGGGGGAGGGGGAGGGACAGGGAAGGAAGGACGGAAAATCTTGAGTTCTCGTTACCAAAAGAAGGATTTATTCAGTAAACAGTGAACTTGCTAGATAGACCGTGAAGGGGTCTTGTATTCCTCATGTTCAATAAGCTCTTCAGGGAGACTTGGAAGAAGTTACAAAACCAGAGCAGGGTCAGAGATGTACCTGCATCCTGGGTTCTGAGGTAGGAATTGGAAAGGAGCTCTGTTATCAAACATTCAGATACATGAATTTGAGGAAGAGTAGAGGTCAGGAAGAATAACTTCAGACTTCATAGCACTTGTAACTTTTTACAGAGCACTTTTTAACACTACAGACTTTCTATTTTAATAAAGTGCTTTTATATATCCATGATCTCATTAAATTCTCAAAATAATAATGTAGGGCTTCCCTGGTGGCGCAGTGGTTGAGAGTCTGCCTGCCGATGCAGGGGACACGGGTTCGTGCCCCGGTCCGGGAAGATCCCACATGCCGCGGAGCGGCTGGGCCCGTGAGCCATGGCTGCTGAGCCTGCGCATCCAGAGCCTGTGCTCCGCAACGGGAGAGGCCACAACAGTGAGAGGCCCACATACCACACACACACACACACACACACACACAAAAGTAAATAAAAGAGGTAGATGTGGCACCAACGATGAGGTTCCCCTTGTAGTAGGAGGACTTCTAGGATGAGCCAGTGATCCAAGGCCATGTGGAATCCATCCTCTTGATTGGGGGCGGGACCTGTAACTATAGAGACAGATGCGGGGTGGGGCCTTCCCGTGGTGGTGAGAGTGTGGGATGTGGCACAGCTGACTTCCAGGGAGGGTGCTTATCCCCTGAGCTATTCAGGTGAGCACCTCGAAGGCACTGGGTGCTTCCTGGTGAAAGAGTCAAAGCCTGAGAGGGATTCAACACAAAGGATATTCTTCCTCACTGTCTTAGAATCTCAAGGGGCCACGTGACAAGGAATGAGGCTGCTTCCATCCCCTGAGGGCGACAGCCAGCAAGGAGGCTTCTCAGTTTCATTTGCATTTTTAATATTTTGTCCACCAGGTTCAGAAACATTTCTTGCAAAAGCCCTGCTGGTAAATATTTAAGACTTTGCAGCCACATACAGCCTGCCGCCATCAAATGTTTTATTTCTTGCTTGCTTTCTTGCTTTCATGCTTTTGCTCTTTCGCCCTCCCTCTTTTTCTTCCTTCCTCCTGTACTTCACAATGTTTAAAAAAAAAAAAAATCACTGTTAGTTTAAGGACTAAACCAAAACAGGTTCTGGGTGGTTTGCTAGCTCCTCCTCTTAGATAATCAACAGAACAATAAATTAAGGCCTGAATTGCAGTCTTTGCCAATTTCTGTAGTGGAAGCACACTGACATGATGGATTTCAAGCTGCAACATGAAGGCTCTTTACTGTCTGCAGACCTGCAGGAGCACGTGGTGATGCACTGTGCCCACACAGAGACACTACGAGTAAATAACCACAAAACAGGGGTAATGGTGAAATGTAGTGTGGTAATTAGGAAGAGTTGAGATCTGAGCCTCTGCTGCCCTTGGTTTTTTACATAATTTGTGAATTTCTATAATTTTTAACAAAGTCTGCAACATGAAGGGTCTTCACTGTCTGCAGGCCTGCAGGGGCACGTGGTCATGTGGTTTCCCACACAGAGACACTACGGGTAAATAACCACAGAACAGGGGTAACAGTGAAATGTAGTGTGGTAATTAGAAAGGGTTGAGTTCTGAGCATCTGCTGCCCTTGATTTTAATGTAATTTGTGAATTTCTGTAATTTAATTTTTAACAAAGGCTGTTTAACAACCAGCTCCTGTAGTCCCTGAAAAGTAGACAACTGGCTCTCATAGGCTGGTTCTGACCATCCCCAGCACAGCACTGCTTGTGCCCTTAGAAGAGAGAGGTCTGTGTTCCACTCCGGGTTCCCCCTTGTCAGCTGGGATGTGACCCCAGCCCCCAGTGTGATTATGGACCTCCTTTCACCCCGCAGACAGAACTACATCATCAGTGACGGGAGAACAGGAAAGGAGGCCGAGTTCCTGGCCCCGTGGTGCTGCCATGTCAGGTGTGGATGTCTCAGGAGCCTACTATGAGGCACAGGGGAAATCACTTCTACCTTGTTTAAGCTTCTCCTGTTTGGGGTTTGTGACAACCATCGGCTCTGTATTCCAACTAGACGTTAGAATTCCCTTGTTTGAGTGAGGAAACTGGTGCTTAGGTAAAACTGCGTTCCCGACATCAGAGGGCTGAAAGTCTCTTACTCAGCATTGAAACCACATCTTTTAACTCCAAGTTCACTGTGGTTCCCATGACATCGTGTTGCAGGTGAAATCAGTCATTAGTCCATGCAGGCCCCCAGCTGGGGATTTAACAGACACAAGGCTGCTCTTGACTGACTAGCGGTCTTGTCTCTGGAACTCTTTTACTAGTAAGTGGTAGTTTGGAGAAGGCGCCCGTGAAGGGGTGAGAGCAGGGCCCCAGCCTGGGCAGTCGGGGAGGAGGACAGAGGTGGCAGCGGTGCCCTCTCATGTCTGAAGCTTTATCGAACACAAACGAGGAGCTCGTTCCTGTGCTGCATGCTACAGGGATTAGAGAAATAGAGGGAAAAGGAATCGAGTATCCAAATATTTGCATATCCCACACGTATTAGCTTTAATGTCCTCTTATGAACATGCTTAAAAAGGACCACTTT
This sequence comes from Delphinapterus leucas, assembly GCF_059928025.1. Lineage (NCBI taxonomy): Eukaryota > Metazoa > Chordata > Mammalia > Artiodactyla > Monodontidae > Delphinapterus > Delphinapterus leucas. The sequence goes on from NC_143148.1 coordinate 50,374,624, forward strand.
TGCTGACGATAATCTTACAAGACCACGTGTGCCCAGGACCTGATTCGTTCGTAGATCAGACACTGAAAATAAATATGCTTTGTAATCATTTTTGAATTGAAAATTTCTAAGTTCTTGTAAAAAAAAAATAATAATAAAATATTATTAGTTTCTTAAGCAATTAAACAGTCAAAAACATTGTGACGTCTCATTTAGCATGGCTTTTCCGTGAATGAATTCTCTTTCCTTGTTACATGTGTCGGACTATGCTTATACATCAAAGGCAATAGTGATCTTTTCCCTCAAAATAACTATTTTCCGACATTAAAAATGTCTATGTCCTCTTTATATTTTGTCTTGGTCAGCCTAAATTCCTCCTTAATCTCACGGTAGATTATTTTCACTGTTGCTTCTCTAAACTCACACGCTGAAGACAAGTGGTTTCAGTCATCTGAATCCATTAGTGTGACTATGTGCTGCTCACTCTGTTGGAAGGGCAGGTGGCTGTATATTCCAGTAGCATACATTCCGGCATCCTACAGCTTTCTCTTTCCCCTTTTAGGAGAACTTATTTACTTTGGAGCTTTATTGTGTTGACACTTCATTTGTCAGAGTCTTCCCAGGTTACACCTGTGTGGGTCACATTTCTCTTGGCTTCATTGGGTCTTGGGCTTTTGGCTACTTGTTTATGGAGCGAGTCCCAGCCTTTGCTGCCATCTCCAAACCATGGCCACTGCCCCATCATCTCATAGCACAGGCTTTCTCGTCCTCCCCCCGGGGTGAGTGCTGGCATCTGGAAGGACTCTTGTGTCACCACTGGATTGAGACACACAAGCTCGAGGCAGCCCCGACCTGATGGACCCCCTGAGGCTCTGGTTCCTCCCACAGCTTCTGGGCAAGGATGAAGTGCCGTGGTCCAGAGCGTGCCGTGTGGCTTCACCTGTGAATGTCTGTAACGCTTGGGTGATGCAAGCTGGCAATGAGGAGTTAACGCCTAGTGGGCCAGACTTGGACCAGTGAGAGACGGGAGGTGACAGGGAGCTGGAGACACTTGTCCTCTCTTTGTCCTCTGATGCTATACACAGTCCAGAGATGTCCTGTGTGGCTGGGCCCAGCTGTTTCTCTTTGGGAAGCAGTGGCCACCTGAGTAAAGCACGACTTCATCTCTGCTTCCAGATACTCTTCCCCTCCCTCCCTCCCTCCCCCTTGCCCTCCCCCTCCCCTCCCTCCCTCTCTCTCTCTCTCTCTCTCCCTCTCCCTCCCTCCCTCCCTCCCTCCCTCCCTCCCTCCCTCCCTCTCTTCCCCCTGGGAATTACATCTCCCCTTAAAACATCAGCACTCTTATCTTTAAAAAAAATTTTTTTTTTAATATTTGAGCCTTGATTTGTGTATTATAAGGCATCTGAACAAAGACAACAGAGGATCCTTGGCAAATCTCCCAGTTTTCCTTGTGAACATAGCACAAGCTAAAAATAAGAAGTCAATCCTTAGGTGATTTCAGTTCAATTTATAACATGCTGACATTGATAAGTTGGAACCCACGTGGAAGAGCAGAAATAAAAACACAAGCAAGTGTTATGAGAGATTACCTAACAAAATGAGTCACATGTGTTAAATAACATATCAGGGGAATCAGTTGCCTCTGTATACATATTTATAAAGTTGGATTATGAGTACAAAGTATGTGTTGGAAAACAGGACAAATTATTGCATAAGCTCAAGTTACAGAGAAGAATCAGCCACTGAAAATGACAATAGCCTAATCTGTGTTTCTGCTTATGAAATAGTCACACTGAAATCTCCTTATCAAGTGCCAGTCGAGTGGGAACATTCTCACTCCTCTGTGGGAGTCAGTGAAGACCACCCAAGTGAGAATAAGCAGAAGGTGTTTATGCAGAATTTACTGTAGAAAGGGTGTCTGCCACCATCACTTGCTTTTGTCAGAGACTCAAAGGCAGGCAGGGGAGAAGAAAGCTTTACAGTGCCAAGAAAAAAAAAAAAGGCGTCAGATGTGCCCTGATTGGAGGCTGTTGGGTGGGGAAGCTGTGATTGGGTGAACTGCAAGAAGGGCATCCACGTGGTTGGTTAGGAGGCGTGTTCTCCTGTTGCTTGGTAAAGGCTGTCTCCTGTTGGTCCTAAGTTGGAAGTAAGTGCAAGAGTTAGGGAACCTGTCAGTTGTTAATCAAGTCCTGGTCGTTTTGGGACAGTTGCTAAAGGAGTTGCTGTTTGGCTTCCTGGATGGGTTGCTATAGATTTTAGGTATCATGGGTTGATGTCTTGAAGACTGTCGTTGCCGCAGATTTGGGTCAGTTCTACTTTCATATGTGTTGTGGCCGTTGTCCATTTGTACATTCATTCCCTCAATTCCAAGCACAATGAAGTAGTCATGAAAGAAATGGTATTGCATTTAAGTGCTATTAATAATGAACTGATTCTAAATATTAAGCTTGGGCTATAATCTAGTCTTAGTTGTTATTCATCTGTAGAGTTAAGTCCTAGATTTTTGCCAAAAATGAGTTTCAGGAAAAAGTAATCTTGGTAGGATTTTAAATAAAAAGGAAAAGATGAATGAGATTGGAGAGGTGAGGAAAAAAGATGAGAAGATTGCAGGGAATACATTCCATCCTCAAGAGTATAATGGCTGCATGATTTCCAGAAAGAGGGACAGGCTCAATCTGAAAAAGAAAACATTTAAGAGATGGAGTGCTGTGGTCCGTTGGCAAGTCTCACTGCATTCACAGTATTTAAGCACTCCAAATAATGTAATGTGATTTTTCTCTTTCTTAGCCCTAGAAAATTTCTGTTCATGGTTTTGTTGTGTCAGGTTCAGAGAGTCAGAAATAAGTGAAACAATATAAATCACTTCTGGGGTTGGGTTTGTTAAAGAGGCAGTGAATGATTGTTCAATTGTTCCATCCAACAGGTAATCAACTAAATGGATATAAACATGATTTTTCGTGTAATTAAATTATTTTGAATAAAAATATAAGAAGATAAACTGAGGTCTGGAGAGAATTTTAGAAGGAGCCTCTATACTTCAAATAAAACCAACCATAACATTAGCGAATTTCAAATGGAAGTTAATCACTGCATTCCATTTACAGCTAATCTAAGCACTATAAATGATTCTGATTCCTCACAACTTTCAGATTCACTCTAGAAAAGTCTACATGACATGTTTCAAGAGACACTGGAATGAGAGGGCATTTGGCTTCGTGAAGAAGGTGGATTTTATGAGGAAATAAAATTGTTTTCCTATAAGGGATGGTGTACTAGCTTCCTAGGGCTGATGTGACAAAATAACACAAGCTGGGTGTCTTAAAGCAACAGAAATGTCCTCATTCATAGTTCTGGAGGCTGGAGGTCTGAAGTCAAGGTGTTAGCAGGGTTTAGTGTCCTCAGGAGGCCCTGAGGGAAACTGTCTTGTGCTCCTCTCCTCGCTTCTGGCGGTTGTAACAAATCCTTGCAGTGTCTTGGCTTGTGGACACATCACTGCAGTCTCCATCTCCATCGTCCTCTTCCCTGTGCCTCTGTGCGTCCTTTTCTCTTCTTCTGAGGACACTCTCATTGGATTTCGAACCCACTCAAATTCAGCACGATCTTACTTTAATCCTTAACTAATCAAATCTGCAACGACCCTATTTCCAAATAAGGTCACATTCAGATGTTCTGGCTTTTGGAGCACAGTAGTGAACCCACTACAGATAGGGAAAAATTCTTAGAAAAAGAGCCAAGTGAGGCTCAGGAAGGTTTTCAGTTCAAATTCTGGCTCTTTGCCTAACTGGAAATATGACGATTAAACACCCGTCTTACAAAATTCTGTGTCTAGATTTCTTTGTTATCAAATGTGGGTTCCCACTGCTCGCCGCTTACAAAATCAGTACTCTCAAATGGTAGAAAGGAAAGGCGCCTTTAATCAGAATGCCAACAATCTGGGGAGATGTGGACTCAGCTTCCCCCCCAAAACCACCTCCGAAGATTCTGCTCAGCCTTGTAAATTTTTTTTGTTTTTTTTTTTCCGGTACGCGGGCCTCTCACTGCTGTGGCCTCTCCCGTCGTGGAGCACACGCTCCGGACGCGCAGGCTCAGCAGCCATGGCTCACAGGCCCAGCCGCTCCGCAGCATGTGGGATCTTCCCGGACCGGGGCACGAACCAGCGTCCCCTGCATCGGCAGGCGGACTCTCAACCACTGCGCCACCAGGGAAGCCCTACATATTTTGATATTACAAATATTCTTTTTTTTAATTTATTTTTTTATTTTTGGCCCCTTGCATCTTCATTGCTATACGCAAAATTCTCATTGCGGTGGCTTCTCTTGTTGTGGAGCACGGGCTCTAGGCATGTGGGCTTCAATAGTTGTGGCTCGTGGGCTTCAGAGCACAGGCTCAGTAGTTGTGGCTCACGGGCTTAGTTGCTCCGTGGCATGTGGGATCTTCCCGGACCAGGACTTGAACCCATGTCCCCTGCACTGGCAGGCGGATTTTTAACCACTGTGCCACCAGGGAAGCCTGATACTACAAATATTTTTATGAATTTCAATGTCAAATTGTTAGTTCCTAGAGACAGAAATATAATTTATTTTTTGTAAATTGATCTTGTATCGGCTTACTAAACTTAGAGTTTTAAGAGTTTTTTGGTGGATTTCATAGAATTCTCTCTATAGACATGCGTTTGAGACAATGTATATCATACTATTTTTGGTGCAAGGTTCTATAAATGTCAATTAAGTCAAGTTGGTTAATGTTGTTTGAGTCTTTTATATCTTTCTTGGTTTTTCTGTGTACTTCTTCTATGTGTTATTGAGAGAGGAGTGTTTATGTTACCGAACCAGGTTCATTTTGTGTAAACCTGAGATGTAGGGGTTTGCAGCAAAGAGGGGGTTCATTCGCGAGACAGCCAAGTGGGGAGACAGGAGAGCAAATCTCCAATCTGCCACCGTGAAGGCAAGGGGCTTGGGGTATTTATAGGATAAAGAATAGAGAAGCTGGGCAGCCTGAGGTGTGGGGTGAGTGAGGAAAGGTGATGAGAAAAAGGTGTGGCAGTCATGGTTCTGCGCAGATGCAGCTAGGCTGCAGGCCTCTGTATGTTCTGAGGGTGGAGTTTTCCGTCCTCTAAGGTCACTGAGGGGACAGTTGCGCATGCCCAGTTGAAGGGTCAGAGGTCCTATCCAGTCTCAACCAGCTCAGCTTCAACTAGATGCAGCTGACTCCAAGTTCCTGAAAACAACTTGGGCGAACATTTTATTGTTGAGGCTACTTGCTGCTTGAAGGAATTGCAAGTCTTAAAATGACCTTGATTAGTGAAGTCAGGTGAAATGGAGTTAACCCATGGTTTAAATATTTGACTGCAGTGGTGGGTTTGCCAATTCCTTTGCGGTTCTATTACTTTTACATTCATGCATTTTCAAGCTCTGTTATTAGGGTATTGTGCTTTTGGTGAATTTTTCATTGTAACTCTTTATTTTTATAAAATGACCCTCTTTGTCATTGGTATATTCTTTTCTCTAAAATCTACTTTGATATCTTTTTCCATACTTTTCATTTTTAATTATTTGTATCTCAGTATTTAGTGTGAATTTCTTGTAGGCACCCTAAAGTTGGGTCTCGCTTTTTTGTCCAATATGATAGTCTCTGTCTTCAATAGCATGTTTAGACTATTTACGTTTAATGAGATTATTTTTATGCTTGGATTTAAATTCACCATCTTGTTCTTTTTTCTTTTTTTATAAATTAGTCTCATCTAGTATTTGTTATTTTTTCCTTCTTTTTGTAACTTCTTCTGGATTGTGTATTTCTTTATTCCGTGTTATCTCCAGTGTCAGTATATTAGTTATTTTAAGGATTGTTTAGGGTACATAATTGAAATCTTTAGGTTATCTCAATCTGTTCAAGTGGTATACTTTTTTTTTCATATGGACATATTTTAGCTCTACATTATAGAGAGAAAGAAAGCTGAGATTCAGAGAAGTGACTTGTCTGTGGCCAGAAAACTTGGTTAGGGGTAAAATAGGAATTCTAGTTTACTGACTTTAGATTCAGTGCTTTTTCCACAGTGTAATGCTAGGATGAGTGTCAATGCACTTTCTTTGGAGAATACCAAGTCACCACACTTACAAATTATACGTATAAGCACCAATGGGAAAAATTGGGGATTATTCTTTTCTTTATTGGGAAAATACAAGTTTTAAACATCCAATAGAAAAGCCCTAAAATTTCCCCTGTAGACCACTTGGATAGGCATCACACAAAGCATCAGGTAAATAATTAGAGATAAACCTGTGAGCCAGCTTTTAGTTGAGACCCTGGAGCGGAATTTGGCTTCCTTTGGCTTCTCATATTAGTCACTGTGGGAGAGTGATTCACATCCCGTAAGTCACATTCTGCCCGTGGCTGGTAGGGTTGTCTGAAATCGTATTTACTCATATTATTCTATGTGCCAGGATTAAGGAATATCTGAGACCGTCAGCATGATGGGGACCTCTGTCTAGGCCTGGTTATGTAGAAACTGAACGGAAGATGCATATTTACTTCTTGAATTTGTAACATTAGGAGTGCACAGTTCATCTGTTAATATACTCAGTTTTGGGGAGATCAGATTTTATGTTCCCTGGATCATCACAGGAACAAAGAAAAGAGTCTATTAATAATACAAATACATTAAGATTACTTTTAAACACAAGTGTGACATAAATAGGAACCAATATTTATTAAATTCAAAATAATTTTTTTTTTCTTTCTTTTTTTCCCTTTGCGGTACTCGGGCCTCTCACCGCTGCGGCCCCTCCCATTGCGGAGCACAGGCTCCGGATGCGCAGGGCCAGCGGCCATGGCTCACAGGCCCAGCCGCTCTGCGGCATGTGGGATCCTCCCGGACCGGGGCACGAACCCGCGTCCCCCGCATCGGCAGGTGGACTCCCAACCACTGCGCCACCAGGGAAGCCCCAAAATAAATTTTTGAATTCCCACAATTCTCTCAGATAGGGTTTCCTTATTATAATTGTACTTATGTCCAGATTTATTTCGCATATTATATATTTATACAAGATTCAAATGAAATGCTCTTCTGGGTATTTACACACCATTATTTTTTTTATAAGTTATTTTTTAATAAATTTATTTATTTAGTTTTGGCTGTGTTGGGTCTTCGCTGCTGCATGCGGGCTTTCTCTAGCTGCGACAAGCGGGAGCTACTCTTCATTGCGGTGCACGGGCTTCTCATTGCGGTGGCTTTTCTTTGTTACAGAGCACCGGCTCTAGGCCCACAGGCTCAGTAGTTGCGGCACGCAGGCTCAGTAGTTGTGGTGCACGGAGTTAGTTGCTCCGCGGCATGTGGGATCTTCCTGGACCAGGGATCCAACCCGTGTCCCCTGCATTGGCAGGCGGATTCTTAACCACGGCGCCACCAGGGAATTCCCCACACCATTATTTTTTGTTAAGATCCATGAGCTCTAAATAGCAGATACCTACTCTCTGAACCCAGAAGACAGGTCATAAATGTAGTCAGCTGTTATCACTAGTTTGATTTCTGCTTTTTCTCTGGTTGAAGAAAATAAAGAGTAGAATTCTTAGGTTGAAACAAAGTTTGTCAGACCAGGAATTTATGTAAGTATGTATGTACGTGTGTGTATGTATGTATGTATTCATTTATTTTTCCAGAACTTGTTTTTAAAGAATATTAGTGATGCCAAAATGCCTGGATTTCTTTCCTATATTTATAAGAATGTTATACAGAAATATATATTTCTGAAAATAAAACTTTTGGACGAACATTTATATAACCAGAAGAATTTTTAGACTTAGTTGTTAAGGCATTTGACAGTATCTAATCAGCTTCTCCTAGAAGTTTACATCGTATTGGGGGGAAGAAAAAGGAATAACCGTCATCCGGTGGTTTCCACTGTAGATGCACAACAACGACTGTGCGTGTGTGCAGGCAAATGATCCTCACAAATGTAGGCCTCCGAAGACAATGTACAGACGAGCTCCTGTGCTGGGTGTGTGAGAGTGGAGAGTGGAGAGGTAAACAGTGAAAATGAGAGGACCGAAAAACGAGGCCACTTAGCTGAGTCCCATCACTCTTTGCTGTATAGCTGTGCAACTTCCAGACAAGATGCAGTTCTTTTCAGCCTTTCCCATATGGTTTAATTAAAAAAAGAAATTTCTCCAGGCTTCTGCAGTGCAAGCACCTATTGGAACAGAGGTTTAGCTGGCATTTTCACTCTCTCTTCTTTAAAAGAGATTTTTAGTGCCCTTTTCATTTCAGTTAAAGGAAATTGCTTTATTTCTGTGTGGTGGCTCTCTACCACATTAGACTCGATGATGGCGTGTTATTGCCCGGCACGTCCACTGCAGGTGACCATGATGAGTCCCATCCTGGGCATGGCTTGACTTCATTTCCTAAAATGTGCTTTCGACAGGCCGATCATTTGGGTGAATGATAACACAAAAGCTCTGTAAAACTGAGTTAAAAACATTTACTCAAGAAAATCAAGAATGTAGGGTGAAATTTTGTAAAGGATTAGTAGTAAAAGATTGGGATTGATTGAGATGTGCATTCACTTATTGAGAAATATTTCTGAATGCCCTCTGTGTCCCAGGCACTGTATTATGCTTGGTTATAAGTTGACAAATTAAAAAAAACAACATGACCCCTGGGAACTCAAAATTTAATCTGGGAGGGAATCAATAAACAAGTGGACAAGTAAAAATTTAAATTCTGTATTATAATACAATTATAGTTGATGAGTGCTATGATAGAGAATCGTTTAGTGGGGCTCCTGTTCAGAAATAAAGGTTATGAAAGTCCCTCAAGGAATTAGTATTTAAACCCAGACTCAATGATAGATATGACCAGTTGACCCTGTGAAAATTTGGTGATACCACTCTAGGGAAAGGAAATAACATGAGCAGAAGTCTGAAGACGGACAAAACTGAGCATACTTGAGAAAGGGCCCAGGGAGCCAGTGTGCTGAGGAGGAGACAGAACTGAAGTCAGGGGAGATGTAGTTTGGATCATTTAGGGCCTTTTAAATCATGTAAGGTGTTCAGCGTACAGATAAAAAATAGTTCAATATTTTAATTCCATTTCTTTACTAATTGGCATTCTGTTACTCAATATAAATGATTGAACAAACAAATTATTGAATAATATATCAACTACTTTATACCTACTTTAATCCTGGAAACAAATGATCTCAGACCATCCAGTGGAAAAGTACAAGCATTGTGATAGGGCTGACAGGCTGAGGGAAATGATAATGACTTTGAAATGACATAGACTAAGGTTAAGTGGTGGAAGCAGATTTAGAACTCAATTCATGTTTAACCTTTGACATGATTCTGTTAAGCATCAATGGATTGAAAAAATAAATCCGGGATGTATTGATGTATCACGATAAAAGGTGGCAAAACACACGGTATGACAAGCAGGATTTAGAAATGGATAATGTAATGGAGGTGGAACCGTTTTCCAGTTCGGTTGTCTATACTTCCTAAAGAAGACGGAAATGAGTAGAAACTTAAAATACCATGAGATGCGGTAACCCATATATGTGTCAAGAATGTTAAAATTAAGAGCTGGACCAAAACTGTCCCCAATTATGTGGAGCATTTCCTTTACTACAGTAGCTGGGGGGAAAGGCATGCAGGATAGGTCAATGTTGTGGTAGAGTTGTCACCTAAAGCATTTTTTATAATGATTTGTCTGCCCTACTTTCAATCTCAAAATGTATTTTTCTCTTTATGAGTTGCCTTTTCATGTCTTCCAACCCCCTGGGCTCTTCCCTCCTTTTGAGTTCTTTCGACAGAGTGCTGTCTCACATATCCCCCTTCACGCAGTAATTCACTATTTGAAAAATAATTTCTATTCAGGACATATAATAAGATACTGCCTTTCAAATAGTGAAACTGTATCAGTAGAAAGAAGTATTTACATTAGTAACTACAATGCAGGAAAAAGAGTTGTAGTTGGTGCTACAGAAATTAAAAACATCTGCAGGGGGCTTCCCTGGTGGCGCAGTGGTTGGGAGTCCGCCTGCCGATGTGGGGGACGCGGGTTCGTGCCCCGTTCCGGGGGGGGGTCCCTCATGTCGCGGGGCGGCTGGGCCTGTGCGCCGTGGCCACTGAGCCTGCCCGTCCGGAGCCTGTGCTCCGCAACGGGAGAGGCCACAACAGTGAGAGGCCTGCGTACCGCAAAAAAAAAAAAAAAAAAAAAAAAAAATCTGCAGGGCTTCCCTGGTGGCACAGTGGTTAAGAATCTGCCTGCCAATGCAGGGGACACAGGTCCGACCCTGGTCCAGGAAGATCCCACATGCTGTGGAGCTACTAAGCCCGTGCGCCACGACTACTGAGCCCACGTGCCACAACTACTGCAGCACGTGCGCCTAGAGCCCATGCTCCGCAAGAAGAGTAGCCACCGCATTGAGAAGCCCACGCACCACAACGAAGAGTAGCCCTTGCTCACCACAACTAGAGAAAGCCCGCGCGCAGCAACGACGACCCAGTGCAGCCAAAAATAAACAAATAAAAATAAATAAATAAATTTATTAAAAAAACATCTGCGGGGGCAATTCAGAAAAGAAAGTGACAACATTTAGTTGGGAGGGAGGATGCACACAATTACAGAAGCGGCGGAACTTGAAGTGAAACTTGAAGAGTGGGCGTTACTGTGCAGGTCGGGAAAGGAGGTCCCGGTGAAGGAATACGGTGAGCGGAGGGGAGGCGGGCACGCGCACATCCTCAGGAGAACGGGGTGATGCCGCCGACTGATGGTTTGTTTGGACACAAGCCAGTATTCTCCACCTTACTCACTTACTTGGTTCATCCTGCTTGGCACCGAGTGACTTTTGGTTATTATCAGAAATAACCCACCTAGTAAGATAAAAATATGTATCCTGATACGGCTCATTTACGTTTGTTTCACTGTGGGAGCCAGGTTCCCTGTGATTCGCGCTCTTGTGTAGTTCACTCCCACGTTGCACCAGGGTTGGTCTCCGGGTAAACATGATACAGAAGACAGGATGGAAAGCAGCTTCCGAGGTGAGGTCATAGGATACTGCTGCTTCTGGCTTGGTGGTTTGCTCGCTCCCTCTTGGGTCGCTGACTCAAGGGAAAGTCAGCTGCCATGTGACGAGTAGCCCTATGGAGCGGTCCACACAGTGGGGAACTGAGGCCTGCAGCCAGTAGTCACCTGAGTGGTCTTTGTAGGAGATCCCGGAACCCCAGTGAAACTTTCCGACGAGCGAGTCCCGGCCGCCATCTTGAGGGCAACCCCACGGGAGACCCTGAGCCAGAATCACCAGCTAAAGCGCTTCTAGGTTCTCATCCTCAGAAACTGTTGCTGAATGGTTTTTGTATTAAGCTGCTGGGTTTCGGGGTGATTTTGTTAAGCATCATCAGTAGATAACTAACACTTTTCCCAACACCTAGAATAATGTCTTTTAAAAAAGTTTAGTTCTAAATATATAATTTTTTTATAGAACTCAAATTATGTTTAAAGAACTTTAAACAGTATTAATTTGCAGCTATTCAATGTACTGTTGACTTATTCCCTTCTCAAGTTAGTCCCTGACATTCAAATATCAACATGTTGGCTGCAGGTTAAGATTTAATTTTCAGCAGCTGGCTCCATTCCATATAAAAGGCTATGATTCTATTTTGTTTATGATGTATGACTTTTATTTTGGTCTCCAGAAGCAAATTAGAAAACAATTTTCATGAAAGTGTTGATTCTTCAATGCAAAATTTGTAGATAAACATAATCAGGAGACTTAATTTTTAAAATTTTTAGTTTTTATTACATTTAAAAGCTCCTTGTCATGAGGGTATCTGATTTAAGAACTTAACATTTGTACAGGATCACAGTGAAATGGAGGCTTGAGGTATTATTCTGCATAAGTCTTGATCAGTCCTTTAATTTTTAAAAAGGCATTATCTTCTGAGAGTTTAAGGTTCACAGCAAAACTGAGGGGAAGATACAGAGATTTTCCATATACCTCTACCCCCGTGCATGCATAGCCTTCACCATTATCAACATCCACCCATTAGATGGTATATTTGTCTTAATTGATGAGCCTATATTGACACATCATAATTCTCCAAATACATAATTTACATGATGGTTCCTTCTTGGTGTTGTACAGTCTATGGATTTGGACAAGTGTATAAGGACATGTTTCTGTCATTATGGTATCATACAGAGTATTTTCATTACCCTGTTGATCCTCTGTGCTCTGCCTCTTCATCCTTTCCGCAACCCCCAACTCCTACAACCAGTGATGTCTCTGCTGTCTCCATAGTTTTGCCCTCGCCAGAACGCCATATAGCTGGAATCATACAGTATGTAGCATTCTCAGATTGGCTTCTTTCACTTAAGGCTCTTGATACGTCGCATTTTGTTTAGTGCTGAACAATGTTCTATTGTCTAGACACAGTTTATTTATCCACATCTACTGAAGGACATCTTGGTTATTTCCAAGTCTTGACCATTATGGATAAAGCTGCTATAAACACCCATGTGCAGGTTTTTGTGTGGTCTTAAGTTTTCAGCTCCTTTGGGGGAAGACCAAGAAGTGTGATGGATGGATTGGATTGTAGGTGTATGTTCAGTTTTGTGAGAAGCTGCCAAAATGTCTTCCTAAGTGGCTGTGCCAGTTTATACTCCCATCAGCGATGAATGAGCGTTCCTGTTGCTTCAGTCCTCGCTAGCATCTGCTGTTGTCAGTGTTCTGGATTTCCACCATTATAATAGATGTATTTTGTTGTTCTTGTAGTTTGCATTTCCCTGGTTACATATAATGTGGAACATCTTTTTATATGCTTATTGGCCATCTGTATGTCTTCTTTGGTGAGTTGTCTGTGACGGCCTTTGGCCCATTTTTTAAAACACATTGTCATTAAGTTTTAAGAGTTCTTTGTGTAGTTTGGATAACAGTCTTTTATCAGCTGTATCTTTGATATATATTTTCTTCTAGTCTGTGGCTTGTCCTCTCATTCTTTTGACATTGTCACAGAGCAGACGTTTTTAACTTTAAGAAAGTCCAGCTTTTTTTATCAGTTATTTCTCCCAGCCCTTTAAGTATTGAGGTAATGGATACAAATGTGTTTCTTTATAAGTTACTCACATTACTTAATGTAGAAGACAGAACCTAAAGTGATCCCCAGTGATTCCCAGCCTCTGATGTTCATGCCTTTGTGAAATCCCCACTCCTTGAGTGTAGGAGAGCCTGTGACGATATTCTTACCAGTAGAACACAGCAAACATGATGGGCTAGCATTCCTGTGATTATATTAGGTTACATAAGACTGTGTCATATCCTACTGGAGCTACAGACTCCCCCTGTGAACCTGATGAAAAGAGTGGCCATTTATAGAAGCCCCGTGGAAAGATCTGCAGGAGGCTTCTAGAGCCCGTGGGCCCCCATGACCTGCAGTCACCTCCAGCCAGCAGCCTGCAGGAAGCCGGGCGCTCAATTGTACAGTTATATTCGCTATTTCAAAATAAAATTACTTCAAAACAAATAATTACAATGACCAATCAGAACAAATCTTTTTTTTCCTTCCCTGAAACTGGATGACAATCATTTCTCTAACTTATTGGCACCTGTTAAATTATTTTTACGTGTAGGAAAACGAAAGGGAAGTGGGAAGGCAGGACCATTTGCTGTTGGTGGTCACTCCTGCATTTTCTTGCAAACAGAAGTGGTCCTGTACGGTGATCAGTCCCCCTGTGGTAAATGCCTGGGCCCGTTTCAACGTGGGGCAGCCAGCTGGCTTCTGTTCTGCAGGGAGGATTGGCTGACATCCGTGTACCAGTTTTCCTCCTGCGTTAGCTCCAGTCTCAATATATGGGCATACGAAGAACGGCTGCATTTAACAAAGTCACTATGTGTGATCATCTAATTCAGTATGATTTACACTGTGACGTGAACCTCAAACTTTCTTCAGTCTGTACCAGGTCATTCACTGACTTGTCCTGGCAAAAGTAGACAAGAAACAACTTCAGATGCTTCAGCCCACATTCTCTGCTTTTGTGAAACATGCAACTTAAATATATCCTGAATGGGAAGACTGCTCTCATCTCTACGACGTCTCTCTAATAACATTCTGCATGTTTTCTTGTTATTTTCTGTCTACATATTTCCCTGTCACATGACACAGCATATCCTTCAGGGCAGGAATATGTGTCCTTTTGCGTTCTCAGGCTACAGCCTAAGATTCTCCACCAATTATTCAGTTGCTACTGCCAGGTGCTAAATGTTTCATGCATTGTTTCATTTGGTTCCCCTAATAACTTTGTATTTTAGGTAATAATATTATCTCCAGTCTACAGATGAGGAAACAAGCTTAACATGTTGTTTAAAGCAGTTGGCATTGGAAAGGCAGTTGGAAAAGATTTTTTTAAAAGGATAAACAGAAAGCAAATGAAAGATAAGTTATTTTTTAAAAAAGAAAAGAGAAATAACGTGACACAGGAGAATTTTGAGGGGAAAATATTCAGTGAACAAAACATGTTTAGGGCCCTGACCTAGGCTCTGACAAGATTACAGATATATTAAGTGTGATCTGATAGTGAAGGAAGGACATTGCTTCCCCAGATATCCGATGGGGACAGAAGTGTGGACTGAGGGGAACAATGAGAGCTGCTGGACCTCACAGAAGGGACGGTCATTGATGGTGACAGGGGCCGCATGCTGAGATTTGATAGGTTAGTACAGTAGTAGTAGTAGTATATATTTTGCCTAGGCAGAGAGTGAGAAAAAAATTCTTCTAGACCAGGAAAACTGGGTGACCAAGAGTGGGAAAATGAGAAAATATATTGTGGCAGATTTAAAACAAAATTTTTTGGGGGGTGAAGTAGAAAAGAATCCTTTTATTTGCCAGGCAAAGGGGGCCACAGTGGGCTCATGCCCTCAAAACTGTGTATCCCCCCAAAATTTAAAAAAGTAAATCAAATAAATGCAAAAATGAAGGCAGAGGAGAGAAGGAAATCTCTCTGCCTTTCTCTCCTCTTGAAAGTCAGCCTCATGACCCTAATCTCCCCAGTCTGAAATCCAGCACCATTTTCACACCAGGCATGTTAATTTGCTTCAGTTGATGAGATGACCAAATAGATGAGTTGACTGAATACCCAGTTCCTAACTGAATGAGACCAGATCTCCGAAGTTCTCCTCTTCCTTCTGAGTCATTTTATTTTAGTGACATACGTGCATGGTTCACTTGACTGCTAAATATCCAAGTAGGGTTTCTATGTGCGTTTATCCAAGTGCCCACCACAGACCACTCAGCACAGCAAGATCTTAGTGATTGTTGAGAGCCCTGGAGGTGAGGTTGGGGAAGGGGGATTAGGTGGAAGTGGCTGGATTGGTGGCTCCTTCTTGGTGGCAACAGGAAGGGCTTGTTGAGAGCACAGCTGGGAAGCAGGGCACAGGAGACCAGGTTGTCTGTGTTTTGTCATCTCGTCACGAGCAGCCCCTGAAAGGTCTCTTGAGCGGTGGGAGCAGTCATGAGCGGAACCACTGTTTGAAAAATTTAACTGAGCAGGAGATTGAAGGAGGAAGGATGGTACTGGAATCTAATCTAATAGTTTAGGAGGAGGCAACAGGGGCCTTAGCCCGGCAGCAGGAATAGGAAGAAAGAGATGACAATGCTGGAATCTAAAGAACAGGGGTAGAAGTTCAATTCTAATTCCTTCTCTGAGACGCTCCGGAGTGTGAACATTGAGTCACTGTGTTCCTTTGATTGTTGGCCTCGAAAAGGAACGTCCTGTTGCTCTATCTGAGTGGAAGCGTGTTGGGTTGGTTATTGGCGTCGTGCCATTGGTCTGGTGGAGCTCAGCACCTGATTCCTACTCATGTTAGGGAGAGTGTAGCGTACACAGAGGGAGGTGCTCAAGTTCTGCTGTATACGTCCTGCCTGATAGGTTCTGCCTGTGTGTATCATGTTCTTAAATACTGGTCTCGCAATTATTTTTACAGTGGGACCTATTAAGTTTATTTTCTTAGGAACAGAATTGGTATGTATTGCCCCTTTTCAGTGAACAAAATAGAAGATTCACTTTTGAACTGTCTTTTGAAGAAGAGGAAAACTTCCACACAATGGAACTATAAATTTGAGTGAAATACACTCTGGAATTTACAAGAGATGGCAGACCATGTTCTTAGTCTTTCTGAAGGTGTAAAATTGTAGTTAATTGCTTTGTTCTCAATTTTAAAGAGCAAAGAGTTCATAAATAATACGCTTGAGTGGCAGTTTGCAAAGGCTCTAAAACCTCTCAATGTAGTTTTCATTGTCAAAGATGTAATTCTTCTGAATGCTCATTATTTCCATGCATCTTAAAATATTTAAAAATACCCTACAGAGACAGGTAAGAATAAACTCTGAATTGCTTTTGAATAGAGCTGTGTATTTCAATGAGAAGCCTAGTATTTTGGTCTCCTATGACACTTGCATCCTTTATCTAGATACAGTTCTTAAAAATGTAGGGTTTTACTATGAAATTACTACATCCTAACTGTAAGAAGTAAATTTTCAAAAATTTTGATTTACACACTATATGTGTACGTTTGTATATATATATGTGTGTGTATGAATATACGTACATATGGAGAGAGCGTCTATTTACTTCATATCTGGCAGCTATTTGTTCATTGCAAATATCCATCATTAAGTCTCTGCAAGATCTATTGGGTGAGCCAAAAAGTGCCTTGGGTTTTTTAAGTAAAAATATAAGACACATTTTTCATTTTCACCAAGAACTTAATTGAACAGCATATTCACCCTTTTGTTCCACTACCTTCTGCCATTTTTCAGGCAACTTCATAATTCCATCTTCCCAGAACTTTTTATCTTTCTGAGCAAAGAACTGTTCCAGGTACCTTCTACTGTCTTCCAGGGAATGGAAATATTTTCCATTAAGAGAATTTTGTAAAGACCGAAATAGATGGAAATGCGAAGGTGCAATGTCTGGTGAATACGACAGATGAAGCAGAACTTCCCAGCCAAAGTGCAACAGTTTTTACCTGGTCACCAAAGAAACATGTGGTCTTGCGTTATCCTGATGGAAGATCATGCATTTTCTGTTGACTAATTCTGGACGCTTATCGTTGAGTTCCGATTTCAGTTGGTCTAGTTGGGAGCAGTATTTGTTGGAATTAATCATTTGGTTTTCTGGAAGGAGCTCATAATAAAGGACTCTCTTCCAATCCCACCATATACACAACATCATCTTCTTTGGATGAACACCAGACTTTGGTGTGGTTGGCGGTGGTTCATTTCGCTTGCCCCACGATCTCTTCCATTCCACATTGTTGTATATAGTATCCACTTTTCATCGCCCGTCACAATTTGTTTTAAAAAAGGAACGTTTTCATTACATTTCAGTAGAGAATCGCATGTGGAAGTAACGGTCAAGAAGGTTTTTTTCGCTTAACTTATGTAGAACTCAAACATCAAAGCGATTAACATAACCAAGCTGGTGCAACTGATTTCCAACGCTCGATTTGGATATTTTGAGTATATCAGCTATCTCCCACGTGTTATAATGTTGATTGTTTTCAATTATTGTTTTGATCGCTATCAACTTCAGCTGGTCTGTCTACCTGACTGTGGAGCATCGTCCAGTGAGAAATCTCAAGCACGAAACTTTGCAAACCACTTTTGACACATTTGATCAGTCACAATACCTTCTCCATACACTGCACAAATCTTTTTGTGCGTTTCAGTTGCTTTTTTACCTTTCTTCCAATAATAAAGCATAATATGCCGGTTGATTTTTTTCCTTCCATCTTCAATATTAAAATGTCTACACAAAAATTAACCAATTTTGATGTCTTTTTTTTTTTTTTTTGCGGTAGGCGGGCCTCTCACCGTTGTGCCCTCTCCCGCTGCGGAGCACAGGCTCCGGACGCACAGGCTCAGCGGCCATGGCTCACGGGCCCAGCCGCTCCGCGGCATGTGGGATCTTCCCGGACCAGAGCATGAACCCGTGTCCCCTGCATCGGCAGGCGGACTCCCAACCACTGCGTCACCAGGGAATCCCTGATGTCTTTTTTTAAATGCATGCTGATATGATGGCTGTCACATACACTCTAACAAAATTGTTTCAAATGAAGTTAAAGACAGCTAAGTGCTACTAGAGCCATCTTACGGAAAAAACCAAATGAACCTTTTGGCCCACCCAATACTTTAGTATCCTGAATTCTTTTGGATTACAAACTTCATCAAACATTTAAAAATACTTAAATGTGTATTTAGTGTGCTACTGTCGTTCAAGTAAAGCTACAATAAATATACATAATTTCTCGCCCCTTCCTGTAGCCGAAATTCAGCTCCGTACCCCGATACTGAATTGAATCTTGGAAACAGAGTTTTGGGTGAAGTAGAAAAGAATAGCTTTATTGCTTTGCCAGGCAAAGGGGGCCACAGTGGGCTAATGGCCTCAAAACTGTGTGTCCCAACCTGGAGGGGGTAGTGAGGAGTTTTGTAGTAATGGTTCAAAGAGGGCGTGATCAGCTCGTGGACATTCTTCTAATTGGTCAGTGGTGAGGTAAGTGGAAGTCAGCATCATCAACCTTCTGGTTCCAATTGGTCTGTGGTCTACATGCTTGTGGGTAGCATAGAGTTTAATCCTCCCAGCTGGTGGGCCTTTCAGTATCTGAAAAACAGCTCGAAGATATTATTTATATTCCCCCCTTCAGGGGGAACCAGGACCCTGCCTCAAGGCTGCACTGTTGTTTCTTGACTGTTCCTCCCTTGTCTCCTCATCCTCTCACTTCCCTGATTACCAACTGTTTGAACCTGACCTTTGAAATTCAGGGAAGGTCGTGGAGGCTGAAGCCCATTCCCTGAAAATAAGAAATGGGGGACACACAAAGACTTTTATGCCTAGGAGCCCCACAGGGTCCGGCTCAGTTTCATTCCTACCAAAGCCAGCACAAATAACCCAATGAAAACCACAATTGTCTGAGGTAAATATAATTCTTTGGGACACCCCAGCACCAAATGGTTGAGATTTTCAAGGCACTAACTCAACCTGGCCATGTTGGATCACCATTTTCTTTTAAAGGCAGGTTTTGTTTACAAAGAACTTTCACATATAACAGGGTGATCAGAATCCTCGTTTTAGTGGCCACAGGTTCAGCAGGTAATAGTGTGTATTGCCTATGTATTTATTTGCTGCAGATTTAAGCAGCAAATAAATACATAAGCAAACCAACCAAATCAAGGCATGAAGAGAACAGCTGTTTTTCTAACTCAGCCCCCCCCCCTGCCCTGGGAGTCCATAGAGGGGGCGGTAACTAAGGTTTGTTTCACTTAAGTTACCAAGAATCCCATTTTCCTCTGGGTTCTTCAAAACCCACCATTTCCCACCCAAGCAATTAGAAATCATACATGAAAGCACAATTCAGAGAAGAAACAATAAATCGCTTAGCTTGTTTCTGAAGTTGAATGTAATTTAATCTTATGGTTTGTCTTTGAGAAGTTATACAATGGAAACATTTATTTTGGGTGACATTCCAATGCCCGTGCCATGACAACCAGGAGTTTGCCCTGGGAAGTGGCCAGTACTTGAGTTCTTTTTTTTTTGGCCACACCGTGTGGCTTGTGGGATCTTAGTTCCCTGACCAGGGGTTGAACCCTGGGCCCACAGCAGTGAAAGCACCGAGTCCAACCACTGGACCACCAGGGAATTTCCAGTACTTGAGTTCTAAACACAGCATTTGAATTACAACTTGACCACTAAGAAATCTTCCTCTCTGGGCTGCACTGTCTTCTTTTAATTAGGTTTCCTTGATGAGTAAATTGCTTGAGAAAATGGTTTGTAAATTTAAAACACTATGCAAGGATTAGTCACTATTATTTTTCCTTTTTTTGTAATTTCAAACTCTTGGGGAGCCATCTTGTAAGCTCAACCTGAGTGTGGTCTGTCATCCCTTGAGATTTAAGTATCATGTCAGTACTAGAATTATTAACAATGCCACTGGTATAGAAGTAAAAATTAACATTTCCATCAAAGAGCAGTCATATCTGAAAATACAGCATGAGTCATCACTGTTTGATGAGATTCTTTTTAGAAGCCAGGCTTAGAGACAGCAGGTTTTCTTTTCACTCTTGTAATTCCTTTTGTTTGGTGTAAGGTAAATAACCATTTAGAGAATACACTGTAGAGTATACAGGAAAATTAAAGGATGGTTGTACTACATAATCCCTAAAATCCGTAGAAAAGAAAGTTCTTTGCAAAAAATATCTTCCCCAGCGGGGTGGGTGCTCCAGAGTTACTATTTGTAGTGATAGCGTGACAATTAATTTTATAGAACAAAAACCATGTTGTATTCTTTCTCTTCTTGGACTTGTATCATCTAACTGACATTATTGCCTCCAAAATAATTGGACAGTTCACTGTTGGCACTTTCAGGGAATGGATGGTGGAAATGAGAGCTGTGCTCTTTTCTGACCTTCATCAGATTCTCAGCAAAAAACCTTTACCTTACTCCATCCTGTTGTTTTTATTCTTCCTGTCATCCAAAACAAAAACAACTACTTGAAAGAAAACTCTGTACTTTAAAGATTATACTCTTTTCCAGTATAATATCTACAGCTATTCCATTTCCCTAAATCATTACATATATATGTAACATTTAGGACCTAGAAGGAGGAAAGGAGGATTGTGAAATACATAGGCCTCATCTCTGATGTCTCTGAAAACAGAGAACCTGCTTTACTTGCTAATTCACACAGATAGGCTTGGTCTGGGTTCATCTGCCACTCTGTGCCCCACAGAGAAGGGATGCAGTTACAGCAGCACAGAGATGATTATGTGATCCTTCCAAAGAACGAGAACTGGGCACACCCTGTGGTGTGCAGCGTACAGGGATGGGATTTTCTCCATACTGTAATAAGGTGTGAATGGTTTGTGACCTTTCCTCATATTCCGTAAAACCTGACATTGAAACACTATGGACATGGGTAAGGTATACCCTTTAAGTAGAATTTAATACACACTTCATACATATTTACTTATTTATAAATATTTTTTAAAATTAGAGAAGAGGAATTCTGTTTTACTACTGGGTTTCACCTATGTTGATCATATATTTATTCTCACTCAAAACATCGTGGTAGCTCTGTGCATGTGTGTCTGTGTCTGTCTGTTTGTCTCTGTCTATCTCTATCTCCATCTCTGACTTGCAGAGGTTAGAAGCACATATGACACATGTAATCAGATAATTTCTCAGTGGCCTGGAACAGGTATTGGCACACGGCCCCCTGGGCTGCTTCTCTGCAACTCCATTCACTAAGATTATCGTGGGTTTCCTTTGTCAGTTGGGATGATCTGGGCTGCAGGTAAGACAGTATCCTCACTACAGTAACGCCCAATGCAGTGAGAAGGTTGTTTTCTGCCGTAACGATCGTCGGAGGGGTGGCCGGCTTCAGGCTGGGTGGTGACGCCCTCACTGACATCTTCGAGGACCTTGGTGCTTCCCGTGTCTCTCCTCTGTCTTGTGCTTTTCCACACAGCCTCCCTTCCTGTGTTGCGTGATGGCTACAGGGATTCCAGGTATCACGTGGAAAAGATAAGAATGAGCAGAGAAGAAAGGAATATCGTCCCTTGCATCTTTTCAGTTTAGGTTTGAATGACTCTTGCCAAAGTCAGCCCTGTGCAGCCCTTGCCCGTGGCATCTTGCACTGCCCCTTGGGACACCTGAGAGACAGCATTTCACCTGCGTGCTGTCAGCATGTGCCATCCCCGCTCTCAGCAGAGCGTTTGCAGCATTTCCAAACAACTGTTGCCTTTTACCGTGGCAGCATTCGCCTGACTGCCTGCCTGGTTTGACGTTAAAAACTTATCTCCTCAGAAGAAATTTATTTTTGTTAGTATTCTGGCAACAAGGTTGTGTAGATAGGGGGAAACTTTTTTTTCCCATAAACCCTATTATTTTTATTTTAAAAAACATATTTATTTATTTTTGGCTGCCTTGGGTCTTCGTTGTTGCGTGCGGGCTTTCTCTAGTTGTGAGCGGGGGCTACTCTTCTTTGCGGTGCGTGGGCTTCTCATTGCGGTGGCTTCTCTTGTGGAGCACGGGCTCTACACACGTGGGCTTCAGTAGTTGTGGCACGCGGGCTCAGTAGTAGTGGCGCACAGGCTTCAGTAGTTGTGGCACGTGGGCTCAGTAGTCGTGGCTCACAAGCTCTCGAGCACAGGCTCAGTAGTTGTGGTGCAGAGGCTTAGCTGTTCTGCAGCATGTGTACTCTTCCTGGACCAGGGCTCGAACCCGTGTCCCTTGCATTGGCAGGTGGATTCTTAATCACTGCACCACCAGGGAAGCCCAGCCCTATTATTATTTTTTTTTAACTTCAGAGAGAAGTTGCACCATGGTTATAATTACAGGCAATATCCTGTGATTATGCAATTATGCAATCTTTGGTTGCTGTCAGGAATGACCAATGAATGCTAAAATTCAGAATACTCTTTGATTCTGAGATGGAGTTTTTAAATGTGGTTTTACCTGGTTTCCAGTGGTTCACAAGGGCCTCTGCTTAATTCTCCATGCTCATTTCTCCCCATTTTCTCTTCCCCTTTACATTCTAAACCTTACAGCATGGATTTACCTTGTTAGCTGCTCAACACTCTCCATCCTCTGTGTATATTTTTGGCTCTGAGTGGACGACGTTCTCCCCATTTCTTACCTCATTGTCCTCTATAGTTGTTTAGATCTCAGCTGAGATGTCACTGCCTCTGCGAAGGTTTCCTAATTCCTTTAAGGTTTTTTTCCTCTTTCTCATTCTGGAACAATCAGTCATTTTACTTTCCTTATCTACTTTTCATACACAGTTGTTCCATTTTTTTTTTAACTTTTTTTATTATTTTTTACTTTTTAAAAAATTATCATTATTTTTTACTTTTTCTTTTTTTGCGGTACTTGGGCCTCTCACTGTTGTGGTCTCTCCCGTTGCGGAGCACAGGCTCCGGACGCACAGGCTCAGCGGCCATGGCTCACAGGCCCAGTCACTCCGCGGCATGTGGGATCTTCCCGGACCGGGGCACGAACCCGTGTCCCCTGCATCGGCAGGCGGACTCTCAACCACTGCGCCACCAGGGAAGTCCTGCACTGTTGTTTCTTGACTGCTCTTCCCTTGTTTCTGCACTCCCTCACATCCCTGATTAGCAACTGTTTGAATCTGCCCTTTGGAACTCGGGGAAGGACAAGGAAGCTGAAGCCCTTTTCCTGCAAATAAGAAACAGGGCACATAGAAAAGATTTGTACCAGGGAGGGCCTCACAGTGTCTTGCTCCATTTCAGTTCCACTTATTTGACTTTTAGTAAACCTAGGTAGAATAAAAGTATTATATTTAATGCTGATAATTCTAAAGACATGCATGTTTTAATTCAATCAACAAACTAGCTTTTATTTACTGAAGATTATCCTAGATCATGTGAACTTCTAAAACATTTGGCTTAGTTTCTATATTTCTGAGGGTATACTTGATTTCTTTTATAAATGCTTGTTTGTCTTTCAGCCAATTAAATGGAGCTCTTTACAAATTAATTTTAGTAATACCATACAGAGGTACAAAAAAAAATCACAGATTTTATAACATACATAAACACACAGACAAATAAAAACAGATATCTTACAGCTTTTGTTTTAAAATTTTAGCCATGAGACAGGTACAATAATGCAAAAACCACTAGTTTATAAAAAAAAAAAAAGTTGGTTCTAAATTGTTTCTGGCAGAGGGAATGAATTTTCTGCTCAGATGGCTAAAGCTTTTTACTGATATATGTGGAACAGAAACTTGAGATTTTTCACTTGCTTAATTTCCAAATAGCCTTCCCCCTCTTTTTTACCCTTCTGATAAGAATTACCTTCCTGAAGTTTGCATTTCAAAGAGATGGCCTAGATAAGAGTGCTTGGAGAAACTTGGTAGAACATTTACAACTCAAAGGCACAGAGAAAGAACGCACGTTCCTCCAAGAAGGACTTTTCCCCCCTAAGGCCAGAATTTTACAATATCTACAAGACTTTGAGATGAATAGGGGAGGTTTGGTAACAGGATAAGTGGGCATTGAATTGCTTTCAGAGCTGCATTTCTCTTATTGTAAAGACTCAGTTTGTAAGACAAGGAGGGTTGTTTTTAATTCCTCAAAGAATTGGGTTGCAACCTGGATGAGTTCAAAAGCTCCCCGTCCTTCCCATTCTAACTACTTATCTTTAAGTTGCTTCTTTATATCTGTGAGAGGATCTTCACCTACGATGGAAATCAAAAGACTGCCATGTTATAGATTTAGAGCTTTGTCTTTGGAATATTTGTTGTTGTTGTTTGTTTGTTTTTCCTTTGCATACATTTAGCTTAGTGGGGTTTAAAGTAGACTATAGGTCTGATATCTTCCAGAATTTGGCAAGGTTTTCCATTAATTTTAATTTTATTTTCCCCTCTGGTAACAGTTTACCAGGGAATCCCTTGGAGTCCCATAAACTCTGAGCAGCTCATATGGGAGGGTAGATATGGGCTTGTCTGTTAGGCCACTAACTCGGCCACTTAGTTAGGCCACTGACTTGGACGTTTGTTTATGGTCTTGTAGTTTCTTCAAAGTGGAAAAGCAATTCAGATAGAGGATTCATAGACTCTGAATATTCAGGTAAAGGAGGATAGAGGAGTGTAGCAGGAGTCATGTAAGTCTGAGTCTTTTGTTGTAGGTACCTCTTGTGTCTTTTAGTTTTTTTTAGCCTTTTGCAGTGAATCTTTCAGTGAAGCTACTTTGGAGTACTGAAGGCTTTTGGAGCTTTCTGCATGCCAGTTGAAGTAGGTATCCCATACTGTTTGTTTGATTTGGCAGCCATTCCTTTCAAGTGTCCTTTTTAGATGAAAGATCTTGTCTAGTGAGAACATTCCCTATAACGGTAATTATAATCCTAGGTTGTCTCAGTAAGATTCTGCCATTTTGATAAATATCTACAGCTTCCAGGACCACAGTTCTTAGATATAAAAGGATGCAGTTGTGCCAGACACTGGCATGCTGAATTCTTTGAAACTTGAGGACCCTGTTTCTTTACCTAAGACTTATCAAGTCTCTCCTAAGACAAATTAGTACCCAAGAGAAATGTGCCACTGAGTTGGTGATTGTGTGGTGTTTTACACTGTGCCTCATGGCATGGAAATTTTCATGAGGTTGGCCAGCAACTTACTGTCAATCCAACCTATTCCATGACCAACTTATTCTAGCACAGGAGCCTTAGAGTTTGGTGGCAAGTGCTATAATAGTTTTTATGTGCTCGATCCATGCCCACCAATTTTGTGGCTTTGGCTTCCAAGATTCCCACTAACAATAGATTTATTATTCCTTTACGTCATGTACCCATCCATAGGAATCAACAGTTAACAAGGAAACAGAGCTGTGCACACCAGCAGCAGCCCAGGAGATGGTCTTGCGGACTGGCCAAGAGAAGGCCTTAGGTGCTCACAACCAGTAGTTCCCAAAGTGGAACTACGGACTAAACGAGCAGAACCCAGCAAATGGGGACTGTGGGCCAACCAAAGGCTGGGGACTCAGGTTCTGGCTGGAACTGTCTGCCAGCTGAAGCCCTGGGCCAGGATCACACACTAACCAGTGGCTAAGGACTCACGCTGAGTTAGAGCCACCTGTCAGTCTAGACTGACTCCTTAACCGTGGACTGCAATGCCAGTTCGATCAGGAGCTCAACACACAGACAGCAGAGCTTAGTTCTAAGAGGAACTTACCCACGGCCCTTGGAGACAGCAAAAAAAAAAAAGAAACAGAGCTCAAAATGTTCACAGGTACCAATGCC
The DNA here is from genome assembly GCF_059928025.1 of Delphinapterus leucas. NCBI lineage: Eukaryota > Metazoa > Chordata > Mammalia > Artiodactyla > Monodontidae > Delphinapterus > Delphinapterus leucas. Next base: position 50,400,411 of record NC_143148.1, read on the forward strand.
TGCATTTCTTCTTGTCCTTAAAGCTGTCAGAAGTCTCCAGATCCCATCAATGCCACTAAACTGTTTTAAAAAAATTCAACTGAATACATTTAAAAATCTTATTGGCTTTATGTAATGATTCTTGAGTCAGGTAGCATCCAGTCTAGCAGATAGAAAGGAGCTCCGGGGAGCTGTATGAAATGAAAGACTTTTATAGGCAGAAGGGAACGGGAACAAGGAAGTTACACTAGACAAAAAAAGCTGGTTATCACAAGGTCAGTTTCCTTTGGGGGGTAGTAGGGGTCTATCAGGACGTTACCTAACTAGTGCTTACCTAGGACGTTACCTAACTAGTGTGGAGCTTAGCATAAGCAACTCCATTTGAGCTTGTTGTTTTTACAATCTGGTAGTGAGTAAAGATCACAATCCATTTGACTTAATTCTTTGAAGTTCAGTGATTCAACTTGCATTTGTTGAGACTCTGCCACATCCCTGGCACATTATTAGTCATTGGGAAAATAACAGAAAGTGTTTTAGTCACACGTTCTGCTCTCAAGGAACTTACAGACTCACTTGAGGGAGAAGACTTACACAGTTAACAGTAGCAAACATAAAACAGTATGCATTTGTGGGACAGGAAGGATCATTTTTCCTCTACCCTTGGAAGTTCTTGGCTGAGACACCCCCTGTAATAAAAGACAGATTAAGAGGAGAAAAACAAGGAGAAGTTTAATAACATGTATACCTCCTGTATACATGGGAGATAAACTGAGTAACTCCTCTAAATGGCCCAAGTCACGGCCTTAAATACCATCTCCAGCTAAAGACAAAAGATGTTGGGGGAGGGGGAGGCCACTTATTGGAGGGGACCAGGAAAAGCACAGTAAACAAAGGTGAAGTTGTGCAGATTTAAGTCATTGCCTTCTCCACTGATAAGAGTTTCTGGAGCTTTAGAGTCAGCCTTCTCTTCTTGGTACAGAGAGGGGTCTGTAACTTTTACAAATAGAGATGTCCCTTATAAATGTCAACGTCTCTTATGAAAGGATAAGCTTTCAGAGCATCTTCTATGGATGCCAAAACTCGGCTTCTTTGCACTGGTGCCATAGCAAATCTCGGAGACAGAGTTTTGGGTGAAGTAGAAAAGAATAGCTTTATTGCTTTGCCAGGCAGAGGGGGGGGACACAGTGGGCTTGTGCCCTCAAAAACTGTGTGTCTCAACCCGGGAGGATTTGGTGAGGAGTTTTATAGCATTGGTTCAAGGGTGGGGTTGTTGATAAGCATCAGGGTGTGTTCAGGGCCTGCACTCCTTTAATCTGGCCTCAGGTGGTCTCTTGAAGAGCTTCTGTGGTTCTCAAGGTCATCAAACTGTGACCTTCCCTGGAATGAAGAATGCTTCATCAGCTAGTTAACATCTTCCATTTGTTGGGGGTATTAATTCTGTAGAAGAGCTCAAAGATATTGTTATGTGTATCCCTTGAGGCAGGACCAGGATCCTGTCTCAAGGCTGCACTATTGTTTCTTGACTGTTCCTCCCTTGTCTCTGCATCCCCTCCCTTCCGTAATTAGCAACTGTTTGAACCTGCCCCTTGGAACTCAGGGAAGGACATGGAAGCTGAAGCCCATTCTGTACAAACAAGAAACGAGGGACACAGAAATGCTTCTGTGCCCAGGAGTCCCACTCGGTCCTGCTCAGTTTCACTATGTCTGCTCTTTCTTAAAAATAACCAGCTGAAAATAATCAGTATGCCAAAGAGGCATATTTTGAGGTGGTATGTTTTGCTCCCCTTCACTGTTAGGAGGAATCGGGGCCAATGGAAAGAGTATCCAGCCAGGAATCAGGTGTTTCCTTTTCTAACTCACTCAGTCCTGGTTCATTGTGTGACCATGCTGGGGAAAGATTACTAAAACAAGATCTTCTGCCAACCCACAAAACCTCTCTGCAAAAAGTAGAAGAGGAAGAATACAGATTTATTACTAAATAAGCATTAAACTAGAATGTGATGCACAGTGCAGGCACTCCACTAAAGAAGAGACCGAAAGCGGATAAACAATGACTCATCCTCAAACAGCAGGCTTGACAGCACCATTTGTCCTGCATAGGTTATCCTAAATTCATTTGGTAATTGGAGTGACCATATGTGTTAGCTAGTATGATTTATTCAAAGGAAAAATCAAACGACAGTAGGTCATTTTGAAACAAGGCACCTGCCAAATCAGGCTCTGACCCTCTCACAGAAAATGCGAGATACAGGTGCTGTCTTCCTTAATGATGACATTTCAAAGAGATGGTTCCTAGGTCCTTGAGAAAGACACTCCTGGGTCATAAAAGTGGTAAGAGGCTGATTTAGCTTTTAGTAAGATTTATATGCATTTCAAAGAAACAGAGATAGAGCCAACAAATTTTCTAAAGTAGATGCTGAAAGAAGAAGCAGGTGAAGCCTCTTCCCTTATTTTCAACAGGAAGAACTGAGCCTCTTATTTTTAATTCATATTTGCTCTTACAATCTTTCATCGGTCACTTCATTTTTGGCCACTTTTTCCTCTAGTGTAGAAAAAAGGGGGAGATCTATATTAGCATTCATAAACTACCTGCCCACCAAGTTTGAGAACTAGTGAAGTACCACAAGGAAGAGCTTCTGAAGTCTTGTACTTTTTCATGTCCCTTCTTGTTGTAGACTTAATAATAATGATAATAACAGCAACACTAATAATAATAAAAATGGCAGCCTTTGAAGGCAGAAAATTTTAGGTCCAAGACTGAGATCCTCACAACTAAAAACGTGACCCAGGAAAAAATATTTTCCTAATTTCCAATTACCTCACCTGTAAGTAGAGATTGAGATAGAGGTGGGTTTTTTTTTTTTTTTTTTGAGATAGAGGTTTAAATAAAGTTACTGTAAGGATGAAATAAGGTAGTGTCAATTTACCTCCCTTCCTTATTAAGGGGATCACTATTTCATGATATGCAGTCTATATATTAATGGGAATGATAAGCAGTTTTGCTTATTCACCCTGAATTGAAGCTTTGAATGCTAAATATGTCTGTCAGAATGTAATACTCCTTTTTTTTTTTTTTTTTTGATGTTTTGGGTAGTTCCTTTATTTATTTATTTATTTTAAAATTTTTAATTGAAGTATAGTTGATTTACAACATCAGGTAAGTTTCAGGTATACAGCACAGCGATTCAGATTCTTTTCCCTTATAGGTCAGAATGCAACACTCTTTATCCATGGCTGAGGTCAGTGTTTCACCAAAGTGTGGGACTCATATCACCTGTCATCCATGTGGTCTAGGTGACCCATTTAATAACATTGAATCACATGGTGGGGTGTTATTCATTGCTCAGAATTGTTCAGAATAGTTAAATACATTAAAAACTTACTTTGGTGCTTGCTTCAGCAGCACATATAATAAAATTGGAACGATACAGAGAGGATTAGCATGGCCCCTGCACAAGGATGACATGCAAATTTGTGAAATGTTTCATATTTTTAGAAGATGTGGTATGTATATACAATGGAATATTACTCAGCCGTAAATAAAGAGTGAAATAATGCCATCTGCAGCAACATGGATGGACCTAGAGATTGTCATACTGAGTGAAGTAAGTCAGATAGAGAAAGACAAATATCATGTGATATCACTTATATGTGGAATCTAAAAAAAGGGTACAAATGATCTTAGCTACAAAACAGAAATAGAGTTACAGATGTAGAAAACAAACTATGGTTACCAGGGGGTAAGGGGTGGGAGGGATAACTTGGGAGATTGGGATTGACATATACACACTACTATATATAAAATAGATAACTAATAAGGACCTACTGTATAGCAGAGGGAACTCTACTCAGTACTCTGTAATGACTTATATGGGAAAAGAATCTAAAAAAGAGTGGTTATAGGTATATATATGACTGATTCACTTTGCTCTACACCTGAAGCTAACATAACATTGTAAATCAACTATACTCCAATAAAATTTTTTTAAAAACCTCTTACTTTGGTTTAAAATGCCAAAAATACATCTCAAAAATGTCTAATGCCCCCTCCTCTTTCAATAAAGCCTTTGACAAGCAACTATGTTTTTCTAGAACTTAATATTTGTTTAGTTTTTCCTCAATTTATTTTTGCACTTTCCTTCTAAAGACAAATGGTGCTAGGTTTTCAAGTATGATAGTAATAAAAAGATTCTTTTTTAGTACGTTTAAGTAAAAAAAATGAGTTTATTTAAAGAAATATTTAAAATAGAATGAGTGGGTTCTACACAGTTATGACCAGTGTAGACATGCCTGAAAATCAGCATTTCCCATACTTCAGGGATGGTAAACAGAAACCGTAGCTTTAGACTCTCACAATCAAACAGGAAGATGAGTAGATGGAAAGTCTGAAAACAGAAGCCAGAGCCAATCTTGTCATGGCATAAATGTGAGTACTTTATATTCTGGCTGAAAGGCCAGGGTCAGTATATAGAAAATTTAGTAGAACTTTCTATGAAAGAGAGCTGGATGACATTGTATAAAAATGTTTATTAACCTTTTCAAACCACATGTATGCTGCTTTTTTTTCTTTCTTTTTTTTCTTTTTTCTTTTTTTTGCGGTACGAGGGCCTCTCACTGTTGTGGCCTCTCCCACTGCGGAGCACAGGCTCCGGACGCGCAGGCTCAGCGGCCATGGCTCACGGGCCCGGCCGCTCCGCGGCACGCGGGATCCTCCCGGACTGGGGCACGAACCCGTGCCCCCTGCATCGGCAGGCGGACTCTCAACCACTGCGCCACCAGGGAAGCCCACGTGTATGCTTCTTTAAATGCATTGATACAATTCTGGTGTACAGAACAAGAAGATCATGGTCCTGCTGATCAAGGCATTTTGTAAAACTCTGATAAACTCAGTTTGAGAGGGATATTAACAAAATAAAGCATATCCAAATAAGTAGGAGAAGTATGATAAAGATTTTGAAACCTGTATCATGAGAGCTGAGGCTGAAGAACCTAAGAAAATTAATTCTGATGAACATGGATAGTGAAATCCTCTTTGTACTTCTCAACGTGGGTCACACGAAAAAGGAGCCAGACAGATGAGGACTTGCTAACAAATAATGTCCAACAGTAGAATCAGCATCCACTTTGGGTAGTGAGAGCTCCATCACCAGAGGTAATCAAACAGGTTAGGCAGTAGCTGACGAGTGTGCAGTCACAGATGTGTGCAGTTCTGGGGAGGTGAACATAACACCTTGTTTGGGGTGTGTTGTGTTGAGGGGCAGGGTTAGAAAGGGAGTTATTAAGTGAAAAATAACTGCTATGTTTAGGCTATCTACCAGTATTTTGGACCACATGTTTCAGTGTATGAAGAACTTTTAAAATTTACTTTTAAATGTGTAGAATCGCTTAATTCCCACCCCAAACAACAACAACAACAAAATCTTCATATAACATTGATGCTTCAGAATCATGCCTCTCATCCAGGGTCTTCAAAGACCAGAAGGAAAGCTAGGAGCACATGCCAGTCTGCAAAGTGCAATGGCAGAGATATGTGTAGGGGAAGATGGACCCAGAGCATGTTTTGCGGTAATTATGGGCTCCGCTGACAGCCAGCTCGCTTTTCCTTCGTGTTTTCATGCCTTCCACAAGCCGACTTTGGGGCTTCAGGTGAAAAACGCCCAGCCCCTGTAGCTTCCGGCTTAGAACTTTGAACATTTGAAGGTTGCAAAATGTGACTCTAACCAGGAGATGGCAGCATCTACCTAGAGATGCGCCAAGCAGCGGCTGCTGCCTCACAGCACCATGGAATGTGTTCAAGGAACACTAGAGGGCACGTTCCCACTGCTGGTCAGAGATGGGGCTGGTTCAGAGCACCTCGTAGGGAACAGTCCTCCCCAAGTCTCCACCCTACACCTATTCACAGAGAGGGTCCTGTGGCTGTCTGCATAGGTGTGACTCACTCTCTCTCTCTCTCTCTCTCTCTCTCTCTCTCTCTCTCTCTCTCTCTCACACACACACACACACACACACACACACACACACACACACACTCAATTTCCAAGCTGATACAGGACCAGTGAGCTACCAAAGGCAGTTCAGAGGCAGCTGTCATCTCTTCTTTACCTACTCTTTTACACTTTGGCAGTCATGGGAAGTGTTCTACATTAAATGCCTATTTCAGTGGCAGGATTTATTAGACTTCCAGGGCACCAGATGGACAGAAGTTGTATCCAGTAGGAAACAACAGCAAATAAGGAGCTAGGACTCTCTGCGTGCTTCTATGCAGTGAATGTATGTAACCAATGAGATTTTAAACATACATACAGTTTAATTTTGTGAGAGAAGTAACTGTATCCCCCCCTTTACACTTTGGGCAGCTGATTCTCAGTGTTGTTTCTTACTCACTTCTGCATTGTCATAAACTACCTAGTGGTGGAAAAGAGGTTCAATCCCAAATTTACCTGATTGCAAACACTGTTCTTTCTACAGCCTCTTTCTAGTTTCCCCTGCAACACGGGGACAACAAGAGATATTCAATCCCCTGAAAGGAATTTAGTGTCACTTATGATTGTTTTCCCTTTTCCAAATAGAATGCAGTTGAATTAAACAAAGACTTTTTGGTCAGATCCTACTCTGGGCCATACCTCTCCAGGGCCCTCAGCGATTTCTTAGTCTGTAGGCTGAAGAGGAGATGTTTAAGGGGGGAGCATAGCACCTGTATTCAAATATGCAAACATGCAGGGGATGTTTTGGGAGCTCTCGGTGATCAGATGTAAGCCTATAAACAGAAAATAGAAATAGAGGCAGAGTGTATCTCATTTAAAGGAAAACACTGGCACACGTACCACTGTCCTGCAGTGGAATGGGTGACCTGGTGAGGGCATCAGTAAACACTTGATGGACTGATGAGACAAACAGCAGAAAATTCTTCCCACGCATGGCATGTGCTAAACCAAAGCTGGGAGCACAATAACGGCTGAGGCAGGCTCTGTGCTTGCTTTGTTGAGCCTTCAGTCAGATGGGAAAACAGGTATTATAACCATAAGGGTGTGAAAGGTACTATAATAGGAGAAAGAAGAGAGTGCTAGGGAGCCTGGCAGAGAAGCACCTGATCCCATCTCAGGGGAGTTGGAGAAGAATCCCCACAGAAATGTTGTCTAATTAGAGACCTGAATAGCAAATAGGAGCTAGTTAGATAAAGGGAATGGGAGAAAGAGAAATTTCCTATGGAAATAACCCACCTTCCCCAAAACAAAGGTTCCTGTGACTTCCTATATGTATGTGAACCTTTCTAAAACACCTAGAAAAATGTCTTATTTCATCTTTTATCTACTGCTGTCCAACAGACCACCTCAAAATGTTGTGTCTTGAAACCATGACTGTTTGTTTGCTCGTGGTTCTGCCGTTTGGGCTGGGCTCAGCTGGGTGGTTCTTCTCTTGGTTTGTTTGCCATCCATCATGGGGCTGCTGTCACCTGTTAGCTCAGCCTGGGTGGGCTGGTGGCATTTGGTGTTAGCATTCTCTGGGGGTACTTTGGATCTTCTCCACATGGCTTTATATTCTCCAATAGGAACGACTGAATTTTTTAATATTGTGGGCTCAGGCCAGCATTTCCAAAGAGCAAAAGAGGACATTTCAAGGCATCTTGGGAACTGGTTGTAGAATTAACATAGTGTCACTTCCACCACATTGTATTGTTCAAAGCAAATTTAAGGCTAAAGAATGAGTAACTAGAATTCTATTTTTGTGATCATGTTTTTCAACCGACCAGTATCATGCTGAGAAAACCCAAAGTAGAGTCGATTAAAGGTGAATCCAGAAACGTGAAGTTTGAGCTCAGTCTTTAACGATAAGATTTTATTAAGCAGAACAGAAGAGAGCACAGCATAGCAGGGGGAGGCTGGAGAGCATGGCTGGACTGTTTGGAGAAGTTCACAGGGTTGGGTATCAGAGTCAGGGGAGTAATTGCAGGAAAAGACACAGCCTGAGAAAAGCATCCTCACCTCTCAGTAGTATCCCACAGTGCACTGGGATGCCTATGGAGTGATCATACAGGGCCCTGTATGATCAAGGTAGGAGCTCAGCAAGATAACATTTACATAAGGAGATTTAGACCATAAGTCTTGTTTTTGTACATCTGAAGTGTCATTTCACAGACCCTGCATGAAGCAGCCTCAGAATTATTTCATTCCTATCGATTTGGTTGGAACCTTAATTACTAGGACTTGCTGGGTCTCCTAGTTCGATTATTTCTGTGAGTCCTGCCTGCTTTGGTCATGTTACTTCCCTAGGAGTAGAGAAGAAATGCTGTTTTCTTAGCTGGCTGCAAAAACTCCATTGGGTTTCCTCGTGGACACAAACCCAGTGAGTCTGAGGACCATTAGGAAAGCACATGGACTTCAGCACGTGAGGGCAGAAGCCATCTAAACCGACACACACCTGCTGACAGTAGGATCTCCACAGGATTCCCCCCTACCCCCCCCATTTATCTTTAATTGGTAGGGAGAAAACATTTTATTGCTGAACAGCCAGTGAGAGGAAGAACTGGAGAGCAAGCAACTTTTTGGCAAAGCCGAGAGAGGGATGAATCAGATCACCGAAGATCATACGATAGCCAGATGATCTAAACCACTGTGGATGGATTGCAAACATTTCCTCACATTTTTGGTTGCTCTGTGGGCAGGAACAAAGCATGATTTAAAATTAAAACGCAAACTCTCTGTTTTGAGCAAATCCTTCTGTCATTTTGAGGTGGGCTGGCAACCACGTAGCCTATACGCTGAGAAAGCCTTTTGAAAATCAAGCAGAGACACGTTCTAGAAGCAATAGCAGGCATAACAAGTGTCTTCCGCTTCCTAGACATCCCCCGTTGTTCCTTTCAACCCGAAGGAGCATCTTTTGAAATACAAACCAAGAATCCAGCCGTTCTTAATAGTTATCAGTGGGCATTCATGTTGTTTGGTCAGCCTTAAGGCTGGCAAAAACTATTCCTTTGTTTTGCTTTGGGGAGAAGTGGAGGCTCTTAGAGGTGGCAGGAATAAAAACCTGTTGACTCAAAGCATTTTGTGTTAGGTTAGCTAGAAATGAAGTGCCCCTGGGCCCTGGGTTGCCTGTGTTTTGCTAAGATAGGAAGGATTTCCTCAGGGACAGACAGGCCTGGGGTTAATTATGCTGCTGGGTGAATTCATCACTAAATCTTTTTTTTTTTTAACCAACAAAGACAAATTACCTCATATGTTTTAAAAGGCCCTAAAAAAAATTAGGTGAGTGAATCAAACATCCAGCCAACACATGAACCCAGAGTCAGCAGCTGGCAGCCTGCCAGAGAGATTCCTCATTGTTGGTTTGTATAGACAAAGATGAGAACAGGCAGCCATCCTCGGGCATAGAGTTCGCGTGAGCTTTCACATACCATGATCTTCGCTACAGTCATTGACAGGAGGGGTATTATTATTACCTTCATGTGTAAGCGAGGAAATTGTGAACGTCAGCACCATGGATGCAGAAGCTGGGGTCTTGCAGACACACAGCTCTGAGTCCCGATTCTGTACCTACCCGTCATTTGCTGCAAGCATGACGTTGAGATTTAAAAATCTCTTTGACACTCAGTCTCCTCATGTTTACAGTGGGGATGACAATACCTACCTCCTAGGCTTGTGACAGCAGAATTCATTCACGTCACACACTCACAACATACCGTACACGCAAGTCAAAAGTGCTTATTTTGCCAGGTGGTTAATAAGCAGTGGACCCAGACTATCTGTGTTCAAACCCTAGCTATGCTCTCTACCGAAATCATAGACTGGAGAACTAGTTCAGCTTCTCTGTGCCGCATTTCCTTGTTTAGAAAATGTGGGCAATTATAACAGCTGTCCCAATGGTTTTCTGTGAAGCTTAAAACTGAGAATGATGGGTAAAGTCAATAATAGGCACTTAGGGCTTCCCTGGTGGCGCAGTGGTTGAGAGTCCACCTGCCGGTGCAGGGGACACGGGTTCGTGCCCCGGTCCGGGAGGATCCCACATGCTGCAGAGCGGCTGGGCCCGTGAGCCATGGCCGCTGAGCCTGCGCGTCCGGAGCCTGTGCTCCGCAACGGGAGAGGCCACAACAGTGAGAGGCCCGCGTACCGCAAAAAAAAAAAAAAAAAAAAATAATAATAGGCACTTAGATGATGATAATGATGATAGTAGTGATTCTCTTATCTCTCAGATGATTTGTCCAGGGTCACATAGCATGTGACCCTGGGCCAGAGCCAGGGTCCAGTCTTAGGAATTCTAGCTTTGAGTTGTAAGGTTTTTCTGTTGTGACACAGGAGCGCAGAATTAAGTGCAAGGATGGGAAACAATTTGAAATCCCAAGAGATGAGATTTCTGTGGTGGTGGAAAAGACTTGAGCAACTTTCAAGAGACGGTGCAAGTGTGGGAAGGCTGGGCTAATGCCTTCCTTATGGCCAGGATGGGACCTCTCAGGCTTTGATGTGGGAGGCTCAGAAATGAGGTTATACTGCAAGACCTACATCGTCTCTCTAGTCTGTGCACAAATTGTGTTGGACATGGGACTGAATTATGGAGCTGTTGGATCCGGGTTGCGGTCTTCAGCTCAAGTTTGAGAGAGCGATCTCTGCCGTGGTCACGGGAAAACCATAATTCCTTTATTATTTCTCCCTTTGTCCCCATGGCTTCCTCTTTTGGGGGAAATATCTGGGGGTAGTCATTTATACGTGTAGTAAAAAGTATCTTATCCTGTATCATTCAGTCATTGACTCACTTTCTGTGTACTACTACTTGCCTGAGGTCAAATGGCCAATATATTACGTTTCAATGTCCTTATCTGTAAAACTGGTAATATGAGTATCTATCCCTTAAGATCTTGTTCAAGACCGTATAAGATAATATAGGTAAAACACTTAACTCTTATTGGTTAGTTGCTGGCTTACTGCTTATTGAACACTCTGTTAGAAGCACACTAGGGATACAGCAGCGCGAGAGGGATCTGGTCTTTCTGGTTATTGTCTGAAGGTCTAGGTTTGAGTCCTGACTCCCACTGATGGTTAATGTGACCTATTCCAAGTCCCTTTTTCTCTCAGACTCTTTTCTTCTTATCTGTAACATTAGGATATTGGAAAAGGTCAACATTGAAAGGTTATCTTCCAAGAAACATTAGTCTCATGAGATTGTCCTCAGAATGAAAAGGGGTTCGGTGGGCATATAAGTTTGGGGGAGTTTGTATCTTAGATTCCTCTCCTAGAAATCGTCAGTACACATCACCATAGTAAAGACCCTGCAGCGAAGGAGTCCGCTAATAAAGAAACCTGTTTGATTGGGTTTAAACTGAAGTTTCCCAAAGCCCTTTGATCACCGGACCTTTTTCCCTTTAGAAAAGCAAATTACTTTCCCGTGGATTATTCTTTGGGACATACTGAAGCGGGTAATCTCCTGAGAGCCTTTTCAACTTCAATGATCTTTTCCCCTCTGCCAACATCACCTACATTTGATGTTTCTTTCTGTAGTTGCAGCATCAGGTATAAGCCAGGATGCTCTCCTTGTTGATACAGGTCACATCTGTCAATCCCAAACCATGTGGCATGGACAGCTGAGAAGTCTATATTTACACAGAGCTGCATGGATACAATACACACCCATCTGTGTGCACAAAGATGATGAGAATATGAAACATCTAAAAAAGCATTTCACAACTTTCTATTGCTGCCAAAACTGTTTGGTTTTGATTTTTAAAATTTTTTTCACTGTTCCCTGGGCAACCTTTTTTTCCAATTGTGTCCCAGTTTTCTCACCCAAATGGAGAGAAAAGCTTGGACCCAGAGCCTTTCATTGCCTTCTGAGTAGCTGAGCCAAGTCAGAGTGATGGTCTGGAAACCAGAAAGTTCGGATTCCATTTCTGCCTGTGCCATGAACTTGACCTTGATTTGGAGCAAGTCACCTGTCCAGTCAAATCCTGCATTTCTCCACCTAGAAGGTGGAGGGAGCTGAGCTAGATTGGTCTCTGTGTTCTTGCCCGGCATGAGATGCGGTTCCTTCTAGAGAAATGGCATCTGAAGGCAGCTTTTTGGTCCAGCCGTCTCAGTTTGTTCCTGCAGCCTCCTGTAGTAGCCATCTGATCTGCATGGTTTGCATTAGCCTCCCTGCACCAATAAGCAATAGCAGGGGATGGGAACAGTTCAAGTCCCTCTGGCTCTTTAATTTAAAAAAAAGTTTTCTTTTTAATTTTAAAATTTTTATTGGAGTATAGTTGATTTACAATGTTGTGTTAGTTTCAGGTATACAGCAAAGTGAATCAGTTATACATATACATATATCCACTTTTTTTTAGATTCTTTCCCTATATAGGTCGTTCCTCTGGCTCGTTTAAAAGGGGCTGTACTTCACCCACTTCATGCCATTGCCTGTACGGTGTCCTCTTCATTCTTGGGGAAAATGCTCTATTAGGACAGCCTGTGTCCACTAGATCAATGGCCTGGATTGTAGGGATTTGGGTGTTTTTTTTTTCTTTTTTTATATTATAGCAAAAGAAATACTAATGCAAACCCTAAATTAAGTTATGTGAAGGCTTTTACTTAAATCCACAAAAGCAATGAGAACCAGACCTGGGCTTGCAAGGAGGGCCAGACACAAAGGCTTAGGTTAAGGCACGAGGATCAGCTTCAATTTTGAGGTTAAAGATTGTTCCTTCTTTTGTGGCTCTGTCAGGCTCTTGACATCACTTAAGCATAATTGATTCGGGGGGGACTGAATCCTGTGAATGTGCACACTGGCTTCTGTTTCTCCAAAACTGTGCTTTCAAGGAGCTCAAATTCCCTGAACTACTGAGCACAGAGATCCTCTCCCCAGAAAAGGCCTGAAGTGTTGATTTTGTGCCCCTCTCCGTGCTCCATAGGTGATCAGCTAATTAAGACCTAGTTGGGGCTTGTCTGGACCCCCCCCCAGGAACTTCCAATGGGGGGATATTCATACATTTGCAGGTGGAGGAGCATCAAAGACCTGGGCTGTCTCTGGGTGGCTCAGTGACTTTACTACCCTGTGATCGTGGACCAGGCATTTAACCCCTCCTGGCCCTACTCAGCTTCCTTTTCTGGGCAGTGCGGTACATAATGCCTGCCATGAACCTCTCATGGGGCAGCTCTGCTGGGACCCTCTTCCTTCTTCCCCAGTTTGTTCTGTAATATCCGTGGAACATCTTGCCTTTGTCTTGACCTTGTTCTCTGGTGTCTTGGAGATTTGGCAAAGGTTGGCCCCTCTTCTGGCAACAACCTTCCTCTTTTGCTTGGTGACGGTGTACTCATTCTTCCAGGCTCAAATGGAGTGTTTTCTTCCCAGGTAGTTTTTCTTGACGTTTCAGGGTATATTTTCCTTCTCTGTGCTCCCCTCTCACACCCTGTATTTACATTTGTCATAGCACTTAGGAAACCCGAAGTCCCCACCCCCAAGATGCTCACAGACCTGTGCTTCTTCTACAGTTGTATGTTTCCAGCATCCCATCCCCTTTAGGGTGGTTAATGCTATCCTAGGCATATCACAGTTGGTGAATGGAAGTGAAGAAGCTATCTCATTTTTACACACCGGTGGTGAAAAAGGTCTTTCTAGTGAGTTGGGTGAAGGAAAAAAATCTTGGTGTGTTATGAGCCAAGATACTTTACATATTGTACCTCATTTAACCTCTTCCAAATTCTGATGATGTATATGGTAACAATGTAATTTGAAAGAGGAAAAAATGGAATCACAGAGAGTTTAAGTAACTTACTCTGTTAGTTGGATCCTTTGGGAAGGAGACACTGAGATGGAATTAGTAGTTCTGGTGGCTCATTGTGTGTGTGTGTGTGTGTGTGTGTGTGTGTGTGTGTGTGTGTGTGTGTGTGTAGGGCTGGGGGATGGGGCAGGGGCTTTGACAAAGTGTGGGCCAATTCAACAGGGAGCTCCAGAGCAATGATTGCTCATTAGGGATGTCCCACGTTGAGCAGAAATGGTCATCCTCCAGTATCCCCACTGTGCTCAGAGGCTGATGTGAGTAATGAGGGTAGTGTAGCTGCAAGTTCTCAGCTAACTGTACTCCCTGCCGTGTTGAATCTAGATGTCCCAACAAAGCCATAATATGCAAGTGGGTCATTCTGACTTTAAAGCCCATTTTTTTTTTTTTTTTTACTACACTACACTTCTGAAATTTAAGGGGCCTCCTATTACATATCCTGAAATAAAGTTTCATAAATCAACTGGATGACCAACATTAACACAATACCAACATAAATGTGACACTTGAGTTTAAGCTCCTATGTAAAACAAGAGAAAAGGTGACCTGCTCATTCACAATCTTGCTTCCATTACTTTACTTCCTCTCTCTTGAAACTGTGTCTTGGCAGGACCTACAGGGATTGTATAATATACTGAATGATTAAAAGTTGTTAGAACTCCACACGATTGAACCTACTGATTAAACAACTGTATGCACATCCAAATCGCTTAACAGGCCTCTCGTGGTCGCCAAGTGTTGTAACCCTGGGCTGGAAAGGCAAGGGATTTATACAAGCTGGAATGCTTCTCATGCTTCCTCTACCAGGGCTTGGTCTGAGCCAAGTCTTGATTAACCATGACCTCATCTTCATCACAGACATCCTAGGACTGCAACCTTCCCACCACCTTTTTCCGAGGCCACAGGAGGGCCATCAGAGTGAGGGGGCACATGATCTATCACAGTGTGAACTCTCTGGAGTATTCAGAAAACTACGAATCAACGCAAAGCCTCTTCTTTCAATCCAGTGCTTTAAAATAGCTGCAGGATCAGATACCAACTAGAGAGAGTGAGTTGGGTTCAGCTTTCCCTCAGATGATTCCTTTGCTCAGTTGGGTAAAGCCAGGTCTAGAAATGGCAGTAATGGTAAAGTTTCAATCACTCTACTTCTCAGACCCCAACCTAGAGTTAATGACCTCTGGGGTTAGAGCTCAGAATCATTACCTTATTACTGATCTGCTTGAGCTCATCTCAAGAGAATGAGCAGACTAGTGGCAGCCCCTAGAGTCTTGAACCCCATCCAAGTCTTCACTGATCTGAAAAATTCTAGTCCCAAGGTGACCAGTTGTTTAGTGGGAGAGACAAGCCTAACACCCAGTCCAGTAGTCCGTTAGAATTACAGGGAGTCTTCAAATCAACATGTTGGTGGCTGGCTCAGCTGGTGGTGAGCTTCCCATCCCTGGAGATAATCAAGCAGATGTAGGAAGGTTATCAGTTAAGAAGGCTGTAGATAAGGGTCTTGAAGAGGGAAGGAGGTGGGAATCCATAAATTCTCTTGCAACTCCTCTGAAAGTCAGCTTCTCATAAAGGTAGACACAGACAATCCAGTAGGAAAAAAAAATCACTGTAATTCAAGGCTAATATCATATCTGCCAACACCTTTCTTCAGATCATGCTCTGGTGTCTAGGCATTTACCTTCTAACTTTCAAATCCAGTTGCATCAATTTTTTGCTAAAGTCAACAACAGTCCCCTCTTACAGCTCTCTATGGTCCCCCCTGACTACAAGATCTTTCCAATCCCATCATCCCCTTCCCTTCTGGACCCCATCCCTTACCAGTTCCCCTCTTATCTCAGAGCATGACATAAACTTGGATGCCACCTATATTAACTACATATTACAGTGTAACAAATTACCCCCAAATTGAGTGGTTTTCACTAATAAACATGTATTATCTCACAGGAATTTAGAAGTGGTCAGCTGTGTGGTTCTGGTTTGAGGTCTCTCATGAGGTTTCAGGAAAGATGTTAGGCGGGTCTCAGTAATCTGAATGCTGGGCTGGGGAATCTGCTGAGCCAAGATGGCTCACTTACATGGTTCTGGTTGTTGTCAGGAGGCCTCAGGTCTTCTTCATGGGGTCACCTCCATGGTGCTGCTTGAGCATCATTACAGCATGGTGACGGACTTCCCTCAGAGTGTGAACTCCGAGAGGGACCAAGACAGACAAGAAAATATTTTTTATGGCCTAGCCTTGGAAACACACACAGTCATTTTGGCAATATTTTATAGGTTACACAGGTTGGCTTTTTTTTTTTTTCCTTCAGTACAAGAAGGGACTACAGAAGGGCATGAATACCAGGTGACGGAGATCACTGGGGGCTTTCTTGGAGGCTGGCTGCCACATTCATAACTCTGAGCATGCTGTTCCTTTTGCCTTGATTTCCCTTGCCTCTTCTCTACCTATTACTCTTCTAGCCATCCTTCTAGAAGCATCTCAGATCCCATCCCATCTGTGAAATCTTCTCTGAATCCATTAAACAGAACTAAAACTTTTCTGTTTTCCCAAAGCACTTTGTACATACTGCTACATTATCTCGTATAAAAAGATATGTTTTATTGTAAAGTACAGTTTTATCTCTCCACTAAGAGATATATAAAAGATGAGGCCAAGAGGTATGTAAAAGAAAGGGCCATATCTTATCTAGTGTTTCTAATATTGAGTTAAGTTTTGGCAAATAACAGGTATTTATGGAACATGTCAATGAATTAGTATCATTTTCTTCATCTTATCATCTCTAACCTACTTTCTGGGCCAAAATTAATACAAATGAATTAAAGTATAAAATACTACCTAAGGCAAAGTAAAAAGCACCAAGTGTTATTTTTTTTACTTAAACCCTAAACCTAAGTATAATTTTAATAGGAAACAATTTTCTGTAGGGAAAAGTTGAGACAAAATGGAAATTAAGTGTTACAGCAGGAGAAAGCCTTTAAAGTTATGTTGTCCAAATTTCTCCTTTTGCAAATTGGAAAAATTGAGGCCTGATTGTAACACATATTTTTCCCACACATTTTCACATACATTTTAACTAGAAAAGAGGGTTAACTAACCTTGATAAAAAGAGAATTAAATCTCTTGAGTAGATTTGGTTTTTATTCTTTTATCCGTTTCATAATCCAAATTCTCTAATTTCATCCCCATAAGTCACCTTAAAGAAAAGAAACAGAGTGAATTAAATTGAATGAGGTATTAACTCATTAAAGCAGATATTAACTCCAAAATATTAAGAGAAAACTCAGGCATTTGGTGCCAGGCATAGGTAGAAAGAAGTCTTAAAAAAAAAAAAAAAAAAAAAGAAAGAAATCTTGGAGGAGGCCCAACTCACCTCTGTCTGAGCTCCAATATTCTCTGTTCTTGATATAGAATCCTAACTCCCAGAGTGGGGTGGTTTTTCTCTGGAGAAAGAAAAATAAATACAATGGCAGAGGCTAAGTACTGAAGATCAGTATTCAACAACAGAGGCAGATTCAAGATGGCCAAGTTGGAAGATGTGGAGTTAGCATCTCCCCACAGCTAGGGTGCCTGCCGGCCACTGGTGGGAGACTCTAACCTCCAAGGAGACAGGTGGAACCCCAGAGTGAACTGGTAGGACATAGGGGGAGAAAAGGGGGAGGAGAAGTGCAGGCCAGACAAGATTGGCGCCCCTGAGGCCGGGGAGATCAGGAGCGGCAGGTGGGAGGGGGCCTCCTGACCCCAGACCAGAGGAGCAAGAGAAGAGAGGAGAGGAGGGTGTTTGCTCCGCTCACTCAAGCCCAGGAAGCCTGTTGGGCTCCCAGGTGAGGTCCCCTGCCCAGAACCATGTAAGTGAGCCATCTTGGAAGCAGATTCCCCAGCCCAGCATTCAGATTACTGAGACCTCCCTAACATCTTTCCTGAGACCTCAAAGGGAGAGGACACAAATCAATAAAATTAGAAAGGAAAGAGGAGAAATCACAATGGACACTGCAGAAATACAAAGGATTATAAGAGACTACTACAAACAACTATATGCCAATAAAATGGACAACCACGAAGAAATGGACAGATTCTTGGAAAGGGACAATTTTTCAAGACTGAACCAGGAAGAATTAGAAAGTATAAACAAACCCATCACAAGTAATGAAATTGAAATTATAATTAAAACTCTTCCAACAAACAAAAGTCCAGGACCAGATGGCTTCACAGGCTAATTCTATCAAACATTTAGAGAAGAGCTGACACCGATCCTTCTCAAAATCTTCCAAAAAATTGCAGAGGGAGAAACACTCCCAAATTCATTCTATGAAGCCACCATCACCCTGATACCAAAACCAGAAAAAGATATCACAAAAAAAATTATAGATCAATATCAGTGATGAACATAGATGCAAAATTCCTGAATAGAATACTAGCAAACAGGATCCAACAGCACATTAAAAGGATCATACACCATGATCAAGTGGGATTTATCCCAGGGATGGAAGGATTCTTCAGGATATGCAAATCAATCAATGTGATGCACCACATTAAAAAATTAAGGAATAAAAACCATATGGCCTTCTCAATAGATGCAGAAAAAGCTTTTCACAAAATTCAACACCGATTTATGATAGAAACTTTCCAGAAAATGGGCATACAGGGAACCTACCTCAACATAATAAAGGCCATATATGACAAACCCACAGCAAGCATCATACTCAATGGTGAAAACTGAAAGCATTTCCTCTAAGATCAGGAACAAGACAAGGATGTCCACTCTCGCCACTCTTATTCAACATAGTTTTGGAAGTCCTAGCCACAGAAATCAGAGAAGAAAAAGAAATAAAAGGAATCCAAATTGGAAAAGAAAAAGTAAAACTGTCACTGTTTGCTGATGACATTATACTATACATAGAAAATCCTAAAGATGCCACCAGCAAACTACTAGAACTAATCAATGAATTTGGTAAGGTTGCAGGATACAAAATTAATGCACAGAAATCTCTGGCATTCCTATACACCAACAATGAAAAATCAGAAAGAGAAATTAAGGAAACACTCCCATTTACCATTGCAACAAAAAGAATAAACCTGCTTAAGGAGGCGAAAGACTTGTACTCAGAAAAGTATAAAAAACTGATGAAAGAAATCAAAGATGACATAAACAAATGGAGAAATATGCCATCTTCTTGGATTGGAAGAATCAATGTTGTGAAAATGACTATACTACCCACAGCAATCTACAGATTCAGTGCAATCCCTATCAAATTGCCAGTGGCATTTTTCACAGAACTAGAACAAAATATTTCACAATTTGTATGGAAACACAAAAGGCCCCGAATAGCCAAAGCTATCTTGAGACAGAAAAACGGAGCTGGAGGAATCAGGCTCCCTGATTTCAGACTCTATTACAAAGCTACAGTAATCAAGACAGTATGGTACTGGCACAAAAACAGAAATATAGATCAATGGTACAGGATACAATGCCCAGAGATAAACCCATGCACATATGGGCACCTACTTTATGACAAAGGAGGCAAGAATATACAATGGAGAAAAGACAACCTCTTCAATAAGTGGTGCTGGGAAAACGGGACAGCTACATGTAAAAGAATGAAATTGGAACACTCCCTAATACCATACATAAAAATAAGCTCAAAATGGATTAAAGACCTAAATGTAAGGTCAGACATTATAAAACTATTAGAGGAAAATACAGGAAAAACACTCTTTGACGTAAACCACAGAAGATCTTTTTTGACCCACCTCCTAGAGTAACAGAAATAAAAACAAAAATAAACAAATGGAACTTAATTAAACTTAAAAGCTTTTGCATAGCTAAGGAAACCATAAACAAGACAAAAAAACAACCCTCAGAATGGGAGAAAATATTTGCAAATGAAACAACAGACAGAGGATTAGCCTCCAAGATACACAAACAGCTTATGGAGCTCAATATCAAAAAAACAAACAATCCAGTTAAAAAATGGGCAGAAGACCTAAATAGACATTCACCGAGGAAGACATGCAGATGGCCAAGAGGCACATGAAAAGGTGCTCAACATCACTAATTATTAGAGAAATGCAAATCAAAACTACAATGAGGTATCACCTCACGCTGGTCAGAATGGCCATTATCAAAAAAACTAGAAACAATAAATGATGGAAAGGGTGTGGTGAAAAGGGAACCCTCTTACACTGTTGGTGGGAATGTAAATTGATACAGCCACTATGGAAAAGAGTATGGAGGTTCCTTAAAAAACTAAAAATAGAACTACCATATGACCCAGCAATCCCATTACTGGACATATACCCTGAGAAAGCCATAATTCAAAAAGAGACATGCACCCCAATGTTCATTGCAGCACTATTTAAAATACTGAGGACATGAAAGCAACCTAATGTCCATTGACAGATGAATGGATAAAGATGTGGCACATATATACAATGGAATATTACTCAGCCATAAAAAGAAATGAAATTGAGTTATTTGTAGCGAGGTGGATGGACCTAGAGTCTGTCATACAGAGTGAAGTAAGTCAGAAAGAGAAAAACAAATACCGTATGCTAACACGTATATATGGAATCTAAAAAAAAAAAAAGTGGCACTGATGAACCTAGTTGCAGGGCAGGAATAAAGAGGTAGACATAGAGAATGGACTTGATGACATGGGGTGGGAGGGCGAAGCTGGGGCGAAGTGAGAGTAGCATCGACATACATACACTACCACATGTAAGATACTTGGCTGGTGGGAAACAGCAGCATTGCACAGGGAGATCGGCTCAGTGCTTTGCAATGACTTAGAGAGGTAGGATATGGAGGATCGAAGGGAGGCTCAAGAGGACGGGGATATGGGGACATGTGTACGCATGTGGGGATTCGCTTTGTTGTGCAACAGAAACTAATACAGTATTGAGAAGCAATTGTACTCCAATAAAGTTCTATTTTAAAAAAATTGAACAGTAAAACTGACTTCCTTTTAGGAGTAGGGAATCTAGGGAATTGGAAAGAGGACAGAGAGAGAACACTAACTTTTCAAATTCAATCTTGAACTTAAGCTGTATTTTTTTTCTCAGTAGAGCAGGGCTCATTTATGCCCCTGTCTCATTCCTCTGTGACCTTCACCAACCAAAAGTGGTTTGAGTAGTTCTATTGTCAAGAGTTACGCCAATATCAGTGTGAGTTTTCAGATGTTCTTGGGTGAGAAGGAAAGTAGGTAATTGTGGAGCCAGAGAACTCTACTGCCTGTTGTACCAAACCTACCAATAGAGTGTAGGCAGGATGTTTGCTGTTAGCATCATAGCAACAGTGACATACATCTAAAAAGGTTTGATTTGAGTTTTCCAACAAGTTCCCTGAGGACCATCTTCCCCCATCCTCGTTGTGTCCCATGTCACTGAGGCAACTAATAACTCAGCACAGATGTTTTCAATCTTTGCTTTTTGAGCCCACGCAGGGCAGATAAATAAATTTCTTCAGCAATTGCACTTTTGGGCCACTTACACAATAGGCTGAAGTCATTCTTAGATTTCCAGAGACTGGAAACCACCGTAAAATTATGGAAGGTTCAAGGGCTTGGAAGAGCCCTTAAATGTCTCATCTACAATGTTGTTGGAATTGGATCAATGGTTCCAAGTCCTGCTGAATACAAAAATAACCTGGGGAACTTTCAGCTCTATCCCAAATCAGTGGAATCAGAATCTCTGGAGGTGAGGCATGGCATAATCTTTTTTACATTCTCTCCACATTGCTGTAATGTACATTCTGGGTTGAGAATCGCAAGATCGAATGATAACGTGGGTTCAAGAAGGGTATGAGAATAAATGAAGTTCATGCAGAGAATTAATGCAGAATAAAACCTAAACCCCAGATTTTCTGGCTTCCAATGTGGTCTTCTTTTCAGTGCACCATAGCAATGCACTTAGTAATTAATGCACTTAGTAATATCTGCTTAATCAATTCAGGGAAGAGAGACAGTAAATCTTAAGATCTCTTTCTTTAAGTAATGAAACTCAGGGCTTCAGGATCCTCAGTTACTAGAATATCGGGTTCTATTACTTGTTGTTGAGAATTGGGCTGAATTTATTATTTTTGAGAGGCAGCAGAGCTCTTAGAAAGCATGTTGGGACTGCAAGTCAGGTAAAACCAGTTTCTAGTATTGGCCTTGTCAGTCTTGTTTGTTTTCAGTGACAATTACTCCATGTGTAGGTGCATTTTTGATGTGTTTGTGTGGGGAAGTGAGCTCAGTGTCCCCCTACTTTGCCACCTTGATCTCTCCTCACCAGGTTAAGTTAGTTGTGCTTCTCTACTATCAACAATCTACCAGAAAAAGAAATTTAAAAAACAATTCTATATTTACAATAGCATCAAAAGCAATAAAATACTTTGGAATAAATTTAACCAAGGAGTTAAAATATCTGTGTACTGAAAACTGTAAGAAATTGATCAAAGAAATTGAAGACACAAATAGAAAGATATCCCATGTTCATGGATTCGAAGAATTAATATTGTTAAAAATGTCTATGCTACCCAAAGTGATCTATAGATTCATTGCAATCCCTATCCAAACTCCAATGGCATTTTTTCCCCACAGAAATAGAAAAAAAAATCCTAATATTCATATGGAACCACAAAAAACCCAGAAGAGCCAAACCAATCTTGACAAAAAAGAACAAAACTGGAGTCATCAGTTTCTGATTTCAAATTGTATCACAAAACCATAATAATCTCAACTGGTTCGTGTTCAGGTTTGCTGCTTCTTCCTTTTGTCTTGTCAAACTTGTTTCTTAGCCCCTCTAGTAAATTATTTTTTGTTTCAGTTAGTGGACTTTTAAAATCCAGAATTTTTGTTTGTTTGTTTTTTAATAATTTCAACCTCTTTATTGACATTCTCTATTTGGACCATTGGTCTCATACTTTACCATCACTCTTACACTTTTGTTTAGTTCTTCAGGCGTGATTTTCTTTCGTCTTTGAAATATTTGAAATAGCTGATTTATAGCCTTTTTTAAAATTAAGGCTAATATCTGAGCTTCCTCATGGAGAGGAAAGGAAAGAAAGGAAAAGAAAAGAAACTTCTTTGCTATTTGCTTCTCCACACTTGTCCCTTCAACAATGTGCCTGTTTATGTTTACTCTCAAGATCGTTAGGCAAGTGCTGTTCCTATTTTAACCAAAATTTCTTTGATTGAGACTTGGTCTCTAGAAGACTTAAACCATCATCCTGTAAGTGGAAGTCACAGGGCAATTTTTAAACAAATCTTATTATTGGCTTGTTTGTTTTTTTTTTTTTTTTTAAATTAGCTCCTCTCTTTCCTAAGTGGAAAGATTTTACTACCTGAGACAGACTTATATTCTAAACCCAGCAATATCATGTTTTGCTCTGTGACCTCAAGAGAATTATTTACCTTTATCGAACCTCAGTTTCCTCATCCTTAAAAGGGAGGAAATGATAATAAGGGATTTGATGTGAGAATTAAAGGAGAGAATGCAGAAACAGAGCACAGGACAATATCTGGCACATGATTGGGGTTTGGTAATTATCAGCCCACTTTTCTCTGTGCAGCAATAAAGGCTTTGGAAAGGAATTGAACTAGCTGGTGATGATTATCTGGCTCCTGCATTTGAAGGCAGTAAAACCAACATCTGAATTATCTGAGTTGATAAGATTATCTAGATCACTGCTAAATCTCCCTGCCACTTTGTACTGGGGATACCAGGACACCTAACTCCCAAACATAATCTTCTGAAAAGCAGTTTTTTTTACAGGGTAACTCTGAAAGGCGCTTTGTGCTAGGAACAATACCCAGAGTGTGCCTTCCGGGTAGACAATATGGTACAGAAACACATTAATCTTCCCCGCAATCCTATTTCATGTCTTCCGGACCTTGCAGAGGGGAGATGGGTGGAAACAATTGATCCATTGAGAATCGCAGGCTGACCTCCAACTCAGACCTCTACCTGGGTGAGTAAATTTGGATGGAGAACAAGTGCTCTGGCCCCAGCCAAAGGTGGTTTCCTGCTCCTTGACTGAGGCTGGCTCCAGTTCAGTTATGAGATCTTGCTAGCAAGGCTCCCCTTGGAAAAGACGTTAAAAGTGCCCACCCAGTCAGGATTTAATTAATAATCACACAGGAACCAACTTCCTCCCACTCTGGGAAAAGGAGGAGTTGGGCAGGTGGCCATTCCCAGGCTGCCAGCTCTCAGACTTTTGAGATCCTCAGCCGTGCACCTGTGCCAGGACGCTGTCAGCTGAGGGTCAGATGATCCGGGGCCTCAAGAAATCTTGGCCATGAATAAACCTGCTTCTCAAGTTATTTCCTGGAAAGCTTCAAAATCACAAAACTCTTCCTTTACCCTTTAAATCTCCTTTGCTGTTGCAAGAGCATCTGTTGCCTTCTTCGCGATTCTGTCTTCTTTTTCTTGATTGTCATTTTTATGGGTACCATGTGTTCAGTATTACGATGGGTCAGGATCTCCCATTTAGTGAACAGTACCTTACTGAGTATTCAAACAATTTTAGTTACTGGAGTCACTCCTGACTAGGTTAGTCACCAATGAATGAATGACATATGGGTTGAGGGTTTGTGCAGGGTTGAGTCAGGGAATACATTTCCAGTGGTTTTCTGTGCTTGCAGGCAAAGTGGGTGCTGGTAGTGAGAGCATGATCTTAAGAAAAATAAATGCAGGTGCTGGCTTTGGGAGCAAAATCACACCACAGACTGGTGTGCAAGAAATTGATTAAGGGTTCCAAGCACATATGGCTAGAATACCATGTAGTTTCTGCTACGACTATATGCTTGTTCTGCTTAGTGCTTATCACGGTTGTAATTTTATGTTTGTCTATGAGATGCCTTGGTTAATTAATTTATTAAAAAAATTTTTTTTGGCTGCGTTGGGTCTTCGTTGCTGAGTGTGGACTTTTTCTCTAGTTACGGCGAGCAGAAGCTACTCTTCGTTGCAGTGCGCGGGTTTCTCATTGCGGTGGCTTCTCTTGTTGCAGAGCACGGGCTCTAGGCTCACGGGCTTCAGTAGTTGCAGCACTCAGGCTCAGCAGTTGCGGCACGTGGGCCCGTAGAGCGCATGAGCTCCAGTAGTTGTGGCTCAGGGGCTCTAGAGCGCAGGCTCGCTAGTTGTGGCGCACGGGCTTAGTTGCTCTGCAGCATGTGGGATCTTCCCGGACCAGGGCTTGAACCCATGTCTCCTGCATTGGCAGGCGGATTCTTAACTACTGCGCCACCAGGGAAGTCCCGATGCCTTGGTTAATAGCTGTGCTCACCCGTGAATATAAACCCAAAGAGGGCAGAACTCTATTTTTCCTTAACCTTGTAGTATCCAGCACAGGTGGTGCTAACTTTTGTTGAATAAATGATTCAATGTCTGTTCCTAGATGATGAAATTAAGGATCAAAGAAATGAAGTCATATTGCCACTAACGAGATGGGTTCTCAGAGGGAATTCAGGATATGAATTTGAGGTTTGTGTAGATGGAAATTTCTTGCTCTTAATCAACATAATAGTGTCACCATGAATCTAATGCCATCGTATAAAACGTCTGTGAGACTTATTTCTTATGAAAAACTAGGGGAGTTAATAATAATTATTTTACATTGTTGTTTTAAGATTCAGATAACTACAGAAATTGAGATTAATATATGGAAAATACCAAGTACGTTCCTTGCACATAGCAGATGTGCATTAATGTTAGTTATTATTATTATTATCATCACCACATCATCATTGCCTCTCCCTGCTGTTCCCACCCTAGTATCTTATTACATTGTTATTTTTGGTTTTCCAAGTAGGTCCTAGGAAAATTTTATGAAAATAAATGAAACGCTTACATTTCATCAAATCACTCTTAAAGCATTAAAAAAATCTGTTTCATAGAATGCACATGATATTAAAGAATACTGGGTCCCAAACACCTTCCCTCAGGTATACCTCTTTTTCTCTTTTAATGTGTGGGATAGGAAGAAGGGAGTAAGATCAAATTCATTTTTTCTTCCTTCCACCATCTCCAACTCCAACCTTATCATAATTTTGGGGGGATGGAGGTGGCTAGAAATGCCAGATATAGCTGCCCCTGCCAAACTCTTGAAGAGTAGATTGAATGAGTAAGGCATAATGCCAAGGGTAGCCCCTACCCTCCCAACTGTTTTCTACAACCAGATTTCAGAACTTTAAAAATGCTTCCCACCTTACTCTTGTCCAGCAGAAACAGACCAGCTCCTGACAGGTCCTTATCCTTCAGTGACATCCCAATAAAAATGAAGGGTTGACTTCCAAGCTGCTTAATTTCCTCATACAGTCCAAGCAGGGGCAGGAGGGTTTAACGATGATTGCTTCAATTGTTCTCTGTTTATTAACAGATCAAATACAGTAAATCAAACTACCCTTTTAACTTAGCATTTGTGGCCGTTTTAAACATAATTGATTCATGATAACATTTGGGTCAAAACATGCTTACTATCTGTGTCCTAAATATTGATACTGTGAATGTTTCTACTTTTTGAAAGAGTATAAGGGAATCCACTTAGAAAATGTTTAAAACAAGTGCTAACATTGAGCTTTTCATCTCAGTCATCAAGTGAAATAATCACAAAAAAGAACTTTAGAAACAATATGATTTAGTGCTCTTTTTTCTGGCCCTGCAGAGTTCTATTTCATAGATGATTTCAATTCTATAGTAAAAACGCTATTTAATGGGTTTCCCTGATGGCGCAGTGGTTGAGAGTCCGCCTGCCGATGCAGGGGACACGGGTTCGTGCCTTGGTCTGGGAAGATCCCACATGCCGTGGAGCGACTGGTCCCGTGAGCCATGGCCGCTGGGCCTGCGCGTCCGGAGCCTGTGCTGCGCAACGGGAGAGGCCACAGCGGTGACAGGCCCGCGTATCGCAAAAAAAAAAAAACAAAAAAAAACCCCAAAACAAAAAAAACGCCATTTAATTTTCTGAACCCCTAACACCTAGACTACAAGTTTGAAGAGGCAGAGACTATGTCTATCTTGTTCCCCTGTGTATCATCCATTCAAGAAATGGTAGGTAATGACAATACCATACTAAACAAGATAGAAAAATCCCCTACCCTCATGGACCTTACATTCTAATTATATCTTCAGTACCAAGGACAGTGGCTGAAAGTTACCCTTGTCTGGTTGAGTGAAATAGCAAATAGATGAAGTTGCCCCTTCTGTAAACAAAATTGATTTGGGGCACTCTTGAACCAAGTAAATGGGGTGTGAACAGTACAGGAAGAATTAGTGCTACACAGCAAAGTTCCTATGTGATCATAGACGTGAGCAAAGACAGTCCTCGTTTCAACCACATTCTTATTTAAACAATTTTATATCTCAATAAAGAGGTATAATCTACATGCCATAAAATCGCCCATCTAAAGTGTCCAATCCAATGTATTTTAGTATATTTACAAAGTTTTGTCACCTTCAACATCCTTACTAATTCGCGGCTCAAAGCAAAGCACTAGTTCAGTTCCCTGAAGATACCAGCCTTTGGGAAAGGAAATGGGTCAGATATTTAAAAAAATTTTGTTCTTTCATGAAGTCCCCTTTGCCCTGCAGAGAGGAAGTATGACAACATCTTTATGCTTTTTATGGTCCCAGAGTATTTCTTTTGAGGAAGGGGAACTTAATACCATAGATATCATATGAACTCAGCAGTTTTTCTTACTAGGTTTCTATTTGAAACTCACTACTCATTAAAATTCTCTGAAGTCTCCAGAGTAATTGTCAATAAAAGCATTTACTTATCAAGTGAAAAATCAAATATTTTATAATACAGTGAAAAGAATACTTGTATAAAAATTATTGTATCTGATTTTACTCTTGGACTTACCATTAACTCACTGGGTAATTTTAGGAAAGGCCCACAAATATTTGGGTCTCAGTTTCTACATTTGTGAGGGAGAGAGAAGGAAATGATAATTAAATTCTCTTCCAGTTCATAGTTTTTATACATTAATTTGCAAGTGGGCCACTCTGCTTAATTATAATTGGGTGATTTTATTATTTTAGAAGGGGACCCCGCCTTCTACATCTACATGATCCTGATTTGCATTATGTGATATGGACAATAATACAGGCTGAAAACAAGCATTTTCAAATGCTGAGTGGGGTGAATGTAAAAGTGAGGAATTCTAAAGAAATCTTAGGACTATATGACCTTGGACCATTGCCTCATTTCTGTGTGGATGAGTGTTTCATATTTTTAAGAATCCGTCCCTTTGGGTCAGGAACAAGATCTGTTTCTATGCTTGGATCTCACATTGTAGTAGATGCTCAGTAAATGCTTGTTGAAGGATGAATATGTTTTAGATAGCAAAAATGCAGGAAAAAATGTTAGTTTAGGTAGAGCGAACTACAAGAGAGTACACGTGATTTTTGTTAGAGAGATTTTAGTGTGAAAACAAATAGTAACTTCCACGAAAATGTGAAGTCTGCCGACCTATCTGCATGTAATAAAAGCTCTGGGTAATGTGGGCCTCATAACAAAGGCAGAAATTCACTGTATAGGATAACAATTACTCTTTTATTGCTTTAAAATGATGCAGATATATACATACACAGACACGTTCATTTTAAATATCTGGAACCAATCTTAAAAATAAAAACCCATAAATTAATAAAATTAGCCATTAAACAAGAAAAATAAGAGGCTCAGAAAAGCACAAACCATGGAATTAAACTGTTTATTCTTTAGCATGGCCCCAAAGCATCCTCCTAGAAGCTCTTGCCTATATTATGAAAGATGTTGTTTCGGGGCTTCCCTGGTGGCGCAGTGGTTGAGAGTCCACCTGCCGATGCAAGGGACACGGGTTTGTGCCCCGGTCCGGTAAGATCCCACATGCTGTGGAGCGGCTGGGCCCGTGAGCCATGGCCGCTGAGCCTGAGCGTCTGGAGCCTGTGCTCCGCAACGGGAGAGGCCACAACAGTGAGAGGCCCGCGTACTGCAAAAAAAAAAAAAAAAAAAGATGTTGTTTCTTTGTCTTCTGTTGGACAAAAGCTGAAGTTACCATTTTCACTCAGTCGAGTCAGCCAATGCATTTTTTGCAGTTTGTAAGGAAGTGAGAATTGGCCTAATTCCTAAAAATGATTGATTCACCTCTTGGTACCTAATGACCGGGCAGGAAATAGGACGGAAGCCTTCATTCTGCCTTGACTCTGGATCTCAGGAGTACAACTCTTTTCATGCACTGTGTGTTTCTTCACACACACACAAGAGCGCTGGGAGTGATTTGCCAAAAGACACTTTCCGATGGGGATTTCACTGGTTTCTCTATGGTAGGCCCTCCCTCCCCCATCATTTTTAAGAAAATAAACGACAGTATAGTAGCTCTTGCATGTGGGTGCTTGACTGAGAGAAATGGCTAATTGCCCTCAATACTGTTCCACTGCCCGCCAAACCCCTCTGTAGGCTACTGACATGTTTGGGAATGAGAAGAGAGAAAAAGGTGAGCAGGTGGTCCCTGCCTGCACATCCTCTTCTTGACACACGATTTACCAGCACAAGAGTTTTCCAGGTGAAACATACATGCAGAGAACGAGAATAGGCCAAAGGCCCTTCATTCTCAGCTGAGTTTGGCCCAGACCACTGCAGAGCTGCACTGCAGGGCGTGGTACCTAGGGGACTCCCTTGCTGGCATAAGGTAGACAGACCCAAGGCACTTCTTTATTTGCCCTAGACCAGTGGTTCCAAACCTAGCTGTTCCTCAAAGAAACCTGAATGCCTTTTAAAAAATATTAATTAATTAGTTAATTTATGGTTGCATTGGGTCTTTGTTGCTGCGCGCAGGCTTTCTCTAGTTGCGGCGAGCGGGGGCTACTCTTCATTGTGGTGCGTGGGCTTCTCACTGCAGTGGCTTCTCTTGTTGCAGAGCACGGGCTCTAGGCGTGCGGGCTTCAGTAGTTGTGGCACGTGGGCTCCAGAGCGCAGGCTCAGTAGTTGTGTTGCACAGGCTTAGTTGCTCCGCAGCATGTGGGATTTTCCCGGACCAGGGCTCAAACCCGTATACCCTGTATTGGCAGGCAGATTCTTAACCACTGCACCACCAGGGAAGTCCAACCTGAATGCCTTTTAAAATGTAAATGCCCAGGTCTTGCCCCCAGGTTACTTAATTAAATTTCTGGAATGAGGCCTGGGAAGTTCTATGTAAAATATCCTTAGGTGATGGTAATGTAGCTCATGATTTAGAAATTATTGTCCTGAGACTTATTCTAGATATAACTTGGCTTTCAAAGGGGATGGGGCAGGGGAGAGAGGACCCTCTTTCCAAGAAATGGGAGATACTATGCCCCTTGGTATATGAAATGGAAATCTGCAAGAATGGTAGACTATCTAGACCTTCTGCCAAGTGGGGGGCTGCCCCATCCTTCCTGTGTTCCGGCCACATGAAAGAAGAGAGAGGAGAAGTCAGAGAGAGAAACACGTCTGGGCCTTGTCTCTGGCAGGAACAGCTCCTGGCCCTGGTTCACCTTGAAAGGCCATTTCCTCCAGGGCTCTGATTGTTAACACAGAGAAAGGGCTACTCTTTGTACTGCACACCAGTTTTAGTTAAGTCTGTTAGCCACGGGGATGGAGGATTCAGGCGTACCAAGTGTTCATTTAGAGTAGTGCTTTCCAACATGGCGTATGGACGTTCTGGTGCAACACCAGGTAATGTCAGGTGATGTCCTAACCTGTACGAGGCAGAGGCAGCCTAAATCAGGAGGCCAAGGCGATGGAAGGAAGAAGAGAAGAGGGGAATAAGGAAACAGGGGGGCTGGGGAGAAATGGCCTACAGGATTTCCTTTCCCTAGACCTTGGTGCCTCTTTCTCATCCCAGTTAGCATGCTGGGAACGATCCATGAACATCATTTGTCCATTTTACCAACCAACAATTGTATAAATTATTTTTTTTTAAATTGAATGACCTGGTTATGAACTCAGCTGTGTCCCTTATGAAACAGAGTTTAGGAAAACCCTTAGAAATACTTTGCAAGTATCTCTTCATAGTGTTCAAAGGGGATGCCGGGTGTGTGCACTGGGTAAGGCAGTTTGCCATTGTTTTGCAGAAACTAACAACTAACTGGATACATTTAGAAAAATACTTTCTGGATATTTCTCCTAATGTCTTCTTTGTGCACAAAAATTTGTTGAACAAAAGTCAAGTATGATTCTCAATGTCTAATTCTATCAGCATAGGCACAGTTAAATGGATATAATCTGCCTTTTCTATGTACAAATATGAGGTGGGATTCAAGACCAAAATAATCTTATTGACACAGAACTTTATCTTAAGCTTAATGATGCTAAATTGAATATTCCTGAGGAACTAGGAACAGTCACTTATTCTCAGGGAGAAATTTTTCTTACATATGAATTCTGTGAGCCAGTCATAGTGACTATATTTTATTTTTCATTAAAATAAATTTAAATGTTAATACTATTCAGTGGGCTTTTATTTGTCTTCATTTATGGGAAATAATGTAAATTTTCCATTTACAGGAGTTATAAGAAGTTTACTTTTTAAACAGTGTTTTCTTTAGATCACATCACTTTTAATTAAATAGATAAATTTAAATAACACATTTAGTAGAGGTGTTTTGTGCTTGCAGGGAAACTCAAGATTTATAGTAAATGAATGACAGCAGTTCAAGAATCACTTCCTCCTGTGGTACCTTCCGGAGGACGAAGGTAAAAATCACCCAGATACAGGGGTTATTGATGAGGTGTTCAGAGCCTCAGCATCAGTGGCGACCACAGAGGAGCTGAGGACTTAAGATCTTATGGGAAAGATAAGGTAAGGCAGACGATACATGGAATCTGCAAACAAATTTTTAGTTTCCAAAATAAACCCGTATAGGACATAAGTAAGTGGCCTTTTCTACCGATATATCACGTTTTGCAATAACGGGTTCTATGCAGTTAATTCCATAAACTATCTCTTGCATCATGCACTCTGCCTATGACAGCGTCCTTCCCCACAGTTGGCACATAGAATCTATGCCAAGAGCACTGTTCCTCACTCTCTCTCTCTATCCTAATGGACTTGGCATTGCAGGCTCCCGACACTGAGGTCCTGTTGCCCAGGAAACACTACCATCCCAGAGGGAAACAGTTATTAAAGAATAAAGACTTATGCAACAAGTCTTTAGGTATCTTTTTATGGCCGCTCCGCACGGCATGCGGGATCTTAGTTCCCCCACCAGGGTTTGAACCTGCGCCCCCTGCAGTAGAAGCCCGGAGTCTTAACCACTGGACCGCCAGGGAAGTCCCAACAAGTCTTTAAGCATCCTTTATTGAAAAGACAGGCTAAGTGGGAATGTATTGCCTCCCATCTCCAATGCCCCACTTTAAGTCATCCCAGCTCTCCCCATAATTCTTCACTGTTAAACCATTTATTGTCAAACCGTCTTCACGTGTGTCTCAGGGGCCATAACAAAATTCTAAGGCCTAGATGGACTTCTCTTTTTCTTTCTCTGTCTCTTTTTAAAAATCCTTCCCAGGGTGATGCAGCACAGTGACAAAATAATAACCTTTTAAGTCTGACAGACCTGGATTTGAGTCCTGACCCATCACTCAATGACCATGTGCCCTTGGGCCAAATATGTGATCTCTGTGAATCTCAGAGTCCCCGTCTGCAAAGGGAAGATAATAGTATCTACCTAACTAGGCTGTTGTGAGGATTAAATAAGATAACATATGGTTGCTTTTATTAATAATATTTTATTAACACAAGGTAGTAGAAAGGTAACTTATCTGCCATCTATTCCATTTTTCATTATTAACCATAATTTTTGTTATGTCTGCCAAATAGCAATAATTCACTTAAAAATCCTCTTAAATATATTTTAAAAATAGCATGCATAAGTTTTATACATATATATGTGTGTGTGTATATATATATATATATATATATATCACATGTAGGAAAAAATACTGTTTATTCAGGTCATTTGGACTTACTTTGCCCAGATAGTTTTATTTTTCTCTGGTCTGAATATTCAAAATTTCAAAAACCTGAGAGCAATTTGCTTTTCAATTTATTACTTAGTTTTTTTTTCTTTCCCCCCTCCTTTCCCTTGCCTCTCTTTCTTTCTGCAAAAAGATTTTCAAGCAGAAAAAAAAAAAAAAGAGATGCAACTACATTTATGGTTTATCTAACTTGGATGATTTCCATAAATAAATGATTACATGACTATTAAGGGTAGAAAAAAAATAATTCAATATCTCTATAAGATGGTAAATGTCATGTATTTCATCCCAGCGTTTGATGGTTTGTAATCTTCTCATACACAAACAAAAAAAAATGATTAATTAATATCTTACCCCAAACCTTTTCTCAACTTTTTGAGAAATTACTCTGAGATTCTTAATCAACATTTGTACGCTTATATCACCTTGGTAATCACTGGCTTCTCACTAATTTATTCAAGAACTTAACAAGTTTCAAAGACAAAGAAACAGAACACTTTATTATAAAACTTATAAAATAATTAAATATTACACATATATTTTGACTTTTCTCTATAACCCATGTTTATTTATTCAACATTTTTCCTCAGAATTAATATCACTTAGCAAAGCAAGTGAGAACACATAATAGGCTATTAATTAATAAATTAATTCTCCATAAAATAATAAAATGATAATTATATAAAGAAACAACTTGCAGTTTTTCAGAGGGCAAGGGCGTGGTGATGTGGCACGA
This sequence comes from Delphinapterus leucas, assembly GCF_059928025.1. Taxonomy (NCBI): domain Eukaryota; kingdom Metazoa; phylum Chordata; class Mammalia; order Artiodactyla; family Monodontidae; genus Delphinapterus; species Delphinapterus leucas. The sequence continues at coordinate 50,433,811 of NC_143148.1, forward strand.
TATATATATATTTTTTATGATAAAATGGCCATTATTCTCGGCCAAGCCAAGGAGATTGAGAGAATATTCTAGTCATCATTTCTCTGAGATCTGAGAATGCATGATTCTAATTAGAATGGAACAAAGGATGCTCTAAATTTAACAAACCGCTGTCTCGTTGGTTGTGCTGAGCTGGCAAATCCCTGTTTGAACTGAGACTTTTTAAAGCAGTAAAATTGGGTTACATTCATCAAAGACTTTGAGGAATAGAGAAGAATTATATAAATATGCCCTTAATAACCACATCTCAAAAAATTACAGGACACAGTCTCATAAGTTACTTTGGTTTTGGCAAAATACTGTGGTATTTTTCCAGTTGAGCGCAATTTTAAGCTCATTAGTGCCTACCAACAGCTGGCTTCTGAACACTGAAACTATGACCTGAAAGATTATAAAACACTCTTATTCTTGGCATATTATGACTTATTAATATTCACATAGCAAGAAGACAGATGGATTTTTCTATTGCTACTGTGACTTTTTTCTTGTTCACTAAATCCTAGGGCAAATTTAAACATGTCAGTTGGTAGGAAAAAAACCACAAGCGGCCTTTAATTTTCCAAGCATCCCTGATAATATGTAGGGAGCATTATAAATGATGTTTTCCTCTCCTTCAAAACAGGGCTGTTTTGCTGTTTAGCTCCTCTTAGATTTTTACCAGAAATGAACATCTCACCAATTGTGATTCCCAAAGAGCAGACTTGAGGCTCCTGAGTACTTGTTCGACTAGCACCAAAAATTATGAGGTTGATGGAGTGTGTAGGGCAACAGTGTTTTGTGGGTTTTGTTTTTTTTCTCCTTTTTTTCAGAGTGTGAATTTCAATTAAGTGGCAATCTTAACTAGTTCACGTTGCCCTGTTTTCAGAATATTCCTTTTCAAGTTGTGAATTTTAGTCTTGGAGACTGTCTATAAGTAGAATATACTTTAAACAAAATAATAAAAAACAACACACACACACACGCACACACACACACACCCCAAATAAACAGGACATGAAGCTTGCCAGTCCAGCAGCAAGCACAGTCACGAGCACCATCTGGCGTTTGTATAACTTCTGGTTTGGGGTGTCCACAGTTGCGTCAAACTGTGAGCTCCAAGGAAGTTAGGCAGTGTGTTCCGTCCACATTTGATTGCTCCAAGTCTCAGTCTTTGACTTGAAGTCTTAAAGGGCCTTTTCACAACTGACGTCTTGGTCACAGAACCCTCTGAGGTTCACGGGGGGGGGGGGTCTGTCCCAAAGTTAACAAGAGTCTCACTTTGTCACAATTTGTTCTATCTCATTGTAAGTCATCACTTCTTGCGTGTAACAGTGCAAATCAAAGCTGTTCTCTTTTTGTTTTACGTTTTTGTAAATCAGATTTGTCATCGCTTCCCATTTTCAAGTGCTCCTGAGTACCATGTGCATTGGGGAACTGAAAAAGGAGCCTGTCTGTACTTGAGAGCGGGCCCCTCCAACACTGCGGTCAGCTCACACGTGGTTTGCGGTGTTCAGCTTTCGACGGGAATGTGGCTGGTCTCTCTGGAGGTTGGGAGGTAAGACCCTGGCCCTTCCGGGCTGGAAGGGTGTCAAGATCAGCTCTTCCTTGTGCATGACTTGCAGCATTGTTTGCCATAAAATTTGTGGTTGCAGACACCATGCTGAGAAACAAGATGACACCAGCCGAAGAAATCTACACAGGATGGATCCTCTAAGGTGAGAGAACACATTCAGCACGTTAGGGTAGGTTCTTAGCCTTTTTCTTCAGGTCAGGGCCTAGAGAACAAAGACTTGGGGTCGACTTGCCTTGTGCCCCTGAGTGGTTCTTACATTATACATTAGGACTTTGGTGGGAGGGTGGGGAAAGCAGGATTAAGACACCTAAAGGGACCCATAACCATTAACAAATGTAAACAGGTGGGGGGGGAAAGTGGGTGTTTGAAAGAAGTCATATCCAGCCTGAGATTAATGTCGGATCCTCCCAAATAACCCGGGGGCTACCATTTTGCCTCCAAGGGACGTACGGTAGAACAGCACGTTAGGGATGCCCTGAGGATGTTGTTAAACCAGTAGTTCTGCTTCAGAAGGTCTGGGGTGAAGACTGAGATTTTTTATTTCTAACAAGCACCCCAGGGTTGCTGCTGCTAATCCAGGCATGTTACTTTGGGGAGCAGTGAACCTAATATATTGGGAGTCAGGAAACCTGGATTTAAGGCCCAGCTGTGACATTCTGTGTAGGTTTAAATAAAATCTCATGGCCAATTTGCAAATAAGTGAATTTAAGTCAGCACCAATCTTTTCAAACTTCTTTAGTTCTTTGAGATAACAGACGTGATTATCTACTGGAAGCAGAACATCGGGCATCAAAGGGTTTTACCCAGAAGGGCCTCAGGAGATACAGAAAGCACATGAAGTTGTATGTAAATTTTTCTTTATGTAAACATAAGTGCATGTTTTAGGAGTTAGGGTTCAGTCATTCTACTGGATTCTCAAGGATTTTTGACTTCAGAAATATTTAGGGTCTACCCTGTACTCTCATTCATAGCTGGAATTTCCTTCTCTTTGAAAGCCTTAAGTCACTCTCAACTCACCCAAAACCACACTCTGCCCACAGGCACCCAATCATGTCCCTTCCGAATTCATCCTTCACTGGCTCCCCTGTGTGCCTTTAGACATGTCATGAAAGGTTGCCGCTCTTCTGTTTTTCCTGCTGCTCCCAATTTGTATCCTGTCCTCCTGCGATTCAGAACTGCCTACAGTTCCTTCTTCCCTTCCTTAAGACTCGGTTCCTCTGCCTAAAACTCCCTTTTACACACACACTTCACCCCTGTCTCATAGTAGCTCCAGTGATCCTTTTAACACAGAAATCCACTCATGTCATGTCTCTGCCCCTAACTCTGCCACTGGATCCCATCCACCCAGAGTGAAAGCTATGGTCCTTACAATGACTGACGAGGCCCTAGGACCTGGTTCCCCTAAGACACCTGAGACACTTCCCCTTCATTTCCCTTAAGTCTTTGCTCAGAGGTCACCGATCAGTAAGGCCTTCTCTGACCACCCTATAAAAATAGCAAGCCCCTTGGCCTCCCAGGAAGGACTCCCTATGCCCTCCCTTGCTTTATTTTTCTACACTGGATTTACTGGCATTTATCATATTATGTTTACTATCTGGGTCCTCTCTAGAGTGCAAGATCCTTGAGCAGAGATTTCATTATCTACTTATTTTCACTGCTTTGTTCCCAACATCTAGTGTCTTCCGAGTAGCTACTCTAAAAGTATTTGTTGAAAAAATAAATTCCCTCTACCTCTCATGGCTGAAACAACCAACTGAAACTATACTGTCAACTTGGGTGTAAGGATGAAATGGAGTTGTTATTGTCTTTCCAATAAGTCCTGGGTATATTTTGGAGGTAGAGTCTAAAGGATTTACTGAAAGGTTGGTAAAGGGTATGAGAGAAAAAGAAGAATCAAGAATGACTCTAGGATTTTGACCTGAGCATCTAGAAGAATGGGATCATGTTTACTGAAATGGGGACTTCTATAGGAGTGGAGGTAGGGCACCAGGAGACTGGTTTAGGATGTATTGTTAGAGACAGAAGCTAGACATGAGATGAATACTTTGCCTATGTGTCTATTTATACATCTTCAAGTTCAATTTTTTTTTTTTTTGCGGTACGCAGGCGTCTCACTGTTGTGGCCTCTCCCATTGCGGAGCACAGGCTCTGGACGCGCAGGCTCAGCGGCCACGGCTCACGGGCCCAGCTGCTCTGCAGCATATGGGATCTTCCAGGACCGGGGCACGAACCCGCATCCCCTGCATCGGCAGGCGGACTCTCAACCACTGCGCCACCAGGGAAGCCCCTCAATTATTTTTTAATATACACTTGTACAGTGTCTTATACCCCATTAGCATGGACCCTAATCAATCAGAATGTATGCCTGGATCAGTTTCTATTTAGATTGTAGAGATTATCTTCTTGATGCAGTGGAAATACTGCATCACCACTAAAAGCATGGTCCTAACTGCACTGTTTATCATCACCTACCCCTCTCGAGATAAGAATGGAATTTTGACAGGCAGCTGCAGCTTGTGCTATAAGCTAAACGTAAGTCCCGAAGCAGACGTGAGGGGTCTCACTATGCTATCAGTCAAGTGCCGTGTTGGGTTATAGTTATCATGATCATTACTAGTAGCTTGTTATTCGAGCTTCTATTATGAGTCAGGTATTTTATTTACACTATTAAGGACGACCCTAGAGTGAGCTTCACATCTTACATGCAAACAACTGACAAATATTTTTGGCTTCATCTTCAAAATACACTCAGCATCCAGCCACCCCCACATCTGTGACTGCCCCAGTGGAAACTCGTCCCCTCGCTGGACTGTTGGAGCTGCCTTCTGCAGAGCAGACAAGTCCTCGTTCTGTTCTAGGTCCCCTGCCCTCATCTCAGTATAAGTGCCAGTGATCTCCAAGTCAGATCCTCCTGCACCTCTGCTCTAAGTTCTCTGTTGCCTTCCGTCTAACTCAGACTTTTATCTGAGGTCCTTATAATAACTTTCAGGGCCTCCAGGACCACTTTTAGCTCATGGCTTAACCCCCCTTCACTGTATTCATCCTACTCCATGTGTCTTGCTGTCCTGCCTTGATCAGATTTACATATTCCTGCCTCAGGGCCTTTGCATTTGCTGTTCCCTCTGCCAGGAACACTCTCCTTCTAGATGCATACATAGCTCACCTTCCTTTAGGTTGTCTTCAGGTCTCTGTTTAAATATCGCATCATCAAAGTGGCCTTGCCTGACTATTCTATCTAAACTGGTTTTCCCACCACCTCTTCAACCCCAACTATTCTCTTGTCATACACCCTTCTTCAGTTTTATTCTCTGCTACTTTGTCATATAACATTGTACATTAATTGGTTGGTTTGTTGTCTGTTTCCAGGTATGAAGGTGAAACTGCCCATTTTGTTCCCTGCTCTATCTACAGTCAGACATCAGAACAGCTCCTGGTTCCCAGTAAGCACTAAATAGGTAAGTATTAAGAACTGAATTACCTTATTTAACTCTCAGTAACCTTTTACGGTAAGCATTCTTTCTCCATTTTATAAATAGTTCAGAAAGTTTAAAACCTTGTCCATGTCCACACAGTAAGTGGCACAATGTGGACTCAAATCCATTTTTTTCCCCATTATTAATAGATGCATGTTTTATTAAAGGTATAAAGACCAAAGATTTGTAACTTTAATAACCCAGATTCTTATTTTAAATTCACCAACATTATTTATTCATTTTTTTAACTTTTTTTTTCTTTTTAACATCTTTATTGGAGTATAATTGCTTTACAATGGTGTGTTAGTTTCTGCTGTATAACAAAGTGAATCAGCTATACATATACACATATCCCCGTATCTCTTCCCTCTTGCGTCTCCCTCCCTCCCACCCTCCCTATCCCACCCCTCTAGGTGGTCACAGAGCACCGAGCTGATCTCCCTGTGCTATGAGGCTGTTTCCCACTAGCTGTCTATTTTATATCAACTCCATTTTTATGAATTCAGAGTCCTCGCTCCTTTCCTTGTACAGTGCTGTCCACCCGTCCCCCTCCCGACTTGAAGACGTGAGGACTTCCATGAGGAGTAGCTTGGTAGTATTGTGTGTCTAGTCATCTCCAACTTCATCTCACTAGTCTGCAGTCCAGGCATCTTCCAGACTGTTACCAGTTACAGGGCAGTGTGACCGACAAGTGTCTGGTGGTTACAGCCCAGGGCTTCGCTCTTTTCTGAATAAGGCTTACACATAAAATATGTGTAATACCAAGTCATAGGGTTGGTCCCCAAAGTGGAGACCCAATGAATACATCCAGGTAAAGCATCCCACAGTGATGATGGTATGAGGTGAATGCCCTAGACCGGCTGCCAGCATGGCGGGGGGTGTGAGGGATGTCACACCTGCTTGGCTGTCCTGGAAGACAGGATGGAAGAAACATCTGCTCTGAGGTCCAGTTTGAGTTACTGCAATGCCTCAAAACTTCCACCTGACTGTCAGCTCCTTGAGGGCAAGACTATATGTCTGAAACTCTCACAGTGCCTAGCAGAGCACGCAGCCCCCCCTCAGGGGTCTCAGAGAAGATTCAGAGAACTGAAACCTCTTCCCTGTATCCCCACGGGAATGCTTACTGCCCACTCACAGTTCCTGAAAACTCAGGGCCGAAAATACACTCAAATCACTTCCCCCAGTGGGCATCCAGCCAGCAACATAAGAAGGAAGACTTCTGGGCAGTAGCGTGTGCATGCCACCCTCCTTACCCTCCTTACCTTGGGGATGGCAATGGGAGAACTGAGAGGAAATCTCCAACTTAGTAAGACTATAGCCCACGTTTTTGGCCAGGAAGAAACACCTGGGCTTGTGTCCTTCATATTTGCCTTCTCATTTTACTCCTCTTTCTAAAAGGAGGGGTCAAGAGGCATGGAGAGAAGTCCCTCTTCCAGGAAGCCTTTCCCCACATCCTCCTTTTTCACCTCGCACCATCCCTGCAAACCAGCTAGAGCTCACCGCTGTCACAACGCTAGGGACGTTCCCCCTGTTTTATTTGCGGTGGTGTCTTTCTCCTCTTTTGAGACACTGAGCTCCCTGTGGCTTAAGAACAAGACCTTGCCATGTTCTTTTATCCCTAGAAGAGTGGTAAAGGTGAAACAATAGTATTTAACACACAGTCTTTTATTTATACACTCCTGCATTTGTTCATGTAACACGTGTTGAGCACCTACTGTGTGCCATGTGTGGTGATGGGTGCACAAAATAATAAACATCAATAGCCTCCCCACCGCCTTGCCCCCAGCATGCCTCTTGACTCTCCCTACCTCACAGTCCTGCCTAGGAAACACGTACTCGAGTATTTTCAGGAGTGGCCATTGGCCTTTGGCCTTTCTGAAAGTACTGAGGGGGCATGCCCTTTATTTGTGGCCCTTCCAGACTGAGCCTTTGTATGTGTGGGTTTGTCTGTGGCCAACTGACTAAAGGGTGAAAATGAAAAATCACCGATGGTGAGGAAAGGGGTCGTCAGTCTGGGAGTATATGACCACTTGCTTCTTCCCCTATAAGCTTTCTGCTGAGAAAGGCTGCAGGTTTGTAGAATTCTGGCATTGCCTTAGAGGTGATCTGGCTCTGCTATGTTATTGGTTTTCTTATCTTGTGCAAACCCCAGATAAGAAAGGAGAAAGAGCAGAGGAGAGAAAATTGATGCCTGGAGCTAAGGCTGTAAGAAGGAGATAAACAACATCAATTTAGAGATGGGAAGTGGTATGGACAGTGAAAAAGGAAGTGAGGAACAGGCCTGAACCTGATTCACCACAAATTGGAAAACCTGGGGTAAGAGATTGGACAGTTTTCAAAAAGCTGTGATTGGATAAAGTGAAAACTCAGCAGGTACACGATGGAAAATGATTCTTGGGCACAAGGAAATCTGAATAGGCTGAAGAAATATTTCCTGGTGTTTGTCAGATTACTTTAAAATAAGATGGTCTAGTGAAGAACAGTATGGTTCACTCAGACAAGTGAATTTCCCATTTTTCCATCAGCACTCACTGTACTTCATTTGACCTAACTTGAACCAAAAAAAACCCATTCAAGGTGTAGTGCTAGGATAACGCATATTCACTGCAATTGTAATTTATCTGTCGCCTCAATTAAAATGTAAGTTCCTAGGGCTTCCCTGGTGGCGCAGTGGTTGAGAGTCCGCCTGCCGATGCAGGGGACACGGGTTCGTGCCCCGGTCCGGGAAGATCCCATATGCCGCAGAGCGGCTGGGCCCGTGAGCCATGGCCGCTGAGCCTGCGCGTCCGGAGCCCGTGCTCCGCAACGGGAGAGGCCACAACAGTGAGAGGCCCGCGTACCGCAAAAAAAAAAAAAAGTTCCTAGAGGGCAGTTCTTGTTCACTCTTGCATTCTGGTGGATCAGCATTATCTCTGGCATATGGTGGTTACTTTGTTCAACTTTTTTTTTTCTTTTTTTAAATGTAATTTTTATTTGATATTGGAGTATAGTTGATTTACTATGCTGTGTTAGTTTCAGGTGTACAGCAAAGTGATTCAGTTATACATATATCCATTCTTTTTTAGATTCTTTTCCCATATAGGATATTACAGAATATTGAGTAGAGGTTCCTGTGCTATACAGTATGTCCTTATTGGCTATCTTTTTATATATAGTAGTGTGTATATGTTAATCCCAAACTCCTAATTTATCCCTCCCTCCCCACGTTTCCCCTTTGGTAACCGTAAGTTTGTTTTCGAAGTCTGTGAGACTGTTTCTGTTTCGTAAATAAGTTCATTTGTATCATTTTTTTTTTTTTAGATTCCACATGTAAGTGATATCGTATGATACTTCTCTTCCTCTGTCTGACTTACTTATTATGATGAGCTCTAGATCCATCCAGGTTGCTGCAAATGGCATTATTTCATTCTTTTTTATGGCTCTGGCACATGGTGGTTACTTTTTTCAATTTAAATTTAGTTTAACAAAAGGGCCTTGCAACATTACCATTTCGTCCTTTCAAAGTAAAAATTAATGGCTAAAAAGCCATTAATTGTAGAATTAAATGTTCTTGCATACCCATGCAAACAAGATCATTTTGAGCAGGAACCTTCCTGGATTTGTGCCTTGTACACCTCTCAGGAGTGCTCTTCACATAGACTTTGATGTGAATGGCGCCCCCTACAGTTGTGCAATGCATAAGCTGCGCAATTAAATATGGTAGGCTTTTGAAAAATATTCCAAAGAGCAGTAAAACTGACTGGCACGTGGGGTCCTTTACCTCTCTTTTCAGGAGCTGGACAGAAGTTTGTATTACAGGCTCGTAGCACTGGAGGTTTCTGCCGGAGCAGACAACTTGACGAAGGCCGGCCCTGCTGAACACAATGGACGGATCGGGTCTGGACCCCTCCTCCACAGGTCACCGTGCACTGCAGAAAAGGGAAAAGAGGAAGGAGTCAGGAACAATCGGCATGGTGTCCTGTCTGATGTCAGTGACATCAAATAAAAGGAATCCCCATGCTTCATGACATCGCCAAGATGCCTGTCCATAAAACAGGGATTGTCCAGAGCCAGGCACAATGTGCTCGTGGTACACTGAGTCTCTTCTAACATGTGGGAGCCATGTGATCTGATTAGAAGGCTCTTAAGCAAATGCTATCTATCTCCCCCAAGAGTGTGTGCCTCCCAGTTAAGTGACTCATAAAGAAGAGAGCTTCCAGAAATACAGAAGCTGCTATAAGAATGCAGAAACAAATAGAGACACATCTAGGCAATTCATCACAGTATTTAAAGAATTCCAGGCAATCTCTGCAGATACGATAGTGGAGGGGATAGTTCAAAACTTGGACAGCAAAAGAAATAACTCTCCAAGACAGCTTTGGAATTATGCCCTCTGTGCCCAGCCGAATTCTGAGTTAGCTTGGTGGATATGGTGCTTCCTAGAAGTCAATTATTTCACTGTCCAACTAAAGTTAAAAAAAAAAAAAAAGACTAATAAGGACTGTCAACTTATATTTTTCCAGGCACACATATAAAGATATTTGTGCCTGGAAAACAAGAAAATATTATCAGGGGAAAAGATAGCCCTTTAAATAGATTTTTATATGTATTTTACTTTTTAAAAATTCACTAAATTATCCTCATTATTGTTCTTATTTTATTGTGGACAGGTGCAGACTTCATCTTGGACAAGCATCACTATATGGATTGGCATTTGAGAGGAAAAAATACATTGAGGTAAAAAGAGTATGAGTTTTGGAATTAGCCCCAAATTCAAATATAGCTGTATTAGTGTTATGAAATCATTTAAACCAGAAGTTGGCAAACTTTTTTTGTAAAGAGCAAGACAGTAAATATTTTTATTTGATTTACAATATTGTATTAGTCTCAGGTGTACAACAGAGTGATTCAAAATTTTTATAGATTATATTCCGTTTATAGTTATTATAAAATATTGGTTATATCCCCTGTGCTGTAAAACATGTCATTGTAGCTTATTTATTATATATACAGTAGTTTGTACCTTTTAATGTTTGTACCTTTTAATGGTTTGTTCTCTATATTTTTTACATTCTACATATAAGTGATAACAAACAGTGTTTGTCCTTCTCTATCTGACTTATTTCACTAAGCATAATACCTTCCTGGTCCATTGATGTTGCTGCAAATGGCATTGTTTCCTTTCTTATGGCTGAGTAGTAGTCCATCATATACATGTACCACATCTTCTTTATCCACTCATCTGTTGATAGGTACTTAGTTTGCTTTCATATCTTGGTTATTGTAAATAATGCTGTTATGAAAATTAGGGTGCATGTATCTTTTTGAATTAGTGTTTTCGTTTTCTTTGGATACATACCCAGGAGTTGAACTGCTGGGTCATATGGTAGTTCTATTTTTAGTTTTTTGAGGAATGTCCATACTGTTTTCCACAGTGTGCACCAATTTACATTCCCACCAACAGTGTATAGGGGTTCCCTTTTCTCCACATCCTCGCCAACATTTGTTATTTGTGTTCTTTTTGACGATAGCCATACTAAGAGGTGTGAGGTAACATCTCACTGTGTTTTATTTTTGGCTGTGTTGGGTCTTCGTTGCTGTGCGTGTGCGGGCTTCCTGTAGTTGCGGGGCGAGCGGGGGCTACTCTTCAGTGTGGGCTTCTCATCGCGGTGGCTTCTCTTGTCGTGGAGCACGGGCTCTAGGCACGCGGGCTCAGTAGTTGCGGCACGTGGGCTCAAGAGTGCAGGCTCAGTAGTTGTGGTGCATGGGCTCAGCTGCTCTGCAGCATGTGGGATCTTCTCGGACCAGGGCTTGAACCCGTGTCCCCTGCATTAGCAGGCAGATTCTTAACCACTGTGCCACCAGGGAAGCCCCTAACTGTGGTTTTGATTTGCATTTCTCTGACAATCAGTGATGTTGAGCATCTCTTTGGCCATCTGCATGTCCTCTTTGGAAAAGTGTTTATTCAGTTCTTCTGCCCATTTTTGATTGGGTTGTTTTGTTTTTTGATATGGATTTGTGTGAGTTGTTTATATGTTTTGGATATTATCCCCTTATTAGTCACATCATTTGCAAATATTTCCTACCAGTCGGTAGGTTGTCATTTCATTTTGTCTATGGTTTCCTTTGATGTGAAAAGTTTTTAAGTTTAATTAGATCCCATGTGTTTATTTTTGCTTTAGTTTCCTTTGCCTGAGGAGGCAGACCCAAAAACACATTGCTACAATTTATGTAAAAGAATGTTCTGCCTATGTTTTCTTCTAGGAGTTTTATGGTTTCTGGTCTTACATTTAGGTCTTTAATCCATTTTGAGTTTATTTGTGTATATGGTATGAGAAAATGTACTAATTTCATTCTGTTACATGCAGTGGTACAGTTTTCCCAGTACCACTAATTGAAGAGACTATTTTCTCCACTGTGTATTCTTGCCTTCTTCGTTGTAGATTAATTGACCTTAAGTGCATGGGTTTAATTCTGGGCTCTCTATTCGGTCCCATTAATCCATGTGTCTGTTTTTGTGCCAGTATCATACTGTTTAGATTACCATAGTTTTTTAGTATAGTCTGAAGTCAGGGAGCATGATACCTCCAGTTCTGTTCTTCTTTCTCAAGATTGTTTTGGCTATTTAGGGTCTTTTGTGTTTCCAAACAAATTTTAAGATTATTTGTTCCAGTTCTGTGAAAAATGCTACTGGTATTTTGATAGGGATTGCACTGAATATGTAGATTGCCTTGGGCAGTATGATCATTTTAACAATATTAATTAATTCTTCCAATCCACAAACACAGTATATCTTTCCATCTGTTTATGACCTCTTCAATTTCTTTGATCAGTGTCTTAGAGTTTTATGAGTACAGGTCTTTTACTTCCTTGGGTAGGTTTATTCCTAGGTATTTTATTCTTTTTGATGTAATTGTAAATGGGATTGTTTAATTTCTCTGACAGGTTTTTATTAGTGTATGGAAATATAACAGATTTCTGTATATTAATTTTGTATCCTACAGCTTTACCAAATCCATTGATGAGCTGTGGTAGTTTTTTTGGTGGTGTAGCTTTAGGAGTTTCTATGTATAGTATAATGTCATCTACAGACAGTGACAGTGTTACTTCTTCTTTTCCAACGTGGATTCGTTTTATTGCCCTGCCTTGTGCAGAGGCTGCTGACTGCTGCTTGGTGAGGCTGTGCACAAGGTGGCTGGCTGCAGAACCCTGGGGTTAGTGCTGGCTTGCTGGTGAGCAGGGTCAGGGTCCAGGAGATCCCAGGGCTGACGCCCACCGACTGGTGCATTCAGCCAGGTCCTGGGGCTAGTGCCAGCCCAGTGGCAGGCAAAGTCAGGTCCTGGCGTCTGGCTGCATTGTCCAGTGGTCCCAGAGGCTGTGTCTAAATATTGGTGGGTAAAGCCATTTTCTGACACAGCTGCTGTGGGTCTGGCATGTCTCACAGCTTGTGTTGGCCTACTGATGAGTTGGGCTGGATCCCAGGGCAGCTGGCAGCCAAGGTATCTCAGAGCTGGTGTTGGCCTGCTGGTGGGTGGGCTGGGTCCCGCCATGGCTGCAGTTGTCCTGAGGCTGCTGTCCACCCGCTGGTGGGTGAGGCTGGTTCTGAGGCTAGAGCAGGCTCACTGGTAGGCTGGGCTTGGGCCCAGGGAGTCTTAAGGCAGCCTCTTTGCTGGTGGGTGGGGCAGCATCTGCACCCAGTTAAATTGCTTGGCCTGAGGCGTCCCAGTACTGGTGCCTTTAGGCTGGTAGGCAGGGCTGGATCCCTAGGCTAATCAGCTAGAGGGAGGTTACAGAGTGGCGCTTGCCAGCACTAGTGTCCACGTGGTAGAACGAGCTCCCCCAGTGCCAGTGTCTGTATCCAGGGTTTGTTCCAGTTGCTTCCTTCTTCTCCAGGAGACTCTCCAAGATCAGCAGGTAGCTCTGACCCAGGCTCCTTTCTAAGCATTGCTTATGCCCTAGGTCTCAGAGCGCGTGAGATTCTGTGTGCACCCTTTAAGAGCGGTGTCTCTGTTTCCCACAGTGCTCCGGAACTCCTAAAAGTAAGCTCCACTGGCCTCCAAGGCCAGACGTCCTGAAGGCTCATCTTCCTGGTGCAGATCCCTCACTCCCTGGGGACAAGCTCTGCAACTGTAGCTATTCTCCCATTTGTGAATCACCCACCTGGGGGTATACTGCGACTCTGCCTCTCCTACCCATCTCACTGTGGCTCCTCCTTTACATCCTTAGTTGTAGAAGATCTTTTGGTAGGTTCTGGTCTTTGTCGTCAATTGTCGTTCTGTAAATAGTTGTTATTTTGGTGTGCCCATGAGAGGGGGTGAACTCCTACTGTGTCATCTGGGGAACTCTCCTCTCACACTAGTACATATTTTAGGCTTTATGGGCTATACGATTTTTGTTGCAGTTACTCAACTTTGCCTTTGTAGCACTAAAGCAGCCGTGAACACTACAAACAAATGAGCATGGCTGTGCGCTAATAAAAGTTTATTCAGGCAGCAGCTGGCGGAGATGATTTGCCCACTGGAAATTATTTGCTGATCCCTGATCTAAATGATTTTACATGAATCAATTTCCAAATCTGTTAAAAGAGTAAAATAACGATAAAAATTTTTTAAAGGAATTCATAGCAATAGGCATAGCACCTAGTAGGAGCCTAGCCAGTTAGAGATATGCAATCATGCTAATTTCCTGATCTTTCCTCCATGTTTGAGTTCCCAGAGCCTCCCCAATACATACCCAAACCTACCTGGCTCCTGTGTTGCATGATGAGGTGGGTAGCACCTCTCAAGCCAGTGGGGTCTCTGAAGAGCTATGGAACTCCCATTGGTTGTAACAACGCACGGACCAAAACACAGCTTTGGATTCCTGAAGGCATATTATTCTCTGAGACTGAGCATCACATACCAATCCTAGCCCAAAGCAGTGTGTCTAAAGTTGCCGCCAAGTCTTTCGAGGAAAAGGGTGTCTCTAACAAACATCTGAGTTTAAAAGCTGGGTGTCTTTGGCTGAATTGCTGAAGTCGCTGAGCTCTACCTGCCTCAAAATAGGGACAATAATACCCACTGATAAGACTGTTTCCAGGACGAAGGGAGGGAATAGAGGATGCGTGTACAGTCCGTAGCATAGAAAGCGTTTGACAAATGTTACCTATTATTCAGAAACATGACATAAAAACGAAGCGAGTCAAGCCTCTGAGAAGCATTTCTAAAATACAGAAGACCCTCGTGATGGTTTGAACATCAGCACGACGTGATGGCCCTGGGGCTAAGGACTTTATTTACTCATTAAAAAAGGCTTCCCTGGTGGCGCAGTGGTTGAGAGTCCGCCTGCCGATGCAGGGGACATGGGTTCGTGCCCCAGTCCGGGAGGATCCCACATGCCGCGGAGCGGCTGGGCCCGTGAGCCATGGATGCTGGGCCTGCGCATCTGGAGCCTGTGCTCCGCAAGGAAAAAAAAAAACCCCAGCTCTGCAAGATATTATCATCTCCATTTTCTAGATGTGAAAATGGAGGCTCACCGATGATGGAATCTGCCCAGGGCCGCATGGGCAGTGGAGCTGGCCAAGGAGCTCAGGTTGTTTGGACAGGTCTGTAACAGCAGCAGTTGTAAACTGCCTCCTTTTGTTGAATGTCTCCTAAGTGTAAACCCACTCAATCTGTGTGCGCTCACCTGTTGCCATGGCGACGAATACCACCCAGCTGCCATACTGTACACTGGACGGGCTGGACACGCCCCTCGGTTGCAGGTTTCTTCCAAGTCCAGGTTTGGTTTCTTAATATTGCGGCACCGTCGCTCAGGGAGGGTTATCAGCTTGCCCTGGAAGGCCTTCTCGCTGCATTTCATTTCCCTCTTCCTTACCCCCAAACCACAGCTAGCGGAACACTAGGGGCCAAGAAAAGAGGCGTCAGTGTGCAGGCTCCACCGTCAAGTCTGCTGAGCAGATGCGTTCTGACCTAAGGATGCACCATCCACTTGTAATCCGAGGGATGGAACTGCAGCAGGTCAACCACACCACACCTGGATCCCGAAAGCACTGCACCCAGTCCCTCGTGCTGTAGAGGCCAGAGAATCGGAGTCACTTTCCCAAGGTCACAGAATTCATCAGTACCGTAGAACAAAATGAGGCCCTGCCCAGCAGGAGATGCCACGTGGAGGGAGTGAGACAAAGTCCGAGAGAAAGACAAGATTGGCAGAGGATGTGATCAGGATCTCTGTGTAGTGACTGGATGTCCAGGAATACCTGAGGCCTCTCTGCAGAGTCAGGGCTCGGTGTGCCAAGGAAGCAGGGCAGGGAGACTGCGGTTAGAGGCAGTGCAGCGGAAGAATCGTCAGATCACAAGTAACTTTCCTTCATTTTTACCCTGCCTCTCTCTTGGCTGAGATACAACCTGCAGCTGTGGTATGGCAGGAAAAACAAAGAAGGATGGAGGCTGATGAAACGTATGAGAAAACCTGTTTTGGTTTTAAACAGTATTATGGAATACTGTACGAAGCCTTGATGAACTGAATAAATCAGTAAGAACTGGCGTCAGTGTAACCATCATAAATAACGAAGGACAGGGATAGGATCAAGATGCTGGAGGACCAGGATATGGAGCTCACCTTCTGCCACAAATACATCAAAAATACACCTGCACGTGGAATGATTCTCACAGAACATCTACTGAACCCTGGCAGGAGACCTCAGACTTTCAAAAGGGTAAGAAAATCTCCACCTAACTGGGTAGGACAAAAGAAAAAAGGAAAAAAAAGAGAGAAAGGAATTGGGACAGGATCTGTGCCCCTGGGAGGAAACTGTGCAAGGGGAAAGCTTTCTGCACCCTGGGAAGTCCCCTCACTGGCAGGGAGATCAACCGGGACAGCGGGGAAGCTTTGGAGCCTTGGAGGAGCACAGCAACCAGTTTGTAGAGGGCAAAGAGGAGAGAGATGTGCATGGAGGGTTGGCATCACTGCCCAGCACCCCCTAGCCTGAGATGCTCCTCTGCTGAGGCAGGCAGGGGCTGGGTGCTGACGCTCGGGATTTGGAGGTCAGACCCAGGGAGAGGACTGGGGTTGGTTGCTTGGAGACACCTGGAGGGGGCTAGGGCATGGTATGCCCCAGCTGAGGGAGGACAGAAAGAAGCCTGGGCCCATTAGAGAGGCAAGGCACTATTGTTGGGGGGGGGTGTGTGCTAGGAGGGGGGCAGGACCGCCACAGGAGCTTCTTTCTCTGTGAGGGCACTCTCGGCAGCAAAGTCCTGGAGGGGAAAGTCTGCAACCTAGGTTACTCTACCCAGCAAGATTACCATTTCGAATAGAACGGGAGGGAAAGAATTCCTCAGGCAAGCAAAAACTAAAAGAATACAGCACTAAACCTATCCTAAAAGAAATACTGAAAGGTCTTTTCTAAACAGAAAGGAAGATATAGGAAGGAGGAAATCACAAATGGAAAGTAAATCACTTAAAGAATTCAATATACAGATCAAAAGGAAAAAAAAACCTATCTGTGAAAGCAATGATAAACACAGGAACAGCAAGAGGATAAACATGAAGATGTACAAAAGGACATGAAAATCATAAAATGTGGAGAAAGAGTAAGAAAATGTAGGTTTTTTTTTTTTAGAATGTGTTTGAGCCTATTTGACTATCAGTCTAAAGCAAGCAGATATAGGAAGGGGTGAACATACTTGAGAAACAGGGCAACCACAAATCAAAAACGTATGATAGATTCACAAAAACCAAAAGGAAGAAAACACAAGCATAAAATAAAAGGAAATCATTAAACCACAAAAAGAAAAACAAGAAGACCGGAACAAAGAAGAAACAGAATTAGAAGAAACAGAATTAACTGGAAAACAAGGTTTAAAGTGGCAATAAATACATATGTATCAATAATTACCTTAAATGTCAATGGACTGAATGCTCTAATCAAAAGACACAGAGTGGCAGACTGGATTAAAATACAAGAGACCCACCGTAGGGCAAAGGACACAAATAGATTGAAAATGAGGGGATGGAAGAAGACACTTCGTACAAACAGAAACGACAAGAAAGCGGGAGTCACAATACTTGTATCAGACAAAATAGACTTTTTCTTTATGGCCTCTGTTTTAAAGAAGGACACTATATAATGATAAGAGGATCAATACAAGAGGAGGATTTTACACTCCTTAACATATATGCACCTAATATAGGAGCACCAAAATACATAAAACAAATCCTAACAGACATAAAGTCTCCAACTATTATTGTATTCCTGTCAATCTCTCCCTTTAACACCCCACTCATATCAATGGACGTATCTTCTGGACAGAAAATCAAAGACAACAGAGATCCTAAATGATACAATAGAACAGTTACACTTAATTGATATTTTTGGGACAGTACATCAAAAAAAACCCAAACAAACCAGAATACACATTCTTTTGAAGTACACATGGAACATTCTCTAGGACTGACCACATACTAGGGCACAAAACTAACCTCAACACATTTAAGTGTATAGAAATTATTTTGAGCATCTTCTCTGACCGCAATGGCATGAAACTAGAAATCAACCATAGGAAAAGAAATGAGAAAAAAACCGATTACATGGAGACTAAACCATGTGCTACTAGAAAAACCAATGGGTCAACAAGGAAGTCAAAAAAGAAACTAAAAAATACCTTGAAACAAATGAAATGAAAGCACAACCATACAAAATCTATGGGATGCAGCAAAATCAGTTCTTACAGGGAAGTTCCTAGAAATACATGCCTTCCTCAAAACAACAAGAAAAATCTCAAACAACCTAACCTACTACCTGAAATAATTAGAAAAAGGAGAGTAAATTAGAAAAAGGAGAGTAAACAAACATAAGGCAGCAGAAGGAAGGAAACAATACAGATCAGAGGAAATAAAACAGAGATTAAAAAACAATAGAAAAAAATCAATAAAATCAAGAGCTGGTTCTTTGAAAGGGTAAACAAAATTGACAAACCTCTGACCAGACTCACCACGAAGAAAAAGAGAACCCCAATAAACAAAATAAGAAATGAAAAATGCCTTAAAGACTTAAACATAAAACATGACACTGTAAAACTCCTAGAAGAGAGCACAGGCAAACCATTCTGACATAAATCATACCGGTGTTTTCTTAGGTCAGCTTCCCAAGGCAATAGAAATAAAAACAAAAATAAACAAGTGGGACCTAATCAAACTTACTTACAAGGTTTTTCACAGCAAAGGAAACCATAAAAAAACTGAAAAGACAACGTGTGGAACAGGAGAAAACTTTTGCAAATGATGCAACCAACAAGGGCTTAATCTCCAAAATATACAAACAGCTCATACAACTTAACAACAGAAAAGACAAACAACCTAATTGAAAAATGGGCAGAAGACCTAAATAAACATTTCTCCAAAGAAGGCGTACAAATGGCCAATAGGCACATGAAGAGATGCTCAACATCGCTAATTATTAGGGAAATGCAAATCAAAACTACAGTGAGGTACCACCTCACACTGGTCAGATGGCCATTATTAAAAAGTCTACAAACAACAAATGCTGGAGAGGGTGTGGAGAAAAGGGAACCCTCCTGCCCTGTTGGTGGGAATGTAAGTTGGTGCAGGCACTGTGGAAAACCGTGTGGAGGTTCCTCAGAAAACTAAAAATAGAATTGCCACATGATCCAGCATATAACCAGACAAAAAACTTTAATTCAAAACAATACACGCACCCCTATGTTCATAGCAGTACTAGTCACAATAGCCAAGACATGGAAGCAACCTAAATGTCTATGGACAGATGAATGGATAAAGGAAATGTGGTACATATATGCAGTGGAATATTACTCAGCCATAAAAAAGAATGAAATTATGCCATTTGCAGCAACATGGATGGATCTAGAGATTATCATACTAAGTGAAATAAGTCAGAAAGAGAAAGACAAATACCATATGATATCACTCCTATGCGGAAGCTAAGATATGACACAAATGAACATATCTATGAAACAGAAACAGAGTCACAGACACAGAGAACAGACTGGTGGTTGCCAAAACGGAGGGGTGGAGGGAGAGGGATGGATTGGGAGTTTGGGGCTAGTAGATGCAAATTTTTACATTTAGAAATGGATAAACTACGAGGTCCTGCTGTATAGTACAGGGAACTATATCCAAGCTCCAGGGATAAACCATAAAGGAAAAGAATATAGAAAAGAGTGTATACATGTGTATAACTGAGTCACTTTGCCATACAGCAGAAATTACCACAACATTGTAAGTCAACTCCACTTCAATAAAGACAAAATAAATAAATAATGAAGGATAACACTGAGCTTATACTTACAGCAGCTCTATGAGGGAGGGAGGTGCAAGTGTTGGCTCCAAGGTGCCGAGGAGGAAAATGAGGCTTAGCCCAAGGTCACACCTGTAGTAATCACTGAAGGCTGCTTTTTAATGGGCTAAGTCTGATTCAAGCCCATGCCTTTAGCCATTAGGTTATAATGTCTCTTAAAGAAAATGAGCGAGGAGGAGAGAGGCGGATGTGTTGCTCTATACTTGTCATCTACATAGAATGAAAGGGCATTGATGGAAAAGACCCAGAGGCTGTTGGGATAGAAGTCCCTCCACTACTGGACCTCACCATCCCCACTAGTGACCTTTTCTCTTTCTGGGCATCTGTCTTTGCTCACCAGACGGTGGACTCCATAAGAGCAGAGACCTCGCCTTACGTGTTTCTGATGGACACTTGCGGTTTGGCGTCTTTTCTCATGTTTCCTATGCCTGTGAACTCAAAGGATTTTTCCCAAGCTAGAAGTCTGGGAGGCATCTATAAACTTCCCTCTCCCCTACCCAACGTATGCCTGAAGGTACCAGCCGGCTTCTTTAGGAACTCTCAAAGACCCTGCTTCCTGCCATCCCTGGAAAACTTTCATCTTTCATTTTCATCACTGCAACATCCAGGCAAGCGCCTTTCCTGCCTCTGGCTTTGGGTTCCCCTCTGTCTGAGATGAAAACCTGATTGTTCCACTGCTTTATTTAAAATTTTAAATAGCTCCCCAACCTTTACAGGATGTATTTGTAGCCCGCCACCCCCGGCCCTCACGAGCTGTGCCTGATGAAACCTCCAGCTTCCACCCCGACCCCGTGCCCAGTTCCGCCCTGACTGCGTTATATTCTCCGGTCTCTCCCTTGCGTAGGGTGCACCCTCTGTCTGAACAGCCGTGGCCCTGGCTTTGCCTGATTCCTGCTCATCCCTCCGGCTCACACTCCCTGGAAAGTCTCTTCTGCCAAGGTTTCCTCCTGACGCGGGGGTTGGGTGGACCTCAGGCTCTCCCGTGGGATCACAGACCTCTACCACAGCACTCCGCTTACCTTACCTGTATATTTTTAAAATTTATTTAAATTATTTATTTTTGGCTGCGTTGGGTCTTCGTTGCTGTGCATGAGCTTTCTCTAGTTGCGGCTAGCAGGCTCTAGAGCGCAGGCTCAGTAGTTGTGGCGCACGGGCTTTTAGTTGCTCCGCGGCACGTGGGACCTTCCCGGACCAGGGCTCGAGCCCGCGTCCCCTGCATTGGCAGGCGGATTCCCAACCACTGCGCCACCAGGGAAGTCCCACCTGTATTTTTATACACATGCTTTATGCGGTTTGGTACCTCCACGGCCCAGACAGTGCCCAATCAGTGTGATGGGTGCTTTATTAATGTGTGAGGAAGAAATCAGCAGGGAAGAATGAATAGTAAGCAGCCACTTGGTATACACGTGTGGAACAGAGAGGAGCATTGAGTGGATGCTGGGGGATGAGCTGAGCATTCCCAATAAAACCCAGCACTACATCTAAACTCATACCTCACTCCACGAAGAGACGACCCACTGGAGCCGACTGTTCTTGGGACATCGTCCTAGGACGCAGCCTTCCTGCGATTCTGGTCTCGGGATGCTGGCACACAAGCTCTCAGGGACGTCCTCTACCGTGGCAGAACTTTTACACAGGACTTCACGTTTCCTCACCCCTCGTCCACAGGTCTTAGAACACTTGAGATTTAAAAACAGGCATGTACATGCTAGTCTCAAAAGACTGTCTTCCAGATGAATGCATTAATGAAGGGTTTACAGAGCAATTTTTAAGCACTAGAACCAAATGCCCAATAAAATCCCTTGCAGCCAGCACAATAAATCTTTCCTCCATCCAGAGCCTCTAAGTACAGATTACTGTTCCCTTTCAACATTCTGAATGCCCAGGGGTTGCTGTGTTGCCACAGGTCTGAAGACAAGTTTTATTCTTAATGGAGAAGACAGGGGTTCTGTGCACAGCACACATGATAACAATTCGGAAAATGCTACAGGGCCTATTCATGGATGTAACTGTATCTCTCTCTGGCACAAGGCAGAGTCAATCTGGGCACTGGTGAAAGAGGATCGTCAGTGCTTCGGACAAGGAGAATAATAGCAAAGTATAATATGTACAATAGGGACGGCAACAGACCTGACATTTATGAAAATGGGGTGGGAGTGTCCAATCCCTGCCCCTAACATCTGCTGTTTCTAGGCGGGGCCTTGTGCTAACTCTTGGGGAAAAATTAAGTCGACACTCATCAGATATTTGGAGGTAACCGTGCACGGTGGGTTCATACTCTTCTACTCTTACTGTCTTGACCTCCACCAGAACCGTGAAACATGTAAGGCGGCAAATCACCTCCTGGCTTTCAGATTTGTACTTCACAAGTTGCCAAGATCACTTAGAAGACTTTGGCCCCAGGCTGGGGTGTGCCCTCAAGGGACGTGTCCCCTCCCTGGCCTTTACAGTCTTCTTGTTCGCCTCTCAGAAGGGCCGCACGAGATGTGGTCCCACTTGTCTTGGCTGTTTGTGAGTTTGCAAACATCTGGGGCACCGTTCCAAGCCTGCTCAGAGGACCAGTGGGAATTCTCATTCTTCCTATTTCTAAGGGAGATGGAGACAGGATGATGACGATATCATAACAATCATCTCTCTGCAAACCACAGCAGAGAATGTCTATTGAATGCCTTCTGTGCATGATGATATACCTTAGTGTATACCAGGGTCTATATCACATGACCCTCTAAAGAGCCCATGAGATAACTGCTATTATCCCATTTTACAAAGGAGGTGTCTGAGAGTCACAGAGCTTAGGTACCTTGACCAAGATGAATCGACCGTCTGCCAAGTTGTGGAGATGGGCAAATTCGTCTGATATCAGACCAGGGCTCTGCACCCCTAAACATCTCTCATTCATGTTCATAACATCCAAGTAGTTAAATTCTTATTCAATAGAATTCTTATTTATCGCGATTTTTTTCCAGCATGGTAAAATGTTTAAATTGCTTCCCAAATGGTTTCCAGAGCCATGGTCTCTAATGGAAGAACTGGTTGCTATCACAGTTCTGAAGGACCCCTTTCATACTGAGTAAGTTCTCCAAAGGACATATTTGGTTTTAGTTGTCAAATAAAAGGGGGTGTGAGGGTGCAAGGCTAAACTGCATCCGAAATCAATACGCTCCAGGATGTAATGCACCCTATGTGGAAACTCGGTAGAAATGTGGTCAGGGGCTCCTACCTGGCTTCATAGTTCAGGTGATGAAACCTCTGCATTTTCTTTGCATTAATCCCTAAAACTGGCTCGCCATCCATGGTTTGGCAGAGGCTGGGCTCTCACCTGCAAGGATGCTGTGTACCAGGGTTCTTGGCACATTTTGGACCAGATAATGTCGGGGGGCCAGACATTTTTTACAATGCCCTGTGCATTGTAGGATGTTTTCCTCTACCAACCAGATGCCAGTAGCACCATCCTCCAGAGCTGTGACGATGAAAATGTCTCCACGGCCAAATTCCCCTGGGGGGCAAACTGCCTCCAGCTGAGACCCTCTGAGTTGTGAATGTTAGGTCATTCTAGGGCTCTTCCAACTTCGTGAGTTTGTACCTTTCACTGGGAGTTCGTGGCAAGAGCCGACTTCACGCCCAACTCCTCTCTGTAGCCTAATAACCGCACCTCTTGCCATCGAAGCAAGAGTTAAATAGCCTTTCTATGCCTAGTTCTTGCTATTTTCCGTTTGCTTTGGAGAATTCAGTAGCCAGTTTCATCTGCCAATCCTCCCACACTCGCTAGTCTAGCCTAAGTGGCCTCCATATTCTAATTTTTTAGGAGATCAGACTTATTCTAAGCTGTTGTACGGGGGGGTCTCACACTTCCGGCTGCATAAGCATCGCTACAAATGCTCATTCAAATGCCCCATTTCCCACTAACTCAGTGTGATTCCCACAAACGTATCAACAGCTGAGACGCTCTTAGGGGAAAAAAGATACCACCCATATTTTTGTCACCTTCCTTTTCCATGGGGAACGAGTCCAATGACTCCAAGCCTTTGCCACTTACCTGAGACCAGGGCCCAGGGCTCCATTCTGGAGGGCAGGCATGGCTGTTGCAGACTTGAACCTGAGTGGGTGTGCTCACTGGGCAGAGAGAATGCAACACCGCTTCCTCCTTTTGGAAGGGCTTCTTCTGGACACACTGGACCTTCCGGCTCTGCTGGCCTCCCGCACATGACCGGCTGCACACGCTCCATTCACCTGGCTTCCAGCTTTCAGTGAAAGACAGAATTACTTCTGGTGAAGCTAAGACTATGGATCATCAATTCCAAAGCAGTTACTGTGAAAGATTAACCACGTGATGAAAGTCTAAGGTCAACTGTAGAACCAATATGGCCAATTCATACTGATTCTGCTTTTATAGATTTTCAAGCCTATGTGAGCGTGGTCCATTTGTAGGGAATCACATGTAATCACCACGTAATTCTGGGGAAAAATACGTTCCTGTCCTCTGCAGGCAAAGAAACATGTGCCATTTGGAAATGCGAGCGATTCATTCGTTCAGCCAATTGGGATCTTAAACCCTGCGCCACGGGACCTCCTAGGCATTAGGGTTGGAAAAGATGGATGAAACAATGCTTCTCCCATTAAGAAGCTTATGGAAGAGGTGGCTATGTGGACAAATAAAGAAGATACTTTCTGATAACTGCTACAAAGAAGTTAATAAAAGTACAATAATGAGACTAATGAAACAAGGGGTCAGTGAGGGGGAGAGAGAGGGGTGTGTGTGCGCGCGCGTGCGAGCATCTGAAAGAGAGGGGGGCACATTCGGAGAGGGTCTTACAAAGAATATTTCTAAGTAGGTGGTTCCCCCAACTACTTTTTCTGGTTAGCCTTAAACTTTACTGATGGGTTAGAGATATAATCTCGAGTTCTTTATTTAAAGATTGCCAGGTCACTTCTTTTTTTTTTCACAGCTGTCTGAGACTTGGTGTACACTGAAGAATGATCAACTGCAACCAAGAATCCTTGTCAACAACTGGCTGTGATTAGTTGAAATTCTCTGATTCGAAGGCCTAGCATTAAAAAGATCCACCAGATAGGATGACGATACGTTTCAAAGCATCAATGTCTAAAACTGCTCTTGGTTTACAAATCTTCTAAGTATCATTTGAAAGCATAAAAACATCACTGAGACCAAATGTGTGTTTGTTACACGTCTGCATTTCTGCATCTTCCTAGTCCTTTGATATTTGCTCTGGTTTCCCCTGCCCCCCACAAGCCTGAGGTGTGAGGTTAAAGACCTTTCTTTCTGTTAGTCCAGAGAATTTAGTACATGAGTTCTAGGATTCTAAGTATTCTAAAACATTGCATAATCCATGTTATCTTAGTTAAAGAGAGATGATACCAAATAAAAGAATTCCTTATATTTGTGTAATCATTTTCTCTTACAGTAAGATGCAAAGAAAAGATAAATATTATCATGAAATTATTAGTTTTAATCAACCCCGACCTCACAGACCTGATTCCTCTACTTTCCATTTTCTCCCTTATTGCCTTTTTTTTTTTTTTGGCCGTGTCTTGTGCCTTGTGCAGAGTCCTAACCGCTGGACCACCAGGGAAGTCCCCTTACTGCTTTTTTATATTTATCATTTTTATAGCACGTATCTCACTGCATCTCAATTATCTGTTTACACATCCACCTCTTCCATTCGACGGTGGGTTCATTGATGGCAGGAACTACAAGCTATTCATCTCCACCTTCCAGTCCTCAGCTGAGGGCCTGGCGTACCGTAGGGCATATAACATGGTCATTACATGGGAAAATAATGGAGTTAGATCAGATGAACTCCTTTGTCCTTAGAGCTCTAATAGTCTAAGCCCTTATTTCTAGTATATCTCTGCAGAAGAATAGTCCCTAAAAGGTCCCATTATTCAACAGGAAATACTGAGATAAATAATAGGGTTGCAGGGAATTCCCTGGAAGTCCAGTTGTTAGGACTTCGCAGGTTTGATCCCCAGTCAGGGAACTAAGATCCTGCATGCCTCTCACTGCGAGGCCAAAAAAAAATAGGGTGGCATAAAAGGGAAAAGAAGCAAAAGACACTGCCCATTTCACTCCAACTCTGCAGAGTCACTGCAGGGGCTGTTCTGCTTTTAAAGAGCCAGCAAACTTGTTACTACACAGAATATCATTTCTACGTGGAGCCATCAGGAAAGTTCTGGGAGTTAAGCATGACCAACGCTCTCTCTTCCTTTTCATGGATGTACATACGAATGGGGTTCCTTTCTTTTCTTGGTGGAGATAAACAATGATGGAAAGGAGGCTAAAAACAAGAAAATATTAGCTTGCCATTCAAGTGTACTGACAATCCCTACACGTACCTAAACGTACACATGTGCGCGGGCACACGCGCACACAGCCCCATCTAAGGGAGAGATTATTCCACAAGGATCAATAACACTGTCTGGTTATCACGTCTTAGAGCCACGGGATATTTTTAGAGCCAGACATTTCTTAGCAAGAGAGAAAATTCCATGGAAGCCCCCCACATGTCCTTCTCCTTTTTGTGTTCAGGATACAGCTGGTTCCAAACTCTAAGGGAAAAACGGAGTTGACAGTTGGACCTAGGGGATCGGTGGGGAGCTGAAGCCCCAAACGATTATGACAAATACACTATTTACAAGGAAAAAAATATGTATGTATATAAAAAGATTGTGCAATATAATCGCATCACCACAAAGCAAACGCCACTTACTAAGATGATCGGAAACAGCGGGGAACACAACAGTGCTGTAGGAGAAACGCTGTCAACTCTATATAAATACATTTGGCAGAAGATAAATCAAACAAGAAGAGACTCCATTTGGCTGGGAACGTTAGTTAAAATTAGCGTTCAAATAGTAGTGTGGCTAAAATCAATCCAAAAGCAAACCCACTGAGCTCCCCACCGTGTCTCTTCATCAAAAACGGGGTTACCACTTGGGCTCTACACCCTTCCTTTTAACTTTGTGTCTTGCTACTGTGTAATTTGCATTTGGGCTTTCGTGGGTTGTAGAGTAATATGATTTTTAAATTCTTGGATGACTCTATAAACGTTAAGCATACAACCACATAGAGATTTAACTAACATACGATTCTGTGTTATTTAAATATCTGTTTTAGTTCAGAGAAGAGGGGTCTCTATGAAAAGGTTGAAAAAAGATGTCTTTATGCCTTTTTTTTTACCCCAAGGTTATGGTGGCAGAGCCAGAGTCTGAGTGTGTGAAGCAAATTTGTGCTTTTCAAGTTATATATTTTAACTGCAACTCTCGTCTCCTTTCTTATATTTGCCTTTTTTGGGGGGGTGGGGCGGGGGGTATTCTGTCTATCTTTGAATCACTTTTTTTTTGAGTCACTTTGGATCAGAGGCATCGACAGTGGCTTCAACCATCTCCTATCAACAATAAAGGCACACAAGTACAGATGCAACCAGAAAGACATTTCCAGATGACTTACTAGGCAGGGCAGGAGAAGGCGTTGCACATTTTGGGTTCAGTTGCTGGCTTGGCTCTCGCATTGCAGAATGAGGAATTGACTTGAGTGTTTTGATCCCGTAAGCAAATGGCCTTGACACTTATGTAACCTAATAAGACATGAGAAGTTACAAAGTGAAAATCGCAGGTAACCAATTCCACTTAGTTTCCAAGTGTAGCTTCAGGTTTACCAGGGTTCCGATAATTTACTGAAGATACAGAACCTAAATATTGTACGAAAACACTTCCTTCTGATAAAATCTACAACTAATGTGAATTCCACCCTCATGCCACGCCCCCCCCCAACAGTTTTCATATTTTAATAGTTTTTAACATGTAGCGTCTTAGTTTTGAAGACTGCCATGGATTCTAGAACGATATAGTAATGAAGGCAGGGCAATATTTTGAAATTGAAAACAGGGCAATATCTGTTTGAGGGAAGTATCCCAGAAGCTTTAACTCACACTGCACATATCTAACGGAAAATGTCCTGCAAAGAAAAATCTTGGGGGAATTATGTGTGGAAACCCTAAGATTTTGCTTTTTCATGAAGCATCTTCTACACTTGCCTGAGAGTGTGTGTACATATAAACAGAAAGTTGAACTCACTGAATATGTGTTCATGCTTGTCCGCAAGGACTCTGGTTTTTTGTTTCTGTCTGGTTCACCCCACTGCCTTGTTTTCGATGTTCATTTCAGGACATCTCATCAAGATACACTTTATTTTGTGTGTGATTAACTGTATTTGTCAGCTCCCCACATAGGAACGCTGCCCCCTCTTTCAATTCTCTTTATTCACATGGACTTTTCCTTAAAATGGAATCTGAGCAACAGTGAAAAGTCACTCCCGCTAGAATGATTAGGTTGAAGGGGGTTTACTTTCAGGAGGAACTGATCAAAATATTGGGACTCCCTAAAGTCAAGAGTTTGCTTCCGGAGAACGTATTCATTTGGACTTGTCTTCTCTTAGACTTCCGACATGCTATGGTCTGTGAGTCACACGAAGGTGTTGCTAACTCAAGGCAAAGGAGAATCCCATAATGCACTTGTCCAGCATCCTCCCCTTGGTTGTATTTATTCCCTGTAAATGGAAAACGGATTGAATCTCTCTCTTTCCCAAGGAACCTGTGCTCTCTCTGGAATACCAGGAAGTTATCGCGAATGATCTCAAAGAGCATTTGATACATGAACAACTGCTCATGCTCGAAGACTACGTGAAAAACAGCATAAAGATTATGGTTTCTGTTCGGTAAAAAAAAGAGAAAAAAGAACAGAAAATGATACATGTGTGGCATGTGTCTGAGTATGTGAAACACATGTGTTTTTATGTTTGCTTCAGAAAAAGAATACGATGTAGACCAAAGTATTAACACTGCTATTGCTGATTAAAAGATTATGGGAGATTATTTTCTTCTTTATAGCATATTGCTTTTAAAATGTGTATGAATAAAAAATATATTCCCTTTTAATTATTTCATATATATTTTTAAAAAGAAGTATTTCTTCATATTTTGTTAACTAGCATGGGCAGCTGAAGACAGAATTTCTTCACTTCCTGTATTTCTGCTCTGTCTCTGGTCCCAAGATGCCCCATTTTGCTCAGTGGGATGGACACAGTAGGGAGACCCTCTGTCACCAGGTGCTCTGAGCATGAGGAAGTGAGGGACCAACCTTCATGCTTTGGTTTCATGGACTCATTTATGGACTCATGCTTCTTCCCAAAGGGCAAGTGGGACAAAGATTGACTTACCAACCAATATGTGATATTTTGGGACCTAAATAAAATGCCTCCCGTCTACGCACTGAGAGGATGGCTGTTGTTTTTCCCTTCCTTACAAGGGCTATTTCTCGGATTTAATCCATTTCCCTGCGGGGCTGGAATGCCACTGCTTCCACGTGTCAGATCGCTGTCTTAAGTCTGCCTTGCGTGTTTTTTCACTGTCTTGCCCCTACCTTCTCCAAGTCCCACTGGGAGGCTGACAGCAACAGAAAAGTCAGGACAGAAAGACAGGAAGCTGTGAGCTGAAAAATCCATCAATGACTCAATCCTTATAAGAAATGGACACATATTTTCTATTTCCCCCCCTTGTACGTTTCAGATGCGTAACTTTTGAGTCCTGGTTGTGGCTGACTTGAGAATTGTGTGAGTGGGTTCCTTTCTACATAGGAAAATCCCCGAAGAGTACAAATAATATTTGCTTTTTGGTTTTTTTTTCCCTTACAGTGACAGTTCCCATAAAGATAGTTCTTTTGTTGCTTATTTAAACCATACGGTGGAAAGACGTCTGGAGTGAAAGAACCTGTTTTTTTTTTGTTTGTTTGTTTGTTTTAAAAACAGGGCAGGTGGGGGGGTTCTACAAAAGGAAACTGAGGCAGGGGCCAGACCACACGGGGTCCAGTGGGCCACAACGAGGAGCGTGGGTTTCATCCAAGTGCAAAGAGGAACCATGGATGACTTTGAAGTAGAAGAACATAATTTCATTTTTTTTTTTCTGTTGCTGTAATTTTTTTTGAATTTAATTTTTTTATACAGCAGGTTCTTATTGGTTATCTATTTTATACATAATAGTGTATATATGTCAATCCCAATCTCCCAATTCATCCCACCACCCACCCCTGCCCGCCACTATTCCCCCCGTGGTGTCCATGTTTGTGCTCTACATCTATGTCTCTATTTCTACCCTGCAAACCAGTGAAAGACCCTGTTTGAGGAGAGACGTGGAAGACGGTGAGGAAATCAACTACCTCCACCACAGGAGAAGGAGCAATCTGACTGCACTGTGCTCCAGGTGTGGCTGTGTCTTTCTGAGGCTGGCTGAGTTCCATTCACGACCTGGGGAAGTGCATATCTCCAAGATATCCCCGGATTTTTGCCTTGCATCAGAATCTGGACAGTGTAAGATACAAATCAGAGATCAAGATACAGGTCAGACCCTGGAATTCCAGAAATCTCACTGAACATTTTAGAGATATTTGCATGCCATTTTGACCTCAAAGCCGGTTCACATCATTGTTCCCAAGTAGGTTTTATGTTGATTTAAAGTTTGCCCATGACACTTTAAAATGTGTACCTCTAGAGCATCAGAACTGTGATTTAGAAAGACAGTAGGAAAACAGGACATTTGCTATAAGCCCACAACCCTCAGTTCTAGGCATATCCAATGAATAAGGCAAGAAAATAGATTTTTACCTTGTGTTGAAGGAGAGGTTATACTATGAGGTCTCAACCTTCACTTTAAACTTGAAAGCCTAGCATGATACTAAAATATGCTAACTCTCAAAACAGGCATAAAACTCTCAGCAGAAATCATTCTCATACTGAATACTGGGTAGATATATGTGGAACCTCCCAGGTTTGGGATGTTTAAATGTCTTTCCCCCCCCCTACGGTCTCAAACCTTTGGCCCATATATCTTTGTTCTATTATTTTAGGTATGACACTAGACAGTTCAACAACTCTTGCAGAGAGGTTCTAGTCATGGTGGTGCTCCAGAGATAACGGCTGAAATTGAATCAGCGTATATAGACTTTTATGATTTATCCTGGCTCACAACTTATAATCCCTCTCCTGGATGCCAGTACATGCTAGACACAAGGGAAGCACACAGAAAACCTCAGAACACCCCACTTAGAATCCCTATCATCAACCTTAGAATCCAGGCAGATTCCCAATAGGATTTCCAAAGAGAATCTGCCCAAAGAGCAGGTGTCTGTTAACTGTGTCCCAGGATGAGCAGATAAGACAAAAAGAAATACGATCAGACGTCGTGGTTGGTAATATATATACTGGAATGGATCTGACCTCAAAAGGGCAAGGACTTGGGATAAATCTGACACTATCAGGTCTGACTACAAAAATAAGAGCCATCATTTACTGGCACTTCCCAGGTGTCAGACACTCTGCTGGGCTTTTTCTATGCATTATTTCAAGAGTCCTCTAACAACTCTATAATGTAGGTGTCTATTTTTTCATCGAAAAAAAAAAAAAACTGAGAAGAATGAACTTGTGCAAGATCACACAGGTGACTGGTGAATGAAATTAAAATAGAATTTAGGCCCTCCAACAAAATGTGCCTAAAGACTGTAAGATATCACCTTTTTTTTTTTCTTGGAGTATAGTTGATTTACAATGTTGTGTTACTTTCAGGTGTAGCAAAGTGATTCTGTTATAGGTGTGTGTGTATATATATATGTGTGTGTGTGTGCGCACATGTGTGTATGTATATATATTCTTTTCCAAATTCTTTTCCATCATAGGTTATTACAAGATATTGAATAGGGCTTCCCTGGTGGCGCAGTGGTTGAGAGTCTGCCTGCCGATGCAGGGGACAAGGGTTTGTGCCCCAGTCCGGGAAGATCCTGCATGCTGCGGCGCGGCTGGGCCCGTGAGCCATGGCCGCTGAGCCTGCGCGTCCGGAGCCTGTGCTCCGCAACGGGAGAGGCCACAGCAGTGAGAGGCCCGCGTACCGCAAAAAAAAAAAAAAAAGGTATCGAATAGAGTCCCCTGTGCTATACAGTAGGGCCTTGTTGTTCATCTATTTTATATATAGTAATGTGTATCTGTTCATCCCAAGCTCCTGATTTATCCCCCCACCCCTTCCCCTTTGGTAACCGTAAGTTTGTTTTCTGTGTCTGGATATCACCTTGTTTTTGGTTTAGGCAAACACATTATCACATTATTTGCCTCCCTTCCTGATCCTCTCTTTTCTTTTTTTTTTTTTTTGCAGTATGCGGGCCTCTCACTGCTGTGGCCTCTCCCACTGCGGAGCGCAGGCTCAGCGGCCATGGCTCACGGGCCCAGCCGCTCCGCGGCATGTGGGATCCCCCCGGACCGGGGCACGAACCCGCGTCCGCTGCATCGGCAGGCGGACTCTCAACCACTGCGCCACCAGGGAAGCCCAAGGACAAACTTTCATATTGAGTTTCCCACCTTCCTTCCCTTAGGTGAAGCAAAAATATGTAAAGATCCTCTGAAAAGTAAAACGTCTGCGCTAAAAGTAGTTAATAGCAAGAAGGCAACTACTCCATTTCATACTATCAAGGTAATAAAAGAAGCTTACTTATGCAGCCACGTCAAGAAGAGAAATAACTCCCACGATTTACTGTAAATGTGCACGAAATTATGCAACTTTAAATGACTAACTCATAACATATGTCGTAGCTGGTTACTGTCATATTACTAGTATAGTTCTATAGCCAATGGCCTACAGGACATATTGTTTATATTCTTTTGTTGGACATATTAATGCATTCATTGAATGCACAAATGAATAAGACTCTCAAGTTTAAAAAAAAATCAAATGACTCACGGCTTCACTATAATGTCTGTGTATCTGTAAGGTCACAGGGGAGTTCTATGTGTAATCACGTAGGCTGAAGGACAGTATTTGTATAAACCAGCAGAAAGCTGACTTTAGAATTTACTTTAACATCAGCTCACAAAGCCTTCTTAAAGAGAGTAATTATTTAAACAAATAGACACCAAGACCAAATATATAAAAGATGAGTATTTGCCAATTACATTATTTGCTTCTCTATGATAATTCAGGCATTCTCTGCCCTTTTTCTAATCCTGTATGAGGAACAAAGTAGCCAAGAATGGAATACACAGCAGTTGTCTTATCTTCTACTGTTTGATGCTTGCAATAGCCAATCCTTTGGAAATAGACTGATCGTCTGGCTGAAAGAATCTCTAGGTCCCTTCTTTACTCCATTCTGAAGAAAGACTGGACTTTGTTTAAAAAAAAAAAATGTCAATCCCACCCACAGGAATGGCTACATAATTTGCGGGGCCCAGAGGAAAATGGAAATGCAAGGCCCCTCGTTTAAAAAAATGATTAAGGATTTCAAGCTGGTGACAACAGAACAGTGAACCAAACATAAGGCACTTCTGGGTCCAAGGTCCCCTGTGACTTTGCGGGTTCCACGTCCATGAAGCCACCTCTGCCCAACCTTAAGGCTGAGGTTTTCTCACCTGCATCAGTTTTAAGACACAATTTAAAATGTTCCAAATTCTACATGGTCCTGCGGTCTAACAATGACTTTGCCCACTCCTCTCAGTGGACATGACACCCACTAATTTGGCAGGCTCGGCTATACCTAAGTACCTCAGTGTGACCATGACCATCACCTTGACCACAGACAGCGCGACCCACCCGACGCTCGGAAGCAGGACCGTGGGACGATGTGTGATAAGCGCGTAGCTAAGATTCTAACTGCCTCTGTGGATGCTGAGGAGCGAACACATCTGAAACAATACGTCATTTGAAAATGCTAATTCCCATCACTCACATCTATTTAGAGATATTTTCAGTGACCCTGTCAAGCGCAGTTGATAACTTTTTTCAGCACCAGTGGAGAACACAAAGGCCCTCCATGTCACATGGATGCCACAACCCTCCCCCACCCCCCATCGTAGCACAACGTCACAATAACGCCCCGTGCTGCGCGTCGGACTGTATAGCCCAGCTGTGAAATGCACAAGTTTGGAAAGACTGCCAGCAATTCAGTCTACTTAACTGGACTCAGTCCAGAGGATTTTCCAGCCAACTGGCACTGGGTCTCTAACTTACAGTTGGCAAGCAACCTCCTTAAATGCTTCCAGGTCCTCAGTAGAACTGTTCAGTGTCTACCTTTAACACACCAACCACCTGACTTCAGACACAGCACTCAGCAGCTCTGACCGCGGGGTGCGGAGCTATAAAATTTACAGCTTCTTAAGTTGGAAAACCACAGACGGGGGCTGGACTCTACCAACTGCCCTCTGAAGGAAGGGGGATGCAGGCTCCGCTTGGGGCACACGAAGTTAAAACAAAGGACACATTGAGTAATCTTGGGTAAACGGCTTGCTTTCTGTCACTCCCACTTTTAATTTTTAATGTGCAAACTATAAATGCCTTCAATCAGCTTCATTTTTGTTTCATTACTTGAGGCCCCTTTTTCCTTTTAAGGAAGTTGTCCTAATTCTCCCATGGAAACTAAAGAGTTATGCATAGGTTCTGAAGACCGACTTTTTATTTAGTGCCTGCTTGGAAGCTTATTTCTTGTCTTCAGTAATGTACTTGATCGCTTTAAAAAAATTACAGCAGCAATACCTAGTGTTATGCCAGGCAAAGCACTGTACAAGCATTATCTCATTTAAAGCTGATAACAACACTCGGGACTTCCCTGGTGGCGCAGTGGATAAGACTCTGCGCTGCCAAAGCAGGGGGCCCGGGTTTGATCCCTGGTCCAGGAACTAGAGCCCACATGCATGCCGCAACTAAGGAGCCGGCGAGCCGCAACTAAGGAGCCCACCTGCCGCAACGAAGACCTGAGGCAACCAAATAAATAAATATTAAAAAAATAATAAAGCTGATAACGATACTATGAGGAAGGCACAGTGCTGTTAATATCTTAGTACTGTAGATGAACGCACCAATACACAAGGTCCCGTAGCTAGTAAGTAGCAACACTGAGAACGCAAGTCTCTGATATTGTCCGACTCCCAAACTGGACATCTTAACTCTTGGGACACTGCATCTCCAGCTCTGAAATGTCACATCTAGGATTCTAATTTAAAGTTCCAAAAACTGGATGAACTGTTGAAAAGACGTTGTCACTGGGATCCAAGAGCATGCTATAACATTTACATTGTGCTATCGGGTTCCAACCTGAAAATGTTGTTTCTTGAACACGCTAATATCTGACTTAAGGATACATGATTTTTAATCTCCTCAGTCTATTTTCCCCTGCATTTATAGAACTGTTGGATTTCACCATTGTTTTAACCGCTGAAGTACAACCTGCTTTATAGATTGACCCCTTCCGATAAATGATGAATTGCGCCGTACATTACGCATTGGCTAAGTCAGGGAAGGGATAGTTTTGTAGTGTGAATTCCTGTTTTTGTATAATCCTGTGATTTTTTGGAAGCCTCATGATGTGAAAAATCAGCCAGTTGTCTTTGCCTTCTTGTTTGTTTCAAAGCCTGAAAAACATGACCAGGTATCACCACTGCTATTAGGTGTGAGTGAGTTGGATTTGACAAGACACAGCACCACAAAGATCCCGATCGGGGCCTTGGAAGTACATCTGTGAGGCAGCTTCAAAGGTGTGGGCTGACACATTGAACCCCGACTACAGTTCTAATTCAACTCATCAACATTCCTCAGAGTTTAGTGAAGAGAAATAGTGTTCTCTGACCTGTCACAGAAGTATTTGCCATGAGTTAACTGGAGGCCTGCACTTCAAATAGCAAATGGCAATCTCTAGACAAATGATGTGGCATCATGAAAGCACATCTGAATCGTCCTCTGGAGTCTGGAGTTTCCCATCATGTGTTCTGAATTTATTCTCCATTACTTCTTTGCCTCTTTTGTGTTTTGTGTCTTCACCCCATCCCTGCTCCTTGGATAATCTCCTTTCCCTTACACTGATTTTATCGTGAGGCACATCTTTACTCATTTCAGCCCCTTCCCCTTGTGGGGGGCGGGGGATGCAGACAGCAGGGTCACAAGGAAGGAGCTGGCTGAGAAGGTAAGTCTCTGTCAGTGATGCTTGCACACGGTCAACTCAGTGATCAATGTGCCTGTCTACCTGGTCCCCCGCCACCCCATCATCTCCTTTTGCCAAAGAGCGGAGGAAGTTGTTTATTATAGTAATTTTCTTTAGATGTCTTTTTCTGCCTTGAAACTGGCCTGTGGTTAACCTATTTCTCACTTACTGTCATTACAAAGGCTGCTGTATTTGTCAGCTGCAGGATTCTCTCTCGGTACACGATTCATTGGGAAAGGGTTTTCAAAGAGTTAAACACGCCCTTTTGCCTCTTAACAGAGAGAGAAAAAAAATCCTTAACATAAAGGAGAGCTTTCATTTTTAAGACTTTTTTTTTAAAAAAAGGAATGCTGTAAAAACACAGGGGATCATATTTCAGTCCTAGACTAGCAACCTGTGTTATCATGTCGTCCTGACTCACTGTTTATCAGACAGAGATGAAGTTACTTTATAAATGAAACACTCATGATGAATTTCCTCACCTACCCTCCAACTGCATGACAGTTTGATGGAGAATATGACTCATTCACTGTTGTGTGTGAGAGAGAGACAGATAGAGAAACAGAGACAGAGAAAGAGAATAAAGGAGAGGAAGAAGAAAGGGGGAGGGGCACGAGAGGGGGAAGGGGGAGGCGGGGAGGTGGGGAGAAGTGGGGGGAGAGAGAGAGTGTGAGAGTGCATCAGCTAGCAAAAAAAGCTGATCTTCAGTCACTTCTAAAGAATGTATCATCTCTAAGTGGACACCTTCACTAATCACGAAAAAAAAAGAGAATTTTTGTGTTTTTCATTCTCATTGCCAAGGCTCCCTAAAATTATATCTTAAACGGGCCTTTTGCACTGCACTTATACAAAGGACAAAACCAGTGACCTTACATTACCTATAGCTCAATCTCAAAACGGAAAAACATTAAATTTTCAGCCATACTCAAAACGCCCAGCATATCGACGTCTACTTCAGATTAAATGATTATTTTTCAACGAAGACGTGTAAATTTCGACTCTGAACTTCAGTTTTCACATTTCTACCACTTCAACATTTAATTCCTTGTACAAGACACACACATACACACACACACGCACACGCACACACAATTTAGCTATGTGATGTGCAGAAGATTTAGTTTTTCTTGTGTTCCCAAACCCAGTAAAATAAATACGGTAGGTCTATGCATAGTATCCTGAAGACTATTGAAATATAAGCTGACTTTTAAATCTTTCAGATGACTAATGAGTGCACTAGTTCAATGAGAAATTCCTTAGACTCTGTGCCAGACTCATGTTGTAGGGGATAAGCTGAAATAAAGAAAGATGTGGAAATGATCTAGTTTATAATAACTGTGTCTGTAGTGATCTCAGAAAGTATATGGTTGCCAAATCAATATTGATTTCTTTCTGTGCTGGGGTGTGCACGTGTGTGAGTCATTTTCCCCTGGGCAATGCAGAAATATGATACAGGGTCATGAACATTAGCTCCATTTCTCCAAGTCATTTACATGTATATGTATGTCTGTACTTCAAAATAAAAAGTTGATTGATGGACTTAAATAATGCCTAAAAATTTAAGACCTCAGACAATCATATAAATCCTTGATTACCCTTAGGAATTTCCTCTTGGCCACTGAGGAAATTAAGGGGCCAGCTCACCCTAAATTGACATCCACCTGTTGCTAATGTTGGACCATGTAGAATCCGGGTTCCGAGAAGAATGAAGGTTTGTAACAGAGACTGCATTTGAAAATTAGGCAGGCGCATGACTTGGTGATAAAAGTGAAAATCTGTTTTCCATTTAAACTGAGCTTCCCTATGAAGACATTCTGTAAAGTTCTGACATTAAAAATAACCAGAAGCAGAAGACACTTTTGTGTCAGGCCATGCACTTATTTCTTGAGGTTAACTGACAGCAGTCAATCTGTCCCAGGACTGCATTACCCCTGCCTTGCACTAGAAAACACCCAGAAATAAGTGAAAAGATCTGTTAAACCCACCACCCTGGGAGGGCAAGTTGCTGTTCTCCCAGATTAAGGTAAGTCAACTGTGAGCTAACTGGTCAGCAAGTTCTTACGTGTAAATTATTCACTTTGGGAAAGGCAAGCCGTTCAGAAAGCAGATCGATTCTTCAAATGCAATTGAGGAGATCAAATTTCAATATTTAAATGCCCTTCACTGTACTTAACTTTCAACTGTACAATTCTAGGACTAGTCCTAAGAGATGATGAAATCCAGTGGTTTTTAAAATGTGTACCGCAGAAGTCTAAGCCTTTCAGAGAACTTCAGATTACGACTGTGGTTTGGGACAGAAGGGCAGAAATGGGGAGGAGAGGCTGGCCTCTGGGCCCTGTCACTCTTGACTTTGGTCAGAGAAAGTCTCCTTGCACTCGATTTATTGTCTCCATGTATGATTTTTCAACTTGGAAAGAAGATTCTACTATTTATTTATTTTATTTTTAATATTTATTTATTTCTTTGGTTGCACCAGGTCTCAGTTGCAGGAGGTGGGCTCCTTAGTTGCAGCACGTGGGCTCCTTAGTTGCGGCAGGCAGGCTCCTTAGTTGCGGCCCGTGGGCTCCTTAGTTGTGGCATGTGAACTCTTAGTTGCGGCATGCATGTGGGATCTAGTTCCCTGACCAGGGATCAAACCTGGGCCCCCTACATTGTGAACGTGGAGTCTTATCCACTGTGCCACCAGGGAAGTCCTTCTACTCTTTAAATGAATGAATGAATTTTATCATTGGATGTCATTCATTCAGTAAATTTTTGTTTTTGAGTGACCACGACGTTCCAGATACTGTGCCAATTGTGGAATCTACAAAGAGGAGTTAAGTCATCTTTTGGCAACATAGGGTTTCAGGTGCTTAGAAGTGCTTCAAGACAGTGTTACAGGACAGAGTAGAAGATATTAGTTTAGTCTGGGGAAATCATTTCCCAAATGAGAAGACTGGGCCTCAGATAGTTTAAGTGACTCACGCAAAGTGACAGAGGAGTATCTGAGTGACCCGTATCACCAACTATTTATAGAGATGTTCCCTGTTCAAACCCACGTTGCTTCCAAAAAGAATGGGATCAGCCTACCAAAACTCGCTCTTTACATTTTTTAAAGACCTGAGACTATAATGATTTGCTGACATGATTTATGTCTTAACCATTGGTGCATCTCCAATGTCTATACAGGGCTGGGCCCAAATGGGCACTCAGCAAAAGTTTAGTTTTCTTCTATCAGACGTCAAGAGAAAATAAACAGAGGAATACTGCTTTGAAGGTAGCTACCTAAATCAACACATGCCAAAGTAGATGAAGATAAGACTTAGCTAAGATATTGGGAGGATCTGATTAAAATAAATGAGTGAGATATAAAAAGGGACATTATCCTTACACTGCTATCCTCATGTGTTCTGGCAAACACACCCTTCTGCTGAATTTTACACTATAATACGAGCTCAGTGAACGTGCAGTCATTTTAAGCGGCCAAGAGAGAAAATGCTTTCTTTCACAGACTTATACTTTCTGTGGATAGAACAGCACTTTCCATTTGGTAGGTTCCCACTTTCATCATCCCACAGGATTGTGAAACACATTCAACATTTCGTATTGGACTGAACATACTTTTGGCTCCAAAAGTATTCATTTTAGTTCAATTCATAGTTGCATGGAAAGGCATATGAACTTTATTTAACTTCCTTTAAAGAAGAAGGCCATGGATTACTTGGATGTTGATATATAGCCCAGTTTGGGAAAATGTAATTTATCACTTATTGTGATTTTCAGTTTTTAAAGTCACTGCGTTCTCTCGATTTTGGAAAGGCATGAGCATGCGATAAAAACTGACCTGAAATTTGATGATGTTCTCCTGAGAGCAATAAAGTACAATTTAAATATTAAAGTCATTAGCCCAAATTCTTTGAAAAGATAAAATAGACATAATACGAGGTTACTGGATTGGATTTTTAAAAATCTCCTAAAATAGTTGCAAGTTTTGAATGAAACCATAACTCCTTTAAAAAATACAAGCAAGGCATGACCAATTAATCATACATGTTTCCCTCTGGAATATTTTCAGACAAGTCACATTCTTAGGACATCAATTGAAGCTTTCATGGAATCTGTAAGTAGAATGTATACATAAAGTAAGACTTTGTAAAAACAACAGCTAAGCAAATGTGACCTTACTGCATTGTGGTGAGACTACAATTTTGTATTTATAGAGATCTTATTATAGTTTTTACCCTATTTATATAGTAGGGAAAGTTATTTTGTAAAACCGTACATATCCAGTTGAACCTGGGGAAGACTTTATGTTTTTATAATTTTACTAGATCTATCCAATAATTTATCCTTACATTTTGATTGTTTGTGTGTTTGCTTTTTTCCCCCGAGGAGGTGTCTGTATCTGCAAGGACAATCCATCTGTTTTTGTTTGTTTCTTAGTTTGTTTTCTGGCCGTGCCCCACGGCTTGTGGGATCTTAGTTCCTCGACCAGGGATTGAACCCAGGCCCTCGGCAGAGAGAAAGAGGAGTCCTGACCACTGGGCCGCCTGGGAATTCCCTGTAAGAAAATCGATGACGAACCTGACCGATTCTGCAGAACTCCATCACAAATTAAGGCCACCCTTCCATTTCTCAAAAATAGCTCCTAATCGTCAGGAAAATGTTTGGACCTGGTGAACAGTCCAAAGGTTTACTTTTAATCAGCACTAAATAATGGAGATGAGTGAGATAAGGAGCTACGCTTCAATTAAGCAAAGCCCAAATAAAAATTCTCGGCTTCAGGCTGGCATAGCGTTCGGTGACAATGTGGCCATTATCTGGTCAATTTGATCAACACAGACAATGACAGGGGACATTCAGGTTCTAAAGATGAAAGTCAGAAGGAACTCTGTGATTCTGCTTTGCACTTTCCATCACTTCCTGTCTCATTCTTTGTTGTGTTTTCCCGCAGATAACGTATGTTTAACAGCAAACCTTAAATTACAAACAGAACTGTGAAAACCTACCGGAATGACTTTGTGATTATGAAGAAAACTGGACAGAGAAACAGCAACGACAAAACATGGCTGCTTGTCATCAAGTAGTAAAACACATATTTCTTACGAGGAATCATTTGGACTTAGTTCTGGTTGCCCGGGGCAGAAGCCCTGAGAGACACCCACCTTCCAATTTGGTAACTTTCTAGCCACAGAACTTGGTTTGTGTACATCTGCTTAGAGATGGATCAAAGGCCTCGTGGCAAAACTAATGAAACCATGTTGCTCTAAAACGAATCCCTTGCAAGCTAAATATACCTCTCTAAAGAAAATACACCTTTTCTAAAGAAATGGAAAAGATGTTTGCTGCTCAAATGCTTGATAGAAAAGAAATAAATATATGCACCTAAAAAATTAGGACTGAATAAAAAGTCTCAAAATCTTTAACCAGAAAGTTCGATTCCTATGCCTTAGGTGTAATTACAGGGTGATTTTAGGGCCTTGATTCATTGTTGAGCTCCAAACTATCCTAAAAATAGTCTAATTTGATTTGGGGTTCCTAATCTCATCTTCTGAAATAAAAGAAACAACCCAATCAAAAAATGGGCAGACGATCTTAATAGACATTTCTCCAAAGAAGACGTACAGATGGCCGAAAAGATGCTCAACATCACGAATTATGGGAGAAATGCAAATCAAAACTACAACGAGGTATCAGCTCGCACTGGTCAGAATGGCCATCATCAAAAAGTCTACAAACAATAAATGCTGGAGAGGGTGTGGAGAACAGGGAACCCTCCTGCACTGTTGGTGGGAATGTAGATTGGTGCAGCCACTATGGAGAACAGTATGGAGGTTCCTCAAATAACTGACAATAAAGTTGCCATATGATCCAGCAACCCCACTCCTGGGCATATACCCAGACAAAACCGTAATTCGGAAAGATACACGCACCCCAGTGTTCACTGAAGCACTATTCACAATAGCCGAGGCATGGAAGGAACCTAAATGTCCATCGACAGAGGAGTGGATAAAGAAGATGTGGTACATGTATACAATGGAATACTATTCAGCCATAAAAACGAATGAAATAATGGTATTTGCAGCAACACGGATGGACCTAGAGATTATCACACTAAGTGAAGTAAGTCAGACAGAGAAAGACAAATACCATATGACGTCACTCATATAGGGAATCTAATTTTTAAAAAATTATACAAATGAACTTATTTATAAAACAATCATGCAGATTTAGAAAACAAACTTACGGTTACCAAAGGGGAAATGTGGCAGCCAGGGATAAATTAGGAGCTTGGCGGTGCTTTGTGTCCCCCTTGAAGGGTGGGATAGAGAGGGTGAGGGGGAGACGCAAGAGGGAGGAGATATGGGGATATATGCATATGTATAGCTGATTCACTGTGTTATAAAGCAGAAACTAACACACCATTGTAAAGCAATTATACTCCAATTAAGATGTTAAAAAAATAAATATGTAAACACACACACACACAAATTAGGAGCTTGGGATTAACACACACACACACATTCACACACACACACACTACTATATATAAAGTAGATAACCAACAAGGACCTACTGTATAGCACAAGGAACTCTACTCAATACTCTGTAATAACCTATATG
Organism: Delphinapterus leucas; assembly: GCF_059928025.1. Lineage (NCBI taxonomy): Eukaryota > Metazoa > Chordata > Mammalia > Artiodactyla > Monodontidae > Delphinapterus > Delphinapterus leucas. The sequence goes on from NC_143148.1 coordinate 50,475,791, forward strand.
GGTAAACAATCTGAAAAAGAATAGGTACATGTATATGTATAATTGAATCACTTTGCTGTACACCTGAAACTAACACAACATTGTAAATCAACTATATTCCAATATAAAAAAAAAAAGACCTGAGAGGGTTGGAAGAATATTTCCTAAAGACAGCTGCTCTCAATTGTGAAATCTTTGCAGGACCTTCTATCACACAGACAGAGATGACAGGACCTAGTATCTCAAGTTCACAAGATAATGGGAAATTAACCCACGGTCAAGACCTAGGGCCAGGGTTGCAAACTCAAATATCTACTGGGACCAGAAGTTCCTTTTTCGTGAAAGATGTCAAAATCTATATTTTTATAAGAAATCACCTGATATTAAACCTCTGATCCATTTTTAAAAAATTATGAAGATCTGGGAGCTGGATTTGGCCTGTGGTTGCCAGTTTGCTCATCATGGTCTGAGGTTTAGGTTTTTAAAAAATATATCTGTTATATGCTCAGAAGGCAGAAGTATGGTAACAGTTAGAAACGTTATGCGCCAAGCACTCTGTAAGCACTGAAGTTATCTTCAATTCTTCTTATGCTAGCACTGACAGTCAGCTGGTATTGTTTGCCCATTTTTACAAATGTGGACATTAAGTGACACAGAGGTGAAGATACTTGTCCAAGTTACATAGCTAATTACAAGTCTGTACTCTTAACCATACAATGGGTACAACATCTGACTTAGAATCCAAAGTTATGTTTGGTCTATATACAACGGAATATTACTCAGCCATTAAAAAGAATGCCATTTGCAGCAACATGGATGGACCTAGAGATTAACATACTAAGTGAAGTAAGTCAGACAGACAAAAACAAATATCATGATATCACTTATATGGAGAATCTAAAAAAAAAAGATGCAAATAAACTTATTTACAAAACAGATATAGACTCACAGTCTTAGAGAATGAACTTCCGGTTGCCAGGGGGAAGGGTGGGGGGAAGAGATAGATTGGTAGTTTGGGATTGACATGTACACACTGTTATATTTAAAATAGATAACCAACAAAGACCTACTGTATAGCACAGGGAACTCTGCTCGATACTCTGTATTAACCTAAATGGGAAAAGAATTTGAAAAAGAATAGATACATGTATATGTATAACTGAATCATTTTGCTGTACACCTGAAACTAACACATTGTTAATCAAATATACTCTAATATAAAATAAAAATTAAAAAAATAAAAAACGCAGTGCTTAAGAATCCGCCTGCCAATGCAAGGGACACGGGTTCTATCCCTGGTCGGGGAAGATCCCACATGTGGTGGAGCAACTAAGCCCGTGCGCCACAACTACTGAGCCTGAGCTCTAGAGCCCACAAGCCACAACTACTGAGCCCACGCACCACAACTACTGAAGCCCGCGCACCCTAGAGCCCGCGCAACGCAACTACGGAAGCCCGTGCGCTCTAGGGCCTGCATGCCACAACTACTGAGCCCGTGTGCTGCAACTACTGAAGCCCGTACACCTAGAGCCCGTGCTCCACAACAAGAGAAGCCACCACAATGAAGAGTAGCCCCTGCTCGCTGCAAATAGAGATAGCCCGCGTGCAGCAACGAAGACCCAACACAGCCAAAAAAAAAAAAAAAAATGTATTTCATAGCAAAAATTAAAATAAAATAAAATAGGTCCCTTCAAGGGGGAAAAAAGTTCTATGTAGTCATACTTTTAAACTATCTTTTTTTATTCATCTTCCTTAGTAAATGTTTAAGACTAGTACCTTAAATAATAACAATAATAGCTGAATTAAGCTTATGTTTCCTTGATTCCAGAAGAGTATAGCAGTGTGACTGGACTGAGAGGAGATATCATACTTGTAGATGGAAAAGATTTGGGCTCCAATTCAACTCTGCTTTTTTCCTAGCTATGTGAGTTAGGCAAATCTTTTAACATTTCTTCACACTTCTTTGCTTATTTTTCTGGCAAGTCAGTGAGGTAGGTTTTCTATCCCAATTTTGCAAGTGAGAAATTGAAACTCCACGTGACTAACAGGAGTGCCTGGTCACATGAGTCCTCAGTACATGGTGGCCACGACTTCTACACAACCTCAAGCAAATCACGTGCCTCTGAAAGTGCACGATTAGCCCCATTTTACACACTGGAAAAAGCAAACCCAGAGACGTGACGAGGACCAAAGAAAATGTACCCAGGATAATTGCGTTACAGAGTCATTTGCAGACATGGTGGCTGTTTTTATTATCCTCATCATTACCCACTTATTTTTTTTCTTTTCTCACCTCTAAAGAAATGATAGCTTACAAAAGTAAGGTGGTTTGCTATGACTAACACTTTCCTGACATCAAGCAAGTGTGCTTTCTGTTACATCACTCTGCCTCCTAGGCCAGCGGATCTATGTGATGAACAGCCACCATGGATGATCCCAACAGCAGACACAGACAAAAACTGGAATCATGTAAAGACGATTCCTTGTATATTCCTCAGCATTCAGAACAGCCAAGTGTACCCGCATCTGCATGTGAACATCAACACATTCTCTCCGGGACCCATTGGATCCCTGCCCGCTTCCCCCAGATGGAGCTGCTGTCTTTTCCCCTTTGCACATTGAGATTTAGCCTATTAGGAAACAAATTTGAACTAGGATTTTTTTAAGCTAGCTCAAATCGGGGTCATCACTATAAATTCCACAAGAGGCACTGAGAACTGAATAAAGAGAAGGGGCTTACTTCAAAGACCAGGGTCTCATTGGTGGGTCCCAGCGCGGACAGGCGTTCTGGGTGGTTGAAGGTGCGCTGGTACTCAAACACCGTCCCCGCGAAGGCGAACTCCCCTGGCCAGTCGATGCTCCAGCCCCCCGTGAGGTAATACTTGTGACTGAGGCTTCGGACGGCGAGGTAACTGGAGGATATCTGAAGCTCCTGGACCTCGATGCTGCGGGCGCCCGGTGGGACGGTGACAACCGGATAATATTCTAAGTGGAAAAGAACAGAATATTTCTGACATCCACATCGTGCATTGGAGATGGGCTCAGAGACAGGTAGTGGCCATTTTTACAGAGTGGGGTGTTTGACCATCAGCTGACATTCATTTCTACTCTTATGAAGTGAAAACACTCAGTTATTTCATTTTCCAAGTGGTAGGAACACCAGAGAGAGAAAATGGGTGACCTTTTCCCAAGCACATGTGTGTGGACAGAAAACGCTCTTCCCTTTTCCAGAACCACAAAGGCCATGCAACTCAAGGATGCTTTTTATTTTTAATCTACCTGGAAAAAACTTGGAGCCACCTATTCTCAACAGTGATGTGCAGGAGACAGGGCTCAAAGTTCAATTCTACTCCAGATAATGAGAGAATTGCTTCAAATATTCATCTGACACTGTAAGTGTGGACCATCTAAGTTTCATAATTCTTTGTTTAACAAATGCACGTGGGGCATATGGCAGCCTGGTCAGAATATTGAAATTGCTAAGCAGAAAGGCGTTTGCTGAACACCCCTCTGGGGTGTATGTATTGATGAAACTACTCACACGAAAAACCCACCAATCCTCCCTTGCTCTTGCATAAGCACCAAAAGCCATCATCTACTGTGTGTCAGGTGAGTTAGTAAAAGGCTCAAGCGTACTTAGCATGACTTAAGTTTGCCCAGCAGCAAAGGGTGCGTCCCACCAACGACAGCACTGAATTTGCAGCATCACTTACCATTCGCTTTGTGCTGGTTGAGGTACAGGCCTTTATAAAACTTGCAAGTTGAATTGTCACCTTTGCAAACACCACAGGCATCTGAAACTGCTTTAGAGCCAAGTTCATGATCGCATCCCACTGGCTGTAACCAAAAAAAAAAAAAAAAAAAAAAGGGAGAAAAGTCAAAGACTATAGAAGCCAGTAGCTTAGAATAACCAAGAGGTACATGGTTTTCCATATTTACTGAACATTAGGAAGGTAGGGCAGATTTATGGTTAAAAGCAGAGTCTCAAGTTTGACTAGGCATTCAAATCCTTCCTCTGTCATGACTGGATGTAAGATTAGGTAAGTTACATAACTTACAGACATCTGTAAAACTGGAATGAAACGTCACCACTGCTACTAATGGGAGGGGAATTTATTCAGGCCAGCTCTACCAGTGAAAAATAAAAATGCTGGGATACCACCCCCTTCCCCACCACGAACACACACACAACCCTTAAAAGATCACAGAGCTCACAATCAAATTAAGACCAAAGAGAAAGTGGATCCCGGAAGAAAAAGAAAAACTAATCTGAAATAAACAGAGTGCTATTTCCGAACACACTTATGAGGTTCTAATCACAGGGTGAAAATACTTAGTGAACACGAAAGAAAAGTCTACTACTACTATTATTTACATTCTAATTGAATTTTGACAACTACTGTGTAAAGTAGAATATATCATCATCTCCATATGTGGAAAGAGTGAAAAGGCAACTCAAAACACTGGATGGGGGTCACACAGAAATTAAGAGGGAATTTGGAGATAAAACTCACATCCAACTGGAAAATGTTACCCTCTTCCCCCCACACCACCTGCTTTTATCCAGACCCAAGAATCTCTTGGAACACTTCTCACGCTATGCATTTGATAGGAGGCAACACAAGCATGACCATACACCCCAAAGCAGAGATGTTCTCTTACTTCACAAATCCCATCAATGCAAACATCATTTTTGTGTGGGGAGCAAGGAGTTCCGTCTTTCACCTTGCTGGACATGGCAAAAAAGAATTCAAAGTTCTCAGCCTTGCAGTACAGCTTACATCGATCTTCCTCTAGAAGCAAAGAGATCAAAAGAGGTCATGGTCAAGAGGAAATCATAGGAAAATGACACGAGTACCAAAAAGATGAGTTAAATTTAATTAGAAAGCTATTACGATCAAGATGGAAGATGTTACACACAGTTTTCTGGGCAGATGTGTGTGGCTTTTAAAAATATGAGTTCCTTTTAGTAGTCCATATAACGTCTGCTTTAACATTGATACATGAGAATTTTATTTCTCTAATCCTGAGTAAGAGCCATAATACACGTGGTTGGTGGGTTGTGTCACTACCCTCCTTGGATAGTAGATATTTAAGGCTTTACAGGCCCTGAGGTCAGCCATTAACATTATGTAAATGAAGGACAATTGCTGTGTCCCAATAAAACGTTATTTTTTTTATTTTTTATTTTTTTTGCGGTACGCGGGCCTCTCACTGTTTTGGCCTCTCCCGTTGCGGAGCACAGGCTCCGGACGCACAGGCTCAGCGGCCATGGCTCACGGGCCCAGCCGCTCCGCGGCATGTGGGATCTTCCCGGACCGGGGCACGAACCCGTGTCCCCGGCCTCGGCAGGCAGACTCTCAACCACTGCGCCACCAGGGAAGCCCTAAAATGTTATTTTTAAAAAACGGGCCAGATTTGGCCCACAGGTCATAGTCTGCTGACTGTGATTTAGGACACGGATTAGTTTACATATTTATTCAGTCTGTTAAGAGCGAAAATTCTAGGCACTTTGGAAAAAAGGCATATGGTCAATAATGTTTATAAAACATATAGAAAAGAATCATGAAAAGGAGGAGGAAGCAAACAAACTAAACATTCAGGTTAAAAAAATGTAATTTTTATTGATAATTAAGTCCCTGAGAGGTTTCTGGTATCACAGGCAAAAACAAAGAAGCATTATCTCTATAGAGCACTTGTTATCAGAAAGGAGTTGTGCCTATTTCTCCAATAGAAAGAGTTCTTTCTTGGCCAGGAATTCCAGATGACGTTTCTCCCATGAGACCTGATGTGCAACCGTGTGATATCCCTGATAACAGTCTTACAACAAACGTGTAAACAGTTTGCAAACGGTTGTGCTTCATAAAACCTCTCAATAAAAGACAAAGTCAAAAATATGAAGGCAGTGAAATTATTATGGTCCAAATATGCAGCCATGTGGATGGATTCCATTTTTTTCTCACCTAGGAATTCTTTCTAATAGAAGTTTTATCTCACGCCTCCTACCCTGTGCATATGAGATTAGGGAGCTGGAAGGCATGTTACCCTCTTTTTTCTCCCTCATTCCCAGGAATTAACAAGTTCTAGAAAGTTCAGTTTTTCCAGTACAGGTTCCTGGGAAAGTTTAGGAACTAGTCTATTAGAAAGAAACAAAGAAGCTGGGGCAGGGGATAAATTAGGAGTTTGGGATTAACAGATACACACTACTATATATAAACAGATAAACAACAAGGTCCTACTCCATAGCACAGGGAACTATACTCAATATCTTGTAATAACCTGTAATGAAAAAGAATCTGAAAAAAAATATATATATACACACCAACTGAATCACTTTCCTGTACACCTGAAACTAACACAACATTGTAAATCAACTATACTTCAATTAAAAAAAAAGAAACAAGGGGCTTCCCCGGTGGCGCAGTGGTTGAGAGTCCGCCTGCCGATGCAGGAGACACGGGTTTGTGCCCCGGTCCGGGAAGATCCCACATGCCGTGGAGCGGCTGGGCCCGTGAGCCATGGCCACTGAGCCTGTGCGTCCGGAGCCCGTGCTCCGCAACGGGAGAGGCCACAATAGTGAGAGGCCCGCGTACCGCAAAAAAAAAAGAAAAAAAGAAACAAGAAGAAGGAAACTCATCACTGGAAGACAAAGACTGTCTATGTTTATGAATAAATTCTTTCCCAAACTGCATGAATGGCACAGACCTTCAAATCATGGTCAGTCTTTTCGATTTTAAATAAGTATCAAAAGGAGAAGAGGGAAGGATGAGAAGGCCTTTAACTTTTCTGTCTCCCACTCTAGGATGTGCGACCCTAAGTGTCTGTTTTTTATTCTTTATTTTTATTTTTTGGCCAAGCGGCATGTGGGATCTTAGTTCCCTGACCAGGGATAGAACCCATGCCCCCTGCAGTGGAAGCGCGGAGTCTAAACCGCTGGACTGCCAGGGAAGTTCCTGGGGTCTCTGTTTTATTCAATGTACTCGCCGCTGTATCTAGCAGAGTGTCTCCCAGGCAGTAAGTATTCAGTCAACATCTGTTGAGTGAATGAATGAAATGCCAGGCTCCCTACCTGGTAAAAACTGCAATAATATTAGTGAAAGAAATTTGAAATCAAAAACCATCTTATAAGTCACAAAGTTTATCTGCTTCACTTTCTCTTTATGTATTCAACCCACAACTTATCTAAAGGATGATAACAACAGATTCTGTGCACACTATATTTAAAGGAAGATGTGGGAAAGACCAAGGATTATCCAAGACGACAAAGCAAAGGAAGGACAAGAGAGTCTTGGAGAAAGAACCATAGATGAGAAACATGGAATTAGGGGTGAATACAGCCAAGAGAAAATAAGTCTTCAAGTGTCAGAACTGAGAGCAACTGCAGCTATCCTAAATGTTCGTGGGAACCTGCTGCATGGTACCCTTCCTAGGTAATTTCTTAGTTCCTGATAGAATGTCTCCAGTGATAGAGCATTTACTGCTCAGGATGGGACACGCTTCCATTAAGGACAGTTGATATTTATTTATTCATTTGTTCCAAAAGTTATAAATATGTTCCAAGTGCTGTTCTTAGATGAGAGAGATACAAGCATACTCAAAACGGACAGAGGCTTCAACCCTGGGGAACCTAATAATTCTTGTGGGGAGAAAGATAATGAATAAATGCCAATATAATATCGATTCTCGCACCAAGAGCAATGAAGAATAAAGCAGGGCAAAGGATTCAGAAAATGACAGGAAGGAAGGTCTCTCTGAGGACACGGCCATAGGAACCATAGGAATTTCTGAGCACGTGAATTAATTCTGCTTTCAGAAGCAATTTCCAATAAATTGAAATCTCCCTCTGTTCAACCTCTCTTTGAATTTTTGAAGGTAACTAGTTTCTCTCCTACAGTCAACATCTGTCAGTCCCTCGCTGCTTTCTCCTAAGACACAGATTTCAGAATTTTAATGTCGGTCCCAATTTGTGCTTTTAGACAAGCAGCTTTTGGACCCAGAACTAGATTCACACTCCTGCAACGGCTGGGCTGGTGTTGAGCAAAGCTGTAGTACCATCCCCTTGGATTTGGAGATGTTACTTGTCCTAACGATGTCTCTGATTATATAGGTTCATTCTGAGCTTTCGCACAGAAGCAGCCCTCCATCTTATTTCCCATGAATTATCGTTAAATTTGGTCTCTTCCCATCCTGCATATGTACAATTGGGATTCACGTTAATCCCTTTTCCAAAGGAAGAGTGGATGAGTTCTGATAAAGCAAGTGAATGGAAAAAATGAAAAGGAAACAGCCAAAATGGTGACAGCTTATTCTGCACAGGTAACACAAAGTACGTTAAATTTGGTACTTGTACTTTGTACATATGGTAACTAAAATAAATTCTGATGCTCAGCCAAGATCAAATCAAACCAACATAAAAGGTCAAATACAAGCCATTACTTTAAGGTATAATAAGTACCAAGAACTTACTATAGAGACATTTTTCATTCATGATGCGTGTGTGTGTGTGCGTGTGCGTGTGCGTGTGTACACTCTGCAAACAGGCCTTTCCATGCTTATAATCATCTACCACCCTCAGGTACCGAGTGTGGTGTCTCTATGGCGCACATATGGTTTCATGACTTTTTGGTCTGGACAATTCATACCAATTTCAATTAACATCCCTGGGAGACTTAATTGCTGAAATGTCAAAGGTAAGTTTAGAAACGTAAGTACATTCCAAACACATGAACTCTTCGACTTATACATGTGGGAGGAAAGGGGTGTCTTGTGAAAAAAAAAAAAAAAAGTGTGGAAAAATAAACAAAACCTAAAGAAATGAATGAAAAACCGGGCCAGGACGGGTCTGGGGAATGAAACGTAAACATGGAAACTTTTTTACACAGGCAGCAACTTCTTCTGTGCTGTTCATGCACGTTACTGTTCACATAGAAACATATTTGTTTGAGGTTCGTAGAGACCAAATTACCTTCCACTTTCGTATAGGGTTTCCACTGGTAGAACCATCCACGGAAAGGTTTGCTGTTATATTCTGCACACTGCTGGGCTCGAAAATCCAAGCTATTTCCATTACAAGGGTTAATATTGCACAGCTGATATACACGGCTAGAGCCATGACAGAACTTGCCACCATACTGAGGCCTAAAAAGAAAATTAAAGATCTTCAATACTAGCAATCAAAAGGCTATTAGTCACAGGCAATAATATAAGGAGGGACAGTCAAGATGATCATGGTCACAGTGTATGCAGTCCATACAGTCCATTACAAAAATGGAAATATGTAGTCTACTACCCTTGTGTCCCAACCCTTCTTATACCCATGGCAGACATAACTAATCAATCAAGGATTTTTCTTTTTCTTTGCTTTCTTTTCTCAGCATAGCCCTTGGGTAGCCACTACCACTGCTCATCAATTTCCATGTTAGACCAAACTTACTTGCCACCTCTGAGCCAATTTTTACATTCTGGCGATTTCCATAAAGACTGATGAAGGCATACTCTTGACACTCATCCTATCACCTCATGTGTTAGGGAAATCTGTAAACACACCTAAATGTTCTTGTTAATGTAGATGCGTGCTTGTGTGCTACCCATGCAAACACACACGCCCCATTTGTTGGCATCAAAGCTCTTCCAACGCAGACCCAACTCCTCCCCAGCTTGTCTGCCATCTCTGACCACTCCCATAATCCTCCTACAGCTTGCCATGCACCTGCTGTGATGCAGAACAGCGGTCCCCAACCTTTTTGGCACCAGGCACCAGTTTCGTGGAAGACAGTTCTTCCAGGAACCGGGGTGGGGGGCGGAAGGCAGGGGATGGTTCGGGAGGCAACGCGAGCCATGGGGAGCGGCAGATGAAGCTTCACTCCCTCACCCGCCACTCACCTCCTGCTGTGCGGCCCGATTCCTAACAGGCCGTGGACCGGTACCAGTCCGCAGCCCGGGGGCTGGGGACCCCTGACGTAGAAGGTCAGTCAGGACACTGAGGATATTACATGCCATATTTTCCAATCCAGCTTTGTCAGTCACTGAGCTGATAGCTTGATGACTGTCAGACTCACGCGTGCTTTATTCTAATGGATTCTAAATTCTGGGGGGAAAAACATGTCCTTGTTTTCATCTGCATCATCACTTTTTAACGTTGCAGGTGGCCTGCTCCTTTCCTGCCAAGCACAATGGGAAATGGATTTCCAGAGCAGGGAATCCCATTAGAACATAAATAATTGTGATCTAATGGCAAGCTCTTTAAGATCTCGCTAGGCAGACTGCAAAGACCAGAAAGCAAAGTAAAAAGGAGCGTCAGCCACACTGAAAGTTACCAGGGACATCTTACCCAGCTGACTCCTCGCACAAAGCAACTGCTTCTTTTCATTCCCACTTTGTTTTGTAGTTTTCTCCTAAGGCTAGATCCCAACTACGGATCACCTCGTACAAAAGCTCAGGGCAAACATGTAACATGAAAGAAGGCTCCAAGTTAATAAATTTCTGTGATTAAAATTCCTTGTCTCTTTAGGAAGCACAGGAATGCTATAAAACACCCCTGGATTTGCTTCGGCACATTTTATCAAATTCCCCTATGCTAAAATGGATTCAACAGAAACGGGAAGTGTCACACCGCCAGAATGAGATTTTTCAGCTATTTCAAAACATTCTGGAACAACTACTAAAACATTCAACAGTCACTGTGCTAGATTAAATCCCTGAAGACTTCGTAAATCATTATCCGAAAAGCATTTCGAAAAACCTTAAAGTGCCATATGAGAGCCTTACTCTATTCCTGCTCATCTTTATGAGGCATAATTAAAATTTTCTCAGCGTAAGTTTTTCTTGTCGGAGAGTTTACAAATAAGCTTCATTTAGGCTACTCAAATTCAATAAAGTGAAAGAGGACCACGTGTGACTGCTTCAAGTCAGACGCTGTAACGTGGGAAAGACCTCAAAACTCATAGAGCCATCCCCTCATTTTATAGATGAAGTGGAAAACGGCTAATAGAGCTTCCAAAATGTGCTCAGTGAAGGTCACATGTCTAGAAAGAGACAGAACAGAGCTCAACCTCATCCCTTTGGGCTCTCCCGGATGCCGGTCCTGCCCTGCCAGGCATGCATTTAACTGAGTTAGGCTAGAGGGGCGGGGCATGAGAAGACCAAGAGGGAGACAGTGATGTCCAGTGGTTAGGGAACTGGCCTTGGACAGTGAAGCAGACCTGAATCGAAACAGACTCTGCCCTTTCCCAGCTTAACTTTAGGCAATTTTAGTTAACCACCTAATCTGTAAAATGAGGACAGCTGTGATGATTACCTGAGAGAATGTTGGTAAAGAATTTAGGGCAGAGTCTACAGCCCAGCTAGCACAAATAAATTGTAACTATTTTAAAGTGCTTTCTACTTTTAATGACTGGCAAGAATTTGGACTTTGCCATCAAATCCTCAATTACAGATACATTTTTTTCTGCAGCTTTGAACGTATTAGGATAAATTAACAGAAAATTCTACCATGATGTCCCTTGGTACAATGAGTTCTTTATCATTAAAAAAAAAAAAAACACCAGAAAACAAATATCTAGGCACCTGATTTTTTCTTTGTATTAAGCTACTATAAAGTATACCCATATTTGCTTCTGCATAATTTACCAACTCCTGACTACAAATGGTTATTCTTGGCTGAGTGGCTGATCATTAATATCAGTTGGGAGGCTCTGTTTAAAAAAAAAAAAAAATATATGTATATAACACATACATATACACATATACACACATATATTTATACATATATATTTACATATATGTGATTTACATACACCCACGGACACATATACGTAAATGATATTCCTGGGCCCTCTGCAGGCTTTCTCAATAAAAATACATGATGAGGGATATCAAGAAATCAGTGCTTTTTAAAGCACACTTGATGATTCTGATAATCAGCCGAGCCCAGAATTTACTGGTTGAAAAATGGGCCAGAGATATGATTCAACGATTCTCCTGGCACTGTGACTCCAGTGGCGTGACATTCTTTCTCAAATCGACTCATGTTTTAGGAGAGTTCTAGAATGCTTTAGCAAGCTTACTTATTTGAATTTTACTATTTGAATTTTCACTATTAATTTTCTTGAACAGAGTGTATAGGCATTTCACGAGGCTCTCTTCCAGGGACCCAGAAAAAATGTTCACTGTAAGGACTAAGACAGTGGGATCTTGGTCTGACTCTCCCATGTGCAGCTTGGGGACCCAGCAAGAGCTACTCCTCTGAATGGGACCCTCTGTCTCCCCTGGCTACCCATTTGCAAAATAACTAGAGGAAACAACAGGTTTCAACTCACGTATCTGTTCTAACCTGATTGGGAGCAAACGCCTGGAGAAGTCTTTTGAGAAGGCACAGTGGGGAGGCTGTGATCAATTAATAAGGTCTGTCACAGACACGGGAAGAAGAAGAAGGGCCATATTTGCCAGGTACTGGCCATTCCAGAACCAGATAACCTTTCAATTCTTTTGAAGCTGAAAAGTTGGATAAATCCATGACCCAACCAGAAATAATTCATTTTTTATGAAACAAACTATGTTCTGAGAAAACCATCATTACTGTGCAATGAAATGCTCGCATTGCTTTTCACGTGAAAAAATGAAATGGTTAGGCTGATCTGAACAGGCCAAGTGTTTAAACTGAAGCAAGCGAGAAATAAGTAACTTGAAAGAGGGAGAAAAAAACAGCTTTACGACAACAATGTGAAACAAGAATGGAGAACTGATTCAATTGTCTTGAAGCAGCCGATCATTTACTTGTTTTATTTGTGACTTCGTGCATAATTAAAGAGAATCCTGATTAGCCTTAATCTTGTTTAAAATGATAAAACTGCACCAAGTAGAACTACTCGAGTGATTAATTCTTTTATAGGCATCTCTAAAGTTACAGTATGCTATTTCCATGAACAAGGCCCTATTATAACGAGTGTTCTCAATCCCACAGATATGAGAGAGGTTTTAATTTAAATCTCAGGGGCGTCATTCATGCACTTCACCAGCAGAGCTATTAAATTAGGTAATCTCTTTCTTTCTTGGGGAAGTAGCGAGATTGTAAAATGTTGCGATGTATGAAAACCAGATTCATGAAATATGCTGCAAAAATGAAAAGTAATACAATGATTTTAACAATTCTATCCAAGACACGGGCTACATTCAAAGTATGAGGAGGGTGTTTTTAATAATCTGGTATAAACTGCAAATGTATCACAAGCCTCCCTACCATTAGACCTAGTTATTGGGTCTGATTAGAGCAGAGCATCTCAACTGGGAATGACTTTGCCCCCTACAGGATGCTTGGCCAAGTCTGGAGATATTTTCGTTGCCGTAACTTGGAGGTTGGGGGGAGGGGGACTCATCCTACTGGCATCGAGTGGATAGAGGTCAGGATTACTACTAAACACCCTGCCACATACAGGACAAACCCCCAAAACAAAAAATTTTCAGCCTAAAATGTCAAGAGTGCCAAAGCTGAGCGATCCTAGATCAGCCTGAGATACTGCAAGCACCTAACAAACCATGGTCAAAGCATCTCCAAACCCTCCCTTACATTTTGGAACAAACTGGCCTCTTGATCCAGCTGAGATGAAGTACAGTTTGTCTTTTCAAAAATTTCCTTTTGCTCTAATTTCATTATTTATTTAAGTTTGCAATCCACCAAACATTTATGCAATGCTTGCCACGTACCAGGCAATTTTGAAAAGCCCTTTACAAGTACCAGCTCAGTTGAGGTAGGTCCCATCATTATCCCCTTTTTACAAATGAGGGACCCAGAGCAGGGAGAGTTAGCCGTCCAAGGCCGCCTAGCAAGGAAGGGGTGGACAGGAGGCCCACTTAGGTTCCTGGGCTTGAGAGTGTCTGTTCTCAACCTCCATGCTATGTCACCAACCGAATCGTGTGGTAAAATTAAACCCACTAGGTTTTCAGGGTCCCATCAGTTATCTTCTCACCCCCATAGCCTTCTCCAAAGTCCAATTTCATCAGGAAGGCCTCTGCTCGCTGCTTCTGAGCACTGACCCTCTGTTACCCGTGTTCCTGGCGAGTTTAAGTTTAAAAACCACACGGGCCCCAGAACCTTTTGCCGAATGCCCACTGGATGCTCCCCAGCGTGCCGGGAATTCTAGAGACACAATCTCTAATCCGGCCAGACCATGTGAGGTGGGCGCTGTCATCTCCATTTTATACATAAATCCAACCTCCAAGTTCAAGCGATCTTCCCAAAGCCACACAATTAATAAGTGACAGACCCAGGATGTGGAGTCATATCTTTCCATCTCCAAGTTCTGAGCTCTTTCGACATCACCACTCCAGTCAGGAAATGTACACCTCACACTTGTTTCACATGGGAATTAGAGCAGATAAAAGTAACCTAAAACCACCTTCATTTCACAGAGCACAGAGGGCAGCTCAGACTCCCAGCACCACCAGATCAGATGGTGCCCACAAGCCAATCTCAACCCAGGGATGTTTTGATCAGTCCTCCCAGCATTTTATCTTTCTAAAGAAAATTGAATTTGGTGTCAATATTTTAAAAATTGGGAAATTTCACGCAACAGTTTTTCGGATTTCTGGTTTCTCTCGAAAAGTCAGGCTGATCTGTCAACACATGTTGATGTACATTCCTGTAAGGCAAAAATCAGCATACTTTCTCCAGTTCATCAGTTTGCAACACACACACACATACACACACAGAGTCTACCAGCCAAGCTTCTCTGTTCTACAATATCCCAGGCATGCAGCTCTAATTTAGACGCACAAAGGAATTCACACCATTACTGGAGTCCGTGACAGCAGACTCACACAGAGAATAACTCCTTTGCTGCTTTGAGGTTTCTGCCCATCATACCTCCCCCAGTGCATACAGCCTTTATATACAAGCAGTAAAACCCTAATTCGTTGATTGCTATTAAGCAGATGGAATAAAACTACAGTTATAAACAGGTATAAACAAGACAGACAAATATGCAAATATGTAACAGGCTGAAGGTTCATGCCTTACAAATGCTGACTTCGTGTCAGAGCCTTACTTGGGGTTATTGCAGTGTCTCTCCTGATACTTCACGCCTCCACCACACGTTCGGGAACACTCTGACCACTTCGACCAGGCGGACCACTGGCCGTGGATGGGCCGAGGCCCGTGCTCCCCAAACTTGACACACTGGCCTTGCCGACACCACTGTGAAAAGAATGTGTGACTTTCAGAGGCCACCTGGGAAAGCACGCGGAGATGCCTTGATAGCATCCCTTTCGCTGGCTGTGCTTACACGCTGGTACCCTGCCTTCCCCACGTTCATTCTGAAAGGCTGACATCTAGGGAGAAGGGGCATTTGTCACCAGAAGACTGAGTATGAGAGGACAGGCTTTGTGAGCTGTCCAGGTGACGTGTTCAGATAAGGATCTACCCTACCGCCTACGGAGGCAGCGCAGACACGAAGGCGAGCCTCCCCTGACATTTGGAAACAATGGGGCTCAGAGAACCCTTGGGCTCATTTTTCTTCCGGGAGAATCAGCTTTTCAGATATGAACACAGAATTTATCATGATTATCACATCCAAAAGACAGATATAAGGATGCATACATTTTTATTTCAAATCATCCCTATAGAGCATTTCTGTTGAAACCGAGTAGCTTTCAGGCTACACAAATTGTGTTTTTAGATAACACCTTTGCCCTTCTGTCTGTAGGAAAGGTCCCCGTGTCAGACCCTCTGATGACTTTGAACTGAGTGTCTTTTCTGAATCAGCTCTGGGTCTCTCATGTGCTGGTGATCTGCTCAGTCCGAGAGCTGTTTTCTGTGCTGACCTTTCCATTTGAGTTCTTCTTTGTCATCCAGTCCAGTTCTGTGGGTCACCTCTGTCCTCTGGGGCTGCACTCACCGCTGGGAGTGCTTTCTTTTTTCCCCCTGCGGCGCTTTTATTACGAGCAAGTTCTGCATGATTTAGAGCATAATTGCACACTTGCCTAAAAGTCTCTGCAATTAGATCCAAAGGGTTGGGGTTTGGATCGTGCCAGGTTCTGCCGAGGAGTGGGGATCGGTTACAGAATTACGGGGAGTTGGTTACGCGTTCAAATCTCCACTTTTCCCCCGTGATACACTTGGCTTCGTGGTGGTTTGTTGTGAGGCTTGGTTGCTAGCGCGCTTTGACTAGGTCAAGAGATGGCTTCCTTCCTTCAGTTTCTTGCCATGTGCTGATGAATTCCTCTGTTTTCCATTTTTCTTTTCCCTGGATTAATTGCTACTTCAGGGTTTGCATGCAATCATATAACGTTGTTGAGAACTTTGACGGGGGAAGCAATGGGTCATTTGAGGATTTTGTCAACCATAAGCACGAACCTGAATCTTCCCCACCAAGAATGGCTGCGTCTCTCAGGCACTGAGCTCAGTGGCTGGGACAAAATAATAACAAGAGCCAAAAATAACAACAACAGCAGCTACAGTTTATTAAGTTGCTTCTCTGTGTGCACAATGGTGCTGGGGGGGGAGATGGGGGAAAACTTCATATGCAGTGTCTAACGTAACCTTCACAAAGCACGTCGCAGTTAATAACTATTTTCTGAGTGAAAGAAATTTAGCAAAGAAATACTAACTTGCTCAAAGTCAAACTACCCAGCTAGCTACACAACCAGCTGAGACCGGGTTTAAACTCAGTAACCTAAGGACATATTTACTACTCACCTCGGAGGCAAATGACTGACCAATGCATCTTAACTCGAAATTTTTTTTATTTTTTAGAAATATGGTTTTGAGATCTGTTCCAATCCTTCAATTAACTTGCCTTTCTTTTATTTCAATATTCATCCTGGTATCAAGTTAAGCTGCTCAGAGATTGGTCTCCTCTGGCGTTTTTAATCAGTAGAGAAATCAGGAATACATAGGAATATACACACATACATGCACGATCTGCATGTTTATTACATATAAAACGTAATACATAAGATATAGACACATGTAGTTATATGGATCTATGCATATATGCTTCTATCACTGCTTCTAATTTCAAATTAAATGGCCACGACTTGGGCAAATACCTTTTATAATAGACAGCAAGCACAAACCTTTCTTTCCTCGTACACATAACCTAGATAGAAGTATGAGACTTTCATATCCTCACGTTTACCCAGTATTCGTGGCACAAATACCACTGAAGGACCAGCGAGAAGGGGGCAGGGAGGATTCAGGTGGGTTTCAGTTACAATGAAAGAAACAAAACATGGGGTGACTGCTACTCTACAGGACATGGCCCTGGCCTCATGGAGTTTACAGTCTAATGAATAGCCAATTACATCCCCTAGCGGAAGAAGACTCCAAGAACCATATCTATGAGTGCAGTGTAATTATACTGGAGTGAAGCTGGGTGGAAGTTACCAGAATACTCTCAACTGAGGGTGACCTTACCGGTAAGGGCTTTTCTGCAGTTTATTGTATAACCATAGTCTGGTGTTTCAAAATAGTGAGATGGGGGCAGTGGTCTAAGGACATCTATTTTCTAATTTCTGGCTTGATTAATCTCATGCTATATGTACTTAAGTCTAATCCAGAAGCAGTCTAGCCCCTGTCGAACTAGATCCTGGGTGTATTTACATAACAGACCTTTGATCTATGCCATTTATCACTTATTTTCCTCATTTACTATATAAATCTTTTCTCGTACATCCCTCTCATGTTTAATGCTGTTGCTTTCTTAATGAAAGAATGCCCACTAATCCTCAAGTTGCAAGTTCGAAACTCTGACACTCCAAAAATAAAAATGATGTGAGCGGTATTTCCATATTCGATTAATTCATTGTTTTGTATCACCACAGCTAAAACACCCTTCCGCACATTTTCGCTGAGAATCCTTACTGAGATTTCCTAAGACCAGGCCATCTGATTAAAAATTGCATACGATGCTTCAATTTTTTAAATGTTTATTTTCTTTAAAATAAAAACAGTTAAAAAATAAAATCTTTTTAGAGGTATCGAAGAAATGCCTTAACGAATATCAGAAAGCATCTTCTGAATATTCATTTATTTCGTGTGTCTGTGTCTTTGCCTTTATTGCTGGTCTCTTCGAAAAAGTCTCTCTTTCACCCAACTGAGGAACTTCAAATTCAAATTCCAACAGCCATCTCGGGGCACCCATTCATCGTAGTTTATTCTAAGTGCACCCCTATTTCCAAGCAGGATTCATTTCTGATTCACTTGGGCTTCGATAGCAGCTACGCGCTTCAAGAAGATGTGTTTAAAAAGAACCAAAGTTATTGGCTTCTGTGCAGGTTCCCCCACTGGACTGTAAATGTTTGAAGAGATAAAATGGAGTTTTATTTATCTCTGTAGATATTTCACTGATATCTAGTGGTCAAGAAATTATGATGGAATTGAATTCAATTTAAGTGGCCAATTCTTTTCTACAGGCTTGGCTGTCTCAAGAGAGCCAATGGCAGAGACCAAAAAACCTGCAAAATCTCCAGCTCTCTCATTGTTCACAGCTTCTCTGTCATGGTCTTTCAAAGTTATGCCCCAAATCTGGATCATTTTACTGGGACCTCAAGTGTATCTTTTTTTTTTTTTTTTTTTGCGGTACTCGGGCCTCTCACTGTTGCGGCCTCTCCCATTGCGGAGCACAGGGTCCGGACGCGCAGGCTCAGCGGCCATGGCTCATGGGCCCAGCCGCCCCGCGGCACGTGGGATCTTCCCGGACCGGGGCACGAACCCGTGTCCCCTGCATCGGCAGGCGGACTCTCAACCACTGGGCCACCAGGGAAGCCCCATCCTCAAGTGTATCTTCCCCTCCAGACTCTACTGGGAAAGGGGGAGAAAAACAGAAACTCATATATGAGAGTCCTTCCTTCAAAACGCAGAAATCTCCCATAATCTTCTGTAACAGAAATGGTTCTTAGGGTTGAAGATATTGAAAGCGAAAAGCCTTTCTGTACAACCTAGATGGAGATGCAGCTTGCCCCTCAAGAGATGTTGCTAGAAGGGACAGGATGCTGCTATCGGGCATGTCAGAAGCTCAATGATTGGTCCTGTGAGGTGCATCACAGAGGCTTTGTATGGAGGCACAGTCCTTCCTTTGCTACTAAAGGAAATATTTGCTTCCCAAGGCTTGTCTACACTGAATCAAGTTTAAAAAACAAACAGTAAGCAATGAAGCCCTCCAGCTCGCTGAACTAGAAACATTTGAACCCAAGCCTCCATCTAAAAATGGAAAACAAAGGCAAAAGGAAAGAAACCTTCTTAAAAGATGGAGCCAACTCGGTTATATTCGCAGTGAGTTTTAGAATAGCTGCTAAAGAATGCTGGTTAATTGAAAGCAAAGTCCGAAAACAGATGAAGCCAAAGTGTTCCGGTCTGAGGTAACAGTACAAATAGTTTGGGTTCTATACTTTATTAAGTCTCTAGAACTAAAAACTAACAAGTAGGCAGTTTACCATACTCAAGCCACAAACGGTCCCTTCCGCGGCAGGCATGAACTTGGTCTCACACCTGTGGCCCACTCGGTGGCACCAAAGTGATTTGCAAATGTCCTGAAAGGAAAGAAAGAGATGGCAAGGGTGATGATACAATAAAAACAAAAATATCCAAAGCTGTTGTATAAAACATTCTATTTTCTGGTGGCCGAAATGGGACATTATCCAGAAAGTAGAGTCAAGTGAAGTTAGTAGTAGCAAGGTAACCAGTAATATGTCCTAGCAGATACGTAAGCAGGAAACTTCTACACTACCCATATATTCACGTGTGTTTAGTAATGACCGGGAGGTAACAATAGTTAATTTGGAGACTATTTGCCTTTTAACTAAGAGATCTGGTTTCTAACCATCATCACCACCATCATTATCACCACCAACATTTAAGTAGAACAGACCAAGACTGGAATAATGCATGTCTGATTCAAATCCTTGTCCTGCATTTCCAGGTTGCAGGACCTATGGACGTGTTATAGAAGCCCTTTAAACAGCAGTTTCCTCACCTGTGAATAAGTGATAAAATTAGCACGTGCCTCAACAGGGTTGTTCTCAAGGATAAATGGTGTAAATGATCATCATCGTTCCTTCTTCACCTTTATAATAATTTTCAAGCATTTGGACAATTTAATTCTTTCACTAGGCCTAGGAAATAATATAACTCTCATGCTGGATTGTAGTAGGCAGAATGATGGCCCCCAAAACAACCATGTCCTAATCCTTGGAACCTGTGACTATATTAGGTTACATAGCAAAGGAGAATTAAAGTTGCAGATAAAATTAATGTTGCTAATCTGTTGACCTTGAGATGGGGAAGCGCTTAGATTTTCCAGATGGGCCCAAGGTAATCACAAGGGTCCTTAAACAGGGAAGAGGAAGACAGAAGAGAACCGGAGAGATGGCAGCGGGGGGAGGACTCAGGGAGGTGTTGCTGATTCTGAAGATGGGGGAAGAGGCCGTGACCCAAGAATGCCAGCCACTTTGGGAAGCTGGAGAAGGCAAGAGAATGGCCTCTCTTCTAGACCTTCCAGAAGGAACACGACCTGGCCAACACTTGATTTTAGCCCAGTGTGATGCATTTCAGATGTCTACCTCCAGAACTGCAGGAAAATAAATTTGAGTTGTTTTAAGTCACTGCGTTTGTGGAAATTTATTACAGCAGGCATAGGAAATAAATACTGTCGTTAACACCATTTAGTGGTGAACAGCAATTCCTCTTATAAACTCATTGAGATGAGGAAACTGAGCAAGATATTGACAGTTTCAAGCTGTAAAGTCTCCCAGCTGGTAAGTGGCAAAGGCAGGACTCAAACTGGCCTGATTTCAGAGTCCGGATCCTTGACCATTGCTCTGGACCTGGATGTGCCATCAATGGATGCTAGAAAGCTCTCAACTTCTCCAGGCCTTGGCTGCCTATCTATAAAGGAGCGGGGAGGACTTCCTTGGTGGCACAGTGGTTGAGAATCTGCCTGCCAGTGCAGGGGACATGGGTTCAAACCCTGGTCTAGGAAGATGCCGCATGCCGCGGAGCAACTAAGCCCGTACGCCACAACTACTGAGCCTGAGCTCTAGAGCCCGTGAGTCACAACTACTGAGCCCCCATGACACAACTACTGAGCCCATGCGCCTAGGGCCCATGCTCCGCAACAAGAGAAGCCACCGCAATGAGAAGCCCGTGCACCTCAACGAAGAGTAGTCCCCACTCGCTGCAACTAGAGAAAGCCCGCGCACAGCAATGAAGACCCAATGCAGCCAAAAATTAAAAAATAATTTAAAAAAAGAAAAAAATAAAGGAAGGGGACTGAACCAGATTCCTTCCAGCTCAAAAGGTGGAGTTGCTTTTCAGAATGACATCATTAATGGAATGTCAAAATCATGAATCGCCAAACTCATTCCATTTTGTTCACCACATTCTATTGACTAAGGTAGAAAGTGAACACATCTATTTTTGGGAAAATAGTAACAATGAGGGAGGATACAAAATGATTTTTGTGGTCACTTCTTGTACTCCTGAAAATTCAATGAACCAGGCAGGCACCTGATTCTCCAAGCATTCCAGTTAATAGACACTTCATGGTTAGAAAATATGGCAAGAACATACTTAGAAATATTTCACAAAAAAAGTGTTCCACAGGACTGAGAAAAGAAAACACAAGGAAACGAGAGATACAGGCAGTGAGCCTGGTCTTACGGACCGTAAAATTCTTCTCCCAAAAAGAGAAGGGAAGGACCTCCAGGACACTGCTTGGAAACACCACCAGGAGCAGCAGCCCCAGATAGGCACCACACATACTATTTCCAAAGCTCAATACAGCTCAGAAGACACAATATGGAAACATTTCACATGGAAATGGACCTGCTACTGACATTAGTAGAAAGCCTAAGGCAGCCTTCCAACAAAATGAATGAGGTTCATCATCTCCGTGTGCTCCCATATTGGGTCATAGATGGGACAAGTTAAGCTGGGAAAAGGATAATCTACATCAAAATAGAGGAAAGGGAGGTAACCATTGAAACAAAGCCGCAGTTCGAAAGGCTGTCAGAATTAAATTGTTTTCCCTCTTACAGCCAGGGGAAAGCCATAACCCACACCCGGAGCCTAGGTGGCAGCCACCAAAATGACCCCAGGGTGGACCAAAGCAAAGGAGACCCCCTCATCCCACAGCCAACGCCAAGCCACAGGGCTAAGGAAAGGGGGTAGCTGGAGAAGACCAGGAAAATAAAGCAAAACACAAAAACACAGGGATTCCAGAGTGAAATACGACAGGCTGTATGAACATGTTATTTCTTTTGCGGTGAAGTACAGAAGTCAAATGTAATTATAGCCAACGACATGCTCTGACGACCCGAGAGCCCTCTGAGAAGGCTTCCTTTCAAAGTAAACAGAAATGAGAGTTTGCACTTTTTGCTTATTCTTCCCTCTTTTTTCCCCCAGCCTATTCATCTAACTTTTCCTTATCTATATAATTCCCTAGACTTAAGTCATAATTTAAGGGAAAGGAAAATAACCACGGAGACTCCAAAGGTCTCAGGTTGCCTGGATGTGGCTCTTTAAGGAAAGAGTCTCAATGCTGTATGTTGTTCTGTCCTGTCCCTGGTTGGCCACCTTCTCCTGTTGTATTCTAAAGATTGGATGCCCCTTCAGGGGAAGCGTGACATACTCAAAACGTTAATGGTCCTTGCATATCAAACTCTATCAAGCGTCTCAAGCTTAACATGTCCAAAACAAAATTCCCCAGCTGTCCCCGCAAATCTGTCCCGTGTTCAGCCTTCTCCAGCTCACTAGCGTTTGCCAAATTAAGATCCACATACCATGGAGGATACACCAAAAAATGTGGATGGTGTATGCATAAATTTTTTTAATGGTTACGCATTTAAAGTGCACTAGAAAAATATGCACCGGGGCACGAACCCGTGTCCCCTGCATCGGCAGGCGGACTCTCAACCACTGCGCCACCAGGGAAGCCCTGGACTTTTTTTTTTTTTTTAAAGTGAGTTGATTCATAGAAAAGCAACAAGTGAAAAATAATACAGAGATATGGCACAACTAATAAAGGTAATTGTTAAGGACTGAATATTAATGCTGAAGTTTAGGAAACACTGGTGTTAACTAATGAAGAAGAGGAAGCTTAACATCAATGTGGGTGATGCAGTTTGTTTAGCTTCCACCAAGGAAGCTTTTTTTCTTGTGGCTCTGGGCAAATGGAATACATTCTCTGAGCTCCACTTAAAAAGTGGGTGATAGGGCTTCCCTGGTGGCGCAGTGGTTGAGAGTCCGCCTGCCGATGCAGGGGACGTGGGTTCGTGCCCTGGTCCGGGAAGGTCCCACATGCCACGGAGCGGCTGGGCCCGTGAGCCATGGCCACTGAGCCTGAGCGTCCGGAGCCTGTGGTCCGCAACGGGAGAGGCCACAGCAGTGAGAGGCCTGCGTACCGCAAAAAAATAAAAAATAAGTGGGTGATAATTCTCACTTCAAAAGTTTTTGTGAAGATTGAGGAAAAGTAAAATAAGTCTCTAAGTGGAATGCCTTATGTGGAGCAGAGGCTCACTTGGCAGTTGTTGGGGGGTGATGGTGGATGGTGGTGACGGAGGACAGTAGTGATGGTGATAGCGATGGTGGTGGTGTTGCTGATGGTGGTGGTAATGGTAGTGGTGATGGTGGTGGACAAAAAGGAAGAGGGAGAAGAAAGGAGGAGGAGAAGGAATAGGAATAGAGAGGGGAAGAGGAGCTATAAATCTCCAAAATTTCCATGTATCCAGATACCTAGAATTTCCACGTTTCTCTCTGGTTACTAGGAATTAATCAACTTAAAAATGATTCTACTTTTTAGGGATGTTGAGATGGTCAGTGATGTAGTTGTCAACCAGTTGGAACCATGCTTCTCCCATTTCTACATCCTGGACTTTTGCGCCTTCCCATATATCTTTTTCACAGAAAGGTAAGTCTTCCTTTTTTTTTAATTTTTAATTTTATATTGGAGTATAGTTGATTAACAATGTTGTGTTACTTTCAGGTGTAGAGCAAAGAAGAATGGATAAAGAAGGTGTGGTACATATACACAATGGAATATTACTCAGCCATAATAAAGAATGAATTAATGCCATTTGTGGCAACATGAATGGACCTGGAGACTTTCATACTAAGTGAAGTCAGACAGAGAAAGACAAATACCGTATGATATCGCTTATACGCAGAATCTAAAAGAAATGATACAAATCAACTTATTTACAAAACATGTATGTCTTTCTTGAACGAAAGATGACACAAAAATTTTGTTAAGATTACTCAAGATACACCTTGATACTCAAAAAAACAAAAGATTACTCAACATACATACAAAAGAAGTGTTAAGATTACTCAAGACACATACAAAAAAAGTTAGCTGCCGATGATCGTGTTCCTATTACCGTAAAAGGCATATGTATGTCTTCTGAGGTGGTGATGATCTTATATGAATTACATTAAAAGGGAATAGGAAACAATGATAACAAAAACAGTTACGAGCAGTAGGTAAAAGCTACTGTATCTAGATTTACTACTTGTGATAAAATCTCTGTCTACAGAGGAGGAATTTTCTTCCAAGGACGCAGTCAGACGGTATTTAAACCAGGCACGGTCTACAGGGGATAAGCCTGGATAATTCACTGACAGTAAAATTGCCACTTAATTATCACGCCAAACAGATGACATTTTAGAGATAACCCAGACTCTAACCCTTGGCCTCAGCAAACCAAATGTTTATACTTCTGGTAGATACACAGACACACGATAGAATTTCAATGTAAGTTTGAAATCACAAGCAAACATACCTTCACAAAACCAAGGCTGCATAGCTTGGCTTTGGCTCCGAATTGCCACTTGCACTGTGTGTCAGCATCGTAAATCTGTCCTGGTAGTTGGTCCGGATATTTATACTGTCCTGTTTGCTTGGGCTCATCCACCAGACACCCAGCCTGAGCTGTACTGCAGTGATAACACATCCTTATTAGTTACCATGTCTATCTGTGATCTGGCCACACAAAACAACATACCTCTGAAGGCATTCACGTGAAGAAAAATGTAACATGGCAAAGAAATAGGTACATGCTTAACGTTAAAAGAGGGAGTCCTGTCCCGTCTAAGAAGATGAAATTTACACAACTGCAAAGGGTTGTACATGGTACTGGAAGTTATAGCCATCCAGCTTGTGAGGCCTGACCTACTAGGAGGTGGGAGAAGTCAGTATATTTGAAAACTTTCCCCAATAGTCTCATTCAACAATGTTCAACAAATCTGTCTGAGTGCCTACTCTGCGGTGAGTATTCAAGTTACAAAATAAACTAGTTAGAGACAGTTACTTGTCTTCAAAGAGCTGAAAGTCACGCTGTGTTTTTTTACAGACAATGGGGCAGT
This sequence comes from Delphinapterus leucas, assembly GCF_059928025.1. Taxonomy (NCBI): domain Eukaryota; kingdom Metazoa; phylum Chordata; class Mammalia; order Artiodactyla; family Monodontidae; genus Delphinapterus; species Delphinapterus leucas. The sequence goes on from NC_143148.1 coordinate 50,501,124, forward strand.
GGTCAAAGATGTGTTTTACCTCAAATAATCTTTATGAGCAAAAAACGAAAAAGATTTTGAAACAAATCAGGGAATCAGGAGAAAGGATGTGTTGAGCAAAAAAAAAATCAGTCTTCATGGGATGGATTTTCATAGAAAGCACCTTATCTCCACTTACTTAAATAATTAAACTAGGATGTCACTGAGAGGTAAAACAGTATGGTGGTTATGTGGCATTTTGGAGTCAGACAGATGGGGGTCCTAGTCAACCATGCAATCAAGATCAACTCTTATACATCTCATTACTGACATAATTTGACTTCCATAAGAGTTGTTAACACATCAAGCGAGACAATGTAACATGCTCACCACAGTGCAGGAAGCATTCAAAGTTAGCTTCTGTTGCTGTGATTATTATTATACACAAAAAAGCATTTAACTATATCATAAAAATGATGGAAGTTCAATCTATACTAAATTGACCTTGATTTATAATATTTATTGATTTCATTCTCACATGAGATAGAAGAGATAACTTCAGGCCCTGGATCATAAATTTAAAATGAATTAGAAAATCTTCTATGTGCGAAAGTCACATAGCGAGAGGCTTGTCAATTTTTTACTGTCCTTTGGGGCATCGTTTGGTTAGACACCCTTCCATTGGATCAGCCTTGCCTGTGTGTATGGCTAATTCTGTAAACATTTGCAAATAATATGCACTGGCACAGGTTCAAAACAAAAAGTATCAGGGGAATAATAATTCTCAAAGAAACGTGGTTAGTTTCCCTAATATCTGGTCAAAGGGAGATGCGATAAGAACCTGAGTGTTCTTACGAGTCAACATAAACAAGCTATATCTACAAACATATAAAATAATACAATACATGTATGTTTAACCACAACTCTAGTGTTGTAAAATGGTCAAATATATATAATATTTAAGAAAATCAAAGGAAATGTCCAAGAGTTTCAAGTTTGTGTTCATCATTTACTATGAATCAAATAGTGCTATCTTCCTAACTCCCATTTTACTAATGAAATCTAGGAGTTTTGAGTTATTGAAGGGATTTTACGTAGCTATCATCGTGCCCTTTGGATGTCTCTTGGACACTGAGCTAGCTCGTGGCCATTTCAAACAAAATAGCCAATCAACACAAGGCTCCATTCACTGTAACACAAGCACACCATTTTAGCACTTTTAATACTCTTATGACTGAGGTGACTGATCAGATTAAAATAACTAGTTACAGTAAAAAGGCAACATATCCAGCAACCTCTGGACATCATAGAGGAGAGAGAGTTCTAAGCACAGGCCATGGAGTCACAACAGACCTAAGTGTGAGGCTTATGTTGACACTTACCAGCTATAGACCCTTAAGCACAATTAACCTCCCTAAGACTCAATTTCCTCAACTCTAGAATGAGGATGATAATAGGATCGACGTGAGGATGGAATGGGGCAAGATATGAGGAGCATTTAGCACAATATTAGACCTTCACTGTATTTCTTCAACAATAATCATGACAATATCATCGTCATCAATCCACCAAGTATTTGTTTTCATGTCTGTTGAGCACCGTTCACGGTCACTACTCCAAACCTGGGAACGCCCCTGGCTCTGGTCTGTGTTACCTGAGGAATTTCTTCAGGTACTGCCGGCTGCACGAGGACCATGAGAACACCCCATTGTTTCCGGTCAGCGTGGGAGACATGATGTTGCCTTCCGCTTTCCTGCAGGGGTTGCCTTCCCCATCGTGAACCATGCCGAAACTAAAACACAAAGAAGAAAACAGAAAGCCTTCTGGGAACCCGTTGCCCAAACTATAAGCAGAGGAAGAAAAAGATGTATTGAGAATCAGGGAACCCAAGTGAGGGACAGAGTCACTGAGATTGTAAGAAAAGGGAAAGACAAAACGAGGTACTATCTATTGTTGTAAAATTCATGTAGAAAATTCTAAAGAATGCTAAGGCCTTTTTTATATTATATCTTGGCCGCAAAATCAAAGAATGGCATACGTGCTACAGATTTGAAGGGCAAGAAAATTCTGGTCAAGATTTCCAAGTTAAACTAAAATGATGAGACAGTCAAATTCTTTTATTTCAAACAGCAAAAATTTTTTTCTTGCCACCCATATGGAACTGTGGTAAGAAACTTCAGAATGAGTAGGAGGTAAGTACAGACAGAAGCTGGTTATACTTGTTTATTGACTCTTTACGCATTAGTGTGACATATAAACTTCTAATGCTGATCACTTTATTGCTGAAATCACAGACTCTTTATATAATTAAATTCCCCTACCTACAGCCATAAACATCTTTGAAAATTAATGGTTGAATCCATCTACTGAAGGCGCATGATGGACTTCTTTGGAATGCATTTTTTGAGAAGACTTTAATTTGGTCTATTTCACCAAAGAAGGTTCTAGCAATAACAGAGTAAAAATAATTTTAGGTGGTTTACCTAGAAATCATATCCATTACACCTCAATGACTCCCAAATCTCCCAACTGGTAGCATAAATGTGACATTAAAGTTTATATGCACATAGAATACACACACCACAAAGACAGAGCTTATTTCAGGCCATATTAAACTGGAAGGGGATGGGGAAATAAGCTTCTTTGGTCATCTCCAAAAAATTCAGGGCCCAAAAAAGCTTTTTCTGACTTTTCTCTGGAGGTAGAGAATGGAGGGATACCAATTTATCATTGATTTAGATTGTTCTTAGCCTAATTATTTAGAGGAGTAAAACGTGTCTCTTAAGAACATATTTTTAAGAGGCAGGTAGGATTTCTGTGGAAATAAGCATGCTAGTCTGATATAATAATTTATCAATATAGCCATCCTTCGAAGGTAGCCTATTCCAAATAAACAACTGTATTATAACCATAGGTATGATCCTATTGTGACCCATGTCTGCAAACTAGCTATTTTCCCATCATTCCTTCCAATTTACCAGGCAAGGAATGGCAGGATGTTGGTATACTGTGGTCCTATCAGTGAGTACCTCAGGGCTTTAGAGGTGACGGATTCACACATAGGTATTAATTAGCCTCAAAACACACTCGGGGAAAGCATTTCCTCATCCTCCACCTTGCCCAATTCAGTTCATCGTTGTACCTAACCAGGAAACTAAGGGGGTTTGTTTGGGAGACACTCTTTCTCAAAATATTTGTGAAAGTCAAAAGCAGAAGGAAATTTACGTGTAAAGCACCACAGGAAAGGGTAAGAATCACAGAAATGGGGATAAGGTGGGGAGAGATCAAAGCCATTACTCTAAGAGGAGAAGGTCATCAAATCAGTATTTCACTGTAGTTTTACGGACATAAGAAAACCAAGTTTGAATTGAATTTTGAACTTGAAATTTCTTAATTTTCTAATTTACTTTGATTTAACAGCCTTTTAGAAGATAACATGAGTTTTCTTTAGCACATGTCAAAAGTCTTGTCAAAATCTCATGAATTGTCTGTTTCAAAATGTAACTCTGTTAGGCCATGTTATTTAGAATTTGAGTACGTACTTTCCATTATATCTGTTCTTCCTCCTACCTCTGACTCTCCTCACCCCACCTGGAGAATGTCTTTGGTTTTCCTTACTAATGTGTTGGATTTTGATCTTGGTAACTTTAACTCATGACCAAAGATGATTACATTTTTTAAAGGCCAATACGTTTTTTTAAAATTTATTTATTTTTAATTTATTTATTTTTGACTGCATTGGGTCTTCGTTACTGTGCGCGGCCGTTCTCTAGTTGTGGCGAGTGAGGGCTACTCTTTGTTGTGGTGCGCGGGCTTCTCATCGCGGTGGCTTCTCTTGTTGCGGAGCACGGGCTCTAGGTGCGTGGGTTTCAGTAGTTGTGGCACGCGGGCTGAGTAGTTGTGGCTCGCGGACTCTAGAGAGCAAGCTCAGTAGTTGTGACACACGGGCTTAGTTGCTCCGCGGCATGTGGGATCTTCCCGGACCAGGGATCGAACCAGTGTCCCCTGCATTGGCAGGGGGGTTCCCAACCACTGTGCCACCAGGGAAGTCCCTAAAGGCCAATACTTTTTTAAAAGTGAGAGACTGGTTCATGTGGACCTCATGCTGGTGAAACATTTAGATATTTTATTTTCTGCACTTATCAGGGACCTTGTGCCTAATGGGCATTTTTGCACCACTGTTCCAATAAAATTGGTTCATTCATATCTTGCTATAAAAGCAGTTGTGCATAGACATAAAATGCTGGGTGACTGTTGGATAACAGTAATGGTCAAGATTCAAATTTTCTGAAGATAATAAATAGCTCACAAGACACACTAATACCAAAATACCAAAATATAAATCATAGTTGCGAAATAGATCGCGTTTGCTTTTATTTTTAAGTCAGAAATTAACTAATGCTCTGAAAACGAGCATTCAGTATAAACGCTGAGTACAAGACACATATACATACACTCCTAAACTCATACACCCTCTGAAACAGTCATTTTGTGAAGCAGTATGCTTATTCCAGTATAGATGCTACTGCTTAAATAATGTTTGAAAATTCTCTGTAGAACTGTATGTGTACCAGGTTATATGCTTCATAAAATACATTCATCTCATTACTCTTAGGTTTCTTATTCCTCCTTTCTAACCCTATTCTCACAAAAGAATTCAATTAAAAGAATATTAAGGACACGCAATGACACCGAGGAAAAGAATATCCAGCATACAGCATACACAAAAGTTTTTAAACAATTAACATGTCATTACATTCTAGGAATTGACATGTCCCCATGATTATTTCTGTAGTATAATGAACTAAAAGTATCTTTACTGCTGCAAAACTTGGAAGAGAATAAACACATGCCTAAATGACCAACGGATCCATTAGATAACTCGCAGTCCATTTATGCACACAATGTACCATTGAGTAGCTATCAAATGTTCTTTAACAAAAGCCTCGACAATGACTGGCCTTTGATTGAGCCCTCCTTATAGTCAAGTACTATTCTAAGCTTTACACAAGATTTATCCTATTTATTCTACCCAGGTCAATAATAATCCTTAGAGGAATGTCAACGAATCACCCAACTGGTTCTCATATAAAGTGGTATATCAAGGGGTCACTTACTTGTGCCCTGACTCATGGGCGATGGTGAAGGCCAGGCCAAGTCCCGTGTCCTCATTGATGGTACAACTTCGGTACTTACTGCACATCCCACTGATGGGGGCAAACCCTGTTGAAAGAGCAATTTCAAACCCAAATTCGAAAGGAACACACACAGATACCTGATCATTTCCGATGCCCTCAAAATGTTCTGCACAGTTTTAGTTCAAAGGATTAATGTATTTTCTTTTTTTGGTAGAAAAACACTAGAGGTATACGCCTCTCTGTCCTCTCTAAATAGATAAGAGTAGGACTTAATACTTTCTTGCTTTTAAAAGATATTGTCATCAACTGACCCTCCTAACACTGTATGAAGGCAGTATGAGTATTGTAATTCCCATTTTATATACAGGATGGATAGCAAGTCACAGGATATGTATATGCCTGATCTAAGCTCATTATTTGGGTCAGAACAATTGCTAAAATGACAGCTAAACCTATGTAAAACAGTCACTTAACAGTAGTATTAGCATCAAAGCTCAAGGTGTATTTTCTAAGAGAAAACAAGGTATATTTTCTAAGAGACGCACCCTCATTTTTTTCTAAAGCAGATAACATGCAAAGGCCTAAAGAGTGTTAGCAGATTAACTTTATTTTTCTCCTAGGAGCAGTTATAAAATCATTCCAGCCTGTTCTCAAGTTTATCTTGAACTACGTTATACTGTTGAATGCCTTTCTTCCCAAGTGTGGGTCTTCATAACTAGTAGAACAAGGATAAGTACCCAAGAGTATGAAATATATGCTTGTGAATTGACTGCTTCCACATTGCTGCCATGACGTAAGTGAGGTCATCTGCTAAATCTAATGTATAGGCAAACCTCGTGGATGGCACCATCATCATCAATGCTAAATAAATGGCAGTTAAATACAATACACTGTCCTATATGCCTCGTATACATCTACGTGTGTATAATTATATATTAGAAACTGAGGCTCAGAAAGGTGAATTAATTTGTACAAGATCTCACAGTCATAAATTCTAGACTCAGGATTTAAGTGCAGACATATTCGAAGTCAACACCCATGTTCTTTGCATTAGGACATGCTGCTTTAAATAAGTGACTTACAGAACAGTTGTTAGGGTTATGTCCTGACATAACTGTACTTGTTTCTCCAAGCCTTTCCGTATATTTTGGTCTCTGACTGACTGATAAAACTACCTCTTCTCAGAATCCCTCTTCAAAACAGCAACAATGCACTGGGCTATCAAATGTCACTTTGCAAATTCCAAGCTGAGAATATGACTGAATGTATGCCACCCGCATCATAAAAACCCAACCTATGGAACAACACCCCAAACGGTTGATTCTCAGTCATGCATCGTGTTTTGAAGACAGTGATTAATGGTGAACTATTAAAATAAACTTATTTTATAGGACATAATACAGGCATTACAGAGAATTTTTTTAACATCTTTATTGGAGTATAATTGCTTTACAATGGTGTGTTAGTTTCTGCTTTATAACAAAGTGAATCAGTTATACATATACATATGTTTCCATATCTCTTCCCTGCCTCCCTCCCACCCTCCCTATCCCACCCCTCTAGTTGGTCACAAACCACCGAGCTGATTTCCCTGTGCTATGCGGCTGCTTCCCACTAGCTATCTATTTTATATTTGGTAGTGTATATATGTCCATGCCACTCTCTCACTTTGTCACAGCTTACCCTTCCCCCTCTCCATATCCTCAAGTCCATTCTCTAGTAGGTCTGTGTCTTTATTCCCGTCTTGCCCCTAGGTTCTTCATGATCTTCTTTTTTTTCTTAGATTCCATATATATGTGTTAGCATACGGTATTTCTTTTTCTCTTTCTGACTTACCTCACTCTGTATGACAGACTCTAGGTCCATCCACCTCACTACAAATAACTCAATTTCGTTTCTTTTTATGGCTGAGGAATATTCCATTGTATATACGTGCCACCTCTTCTTTATCCATTCATCTGTCGATGGACACTTAGGTTGCTTCCATGTCCTGGCTATTGTAAATAGAGCTGCAATGAACATTATGGTACATGACTCTTTTTGAATTCTGGTTTTCTCAGAGTATATGCCCAGTAGTGGGATTGCTGGGTCATATGGTAGTTCTATTTGTAGTTTTTTAAGGAACCTCCATACTGTTCTCCATGGTGGCTGTATCAATTTACATTCCCACCAACAGTGCAAGAGGGTTCCCTTTTCTCCACACCCTCTCCAGCATTTATTGTTTCTAGATTTTTTGATGATGGCCATTCTGACTGGTGTGAGGTGATATCTCATTGTAGTTTTGATTTGCATTTCCCTAATGATTGATGATGTTGAGCATTCTTTCATGTGTTTGTTGGCAGTCTGTATATCTTCTTTGGAGAAATGTCTATTTAGGTCTTCTGCCCATTTTTGGATTGGGTTGTTTGTTTTTTTGATATTGAGCTGCATGAGCTGCTTGTAAATTTTGGAGATGAATCCTTCGTCAGTTGCTTTATTTGCAAATAGTTTCTCCCATTCTGAGGGTTGTCTTTTGGTCTTGTTTATGGTTTCCTTTGCTGTGCAAAAGCTTTTAAGTTTCATTAGGTCCCATTTGTTTATTTTTGTTTTTATTTCCATTACTCTAGGAGGTGGGTCAAAAAGGATCTTGCTGTGATTTATGTCATAGAGTGTTCTGCCTATGTTTTCCTCTAAGAGTTTGATAGTTTCTGGCCTTACATTTAGGTCTTTAATCCATTTTGAGTTTATTTTTGTGTATGGTGTTAGGGAGTGTTCTAATCTCATCCTTTTACATGTACCTGTCCAGTTTTCCCAGCGCCACTTATTGAAGAGGCTGTCTTTTCTCCACTGTATATTCTTGCCTCCTTTATCAAAGATAAGGTGACCATATGTGCGTGGGTTTATCTCTGGGCTTTCTATCTTGTTCCATTGATCTATATTTCTGTTTTTGTGCCAGTACCATACTGTCTTGATTACTGTAGCTTTGTAGTATAGTCTGAAGTCAGGGAGCCTGATTCCTCCAGCTCCATTTTTCATTCTCAAGGTTGCTTTGGCTATTTGGGGGTCTTCTGTGTTTCCATACAAATTATGAAATTTTTTGTTCTAGTTCTGTGAAAAATGCCAGTGGTAGTTTGATAGGGATTGCATTGAATCTGTAGATTGCTTTGGGTAGTACAGTCATTTTCACAATGTTGATTCTTCCAATCCAAGAACACGGTATAGCTCTCCATCTATCTGTATCATCTTTAATTTCTTTCAACAGTGTCTTATAATTTTCTGCATACAGGTCTTTTGTCTCCTTAGGTAGGTTTATTCCTAGGTATTTTATTCTTTTTGTTGCAATGGTAAATGGGAGTGTTTTCTTAATTTCACTTTCAGATTTTTCATCATTATTGTATAGGAATGCCAAAGATTTCTGTGCATTAATTTTGTATCCTGCTACTTTACCAATTACAGAGAATTTGAAAAATACAAAATATAAAAAATTCTAAAAGTCCAATCTACTTTTTTTTTAAACAAATTTATTTTATATATTTATTTTGGGCTGTGTTGGGTCTTCGTTGCTGTGCGCGGGCTTTCTCTAGTTGCGGCGTGCAGGCTTCTCGTTGAGGTGGCTTCTCTTGTTGCGGAGCATGGGCTCTAGGCACTCGGGCTTCAGTAGTTGTGGCTTGCTGGCTCAGTCATCATGGCTCGCGGGCTCTAGAGCACAGGATCAGTAGTTGTGGCGCACGGGCTTAGTTGCTCCGCGGCATGTGGGATCTTCCCGGACCAGGGTTCGAACCCGTGTCCCTTGCATTGGCAGGTGGATTCTTAACCACTGTGCCGTCAGGGAAGCCCATTAAAGTCTAATCTACTTTTATCTTTAATATATTATGAAGGATTATAAAGCACTTCAAGGAAAAATATATTTTGAGGAAAAAATGGGAGTAAATCATGTAAACTTTTCTCAGTACCCCCAAATTTTTACCATCAATCTGGACTATCAGTTGTGTCTGAAAAATATGGTTCCCACTGCCTGTTTTAGTAAAGGAAGCTTTATTGGAACACAGCCATGCTCACTTGTTTACATACTGTCTTTTTCACTAATACAGTGGAAGTGAATAGTTTCAACAGAGCTTATATGACACACGCAAAGCCTAACATATTTACTGTCTTGCCCTTTACAGAAAACATTTGCCCACCCCGATCTAGATGAGCATCAATTCATTAAAAAAAATTGTTGAATTCCTACTGTGTGCAACAGACTATACTAGAAAATATAATATAGATGTGAAAGATAGAGTTCTAATTCACTGTCTTTTACAAATATGGAAGAGCTGAGTCCTTCAAAGTTCAAGTAACTTTCTAAAAGAAGCGTGCTACCTAGGGGCCACAGTTGAATGCCACGGAGACCAGTCAAGTTCTTTTCAGCTATCCAGTTCTGCAGTCAAGATGCTTATGGAATAACCTACAACTTGTGTAGTTACATGACAATTTATCTCATGCCTAAAGGATCATCAAAAGGTTTAAAGAAAAACACAACAGGAATAAAGTAAAGGGGTCCCCATTCCACACTGAGCTCAGTTAAAAAGAACAAAATTCAGCAGAGGGTACAATGAAGATACTCCACAATTTGCAGATTAAGTCTCCTTATTAAGAAACCTGAGGGCCATCCACCCAATAGAAAGTTTCCAGACTGTGTTTTTAGCTAACATGGGTGTGCATGAAGCATTTGCTCATATCATACCTAGAGTATCACATGGTTCGTTCTTCCAGGAACAGATATCAAATCCCGTGAGTAAGATGGCGTGGTCATGCCTCTTCCCATTCTTTCCAATGAGGGCAGACTGCCACTGACAAAAACTATTCAGAGATTGGTCTGCATGATGGTTGATCAATAATCCTCCCTATGGGAAACCCACACAAATTAAAGTGTGAATTTGTCACAGAGATGAGAATGTTACATCATTCCATTTGTACAGGCAAACACAGAAGCATCTTGTTTCTGGGGGAAGGGTCAGCAGAGGAAAACATTTGAGCTAAGGCTGGACATACTGGTGTTAAAAAAAAAAACTAAAAATATTTTGGGTAAATGCTCACAGTATTGATAGTTACTACAGAGTTTCAGTAGTGTGCTTTATGACCAACCGTGTTTCCACAACAAATAAACTGGCATCAGTTAGAAACACCTTTGTTCATCTCACGCTGGTACCATATTTATAGAACTGTTATTACTTTTAGAACATAATTATTAATTAATGGGGATAAAGTTCCATGGCTTCTTCAACAAAGCATGAGGACGGTACTGACCATAGCTTGTTTACCCCTATGTCAAAATTTCCAGCCAAGGGCTCGGCACATCATAGGTTACAATCCATCAACCAATAAAATGAAAGCTCGCTGAATGGATGAAGAAACAAATAGCCACAATATTCTAAAGAATAAGAAAGGACTTAGTCTTCAAATAATTTTTATCAAAATGTTTTCTCAGAACTATTGACTTGGGTCAAATTGAGGGTTTTTAGGCAAAATCTTTAATTATCAGTGAATTAGGAGGTTGCTGTCTTTGAGTCCTTGGGCAAAGTGTGAGTGGTAAGTTAGACAGAAGGGTCTCCCGAACAACACACACCTTTTCTGCCCTTCCAAAATTCTAAGAATAATTTGATACGTTGTTAACCTCTGTAGCGCTATAGACCTGGGCAGTTAGGTTCATTTTTGTCTGGTCTCTGACTCTCTGCTTTGTCCATTCATTACTGGAGTTACAGATGGAGAGGAAAAGCCTCAGGGGACTTAAAAATAGTTGTATTGGTAATCCCCACCTCAGAAAATATAGTTTCAACATCAAAATGCTACAAAGCAGTAGGCGCCATGCAACTTAACACTTTATTATATGTTCTGTCTTGCATCTCACTGTTAGCAGGTCAAGGGCAGTTAAATATTCCTTGTTCAGTTTCTGTAGTACCTAAGGTGGTTGGTTTTGGGAGACAGTAGGTTTACCACCAGAATTTTCAGATGACTTATTTCCAGTATATTTTCAAAATACCCTCTGTACCTACCCAGCATCTCCAACTTGCAAAATCCAGCTAACTCTTAAAGCTCTTACCAAATGCACTTTCCTTGTGAAGCTTCCATAATATTTATATAACGTAATATCCATACTTTACTTTTGTATTCATATTATATATGCACATTTAATCATATTGGATATCACCGTATATTGAAAAATATATATTGCATATATATTGTATGTTTATATATAAATAATTATTTTGTGATGTTTCAGTATTTAAATGCACAACCCTATTAGATTGTACTTTCCTTGAGGGTAATTTGAAATTTTCCAATTTGAATTTCTAATGACAATGACATGGGTTGGCACATAGTAGGTGTTCAATAAGTGTATTCTGAATGGCAGGATGAATGATGAAGTAAATGAAGTTTGGCACTTACAGGTTCTTGTTCCAGAAGAATGAGGCTGACTACAACAATGTTTATATCACTTCCAATGGTCCCATCTTTAAAGAGGCTGGAAACCTGTTGGAACAAATTGAAATCAAACAAAAGTAAAAGAAACAAAATTTGAAAATTTCCGAAACTGCCAGGGGAGATCAGACATATATATAAGCATGTATGTTTTGATTTTACCAAATACATGTAGGTATGAAGCCAATTTCCTCCAAATTTAATTTTTTTCAATAAAATCATGTGGCTACACCTGCTATTCAACCCATGCGAGGGAATTCCATGATTTTTAGCTATCTTGGAGAGGCAGGGGGTTGGGGTCCTGACAATCTCTCTTACCATGTTCATGACCGTGAGAATGTACGTGGTGACATTGGCCTTGCCATGCTTTTCCACCATTTTCTTATCTGCTACCACAAGGGTTTCCACGTTTAGGCCTTTGTGTGACTTTCCAGCTGATCTTCTGGGCCGCCCTGTGCTCCCGTATTCATCAAACATGAGATAGGTATCCTCTGTGGGAGGCTTAGGGGCATCTACAAGGAACAGAAGAGCATTTGGAGGGCTATCAGCAGAGATCATCCAGGGGACACAGACAGAAATCTAAACAAGGGGAGGACAGAGACCATGTAACCAACACTTCACTCATCTCCTGATAAATGATGCCACTGGTACCTGTCCTGGGGCTAAGGACCTAATCTATGGTCAAGAGAGATTCTGTCAAAAGAAGGCTGGTTGGATGGATGGATGGATGGATGGATGGATGGATGGATGGATGGATGGACGGATGGACAAATGGATTCAGTAACTCAAAAATGTTCTTCTAAAGAGTCAAAGAAAACAAGCTACAATTCTGGTTGGAAGAGTGGGTCAAGAAAAATCAGTATTGTGGGAAGGAAATGCTCATTTTATTTTATTGTCAAGAAACTGCAGAAACAAGACATTATCCTTTGCTTCTGAATTCATTATCACACTTTGTATATTATTTTCTAAATAAAATTTAGAAATATGTATCCTGTAGAACACTGCCCATGTTCTCGTTTCATCAACACAAACTTTAATGTAGCACAAAATAAGTGGTCAATAAGGGCTCTTTGACCTGATATTAATTTAGCTGCTGGGGAGACAGCATAGTCAGAAGTGATATTTAAAATTAATACTTTGTAACAGATAAGGTGCAGGCATGGATACTGGCCACAGTCTCTGAGCAGAGACCCGGAAGTACCCGTTGGATTAAGCACGACCCCTTTAGTTAATGGGCTGTGACAGATCCAAGGGTTGCTGGGAAGGAAAACGCATTTGAAAAGCTCAGGACAGTACGTACTACTAATATAGATATATTTTAATACTTGAACAACTGGTATAGTCATTATAGTGAAGTCAACGCTCCCCAGAGAGAAATTAAAACATCAAATCATTGAGAGTTAGAGTTAAAACCTCAAGTACGCCATTTTGATAAATGACTCTGAGTTTGTTTCCTCATCAATGAAAAGAGTATAATATCCAACCATAAGTTTGCTCTAAAGATTAGCTTTTACATCTCATATCAAATACATATCACTGCCACTATAAATATCATTACTATCATTAATTAATGCCACTACTAGTATAAAATTCATGCCAAATAGATGTTCTTTAAAAAGGATGTTTCAGTTACACCCAAATCCCCAAAACGAATTAAAATGGTAGAAAGTGTCTTGCATTTTCCTCCTGATCGGCACGGCAGGGATACCACTTCCTCTTCTCCGTGGATATCACCTGGCTGCTCTGTCCAACTGGCTAGTCATGTGCTGCTTACGGCTCCTGAGACTTTGAAATGGGGCTGGCGCCACTGAAGGAACCAAATTTTTAATTTTATTGAATTTTTATTCATTTTGTTTTACACTTAAAAAGTAATATTTGTTTCAGCTGTTGAAAACCTTAAGCATATTTGGAACAGTCTGACTATGTAAGTCTACTTTTAAACTTGAAATTTTATGAAATCGAGATACAGATGAAGTATTTCTGGTGAGAATTTATTGTCTGATTTGAAATTGTTCTCGAAGTGTTAAATACATAGATTTCCAAAACTTCATATGAAAAAAGAATATAAAATACTTCATTTTAATTTGTTTTCATTGATTATATTGATGACATGTTGAGATATTTTGTATATATTGTGTTAAATATATTATTAATATTAATTTACCCATTTAAACATTTTTTAATGTGGGATTTAAAAAATGTAAAATTACATTTGGGGCAGGTGTTATATTTCTATTGGACACTGCTGGTTTGAAAAATGCAGACGGTTGGGCCCGGGTCACAAATCAAGTCCAAGGGTCCTTATGTTTCATCGCCACCTCCAATCAGGTGCCAGTATTCTTGTTAACTGGGAAGTCTTTCCCTCAAATCCTCAAAAGGAACACCCAACCGCACCTGGGAATTCACCTCTGATTTCTTTCATCATTTGGAAGACTGGGTCCTTTTCTCACGGGTACAGAAACTAAAATAACATTGGGACCTTCGATTAAAAAGTAAAAGATGTTAAAAGAGGAAAATAAATCTTTCTAGTTTAACTTAGAAAAAATGATCACCCAGTTTTTGTCTGACAGGGATGATTTATGGTTCATCTCCAAGATTAATTTCAGTGGGGGCTTAGTGTAGCCCAATTTTAACCTGCAAAGTCAGCACACCCAATGGCACTTGGGAAAACCTGTCGAGGGCCCAGAGAGGAACAGAACAAGAAAAAGTTTCCTTACATACATTTCTTGCGTCGTCCACAAAAATGCTGCTTTTGCAACCTTCCGTGGTGATGTCTTCTTTCTGGACTCCAAGATGTGTGGGGAGTGCGACTTGGGGGGTGACCAGCAGAGTTCCCGCTGGAGCTCAGGTAGCCATGGCAACGCTGGACCTTCTCCTCCGCTGTCCTTTTGTATAGCACGTGAGGATGGTGGCCTGCAGGGGAGCTGTAGTTGTGTTCCTGGGCCAGGAGCTGAGGTAATGGCGAGATGAGGAATTCATTTTTTCGTGTCCTTATGAGACCTGACTAAAAAGCCAAACACAAAGAAAACATTAAGGATACCACGCATCCCTTTTTTGATGTGTTCATTTCCAGCAACTGTTTATCGGCTTCTTCCCATATGCAGGCACTGTGCTAAATGCTTGGTGTGTATCATGTCGTTTTATTTGCACCATGAGCAGTGGCAACTGTTATTACCCCCATTTTACAGATGAGAAAACTTAGGCTAAGATAGTAAGTAGGAAAGCTAGTACTGGCACCCAGAATTCTCCACCTACTGGAGCAGGACTGTTAATTACTACTCCAGGCTGCCAGCCTTGATGTTTGGGACTCAAGGGCTAAGCCATGTAACATCCTGGGAGTCTCCACATCTAGGACATGGCAGACACTGTGGTAAACACAGGACAGAGTGATGAACTGAAAAACAGCCCCACCCTGAAAGAGCTTATAGTGTACGCAGTGAAAACAAAGACATTCCATCTTGATTTCATAAGCGCTCGACAAAAGAAGTAGCAAGGATTGCAAAGTGAGAGATTATCACTTATCTCCAAGTAGAGGTCTGGGGAATCCAATGGGTTGCACCATCACGAAGAGACATATCTGCTAAACTGAGAAGAAAGAGGGGACTGGGGCGAGCCCATCCAATCACAACGTCACTTTCAGGCTCATGGCACAATACGTCTATCTTTGTACCTGATATTTTGGCCACAGCACACCCCTGCCTTGTCACCTGCACGCTTCGTGCTCTCTCTTCTCTGCATTTGGCTTAGAATTTCCCTGATCTCCAGGCGCTGCTATGGAAAGTGTAGTCTGTGGACCAGCAGCTCCGGCCTCAGCCGGGGGTCTGGTTAGAAATGTAGACTCTTAGGTCTCTCCCCAGAGCTGCGGACTCAGTATCTACATTTTATGTAGATCCCGGGTGATCTGCCCGTTAACGTTTGCAAAGCACTGACATAGGCCAGCAATTCTTAAACTTTGCTGAACATAGGAAACGTCTGCAGATCTGAATACACACACACACACACACACACACACACACACAGAGTCACTCACTCCCAGACAGAATCCCATACCATCAAAAACCGAATCTCTTGTGACTCACGTATCACAATTTTTTTTAACTGCTCCAAGGATGACACCAAAGTACAGAGTTTGTGACCCAGTGCTTCAGGTCCCACCTTCTTCATGTGCAAAATGGGCAGAATTCTTCCTGCCCTGACCACCTTTCAAGGGGAGATAAAATAACCATTGCAGAAGCCCTTTAAACACTCTCAACCCCAGCAGTTTGGATGACTGACAATAATGAGTGAGTGAATCAACCCACATTCACTGAGCGCCAGCGACGTGCCAGGCATTCAGGTAACTGCGAGCACATAGCTGTGCAGGACATACGCACACAGCATGCAGTTTACCAGGGAGCCAGACACATAAATATTCAAGGACGTAAGGGGGTGTCAGGGTGAGGGCAGGTTACCAAGGGAACACAGAAGCGTGTGTGGGGTGGATGGGTGGCATCAGAGGGGCTGTCCCCAGACCTTATTTTAACCCTCTGTCATGATTCAGTTTCTCACTCCTAAAAGGAGTCCCAGAATGTGTGATGTGGTCCTGATTTTCCTTCCACTTCAGAAGTCGGCTGCCTTCTTAAAGACTGTCTTGTGAGGACTTCCCTGGCGGCCCAGTAGTTAAGACGTCGCGCTTCCACTGCAGCGGTCGCGGGTTCGATCCTTGGTCGGGGAACTAAGACCCTGCATGCCTCGTGGTGTGGCCAAACCCGCCCCCCCCCAAAAAAAAACCAAGCCAAAACAAAACAAAACAAACAAACAAACAAACCAAAGACTGTCTTATGGTCTGCAGCACCAGCCTGATGCTTTCCTGCGTTCAGCAAACACACTGAGCATCTAATTCACAGCCCTGTTCTAGGCACTGGCACAAAGAGGCACAAAGTCATGAAGCAGTTCACATTCCTGCTGTCATAGAGATGATGGGAGAATCAACTGGCAACAAAAATTTAAAGAAGTAATATCTCACAATCCCAGAAATCCTGCCCACCCACCGTACCTTAGGTTGTATCTCAGAGCAGCCCGTCCCCCCCACCAGCCCAGTGCCAGGCTGGCAGATACTTTCATCCTTCATTTGGACACTTGCTATTGAATCTTCCAAATCCCCCAGCTTCTCCAATATGGTCTCCTGACATTGGCCAGTGTCCTCGGCCAACATGAATCAACTCACTTCACGCGCCCTGGTATTCATCTCAAATACGAATCCCTTTTCCTGGCCCACGAATCTCTCCACCATCTGCTTACTTTGGAGCCTGGCAGCTGTGTCTGTCCCCTCTCCTTCATACCATCCTGAATAGGACATGTCTTTGACTTTTTCTTTTCTTTTTTGGCTGTGTTGGGTCTTTGTTGCTGCGCGCAGGCTTCCTCTAGTTGCGGCGAGCGGGGGCTACTCTTGGTTGTGGTGCGCAGACTTCTCACTGTGGCGGCTTCTCTTGTGGAGCACGGTCTCTAGGCGCACAGGCTTCAGTAGTTGTGGCACACAGGCTCAGTAGCTGTGGCGCAAGGGCTTAGCTGCTCCGCGGCACATGTGATCTTCCTGGACCAGGGATCAAACCCGTGTCCCCTGCATTGGCAGACGGATTCTTAAGCACTGCGCCACCAGGGAAGCCCCAGAGCATTTACTTTTATAAGGGAAAAGTCCATGTGTCGGGGGCCTCCCTCTTTTACCAGGAAGGAGAGGTTGACTAAAACTCTAGAAATTCTTACCAACTGAGAAGTTTCCGCCTTAAATCTGCATCTGCGTAACAGCCATACCCTTGTTTACTGGGCTTTGCCTGATAGGCTCCCATAGCTGGAGATGGTATTTAAGGGGGCGGGGCATGCTTTCGGCCTTTTGGGGGAGTTATTCAGCTTGCCTGGGCATCTCCCATGCACACAGGAGGTATACTTGTTATTAAACGTCTATTTGTTTTCTCCTGTTAATCTCTCCTTTATTACAGTTGGGGGCGTGGTCTCAGCCAAGAACCTAAAAGAGTAAAGAGAAAATTCCTTTCCTAGCCTACACACTCTTTTTTTTTTCCTTAACATCTTTTTGGAGTATAATTGCTTTACAATGGCGCGTTAGTTTCTGCTGTTTAACAGAGTGAATTAGCTATACATATGCATATATCCTCATATCTCCTCCCTCTCGCGTCTCCCTCCCACCCTCCCTATCCCACCCCTCTAGGTGGTCACAAAGCACCGAGCTGATCTCCCCGTGCTATGCGGCTGCTTCCCACTAGCTATCTATTTTACATTTGGTCGTGTATATATGTCCATGCCACTCTCTCACTTCGTCCCAGCTTCCCCTTCCCCCTCCCCGTGTCCTCAAGTCCATTCTCTACGTCTGCGTCTTCATTCCTTGCCTACACACTCTTAACCGAGTTCACACACACTTTTCCATTCCTCTGCCAACTTCTTCCTCCACAGGCTCACTTGCTTGGCCTTCTGACGCTCTTTGCTTCGTCTTCGATTCAATACCATCTTCCCAGAGAGACAGGACTCAGGATGCTGCTGAAAACTACTCTCTCCACTTCCCATATTTCAGGCCACAGTTTATTTGCTGTGTGTCCTACTTCAATGAAGCAAACAACGAAAATGCAAACTTCCCACCACGTCTGACGTCCAGTTTAAACGTCCAGTTGTACACTGGCATCCCTGGTGTGTGCCACACATCACCAACCAATAAATAACTGGCTATCATCCTACATACATTTGTGGAATAAGTGAACTGAAGAATCTCAGAGTGGAGGGGATGCTGAGGGTGGGCATGCCAGCACTCCCCTCCCTTTCCAGGCAGGGAAACCAGAACTGGGAAGCGACACGTTCAAATTCATGAAAACCTTGAACTCTTTCTATATTACAGATTTTGTAAGCAGATCGGTTATGGGGTCCCTGGAGAAAGAGAACCAGGCATGGCTTTCTTGACACAAGAGAAGCCATTTTGGCCTAAGCCATTTTGTGATCTAAGCCTGGCCACCATGCTTGCCCTTGAACAGGTTTCAGCAGCCAATGATCTTAAGGGAACAAAGGAATGCGGGAACAGAGGAAAGGCAGTCAAGTAACAGTGCAGCGATAAAGCAGAGTCCTAGTTCCTCCTCAAGGGGATATACGTAATTTTTGTCTTTGAGTTCTGCAGGAACTAAGACCCCAACTCAGGTGGAGGATGGAATGATGACGTTGACCCTCCTGACTGGAATCAACTAAAGCTCGCACTCTGTCGACCCTGGCCCCCAATTCCGTGCTGAAGCCCCTTCATGAATACGCATGTACCCGGAGCTTCAAACTGCCCCAGTTGTGCTGTTCGGGGAGATGGTGCTCTGGGGAGCAGCATCTTTTCCAGTGTTCTGCTTACTTGCTGCAGGTAGTAACACCCCTTCGCTTGGTTGTGTCTATTGGCTGGACACCCACCAAGAGGCGAATCCAGTTTTGGGGTAACAGTGTGAAGGCAGGAGCCCTCCCTGTAATACCTTAGTTAAACTTCACAGCCACCCTGTGAGCGACTCTCTGCTGGGAGCCCAGGTAGGATTCAGGCCCCCTTTCCCTGAGCAGGGCCCTCACATCTAAGCCCGGCCTCCCAGTGCCCTCACCTCGCCAAGCTGCGGGAAGACAAAAGACCCCATTTACAATCCCCAGCAGACAGAGTGAACAGTTAAAGGGAAAAAAATAAAAAATAAATAGGGAATTATCCATGAAAGCTCTGCAGCCTTGCTAACTTCCTCACTTGGTTAAACTCATATCAACGGCTTAAGCCACTCAACTGCCTTAACTGGACTAACCGGTTTAGACGCTTTCTCTTTTCTCGGTATTTCTGGAGAACCTTAGGCAATTCAAATGCAGAGTGACAACTTCTGCATCAAGAAAGCAATAAAAAAAAAATGGGCATCTTATATTGGGACAACACATGGGGCCCAAACAATCCTTTTTATTACAGTTTAGGGCAACAAGGACAAAGCTTCAGAACAATTCTTTACAGCAAAACCAGCATTTTACAGGGCTGGATATTATGGAAGAAAAATCTTCTTTTGGGGGGTTTAGTTTGATGGAAAACAGTGGAGTCTAACCAAAAATACATTTTATAGTTTAAAAATATAAACCCAGTACCTCTAAAAGGAGCCATCTGTTTAACTGTAGAATGTATGAAGCGTTTTGAGTGACTGAACACAGGTGACATTCTGACAAAATGTGGCTTGGAAGATGGATCTGTGGTCCCATGGGCTTCCAACTGAATGGGAGAAGCAGGGATGAAACAAGTAATGATCACAACTGGGTAGGAAATATTCCTTTGTGTCAAGTATGAAGGAAAACAAGCAGGGTTCTACGAGAGAAAATAACAGAAAGAGTGAGGGGAGAGGGGAGACTGATTTTGGAAGGTTTTTAGGAAAAAAATTTCTTTATTGAAATATAGTTGATTCACAGTGCTTCAGGTATACAGCAAAGTGATTCAGTTATATACACACACTCACTCATACATATGTACATACATATCCTTACCATGTTCTTTTCTATTATGGTTTATTATAGCAGATTAAATATGGTTCCCTGGGCTATATAGTAGGACCTTGTTGTTTATCTATTTTATATATAGTAGTGTGTATCTGCTAATCCCAAACTCCTAATTTATCCCTCCCCCACCCCCTTTCCCCTTCGGTAACCATAAGTTTGTTATCGGAAGTTTTTTGTTTGTTTTTTTTTTTTGTGGTACGTGGGCCTCTCACTGTTATGGCCTCTCCCATTGCAGAGCACAGGTTCTGGAAGCGAAAGCTCAGCGGCCATGGCTCACGGGCCCAGCCGCTCCGCGGCATGTGGGATCTTCCCGGACCGGGGCACGAACCCGCGTCCCCTGCATCGGCAGGCGGACTCTCAACCACTGCGCCACCAGGGAAGCCCTGTTTTTGGAAGTTTTTTTGAGGACAGGTATTTTCACAGAGACCAGAAGCCCTTTCCTGGCTCATGCAGGGGGAACCTAGAAAGAACTATGAGGTGGACACAGCTCAGAACTGAGGACAGGAGAAGCTGGCCAGGCAGAGGAGGCTGGTGGAGACCTAGAGGTCCGCTCAGCAGAGGCTGCAGCGTGAGGACACCCTTAGGCGTCCACTAGGCTAGAAGGACAGGAAAGGCCCCAGGTCCATGGAGATGTGGATGCAATAAGCTGAGAGCTGCTCCCAGCTCCCCTTCTGGACCGAATATGGTTCCCACGTGTTCAACCTTTTCTATCAATATGGTTCAATCTCTTCCAATCAATATGGTTCAAT
The DNA here is from genome assembly GCF_059928025.1 of Delphinapterus leucas. Taxonomy (NCBI): domain Eukaryota; kingdom Metazoa; phylum Chordata; class Mammalia; order Artiodactyla; family Monodontidae; genus Delphinapterus; species Delphinapterus leucas. Next base: position 50,521,930 of record NC_143148.1, read on the forward strand.
CTCTTCCAGTTTGAAGACCTAGAAATTCAGTCCTGTAGTTCAGCTGCTAAGTTTAAAAATTCAATGGATAATGACCAAGAGTCAATAATATGTTCAGATCAGATTTTTTCCATTTTATACTTTTAAAAAGGAGATACTGTAAGAGAATATGTTTTATTTGTTAGCAGTTGTTTCCTATTTTAGATTTCAATGGCCTAAATTTTTCTCAAAGGACTCATGTCAGGTACAAATCAGACTTCAAGAAATTTCCCTCAATTTCCATTTAAAACTCCCGCCCTATAGGTCATATTTGAACTCTATCAAAGGCTTTAGATTTAACAGAAAAATGGAGACTGCAGATTCTAGAAACAGTTGATGAATTAAGTGCTGGTATGAAGGCACAATTTTTTTAAGAAGTTCGGAGTTGGGCTTCCCTGGTGGCGCAGTGGTTGAGAGTCTGCCTGCTGATGCAGGCGACGCGGGTTCGTGCCCCGGTCCGGGAAGATCCCACATGCCGTGGAGCGGCTGGGCCCGTGAGCCATGGCCGCTGAGCCTGCGCGTCCGGAGCCTGTGCTCCGCAACGGGAGAGGCCACAGCGGTGAGAGGCCCGCGTACCGCCAAAAAAAAAAAAAAATGTTAGGAGTGAATAGCCTTAAAGATCAAAGAAAATTAGGACAAGACAAGCTCCCTGAAAGCAGGGTCTGTGTGTTACGTGACTTGTATCCCAACACTTACACACATTAAATAATCAAAAACCAAAGACTTAATGGGTTAATGAGGTTTGTTAAAAATGAAGCAGAACTTCAAATGAAATAATAATTGAAAAAGAACTCCACAGGCAGTATCATTAATCTATTTCTATTTTTAGTAAGGACTAACTGACAGAACAACAAAGTAGCCCCCATGAGGCTGGCTGGAGAAGTAATGGCAAAGACATATATTTGCGCTTATCAATAATCAAATTATTTTTCACTTAAAAAATTTTTAACGTATCTCCAGCTACAGCCACATAAAAATACTGACTTCATTGAAGACATCACTTTCTTTTACGACAACATGGATGGACCTAGAGGGTATTATGCTAAGTGAGATAAGTCAGATAGAGAAAGACAAACACCGTATGGTCTCACTTATATGTGAAATCTGAAAAACAAATGAACAAACATAATACAACAGAAACAGAGTCACAAATACAGAGGACAGGTGGTTGCCAAGCGGAGGGGGAGAGAACTATGTGAGGGCTATTAAGAGGCACAGACTTCCAGTTACTAAATAAATGAGTTGTGGGTATGAAAAGTACACTCTGGGGAATATATAGTCAATAATTATGTAATATCTTTGTATAGTGAGGGACAATAACTAGTCTTATTGTGCTGATCATTTTGAAATGTATAGAAATACTGAATCACTGTTGTGCACCAGGAACTAACATAGTGTTGTAGGTCAATTTTACTTCAAAAACAAATTCATAAAGAAAGAGATCCAATGAGTGGTTACCAGAGGCAAGGGGTTGGCGGGAGGAAGAACTGGATGAAGGCTGTCAAAAGGTACAAACTTCCAGTTATAAGATAAATAGGTACCAGGGATGTAATGTACAACATATAAATATAATTAACACTGCTGTATGTTATATATGAAAATTGTTGAGAGTAAATCTGAAGAGTTCTCATCACAAAGGAAAAATCTTTCTCTATTTCTCTAATTTTGTATCTATATGAGATGATAGATGTTCACTAAACTTACTGTGGTAATCATTTCATGATGTATTAAGTCGAACCATTATGGTTTACACTTTAAACTTATGCAGTTCTGTATGTCAATTATATCTCAATAAAACTGGCAGGAAAAAAATAAACAACTACTTTAACTCCCAGTGGGATGGGAGGTGAAGACATCACATTCTTACAAAAAAAAACCAAAAAAAACCACCCCACTCTTTTGTCTAAATAATAGTACTAAATAATAATTAATTTGTTGTCCAACATATATGAGGACATTCCAAAGGAGAAATCTCAGTTCAGAATAAGCAAAAAGCTTAAGAAATGTCATCAGTATGAAACAAAATTCCACCGCCCAGAGATTCGGGAAGGAGAAAAAGAAAGCATCAGAGAAATGAAAGACCAGGAAGTAAGGAAAAGTCCGAGAAAGACTTTAACTGAGGAAAACCATCGGCAATAGAATATTTTAGGATTTTGCGAAGAAGTAACAAATATTATCAAGGTAAAATGGAATGGTACAAGGACAATGCATTAAGGGAAGCACTCAATATAAAAATGAAAGAGTTTAGAGGTAAAATTTAAGCTCTGCTGCTTGGTAGCTGGGCTTAAGCACTCTGAACTTCTGTTTGCTTTTATCCCCCTTCTTTTTCCCATCTGTGAAATGGGAATAAAAGTATCCCTACCTTGGGGGTTTCTCATTGGTTAAATAAATGAATATTTATCAGGTACTGTGCTTAGCTGTGTATTGCTCAGTAAATGCTAACATAAAAAATAGAGCCATAACGACTGTTAAAAAGAAAATTAGGGACTTGAGAGTATATTAAAAAACAAACAAACAAAACAGGTTCCAGGTGAAAAACATGTGGAACCATTTCTAGTCCCATGATCAGAGAAGAGACAAAATCTGATAAAATTTTGCCAAGAGCATGTGGACCCTGATAACATCCTCAGTTCTCTATAAAGTATGTAATTCTAAGAAACGGAAATCGAATTTTTTGCCATATGCATCTACACATGCAGAGCTGGATTAACAGACAACAGGCCCTTACACGTGGAATGTGTGTTCAGGATTCCCTATTACCGTCAAAGGGGGAAAAGAATCTCATATGCTGGGAGAAAAAAACCAAAAATATGTATGTCAACCAAAATCTAGCATTTCTCATCCATTCATTGATGTTAATATGAACATCAATGGGACTCACACTACAAATACGATTTAGAAGGGAATTTATGTTTTCCAGAGTCATATACATGGTGATCTTTCTTCAAAAAACTGTAAAGCCCAGTCCATAAAAATTTAATCAGATACCATCAATATCCCCAAATTCCTCACAGCCTGGTGAGAGAGGAGGGGGTATGATGCTAATAAGAGCCACAGCGTATTTTCAGTCCTGTGATGGTTAAGTGCCCCTTTCAGCTTTTCTCTTATCTCCTGAGGAAGTTTACATACCTCTCAAGAACAAACCTCTCATTTTCCAAGTCCCTGATTTGTAAAACGACAATAATAATAGCACTTCCCTTATCGGGTTTTTAGAGAATTAAGTGAGTTAATACTTTTAAAGTGCTAAGAACAGCTCTTGGCAAGAAGACACTCAAAATGTGTTTATTGTTATTATAATTATTATATTTGATCATTTGAGGGAACAGAGCAGAGAAGCCGGGCCTTGTTCTAACAGTGTGTATTAAAATTCTCCCCTTCAATTGGACCTGAAATTCTGGGAAGTGGCATCAGTGTTCTGTTATTGAGAAAAACAGTGAAAGGACTGAACAAGGCTTTAAGACCTGAAAAGAGACATATTAATGAAATTCTTGCAAACATAACTGAAGGTATTTAAAGCCAGAGGTGAAATCATGAATTTTTCTACCTTGGAGAATTGCTGGAATTCTAGGTTTTGGTTTCGACTCGGTGGTTGGTTTTGATGGGGATGGGAAAGAGAGATGGGAAATGAAATCACGGACTGCTCCTCTACAGATCCTTTTTGTGCCCATCAACTTCTCCTCCACAATGTTCTTTAGTTAAATTAAGTCTATGCTTACTCCCTTCTGAAAACCCAACCTCTTACCCACCTGCCCTCCTTGAAAAGAGACAATGTCATGGAGAAAAGGATGCTTTTGATCAGCCTTAAAGACTAGATGGATGGTTGCTGCTGGGAGAAAAAAAAAAAAAAGCAAAGTAGACTTTCTGGAGTATAGGGTAGAATGCACCATAACTGTGGACTAGCGTTCTCACGTTACAAGCTGGCCATCTGTTCACATGGGACAGGTAAGGGCCCACCTCCTCCCAGTGAACACCTGAGCAGATCACTCCAAGCCGTTCAAGAGATGCTCACTGAGCACTATGCCTGTGGTACACGCAGCTGCATCACTGGGCAAAGATGATTTACCCAGGTGACCCCTGACCTCAGCCAGGCAGGTAGAGCCTCCACGTACTCTCAGCCCCTGTGGCTTTCTGAATCACATTGATAATGATGGATTTGAAAAAAGGTCCAAAAATCTTGCTGCAGGAGCTCTTAGAAATGCCCGGTTTTTTTCTTTCCTAGCCAGGGATTGACTACTTCTTCAAATACTCCAGTAGGCTCAAAATAAATTATCCTTTTCTTTCACTTACAGTAACCAAATCTGGCTCCCAAATAATATTAACTAAGACGGCTTTGACCGTATGCAATGGTTTATGCTACTGACTCAAAGAGGAATCGACTCAGCCCCTTTCTTCAAAGCATTTCAACCATAACCATCTTTACTGGTAAAGATTATGCCATTCAAGCAGCTCTAAAGAGATATTCATAACATGCTGATGAAACTTTTTTAGTTGGCAAATTAGAGACCAGAATACACTGGTTCACAACTCAACATGGGGACGAGAGGTGTATGCCGATTCTGTCCAACTCGTCCCTGTGCCCATTCTCAGAAGAGCAAATACCTCTAAGAAACTATTTTTTTAAAACAATTTATAAATATCAAAATGGTTGACATATTTACCCTGGCCTAACTGTATAAATTTTAGTATTAATTTCAAAAAAAATTAAATGCACACATGCTCAAAAACGCACTCAGTTTGTATAAGCAGTCACAATCTACGGTTCAACATTTATAAATTAATCCAAGTGGTTTAAACATGATCCGTAGGTGTTGGGGAGTCTCTCTCCTTCTCTCTCTCTCCACCTTCCTTTACTGCTCCATCTGGAGGAACAGTTCCTGATTTCCTACGTACCAGACTCTGTGCAAAGCATTCTACCTGCAAACTCTCGTCTCACCCCTAGAGCAGTTCTATTTGATGGGTACTTTTATTTACCTCTCGGTATTCCACGGCTGTCTGAGTCCACAGCCTTCCCTCACTCTTAAACACACATCCTGCTAGGAGTCAAGAAAAGTTCCAGAAACGCTGTCATTGAAATTTGCTAGGAGGGCAGAACTTAGATGTTCATACATACACACACACACACACATACACACATATGTGAAGTGATGGATGTATTAATTCAATGAGGGGAATCCTTTGAGTGCATATACAAGTCATGACATTGCATGTTTTAAATATCTTATGTGAATGAAAAATGTTGCCTGCCATGTCAGTAAACAAAGGATGCTGTAGCCATCCAGCCATCACATGACAGCCGCCCCCATGGTGAGCCCTGAGGAAACTCAGGATGGAGGCAAGATGCTCCCCATCTAGCAGTCAGCCACTGCAGCAACCCCCAGTGATACCCCCTGAGGAGACTTGATGAAAAAGCACAGGATGGATGCTGGCCCCAGAGAGCTGAGGTGCACATCAAAGGAAAGATTTCAACGAGCTCAGACTCTTGCATCTTCCCATACATAGAAAAGTGCTGAGTTCCTTAACTCAGGATGTCTGGTTTTCTTTAATTGTCATCTTCTGATGTTCCATCTACCTGGTCTTTGTTGCAAAAACTCCTATATATCCAGGCTCCTCCCTGACCTCTTTGGGACAATCTCTCAGAGCGATCTGAGATGCTGTGTCCCCGGCTTAAGTCCTCAGTTTTGTCCGCCAAATAAAACATAATTCTCAACTTCTGGTTGTGCGATTTTTTTTTCAGTTGATGCTTACGTTTCTATTTGTCAATTATACCTCAATAAAGCTAAATAAGAAAGGAAAAGAAAGATTCCAGAGAGGATATAACTTTCTGCAGGTAGTAGGGTAGCAGCACAAACAACTGACTCTTAAGAACAAAACACTTCCAGGCACGCTTAACCTAGGTCCTAACTCCCTGTCAATTACTTTTTACTTCCATTTCAGAGGGACTTGAAGGACACAGAGAGATGGCCACAAACTCAGACCTTCCAGAAATGCAGGCTGGAAGCTGGAGGCAAGTGGCACTAAAATCAGAGACTCATCCTTTTGGCTTCTCCTCTCCATTTTCACCCCAAAGAGAGGGTGCTGAACGGTGTTCACTGAGAAAGCATCTCCATGGATCCGGAGAAAACTGGCTCAACCTTCAAATGTGGCCTTACTGGACAGGTCTGATCTAGTTCTAATTACACCCTGCAATGCTGTGGTTTGCTCTCTTCTAGTGCACTGCAAGTACTTTGCGAGCAGTGATGGGCTCTTCTGCTTTGCAACAGCTATGTCACACCCTGGACGTCATAGGCAACTCGTACGTCTTTGGGAGAGATCTACACAGAGTAATAAGGAAGAGAAAGCATATCTTCCCAGCCCCTCCGACAGCTAGCTATACCTTGACAATCAACAAGACAGATGTCAAAGCTACATGACCCTTACAAGCAGTGCCATCATGAAGATTTTCTCATCTAGGAAAGACTAAGGTAGGAGCCATCTGACAGCTTTGTGTCACATGATCCTCTGCTCCAGCTCTCTCTCAAGGATCAGATCATTTCAAAGTGAGCTTAAGGAAGGATGTCATTTGGAAAACACGTGACTGCTGTAACGGCTGTTGGTTAATTGTGAGTGACCAAGTAGAGACAGCTAGCATGTCTGGATTTAATAGAAACCAGATGTGCCACAAACTTCACATGGGACCATGCAGCCAGCCTTTCCCCCAGATCATGGGAGGCTTTGGTGCTGTGTCTGCTAATAACAGTCCTCCTCTGTCACATGTCATGTCAGCATCCTCTGGAAGACGGGGGAACGGGATGTGCTAAATGTCTGGGAGGAGATGTTCAGAACTAATATCCAAGTTGCGTTTTTTAATGTCAATTTCAGAATCTAAATTTGGGCTCCCAACCTCACTATCCCATCTTCTTCAAACAGTGTCCTACAGAACGCAGAACTACGCGATTCACAGTGCTGACAACATCGATGTACGAGGGACCTCTGAGCTCCAAACTCTGTCCTTCTGTGTTCTCCCTCCAGCTTAGTCCTGTATCACCCCACGCGGAGAATAAAGCAGTGACCTCCTGTCTCATCTCTCTGTTGGCGGTCCCCACCCTCTTCTGCTCCAAAATTACTCTTCTAAAGCATCACTTTGAACAGGTCACATTCATGCTGTATTATCACAAGATGAGCGCCAGAACAAGAAATGTGGATTTCAAACCACTTTGAAGTCCAGTCCCCGGTAGCCTTTCTATCCATCTTCTACCCTCTTTTACTGAACTCCAGGTACGTTGGCTCCATTGCTGTTCCATTAACAGGACAGCCAACCCATGCAAGGAACTTGGTGATTGCTGTTTTGTGTGTCTAGAACGTTCTTCTCCCAAATACTTCACTTCATTTAGATTTCTGCCCAAAGGCGACCTCTTTGAACCATCCTATAAAAATAAAGCAGACCTCTCCATCTCAACCAGCTTTCTTTTCCTGTACAGCCCTTATCCCTACTTGATGGTCCATCGTGTAGCTGTTTGCTTAGGTGTTTATTGTCTGTTACTCCTGTTAGCTCCCTAAAGCCTAGGGCTTGTCTCTCTCTTGCTCATTTTCATATGGTCGGCGTTTGGCACATGGTAGGTGCTCTGTAAATATTTGTGGAATTAATTAATGAGCTAGGAACAAGGAAACATGCTTGGTACGAAGGGAGACAAAAAGACACCGAAGCCTGCACTTAAGGATGCTTCTACAACAGGAGACAAACATATAACCAACTAATCAGACATACTGTACCTTTTTCCCAATTCATCTGATTTGTCTATCTCTGGAGTAGGCTTCTCCACCATCCTGCAATGAATGAGGGAATACACAAAATTCTGTGGGAGTGCAAACTCAGGGCACACCACCTCTTGAGGATAATATTCTAACTCTTGTACAGTGAGGGACAACTGAAGGTTTTGAAGGAAAAAGCCCTAAAAATCGATCTATGGAATAGAAAACTGGTTGGACCCAAGTTGTTGGGACTCTCTGCCTCCTGTTAACGCTGAAAGATAAACTGATTAGATACTTTGTATTCTGCCTGGCATTATTGGGAAATATGCCAAAAATTTAGAGAAGAAAATTACATAATGAGCATATATTAACTGACATCTGGTTTGTCAATTCTTACTATGCACCATCTGGCTTCAGGTTTCTTTTTTAAAAGAGCCTAAATATTATTAGCTAGAGGTATTCAAGTATTGAAACCTAAACTCTCAGTGTCAATTAAGATGAATACTTCATATAAGGTTAGTATCCCTGGTTATCAAAATTCTAACTGCTCACTATTGGAAAATAATTAATACATTATTGGTATCACTTGCTATTTAAATTCTCACTATCCAAATTTCTTTGGTTCCTGAGTTTGGAGAGTAGAGTATTTATGCAGTTGGTGCTTAATACATGTTGGCTGAAAATAGTGATTTTCCTACAACGAAGACTTGACATGGGTCTTACGATTCAGCGGGAGCTGTATAAATAGTGTCTGCTGTATGTACAAGATAGTGGAGCAGCCGTTTTTGGAATAAGTGATGCTCCTCCATGCTCAAGGCTGACGCACAGCATCAGGAAGACACATGTTTTTACTTGTTTCTGTAGTGGTGATGGTTTATGTCAAACTCTCCACCCCACCTTTCCCCACCTCCCTTGGAATTGACAGCATTCAATTGTTAAAAAGACAGCTGGAGCTGGAAGTCATGCCAGTAACCAGCTGTTAGTGATGTGATGACGTCCGCCACGTGGTGGCATCCCATTGGGCAGCCACACAGGGGCTGGATGATTGACTGGACTTCCCAAGTTTTCCCAGGGGTGGGGTGTGAGAGCCAGAGACACCATATTGGAAACGCCTGGTCCCAATTTTCCTCAGTTATTTATCTTCTCCTTTCCCTCCTCACCCCCTGCCTTAAGGTAAAACCAAGGAAAATAATCACGGGATTATGGGGTGTTAGCAATTGTGTATTTCACCCCCCTGATTTTACAGAGAAAGGAAATGGGATCAAGGGAGAACAAAGGAGGTACCCAAGGTCTCACAACTGACGAGCAGCAGATGGTTTAGTTTCTCGTATACTTAATGAAGGGATTGGACTTGATGATTTAAGGGCCCTTCCACATCTGACGTTCTATTCTTTTTATCAGTTGGTATGACACGCAGGTAAATTAACTGTGATGCCAAATACAATTTCCGCACAGGATAGCATACTCGCTTGAGAGCGTGGTACACACATAGCAAGGAACGATATTCGTTGATTGTGTCGCCTAATAACAGAGCCCTTTTAGAGCCCTGAGGTCCGATCTTCAACCCAGCTGAACACCCAGCTTAAAGATGAAGACACGTGTACCCAACTCAGCCCTTCTAGAGTCTGAATGCCTAGGGTTTGAAAACCAATCTTCTAGAACAGAGACTACAAACTAATGCCTCCAGGCCCAACCTGGCCCTCAGTAGGATTCTTTTCCCCCGGCTTTACTGAGGTATAATTGACAAATAAAAACTGTATATCTTTAAGACGTACAACACGATGTTTTGATACACAAATACACTGTGAGATGATTACCAAAATCAAGCTAGCTAACCTACCCATCATGTCACAGAGTTCCCATATATTTTGTGTATGTTCTGAGAACACTTAGGATTTACTCTCTTAGCAAATGTTAAGTTTACAATCCAGTATTATTAACTATAGTCACCATGCTGTACATTAGGTCCCCGGAACTTATTCATCTGGCCTGAGTACCCTCTGACCAAGATCTTGGCATTTCCCCTCCTGTCCCTGGCAACCACCGTTCTATTCTCCGATTCTCTGAGTGTGAGTCCTTCTGTGTCTGGCTTATTTCATTTAGCATAATGTCCTCCAGGTTTATCTACGTGGTTGCAAACGACAGGGTTTCCTTCCTTTTTATGGCGGAGTAATATTCCATTGCATGCGCACGTGTGTGTGTATTTTCTTTATCCACTCCTCCATTGATGGGCACTTCAGTTGATCCCACATCTTGGCTATTGCGAATACTGCTGCAGTAAACATGGGAGTGTAGACATCTCTTTGAGATCCTCGTTTCATTCCCTTCAGATATATACCCAGAAGTGGAATTACTGGATCACATAGTAGCTCTGTTTTTTGAAAAAATTCCATATTGTTTTCCTTAGTGATGGTACATTCCCATCAACAGTGTTCTTTTTCTCCACGTCCTTGCCAACACTTGTTATCTCTTGTCTTTTTGATAATATCCATCCTAACAGGTGTGAGGTGATACCTCGTTGTTTTGAGTTGCATTTCCTTGATGGGTGATGTTGAGTCTTTTTTCCATAGCCCTGTTGGCCATTTGTATGTCTTCTTTTGAGAAATGTCTATTCAGGTCCTTTGCCCATTTTTTCATCAGGATGTATGTTTTCTTGCTATCGAGTTGAGTTGCTTACATATTTTGCATATTAACCAATTATCAGATGTACGTGGTACAGATATTTTCTTTCATTCTGTAAATTGTCTCTTCACTTTTTCCATTGTTTCCTTGGCCGTACAGAAGCTTTTTAGTTTGATGCGATTTCATTTGTCTGTTTTTGCCTTTTTTGCCTGTGCTTTTGGGGTCATATACAAAAATTCATGGCCCAGACTGACGTCAAGAAGCATTTTACCTGTATTCTCTTCTAGTAGTTTTACAGTTTCTGGTCTTATTTTTAGGTCTTTAATTCATTTAGGTTCACTTTTGTGAATACTTCCATGCATGGATGGATGTTCTAAGAGGAGACAAGCACTTGGAAACTTCTACTCCACCATCTTGTTGACATAACTCCTCCTCAGTGGGTTTTTTTTTTTTTTTTTTTTTTTTTTGCGGTACGCGGGCCTCTCACTGCTATGGCCTCTCCCATTGTGGAGCACAGGCTCCAGACGCGCAGGCTCAGCAGCCGTGGCTCATGGGCCCAGCCGCTCCGCGGCATGTGGGATCTTCCCGGACCGGGGCATGAACCCGTGTCCCCTGCATTGGCAGGCAGACTCTCAACCACTGCGCCACCAGGAAAGCCCCCTCAGTGGGTTTTGTTGTTCAACTCTGTGTTAACGTTTTCTCCCATGTAGGAATTTGAACCCAATATTGTCATTTCATCCAATTATTCAAGGAAGTCAGAAGTTCTAATGTGTATGTACAACTATTGGGCAACTGCTAAGGAGTGGCTACCCTGCAAGGATATAGGATACTTTCCAGTTTTTCACAGTCCCCACCACTCCCCACTGTCCTGTGTCCCTCACAACACTACTAGTCTGGTTCTTGCCAACATCTGCCTTTGTGACCTCTGCCCTAATTCAACCTACATTCGATGCATGGCTTGTATAAGAGTCACGTCTTATTTTCCAAGGCAGTTCTTTATCCTTCTTTCACACCCTGCCAGATCACCTAGGACAAGGCTAACTCCAGAAACTTGTCACACATAAACCTAATAACTGAGGAATATACCTGAGTCTGTACTGAGCAAAAAGAAAAAGAGCTGGGATTCTGAGTCTGGACTTAGATTCAAGTTCTCACCCAACACATAAAATCTTTGCAACCTTGCATGACCTACCTTAGTCTGAGCTTCCTCATCCGTAAAATGAAAATAACAGAATTCTGATTTTTAGCATTGCTTGGGATGACATTAGGAAATGCCTGGAAAGCACACTGCTTGGTGACAGACATTCATGAGGCAGGTAGATAAACACAGCTTTCTTAGAAGGCTGGAATAGAAGCCTAGTTTATTTACCCTGTGAGGTCTGTGAGTTTGCAAATACTCGGTACCTTCATGCAGGAAACAAACTACAGAAGCCTGCAATTGGGTAAACATTTCTGCTCTGTGAACCAAACTTGCCTTCCGTAGCATCCAAATTACTACTCTAAACAGATGCTGGGGATGGAGGAGGGAGCCTGGGGGCAAAAATAGCAAAGGACTGTTTGCCTTCAATTAAGCGAATACCCTCTATCCAGATTCAGCTTCAGAAAGACATAAATGACACAGGATGTAAGGCAAACGCATATTTTGTTAACTCATTAACATATAACTGAGGGATTACCTGAGTGTACGCTGTGATTTCCAAGTTTTTCCTCACACTCTCACAGATTTCGTAGGCTTATCCAACCTCCATGCAAGTTCCCTTCCTGTTACAAGCACAGAGTAGCAGGAAGACAGGAAGAGGTTTTCTTACCACATGTTGGGTCACTTCCATCTAATGCTAGTAGTTACAGATTAGTCTGTCATGGGCCATGGATCAGTTTACAAAGTTATTATATATAGAATGGATAAACAAGGTCCTACTGTATAGCACGGGAAACTATATTCAACATCCCGTAATAAACCAGTGGAAAAGAGTATGAAAAAGACTGTATATATATGCATAACTGAGTCACTTTGCTGTACAGCAAAAATGAACACAACATTGTAAATCAACTACACTTCAATAAAATTAAAACAAACCAACCAACCAGGTAACTAGGTTCTCGGAAGCTATCTCAAAATGCACTGTTTAAGAGTGTACACACGAAGACGGCTCTACCGTAACTCAGCTGCTGATGCCTCACACACTGCAATTTACTCCACAACCCATTCTTTTATTTTAATGTAAAGCAGTTCAAAGTGAACTACTCCTGCTGTCACATCTCTCCTTTAATCAGAGATTACAGACTGCATATCAGTGGTTTACCATGATCACACTGAGAAAATCAGTAGCAGGATGCTGAGTTCTTTAACTTCTGCCAAAAAAAAGTTTTATTTGATTCTGCAACCATAGCTAAGATAACGTGAACTGAGATTACAGCTAACATCTTTACAGCGATCCATCAATAACCAAGGCTATGAGTAGAATTATAACTTTGCTCTCCAGCAGTTTCTTTATTTACCTGATGGCTGCTGCCTTCACTTGGGTGCTGTGAACTCATCTACAGAGCTTGAGTGAGAAAGATGGCGCCTGCTCTTATATTCTTTTTCTTTTGAATTTATTTATCTTATTTGTTTTATTTTTGGCCGCGTTGGGTCTTCATTGCTGTGCGCCGGCTTTCTCTAGTTGCAGTGAGCGGGCGCTACTCTTCATTGTGGTGCCCAGGCTTCTCATTGCGGTGGCTTCTCTTGTTGTGGAGCATGGGCTCTAGACATGTGGGCTTCAGTAGTTGTGGCATGTGGGCTTCAGTAGTTGTGGCACATAGGCTTCAGTAGTTGTGGCATGTGGGCTCACTAGTTGTGGCTTGCAGGCTGAAGAGCGCAGGCTCAGTAGTTGTGGCACGTGGGCTCAAGAGCGCAGGCTCAGTAGTTGTGACACGCAGGCTTCAGCAGTTGTGGCGTGCAGGCTCACTAGTTGTGGCTCGCAGGCTCTAGAGCGCAGGCTCAGTAGTTGTGGCGCACGGGCTTAGTTGCTCCGCGGCATGTGGGATCTTCCCAGACCAGGGCTCGAACCCGTGTCCCCTGCACTGGCAGGCGGATTCTCAACCACTGCGCCACCAGGGAAGCCCTGCTCTTATATTCTTTCTGACTTTCTCTCTCACCACTACACCCGCCCGCCCCCACCAATCTCCCATGCTTCCCTCTAATGAAGTATTAAAGCAGCCGGGTCTTTCTGCTGTTCTCTCAACTTGCCAGACCTATTCCGGGCTTTCCCCACTAGGAACACTGTAAGCCCTGCTCTCTGAAACTCTGGATTCGCCTTCTCAGAAAATTCTTCCTGACCATCTAATCAAAAACACCCCTCGTATGTCCTCATTGCAGGCAGCGTTGCGGTTGTGCCACAGACCTGAACCAAATGTCTGGGTTTCAGTTCTGGCTCCACTACTTGTAAGACTTGTGACCTAGGCTGAGCTGCTTGACTTCTTGTGCCTCAGTTTCCTGAGGACAAATGAAGGATATAGACTTGCTCTGGGCAAAGGTATAAATCATTAATAATTATTATAGGTAATTAATATTAACATTAGCATTAATAATATATTAATATTCTAATATAATATTAGAATAGTGACTGACACACAGTGAGTGCCTGGCTGGCCTATTTCAGTTGCTACTTCACTGCCTAAAAGTATCGTGTTTCCCGATAGACTGGCTGTTTATCTTTCCTTCTAGCATGTGGGGTAGCAGAGAGGAGGGACCTTGTATGTTCTTGGCCCGTTTTTCATCCTTAAGCTTACCAGCATCAAGACTAGTGTCTGATGTATGAAAGCAACCTAAGCGTCCATCAACAGATGAATGGATCAAGAAGATGTGGTACATATATACCATGGACTGCTACACAGCCATAAAAAAGAAGGAAATTTTGCCACTTGCAGCAACATGGATAGACTTGGAGGACATTGTGCTAAGTCAGACAGAGAAAGACAAATACTGTATGATATCACTTACGTGGGGAATCTAAGAAATACAACAAACTACTGAATATAACCAAGAAGCAGACTCAAAGATATAGAGAAAAACTAGTGGTTACCAGTGGGGAGAGGGAAGTAGGGGGGGGGCAAGATAGGGGTAGGGGTGTAAGAGCTACAAACTATTAGGTAAAAAATAAGGTTTAAGGATATATTGTATAACACAGGGAACATAGCCAATATTTTACAATAACTATAAATGGAGTATAACCTTTAAAAGTTACGAATCACTATATTACATACCTGTAACACATAATATTGTACAGCAACTACACTTCAATAAAAGAAAGTGTCTGGCACATGGCAGATCATGTGTAAGTATTCGTTGATTGGATGAATAATGTCCAAACAATGCTTCTGTAGCAGCCACTAATGACGCTGTCGGCAGTCAACTAAGTAGTCATTACCTGGAGAACCCGGGATGTGATGCAATAATAAATAAAAACGAAAGTATCCCAAAGCTTGTATTAGCTAGCTCCACAAAATGTACATAGGATTCCAGTCTACATGAGGAGTTGGGTTTTCTTTTGTTTGCTACTTTTATGGGGTGTGGGGCGGGGGAGGCTGGGGTCTGGAAAACTCCCCACATGACGGCATGTGACTGACAGATGAATTCATTTAACAAAAATTGACTATTTACAATGGGCTAGATGCTAACCTAGGCCCTGGGGATAAGGAACGAAACAGTTCCGGTCCCTGCCTCAGGTGCTCTGATACTGAGCAGGGAGACCAGCAGCTAAACAGACACCCCAAGACAGTCTCCTTCTGCCCCACCCCCATCCTCCCAAGGAGCTTGGGAGACCGCTGGAGGGGCACCCAACGAATTCTTAGAAAGGCTTCTTAGAAGAAGGGCTATCTAAGCTTAGTCTTTAATCTTGAGTGAGGCCAGGTGAACAAGGTGGTGGTAGGGGGTAGAGGAGGATAGCCAGGTGAGGGAGCAAAGGCGAAAGAAAGAGAGGCTCCGTTGCCTGCAGCTACTGGATACGTCAAGCACAGAATGGTCCTGTGCACTGGCATGCATACGGCTTTAGAAGTGGAAAGTGGCAGACTTTTTAAAGTCCCCAAGTACAAAAAAGATAATGTGTAACCACATGTGATTCCAAATAAAAATAACATCATTCGGAAAACTTACATTCAGCTGACACAGAAAACAGCCAGAATTTTACAACTTGCGAAGAGAAAGAGCCATTCAGCTCATTAAAGCTAAGGACTGTGAGCTCTATCCTTCAAGAAATGAAGATTAATTGGGGATTTAATCCTGAGGAGAGTTAATATGCTTGCAATGTGGAGGACGGATCAAAACAAAGTTAAGAATTGAGATTAAGAAATCCAGCAGAGGCTACTGCCTGGGGTTTTGCAAGAGAAAATGGCAACGGAAATTAAGTCATGGCGGTAAAGACGGAAAAAAGCAGGCAAGTTAAAAAAAAAAAAAAGAATGTAGACTTACAAGGGTTTAATAATTGGGAATGGGTAGTTAAGGAAGGTACTCGGAACTCTTTTGCAGGCAACTGGGTAGATCAAAGGTAAAAAGAGCCTTTGGTCTCAATTTTTAAAGAGTCACCCCTCCCTGCTGACTTCCTGTAGACAACTCCTACAACCCATCAAATCTATTCTGTTCAATACAGGAGCCACGAGCCACATGTAGCTATTTAATTCATTAACATGAAACAGAAGTGCAGCTCCTCAGTCACACCAGCCGCATTGTAAGTGCTCACTAACCACATGTAGTAGTGGCTGCCACCTTGGACAGCGCAGAAAGTTGTACCGGACATACTACGCCACCATCCTTACATCAACAGTATCCAGTAGATAGTCCATGATCCCACACACTTAAATTCTGCTTTCCTTTTTAATCTAAAAGATGTCCAGCTACTTCTAAAGACAGGAATCTCTATCTACCTATATGCATAAATTAAATGCCACTGCATACGTGCATTTGGAAGAGAAAAGTGGCAGGATTAGAAACCAACCCTTTATGTTTCCTCCATCTTAGAGAAAACTAGAAAAAGCTTGCTGCAAACAAGCTGGGACCTAGGCACATCAAATAACAAGTCATTCTTTGGGTGTTCCTGATAAAGTATCAATACCCACAACCAGGGGAAGGGGGGAAGAGGAGGCGTCAGCAAGAAGATTCTACCAATTTCCCTTTTAATACCTGCAAAGAGCCTTATGAACAACCTATAATCTGCTGGGGTTAGAATTAATGCGAACTGTAACATCTGAAAACAGTAACAAAAACTATGACAACTGTATTTGGTTTCAAGTTGAACAGAAAGAAAAGGTATTGTTTTCTTTAAGCAGGGGGCAGCCAAGGGGGGAGAAGGTGGCTTGGTGAATTGGACAATGTGCCTTGGCTTTGAAAAATGTAATTCACACTGCTATTAACTAAGAAAATAATTCCATTGACTACCTATGTTCATGGAAACTTCAGTACCAGAAAAGCAGTCCCTTCCACATGGAGGATACCTAGTCATGGTAGAGGAAATTGAACAAAACTAATGAGAATCATTTAATCAAATTGCTGAGCACATACTACATGCTGGGCACAACTGGTAATGTTATGGGAAAGGAGATAATCCAGGTCAAGGGCTATCACTTCCCTTCTCTGCTCAAAACTCTTGGGCGGCTCCTGTCCAGCTCAGAGCAAAAGTCAAAGTGGTCGGGCTTCCCTGGTGGCGCAGTGGTTGAGAATCTGCCTGCTGATGCAGGGGACAGGGGTTCGAGCCCTGGTCTGGGAGGATCCCACATGCCGCGGAGCAACTAGGCCCGTGAGCCACAACTACTGAGCCTGCGTGTCTGGAGCCTTTTCTCCGCAACAAGAGAGGCCGCGATAGTGAGTGGCCCCCGCTTGCCACAACTAGAGAAAGCCCTCGCACCGAAACGAAGACCCAACACAGCAAAAATAAATAAATTAACAAACTCCTACCCCCAACATCTTCTTAAAAAAAACAAAGACGTCAGAGTGGTCATTATGGCCTACCTGGGGGTGTCATGTTAATTTCATGATTTTCATGATCTGAACTCACCCATTCTTCTTTGACTTTATTTCCTAATGCTTGTCCTTCACTAACTGAGCACCTGCTATACTGGCCTGATGGCTGATCTTGAAACACGCCAAGTATAATGTTCCTGTGTAGGGCCTTTGTTAGTCCTGTTTATTTTGCCAAAAACACTCCCCTCAACTTGGCTTGCACCCTCTTTTCCTTCCTGCTCACGTCAATTTCAGCGAGCCCTTCCCTGCCCACCCTGCATGAACTTCCCACCCCACCCCTCCCCATGCCTATCCTCTGCCTCTACTTTCCTTCGGAACATTTTACCTTCTGATAATTATAAATGTGTTTGCTTAGGGTCCATTTCCTCCCACTGAGTTTAGGCTCCAGTAGGGCAGGCACTTCTACTGACTCACTGCTGTATTCCCAGTGCCCAGCCAGCTCCTGGCATGAAAAATATTTGTCCCATGAACGAGTGCCTCCGTCTTTATGGAATTTACATCCTAGATGGCAGATCCTTGTGCAAAGTATCATTAAGTACTAAAAGATGTAATAGGAATGGTGTATTTCATTTATGATTAAGTTTAATTAAGCATTAAATCAGAAAGTATAAATGGCAACTATCAAATCTTTTTCTGTGCTGATTGATGAGTGGGCTGGCAGAGGGAATTTTCAGACAGTATGGAGAGCTGAATGTACCTAAAGGAGAAGGGGAAGGCAGTCATTAAGGAAGGAAAAGGACCCACAGTAGGAAATCAATGGGTACCAGAAAGGAGTAATGTGCTGATCACAACTTCACCAAAAGTCAGCTGTATTTGTAAGGATACTATTTAACTCTAAAACTGAAAGGGGTCCTAGTCACCATCTGGTCACCATGGAGGTGAAAATGGATGGCCAGAGGAGGGTGTGGCTTGTGAGGTCGGAGAGCAGCCAAGCTGTGCTTAGAACCCAACGTGCACACTTTCAAGCCAGTCACCTGGTTCAGCACAGTCTCCACGGGCTTAATGCAGGCGTCTCAAAATGAAAGGCTGCTTGGGGAAAGTGCAGTCCATTCAAAACGAGGAACGGGGTAGTTTGGAGCCAGCAGGGGCCAGGCAGCTCGTACTGAGATCACGCATAGCCCAGTGGACAGTTGTCTAAACCCTAAGCTGCGATATAAAGCAGCCTAACTAAACCCTCCGTGAGCCCAGCCTGTTATGGTCCAGTGGCCTCTCATATGACTCCCACTCCAGATCCATTATTTCTTCAAGTATCTCTGGCAAATGTAAGCCACACATGGAGACATATCCGTCTAGTCGGATTCATTTAGGCCAGGTTTGCACCACTGCACTTGATTCTGGCTATGAACCCTGCACGTAGCCCAGTGGGATTACTGTTGCCAAGATATTTGATTCAAGTTAACAGGGTTTCACAAGATTGACAATGATTTTGTTTTTTCAAGTCCATCAGCTTTGTATAAAGCTTTGTATAAAGATTTATTCCCCAGTATCCATTAAACTTGATATCACTGTACATTAAAAATACAACTCTAGCAGTCATTTGGGTGGAGTGTGGGTGGGAAGGAAACTGATCTCACTTCTGAGAGATTTTTCACTTCACATATAGGGCCCTATGAATTTAAGTGTTTGTTTACAGACTATTCATTGCTTTGTATGTGGAGACAGCCCACCGTCATAGAATAGGCAAGGAGTTATTTAACCCTAGTTTTAAGTCCTGGTCACTAGCTAAGTGACATTTTTCCCTAGCTAAGAGGCTGTTTAATCTCTCTGAGCTTAAGTGGTCTCATCTAAAAAATGAGAAAATAATAGCTTTATTTGGGGGCTGATACGAGAACTTGATATTTGTTCAATACCTGGTACAGACAAAAACGTGAGTCATTAGTGTTATTTCAAGAAGAAAGTTTTAGGAGAAAACACAGGCATTAGAAATTTGTGCCAAAAGAACTGATCAATATTTTAAAATACCTTAATAAACAGAAAGGAGGAGGAAAAATGATCTGCTGGAGATTAAGATAAACTGCATTTGATTTACCTTATGAATAAGAACAAAATAACATCCCCCTATTATCAAGATGAAAAGTAACAAATTTTGGCGAGGGTGTGGAGAAAAGGGAACCCTGTGCACTGTCGGTGGGAATATAAATCAGTGCAGCCACTATGGAGGTATGGAGGCTCCTCAAAAAATTTAAAATAGAACTGCCAGATGATCCAGCATTCCCACTTCTGAGTATTTATCCAAAGAAAATAAAAACACTAATTTGAAAAGATACACACACTCCTGTGTTCATTACAGCATTATTTACAATAGCCAAGATATGAAAGCAACCTAAATGTTCACTGATAGATGAATAAAGAAGATGTAAGAAATGCACGCACACACGCACGCGCGCGCGTGCACACACACACACACACACACACACTGGAATACTACTCAGCCATAAAAAAGAAGGAGACCCTGCCATTTGCAACAACATGGATGGACCCTGAGGACATTATGCTAAGTGAAATAAGACAGAGGAAGACAAATATCATATAATCTCACTTATATGTGGAATCTGGAAGAAAAAACAAAAACAACCAAGCTCATAAATACAGAGAACAGACTGATGGTTGCCAGGGGGTGGGCGAAATGGATGAAGGGGTCAAAAGGTACAAATCCTAGTTATAAAATAGATAAATCATGGGGATGTAACGTACAGCGTGGCAACTATAGTCAATAACACTATATTGCATTTGAAAGTTGATAAGACAGTAAATCTTAAAAGTCTTCATCACAAGAAAAACATCTGTTAGCTATGTGTGGGGATGGATGTTAAGTAGACTTACATGGTGAACGTTTTACAATAGCTACTAATAACAAATCATTATGTTGTACACCTGAAACTAACATGCTATATGTCAATTACACCTCATTAAAAAATAAAAATTCTGCTGCTGAAAAAATGTTTCCACCCAAAGTATGATTTACAGGAAATTTTCAAGAAAATACATAGCATGAAAAGCAAGGAGTTCTTAGACTTTTGGAATTCTTGGGCTGGAAATAGAAACTGTAGCTGATTAATATTTACATGTAATTTCTGCCTTTATTCCCCAAACTACCATCTTATAGCAACATCATTTCATAAAATAAAAATTAGGACATTTTATCACCAATGGGTGACAAAGAATAGGAACACACAGATACAGATACACACACACACACACACACACAAAATAATGCATATATATTTCTTATCCTCTTTTCATTGAAAACCAATCTTGTCT
Source organism: Delphinapterus leucas (assembly GCF_059928025.1). Classification (NCBI taxonomy): domain Eukaryota; kingdom Metazoa; phylum Chordata; class Mammalia; order Artiodactyla; family Monodontidae; genus Delphinapterus; species Delphinapterus leucas. The sequence continues at coordinate 50,542,553 of NC_143148.1, forward strand.
TTTGGGAATTGGTAATATAATAGAGATCTCTGGCTTAAGGGTCCAAACACACAACAATGTAGTCACTGCCTTTAGAAAGCTGATGCTCTAAGGCAATATGCCTTGGAATCATCTGGAGAGCTTGGGATAAATATCACTGCACAGGCCACACCATGATAAACTGGGATTCATCAAATCTGAGATGGTCCTTTAGCAGCTGTGCTTTTATAAGCTCCACAGGTGAAACAACTCAGTCCTCCTCACACTTGTGTGGGCAGCCAAGCTGTAAGATAACATGACCACCTGCACATAAGTTACAAACCCATGGTCCTCCCACTTGGGTGGGTCTGGGCTCTCAATGAGCAGAAAGTTACACGCAAATGCCTCCTCTTAACCACCCTGAGTCAAGCATTCCTTCACTGCAGCAGGCACCTTTCTTTTGAAGCACTTACCAAAGTTGCAATTGCATGTCTCCAGGATTCTTGAATGGACATACGCACTCTGACAAGGTTATAAGCTATGCAGTCCACAAAGGGCAGGAACCTACCTTTTAAAAAGGCCATCATTCCATCTCTAGCATCTCCTAAAGGCCCCAACAGCGAGTAGGAGTTAATAACAAAATTAATGAAAGGATGGAATGAACAAACAGGATGCTGGAGAAATCAGAATTGGGAAAGCCTTTAGGTATGTTTAGATCCACTCTAGAGAAATGTGATGGACAGAATTATTATTCCTACCACTGTAACTACAAGTACCAGGCCCAGTAGTAGTTCTTTCAAATGTGTATGAAGCACTTATCACTACAAGCTGGGCAGGGTGCCAAGGTGCTTAATCTCATTTAGTTCTTCTAACAGCATTGTCAGGTGGGAAAAATACCATTAATATTTTGTAGATGAGAAAAGTTTAGTGACTTGCCCAGGGCCACCCAGCTGATAGGGGAAGCCAGGCTTTTCACTAGCCATTGGACTACCAAGCTCGAGCACTAAACCACAACAATTTAGAACTCTCCAACACGTTCCATCCAAGTTTTACACAGAATCAAAGCATTTTTAATCTCTAGACATCCCCATTGGGTAAATAAAGCTTTGCCACTTGACAGCAAGGGAAGCCAAGAGGTTAATCAACTTACTGTGTTTGCCGTAAAGGGAAATTTGAAATATCAGCAGAAAAGAAAAAAAAAGCATCAATATGGTCTCAAACTGCTGCAAATTAAAAACAGATCACCGCCTCTCTACAAAACTATGACTATACTTCAGCATAAAGTCATCTAAAAAAAACTACTTCCAGACACCATATGGGTTATGGGCCAGTTTCACGTGATTAGTGTAATGTTTGAAGGAAGCTGTTATCAGAATCACAAGGTTGAAAAATCATTTTCCACCAAAACCGCAGGAACTTTTCAAAGGTAAAAATCTGAATGGAGAAACGACTGTTGAAGGTAAGACAACAGGTCAAGAGAAAACCTGCAAAGACCAAGTTCTAAATTCCAGCACACAGGGCAGGTCTGGATTCCGAGAAAGCACGTCAGAAACGGGGATTGGTTCATTTTGTAAACCAACGTCACAGACCAGGTGAATTCCAAAAACGTGATTGTGTTCCGAGAGTTTCATATTAAAGGATACCCCGGCTTTGTCCACTAAGCCTGGGCCAATCTGCATTGCTCTTTAGGGTACTCACATTATACCAAGTGTAATACTACTATTTCCACCAGTAAAGATGCAAAAGTCATTTTCAGATCTGTTTTGGACATGGGAAAGAAGAAAAATCAACCATGTGGAAAGGAGGAACTTTTATCTATCCCTATATAAGTAAAGTATATATAGGTAACTTCACATATATATATAAAGGAGGGCAGGATCCTCATTTCCCCAATATTCTTAAGTACAAACATAAGTGGATGTCAGACTTATCAAATGTTGTGGCTAGAATATTAATACATCATAGGACCTCTTCTTCTCTGTCATCATTTTCATCGGCACCACCACCCAGCAGCTAATACATTCACAGAAATGCACAATTAACTCCTTTCCGAAGAGCGCCCTTTTGTTTGACAAGCTGAACGGAATCATCTTGGCTAGACATACAGACCTTGTAGAATTTGGAGTCATTAGTTTATTGATGTTAATTGACTCCAAGAGGGACTTGCCTGGCCGTCCAGTGGTTAAGATTTCACCTTCCAATGCAGGGGGTGAGGGTTCGATCCCTGGTCAGGGAGCTAAGATCCCACAGCCCTCGCGACCAAAAAACCAAAACATAAAACAGAAGCAATACTGTAACGAATTCAATAAAGACTTTAAAAAATGGTCCACGTCAAAAAAGAAAACAGATATATATACGTATATATAAACTGACTCCAAGAAACTGGGTAAGTTTGCCACTATACAGAGCATGAGAAGAAAACAGAGATGATTATCATTATTTTTGGCCGTGCTGCATGGCATGCGGGATCTTAGTTCCCCAACCAGGGATTGAACCCGTGTCCCCCGCAGTGGACATGTGGAGTCCTCACCGCTGGACTGCCAGGGAAGTCGCAACAGAGCTTATTTTTTAAAAATCCCCAGGAAATTCTGATACTGAAGGCAGAGGTGGCTACACACTGATAACACAGAATAACTTGCCCGTGTTAAACATGGGAAGATTTCACACACTATCCAGATGCATGGCTTGTCTGGGAAACTCAAGGAAGCTGGCAGCACTGGGACACATTCCTGAGAAGCTGGAGGTGACAAGTAGCTCCCTCTTCAGCTGAGGCCCAGCCCCTCTTTGCCACAGGTCCCCCCACCCCCACCCCCGTGCCCTCCTCCATGCATTGGTGCACTGATATTGCTTTATATACTTGCTTATCCTGCCTGGGCCCAGGATTTGAGTTTGGGACACCTGATATAAACAATGATAAGGGTAAGAAACTAGGAAGAAGCAGTCAAATGAATACCAGGAAACCCAGGGGGAGGGGGTGTTACTAGTATCTAGGGGGAGGAGGCCAGGGATACAGCTAAACATCCTATGATGCACACGACAGCTCCTACCTTCCGCGACAATGTCTCACCTGGCGCAAAACATCAATCATGCAGAGGCTGAGAAACCAAGATCTAATCAATGCCTTAAAGCTACGTCTAAAACATGGCTCCCGTGTCCCAAACAGATCTGAAAGCTACTCTTTCTTCTTTACTGGTGGAAATAATAGTAGTAGATTTGGAATAATGTATCTTAAAAAGCAACGTAGATTGGCACATATTGAGTCCATAGTCACATACTCCACGGCAATGGGGGGTTTCCAGAAAGCCACGGCCAAAATTGCCAAACCCTTTGGAAAGGCTGGATAATCTAAGGGCTGAGAGGACTGTGCCAGCTTTAGCAACGAAGAGGATGTAATAGCTTTGGTCACGAGTGTTTTAAAAAAATTTTTATTGAAGTAGAGTTGATTTACAATGTTGTGTTAATTTCTTCTGTACAACCAAGGGACTCAGTTATCCATATATATATTCTTTTTCACATTCTTTTCCATTATGGTTTGTCACAGGATATTAAATGTAGCTCCCTGTGCTCTACAGTACGACCTTGCTGTTCATCCATTCTACATATAACAGTTTGCCTCTGCTGATCCCAAACTCCCACTCCATCCCTCCCCCACTCCTCCTACCCCCTTGGCAACCACAAGTCTGTTCTCTATGTCTGTGAGTATGTTTTTGTTTTGTAGATATGCTGACTTTTATCGTATTTTAGGTTCCACATATAAGCGATATCACATGGTATTTGTCTTTCTCTTTCTGACTTATTTTGCTCAGTAGGATCATCTCTAGGTCCGTCTATGTTGCTGCAAATGGCATTATTTCATTCTTTTTTAATGGCTAATATTCTGTTGTATACATATACCACATCTTCTTTATCCATTCATCTGTCGATGGACATTTAGGTCGCTTCCATGTCTTGGCTATTGTAAACAGCGCTGCTATGAACATTGGGGTGCATGTGTCTTTTCAAATTATAGTTTTGTCTCGGTGATTTCTTTTTTTTTGATCGAAGTATAGTTGATTTACAAGGCTGGGTACAGCAAAGTGATTCACTTATATATTGATATATATGTAGTATATATAATAATGTACATATTCCTCTTCACATTCTTTTCCATTATGGTTTATTACAGGGTACTGAACACAGTTCCCTGTGCTATACAGTAGGTGCTTGTTGGTTATCGATTTGGTATACAGTAGTCGTCACAACAGCTTTAAGACATTGATCTACATCTTGGGTTCTCAGCCTCTGCCTTATTGATATTTTGGACCAGGGCAGACTTGTGGGGGGCTGCCCTGTGCGCTGTAAGCTGCTAAGCCACACTCTGGCCCCAACCCACTAGATCCTAGTGGCACCCCCTTCCCCAGATGGAACAACCCGAAGTGTCTCTAGACACCGTCCACCGCCCCCTGGCGGGGGCAACATCACCCATGATTGAGAACTGCTCTAGGTAGAAAACAGATAGAGGGTTAAGCAGAAATTCAAGACTGAAGAGAGGGAGGATTGAAAATATGTATCTAGAAGTTTGGGTTCGATGAAGAGAAAACAGGCATAGGATGTCAGCCACTGGGAGATGTGTATACGAAATGATGGCGTATTTATGCATGGACGTAAAGATAGAGATGACATGAGCCTGAGTAGTGGCCGTCAGCGTTCTGACCTGCCTGGTGTCCCTTCTTCTGGGCCAGAACCACACCTCTTTGAGGGCAAATGCCTTCCAAGCCCCCTGCCATTCCATGTGGTGCAGGTGCCAGGTGGACCCACCACTTGCTTTGGGAGCTGCCGCTTTACCTGGGTCCAGAGATGAGCCCATCTTGATCCTGGCTGAGGACAGTCAGCCCTGTGCACGGAGCTGGATCTCACGGGAGAGAGGCTGTCTCTAGTCGGAGATCATTAAACTTGTAGGAAATGAGACCAGGACTGTGCTGGCCAACCTCACCACCATTTAAAGAGACCCGATTGAGAAGCCGACACAGAGGGACGCGGACCCGAGAGAGGGAGAGAGACCAAGTCCTGATGGCCTCGTTTAGCACCTAAATCCAGAAAAGCCCCAAACCGGACACTCCTTTTTTTCACTCAAATCGGTTAAGTCAAGCTTTTCACTCATGGAAGCTTCAGGGAAGCTAAAGGAGTTCTAAATTTTTCACTTTTTTCCCTCTAAAAAAATATAAAGTGGTACGTGTTGTTTCTTCTAAGTAAGGTGTTAGGACCCTGGAAGGTTACTTAATTTCTCTGACCTTCAGTTGCTTCAATCACCCAATGGGAAAGATGACACTATACATTTCATAGAGTTGTCTTGGGCTGCAAGTAGGTTAATACTGCCAGAGACAGAGCCTAGTGCCTGGGTGATGCCAAGCACTCAATACATAATACATGTCAATAGTTACTGTTCAGCATTCAACCATGACTTAATTACTACTATTATTACTACTACTAATTACCACCACAATTGTAATGATCCTAAGTAATTCTGTCACATCTATAATTACAGATAACTTTGCTACCTACAATCTAAACATTTATATCGGCCTACTTCTAAGAAAACAGTGCCTTATACAAATGACTGGCCAGGTATATCTCTCCTTACAATAAACAAAAAGATGTTCTGGTACTAAGAAGCGTGCAGTGGCATTGGTTACCGTGAATCAATGCCTGCAGTCAGATCTCTCAAGTAAGCTAATAAAATTGAAAATGGAATTTCTGACACCGCACAATGGAAAAACTCGCCCTGTGATTCAGGACCTCATAGGAGACCCCTCTGGTGCCTCACATCACGTCCCCTCGAGCCCCCTCTGATTTCAGCCCCACTGCAATGGACAGTTCAGAGTGAGCTCAGGTTTACATCCAGTTGGCCACATCCCACCTCAAACCACCACTGTGTATCTTTGCATGTCTGCTCCGTAGCTTTCTTCAATGCCAAAGTCCACTCATTCTCCAGCCCAGCATTGAGGAGAGACTGAGTTAAGACCCTCAGGGTAACCCTCAACTAATGGAGGATGAGACTCAATAAACGTCACCCTCCAGGGAGAATCCCTGGAGGCATTCCTGTGCTTCTCAAGATATCTTGTCTGAATGGAGCTCACTGTATCCCCAGAAGAATCCTCTAGAAAGCACCCTAATACTATCGTTTTTCCTTCCTTACTGCCTTCTCCCTTCTCTCTCACTTCTGGTTCCTGGGATCACCCACCACATAAACTACCTGCACCCAAATCCTTGTCTCAGGTTCTGCTTTAAAAGAGACCAAATTAAGACAGAGTCGAGGCTGAATAATGCAAGATAATCAGAGCTAATATGTTTACTGTGTTCTAGGTGCCATTACCAGAGTTTTACTTAAATGAATTCATCAGTCCTTTGAAGTAGGTGATATTACTGCCTCTGCTTTAGATTTTTTTTGTTTTTTTTTCCTGGCCGCGCCGCGTGGCACGCAGGATCCTAGTTCCCTGACTAGGGATCGAACCTGTTGTCCCCTGCATTGGGAGCGTGGAGTCTTAACAACTGGACTACCAGGAAAGTCTCTGACTCTGCTTTAGAGTTGTGGAAACTGAGGCACAGAGCATTTAAGTCATTTGCCACCAAATGGTGGAACTGGGGTTTGCACCTGGTCTGTTTCCAGACCCTTAATCACTGTGTTATAGTGTCCTCATGAGACACTAGAATTCACAAGCTCTGTATCCTTCTAGAACAGTTGGAAAAACACAGGTAGAAAAGAACTTGAGTTATTTAATGAAATATTCAATTTCCAAAGTTTCCTGTTACAGCACAAAATATGACCCAACACTTGCTTCCCACCCAAAGAGAGGGCTATTCTACTGGGAGATATCTGCCCCTCCACCTCTGATCACTCTTGTCCTCTTCCTGAACGAAGCTGCAGGGGATAGCAGGGTTCATTACCCTGATAGTCCTGAGAGCACCTTTCTCAAGAGATGTTCTAGCACACAGGGGGCTCTTCCAGGCTCCCACAACCCCGAGTGCAACCTGGAGTGTCCGAGCATGGGAAGCAGAGAACGGAGCCCACTTCTGAGTGCTGGCTGCGCTTCCTGATGGGCTTTAAACTCTGAGAGTAAATTTTAAGTCGCAGATTTAAGCAGAATGTAAACAATTTTAAAAATCAACCTTAAGTGGAAGAATGTTTTTGTGCCTTCTCATCCCCTTGATATATGAATCTGCATTTGATCAACATGGATCATTAGTCTAAAGACTAGATAGAAAATACGTTTTTATGAAAGAAAGGAAGGAAGGCTGGATTAGCACTGCTGGCCCCCCCAAAAAACAAAGCTTTAACTTTCCAGTTCTTATTCTTACAAAATTATCCTAACTCTCCAGTTTTAAGAAATGCCTGGCTCAAGATCAAGAGCTCCAGCCATGGCTGAATGCCCTGAATTCTTTACCTCTGCACCTGGCTTCCTCATGGAAAACGCCCCACAGTGCCATAAAAACACAATCTCTACCAAATACACGTGAAGCAATCACTGGACAATAGTCACGTGGTGATATGTTATTAATAATTACTATAAGTTATAACAAAGGAAGCTAATATCTTAACCGCTTACTATGTGCCAAGCACTGTTTAAACCTCTCTACATGCATTAACTCAATTTCATGCTCAATGCAACTATGAGCTTGATAATAATAATGTCAACTTTAGAGTTAAGACAAACGATGCACCAAGAGGCTGAGTACCTTGGCCAAAATCATATAGATAAAGAGAGGAAAGAAGAGGAATTTATCATTAAGAGGTGTTGATACCATTAAGAGGTGAACAGTAAACACAAGTCTGGAGAGACTTTATCCCTGGGCTAAGATTTGATATTACTGGGAACAATAAAGCAAGCATTTATTTATCTATTTATTTATGTTTTTGCGGTACGCGGGCCTCTCACCGTTGTGGCCTCTCCCGTTGCAGAGCACAGGCTCCGGACGCGCAGGCTCAGCGGCCATGGCTCACGGGCCCAGCCGCTCCGCGGCATGTGGGATCTTCCCAGACCGGGGCACGAACCCGCGTCCCCTGCATCGGCAGGCGGACTCTCAACCACTGCGCCACCAGGGAAGCCCTAGCAAGCATTTATTGAGTATGCTTTCTTTGACTCGCATCATTTAATCCACATAATGATATCCAGACAGAAGGAATATTTTATCCATATTTGGAGGCAGGATATAAAGAAATGAAGATTCAAGCCATTTTTCCAATGTCACAATCCTAAGTGGCAGAGACAAGGCTTGAACTTAAGATTGTCTAGGTTCGGAACCTATGCTTTCAACCCACTACACCCACTGCATATGATATATGAGGCTGGGAAAGGGGGTTAGGAGGTCCTGGGGACCGATATGGCTAGAAGTCCTTTGGCTTCTGGATATCTGGATCCCTTTGCCTGGAATACAGCCTTTTGCCATCTGAGCAGGTCCTCTGAACAAGGTCTAAACGATCTTCACATCTCAGCCAGTTTATGATCTATTACAGGACACGGAGTAATTGTTGCATTCAAAATATATATGTGGGGTACTTGTATAGGCCAGATAATACAAGCAAAACACAGTCCTGCCTCGCAGTCCTTGAGGTCTGGTCGAAGACAGAAACAATACCCAAAGACTCACACAGTGAAGAATACGCTAATTACAAATGGAGATCACAAGTTTGTAAAGAAGTAAAATGAAGGGACTTGGACGAATCTAGTCTGGAAAGAGGGCTTTCCTAAGAGTGTGACTTGGAAGAGAGGTCTGAAGGAGAACTGGAGTTAGATTTGGAGCAAGGTTTCTTCAGGGTACCACCTCTGAAAATTCTTCAGGTGCTGGTTCTTGTGACTTGAAAGTCTTGGCCTCTAAGAAGACTGTCTCCTTGCAGGACGAGGAGGAGGAAGCAGAAGAGCAAAGGGCTTGGAAGGAATGAACCAAGAGCTTGAACTGAGTTCTGCATTCCTACTACAACCATCGTAAAGCCCCATGAGACAATGGATGCCTGTGACCAGGGAGAAGGAGGTGCTTCTCAGAGGGACAAGAACAGAGATTGGGAGGAGAACGTCTCAGGGCCACAAAAATATTAGGTTTGAGAGAAAATGGATTTTGAGGGTGAACTTCAATTCTGTCCGACTATATTATATGGATCCGGGGCTTCTAACTTAATAACTGAACCAATAATAGCAACATAACTATGAGAAGAAAAAAAACCATAGAAAATTTACAGTAAACTCCAAGGCTAACTATCGTTTAAAATTCAATTTGGGTTGGGAGGGGGGGAGATGCAAGAGGGAAGAGATATGGGAACATATGTATATGTATAACTGATTCACTTTGTTATAAAGCAGAAACTAACACACCATTGTAAAGCAATTATACTCCAATAAAGATGTTTAAAAAAATAAAGATAAAAAAATAAAGACTCACTCTAAAAAAAAAAAATTCAATTTGGGAAACAACAGTCATCATGATTTGACTCTCAAATACATGGAGATGGGGTAGTTAATAATGCTGGGGTTTTCTCTTTGTTCTGTTTGTATAATGAAGAGCTATAAACTCTCAAAGCTCAATTCAGGTCATTCTGTCCATCTACTTTTCTATGTATTTCTTACCCAGTTCACTCTGTGATCCTTTGCATCTAATGTGACTGATTCTATGCCAGGTTCTAAGACTGCAAAGATTTTGATCTGGTCTTTTTCCTTAAAGAGTTACCTGTCAGGGAGACGGCTAAGTAAACAGGTAATTGCCATGCAGCATGATGACCAAGGTAAGCCCCAAAAGCACAAAGCTTGAGTCCGTAACTCAGTGTGGGAGCATCAAAGATTTCTTGATGAAAAGGATGTTTGAACAAAATCTTAACGAAAGGCAGGGCCAGAGCCTCCAAAAATATGTTTTTTAGCACTGCTGTTAATTGTCTGAGCCACTGGTGAGGAAAAAATTCCAACTGATTTTGGGCAGATCAGCTCTGACTAAAAGTGACATTGAAATCCAGACAAGGAGAATGCAAAAGACAGACTTAGTCTAAGACTTCGTCTTGAAGCAGCATTTGGCCACCCCTGTGCTGGGAGTGGAAGAGAAAATCTGGGCATCCCAGTGGTGTGTTGACAGCTACGTGGACCGAAATTCATGTCCAGACAAGCAGCTCTTGGAAAAATGCATCCAAAACTTTTCAATCCTGAATGAAAATCAAACTGAAACAATGGAATTCTTTTCAGTATCTTCAGCACCTCTCCAACCCATGTGGGAGAACATCTTGCAATGTCCAGTCCATCGTCCAATGCAGCCCTGACTTCAGTCATGAACAGAACAGATACATTTTAATGCTCTCAAGGAGCAGACAGGCTATAATCAGGTTTCAACTCCACTTAATGTTCAAGTATACTGCTTAGGAAATTAACTCATCCAGTGTGTTATTAACAAGAAAACAGTATTACTCCTGCAAAACTTATTCCTCTGCCTCAACACATAAGAGGCTTTAAGTGATTAACCTCTTACATTAGTCAGCTAAGGCTGCCATAACAAAATAACAGACTGGGTTGCTTCAGCAACAGAAATTAATCTTTTCACAGTTTTGGAGGCTGGAAGTCTGAGATCAAGGTGTCAGCCAATTCAGGTCCTGGTGAGAGCTCTCTTCCTGGCTTGCAGACAATATCACCTTTTTGCTTTGTCCTCGGCATGGGAGAGAAAGAGCTCTGGTGTCTCTTCCTCTTTGTATAAGGGCACCGTTTCTACCAGATTAGGGCCCCACTCTTATGACTTCATTTAACCTTTATTACTTCCTATCTCCAAACACAATCACTTAGGGAGTTAGGGCTTCACCATCTGAATTTGGGAATGGAGGGAGACACAAACATTCAGTTCCTAACACCTAATGCTTCATTTCTTCTCCTGTAAAATGGCGATGATAATGAAATCTCTGTAACACAGTTATTATAAGACTTAAATGAATAATTAAGTAAAGCACTTAGAACATATTTAAAATAAGGAAAAACCGTTATTATAAATTGAAATATAGTACAGTATAGTGCTTAAAATCTCAGACCCTGGACCAAGAAAAACACTTTCAAAATTACTAGCTATATACAGAAGGAATGCTGATAAGGAAATGAAATGTTCCCCTACCTTAAGTATAACTCTTCATTTAAAAAGTAGCATTACATGCAAAATAATTACTCTTCTTTTCAATACCTGTGTGGTTTCTTTGTCTCTCAGTTCCCCACAAAGCCAGCCACAAAATAGGTATACAACAGTTTACGTTGGCTGTCCTCAGTATTCTCAAATTTTACTTTTCTCTCTTTTCTACAGTGTCCTCGATAATTCAGTAGTAAAACAATAAAGACATACACTGAGATTATCTTGTAGTACACCATCTCTTCCGTTAAGAACAACTAGATCAGCTTTATCAGATGTCTACCTCCCCCCAAAATCTATTTTAGGATTTTAAATAACTATAAAGATACCCAGGACCAAAAGGGTAAAGAACCGAGAGGGAAGGAAAAGGCTGTTAAGTGATCTCTGCATTCTACATTATCTTCCCCTCAAGACATTCAATGAAGAGGCTAAAGAGAGTAATTTAAGCCAGATGGTAAGAAACAGAAACCTCAGCCTAATTTTCTGCTGAGTCAAGAAACTAGGAGGACTGAAACTTGTGTTTGGGTCTATCAAAATATCTAGGACTTGAAGTGCCAACATTCCGTAGAGAAGAGCACATAGAAGTGAATGCAATAGTCTGAAATGCTTTTCTCTCTGCAGAATTTGCTAACTCATAAATGGTGATGATTCAGAGAAGCCAAACAGAAAGTGACAACTCAAAGTTTGAGGGAGCTAAACTAAGGTTTTGGTAGTTTCATGCAGAGATAAAAAGAAGATGGAGCTCATTCATCATCATGGAAGAAAACTGGTAAACATCTCTCAGTCTTCAGTTGAGACACCTGGACGTGAACATGCTAGGTACAGGGGAATACTGGAAGTAGAGTTGACTTTAAAAAGACTGCAGTTCAGCCTCAAAACTGTTGTTTGAAATAAACTGATATACCCTCACCTAACTGTTTCAAGAAGCTAAAGGCTGAACTAGCATCTCTACAGTTTTTCATACATAACACTCACCATTTAATTAAAATTATAAGGCATAACAAGAAGCAGGATGGGGGGTGGGGGGGAACCCCAGAACCTAGAAAAAGACCCACAAGTGATGTAAATATTGGTGTTATTAGCCACAGACATTAAAGTTACTGTGGTGGTTAACATGTTCAAAAAAAATAATAATAAGTAGCAAGTGAGAAAATTTCAGTAGAAAACCAAAATTTATTTTAAAAATCAAATTTTAGAAGTTATAATTCAAATGAAGAACTCAGATGGATTTTGAAAGGATTCAGATACAGCTGAGGATTAACATTTCGGAAAACAGGTAAGTAGAAAATATTTAATATATATGTTATTGGTATATTTTATGAAAATCTATGTGTAATACATAGGCAACTGGAGTCTCAGAAGACGAGGTGAGACAACATAAGATGAAACATGTGAAAAGATAATGATCAAGAACTTTCCAGAACTGAAAATGACTTCAAGCCACATATCCAAGAAGCATTATAAGGGCCAAGAAGTTGAAATAAAAAAGAAAAAGATATCTAGGCACATCATAGTAATACTGCTGCAAACCAAAGGTGTAAAAAAATATTTTAAAAGCAGAATAAAAAAAAATTTAAGATATATTACCTTAAAAAAAGCAACAGTAAGAATGACAGTAGTTGACTTGACAGAAACAATGGAAGCCAGGAGATAATGGATTAACATCTCTAAAGAGCTGAAGGAAAATAAAGGCCAACCTAGAATTCTAAACCCACTGGAGACAAAGAAAAATCAAAGACATTTCCAGTCAAATGAACACTTAGAGAATTATTTGTCACCATCAGATGTATACTAAAATAAATATTAATGAGATTTCTTCAGCACAACATAGATGAATGAATACACACACTTACAACACAAATGCACACACACACACATATTCATTCCCAGATAGAAGAATGGAAATAAAAGAATGAATTACAAAGTGAAATGGGTAAATGTGGGTAAATCTAAGTGAATATTAATAGTATAAGCAATAGTGATAATATCTTGTTGAATTTAAAGTATATCTAAAATTAAAATACTTGACAATAATAACCTAGCTGAGGGCAGATGGATTTCAAGTGTTCTAAGTTTACTATAATATAACAGAAGTAGTAAAGGTATTCATTTATGTTAGGCTCTAACAAAACAAAGATAGATGTCGAAATCTTTAGGATAATCGTTATAAGAAATAAAAAATAATTCAGGGCTTCCCTGGTGGTGCAGTGGTTGAGAGTCCGCCTGCCGATGCAGGGGACACGGGTTCGTGCCCCGGTCCGGGAAGATCCCACATGCCGCGGAGCGGCTGGGCCCGTGAGCCATGGCTGCTGAGCCTGCGCGTCCGGAGCCAGTGCTCCGCAACGGGAGAGGCCACAACAGTGAGAGGCCCACGTACCGCAAAAAAAAAAAAAATAAATAATAATAATAATAATTCACATATAATAAGCTGAAAGAGGGAAAATAGAACAGTAGAGATAAAAATAATGATTAATCCACAATAAGGCAAGAAAGGAGAAAATACAAAGCAGAGAATGTGGTACAATATGAAAACAAATAGCTAGTAAATTTAATACCAAATATACAGGTAATTATATTAAGAGTACATGAACAAAATACTCCATTTAAAATGCAAAGAACGTCAGAATGGATTTTAAAAACTTCACTATGTGCTGTTTATAAATGACTCATCTTAGATTAAGAGATACAAACTTCCAGTTATAAAATAAATATCATGCAGGATGAAATGTACAGCATAGAGAATATAGCCAATAATATATTAACAGTATGATGACATATGGTAACTACACTTATCATGGTGATCATTTTGTAATGTATAAAAATATCAAATCACTATATTATATATCTGAAACTAATATAATATTGTAAGTCAATTAGACTTCAATTAAAAATTAATTAATCAGGGGCTTCCCTGGTGGCACAGTGGTTGAGAATCCACCTGCCAATGCAAGGGACATGGGTTCGATCCCTGGTCCGGGAAGATCCCACATGCCACGGAGCAACTAAGCCCGTGCGCCACAGCTGCTGAGCCTGCGTGCCGCAGCTACTGCAGCCCGCAGGCCTAGAGCTCATGCTCTGCAACAAGAGAAGCCACCACAATGAGAAGCCCGCACACCATGACCAAGAGTAGCCCTGCTCACCACAACTAGAGAAAGCCTGCGTGCAGCAACGAAGACCCAACTCAGCCAAAAGTAAATAAATAAATAAATTAAAAATTTTAATTAATCAGTTACTATCTCACCTTAAAACTAAGGGCAAAAACGTAGAAAGTGAATGGATGGAACAAAGTTATGCCACAAAAACATCAAACAAAATAAAACTGTTGCTGTACTAATCAAAGTAGACTTTAAGGCAAGAAGCATTACTACAGATAAAAAGAGACATTTCATATCTTAAAAGGGTTTAATTGACCAGGAAGAGATAAAAATTTTAAATCTGTATTAGCTGACACCAGAAATTCAAAATAGATAAAGCTAATTTTATGAAACTAACCAAAAAAAATAGATGCCTTCACAATCATAATGAGACTTTAATGTACATCTCTCAAAAGCTGAAAGGCCAAGCAGCCAGAAAAATCAGTAATGGCAAAAATGATCTGACTAGCATAGTTAATATACGTGACAAAATTGATGCATAAAACACTGTACACACAATGAGTAGATTCACATTCCTTCCAAGTGCATATGGAACATTTATCTTGAACCTAAAAATGGCCACATCCCAGACCATAATGCAAGACTCAATAAATTTCAGAGTGGAAAAGTGGATGGATATTCTAAAATCCCTGTGAAACTAAACTAGAAATCAAAAACAAAAAGAACTGGAATGCCTCCAAATGCCTGCAAATTAATCAATTAACTTCAAAATAATCCTTGAGTTGAAAAAGATATTGCCCCCCAATAAACATATTGCCCCCCAATATCAGGACTGAAACAAAGGTGTTTAATATTATCACTTCTGGGCTTCCCTGGTGGTGCAGTGGTTGGGAGTCCGCCTGCCGATGCAGGGGACACGGGTTCGTGCCCCGGTCCGGGAAGATCCCACATGCTGCGGAGCGGCTGGGCCCGTGAGCCATGGCCGCTGAGCCTGCGCGTCCGGAGCCTGTGCTCCGCAGCGGGAGAGGCCACAACAGTGAGAGGCCCGCGTACCGCAAAAAAAAAATTATCACTTCTATTCTTCAACGTACATAAGGTCCTTGACTTTGCAAGAGGCAAAATGATAATAAAATAATAATAATGATGATAATAATAATAGTAAATTCAAAAAGATTGGGAGAAACTGTCACTGAAAGACACGGTTTTATATAGAGAAGTCAAAAAATTTATAAGTAAATTTCTAAAATTGAGACGTGAAGGATTTCTAGATAAAGCTCTATACGCAAAAATCAATTTCGCTCTACTTATCAGTAGCAAAAGCTTAGAAAATGAAATAAGTACAAATATTTCATTTCAAGCAACATTGAAAACATTGGTCAAGAAAAATAATCTAACAACACAAGACCTCTCTAATGAAAATTACAAACCATTACTGAAAGAACTTAAAGAGTTAAACAAATGAGATATACCATATTTATGCACTGAAAGTAATACTGTAAAGATTAACCTATAAACTCAACGTAATCCAAGTAAATATCCCAGCAGCATTCTGATGGGAATTGGCAAACTGATCCTAAACTGCATACAAAAACGCAGACAATGCAACATAGCCAAGCCAATCCTGAAGTACAAAGATGTAGGACTTACATTACTAGATATCAAGACAGGTTAGAAAGCTACAGTAGCTAATAAAGTGTGGTATTGAAGAAAGACTTAAAAAATAGAATAAAATAGAGAAATCAGGAACAGAACAACGCATATGCTATCACATGATTCACAAGAAAGATACCACTGCAGTGCAGTACTCTTAAAAGAATCATCTTTGAAATGAATGGTGCTATATCAGCTGGATATCCAATTGGGGGAAAAGCTATCTTTTCCCACCCCTCATTCCATTCACAAAAATAAATTCCAAGTATAGACTAAGCGTGAAGGTAAATAAATAAATAAAGCTTCTAGAATTTCACACTGGAAAACACCTTTATGATCTTGGATGTAGGAAAGGGTTTTAATAGAGGATGCCAAAGACTGATCAATTGGGAGACATTAAAATTAAGAATGTTATTTATCAAAAGAAACCATTAATGGGGTAAAAAGATGCGCCAGAGGGTGGGAAAAAATACATTTATCCAAAAGAGATCTCATCTCCAGATAAACCAATTGAAAAATGGCAAAAAAAAAAAAAATCCCAACCGAGACATTGGATAAAAGAAGTTATTCACAGGTGCATTAAACTCTTCAGTCATCAGGGAAATGCAAAATCACAGTATGGTATACTCCACACACTCCAGCTTCGTTAAAATGAAAAAAAGGGAAAAAACAAACAAACACCAAGTGCTGGCGAAGATGAGGAACAAGTGAAACTCATATACAGCTTACGGGAATGTCAATTGGTAAACCCACTTCAGAAATGGACAACTTCTAGTGAAACTGAATTTGCACACGCTTTATGACCCAGAGATTCCATTTCTAGATACCCAGCAGAAATGACTACATCTTTGAACAGTAAGACCTGCAAAAAAATACTGACAGCGGCCTTATTTGTATAGCCCAAAGCCAGAAACAACCCAAATGTCCATCAACAATAGAAGAAAGTGTGGCAATGAACGTAATGGCATACTCTGAGCAATGAAAGTGAATAAACTACAGCTGTGTACAACAAGATGGGTGGCTATCACAACACGAGGCTGAACAAAGTAACCTAGTCAAATAAGAACATTCCGTAGACTGTGTTTAAACAAAGTTCAAAAACACGCAAAGGGGGCTTCCCTGGTGGCGCAGTGGTTGGGAGTCCGCCTGCCTCTGCGGGGGATACAGGTTCGTGGCCCAATCCGGGAAGATCCCACATGCCGCGGGGCGGCTGGGCCCGTGAGCCATGGCCGCTGAGCCTGTGCGTCTGGAGCCTGTGCTCCGCAACGGGAGAGGCCACAACAGTGAGAGGCCCGCGTACCACAAAAAAACAAAACAAAACAAAACAAAACACGCAAAAGGAATCTTCTATCATAGAAGTCATGATAACGATTGTTTTTGAACAGTGAGGCAATTACGTAACGAAGGGACACATAAGAAGGGTTTCAGGGATGCCGGTGATCCTCTACATTCGATCTAGTTACATGAGCGGCCACTTCACAAAATTTAAGTTAACTACATATTCATTATTCGTGCGTCTTTCTAAGTTACGCTGTTTCGATTTTTTTGTAAAGCAGAAATAGAAACGTTCTCTAAAGGAGAGAAGTGGTATGCAGGATTTCAGAATCACCTTGTAAATTGAATGGCAACATTTAGGCCAAAACTCGAGACTAAAGCTACATTGCCTGAAGCCCTGTCCTACTGACACAGGCAACAGCAGAAAGTGCAGATAAGAGCTATATATGCTGGAGTCACAAGGAACATTTAACGGGGACTGGCTTATTCCACAGAGAGTAACAAAAAACTGCTCACCTAAGCTGATATGACAGGATAAACAGCCCCACAGACATTCTGCCCTCAGTAGCTGACTCAACAGCCGAGGCTGACAGATTTACAATGGAGAACTGAATCCTCAGATCAAAAACTGTGTGCTCTGTTTAGGGCTTGATGACCTACAGTATACAGTGAAACCCTTAAATCAACACGTTTATGGCATTTACGGAAAAGCGCTCCGACGGGTCTTACTCGGTCAAACAAGCCTTGTCTTGAATCTGAGCTCAGCTAAAAGCTGGGCTATGAAAGGCAAGCATTTGCTACCAGGAGAGGAAGAATGCTCCACTTCTGTTCAACGACTTAATGGAAATCTTACTTGCACTTCGGGAGTAAAGGGGAAAAAATGGCATAAGTGTATAGAGCTGTACGTAATCCTTAAGACCTATCAGTGCTAGAAAAGACATTTGTTCAATGACTCCATAGTTCCTGTTAATGTTACCATAGCACAACTCTCAGTGTTTGTCTGGGTTGGATCTAAGTGGCTCACACAATACCACTTTCTTGAGGTACAATGACAGAGACCACATCACAGCCATTAAATATGGATGCTCTATAACAGTGTCTTTTAAACCATTTTGACTAAAAGCCATGTCTAAAACATTAGCATACACACCCCACACATTTTATAACCTGACTCAGTGAATGCACACATACATACCCACACTGCAAAATGTCATGAACTACCCTTCCTAGACACCAGTTAATCTGGTATTGTCTACTCTACCTTATTTTTACGCTACTCTGTAGTATTTCCTTTCTTACTAACGTTCATCATAATACCTAAATTGATTCATGACCCACTAATTGATCCCAACCCCAAGTGTGAAAAAGATATTTCCTCTAAGGAATTATAATTTTTTTCCCAAATCTGTGAGCCAGGCAACCTTTTTCTAAACTGAAATGTGACATATAACATTATATTAGTTTTAGGTATACGACATAATGATTTATGTATATATTGCAAAACGGTCACCACAATAAATCTAGTTAACCGCACACAGTTACATTTTTTCTTTTGTGATGAGATCTTTTAAAATTTACTCTTAGCAACATTCAAACATACGATATATATTATTAACTACAGTCAATCATGCTGTATATTCCATCCCCAGGCTATCATTTTTTCATTTTACCGATTCTCAAAATGTGGTGAGCGTGAGAATTATTGAAAGTGCAGATGTCAAGGACCCCAGTCTCAGAGATTCTAACAGATCTGAAGTAGGGCCTAGGAATTTCAATTTCTAACAAGTACAGCAAACAATGCCTATGCAAGTAAACTGAAGTTTGAGAAATGCTTCTCTAATCCCATCCCTCCAGTTTGAGATGAGGAAACCCAGGCTCAGAGAAGGGAAATGATTTGCACAAGGTCACAGAGTAGGTAATAAGAGTCCTGAGGCTAGAACCAAGTCTCTGGGCTCCCAGACCATCTCAGCAGGTGGCCAATGACCTTTCCCCTTATTTTAACCCCTATTCAGAGAGTGAAGAAAAAAACCTGCACATTAGCAAGGTGGAAGAGCAACTCAAACACCGGAGGTTCGTCTTCAGGAATTAGCTAGAACCAAACCGAGGATTGAGTACAGGAAGCTGAGAGCATCTTCTTCCTCCCAGTTAATATGGCAACAGGATGTGTTCAGCATAGTCAACCTTTCCAAAACCTTCCTTATTGCCCTCATACCTCAGAGTGTGGCCAGCAAGAGAATATCCTGGCCTTTCAGATACTCCCTGTTTACCTAGAACTTTTGGAAGACCCTCACATCACTTCAAATTGGCCCACTTTCTCCAGCTGAAACCCCTATTTTCCTGCAAAGTGTCACTGAGGCATAAATATCCACTGCCTACCCGTTTTAGGTGATGAGCAGGAGAGATGAGTGTGGCAGCAATGATTTCTGGTGATGGAAGATGTCCACTGAGTATCGGGGGCTCCTGAAACACACCACCTATTCCCGTCTACCCCAAGGCATGCACTCACCGCCTCTCCTCATGGAGTTCTCTTCTCCAGCACGGTCACCACTGGCTCCTTCACATCCTTGGGTCTCCGTGCAATTTTCAGTTCATCAGTGAGACCTTTCTTGACCACCGATAGGGAAGAACAAACGCCTCCTTCTCCAGCCTTCCATCCTGCCAGCATTCCCCATCTGCCTTACCCACTCTGTAGCACTTTGACCTTCTGACATACGATGTGTCCACTTGCTTGTTTACTGTCCCATGAAGGCAGGGACTTCCTCTCTCTAGTCACTGCTCTATCTCCAGTACCTAGAATGCGTCCTGGCAGACAGGGGGCATTCAAAAATTACACATTCAACGATTAAGAGATAGATGCTTGCCCTCTCCAGTGCATCCTGAGATGTGTTCTGCACGAAGAAGGTAAGACAACACAACCGTAAGAGGTAGGTGACCTTATCCACAGGTTGTTAATTAGGAAAATGAGAAGCACAGTGGAGCTAAGGTTGTTCAGCTCACATGTGGATGTGCTCAGATTCACACTGCCATCAGTCTAATACTAACGTCCCCTTTCAGGACCGCGAGGCTATACTGCTCCCTGAACACCTCCTGGGTGGACCTGGTTGTCACTCAATACATATTTGATAAGTGAGTGAAGTCATTTGGATATATATATATATTTTTTTTATATTAATTAATTTTATTTATTTATTTTTGGCTACATTGGGTCTTTGTTGCTGCGTGTGGGCTTTCTCTAGTTGCGGCGAGCAGGGGCTACTCTTCCTTGTGGTGCGTGGGCTTCTCATTGTGGTGGCTTCTCTTGCTGTGGAGCACGGGCTCTAGGCGCGCGGGCTTCAGTAGTTGTGGCACGTGGGCTCAGAAGTTGTGGCTAGCAGGCTCCAGAGTGCCCGCTTGGTAGTTGTGGCACACGGGCTTAGCTGCTCTGCAGCATGTGCGATCTTCCCGTACCAGGGCTCGAACCCGTGTCCCCTGCATTGGCAGGTGGATTCTTAACCACTGTGCCACCAGGGAAGCCCCTGGATATATTTTTAATACTTAAAATATTATCTGATTATATTACTCTATTATGAATGCAGAAAAACACTTGTCTATGTTTATACTTGAATATATATATTTGAAGAAAGAGTGAGTGCCGGGCACTATAACAGATCGTTGAGATACAATGACGAGAAAGAAGATTTTTAAGGCAGAGCTCACACTCTCAGGGACACTTGTCATCTAGCCCAGGAGACGGACGTTATTGTAATCATGACATTACTAACTGTAAAAGCACAGCTGGTGTATGTTATGAGAAGAAGGGGTGTAAAGTCAACTTTGCCGAAGGACAGTGAAAAGACCCCGTGACGGTGAATTTTCTGTGTCAACTTGCCTCGGCCACAGGGTCCCAGACAGCTGGTGAAAAGTGATTCTGGGTGGGTTTGCCAGGGTGTTTCTAGAGGACATGAAGCTGTGAGTTACAGGAGACTGAGGAAAGCAGAAGGCCCACCCCAATGTGGGGAGGCCTCAGTCAATTCTCGCAGGCTGACCAAGGGAGGGCTTGCTCTCTCCGCCTGCCTGTCCTTGAGCTGGGACATCAGTTTTCTGCTTTCAGACTCAGACTGGAATTCACCCCATGGGCTCCCTGAGGTCTCAGCTGCCTAACTGCCAAATCTTGACTTCCGAGCCCATATCATGCATGAGTCAATTCCTTACATATATACAATAATGCATGAGTCAGTCCCTTAGTTATATACAATAATGCATCAGCCATTTCCTTACATATATATAACAATGCAAGAGTCAATTCCATATATATACATACACACATACACACGTACATATAAATACATACACACAATGTTATAATACATATTAAATATATGTATTAAATATACTGTATATTAAATATATTATATATATTAAATGTATTAATGTAGTATATATTAATTACTTTTCTGGCCTAAGGCAGGCAGGACTCAGCAAGGGCTAGACCCTCAGTACCAGGGTCAGGCAGCTTGAACTCTGCAGCTGGAGAAGCCACTGCTGGGCCAGGGCCTGGAGAAACCCTTCCCTCTGCTGACGGCTCCCGCCTCTCTGTGGGAGCCGCTGGCTTCAGGGAGTCATGCCGCCAGCCACAGAAATGGGCTCAGATATCCACTGGAGCAGAAATACAATGGGGTAACTACATTTTTTGATACATTAAATATGATTCTAAATCAGATACAATGGGTTTTTGAATCGTCACTGATCTGGATGACTTTGGCCACCGAACCCTCCGTAAGAGGGGGGACCTAATAAGAAATGTAACATTAACTTTTAATGTCCTGACCATGAATCTTTTAATGCCAATTTTACTTTGGCTTCTAAATATGTTAATTAGTATAGCTAAGAAAGTTATAATGAAAACAAACTAGAAAGATGAGAGGAAATAAAGAGGTTTCCATTCAAAAGAGAGCAAACGTTAATTAAACTAGCAGGTTTGGAACAAGTATAATTAGAAGAAAATATATGTGTATATTCTGAAATTTTTCAAAACATAGTATCTTTCACTTATCTTCAAGAGAAATATTTAATTCAGCATCTGGACTTTAAATCTGATTGTCGCCATCAGATTGCACAATTCTCTACGTAACTACGTAATGGTGAGGCGTCTCCGAGTCAAAGTTATCGACGTGTCCACACCAGAGAGTATCTAAATAAAAACTGGAGCTGTTCTCCAAGTACTATTTGGAATTTTAGCCAACTAGTCAATGAAAAGGGAATCTTTCCTGCCTGTTTGCTTTCACTGTCCATGTTAGGAAACTTCAAGACAGGAGATGAATACAGCTATCCGGTCCAATCCAGTAGCTGTTACCAGGCACTTGAAATGTAGCTGGTCTGAAGTGAATGTGCAGTAACTGTAAAATGCACATTGGATTTTGAGGACTTGTGTGTAAAATATCTCATTAATAATTTTGGTATTGATTATATTTTGAAATAACATTTTTGATATACTGGATTAAATCAAATAAAATATCAACACAAATCTCACCCATTTTTTTTACTTTTTAACATGACTACTAGAAAATTTGTAATTACACACGTTGGCTCGCACTATATTCTATCGAACAGCACTGTGCCAGAGCAAAGAGGAGATGGAATTCTATGCATCATAAAAAATAGAAGAATTCATGGGGTGAACAAAACCACTTCTGTTATCATCATTTCAAAAAAAAAAAAATCCCCGCAGACTAAAGTTAGACTGATTAAAATAAACATCTTCAAAGACACAAATGAACGGCGTATGAACGCTGAACCATGTGCATCAATAAGCATTCCTGCTTTACAATAACGGTCCACATGTCATCAGCCCAAGAAATCAATGAAAAGTGGTTTCAGAGTGTGAAGTCATCCCCTAAGCCAACCATGGAGGCTCCATCTCCCTCCAACTGCTCACTGACAGGCATGTAACGTGCTCACTTGTACCTGGTTGTTTGAAACCCTTGTGCAGTCATGATTGGCGGACACAGAGAGGTGTGTGGTAAAAAGACAACTGACAGATAAAGTAGTGAATCAACAAGCTAGATGATGCATCCAGGACGCACTATAAGGAACAAATACTGACAATTCTAGAGGCAGTCAGACTCTGTGCAGTGGGCATCACACCCAAGAAATGCTGATCATGAAACGCGTAGGCAAGCTGCCCATTGCATTTACCTGTCGCTACTCCATGCTGAATGCCTGGTTGCCTTAAGCTTACTTTCTCTGGGAGTTTAGGAGTTCTTCGTAGAAAGTGTCCAGAACTTGTTCATCCCTACCACAGTTAGGACTTTCATTTCAAAGGGAAAAAAGTTAAACTAGATTAATCCAAAAAATGGGGTGACGGTTTATGGTTCATACAAATGAAAAGGCCAACACACTTTAATTTCAGGCATAACTGGACACCAAGGCTGTGATGATTTTACTACCATCACAGATGGTAGTAAAGATGGCTGTAAAGATGGCTGCAGCTCTGGACTTACATTCCATCCTCTCTGCTTCCCCCAGGTGTCCCAGAATTGATTTTATTGGCTCTGATCCTGTTACACGTTCACCCCTGAACCAATCACTGTAGTCAAGGATAGCTGATGTTCTGACTGGCCACTATGGAAAACAAGTCACCTCCACCCAATTCCAAGGCACAGGTAAGGAAGGTAGGTCCCCAAGGAAAACTTCAATGTTTTTACCAGAACACTGGGGAAACAGATGCTGGGCAGACAAAAAATTATAGGTGGCCACTGCTCTCTCTCAATCTCCATTATCTAACCTGCATATAAAAGATACGCAATTGATGAGTTTTTCCAATGAATGCATGCGTGCATAAGAAATATCCAATCCCTGATGTATGCCAAACATAGAAATGATGTATCTGTTTCTAAATTACCAGCATATTAGTTACATACATTCACATAACAAATGTTAATCGAGCGTCTACTAGTGGCCAGGGATTATCCTAGCCACTGGAGACACAGCTGTGGAACAGCAGAGACAAAGCTCCAGTCTTCAACGACCAGATATTTAAGAGCGGAAGGCAGCATATGCAAGGTAGTAAA
Source organism: Delphinapterus leucas (assembly GCF_059928025.1). Lineage (NCBI taxonomy): Eukaryota > Metazoa > Chordata > Mammalia > Artiodactyla > Monodontidae > Delphinapterus > Delphinapterus leucas. The sequence goes on from NC_143148.1 coordinate 50,566,695, forward strand.
CAAGTCAGTCAGGTAGTACGTGTAAAGAGTAGGAACAAAAATAAAGCAAGATCAGGGGAGGAAGAGGAACCGGGTGTCAGGGAGGAACTTTCTGCAATGATGACATTTGCACAGAAAACTGAAGTGCCAAGAAGTGTCAGAAGAAAACAGGTGAGTATCTGGGGGAAGAGCAAAGTGCAATCACAGGAGTGGGGGCTCTGGGGATGTTCAAAGGCCCCCACTCCTGTGGCTGCACTTTGCTCCTTCCCCAGATATCAGAAGGGCTGGGGTGGAGTTTACGATGGGAGAAGATATAGGACTTCAGGCCAAAGGAGCCAGATCACACAGGGCCTTGTAGACCACGGTAAGAAATCTGGATTATATACTATGGGTAATGGAAAGCCATTAGCTGGTGGAGAAGAGGAAGGTGAAATCATCTGGCTACTTGCGAAAAACACCTCATAGGGACACAACGTAAGAGAATCATCAGATTGGAAGCTGCGGGGGGAATCCAGATTAGAGTGGCTTCGATCACAGTGGTGACAGTGAAGGTGGTAAGTAGTGGCTGGAATTGGGTATTGAATTGACCTGTGAGCAATGAAGTTTACACAGACGTGTGCATAAGATCACCTGGTATTTATATATCCTCGTGGGCTAATGGGATCATTTAAATTGCCTGCCCATCAAATTAAAAATTAGTCTCATCACTTTATTTGTGCTCTCATGGTTCTTTAAACACACCTTAGCAATTATATTAATGTTGTTACATTGTCCTTATGTGTTTATATTCCTGTCTACAATACTCCCCACTCTCGCGTTGGAATATCCTAAAATTTAAGAACCATATTATCATTTTTGTATTTCCATAGTCTATAGGACTGAGGCACATAGTAAGCTGGGAATAAATGTTTTGGGTTAGAAGGATGAGTAGATGGGTGGGAAAGAGGAAGGAATAGAGAGAAAAGAAAGAAGAAATGTCAGCAATTCGTTACTAAGAACTAAGAATACAAGCCCCAAAGGGACCTTCACTTGGCTTGCCTGGTATATTTATAAAGAGGTTGAGTAATTTAAAGAATGTTGCAAATTACATAGGACCCACTCTTAGATGAAGGGTCTATTCAAAGAAGGGATGACAGAAATAGATTCAACGATCAGGTCAGCCGGTGAGTCTATGACTATGAGGGAATTAGGTTTCTGACCTAGCATTCCAATTAAAACAGAGCTCCGTACCTCTCCCAACACCTCCAAGTACCTCGCCTCTCCAAGAACTAAGAAGTTAATGTATAATAAATTGCCCAATTCCATGCAGTAGATACAAAAATCGAATATACCTTTACAAGGCTCCTAGGGTTGAACACACGATCACAAAACATAGAGGACATTCTCCCTTCATTCCCAGAACTGCCCACTGACCCCCGTCCTATAGATCAAGAGAACACACAGGGTATTTAACTCTTCTCTAAGCTCAGCTGCAAATCCAGAAACGGAATCCACATTTCTAACCTACATCCACATGGTCAGACTCCCTCCCGCACAAGAATACAAGAGTCAATTTTCTTATAAATATATCCCTGTGCCTTCAGAGATCCAGTTATTTTCAGCAGGCTGGATTGGCATACTGTGAAATTCAAAAGCAAATACACATCTTTCAATATACTTCCAGACGGTTTCCCTGCTGCCACCTAATCCACCTGCCAGCCCCCATACACCATTCCTCTCGATCTCCTGGGCTAAATTCCTCAAAAGTAGGTGAAGTACCTAAAATCATTATTCTTAACGGCATTGAGATCAACAACTATACACTAAAAAAAATAAACTTACGTGAATGCATTCTATTAAAGAGGCCAGTTTGTGATTGTGTTGTATCAACTGTTCTCAGCTGGGCACAAAGATGTCCCCAGGGAACACCTGGCCATGTCTGGAAACATTTTTGGACACTGCCAGGGGGGTGTTACTGGCATCCAGTGGGTAGAGGCCTGGGGTGCTGCTAAGAATCCTACCATGCACAGCAAACTCCCCTCCCCCCGCCTCAGTGGTGTCAATGGTGCCCTGAGAAACCGTGGGCTAAATATCACAATTTCCTGCTCAGTTGTAAACAGTGAAATCGAAGGAGGCTTGCTGCTTCTCCTTGGACCTACTGTCCCACTTGCCCCACGAGGCAGCATGAGGGGCTGATGGATGATCTCAGATGACCGTGATTCTGCAAAGGGAAGGGACCGTGTGCTTGAGCCAACTACAGAGTAAGCACTCTAGACGTTTTCTGCATTTGTTTTTTTATTGCTACAGAACAAATTACCACATAGTTAGCAGCTTAAAAATAACCCTATTTATTAGCTCACAGTTCTGCAAGTCAGAAGTCTGGGCACAGTGTGACTGGGCTCTCTGCTCAAGGTTTCTGCCTGAGCCAGGCTGCATTCCTTTCTCCGGGAAAGAATCCACTTTCAAGTTCATTCAGATGGTTGGCACAGTTCAGTCCCTTCTAGTTATAGGACCAAGGCCCCGTTTCCTTGCTGGCCATCAGCTAGAGGCCACCTGCATTCGTTGCCACGTGGCCCCCTCCACCTCCAAAGCCAGCAATGGAGAATTTTTCACATGTCAAATCCCCCTAGCTATGAAACTCTCTGCCTTTCCTGATTCTGTGTGATCACAGAATAGGTCAAACCTACCTGGACAATCTTCCTGTCTTAAGGTCAAGTGATTTGAAGCCTTCATTACATCTGCAAAATCCCTTCCCAGCAACACCTAAATTAGCAGTTGATCGAATCACTGGGAGAAGGTGTGCATATACCAGAGGCTGGGAAGCTTGGGGGCCAATTTAGAATTCTACTCCCACAATTTTTATATGTTATCATTATCTCATTTAATTCTCAAGGTAACCCTTTCGAAACAGGAAGGAAGGGGGCAGGGCACAACCTCTAAAAGCATGACATAGCCCTTGAGGATACAACATAAATTGGTTAGAACCAACTAGTTAGAACCAACTAGGTTCAAGATGGCAGAAGTTTTGACTTCCAATTGAGCCTCATTATGTGCTCACTGTAATACATTAGCATATGCTAAAGGACACACCCACAGGCGCCATGACAGTTCCGAGGCTGACCATAAAAGGCCAAAAAGTGGGCGTGGCCCAATTCCTGGAAATCTCTGCCTCTTCTTCAAGATAGTTGGAATAATCCTCCCACTCATTAGCCTATGAAATTACCCAGCCCATAAAAACTAACCAATCCATATTTCGGGGACTCTCGCCTTCTCAGATGTCTCACACTCTGTCTGTGGAGTGTGTTTCTCCCAGGGCCGTTCTTGCCTCTTGAGATGGACAACATTCTATCTACGGAATGTGTATCTCTCTAAATAAATCCACTTCTTACCTATGACTTTCTCTCACTGAATTATTTCTGCAATTAGAAAAAGAACGGGAGCTTCATTAAGTCCTGAGACCAGGTGTGTGATCTCAATTAAAAGACAGTGTGTTCAAGTCCCAGTGTCGGTTTTGGCTGGGTTCAAGTCCCAACCTTAGGTGTACGGTTTCACTTTGAAGGTTTTTTTTTGATTTTTGTTTTTTTTTTTTTTTTTTATCTCTGCTTTACAGTCAGGGAAACTAGATTCTCAGATAATTTGATAATGTCCCAAAGCTGGGTGAAGGATACATGGGAACTCTCTATATTATCTTTGCAACTGTTTGTGAATCTAAAACTATTTCAAAATAAAATGTCTGGACTTCCCTGGTGGTGAAGCAGTTAAGAATCCGTCTGCCAATGCAGGGGACACGGGTTCGAGCCCTGGTCCGGGAAGATCCCACATGCCGCGGAGCAACTAAGCCCGTGTGCCACAACTACTGAGCCCACATGCCACAACTACTGAAGCACGCACACTGAGAGCCCGTGCTCCACAACAAGAGAAGCCACCACAATGAGAAGCCGGCGCACCACAACGAAGGGTAGCCCCGCTCGCTGCAACTAGAGAAAAGCCCGTGCGCAGCAACAAAGAGCCAACACAGCCAAAAATAAATTAATTAATTAAAAATAAAATGTCTTTAAAAAGAATAATTTCACCAAGATCACGTAACTCTTAAGTGAAAGAGATGAACTTCTAAAACTCCCATGCATTTTAACATACCATCCTGCCTTCTTAAATTACTGTACAAGGCATTTCTAAGGTGACAGCATCTCTAAAGCCCCTGAGGACATTTATCTAGAGCAGGGGTCCTCAAACTTGACTGCACATTAGAATCAACTGGGGAGTCTTTTAAAAACACAGATACCTGGGCCTCATCCTCAGCTCTTCTGCTTTCATTGGCCTGGGGTAGGCTCTGGGCATCTACATTTTTTTAAAGCTCTCTAGGCTGAGACTCACTGATCTAGATATTATTTTATCATAAATGACAGTGCTAAATATATAATATTAGACAGAAATTAGCATTTGCTTTATGCACAAAAGGAATCTTTTAAAGGGACTGGAATTCATCTTACTTCAGTGCCTTTTACAGGAAAACAATGACTGTAAAACCTGAGATAAGACTAAGCCTTAGGAAAATACATTAGCATATTTAAAGAGTGAGAACGCTTTTCAGTAATATTTTCTTTCAGCCACATCTCTGTGCTGCCTACAACAGACCTCAACTCGACAATCAAGGTAGAAATAAAAATTGTGTTCATTATTTATCGACAGAGAAATTCATCTGGGGTAACTCTTCATTCGCCTCCTCGAAGTGACAAAGGAAAATATGAAAGGGAGCTGAGGAATTGTAAAGTCACAGAATGAACCCACAGACACTCAAGCAGCACTTGGCTGTGGGAGAACTCAGTAAATAATGAGAGAGATAATCTCCTTTGACTAGCTTATCTCAATCCCTTTCAAGTGCCGGTTCTAAAGAAGGGTGTGCACATAGCTGGCTTCTAGTAAATTAGTGATGTGCACTTTATAATTTATATTAGAAAGCATGCCCCCTTGACTTGTGGTGGTAATAAGGGCAGATAAGATATTTCAAAGCTCAGTGGCATGAATAAGCAATCAAAAGAATTCAGCTGAACATGAAATCCTTCCATACATCAAAGGCATCCCTTCAGGAGAGGTGAGCATGCAGTCCAGACAGAACACTCTCACCAGACTTGTATTATGGTATTTGAGTGTACGGGGCCCTGTAACTGGATAGAAAAACTGTGGGAACGCGCTTCCATGGGAATAACTTGATCTAACTGAAGAGGAACTCCTGGGTTTGTGGACAGAGATGTGTAGGGAAGCCAGGCAAATATTCTGGGCCATGAGAGCCTTCATGTGCAGTGTTAACATTAGGCCTGTTTATACTTGGACTTCAGGAATTAATCAGTACCATTTTCCCTTAAATTGTTTATTGTTGATGGTGGGAAACCACGCAATTTTACCAGCACACATGCTCCACTGGAGAGAACTGGTTTTCTAAGCCACTGTCTTAGGCTCATGGAAAACAAAGAATGAAGTGAGTTCTCAGTAACTCTGCATGTTATACAACCAAGGTGATAGTGATATTGGGTGGATAACGTCAGTATCAGCAAGTCAATCTCCGGCCATAGCTTACATCCCATATGCGTTTGGCATCTCAGCTTTTCACAAAGTAGGTCTTTCTGGCTCTCTCTCTCATAAAATATAGAATTGCATGCAACTAAGAAGACCCATATACAGGGAGATCAGCTCAATGCTTTGTGACGACCTAGAGGGGTGGGACAGGGAGGGTGGGAGGGACTGGAAGCAAATATATTAATCGGAAGGGAATGATTACATATACAGCAGTTAAAAGAGTAAGACAGATGCTTACGTCGCGATAAGGAACTCCAAGATACACATTATTTTAAGCACTTCTCCACCAAAAAAAAACAGTGCTTCAGAAATAGTACTGGCTAACACAATTTACGTACATTCTAAGGGCACACACACAACAGAAAGAATCAACTCTGGTTTCAAAAAGAGCTTCAAACTGATAGGTAACTGTGGAGCTCTTGGCTTGCGGTGCATGATCCCAGACCTCCTCCTGTGCGTTAATTCACATGCCAATACAGAAACCAAAATACGATTTAGTCTTGTTTGGACACACAGATGGTTTGACTGTGGCCCTGTGAGGCTTACTGACAGGTGAGAGAGCAAATGCAGCCCAGAGCCCCACCCACTTGTTCTCACGCATGATATAGGTTACAACTGCGGAGTTACTGCTCCGTAAGGCACACGAGATACCCAGGCACCCAGTGAAACGTCTGAATCATGTCTGGAATTCGGGTGGTCCTGCATGCAGAAGGGCAAGATAGAAGAGAAAAGAGAGCTGAAAGACTGATAGAAAGAGGGCAGTGATTATGTCATTGGGCAGCTTGGGTCCAGCCTTGCTGAAAGCTAGTCATCTAGTACAAGGTGGGGGAGAGGAAGAAGGAAAGAGGAGGAAGGGGGGCGGGAGGAGAGGGAGGGGGAGGGGGAGAGCAGGAGGGGGAGAGGGGGAGAGGGGGAGGGAGGGGGGGGAGAGGGGAGGGGGAGGGAGAGGGGGAGAGGGGGAGGGGGAGGGGGAGAGGGGGAGGGAGGGGGAGAGGGGAGGGAGGGGGGAGAGGGGGAGGGAGGGGGGAGAGGGGGAGGGAGGGGGGAGAGGGGGAGGGAGGGGGGAGAGGGGGAGGGAGGGGGGAGAGGGGGAGGGAGGGGGAGAGGGGAGGGAGGGGGGAGAGAGAGAAGAAAGTTTATCCCAGAGCCAAAAAATATATTTTCTTATGCTTAACCAAGTTCAAGGTGGAGTTGTTCTAATACTTGCCACTGAGAAGCCCTATAATATAGAAACAAGAACCACCTGTACACCTGGATTCACATTAGCCACCCCTACCTGCCCCCGCTTAGTACACACAGTGCCTAACGCTAGTCAGAGCATCAATGACCACACTTACAAGGTGTGATGCATTCCAAAAGCAAAAACAATTCTCCAAAAGCATGTTCCACTAGTCTTCTATCTCCCCGGAGAAGGTTCTTTGCGGACTTCTTTAGGACAATGATTCACAGGCCCCAGTGCCCCCGGAACCATCTGTGAAGCTTTTCTTTCCTTCATTCAAGTGGACACACAGGCTCTACCTAGTACCTACTGAATGTTCAGAAGCGGAGCCTAAATATATGTAGTTTTTTCCCCTCCAAAGTGCCCAAGTCTTTTTCAAGCGCATGGGAAAAAAAAAAAATGCTACTTTAGACCTTGAATAGCAATATGCCGACTGGTGCTTAAATATCGTTAAGACCTCCATCCGTGTCTTAGCTGAATCTTCCTCTCCATGGCGCCAGTTTTGTTTTTTTGTTTGTTTCTTTTTGCGGTATGCGGGCCCCTCACTGTTGTGGCCTCTCCCGTTGCGGAGCACAGGCTCCGGACGCGCAGGCTCAGCGGCCATGGCTCACGGGCCGAGCCGCTCCGCGGCATGTGGGATCTTCCCGGACCGGGGCACGAACCCGTGTACCCCGCATCGGCAGGCGGACTCCCAACCACCGCACCACCAGGGAAGCCCATGGTGCCAGATTTAATAATTCAATACATGCTCAATCAATATAAACTGTTATTAATATCTAGACTAAAACTTTACTGTCTGTGGGTGGTAAGGTGGATTGGCATTAGCCAATTCTGCTACAATAATACCAATTACTACTTGATATATTATCACACTATCAATGTTATTACTATGTGCCAGGAACTGTTTTTTAGCATTGTACACGGACCATTTTTGTTTCAGTTAAGCATCCATAAACCTGAGGGAGGAACTACCGTTATCCTCATCTGGCCAGTGAAGAAATTAAGCCCAGAGAGGGTAAATAATCTGACCTGGGTCACACAGTAAAGCCATTACACTGCCCTGCTTTATCTTATGCACCTTGATCCTCATCTTTACTGATTTCTTTGCTCTTTCCTCTTTGATTCTTTATCTTCCTCTCATTTTATGTCTTCACAGTTGATCAAGTAGTGGTTACCTTCCCCCACAAAACCCCCAGGACTCTCACCAGGATGATTGCCAACATCCAAGGGCTCATTTCCTGTTCTGACGAGCTTGAAAAGGCTCCAGGGCAGGAGCTTCAATTACCGTTTCCTTCCTAGACCCTCTCACAGACCAAAGTCAAGAATAATCAAGGAACTCCCATATGACACAGCAATTCCACTCCTGGGTCTATATCTGAAAGCAACAACAGTAATGCAAAAAGATACACGCACCCCCAGTGCTCACGGCAGCACGATTTACAATTGCCAAGATACGGAAGCAACCTAAATGTACATCAACAGGTGAATGGATAAAGAAGATGTGTGTGTGTGTGTATCTACACACACACACACACACACACAATGGAATACTACTGAAAAAGAGTGAAATTGTGCCATTTGCAGCAACATGGATGGACTTGGAGGGTATTATGCTAAGTGAAGTTAAGTCAGACAGAGAAGGACAAATACTGTATGGTATCACTTATACAGGGAATCTAAAAACTACAACAAACTAGTGAATATAACGGAAAGAAGTAAACTCTCACAGATACAGAGAACAAACTAGTGGTTACCAGTGGGGAGAGAAAAGGAGGAGGGGCAATATAAGGGTAGGAGAGTAAGAGGTACAAACTATTACATATAAAATAAGCTACAAGGATATATTGTATAACGTGGGGAATATAGCCAATATTTTATAATAATTATAAATGGAGTATGACTTAATCGTACATCACTATACTGAACATCTGTAACTTTATAATATTGTATACCAACTATAACTCAATAAAAAAAACAAACAGCAATGAAAAGAATAATCGAGGATAGACTTCATTCATCGCTCGTCACAATCCTGAGAGAGGGAGTTACCATTGCCCATTTCTCATCTCTTTACAGATGAGAAAACTGAGGTGCAGAGCCCAAGACTCACAATTCTGGCCCTTGGGGAGACTGATGCTTCAGTGGCCATCCTCTAACAGGCATAGAGCATGGGGAGAAAGGATCAGCCTTTCACCCTCCCATGAGAGCACCCTTCAAATCAGCCTGGGGGTCCCGCTCTCTGGCAAGAACCTTGGTGGGGTTTTCTGTTTGTTTTTTTGTTCAATGAAACCTAGATATGCTTTATTAGGATGAAAGAATTTTACATTTGTTTTAAATATCAAAATAACACAAAGAACTAGTTCAATATATAACACCCTTCCTAGTCTTCACAGAGAACTGAATTTTTCTAGAGAGACACTGGTACTCAGGAAACACGACACAGTCAAAATATCTATAAAACTCACAAGATACTTTACACAGTTGCCAAAATGATGAATCTTGATATTTTAGATTTTTCTTTGTAATTGTTTTTAAAAGAGTCTTTAGTGATTAAAAACAAAACTTAGGATTGGAGACTGAAAGCTAAGTTCAAAGGCATTTCCACTTTAGTGTACATCATAAATCCCGTCATCAGAACACCTTGGCAATTTTTTTTTAAAAAAGACTGCCTGGCATTTTGCTAAAAGTGTTGTTATGAGCAAATAATCATCTTCTCACATCATGTCTGAAAGGAGCATACAGGAAAGAGGAAAAAAAAAATCTTTTTCCCCTTGATGAAACAAGGCATAACCTAAGAAAACATCTCTGATTTGGGTCAGCCTGTGTCCAAAAACTTGTAAATAGAACCCAGTCTAATCCTTAACCTCACGTGATCCTGTCAAGTGACCAAAAAGTGCCAAGGGGGTGTGTGTCACGCAGCAAACCTCTGCTGGTTAACGAGGCCCCACAAAGCAGGAGAGCCTGCGTTCTTTCTGCCTGTCTGGACTAAGGTCATTTAACTTCAGCCCTTTTATGAATGGAAATCTTTCTAAAGACTACCGGGCAGCCAGCAACCAGCAACAGACAACTCAATGGCGGAGCTTTCTGAGTCATAAAATACTTCTGAAAAAAAAAAGGAGATCAAAGTGTTCCCCTACTGCCTATTGAAACCAACTGCTACCAAAGCTCCTTTCAGGGACCTGGGCTCTCCGGAGAATGGGTCCCTGCCGTCAGAGTCCGAAAAGGCCACCACTAAGAAAGAGACAATGGGGACATCAGGGCAGCCAGCCATGGAAGAGAAACTCCACTTATGGTTTAATTGTTGCAGACAAAGCAAAAGGAAAGGAAGGAAAACCAAGTGACAAAACTGGACGGTGCATCGGCAGTCAAGGCTGGAGGGATTTCGTGGTACATATTCCACTCTGAGCCCCTGATGTGATGCTGAGGCTGGATCCTAATCAGAGACTGGACAGAAGATGCCAAAGGAACAGCACAGCTCTCTACCACTCCCGCCAGCGGGGCCCCCTGCTGAGGTGATTAATCAGAGGTAAAGCACCCACGTATCACAGATCTGGGCACAAATGCTATATGGGTGGCATTTTTGCATGCCTCTTGCTTTGATCTTCACATTGGAGCTGAGTGTCCAGAGTTTAAGCAAGAGGTGCGTTTTCCCAACTGGAAGACGTACGCGGTAACTGGATTCATCTGGTACCAATAAAGTACAAATAATCTCAGACCTAAGAATCGTTCGTTCATGGTGAACCATGGAACCCTGGGCAAGTTGTGGATGGAAGCATGGCTTAAAAGAGGGGATGGGGAAGCAGTCAAATTAGTATCAAAATCCCACCGCTTGGAGCTTCACAATGCACATTAGAAGGTGAGAAATGTATTAGAGCAAAGACACTTGCTTAATAAAAGTTTCCCGAATTTTATCGGAATGTATGACCAGGATACCACTTAGAGGGTCATAAAACCCTTTTATGGCTGGAATACCTCTTAGTTAGAAATCAATACATAATATTATAGTAGCTCTTTTGGGAATTAGTGCTTTGGTGATTTTCTTGTCACTACCAGACTACGAAGAGAGGTTCCTTGAAAAAGAGTTTCCATAGTCAAATAAGTTAGGGAAACTTTTTAAACAGAGTTAAGCAAATGTCTTTAACATAGGACATTTCTGAGTTGTTAACATCCTAATCTAAAACCATACTCCATGAACCCTTTGTTCCAGGGCTCCACTGCATCACAGCCTGGTTCAGAATAAAATAGCATTTCTCGGTCTAATATCACCACTCCATTTCTTCCTTAGAATGAAATCCAGTGACACGGAATACAGCATCCACCTTGCTTGCAGCTTCTTCCACCCTGTGCCCTGAACAGTGCCTGACATAACAGAAGCCCGTCAATACTTGAATGACAGTCATTCAATGTATCATTCCAGTCAGTTCTCCAAATGTGACATTTCTACTAAGTTGCAGAAATCGGCTCAGTCTGTCAAACCAACAGCAATTAAGAAAAAAAAACTTGTACTGCAAAAAAAATAATAAATAAAAAAATAAAAAAGGATACAAATGAACTTATTTACAAAACAGAAGTAGACTCACAGACATAGAAAACGACCTTATGGTTACCAAAGGAAAGGTGGGGAGAGGCATAAGTTAGGAGTTTGGGATTAAAATATACACACTACTGTATATAAAATAGGTAACCAACAAGGGCCTACTGTATAGCACGGGGGATTATACTCAATATCTTGTAATAACCTATAATGGAATAGAATGTAAAAAGAATACATACATTTATATATATGTATAACTGAATCACTTTACTGTACACCTGTAACTAACACAACATTGTATATCAACTATATTTCAATAAATTTTTTTTAAAAAAAGGAAAAAAAAAAAAAAAAAGAAAAAAAAACTTGCCTATATGTCCAATGTCTTAATCCAATGGTTCTCTAATGTTAATACGTATTAGAATCACTTGGAGAATTAAAAATACATACTCCTGGGCCCAGCCTCCCTGACCTTCTGTTGTATGTAGAGATATTGACATTTTCAACACCTCAGGTTAAGCTAATCCAGCTAACCACACTCTGAAAATTACCGTCTTCCTGAAAAAGGAATGCCGAGGTAGAAAAAATGGGGGCAAAAGGGTCTTTGAGATCTCCTAGTAGGTAGGAAGAAAGACAAAGGTTTGTCCTAGCATCCCAGACAACGAAATTAAGAAATACAGATGAAAGTCATAAGAAGGCAGGTTGTATGTAGTTCAACGTCAAGATGAAGGGTCTCCTGACAATGGCATAGGCTTCCTGGATGTAATGACAGTTTCATCAACGTGGTGGTCAAGGAGATGCTGGGTATGGTCAAAAGAACGTGCATGACAGAGAGCGATTAGACTGGGCTCATCTGCAACCCTGAGATTCTGGGACAAAGTTCTGCAAACCTACATAACCTTCACAGGGTGTAAGGCAGCCAGGCATAGGGGGCAGTGGTGAGCTGGAGAGAGCTTGCTCCTGTTGAAAGGCATTCAAAATTTAAAAAACTTAAAAGCAGGGGCTTCCCTGGTGGCGCAGTGGTTGAGAGTCCGCCTGCCGATGCAGGGGACACGGGTTCGCGCCCCGGTCTGGGAGGATCCCACATGCCGCAGAGCAGCTGGGCCCGTGAGCCATGGCCGCTGGGCCTGCGCTGGGCCTGCGCGTCCCCGGAGCCTGTGCTCCGCAGCGGGAGGGGCCGGAGGCCCGCATACAGCAAACAAACAAACAAACAAACAAAAAAAAAAAACTTAAAAGCTTTTGCACAGCAAAGGATACCATAAACAAGACGAAAAGACAACCCTCAGAATGGGAGAAAATATTTGCAAACAAAGCAACTGACAAAGGATTAATCTCCAAAATATACAAGCAGCTCATGCAGCTCAATATCAAAAAAAACAACTCAATCCAAAAATGGGCAGAAGACCTAAATAGACGTTTCTCCAAAGAAGATATACAGATTGCCAACAAACACATGAAAGGACGCTCAACATCATTAATCATTAGAGAAATGCACATCAAAACTACAATGAGGTATCATCTCACACTGGTCAGAATGGCCATCATCAAAAAATCTACAAACAATAAATGCTGGATAGGGTGTGGAGAAAAGGGAACTGTTGGTGGGAATGTAAACTGATACAGCCACTATGGAGAACAGTATGGAGGTTCCTTAAAAAACTAAAAATAGAACTACCATACGACCCAGCAATCCCACTACTGGGCATATACCCAGAGGAAACCATAATTCAAAAAGACACGTGCAACCCCAATGTTCATAGCAGCACTATTTACAATAGCCAGTCACAGAGGCAACCTAAATGTCCGTCAACAGAGGAATGGATAAAGAAGCTGTGGTGCATATATACAATGGAATATTACTCAGCCATAAAAAGGAACGAAATCGGGTCATGTGTAGAGACGTGGATGGATCTAGAGACATACAGAGTGAAGTCAGAAAGAGAAAAACAAATGTTGTATATTAATGCATATATGTGGAATCTAGAAGAATTTTATAGATGACCTAATTTGCCAAGCAGAAATAGAAACACAGACATAGAGAACAAATGTACAGATAACAAGGGGGAAAGGAGAGGGGTGGGGGGAATTGGGAGATTGGGATTGACACATGTACACTATTGATACTATGTATAAAACAGACAACTGATGGGAACATACTGTAGAGCACAGGGAACTCTACTTAATGCACGGTGATGTCCTAAATTGGAGGGAAATCCAAAAGGGACGGGATCTATGTATATGTATGGCTGATTCATTTTGCTGTGCGGTAGAAGCTAACGTAACATTGTAAAGCAACTATACGCCAATAAAAATTTTAAAGAACACCCCCTCCAGACATAACAGGAGGCAGGATTCACTCGTGGAAGTTTGCAACTCCCGTTTGATGGATTATTCCAAGTAAATAACTGCCTACTTAACTCCTGAATAAAATGAGACCCATCGTGTGTGGGGGGTACATTTTAAGAGACTATTTCGAGTATAGTTTAATTCTGAATTACTGAATTCCCTGCCGGAGAAATCCTAACCGGAATATGTATGTATGCAAATATATTTCACTATTAGAACCCCTCCACCCTCTCTCGCTCGCTCTTGGAGTTTCCCTAACAAGTCAAGTTAATGGTTAGCTTTCCTGTCAGTACTCTTATCTAAAGGGGACTTCTCACTTTTTTTAATACACACTGATGCACACTAGGAAATTGCTAGAACCTTGAAAGTCACTCTGATGCCAGTTGCCAGCACCTGTCTCGGGGAAACACCAATGGAGACACTTCAGGTGAAAGAAGATTCATCTCGGTCTCCTTCACCTCATGTCAGTTTCCGTATTCGTGCCAGAAGAGTCGTTTATCTCTTCTGACTTGTGAACTCTGACACGCGTGTAAGAGACCTGCCCATCCACCAAGCATGTCAGAGACCTGCCCATCTCCTGAAGCCTTGAATCATCCACTATTCTGAATGCATTACAGCACTTGCTAATTCACTTTAGGAACCCCCTGTCTGACCAAAGAAGGTGAGCAGTGTTCATGGGTTCTGGGTAGCTAGAAGGAAAAATTCTTCCTCCTGGAGTGATGATTTTCCTCCATCCCCATCTCTCAATGGGCCTAGAGAAGAGATTCCTCAATGTGGAGCCTCAAGTGATTTCCCAGGGTTCACTATTGCTATTCAACAGTGTTTCATATGCAGGTCAATGCATCGTTAGAGACGCAAAGCCATGATATCAAAGATGCTAAGTTGGCAAAGGTGTTTTTGCTCAGAAGCCTCGTTTCTCTTCACAAAGAAAGGAAAAAGCACCACAGTTTGGGCTGAAAACATATACAGGAGTCCTCCACTTTCACAAGTTTGCTTTATGTCACTTCGCTTTTACGAAAAACCCAATTAGCACCTGGTTTTTGCTAACCAAAAGGAATCCGAAGAGGATTTTCGTCTTTATGGAAAAGAAAACCAAAGCAAAATAGCGATCAGCGTGGTCAGTGTTTGTTGGTTTTGCACCTAACCCTTATACAGGCAGCGCTCACCCTAAGCAGGGAGAGTGGCACCGCCCAGCTCCTTCCCCAGGAACTGCACTAAGAATCTCTGCATCAAGCCACTGTAGCTCTGAACTATGTCTGTGAGCACTTGTGCTTTATGTCAATTTATTTTGTGCATTCATTGCCAAGATGTGTCCTAAGGTAATTGCTTCTTTGCTTTTGTCATTTTGGCTTACGAAAGACTTCATAGGGACACTCTACTTTCAGATAACAGGGAAAACCTGTATAATACTTCTTGTCCATATATGATATCACAAAAGAGGGTATACAAGTGGCCAGTAGGCATAAGAAAGGATACTCAACTTCATTAACCATCAGAACGATGCAAACTAAACCCACTGTGTGCTACTGCTTCACGTCCACCAATGGGAGTGGCAAAAATGGAAAAGACAGACAACAGCCAAGTGTTGATGAGAATGTGGAGCAACTGGAACTCTTATACACTGCTGATGGCCGTGTAAATCAGTGCAACCACTCTGAAAAGCTGTTTGGCTGAATCTAGGAAAAGAGCGGTAAGTGCAGTTCCTGGGGAAGGAGCTGGGCGGTGCCACTCTCCCTGCTTAGGGCGAGTGCTGCCTGTATAAGGGCCAGCTGCAAAACCAACAGACGAACGCTGACCACACTGCTCGCTATTTTGCTTTGGGGAAAACATATATATTAACCTATGACCCAGCAACTTCAGTCTTCGGTATGTTTCCAACAGAATGTGTCCATAAGCTCACCAAAAGGCATAGACGAGAATGTTTAGTATTACTCCTCCTAACAGCCCCAAACTGGAAACAGTTTAAATGCCACCAACAATTAGATGGAAACAATGTAGAATATTCATACAGAGGAATTATTGTATGACCATCTCTTAGGTAAAAAATTTTTAAATAGGCGAACTTAAGCTATGTTACAAATTAGGACAGTGGTTACTTCTGGTGGACAGACACTGGAAGGGGATGTGGGGTACCGGTCTTCTGGGACACTGGTAATGTCCTGTTTGATCTGGTTGTTGGTTACAGCGGTGTGAACTTTGTAAAAATTCATTAGGCTGTACTCCACGATTTTTGCATTTTTCTGTACATACATTTTTGCACTTTTCTGTATATACATTATACCTCAATAGAAGTTACAGACGTTAATACAGAGCAGTGTCTCAGCTTCTCATCTGTGGCTTTGTCCTCTTCCTTGTTTTATTTTTCTTATTGTTTGATTGAGGATGGCTGTGTCTGTATTTTGCTGCTGTTCGGCAGGGACTTGGGGAGGTGGGTAATGCAAGGGGGATAAGCTTGATCCTCTCCCTACCCCATGCCCCATGGGCCCAAACAATTGGATAATTGGAGTCAGATGCCTAGAGATGGCCGTGGTCTTAGAAATAATTTCACATGGCTCAGGAGAGGAAACTGAGGCCTACAGAACTAAAGTTAATTAAGTATATGTGGCTGGCTTGTTGAAAAGTAGGAAGAGATTGTGAGTTTCATGATTTCAATTTATAACAGCCTTATAAAAAAGAATGAAATGCTATTTGCAGCAACATGGATGGCCCTAGAGATGATCATACTAAGTGAAGTAGGTCAGACAAAGAAAGACAAATACCATATGATTTTGCTTATATGTGGAATCTAAAAAAATGATACAAATGAACTTATTTACAAACAAGAAACAGACTCACGGACTTTGAAAACAAACTTATGGTTGCCAAAGTGGAAAGGTGGGGGGGAGGGATAAATTAGGAGTTTGGGTTTAACATATAAACACTACTATATATAAAATAGATAATCAACAAGGACCTACTGTATAGCACAGGGAACTCTACTCAATATTCAGTAATAACCTACATGGGAAAAGAATCTGAAAAAGAATGCATATATGTGTATGTATATGTATAACTCAGTCACTTTGCTGTACACCTGAAACTAACACAACATTGTAAATCAACTACAGTCCAATATAAAATAAAAATTGAATTAAAAAGATAAAAACAAACAAAAATCAGATTGGTACGCAAAGAAAAAAAATTATATCGGCCTTATACACGGGCAGATGTGGTTGCCAATGAGTTCTTTCACCTTCAGCCCAAGATGGAACTTTTTAACTTGCCTCATTCTATGTGTTAAGTGGTCATTCCCTGTTCAAAAGTGAATCTCCTTCTTAGGAGAAACAACCTAACATCTATGAATATGGGATAATTGGTCAGATTTCCTATCACTCACAGAAAGTGGAATATCGAGCGCGTTAACCACGGGGAGACTAAGCTCCTTCCAAGAGCTGCTGTAGCACTTTCCACGTAGGAAGTCACTTTATCCCCACGGTGCTGTAAACCCTCTTGTTATTCCCATTGTAGAGAGAGAGACACTAAGACACAGAGAGATTCATAACTTGCCCATGGTCCTACTAGTAAGGGCTGGTATGAAAGATGAACTTGGACAGACTACTCTTCACCACTGGGGTATCTGGAATGGGATAGTTTAAGCCACCGTGATGGAGGGCCTAACCTCCTTCTGAAGACATAAGGATACTGGAATAGACAGGAGAGAGGGAAAAGAGGGGGACGTTCCCAAACGAGCAAGAGACTCATGGCAACCAAACCAACCAAACAACAAAAACAAGATATATTCACGTGTGTGTGGGCTGCCTAGGTGCGTCTAACTATCTTAGAACATATAGGTCACTAGTAAGCCATATTGTTCATTTAAACAGATCCAGCTTAGCCAGGAATTGTTAAATCTTTGCTTCACTCTATAGTTTAAAGACCATACGAAAAAATATCATAACTCTGGTTGAGATGAAAGATTTTAACTACATGTCAAGTCACAATATGAAAACAAACAAGTTAAATAATAAAGTTTCAGCTAGCCAAGAACACGGGAGTCTTCATTCACCAGCGCCTAAGCCCCTCTCTCTTGCTCAGTCACGATGTATCACGTACATTACACTAACTACATCCTCAGCTGGGCTTTCTCACATTTTCCTTCTTCTAGCCACGCCAGAGCATGACCATGGTGTGTCTCAACACACACAAACTCTTCTGTCAGTTACAGACACTTCTCAATTGCAACACAAGATGAAATCAACGCAGATCACCATTTATTGTCTCACAGATGACTGAATCCTGAGACAAGCATCATTTATACCAATATTCTTGATCTCGAGCCCAACACCTGAAGATTACACAAGAGGAAATAACGCTTGTCCCAAATCTTTTTAAGTGTCCTGCCTTCCTGGATGCCACACTTAATCCCACCAGCCCCTGAACACACCACATCACACTCAGAAAGGACGCCTTATGTGAGCAGGACAACATGAACAGATTAGTTGAAAGAAAACAAGAGGCCTCCCTTCCACAGGGAAGGTTGGGCTTCCCAGGGCAGTGAACACACTTTTGCATTAAATACAGTTTTCCCTGTTTCAAAGCACTGTAGAGGCACGCAGCTTGTTAGATTTATATAAAGCCTGGTCTCTCAAGACTTTCCAAAGCGAATGGCATCCATCAAATTAATTTCCTTGGGGGATCGTCTCAAACATGGAAAATGAAGAGGCCCAGACCATTAAACATCAAAAGAACGTTCTAAATGGTAATTAAAGTTCTTTTAGATAGATTTTCTTTTACTGGGAGATTAGATTAATTCAATTGAGAATATTATACGTATCAAAGCTGACAGTGTGAATGTGTGGAGTTGGCTGCAAGAGCACTTAGGATTGCAGACATCTGTTCATTCCAGTTATACAAGACACAGGAAAGAGGGAGTAGGGGGTGCTTACCAAGCCGGCACATGTAGACACAGCGACGGAGGACAAGCTGTCGTTTCTGATAAATCCCTGATAGAAACATCTTGGCACCACGGGTTCCCGAGTCTCTGAAGCACCATCTTTTCCAAGTACCTGGACGATAAAGTGACTGCTCAAGATTGCCGAGGGCTTAAGTTCTAAGTGTAGTTCCTGTCCAAATGCTGAAAATCGGTAATGCAGGGAGCTGCTGGTACTCTGCGTCGACCGCTTCTTCCTGCCGCTGTGCAAAATGTCGTGTGAAACATACGACCCGCCCGAGTCCACTTCTACCGGCGTGACAAAGACGTAATCTGCAATGCGAAAGGTTTCGCTGTCAGCACCCACAGCCCACAGTGCCCGAGGGTCTCTTTCCAAAAGGCTGGCAAAGAGCAACACACAGCTGAAAGATACTTGTTCTATGGCCACGCACCTAAACTACATATAATTCAGAGCAGCTCATGACAAGGAGAATTGTGTGATCTTGACAATTAGCTCTGCCACAGCAATTCCTACAGAAACTAAAAGTCAAGCACCATCTTGTTGAACGTCAAGAATGTTTCTGGAAAATGCCACAACTCTCATGGTCTGCAGAGAGAGATGGACTTTTTATATATTAGTCATAGAGTCATCCATACATAAAAATTGATTTGGGGGAGACGGTATTAATAACTATAAAACCCACAAAGCCAAGAAAGGAACACTTTTTTCCAAGATGATACCTTTGTGCTTAAACTACATTGGGAGCATTGGGGTGGGGGGGACAGAGTTTAAATTTCAAATGTAACTCACAGCACTGAGTAACCTGAGATGAATTCTCAGGTAATTAACAAGTAACTGTAGTGTTATGTTTCCAATATTAATTATATGTGATAATAAAACTCCAGCACTTGTATCACTCCGCGTTTTACAAACGAGCTTTCCCTGGGACAATTCCATTTAATTGTAAGCATAAAATAGAGTGGATACATAAAAATGCCTCGAAATTGTCAGAACTTCCCACTACAGTCTGTTGCTGAAAATTGCTCAGACATGTTGGTGGGGGCGTGTCAGATCAGGGGACACCTGGAAAGACGTGTTTAAAAATACCTTCACCGTTGCTCCCTAGAGCAGCGCTAATTACTGCTTGTCCCAGAGAAGAGAAGTTAAACAATTTGCTGCTTGAAAAAACGAGGCTAGCAAACTGTTTTCTATCACACGACATTGAAACTGAAAAGTATCATCCCACAAGATGATCTGGAATATGCCCTCTGCGCATTAAAAAACGCTCTGTATTTCCACTTTCTAGGCACAGAATGGGAAACTAATTTGGACCGTGTTTAGAAAGATTCTGAATAACCAAGAGGCATGTTTGAGTCACTTGGGTCCTTGGTTACTGGAGGAGGAAAAGCAAGAGGAATTTCCCTTTTCCCAAAATAGTCAACAACCGGAAAAAAGAAAAAAAAAACAAGAAGAGAAAAGAAAGGAAAAAGCTAAGGAATGAACAGAAGCCCTGTAGCTAGCAGGGATCAACGAGTGATATTCTAATTGGTCCTACATTTTTAAAAAAAATCTGAATATGACAATAATTTTCAACTATGTTCTGTGTATGAACCATCTGTTACTCATATTGCTTGAGAAATTCATTCTTACAATGTTCTTGCCGTTCTCCCCATTTTCTTCTTCACTACTTTAACTAGAAATACTATCTAATTGACATGCATATTAAAAAGCAATTGAAAAAAATGTTTTCCTCTTAACCTTAAAAAAATTGAGCGGGATATACATGATTTCTCTTCTCTTAAAAATTGCTACTATGCCACCTTCCTGGTATGTGGCTTTTGATTAAACACAGCTTTTTCTTAGGGACAAACCACCTTCTCCCTCCCCCATACTAAAACCTAATTGTGAAAACCATCCCTGACATGTGCTCAGACACAGTCTCTGTAAGCTGATTCTTACCTCCTTGACCAAAGCCATCTGAAACTCTGCCTGCTCTTAGCTGGGAGAACACGCAGAAGCCTTATCCAGCCAGCGGTCTGCAGAATCAGCCTGCAAAGCCCCCCACCCAGACACCTGCTACTAGTTTGTTTCCAAGGGGAGAATGAACAAGCAAGCTGATGGTAATATTCAGTCCTTGATGGGAAGAGGGGCAGTCAGGGCCCCCGTAGTGAGTGATCTGATTAATCGGCTCAGGGGCTACCTAAAGATGAGGTCCTTACAGGTGGTAGCTGGAATGGAGGGGACCTCCAGCCATTTGGCCCTGATGAAACAATGAGGGCTTGTTTTAGAAACTGCAGCCAGCTTTTCTGGTTGGACAAAAGGCGAATTTCTCAAGGGCAAGTTCCTGGCTCTCCCCTGTCCCCTCACTCACCCACTCCCTGGTGGCACAGCCTTTCTCCATGACTCTGCCATCCCCCCTCTCCCCAGTATGATCCCTGGTCCCCTGAGAGGAGGAGATAAGCCTGCAAGACTAAAAAATGATAAAACCCCGGCTAGACATCAAGGTCTTGCTATAGAAACCTTGGATCAGGAATCAGCTGTTCTCCAGTAGCCCATGGGAACAATGGAAACAAGGATTTTCCTTCCAGGTGCCAGGGAGAAGTTAATAAATGACAGAAGTAAAGAGTGTTCTGGAAGTTTGAAGCGAGGGAACTTCAAAGGAGATAAAGCAAAACCCCCCGCCCCCCCCACCAAAGGCTACCTGCTTTCCTCTCTCTAAAAGTGATCTTTGGGAATCAATAATACGAGGGAAGAGAAAAGGGAGAAAGAAGGAGGGAAAGGGAGAAAGGGGACAGGAGTGAAGGGTGGGGGGAGGAAGATGGGGGAGAGGAAAGATGGAGGAGGAAAGAAGACGGGGGAAGAAGGGGGCATGTCCTTTCCCGGAAGAGGAAGGAGATGAGGCAGGTGCCCTTTGATATCAGCTACCTAGTCAATGTCCACTCACTTTCTAATTTCTCACCGCAGCACGGATTTTTTTTTTTTTTTAAACCAGCCGTCTGTGAACGAGGGCAAGTATTGTTTTCTCATTTACGTGACTTGCAGCTTGAGGCACTGATTCTTCCGATAAGTTCAGAGTCCGGGCCACATCCCCCTCTTCAAACAGGAACCGTTTCCAGGACGCGCGCACACCTGCCACGTGGGGGGGAGGGGTGGCCTCGTCTGTCCTTTCTCTCTTTGGGGGGAAGGAAGGGACAAAGTGCCTGGAGAGGCCCTTCTGCGGTGGGGCGCGGGGGGGGGGCGGCGAATACGAACCGTGGTTTAATCCGCTGCCGCCGCCGCCTCGGCTGTCACTGGCTAAGGCTGCGGCGACCGACGCACAGCAAAGGCAGCAGAGCTGGAGCGCCTGCAAGAGAAAAGGTGACACCGTGCGTGAGGGGCGCGGCGGGGCTGGGGTCCCCGGCCACCCGCCATCGGCGCCTCCCCGCCGGGCACCTGCCTTGGCCACGCGCCCCCGTCCCGCCGGCCCCCACGGCGGGCCCGAGCGGGCGGCGGGGAGGGCGCACGCGAGCAGGAGGGCGCACTCCATGGTCAGGTGCGGGCGCGGCGGCTGCGGGCGGCGCACATCCTCCCCGCCGCCCCGGAGCGCGGCGCTCCAGGTGCGGCGCCAGGTGGGAGCCGCCGCCGCTCACATCGCGGGCCGGGCGCGCCGGGCCTCCCCGGCTCCGGCAGCTCGCGCGCCCTCCCTCCCGCCGGCGCCGGCCTGCACAGCGCCGCCTGCGGCTCCTGGAGGCGGCACGGGGGAGCCCCGGACCAGGGCTGGCGCGCGCCTCCGAGCGCAGACGGCCGGGGCACTCTGTTCGCGCCTGCCCTCCCGTCCGTGCGTCTGTCTGTGTCGGGGTGAGCGTCTGAGGCTCCCGGCGCCAGTAGAGCCAGCTGGCTCCTCCAGCGCGCCGGAGCCGAGCGCCCGCCTCTCCACCGCACGGTGATTGGCGACCAGCGGCTCCCGGGCCCGTCCGAGCCCCCGGGCTGGTGCAAGGGCGTGGGATTCCCCGCTCCCGCTCCGAGGGAGGGGGCGCACGGGGAGGGGAGGCTGGGGGAGAGGAAGGGGGAGGGAGGGAGCGACCGCCGAGGGAGGGAGGAGAGCGCCCTGGGCCAGGCTGGGAAAGCGTCACTGAAGCGCACGGAGGGATGAGCCGAGCAGGGCGGCACTCAGGTGAGTGGCGCGACTTCTCTCGCTGCCGGTGCAGACTTCTGTTTTACAAGTCTCCTGGCGAGACAGCCCAGGTATTTAGCGTTCTCAGTACCTCCAAAGGGCCAGCTGCCCTCCTTTGCTTTATCTCGCTCACCTCGGACCCTCTCCTTGCAAAGGTGGGCCTTATTAACCCCTTGATAAGGTTGAGGAAACCGGGCTTGGCTGGGCTCCAGAGTACCTCGCTACCCAAAGAGTAATCCCGGTAACTCGCAAATCTCAGGCGGCCTGGAGGGCTGGAAGCAAGAGCCTTGCCACCGGCTGCAGCTGTGAAAACCCAGGCTGGCTGGCGGTGGCCTCACCTCTTCAAGTGACCGCGTTTCCAGCTCCTCAAGATTGAATCCTGGCCCCAGACCCCGCAACGTGCAGAAATGAGCCGTAACATACACTGCTGCGATCGCCATGAATGCGCATCCCCTCTGCTGGGTGCCTGCCGATTACACACCACATTTATTTGATCTTTTGATCCCCACTGTTTGCAGTGATGAACAAAATATATTCTCCTCACAGGCCAATGGAAAAGACCCTCAAGGGATAACTCGACGATACCAGAACCAAAATGATCCCAAATAGTCTACAGGAAAAGAATGGGGTCCTAAATTAGAAAGAATAAGAGCAGAATCTAATTTAATTGGAGGGGGTCTAAGAGTGGGTGTGTAAGTGTAAGATGTCTGTTAGGAGCTGACATTTCAAAGAGGACCAAAGAGAGGGGGTCAGTTTTATAAAGAAAGAAAGGAGTGAGGTCCTGCATGTCCGGAGACAGAGCACAGGCCAGAGGGAGAGACAGAAACAGCAGATGGCCAGGTCAACAGGACCTTGTGGGCTGTGGGTGAAGCATGTAAGAAACTTAGATTTAAGGGGTGTGTGTGTGTGTGTGTGTGTGTGTGTGTGTGTGTGTGTGTGTGTTCAGAGTCTGTTTCACTGGATGCATCTGTGAAGGTCTAAAGCTGGGGCTAGAAAAGCAGAGAAGGTGGCACAGCTTCTGTTTGGAAAGGCCTCACAGTGAGAAAATCTAGGTTAAACAAATCACGTGGGTTTCACGACATAATCTGTTTAAGCTCTCGTGGCCTCCATTTTATAATCTGTAAAACGGGAGTTAAGCACAATATAGCAAAAGCATCGCAAGGATGAAGTGAATGTTCTTCTGAGCCCTTTATAAGTGGGCTTTAAAAATAAGAACAGATGATACCCGGAATTTCTTTTACTTATCCATCTTATGTCACACTTGAATGTGCATCAAAATCACCCGTGATGCTGGCTTTAAAATACAGATGCCTGGGCCACCAGCCATGGACATTCTGATTCAGGAGATTTGGTGTTGGGCCCAAATATGCATTTGTAGCAAGCAGCTGCGGGTGATTCTGACCCAGGTAACTTCAGTGCTTTATGCTTCTAAAGGAAGCTGGAGGGGTGCATGGTGTGCCCACACTTGGCCCAATGAAACCATGTCCCTGATCTGCATCTCTCCCGTGAGACACCTTTGCATGAAGTCATCCACACCCCTTTGGTCTTGCTCTTTTGCGACCAGGAGTAGAGGTTCCTCACCATGGTCAGGGCTTGAGTCTCAGAGAACACTTCTTACCTGTGCTTCTCACCCTCTGCACTATTGACCTTGGGGGCTGGATAATTCTGTGGTGGGAGCTGTCCTGTGCATTGTAGGATGTTAAGCAGCATCCCTGGTCTCTACCCACTAGATGCCAGTAGCATCCTCACAATTGTGATAAAATGTTGTGATGTTACTAGATGTCCCTGGGAAACAAAATCACCCCTAGTGAGAACCTGGATGAATAGTGTGGACTCCAGTCCTGCTCTGTGGCATTTTTCTCCCTTGATTTGGAGCCTCATAGCTTCTCATTCAATTGGACAAGTATTTGTTGAGTGCCCACCGCTGAGGGACTGGAGGCCTCCTCTTGAACTTCCTCTAAGTGTCCCATCCCCCACTGATTTTACAGCTCTTCTCCCATACCCTCGGAAACGTTTGCACCCAGGAGATCCCGACCCTCCGTGGTTTGGTACAGAAATCAAGACCCCCATCTTATATACTCCCGTGTGAGCAAAACTTCCCATTCCATTCATTTGCAGATGACTGGGTCCAATTTATTCTGTAGGGCTGACACACAAACACTGCAAGCCCCAGCTTCTGGGATGATTTTCCACACTCGATATTCCAGGAACTAGCCCTGCAATATGTATAAATTGCCTCTAGATGGTGACAGAGAGTCAGGAGCACATGGTCCTTTTAGCTGTGAACTGCAAAGGAGCACCAGCTTCTAAATTACTTGGAAATCTAAATCTGAGCTGATTTTAAAACTATAAATCTAAGACACTATAAAGAATATCTAAAGTTCATAGTAATCTGTCTCAGTCCATTTGACATGCTATAACAGAATACCACAGCCTAGGTGGATTAGAAACAACAGACATATATTTCTTACAGTTCTGGAGGCTGGGAATTTCAACATCAAGGCACCAGCAGATTCGGTTGGTGTCTGGTGAGATCCTGCTTCTTGGTTCATAGATGGCCTTTTTGCTGTGTCCTCACAAGGTGGCAGGGGCGAGGGATCTCTCCTGTAAGGGCACTAATCCCTTTCATGAGGCCTCGGCCCTCATGACCCAATCACCTCCCGAAGCCCTCCCTTCTAAATGCCATCATATTGTGGATTAGGTTTCAATATATGAGTTTGGGAGAGGGATACAAACATTGCGTGAACAAATGGGGAAAAGAAAAAAATTATCCCTTTCATGGTGTATTCTGTCATATTTAGCCCAGACCATGGCACAGAGAAGACATTCAGTAAGTATTTGTAGGAAGGAAGGGAGGAAAGAGAAAGAGAGGAAGGAAGGGAGGGAGGGAGGGACAGAGTGAGGGAGGGAATGGTAGGGAAATGGAAATGGAGAGATCACACAGTTTCACTCTTTTCCATCCTTTAAAATCAGTGGTACAGTTCTAGGTATTGGTTTCTCATCTTTTTACACTGATATAAGTTTAACCTCTTTTTCAAGATAATATGCTTTAAGTCACATACCTCCTCCTGGTCAGAGCAAGAAATAAATGGTGATCCCTGTTATTGATTCACTTTTTCCTTGATCTCTGCTCCATGAGGATGCAAGGGTCTCTTCCACAGAAAGAAAGAAACATTTAGCCCCTCTCCCATCAGAGCTGACTTTCACAGAGGGATGCTGCCCCTCCTCTGGCATTTTAAAGCTGCACTGAATGGTCCATCAGGTTCTATTTAACAGGTTCCTGACGGTTTCCTGTAGAAGGCATTTTCATGTCCAAAGAGAAAGATGTCCAAAGCCAAGTATCCGAACCTAGAACAGGGTAACCTAGAAACAGTAAACAGGACTTACTTCAACACAGTAGCCAAAAAGAAAAATAAAGAGACGGAAACGGATTTCCATCCTTGAGCCCTGAGAGGCAAGGGCTGCCTCCTGGCCAATGTCTCAGAAAACAAGGTGCAGATACAACTGCGTCCTCAAAAACAATGGGGAGGGGGAAAGGGAGGAGGACAGAGCAGCATCTTCTTTAGAGATAACCGTCCAGAAAGATAAAGTGTTTCCTTCACCATGCAAAATAGTGAAATTCAAGCAAATGACATGCATAGACTGGTTTTCATTAGTGACAGGAGATCGTCCGCAAACCCAATTTAGGAACTACCAACTGTTGTCTCAGCTCAAATTATATTTAGTCGTTCATGCCACTTTCCTGGGACACTGACATCAATTTCTTCTCTTTGCAACCTGCGCTTGTCTGACTGTCTCTATGTTAAGACTTTCTCTATTCATCTCAGCTTCCCTTGCTCTCTCTACATATGCTGCTTCACGGCTCTATTTTCAGCCCTTTCCCAAGCCCTACAATTAAAAGTAGCTTGTCTGCTCCAGACTGGAGAGGCAGCATTACAACTAGACTCCCTATTCCCACAGACGAACTCAAGGCCAAGTTCTGCACTCTGTGTGCAGCAAAGAATGGAGCATATATTTTGCCAAAGCTCTGGAAAATCTCAGGCTGCCCGAGAAAGGGAAATGACTCTTGTCTACATGAAGTATTCTCTCCTTCTCAACCACCAGATCTCATCACGCACAGGCTTAGACATCTGCCCTGATGACTCCCAAACTCACAGGTTTAACACCAGCCCATCTGCCCGAAGCCCGGGACAGCCAAGATTGGGAACAACTACTGCTAATCAAAATCACCTGGGCAGTTGTTCGATCTGACATTTCTGGGCATCCCTATGAATATTCCAATTAAGTGGGTCTGGGATGAGGCCCAGATATCTGTCTTTGAACCAACACCTGGGTGTTTCTGATGTAACTAAATATATTACAAACCCATAATTGTGGCCCACTGTACTTACACCTCCATGTGAATGCCAGCACTGCTTCCTAGCCAATAGGGTTTAAAGCTTCTGAGATGCCTTTGAGTCTTTTTTTATTCACAGAGAAAGCAAAGTATAATAGAAAGAATAAAGGACGGGCTTGGGATTGGCTCCTTGATACAGTTATGAGCAGGAAGGATTTGTTATTTGATTAGATCTTTGAATTTTGGAGAGAGTGATTTGCCTTCTAAACATCTCCATCTCCATTCTTCTGGTTTAATCCATGATTTAGACCTGCCCAAACATAATAACACTTTCTTTTGGGCAAAAAATGTCTGGCCAAAGCGGGGTTGGGTGTGGCGGGGGGGGTTGGTGGTGGTGATGGTCTGGACTCAAGTGTGACTTGTTAGAATCATTTACTGGTGCTGATCTACACAATTTGGGAGAATAAACCCGTGTTTCAGCTGAGGTTGTCACGATATGTGATTAAAGCCTGGATATTTCAGCAGCCATCCTCTTGAGCTGCAGAAATGAAATCCATCGAGGAGGAAGGAAAGAGGAAAATATGCACGCTCCAGTTTGAGACCATGATTCTTGTACCTGCGCCTTTAAGCCTTGAAATCACTGCCATTTAAGCCAAGAAACCTCTTTCCAATTCCTTTGCCTTTTAAGTTGGTTTGTATTGGGTTTCAGTCAAAGTAGTCCTTGTATTTTTGCTATGTGACCTTGAATGCAGTCTTTTATGTGTTCATCTGTCACACAGGCTGAACGATCCTTATTTCACATCTTTTTTTTTCATGAGGGTTGAATAAAACAGAAAATGTCTGATGCAGAACCCCAAACAACTGGTGCTTGTTAAATGATAGCTCTTCTCCCCTTTTTTGGGAACTTCTTTGAACCTTATTCCTGTAGCCACTCCACTTCCTTCAGCTGTGAACTGTTGCTTAGAGATGGATGTCACCTGAATATTCTTTCATCTAAACTCCAGGCTGGATCCTGATATCTTCCATTAGATTTAAGGGCTGCAGCTCCTAGACACAGTGTGCATTCAAAAATGGTGCACCCGTAAGTTTGTTTTCGAAGTCTGTGAGCCTGTCTCTGGTTTGTAAATAAGTTAATTTGTATCATCTTTTTAGATTCCACGTATAGTATAATATGATACCATATATTTATCTTTCTCTGTGTATGTATAACTGAATCACTTTGCTGT
Organism: Delphinapterus leucas; assembly: GCF_059928025.1. Lineage (NCBI taxonomy): Eukaryota > Metazoa > Chordata > Mammalia > Artiodactyla > Monodontidae > Delphinapterus > Delphinapterus leucas. Next base: position 50,594,951 of record NC_143148.1, read on the forward strand.
ACACCTGAAACTAACACAACACTGTAAATCAACTGTACCCCAATATAAAATAAAAATTAAATGAAAACAAATGGTGTGCCCTTCTGAGGCAGCATTCGAAGTAAAGCAGCCAAAATTTGGAAGCTGTGCAAATTAGGACAAGAGTGCCCCTCTGGGCTACTGACTCTTTTGGGGGCAGGATTTAGAAGCCTAGGACCTATTGGATTCCATTTCAACTCAAGCCCAGGCAGGACACAGCCATCCACAGTGCCCAGCTTGGGTTGCAATCTTTTCTTAAGCCTTTCCTTATCTGGGCTTGGGGAAGTGAATGGGAGCAGAGATTCATCCCACCCACTGCTGAGTACTGCATTACAATTTCTAAATGACCATTTCGTCATTTCCCCCCAGGTACTCAGCATCCTTCCCATGTGTTCCCACTCTCTCGGAGTGCCCTTTCAAAAGGCTGGACCGTGTAGGTGAAGGTAAATGCATTGGTCATTTACCCTTCATTTCTTCTGCCCTCAGTCTCCTGACACTGTCCCCACCAAGGCTAGACTCCAAAGGGTAATTTCATAATCATGAGATGAGAAAAGCTATTTTAAAATACAGAGAAATAAAATCAACTATACTTCAACAAAAAAATAAATTACAGGGCTTCCCTGGTGGCGCAGTGGTTGAGAGTCCGCCTGCCGATGCAGCGGACACGGGTTCGTGCCCCGGTCCGGGAAGATCCCACATGCCGCGGAGCGACTGGGCCCGTGAGCCATGGCCGCTGAGCCTGCGCATCCGGAGCCTGTGCTCCGCAGCGGGAGAGGCCACAGCAGTGAGAGGCCCGCGTACCGCAAAAAATAAATAAATTACAAAATACAGAGAGATCAAAATGTGTAAACCCTGCTCCTTTCACTCAGAGAGAACCATTAAAAATGGCTGAGAGAGAGAGAAACTGAGCCCTTGGCCGTGTGTCGTCTTTAAATTGCCGTAGCATTTGAAATTCACGGTCACTGCTTCCTTTTCAAAAACCTCTCACCTGCTCAGATTCCAGGTCATTACCTTGTCCTGTTTTCTCCTTTCTTGTTTAATTTTTACTTATCAAAAAATTTCCCACCCTTTTTATGTCCCTTAAAGGTTGGCATCCACAGACTTCCATTCCCTCCCCTTGTCTTTTCTCATAAGATCACCTCTTCCGTTCCTGGACATTCACATCCCATCTGATGTGCCAGTGTCTCCCAGATCTCTTTTTCCAGCTCAAATCTCTGTTCCAAGCTCTAGACACACATTTCTAGCCACTTACAGGGCAATTTGACTGGCTGCATCAGAGGCACCTAAACTCAACAAGGCACCAAGCCTGAACCATCAGCTACTCTCTGTCTGCCACCATCTGCCCAGAACCCCAAGCTGGGAAGTTTGGGCATCTCCCCTGAATTTGGGAGGCAAAGCCAGGAGGGGGAGATTTATTTTTTTTCCGCTGATCAACTTCTTTTATTTTTTTAATTATTTTTAGTACAATTTTAAAGGTCACACTCCATTTACAGTTATTACAAAATACTGGCTATATCCCCGTGTTTTACAATACATGCTTGCAGCCCGTCTTACACGCAACAGTTTGTACACCCCACTCCCCGACCCTAGAGTGCCCCACCCCCGCTGGAAGTCACTAGTTTGTTCTCTGTATCTGTGGGTCTGTTTTTTGTGTGTGTGTGTTTTTTAGGTCTGTTTTTTTTCTGAATTTTATCTATTTTTTATACAGCAGGTTCTTATTAGTTACCTATTTCATACATATTAGTGTATACATGTCAATCCCAATCCCCCAGTTCATCCCCCCCCCACCCCGCCCCACCACTTTCCCCCCGTGGTTTGATTTTGTTGTTATATTCACTAGCTTGTTGTATTTTTCGGATGTGGAGGGGGAGATGTTTGTCATCAAACCTCAGGATGCCTCAGGATCAGTCCCTCATTCTCACCGTGATTGCTTTAATTCAGGCCCTCAGCGTCTGTCACCCCTGAGACTGAAGAGAAGGGGCATCTCATCTAGGACAGACTCCCCTGATCACTGTGGCTGGGTGGGTTGGGCTGAGTTTGGCTGGGTTAAGTCCATCTCCCTGTGTTCCTACAACCTACCATTCCCTCAGCCTCTGATCGGTCAGTGAGACAAGCACAGTGGAGGCCAGACCCCACCCCAACTGTCACCGCCTGCTTAGAGCAGGGACGATGCCATCGACATCTTTGTTTCCAGTACCAGGAACAGGGCTCACTCACGGTGATGCTATGTTGAATGGAAACCTCATTGCCCGGAAGGAAAACAATCCAGGCTGCTGAGACAGCCCTCCTTGGCGAGTCCCAACCAGGGAACCTCATTACTCCCACCTCCTGTGACGAATAGAATCCACCACCCAACTGGCCCCACACCTGCCTGTGAACTAGCTCCAGCTCTTTTTATTGGTTTTCACTCCCTCCCTTATTCCCCAGCTTGGCCTCATTTTGTATCCCGTACCTCACCCTCCAGGACACAGTGGTCTTTCTTTTTTCCCCTTCCCTTCCTAACCAAACCGTTCATTCTCGTTGCTGTTCAAGTAAACCTAAGGGCCTTGAGGCTCACTGTGATCATTTCAGCCATAGGACTCCCCAACTCTGCAGATGGCCTCAACCTGGGTGCACACTGGCCAAATCCCAACCCCAGAGATCCTGAATTAGGGGGTCTGAATGCCCATCAGGAGTATTTTTAAAGCTCCCTGGCTCCAGGTGAATGTAAAATGCGGCTAGTCAAGACCCAACCATTGTCTGTTTCCTCTGTATTCAGAGTACAATCCCCGGACCAGCAGGCTTCCCATCACCTGCAGCATCTCAGTTCCAGCCTCAGACCTGAATCACGTCCTGCACTAATCAAGAACCTGCATGAGACCAAGGTCCCCAGGTGGTTGTACGCACATGAACGTTTCAGAAGGGCTGCCATAGAGTCAAGCAGGTAGGACGGTGACACCACTGGGTAAACTTGGATAATCTCATGCCCTCTAGAAGCCTCAGTCTCCCCCTCTACAAGATGGTGATAAAAACAGTACTGTCTCCCAGGGATGGACGGAAGAGAACTAGGGATCTTCGTGACCATCAGGCGCGGAGCTCGATGAAGCACTTGATAAGTGGCAGTCTCGTTAGCATTCATTCTCTCGCTCCCCCTGCCTCTCTCCATCCCTCTCCCTGCGATGGTTCGGGGTGGGCAAAGCAGGTCCACTCTTTATTTCTAGGATGCCAACTGTGTTATCCTGGGAAGCACAGCCAATAGGAGGCTGGCAGATGCCATATTAAAATCCAAATTAAACATTTCCAATTTTAAGCACAAAAGAAGTTCTGTTTCCCTTGATTAACCTGCATCGCCTGAACCACCACCCTGATCTGGGCTGCTAGACACCCCATCTACCCAATTACACAATCACCTGCCCACCAGGAGTGCTGTATGGGGCCTGCACCCCGTTGCGCAGGCAGTCTGTTTCCAGAAGCGGCGTAGTGACTTTGGTCCCCACCATGCCTGAGGCTGGCGTTTCCAAAAGGCTACCGGGCACCATTTCAAGAGGCTGATCACTTAAAACCAAGGACTGGAACTCAACTGGCTTCTGCAAGGAATTAATTGAAGGAATCCAAGGTGCCAGAGGGATCATTGTAAAAGGGATGGGAGGGGGGGTGATTTCAAATTTTTACAGGAGTCTGGGATCTATTTAGAGAGGTTCCAAACATCAGGGGTGGTGTCCAGACTGCAACCCAATATTTTCTATTGCTCTCTTTCTGAGAGTTCAAGCATCCCCCGCGATTGCATGGAGTGTCTCTGAAAACCTGACATTGAACTGGAACATAATAACAGCCTTGGGACATCAGAGCGCTGGTGCCTGCTCTGCAGTACTGGACATTTTTATGTGCATTACATTAAGAGCTTCCATCTCTCCGGACAAAGGGGGGAAGCGCTTCCATGGTGGGTGGCCCCAATTAAACCCTGTGCCTAGTGAGTTTCCGCCGAGGCTGACTGGAAGGCAGCCAGGGCTGATTAGAAAGCAGGTACCTCAAATGGCCCAGTGCTGCCATAATGAAAAGCCCTGGAAAACTGCTAAATGACACAGAGGAAAATCATTACAATTAAACCCCCCACCCCATGCTCCCTCATGCCTAAAAAAAAAAAAAAAAACCCTTCTTCAGGATTGCCTAAATATTGCTTTGCCCAATGAGTTAACCGTACAGTAAATGAAAGATCTCTCGCAGACATGCAGCTTTGAACACACTGCTCTCATTAGGAAACAGTTCTCTGGTTTAAAAGCACAGAAAGAGAATGCAGACAAAAACAACCCCCTCCCCGGCCCCCGCCAAAAAGAAAGCAGATAATTTGCCTGACAAGTAGACTGAGTATGGAAGGGCTGCAGATCGGGCTTAAGATAAAACAGTAATAAGTATTTGTTTTTTAATGATGACAAAACCAATACAAGCTGTTTTTGAAAACCTCAGAAAAATAAAGTATGATGAGAGAACAAGCGTAATTCATCGTCCACCCCTCAAAGATGACCACAGATATCATGGTACCTTCCTTCTGGAAGCACTGTTTTATATAGTTGAGAACTGCATTCAATATACTTCTGTGGATGGCTTTGTTTCACTAGTATTATATATGGAATATGTTGCAGGTATTAAAATTCCCTGCACCACCATTGTTAATGGTTGGGACATAATCCGTCAGAGGCGTGTAAGGTAACACACTTAGCAAAACTTTGGAAGCTCTCTTCCTGTAGAACAGCTAAGCTATAACAGTAGCAGCAGCAGGGATGTCGACACCATTGCCCCCAGAATGGGGAAGAGAGGTGGGGACTCATATTCTGTGAGTTACACTGGGCCAAACGTTTTGCCAGGTAATGTTCTGTAGGGTTCCTCATTTCATTGTCCAACAGCACTCCAAGGGGGTTATTCTAACCCCCTTTAACACAGAAGGAAACTGGGGTTCACTGATAGGTAAGGTCACCGGCCAAGGTTACTAAGCTAGTGAGACACAGCCAGGATGATGACGCAAGTGTGTCAGGTTCTCCCTTCATTCTTCCTTCTCATCCATTTGAAGACACACAGCAGCATACTCAAAGGGCATGAGTTTGGAGTCTAAGTGTCCTTTCACATACCATGCAAAAGCTAAGTGCCCAATGAATACATATTTCATAAATACCTTTCATTCTACTTTGAATTTCATGAATACTCTCACTCACAAACCTAAAACCTTTTGTGGATTGCACCCAAAAAACGTTACATTCACGAGGTATATTTTTTTCCCAAGAGCTCCAATTAAAATTTTAATTTTATGTATGAAGGATATCATAGGTTTAGTTAATAATGTAGAACTAGGAAAATTGAAGCACAAAGCAAACGTATGTCTCAGAAAGTTCCACTGTGGTAGACAGAGACTCGAGTTTGGTTGAGAAAGAAATGTAGTGAGGACAATGAAAATAATAGAAGTTACTCCCACTAATTAATTGCTTACTTGGTGGTGGGCCAAACACCGTGAATGTAACAGGGAAGAACAAAATCTGACTCCATGTTGGATCTGTTTCTTTTACTTTGACCTTTGCTTTCCACTGCTTTTGTTCTGTCTATAGCTACTGGCATACACAATGGCCTCCCTTGGGGAACCCTGCCCCTGCCTGAATGTTAAACTAAAGTGCCTTTGTTCAGGCCACAGGGAAACACCCTGACCCTGCCCACCTGTGAATGGCCGCAGTAAAGAAGAAATGAACACATCCCGTCCCCTAGGATGGCCAAAACCAGGAGATATTTTGCGAGACTTATGGTCTTTTTACTTCCTCACCTCCTCCCCCTCTCTGTTCTATAAAAGAAACTGGCACCCAGACCGCGATAAGATGGTACTCTAGGACATTAGTCTGCCATCGTCTCAGATGCCCAGCTTTCTGAATAAAGTCTCTATTCCTTGCCTCAACACCTTGTCTCCCAATTTACTGGCCTGTCGTGTAGCGAGAAGAGGAAGCTTAGACTTGGTAACATGAACATTTAAAGAGCAGAAGCATTAAAGTACTCTGTAGCATCGTTGCCTAAGCTGGAAAATGAAAGTAAGAATGTCAAACGCACAAAAAAGTAATTCCTCGCTGACATAATTTGGTTAAGTGTCAGGGGTAGAATCTGAAAGTGGGTCTACTGTTTTTCAGATGCCAGATTCATCTCAGCCTCCTAATTTACTGGGTAGCATGAAGCCTTGGGCCAGTGGGTACAACACGCCCCCGCCCCCCATCACGCCAGCAGGAGTTTCAGGTTTCCAGGGAGTCTCAACAGAGGAAGACACTCTACTCCTGGGATCCAGCAGCAGATGTCTGTGGAGCCATCCCTGAAGGCTTGGCCAGACAAGACCTCAGCTGGGAATGGACAGCATTTGAAATTCATCCTGAACTTTCAGAGTTACATTGCAAAACACCTTCATAATTCACCCGGATTATCCCTGGGTGCCATAACACTCACCTGGCAGGCCACGGGCCTGATGCAAGATGGCATTTCTATGCTCAAATGATCAGGAAAAGGCACTAAGAGAAGCAAAAATCAGGGGCCTGCTGGAGGGAGGAGGAAATTGAGGGCAAAAGCATGGAGAACAAAAGCCAAAGACAATAACTATCAAATGGATGCAATGTAATGTGAAGACAAGTGAACCACTTAAAAGGTGCAAAGAGAGGAAACAGTGTGTGAAAAGGTAGCATCCCGACATTAAAATTGGTAGGTATTAGATTTTTACAGCTATTTAACTTTGACCCTTATAACAGCCCTGTGAGATTGCTAATATAAATAGCAATTGATAAACTCTAAGCTAGCACGGAGATTACAGTCTTTGTGAACCTTTTTAATTCCATCTTTATGTTAAGCCAGAGGATGACTAGGTGTACCCTATCCCTTAAAATGTGACCACAAGTGGTGTGATCCCTGACTCCCTTGTATTGGGTTGGCCAAAAAGTTCGTTTGGGTTTTTCTGTAAGATGTTACGGGAAACCCCAAACGAACTTTTTGGCCAACCCGATACTATTGGAAGTCTAGTGGCTTTGCCAGAATTGGAATGACTTCTAGACTCTGCCTCTCGTGTTTCCGCTGGCTCTACCCAAACTCACTACATCCCCGGCTCTCACCTACTCCACTGTTCTCTCCTCTTCTCTGTCCTGCATCAACCCAGACACAGAACACAGCATCTCTTGTTTCCCCAAAACCACTCAAGAAAGACATCTGTGTGTGTAGCAGTTGTCACTAAAGTTTGGGGACCCAAATGCTTTTTATTTTTGATTGTGGAAAAATACCATCTTGGTCAGGGTTCTCCAGAGAAACAGAAGCAATAGGACACATGTAGATACATAGGAGAGTTATTATGAGGGATTGGGTTTGGCTCACCCAATTATGGAGGCTGAGAAGCCCCATTGTTACCAAGCCTGTTGCCTGAGAATCATACCCCTGCCCCTCCCTCAAATGGAAAGTAATTGCTCTTATCTAAGTTTCAGGATGAAGCTGCAAAGAGAAAAAACATAAGAACTGGTTAGAACCAGCTAGGCCCAAGATGGCAGAAGACTTGACTTCCAGTCGACCTTGAGCCTCATTACACGCTCATTGTAATACATTAGCATATGCTAAATAACACACCCACAGGCGCCATGACAGTTGATGTTGATGATTGCCATGACAACAACAGAAAAGCCCATGTAAGGACTGAAAAGGAGAATTGCTTCAGTTCTGGGTCCAAACCATACCCAGTTTCTCAGACAACTCATGAATATTCCTCCTACTCTTTCCAATGCCCCCCTTGTACTTCAACCCTCCAATATATTAGGTGTCTCCCCCCGAATTGGGCTGAGAAGTTGATTTACGAACTAAGTTCCTGCTTCTCCCTTTTTGGCTGTTGAATAAAGCTTGTGCTGTCCCAGTCTCAGCATTGGTTTCTTTATTGGCTGTGCAAATCCGAGCGGAAAATGAACCTCCCTGGCCAAGACAAGGGGTCTTGGCCTGGGATAGGACCCTGGCACGGGTCCAGTCAACCAGTTCATAACCACACGATCTGACATCTGCAAGCTGGAGGCCCAGGAAAGCCAGTGCCACAATTCCAGTCCAAGCCTGAAGGCCTGAGAACCAGGCGGGGGCCAGTGGTCTAAGTCCCGGCCCAAAGGCCTGAGAAAACCAGAAGTGCTGATGTCCAAACTCAAGGGAAAGTGTATGTCCCAGCTCAAGCCCAGAGAAGGAATTTACCCTTCCTCCTACTTTTGGGAAATTTTGTTCTATTTAGGCCCTCAGTGAATTGGAAGATGCCTACAGGCATTGGTGGGGACTGATCTCTGAACCTAGGATACCCAGTCAAATGCTAATCTCTTCCAGAAACACCCTCACAGACACACCCAGAAATAATGTTTTATGGGTTATCTGGGCATCCTTAGCCCAGTCAAGTTGACACATAGGGCTTCCCTGGTGGTGCAGTGGTTAAGAATCTGCCTGCCGATGCACGGGACACGGGTTCGAGCCCTGGTCCGGGAAGATCCCACATGCCGCGGAGCAACTAAGCCTGTGTGCCACAACTACTGAGCCTGCACTCTAGAGCCCGTGAGCCACAACTACTGAGCCTGCTCTCTAGAGCCCACAAGCCACAACTACTGAGCCCATACGCCATAACTACTGAAGCCCTCGTGCCTAGCGCCCGTGCTCTGCAACGAGAGAAGCCACCGCAATGAGAAACCTGCGCACCACAATGAAGAGTAGCCCCCGCTGGCCACAAACAGAGAAGAGCCCACGCGCAGCAGTGACGACCCAACGCAGCCTAAAATAAATTAAAAAAAAAAAAAGTTGACACAGAAAATTAAGCATCACAAGTCCACACAACATGCAATTTACCATTTTAACCACTCGGAAGTGTGTGTTTCAGTGGCATTCAGTGTATCCACAATGTTGTACAACCCTCACCACCATCAGAGGGGTTTATATCACAGAGGTCTAAGCTGATTTAAAGTGATCCCAGATATTCTTTTCTTACAAGTCACCTGGCCACCCACCAGGTTGTGTGCCATCTCCCTAAACCCAAAGACTTCTCTCTCTCTGCCTTTCCTTCTCCCCTACCTTTTGTGCAGGACAATTTAGCTTCCGCCCCAGTCCAGGCCTATCCTAGCATATCAAATAACTCATTAATGGACTCTTGAAAATTAGAAGGTCGTTCATGCCTTGCTTTATTCTTCAGTAGAACAGAATAACAAAAGCACTGATGTTTCAGATCTCCTTTCTGCTTACCTGGTCTCCACAAAAAAAGAAACGCTGGAAAGAGATTGATTTCCTCATGGTTCTGAAGACTGCTGTTTCCCTCAGAAGCAAGAAATAGGAATCATCATTTTAGGCTTAAGATAAAAAATTACTCTTGTTTTTAACTTTTTTAAAGTCTTTTAATTGAATTTGTTACAATATTGTTTCTGTTTTGGTTTTTTGGCCGTGAGGCATGTGGGATCTAGCTCCCCAACTAGAGATCGAACCTGCACCCCCTGCATTGGAAGGCAAAGTCTTAACCACTGGACACCAGGGAAGTCCCTGTTGTTAACTTTTAAAATATAAAAGCTAGAATACATTCTCTCAACCACGGAGCTAGGAGTGAAACCAAGCCAAATCTTCTCATCATTAGTTCAGACTGACCGAATGGGTCCATGTATAAAGGTTGATCCAATAGACCATAATTGGCATGAGACTGAGCTCAGATTTCTCAGTGGGAAGCCTTTCAAACTATCCCCAACCCCTCCAAATGGGTTGATGACCCTTCTCTCTGATCTTTAAACACTCAGTATTGTTACCGAACCAAACTTGGGTCTACTCGCCTGCACGCAGTAAGGCCAATCTTACAGATACCAGGTTGTGGTGAAGGAAAGTGCAGTGATTATTGCAGGGCACCAAGCAAGGAGAACAGATGGCTTGTGATTTAAAACCCTGAACTCTGATGGGTTTCAGCAAAAGTATTTTTTTTTTAATTTTTTTGCGGTACGCGGGCCTCTCACTGTTGTGGCCTCTCCCGTTGCGGAGCACAGGCTCCGGACGCGCGGGCTCAGCGGCCATGGCTCACGGGCCCAGCCGCTCCGCGGCATGTGGGATCCTCCCAGACCGGGGCACGAACCGGTGTCCCCGGCATTGGCAGGCGGACTCTCAACCACTGCGCCACCCGGGAAGCCCCAGCAAAAGTATTTTTAAAGGCCAGGTGAGAGAGGGGCATCCCAGGGTATGCGATCAGCTCGTGCACAATTCTCTGATTGGTTGATGGTGAGGTAACAAGGTGGTATCACAGGGGTTAATGTTATCAAAACTTAGGTGCCAGTAGGTCTGGGGGCTACGAGCTCATGATCATCAGGTAGCTAAATCTTCCACTTGGTTGTGGTTTTAGCATCTGTAAAACAACTCAGGGAATGTGCCTCAGATACTATTATCCAGGTACTTCAGAGAGGAGCTACAGCAGAAGATATGGGGGCGAGGTCTCTCCCGGGAAGGCCCCATAGGGTCCTGCTCGGTTACAGTATTTTGCTCTGTCACAGCATAGTGAATTAAATCAAAAACCAAAATAAGGTGGGATGGCTTCCCTATTGGACTTTGAGCCTCTGAGATCTAGGGGCTATGTCAATTCTATCTTAAATGGTGGTTTTCAACCGGGGTCATTTCCTATACCCAGGGGACATTTGGCAATGTCTGGAGACTTCTGGGGTTGTCACAACTGGGTTAGGGGTTGCTACCAGCGTGTATTGTGCAGAGGCCAAGATGTTGCTAAACATCCTACACTGCACAAAACACAACCCCCGCAATGAAGAGTTATCCGGCCCAAAAGGTCAACAGTGCCAAAGTTGAGAAACCTTGATCTTAAAGGTTATTCATTTAGCAAATATTTATTAAGTACTTGTCTGTGTATCATACCTTGTACTAAGGGTTGGAAAACTTGCTCCTGTTTCCTTACCGTAACTATTTTTGTGATAACAATCGTCAACCCTATTGAGCATTAAAGGGAGTAGGGTCCTATGTTAACTCTTCACGTATCTAATATTGTCTTCTATAATCTTCACAATAACTCTGTAACGTCATTATCTCGAATGATAGAGTAGAAGCTCAGAGAGGTTAAGTAACTTTCCCAAGGCAACACAGGGTCTGGCTCCTAACTATCACACACAATTGCCTACCAGGTTAAAAGAACTGGCAATCATAGTATATACCTCCTAGGGCTGTTATAAAGATTATTTATGTGGCCTCATTTTTTGTGTTTAATGACTCCATGAATATAATAGGCTTTCAGGCTACAGGCTTGAAAATGACCTTTGCTGTGGTGGGTGGTTTGACAGGTGCTAGACTGTCACTTGAGGTAAAGAGAGAAGACAGGACATCTAAAAAGTGGCCGTGACTGTAGAAAATATTGAATGCCAAACTATTCCCCAGGGATGATGAACCTTTGTTGCAGACCCTTTATAGGAGAACAAGCATGTGTGTGAGCATATGTGTGTGTGTGCATGTGTGTGTGTGTGTGTGTGTGTGTGTGTGTGGTGTGTGTTGGGAAGGGGAGATTTAGTGGATGGCAGAAAACAGAGAATCGTGGTAAACAATATTGAGGAGAGCCTGGACCAACTGAAAAAAGAAGTATCTCCATTTCTTAGAATCTCAGTCCACCCCTTTTCAGTAACTGTTTCCCTTTCCTCTGCGCCCTCTCATTTTACCAGGATCCTCTGAGAAGGAATAAGTCTGCAAGGATGTTAGGGGTCACGTTCGTAAGAAGAAACAGGATGTCTGAAAAACCCATCAGCCCATGATGTGGGTCTGACCCCAAAAGAAGGACAGAGGGAAGGATGGTTGACTGGAAGTGCTCAGACTTCTGTGCAATCTAAGGAAGTTTCCAGAAGGCCAGGGAAGAGGCCTCAAGCCAAAGCCAGCCAGCAGAGGCGTCTTGTGTTTCCTAGGAATGGGCCTGCCTAGTGTCACTGCTGCACCCACCGGTTAAAAGCAGCCCAAGGAAATGGCCTGGCATGAAGGCAGCAAGGGAATTCAGTGTACAGCAGCTGGGCCCTTGGTTGGTTCCCTTCCCTGGAGTTGAACGTTTGTGAGATGCATTCTCATGACCACCACGCTAGGTACTTTTTTTTTTTTTCTGCGATACGCGGGCCTCTCACTGCCGCGGCCTCTGCCGCCGCGGAGCACAGGCTCCAGACGTGCAGGCTCAGCGGCCATGGCTCACGGGCCCAGTCGCTCCGCGGCACGTGGGATCCTCCCGGACCGGGACACGAACCTGCGTCCCCTGCATCGGCAGGCGGACCCCCAACCACTGCCGCCATCAGGGAAGCCCCATAGTTACTTTTAAATGTCTAATAAAACACCCACAAATCTGTCTTCGATTCAACTAGACATGCATGTCCTCAAACACATGCCCTTTGGGCAAGCAGCGTGTCACCTGCCTGTCCTCGGAATTGAACTCGAGCATCTGTTTGTGGTGCTAGCTTAGAACCAGTGAGCTCACCTGCTTGCAGGACATGTGATACCTGCCCCTCTCCGTGTACAGGTGATCTCTCACTGCATCCCACCTCGCCCCAGAATGATCTATGATGCCGTTTTGCTTCCTATTAAAACCTGTATCTCTGCTTCGACTGTCTGGCCCTCCTATTTCTTTCCGAAGCCACTAGGCCCAGGATAATAAGCTATAAACACCTTATCATGTGTAAACAATACCTCTCTGAGGTAAGCTCCAAGCAAAGAGGCAGTGCAACCGTCATTCCTCTCCTGCAGGTCCTGGTCACCCTCCCGAGGGCAGTTCGTATGATGGGAGGGGCAAGTCTGAGCCTCTGGATCCTGGCCAGCCAGCTGGGAGTCCTTTGGTGGGACCTGAAATAGTAATCAAGCAGAGTGGATGGAGGTGAGGGGCTTTCAGAATCCTACCTGAGTGCTCTGTAGGTGGCCGCAGGGCACTTGACTCAGATCCAACAAAGGCACCTGGCTCCAAGCTGGCATGCAGCCAGTTGCAGAGGGTAAGATTGCTGTGAATGATGGTGTCTGGACTCAGAGTACGCTTTATTGTTGTGTGTCTCTTTAAAACTAATTCCTCACTGAAAGATGTTTGAAACCTAAGCCTCCCCAACCTCCCTCTCCCTTTCATTGTCAGTTGCAGGCACTTGTCCCCGTTGAGAATCAGGAGAGTCCTGCTAAAAAGCAAATCCCTGCTGGATATTGAATCCCTGAGCAACGCCAGGCACAGTGGTTGACGTATGAAGCTTCTCCCAGGTCTGGAAATGACTAAGCCAAGAGCAAACCTGTTCATCTCCCAGAGCATCCAAGGCTGTACGTAGTGCAGTAAATGAAGAAGGGGTGATTTCTCAAAAATGTTTGGAATACACTGATGTAGTAACTGTTTTCTAAAAATGTATGTGGGGTAGTACAATGGTTCTCAAAGCCTGGTCCTCAGACCAACAGCAGCAGCATCACCAGGGAACTCATTAGAAATGCAAATTTTGGACAAACTCACACCTACTGAATCAGAAACTCCGGGGATGGGACCGAGTACTCTCTTTTATCAAGATCTCCAGGTGATTCTGATCATCACTAAAGTTTGAGAATCCCTGCTCTAGAGACAGAGATTGTGTTTTCACCGATAACTAGAACACAAGACAGTTTAACTATGTCATAATCGTTTCATCACAGCATATTGGTTCAAATATTTATTGAGCTACTACTATGTTCTAGGCTCTGGGCTTGGCATGGGAAGGTATCATGGTAATTGAAGAGACATGGTCCTTGTGCTCACAAGCTCATCTTCTAGCCAAGAGAACTGATATTAGTCAAACACAGAGATAAGTATACAAGCATCAGTTATTCGAGGTGCTGTGAATGAAATCGACAGACCTGATCCAGTATGGGAGATTAAGAAAAGCTTCAGCAAAGAAGCTCTGCTTTTTGAGATATAAAGGGAATACAGATATTATGTCGGTAAACTTTGGAATGCAGGTGGCTTTTCAGGCAGAGGAAACAGCACGTGTCAAGGCATCTGGATGAAGGTGGCTCATTGAAGGGACTGACAGAAGATCAGGGTGGCCGACATGCAGAGATCAAAGGGCAGAGAATGATGATACAGGGTGCATAAAAGAGGCTTGGAAGGATCTTAAAAATTTGGTCTTTATTACAAGATCCATGGCACCCAATGAAAAGCCTGAAGACAGGGATGCGGCCACATGAGGAAATCAGCACTGGGAGAATTCCCAGTCTGGTTGACGCGTGGAGGATGGACTGGGAAGGAACAAGGGTCAGGGGTACAATTAGGACGGCAGTGCTGTTGTGGAGGCCAGAGGTGAGGTCGGGAGGCCAGGGTGGTAAAGGTGGAGATGTAGAGACATGGCAGGAAGTGAGAGGCATTGGCAAGAGCTGATCCTGGGGGCAGGGAGACAGAGTGCTGTTTCTGGCTTTGCAGCTAGAGGGATGGGCATACCATTCAGTGAGGTGACACCTCTGAAGAGCATGTAGTTTGAGACAAGGTGAGGTGAGAGGTGAGACACGAAAAAGGAAGCTTTTCAAATGCTGAGTTTGGCCTGTCCTTGAGACTGACAGGTGCATGCCCGGAGTAGGACCTCAGAGAAAAGATCCAGGCTGCAGATATCAAAATGTGAAGTGACTCACATGTGTGTGTCTCAGGGTGGAAGCCACAGAGTCTAGAATGAGAAGACAGCAGGTCTCAGGACCCATCCTGGCGGGACTCTGATATGTGTGACTCACGTGTAGCAAGGGCTCCGTCAAGGTTTGTATAATAACATGAAGAAGAAAGGGGGGGCGGAATGAGAGTAGGGCAGATTGCACTGGGATAAAACTGTTCAGTCATCTGAGCAAGTTACTTATTCCTTTCAAGCCTTAGTTCCTCCATCTGTAAAACAGGGAGAAAGCAGTCCAAATCTCACATGTGTATCGTGAGAATTATGTGATGTAACGTTTCGTACATAGCAAATGAGCAACAAACCTTAGTGATCGTTGCCCTGAGCATGGCACAGAAAAGACTCTTAATATTATCTTTGGAACTATTACAGGAGTAAATCAATCCCCTTTCTCAAAGGACTGTTTTGCTGAGATCCACTTTGCAGTAATAGAGCCGGGGGTGGGGGAAAAAGTGTTTGAGTTTTGCATTCCATCCAGTAACCTTAAGCATTTATTTTGAGCCTCTAGCCTCTTTGAAGAAATTGGAAAAAAAACAAACAAAAAAACTGAGGCTTGATTTCAACCTAGCAAGATTTTGCTTTTTAAGACAGATTAGATTATCTCTGTCATGAGGCTATTCTCTAAGGAAGTATTACTCTGTAATATGTATAAGAAGGGATTATGCCAATTGCTGTGTACAAGCTCATCACTTAAAAAAAATCTGTACAGAGAAAGAAACTGAGGCACAGGGAGGTCAAAGAACTCCCCTAGGCCACTTGACTAGTGAATGATGAGGCTGGGAATGAGAAAAAGGCTTATCAGGCTCCAGACTAAGCTCTCTTGACATGAACCAGGAGGCAATTTTGTAGGTCTCTCTCTCTCCCTCCAGTCAACAAATAATAACTCTTCCTCCTTGTTGAAAAAAAAGTCAAGGCCGATCATACAGTTACACAGATAGGCATCGATAGATATGAAACTTTTGTGAATTTGAAGGAAAATAAAGTGTTAGGTATCAACCATCGTTGTCGTTAAGGACTAAGAAAAAGAAAAACTAGAATGACAGAAGTTTTGGAAACTGAGTCCAATTGTTCTCTGCCAACCTCATAATTTTTCTTACTTTTTTCTCCCCAAATCTGTGTATCACCTGAGCTATTTACTTATTTTTATGTACCTTGATTCACATTACCATGCTTCACTTTAAAGTGATTTTATCCAGTGTGAATATCTTACTAGTTTAAAGCACAAATCTATAAAATTAAAAAAAAAATTCTGTGTCCCCAAGAACCTTCTGGAGTGCCAGTGATGGAATGCATTTCCCACAATGCACTCCGGTAGAATGATGGGGAATGCGGGGAAGAAGACAAAAGAAAGCAAACAATGGCTTTGAGACGTGGTGGCTCCAGACCTCTCATCTCTGACATCTTTTTTCAACTTCCCCAAGGAATCCCCATAGGGCATGACTCGGTTGCCTGGGAAACTCTGGTCTGTATAACCTGACCACATGGCATCCTGTGACATATGAAAGGGCCGCCAGCTACACCAAGGACCTGTCACAGACATGTCATCTGGAGTCTGAAAATTTCATGTATCACGAGCACTGAATTTAAAATTCAAAAAGTTATCCATCAGGAAGAGAAGGTATCACAAAATAAAACCCAAAATGTTCTCAATACTACAGTGGACTTAGGAACGTATAACACTGTGGTCTTATGTATACAGGCAAAAAAATGCAGCAAAGCACAAATGTTTAGTTTCAAAAAAGGAGACTTCTAGTCAATTTTGCTCCAGTATCTTCCCTGCGGTCCAGTTAATCAAATCAGAATGGGTCCGAAACTGGTAGCCACTTGCCAAGCCGGCAGAAAAAAAAGAGTCTGATTCTGATTATTAAGTAAACAACTCTCAAAAAAGGAAGCATTATGGAAGAAGACAGACATCTTCTTCCCCTGAATTGCAGTGTTGTGAACCCCTCCCACAAGTTGGTGGTAGGAAAAGACTAAACTAACTAGAAATTGAGGGTCTATCAAATCATATTTTATTCTAAACATAAGATATCAAAATGTCTAAATCGCCTCTTAAAAATTTAAGTGTTATTCTTTGTCTTACATTTTAAAGAAAATAATTATGACACATTCTTGGATGATAAAGGTTTTGGTTATATATTTCTCTGCAGAGTTCTATAAATTAGTAGTCTCTTCAATGTAAAATCTTCAAAGCAAATACTAATGAATTCAATTTTGCTTGCATAATCTTTTTTTTTTTTTTTTTTTTTTTTTTTTTGCGGTACGCGGGCCTCTCACTGCTGCGGCCTCTCCCGTTGAGGAGCACAGGCTCCGGACGCGCAGGCTCAGCGGCCACGGCGCACGGGCCCAGCCGCTCCACGGCATGTGGGATCCTCCCAGACCGGCGCATGAACCCGTGTCCCCTGCATCGGCAGGCGGACTCTCAACCACTGTGCCACCAAGGAAGCCCTGCATAATCTTTTTGATGATTCTTTATGCCATAAGCCAGAAGGCTGGTTTAAACAACCTTAAGGCAGCCTCTGTTGGGACAAGAATCAGCAGATTTAGAGCAGAGTTCCAACCCTAATGGCTACTTACTGTCTGTGGGAGAATAGCCCGCTCTGATCCTTATGGCCATGTGTAAAGTGGCAACATTTCACGATTGTTGAGCATATAAATGAAATAGGAAAGTGGGAACTCTGTGGTTGAAAAGGAAAAAAAAATCTGGAAGGACAACACATCAAGTTCTCAACCAAGCTGTCCTTTTGGGAATGTGCGCACGTGTGGAGGTGGGCACTGGGGATTGGGGGTCCGGGGTCAGTACATGGCAGGGTGGACTCCCATTTTGTATTTTACATACTTCCAAACTAGTTGAATGTGTTAAAATGAACATGCTTCACATATAAATGTCAATGATCAAAAAGACATTCAAGAACAAAAAACAGCAAGAAGATAAAAGGTGCCCATGGAAGGGGTTCTTGGTCCTTGACTCATGTCCTGAATCCCAGTGGAATTCAATGTCTGGGTCCCTCCCCAGAACTGATGATACTCTGCCAGGGGCTGGCTTGATTCTAAGATGAACTGTGCAGTGGAGTAATAGGAAAGGCAGCCCCTCGGATACTCTGGGCCATCTGAGCCTCACACTGCCTCATTGAGCAGCTTCATATCCTTGCTGAAGAATTAAACAACAGAAAAGAAAAACAAAATGTAAGTCACTCTGTTTATCACAACTACAGTCACAATGCTGTTACTATCAATCATTAACACTGACTGAGATTTTGCTGTGATCTGGGAATGGGGCTTAGCATTTTTTTAAAATGAGTGTCTTATTTGATGTTTGCACAACCGTTTGAAGAAGGCAGTATTATCGTCCCCATTTGCATGTGGAGAAAATGACACTGAAAAGGTTAGGTAACCTGATCTATGTATGGTCACAGGGCCAGTGAGTTGTAGGGCTGGGAACGAAATGCCAGCAATCTGGAATGTTACATGGGATTAAACAGCAGGAGCTCAAAAGTACTAAAGCAGAGAAGTTGGCAAATTGGTCCTTTCTGAATATAGTTGAATTTCTTGTGGGCTTGGCTTATTGACGCAGAATTTTTTGTGCTGGAAAGGATGGTGCAGGTCTCTGAGCTCAGAAAGAGAGGAATCTTTTCCACATATCCATGATAGATGACCTTCTATTCTTTGCTTCAACTGCTCCGGTAAAAGGAAATTCAAGATTTATGTGGACGGATCTTTGCGTGGTGGGATAATTCTCAGTAACACTTCTTCCTTAAATTAAGCAGAAATTAGTTGCTCCACGAAACTGTAGCAAACGTCTTAGTTCTTGTGTCTGGAAACCCACATCATTCAGTCTGTTTCCTCTTCCATATGCTAAGGCTTAAAATATATGTAGACAATGCTTGTGTCCTCAATGAATTTGGATGTCTTCTCTGGAGGAGAAAGCAGTTTAAGTTTAGGCAACTTATGGACCTAGATTCGAATCTCAATTTGGCCCTTTGCTACACTTTAATCTGTAAACGATTTCCTTAAATTAAGCCTCAGTCCCCTCATCTATAAATTGATGAGCACAGCCCATGCCACAAGGCTCTTGGGAGATAAAATATGAAGGTTCCATCATAGCACAGTACCAGGCACAGAATAACAATCTAGTACCGTTTGGCTTTCTGTTCCCTTTCACTCTTTTGTTGACCTTCCTCTGATTCCTATTTTTTTTAGTGAACCCCCTGAAATGCGAGGCTCTCATCTACACACAGTACCCCAGGGGTAGTCTGATGCAAAGGAAGGTAGAACCATCAGACTTCATGACATAAACACACTGATTTTTGAAATTTCAATGTCTTCATGATTTCAAAGATCCCTATTGGATTTGGAAATGCATGGGAAAAAAAAAATTAGACCTCTTTTTCCTGCTTTCTCACCAAGTCTCATGTCTCCCATGGTAAAGTTATTGATTTTACTATTAGCCCCCAAAGCAAGATTTCCTTTTCTCCCTATTTGCATTCCATTTTCGGACACTGTTCCCGCCTGTTGATTTCATTGTGCCTTGGTTCTGTCATCTGTGCTATTAGCAACCCCTCCCCACTTTGTGGCAGCTGAAAATGTGATAAGCATAGTTTCAACCCAAGTAACTGGTAAAAAAAAAAGACAAACAGGACAGAGTCAGGGAGTGATCCCCACGTCACGCTGCTGCAGACCTCCCACCAAGTCGACAAGAAGTTATCAATCATCTATGATTGTGTTCAGGGGTCCCATCATCTAGTTCCCATGTCATAATCCTGCACACACAACCATCAGGGCAACTCGATCAAATCCTTCTCTGACACCAGTTCGCCTTTGTCCCCTGACTCACCAGCCTCGTAGGAAAACTACTCATGTGTATGTAGAGTTATTTTGGCACAAAAACAAACTGCCTTTTAATATCAACACACATTTGTAAATGCTCACCAATGTAATAAAAGGCACTAGGCTCTTTAGAGAAGATTCTTTCTCTTTCAAAAGATTAAGTCATTTATTTGGTTTCTAGAAGTGACTTCAATAGTCCCCCTCGTAGAACACTGGGTGTTTCTAACCTAATGGCATCCTTCTTAGTCTCTAAGAAAATTCAAAGGTTATGGAAAATTATGCTAATGAATTTTCAGATCTCAGCATTGTTTTCAGAAGCCCTGAAGGAAGATACCTGCTTTGTGGCATGTGATCACTGTCTTCTTTCCTATCTAGGGAAGTTTCCACTTTTTCTTTTTCCTGTCTAGGAAAGTTTCCACAAAAATGTATTTGATCTTTTCTTTGCTGTGAGAAGACAGATCCATGAAGTTTCATTTCAGACCAGCATATTTTAGCTATTGGAAATCACCGACATACCTTTACAGTTGCATTTTTAAACTAGTCTCAAAACATATCCTAGTTTGTGCTGTTTCATATTCTAGTGGTACCAGCAAGCAAAGTTCGATACGTCAGCTGCCTGAATTATGATGCTGATGTTAAAATACTGAAAGTCGAACAACTATAAATTTGTAAATTTAATTTTTATATAGATATGAAAACAAATCTTGTCTCTATTAGTAAAGAATTGCCTTTTATCTATTTGAATTATTTCCTTGATACGAATTCCCCTGACACAGAGAATTGGGTCTAAGCAAATGAGTATTCTCACTCCTTTTAATGTATATTACTATTTATGTTTAAAATAATTTATAGTGTTACCACTCATGCACAGACGTGTTGGTTAAAACTACACCTGCGTTATATATACTGTTCATTTTTCGAATGCTCTGTTCTAATAACTCTTTTGTCTTTGTCGCATCAAGTCTTACATTTGTGGCTTGTAGATGGTTAGACAGTAGACATTTGTTATATCAATTTCCCCAGTTGGTAAATTAAAAACAAACTTGTTCTACTTAGTTTTGTTCCTCTCCTTTTGAAACAGGGCAATTAGATTTTCTGATGTGGCAACCTTACATCATTTTCTTCTATAGTATCCACCTAGTACATTTATCAGAGAGTTGGCTTATGACAGCTATGCAGAAACCTACAACGGCAGCTCTCAGTTTGTAAAGGCAAACAGTGAACCAGCTTTCAAAACTCACTGAATTTGTCTGCCGTTAAAAAAAACCCAAAATTTATGGAGAAAGCATTTGTTCCAAGCATGGTAGGTGCGGTGGTACAGGCAAAGATGAATAAGACACAGCCCTTATATTCAGAGACATGTAATTGAGGAGGAGTAATAAAGGGAAAAAAAAACCCCACAGAAAAAGGAGGCAGAATATGGAAAATGCCCTGAGTGTACAAAATGCTATGTGCAAAGGTTGGAGAAATGAATCTGGGATTAAAACACTCTGCCTGGGGCAAGAAGCGGGGTGATGGAGTTCATGGCGATTAAGACTCAGTAAAAGAGTCTTACCAAAGAGGCATTGTCTCTGCTGCTCAAGTTAGAGAACAGCGCAAATAAGACTGATTCCTAGGGAATCAGAAGTAAACTCTCTCCCTAGAGAAGGGTCTTCTCTTACTCTTTGTATTTTATTTTGTTTTACTTTTGGATTTTACATTGGAGTGTAGTTGATTTACAATGTTGTGTCAGTTTCAGGTGTAGAGCAAAGTGATTCACAGTTACACATATACATATAGCTATTCCTTTTGAGATTCTTTTCCCATATAGGTCATTACAGTATACCGAGTAGAGTTCCCTGTGCTATATATAGTAGGTCCTTGTTGTTTATCTATTTTATAGACAGTAGTGTGCTGAGATGGTGCTGGGAAATGCAACGATCCGGGAGTTGCGCTCTGAGAAAAGACAGTGTGTTGGGGCAGATTTTCTTTGGGCGGTGCTTTCTCAAGGAGGAGAGTTTGGTCTGGGATCCAGAAGGACTCTGACAGCTGGGCTGGGTTCCTCGCAATCCTGCAAGAGTGCAGTGCGACTTGTACACTGAGCTCCCACTGTGTTTTGCCATCAGGCACTGGGCACTATAAGACTCGATTTGTCATTTCGATATTCATCAGGCGAGTTCACCAAAGACCATGCCTTTGTATCTTCTTGTTTCTCCTTGGCCACCCAGAAATCCTAATGTGGCCAGCCCTCAGCCAGCCTGGAATGCATGCATTGCTTTCCTTTCCAGGATAGCTGATCAGGGTGCCTGCCATCTTCCCCAGCAAGGAATGTTGTTTATTGATTTTAAGTAATTCTGGGAACCTACATTCCAGGGCAGCTTGTCAAAATACTGGTCAAGTTAATATGTCATTTGATTACCCTCTCACGGCTGCCAAAGATTCTTTAAATTTGATACATAAATAAATAGAAATCACATCCCTTTTTACCCTTTACCTTTTCTCCCACTAGCGATAAACTACTGAGTCGTTCAGACCTGACTGATTAATCTTGAATTGCACAATACAATTTGTTTCAAAAGGAGCTTGGGAGACGTGGGCACAAACCTTGCCTCTGCTACTATGGGCAAGTGGTCTGGATTTAAGAGTGTGGTTTTCAAGGCAGTTAAGATTGAATTTTCTCCTAGGTCTTTCAATAACAGGTCCTTTCTAATCATTCAGGTGCCAGGTGAAATATCAACTCCTCAGAGAGGGCTTCCCTGATCATTCAGTTTAAGTACCCTCTCTCTCCCCCAGTCACTCTCTATCCTATTATATTCTGGCATTTAATTTAAATTTTTTTAATATTTATTTTATTTTTAATCGCAGGACTTGTTGCAAGTCCCGTGATAAAAATGTTTATTAAAATGTTTATAAAAATGTCAAATGTTATTTATTTATTTTCTGTCTCCTTTAACAAGAAAGTGAGCTTCATGTGGGCAGGAGTCTTTCTGTGTTATGTATCTTGTTCTTGGCACATTCTCTGCCGTAGGCTATGCAGTCAATAAGTATTTGTTGAAAGCAAAATTCAACGAATGGGATTTGACAATGGATTCTTAGATATGACTCTCTTATGGGATGGATTGGTGGTACCTCAAAATGTGACCCTATTTGGAGATAGAATCCGTAAAGTGGTAATGGAGGCTAAATGAGGTTGTATAGGTGGGCCCTTATTCAATAGGACTGGTGTCTTTATAAGAAGAGGAAATTTGGACACACGAAGATACCAGGGATCTGTGTGTGCAGAGAAAAAAACAGGTAAAGAGGCAGCAAGAGGGCATCCATCTGCAAGCCAAAGAGAGAGATCTCAAAGGAAACCAAAGGTGTTTCTGTTATGGCAAAACAAAAAGCCAGAGGTGCTTTGTTACAGTAGTCCTAGCAAACTAATGCAGACTCTAAAAGGATGTGCAACACGACCAACAAATAGGTAAATAGGACGTCATCAAAATTAAGAACTTTCATGCACCAAAGGACATTCTTAAGAAAGTGAGAAGACAGTTTGCAAAATGTGGGGGAAATGTGCAGATCGTGTATCTGATAAAGATTTAATATCCAAATATATATTAAATATATAATATATTATATATTAAAATATACATATATATAAAGAACTCCTAGCACTCAACAACAAAAAGACTAACAGCCCAATTAAACAATGGGCAAAATACTTGAATAGCGATTTCTCAAAAGAAGATATACAGATGGCCAGTAAGCACACGGAAAGACGCCCAACATCGTCATCAGGGAAACACACATCAAAAACAAAGATATCGCTTCATGTCTGCTACAGTGGCTACAAGCAAAAAATGGAAAATAATAAGTGTCAGTGAAGGTGCAGGGAAATTGGAGCCTGCGTACATCGCTGATGGGACTGTAAAATACTGAGGCTGCTGTGGAAAATGGTGGTGGTTTCCCAAAAAGCTAAACACAGAATTAAGATCCAGCAATTCCAAAAAGAATTGAAAAGACAATCCAAAAGAATTGAAAACAGACTCGAACAGATACTTGTATGCCAGCGCTCATTGCAGCATTATTCACAATAGCCAAAAGGTGAAAACAACCCGTGTCTGTCAATAGACTAACGGATAAACAAAAGTGGTAGATCCACAGAATGGAATATTGTGCAGCCATCAAAAGGCATGAAGTTCTGACATGTGCTACAATGTGGATAAACCTTGAAAACATTATGCTAAGTGAAATAAGCCAGACACAAAAGGACAGATATTGTAATGATTCCACTTACAGGAAATATCTAGAATAGACAAATTCACAGAGAAAGAAAATAGATTCAGAGGTTTCTAGGGGATAGGGGAAGGAAAAACGAGTTATTGCGTAATTATAACAGAGTTTCTGTTTGGGGTGATGGAAAAGTTTTAGAAATAGTGGTCACGG
The DNA here is from genome assembly GCF_059928025.1 of Delphinapterus leucas. NCBI lineage: Eukaryota > Metazoa > Chordata > Mammalia > Artiodactyla > Monodontidae > Delphinapterus > Delphinapterus leucas. Next base: position 50,618,833 of record NC_143148.1, read on the forward strand.
TAGCACAACATTGTGAATGTAATTAATGCCGCTGTACATTTAATGGTTAAAAGGGCAAATTTTGTTACAATATTTTACCACTAAAAGGAAACAAGTGAATAAGTGATTTATGGCAACTCCCTTAATCTTCTCCCAGATTAGACGTCTATTATCAAACGGTTGACATAACTGATGCTATATTTAAGAAGCTTTTTTTCCTACCTGCGTTTTATTTCTGAATGAGTTTGGCAGTAAAAACTGATACAATTTTTGTTAAGTTGGGAACTTCTGAGCCTGCATATATTCTTCCTTGGAAGCAAGCTTAAAAATCATGTCTTCTTTCTAGTTGCAGACAAGGTTAGGCTCCCTGTGAAAGACTCCCATCACAGCTTGTATTTTTTCCCTAATGCTCATTCACACCTGTATCCCTGGTACAGTGTGCGGCACACAGTAGGTGCTCAATAAAAACTTACTAAATGGCAGAAATAGTAAATGTAGCCAGAATCTCCTAACTCTTCTAGGGCATCGTGACAAATTATAGCAATTGAACTTCATATGTAACATCAAACTCCCTCATTAGATCGTCAAATTAGAGTAAGCTTTCTTTTTCTGTCTTCAGTAGGTATTCTCTAGCAAAGATATAGTTGTGTTTTGTTTTTTTAGTTGTTGTTGTTTTGTTTTGTTTTTTAGCTCTAAATCTTCTTCAAAATGGCATGTATTTCTCTGAGTCACTATGGGTAGAAAAATGTCCCATATAATTTATTCAAAGTTCCATTAAGGAACCCTAGTAAACTCTTTCCTCCAAATAGATCGTGTGTGTGTGTGTAAGAAGGATATAAGTGTCTTTGAAACATAACATTTCTGTACTGAAAATGCTCCAGTTGGAGCTTCCACAGAACCAAAGCACCCATGGCAGAGGATGAAGGGCTTCCGGAGGAATGGGAAAGGCAGATTCAATCACAGAGGCAAATAGGGGCTGAAGATTTCAGGAAACACAACGGAGCAAGCCTGACTCTGAGGACTGGCCTCCCGCCTCATAACTTACTCTGTCACTGTAGGCATCTTGACTTCTTTGAGCTTCAGTCTTTAATGTAAAAGTGGAATCACCAGATCTACATAATGTGATCATGATAAGGTTTAAATGAGATGATGAGTTGAACAGCTCCCGAGCTCAGGTGGTTCACTGAGTGACCCTTCCCACCAGCACTACAACATCCTCCCTGATAGAGAAAATGGAAAACCTGAGTGACACCCAGAGGACTACAGACCCCCGTAACCAGGACCCTTATGCCTCATCATGGAACCTCAGCTCTTTGATCTGCTAGACAGCCCCTGGTCTGGAAGCAGCCACGGTCCTGAAGACCCAGGTCCCTGTGTCCCTGTTCACTTGCAGTTCATTACTCACCAGCAGCATTTCCTGCCATATTCACACAGTTAACAGTATCCTTCTTCTCACGTGCTCATCAACACACTCCGATATTAAAATGTACTGTTTAGAAAGAAAAACAGGGATTTTTCTATTAAACCTCTTTGCCTTTAAGTTTTAGTGCTGTGTGTCATATTTCAACCTATGTGGACTTTCTCATGGATGTTTTGTGTGATTAGAAAGAGCCTGATTTCAGTAGGTATGTAAGAATATAAACTCCACCAGTTCTCAAGAAGCTTGATGACTTTCCAAAACGGTTTAGAGGGATGGCTTGTCCAAATCTTGGTCCTAGTTACTGAGACTTCTGTTCTGTTGCTCTCCAGGAAGTATTGGACAGAACAGGTATTGTTTGAGAATAATTAATTTTTATGGAAGACCTGTATAAGATTTGCACCAAAGCAAACAGTGATAAAAGTACAGCATCCTGCCCTTTGCAAGGAAATCCCTCTCATGGCCAGGACTGATTTCACCCTACCAAGGATTAAACTGTTTAATTGGACTTCTGGTTAGGCCTGGGAGGGCCTGCATTCCCCATTCCCGAGGGCAGAAAATGCTAACCAGGCACCACTGATAGTTCAGGAGATGATTTTCAGAAGTGCACGAACAAAATAACAGTGAAATCTCAAGAACTGAACAGAACTGAAATGGGACTCACTTGCTGGTTACATCAGGGGGAAATATTTTGGCCTGGAACTAGTAGACTTTTAATACCTCTCATTAAAAAGAGAGATTAGCAAGCATTAAAGAAAGAACAAGCCTGGGGCTAGAACCTCTGGCTGGCAACAGTGTCTCATTAGAGGGGGATTGAAAAAAAACTACAATGAAAATAATACAATGTTTAACAATTCTTATTATGGCAAATGATACAAGGATTACTTTTAAAGTACTTTTGTTGTGGAAAAAGAGTGAATCGGTTTAAAGACAAATATTAAGGAAACATTAGTACCCAGGGTCCTTTGAATATGTCCTGAGGGATTCTGATGTTTCCCTCTCATCTACTTTCTGTCCCTTTACTTCCAACCCGAGGGTAGAGAAACAAACATGGGGAATTTTGACTCTCCTGAAAATTCTACACGCAAAAGAACAGTGGTCTCTTGGACGGTCCTTTCACTCTTAGAATCATGGCTTGTTTTAATTAGAGAATCTCAAAAGTTCCTTCAGGCTGTACCCACTCACTTTTAGATGCGATTCCTGGGGCTCAGAGAGGTCATCGAGTTTGCCCAAATTTACAGGGACAGTAAGTAAGCAGCAGAGCCAGTACGAGGGCTCATGGCTCCCTGTTCACCATCTGCTGAGTAAAGCTACCCAAGCAGGTTTGGGGCAATATGCCACTCTGCTCAGTTCCAAATCCACTTTCTTCCTGTGAACTCTAGCCTGTAGGTACTGGCCAACTGGGAGAAGAGAAGCCTCAGCTTGCCAGCTCTGAGGCAGAGGCCATCTGGTGCTTGAGAAAGGCACGTGTGATGATGAACTCGGGAATGAGGTGACAGCAAAGCCACAGGAGCCCCTGCAGTTCCGTTCTTCCAAAGTTTGATGACGCTGTCTTCCTCCCCAGGACATGGGAGTCTACTCTGTGTTTACCGTTCCCATAGCCCAGACCCAGGGTGGGCCTTCTGTGACTGCTTCCCAGCCCCACCCTGTCTAAACATGCAGCCCCTACTGAGTTCTCCTCGGTTGTCCCAGCAGGACTTGTCTAAACCCTACTGCTGATAAAGCCAAAAGCCATTGCAGTGAATGCCAGAGGCGTCTGTGTCATTTTCTTTAGATCGGCCCCACTGATGGTTAAAAGCTGACTTACTTTTTAACAACAACAGCAACAACCATTTCAAATGAAAAATGGCCATAAGGAAAATTATTTCCTGGTCTCACTTGTCCAAACAGGCATTGGTCCACTTCGAGGGACACGTATATTATTGACTCATGGATGTTGTGTATATATTCAGATACAGAACATTGCAAAGATGGCGCTAGCCTCAGTGTTCTCCCTTTGGGCTTTTCTTTTCTCATATGGTGATCAGGACAACTGAGGGTTTTGTAAAATAAGTGCTTTGGTGTCACTGAAGGAAAAGCACGTCGATCTGTTTCCGATTCACTAGATCAGCAGGAATGGCAACTAAATTCTGCTAGAACGGCACCTGAGATGGGATCATACAGCTTTTTTGGAAAGGTATGTTAAGGATATTCCCTCGTGTACCAGAATTCACTCAGCAGTCTTGACCGTAGCAAACACCAGATGAAGAATCATTTGGATAAAGAACTGTGAGAAGACAGCTTTACAAGAGGGGGAGCAATCCTGGGCCTCTGTCCTCCTCTGCTCTGATGTGCGGCTTCCTCTTGCTCTTTCATTCTTCAGGGAGAAATCTGGAGGCAAGTGCCTGATATAGAATGAAAATTCACACTACACTGTGAGAGGCTGGTCAAAGGTCGTTTCCTGACGTCACCTGGTACTCAAGCAGAAGGCTTTTGATGCACAAGCTCAGGGGCAAATACAGCACAGCCGTCAAGAGCATGGCTTGGAAGTCAGGCCGCCTTCATTTGAGAATCCTGGCTCTGACACTAACCAGTTCTGGATCTGAGGCACTTAACCTCCTCAAGCCTTCATTTCCTCATCTTCAAAAAGGAGACCATAACAAGATCTTCCTCAGAGGTTGCAGGGCGGTCATATAACACCCTTAGAATGGGCCTGACGCTAAGCTTTTATGGTTCTGACATGCGCATGTCAGTAATAATAAAAACTGTCAGTAGTTTTTGTGAATGCGGCAGACTTTGCTCGCCATGATGTAAAGAAACAGGGTCCTGCGTTCTCTCTCTTGCCTGATATATTTGAAATAGAATGAGTAGAATTCTCATTCCAGCCCCCCTACTAATTCCGAATCTCTACATTGGGTAAATTACTTCCTCTTTATTCACCAGGACTCTCTTGGTTGTAAGTAACAGAAACCCAACTCAAACCAATTTAAAAAGATAGGATTTATCAGATCATGCAACTGGGAAGTGCAAGTACTGGCTGCAGCACTATGGGATGTGGAGATCATGAATGATTAAACGCTGATGACCTACATTTTTTGATGTCTTGCCCCCATCCCCACTGTACTCTAATTCTTGGCTGTGTTTCTCTTGTGGCTCATTGGATTCACTCCTACCGCACACAAGCTTTCTTTGCATGCTTTAGGAGATGGCTCCCAGATAATTCTGATTCATGCCTTCTAATTCTGTATCCCCAAAGACAAAACCCCTTTTCTTTCAGCCCTAGATGAACGAAGTCCTAGGGAAGAACTTGGAACGACTCAGCTTGGGGCACGGGACTAAGCCAATTGCCACAGTTAGAGAAAAGTGGTTCTAATGGTTGGCTGGGTCTGCATTATATGCCCAACCAGGTCTCAGCTGAACCACAGTGAGTGGAGGTGAGCATATCCATGGAAGAAAAGAGGGTGCTGAAAGTAAAAACTAATTTTCTCCTTTCACTCAGAGTATGAAATTCTCCACTTTGAAGAATTTATTTCTACATGTTGATGGTTCTCACTGGGGGCACATGCCAGAATCTCAGGCAAGGAATTAAGTATATTAATTTTCAATCTTTTCTTAATTTTCTCAATTTTATCGTTCTTCATAACTCAGAACTTTGTGTATCCTCCCCAGTCAAGAGTTCATTTGTTTGTTTGTTTTCAACTGAGACCCACTGAGCTAGAAGGCTGTTTGCTATGAGAAAGGAAGAAATGACTGTCACTTGTGTAGACCCTGTGTGAACCATGTGTTCAAATTTCCACCCTGACTTAATTTTCAAGCCCTAAAGGAGCAGGGAACTGGCCTACAGGGTTCCACACAGTATTTTGTGGCCTATTTTCAAGCCTAACCCCTCTCCTACCACCGCAGAGCGTTTTAAGTGAAGGGAACGCAGAGCACATGAAATTGTATAAACAACTATTTCCAAGAGACAAATTTGGGATGAAATCTGGGCCCTGTTGATTACAAGCTGTGTAAGCTTAGATAACTTATGTTACCTGTCTGAACCTCATCTTCTTCTGGTAAATGGGGGTGGGGTTAGCTATTCCAAAGGCTCATTGATAAGACTAGATAAGATACTGGAAAGCATATTTTCTGTTCCAGACAAGACGGATTAACAAGATTTACCCACCCACTTGAAACAAACCAACAAACAAAATACATGGAAAAATTATTTTCAAGGCATTGTACACCAAGTGACAAAAGAGAGTGATCTCTGAGAAGAGGGAGAGAAATGAAGCTAATGCTACCATTGCCCCAGCTTGTTTCTGACAAGGGGGATCCCAGGTGAAACCTTTAACTCTTTGAGTTGGATGATTGAGCTGAATGTCCAGGGAGATCAAGGCAGCTAGAGTGTGCAGACTAGCATATAGAGGGCAGAGTTTTGGAGAGGAAACAGCTGCACTTAGCGAGAACCCCAAAGGTCAGCAGACAGTCCTTCTTGCATATTCATAATCATTATAAGCCTGTAAGGAAACTACCCCAAATAAGGCAAAGAACCAACCAAAAGGATTAAAGGGAACATTGCCTGGTACTTACACAGGGCCAGGAATAATGTCTTTTTCCCCAGGGAGAATTCATATTTCATGGAGCATCAGGGAGAGTTCTCAAGAAGGTCTTGCTTTATATATATATATATTTATATTTATATTTATAGGCCACGATGAACTTCTAGAGATGAAATCATCTATGGTGTATAAGATGAAAAATACACTGGATGAGATGAGACGTCATAGCAGAAAAGATTAGTGATCATGGAACTATAGCAATAGAAACTCTTCAAAATAAAACTCAGAGAGAAAAAAAAAGAATTAGAGAAAGAAAAGATTATCAGTGTGAACTGAAGGACAATTTCAAGTAGCCTAATAGATTTGTGATTGTATTCTGTAAAAAAAAGAGGACAGATGGGGGAAGAAGATATTTGAAGCAATCGCGGCCAGTTGTGTTTTTTCCCAAACTTAATGAAAGCTATACCCCTACAGATCTGAGAAAGTCAATGTTTCCCTAGCACAAGAGACATGAGAACTAGACAAGGGCACATCACAATCAAAACCTGCTTAAAAATCATCAAAATCATAAATAAAGTCTGCTTAAATCAGTGGTAGACAGAAAATCTTAAAAGCAGTCAGAGAAAAAGAGCCATGTTATGGACAGAAAAACCAAGATAAGGATGTAGGCAGATTTCTCATTGCAAATGATGCAAGAAGACAGTAAGGCCACCTAGAGCAGCAAGCAGCTCTGGCCTCTGTCTTGATGTTCTACCATCTACAAAGTTCACAAGGTTGAAGCTGGTTTCCCATCCATGGGGAGAGTAGAAAAGGAAGCAGAGCTTGCTCTAAGGGATGTGACTTGAAAAGTGTCCACCTGGTCTCTGTTCACATCCTGTCGGCCAGAACTGAGTCCCAGGGCCAAACTTGGCTGTGAGGAGCTATACTATTAAGTATAGTCTCTGACCTCGGGGAGGACCACTGCTCAAATGAAAAAGAAGAACATGTTCATTGTGGGGTGATTTCCAGTAGACAGAGTAGAATCATGGCCCTATTCCCATTTATTCTATTTTTAAAAATTTATTTTATTGAAACACAGTTCATTTACACCCATTTATCCTTTATCCAACCCTCTATTTATTTGGCCAACTAGCAGATGTGTGGTTGCTCCTCAAGACTTAAAGCTCCATGAGGATAGGAACAAGGTCAATTTGGTATATTCCTGCCCAAGACTTGTTTATGTTTGTTTTTTGTTCTTGTTTCTTTTGTTTTCTTTTTTCTTTTAGTTTTATACTGTTTCTCTACATTGCCTTTAACAGCCTTATTGAGATATACTTCACATACCATACGACTCACCCACTGAATTTAACCATATTTGGAGGATTATGCAACCATTACCATTTAGAGTATTTTTGTCACCCCCAAAGAAACCCCATACCCATTAGCAATCACTCCCCATTTTTCCCTCCACTGTTTCCACCCAGGCAACAAATAATCTACTTCCTATGTTTCAAATGCATGAAATAGCAAGAAATCTCAGTCCCCAGTGCCTCACATATGGTGGGAATTCCATAACTATATAGTGGGCTTAGTTACAATCTTTTTGCTGTTTTCATACCTTCTCAGGTTAAAGATTCTCCCCAAAGATTTTTTGAAACACATATTGTTATTTGGTGGACTTTATCACTTTTCCTAGGAGCCCAGAATAAACAAATAAAATCCTACTATCAGGCAACTGGTAAGTATTTCATTTTGTCTCCATCACAGACCTCTGTGAAGGGAACAAGTGTAGCTCCCATTTTACAGATGAGAACGCTAGAGTCTGGCTCTGCCTCTAGAGCTGGCTGATTTTGAGAATTGTTAACCCAACTTGCTCAACACAGGTCTGTCTGAATCCTCAGCTTTGGCCAAGCAAAAAACCGCAAAAACTGTTAAGTCGTATGTCTTAGAAAATGTTGTCTTAACAGGGCTCTTTTGGCCTGGGTGTGCGACCTGTTACATAAACAATATTTGTTTTTCAATGGAACTATTACAACCTGCTGTCTGATCTGCCCGCCAACCACCCTCCTATCAGGCATTCCGTCTGTGCCATCATTTTCCCCAAAGTGACATAAACATCCACACCAACACTCGGAAGAACTGGACATCTTCACAGACAAGAATTTTTCTGTTCCTTAAACTGTTTCCCAGCTTGCTCTCACAGTTGGCAAGATGCCTCTGTTCAATCGCTTGATATTCTGACTTTTCTTACAGTAAACTCTGCAAACAACCAGAAGCACAGATGCCCTGCCCTTTCTAACCGTGTGCGACCTGGGCACATGGAAACAGGAGGGCATTCAGGGTTCTGCTTTCTCACAGAAGGTCTTCACAGTTTGGATCTATTTGCTTTATTGTAATATAGCCACTTAATGTACCAAAATGAAAAGAAAACTTGTTTAAAGTATCTGTTTCATAGCTTCTGGTCCTTGCCCTGAGCCACGAATTTGCCAAATGTTGCTGTCTGCCCTGTCTCTCCTTACTAACTGGTCCTTTCTTCAAGGGAACAATGGTCTTTCTTTCCAGACACCATGTGGAAAGGATGGATGAAGCGAAGTGTGGCTGGTGAGGGCAGGAGCTGCCTCAGAGGTTCGGGATGAGTGACAGGATGGTGAGAACGTCTGGGAGGAGGGCCCTGCAGACCTGCTCCTGGAGACTTTGAAGTTTGGAAGGCATGTGGAAGGCAGCCAGGGAAATTCAGATACACTCACCGCCGCTAATTGATTATTCAGCTGCATCTCAGAAAGACACAGTTTGGTGGGGGTGATAGCTGTTGTTTCCTTTTGCTGCCTTTGCGGGGGGTGGAAGCCAAGGAAATGTGGGGCAAAGATGCAGCCTTTAGGGGACTGGAGGTAAAAAGTCCTGCAGCTCACGGAGCCTATTGTTCAGATATTTGCAAGCCTCCTTTCTTCATCCAGTCTGAGATGGGCCGTGCTGTGAAGTAGAACCTGATAAGAAGGAAAAGATGCAGCCATTGATGGATGGGTGGAGAAGACGGAAAAGTGAGGGCAGACACTATGGACAAATGGAATTTTTGTGGGCTTAGTGATTTTTCAGTTCTTTGTGGGGCGGATAATATGAATCCACCAGAGTTCAGAGCATGCACAAGTTTTGTAAGATAATGAATATTAATTGTGATCCACCATGCTTTTATTCCACTGCATGTTGACTGTCACTTCTTTTTAAATACACTACCAAAAGAGCAGATGAAATATTAGACCACTGTTCCCCTCAATGTAATTTTCTTGTAATTTTTTAACAGATGAATAAGTGTCTACAATAATAACTTCCACTGGTGGTTCTTCATGAGCATCACGTGTGAACATTTCTAGGCTGGAAAAGAAAACGTAGAGAGCTTCTACGACAGTGATTTAAATTCGGGGTGCGTGAATATTGTGGAGAGGGTGGAAAATAGGAAGGTACAGATCAGATTTTCCCAGGGGAAAATGCACACAAACACTTAGAAAGATTTTAAAATTATTTCACTGCTTAGATTTAATGGTGTTCAAACAATTTATTCTGTTTGGAATGTTCAAGGGATCAAGCTGTTTAAGATTGTTACAACGTGGGCGACGCTGACCTAGTAACAACTTCTCATTTACAGGTAAACTGATACCCAGAGCGACTAAGGAAAGGTAAGGCAAACCAGCCAGTGCAAGAGGCAGAGCTGAGACTTGGAATTACTCTGATTCCAAACTCAGTCCCCTTTTCATGATATTCGTGTATTTGGTGGCTACATGTTTTGGTGTTTGTCCTAATCTGCTGAAGAGAAGAAAATGGAGAGCCTCTGGACGGCAGTTGATGTGCTACAAGACATAGTAAGTGTTCAGTAAATGTGATTTGTTTGTGCTAATCATTGTGCTATGCAATGTGTATTTATCATCTCATTTAAACCTCATAATTATACTCCAAGTCTGGTACCATAATCACCCCCATTTTGCAGGTGAGAAAACTGAGGTTACGAGAGGTTCAATATTTTGCACAAAGCCATGTGGTTAGCATGTGGCTTACTCAGTACTATGCTCATGGCAACTGGATTCAGAACACATACTCCTAACTGGTGGACATACAAATATCTAAGATCACAGCTGTTCCTGTTCTCAAACAATGTAGGCTTCAGCTCTGGTAGAATTTGACCATCATTCCTTCTCAGTGTTCCAACAGTCGCAGGGACTGCCTCGGCAGGTAGTAAGCTGAACATCACAGAGGGGAATCAAGTAAGTGTAGAATGTCCACTGGGAAAAGATGTCTCTGATCCAGGGTGAAGCCATTGACCTATGTCTTTTCCAATATTGGATGTATATGAGTCTCAAGACTTACTTTCCGTGCCTTGCCTCTCAGCTTTTGATCCACTGATTTTGGTTTTCCCACTTGTATCTCTCAGATTATGGTGTCTATTGGTCTCACCAAGGTATATATGGTCCTGACCATACTGCTAAGCTGCCTTCATAGGGTATGTGAATTCCAGAGAGAAGGAATTCTGAGAGTTTAGTGTTTCTTTTCCCAGTGAAGCAGGCAATAAACATCATCGAAAGAGCTACACTTTAGCCTGAGCCGCAGCTGGTATAACAGCATGACCTGGACTTGTTGATGGATGCCGAGACCATACAAAAGTGACGAATCTATTTTTTTCCTCCCCGGAGCTGTGCTGGTTCTGCAGCTCAGGGGCGGCTAGGACCTCTGTTCTACAGGACGGGGTTTGTTAAAGGTGTCAAGAATAAGGCCTGCTTCAAGAGATACCAAGTGAAATTTAGAAGACGGTGACAGGGCAAAACTGACTACTATGCTTGGAAACGATTGGTAATCCAAGATAAAAACAAGTACAACACACCCAAATACAGAATGATAGCTCGTGTAACTGAGATAACATTGGTCAGATGGCTTATGCCCGTATTCGAGGAGATATGATAGTCTGTGCAGCTTGTGCTCACAAACTCCCGAAGTGTGGCGTGAAGGTTGGCCTGACAAATTATGCTGAAGCATCTTGTACTGGCCTGCTGCTGGCACGCAGGCTTCTTAATAGGTTTGGCATGGACAAAATTTATGAAGGTCAAGTCGAGGTGACTGGAGGCAAATACAATGTGGAAAGCATTGATGGTCAACCTGGTGCCTTCACCTGTTACTTGGATGCAAGGCTTGCCAGGACTACTACTGGGAATAAAGTTTCTGGGGCCCTGAAGGGAGCTGTCGATGGAGGCTTGTCTATCCCTCACAGTACCGAACGGTCCCCTGGTTATGATTCAGAAAGCAAGGAATTCAATGCTGAGGTACACCGAAAGCACATCATGGGGCAGAATGTTGCAGATTATACGCGTTACCCGGTCGAAGGAGAGGAAGCTGTTTACAGAAAACAATTCTCTCAATACATACAGAACAAAGTAACTCCAGACATGATGGAGGAGATGTATAAGAAAGCTCATGCTGCAATACGAGAGAATCCAGTGTATGAGAAGAAGCCTAAGGAAGAAATTGAAAAGAAGAGGTGGAACCGTCCCCAGATGTCACTTGCCCAGAAGAAATATCGGGTAGCTCAGGAGAAGACAAGCTTCCTTAGAGCTCAGGAACGGGCTGCTGGGAGTTAATAAACCAAACCACAATTTCTACGAAGATTTTTCAGATAAAGACAGTAATAAACTTAAAGAACAAGTTAAAAAAAAAAAAAAGGGATGAATCTTTGCTTGGAAGCTACCTGCCCCATAGGAACCTAGCAGCATCCTGACAGTGCAGATTATTTGAACAGGTAAGGACTTGCTTATCAACTGAAAGTCACCTTCATTTTGACATATGAGAAAAACCAGAGAAAGCAAGCAAATTGATCTATGTCACACAGCAAGTTGGTGGTAAAGCCGGCACTAAAACTTTGGGATACCTCAGATCTTCATGGCTCCTTCCATCCATCTGACCTAAACTTGATGGGATGAGTAAGAGTTTTTTTAGGTAGCTCTGTAGAAAAGACAGAGGCAATTTAGGAAAATGGCCCAGACATATGAGAGGCCATGTGGAGATGAGAGAGAAAGCCTTCCCTTCATGTGTATGCTAAAAACAGAGATGGAAAAAACTGAAAAAGTAGAAACACTGGCTACCCCAGAAAAACGTTTGGGAGGTGGGTCTCTTTAGGAAAACTCCTACACAAAGGAATCCATAGAAATGTGGTCAATCTGGAATAACTGTCTAAAAGCAACCTAAAATATCTAAGGAGCTGTCTATCTAGCTTGCCCTATCTCATTCCATATCAGTTTGATCTTCCAAGATGGTTGCTGGCATCAAGAAGAGAGTGAAAAACCATAAGTAGGGGAGGGCCAGGGAAGCACAGCATTCCCTTAAACATATTCCTTTATGGAGGCAGCTCAAGGGTGCGGTCAAAGACTTGTATAATTTAGTGACACCAAGAGACACCATAATCTGAGACAGACAAGTGAGGAAGCCAAGATTAATGTCTCAAAAGCCAAGAGGCAAGTTATAGAAAATAAGACCCATGATCCACGCAGGCTCGCACCATAGGTTTGCAATGTTAGTGACTTTATCTGAAGGTGCAAGAGTCCTTTTGACTGAGCTCATCCTTATATATGTAAAAGGCCCATTTCAAGGGGGTCCAAAGACCACCATGATTGGAAAATATGCTTCATGTGGTTAGAGTGGTAATAGAACAGACAACTCACTGTCCCCTCCGAGAAGTCCTGTAGACCTCAAGGAACTGACAAAGCTCTGTGGTCTCTCCATCAAAGCCATGGCACGATGCCAATAAAGCCAAAATGAAGAGTGTACAGTGCCAGAGTGATCACATGTCTCTGAGGAAAGAGTGAATGGATTTACTTTCTCTTCAGCATCTAACTCTGCCTAGACATGTTCATTTTTCTGGTTGTTTTTTCTTTTTCCTCCAAAAGATTTGCTTCAGGTCAGCTGGAGAGAGGAGTTTTGCTTAACTCAAGATTTGGCATGGACAACCACAGTGGAATAAATTTTGAAAGACCCAAAATGTGGGGTCTGGAATGACTGGCCAAAGTTACTGAAATTGTTTTCCACAGAAAGCCAGTGACTACTCAAAAGTTATTAGGAAGTCTAGGCTGCCTACAATTATCTGATGCAAATAATTATTTGATGCATATGCAAGGAGCCACACAGGTCCCAATTTTAAATAGGTACATGCTGTGATGGGCTGGGCTATGGTGCCCAGATATTCGGTCAAACATTATTCAGGATGTTTCTGTGTAGGTGTTTACTGGGTGAGATTAACAATTTAAAGTGATGGCCTTTGAGTAAAGCAGATGACGTTCCATGATGGGAGTGGGCGTCATCCAGTCAGTTGAAGACCTTCATAGAACAAAGGCTGACTTCCCCCAAGTAAGAAGGAATTCTGCCAGCAGGACTGCCTTTGGACCAGAAGTGCAACTCTTCCTGGGTTTTCAGCCTGCCAGCTTACCCTGCAGGTTTTGATTTATCAAGCTTCCACAGTTGCATGAGCCATCGCCTTAAAATAAATCTCTTGGGGCTTCCCTGGTGGCGCAGTGGTTGAGAGTCCGCCTGCCGATGCAGGGGACACGGGTCCGTGCCCCGGTCTGGGAGGATCCCACATGCCGCGGAGCGGCTGGGCCCCTGAGCCGTGGCCGCTGAGCCTGCGTGTACGGAGCCTGTGCTCCGCAACGGGAGAGGCCACAACAGTGAGAGGTCCGCGTACCGCAAAAAAAAAATAATAATAATAAATTAATTAAATAAATAAATCTCTTGATAGATAGGTAGAAAGATAGATAGAGGATAGATTAGATTGATAGATGATAGATTAATTAGATAGATTAGATGTATGATGAAAGAAAAAGAAGGAAGGAAGCAAGGAAGGAAGGAAGGAAGATATACGCCTACTATTGGTTCTGCTTCTCTGGAGAACCCTGACTAATACACACACACACACACACACACACACGCATAGTCATACTACATGTCTACTATATGTCAGGCAATACGCCAGATTATTTATGTCTGTTCAATTCTCATAAGTACATTACAATCTAGATATTATTCTCTCCATTTTATCGGTGAGAGAATTGAGACTCAGAAAGATTAGCTAACTTGATCACAGCTTACAAGAGACAGAGCTAGGACTTGAACTCAAGTCCATCTGACCAAGACATTGTGCTCAATTCCCAAAGTGATGACAAGTAACCAGGCAAAATGAAACAAATTAAGTGGCAGAACATGTGAAGGGAGAAGACCCACAAGTGTGGAATCATCTCCCAGTAACAATCAGCAGCAAAATCCTTTACAATCGGAAAAGACAGGCTGCTGGAAGAGACAGGGCTGCCCTGGCAGAGGTGAGCACAGTCCAGACCGCTCGCTCTCTCTGGCTCTGCCCATTCCCCGAGCTGCTCTGATGGGTTTTAGCTGATTCCAGACGTGCCCTGGAGGGAGAGAAGATTCATGGCAGCCCAAAAGGAGGACAATTAGGTTTCCCATTAGCTTCCTTCATGAGCTCATCACTGACCGTTTCTCTTTGTTGCAGTATTTTCGAAAATTATCCCAGACAGGTTTCTGGAATACATGGGACTTGGAGATTTTTTTTTTTTAATGAAGGACATTCCACTGAGAGCAAGCCTCAAGGCTGACTCATCAGAGGAAGTGTGTTCTTGGGGTAATGCCGATGGATATGGGCAGTTGAATCCCAGCTCTGCAATTTTAATCTGGGAGAATGTGGGTATGCGGCAGTTCCCCAAGTTCATCCCCGGATCTCCAATGCCTAGCTTAGAAAAGGATGGAAGAGGACTCTTAATCAGCCCCACGTCCTCTAGTCTTCCTTTCTCTGGCCATGCTCGTAGCTTTCCCCCAACACGTTTTTCTGCCAAAGGGAAACCTTTACCAGCTTTGACTGGCAGCTAATCTTGACGATTCCTTTGCTTAGAGTGCCCGAGGATGATGTCATAGGGGCATTTTCGTACTTAGAGACGAGCATTTGATTATTTCAAGATTTGTATAAACCCCTCCACTCTCCATCATCTTAGATAATCCAGTGTTGACCAAACGGTTGTCTCCCTTGCTCTCTATGCTGTGAACATTTATTTCCAGCTTCCCCCAGATTTTCCACTGATGTGTTTGCAACCCGTATGTGTCTCAGCATCTCCAAATTTGACTCTGTTTTGTTTTTATTTCTCCCTTTGTATAGTCTTTAAGTGGTCCCCGATGGTGTGCGTATGTGATTTCATATCAAGAGAATGGTGTGGCCATAGCAATGAAGCATTAGGGTGTATCATAAATCAACCACAGTTTGGGGAAACGATAACACGTGTGATTTATATGCTATTTCAGCTCTGATTTCCATATAGCTATTCTCTGATTCACAATTATTCCTGGAGGAGTAGAAAGTAAAAGAAAGTACAGTGTGGGTGGTAGATTTCCTCCCCAGAAATCCATGATAGTCATCATCTCCATATAGAAGAGCACATACTCATGCTTTCCAAAGGATGAATGTTATCCATGGCAACTGGGAAACTGTCAGAGCTGGAAGAAGTGAGTCAACTAAACAGCATTTTCCCTTGACCTGGGTAAACCAAGACTAATTTCATATATTTGTCAAGAGAATTCGAAAATTGCCAATAATTTACGGCAGGGTAAAACCCCTAGATTTTAACCTAATCTATCAATATGTAAATTAAATATATAAAGGTTGATGATCAACGTTTGTTTACGTTAAGTGAAAGCAGAATATGTGCGTGATTTTACCGAAAGGCAGTTCTTTGCACACACACCACTTTTGGCCTGTTAGCCTTAGCTTGGGGGGACCATAAAATTTATCTTCCAAACTGGGATATTTTTAAGAGTGAAGGGAGGTGCTTTTAATTATTCCAGTCAACGGGGGTAGCCCCTGGCCACCTGGCGCCTGCTGTGAGCCTGATTGTTAGTCATAGTGATCTCCGTGTCACCTGCCCCTTCACTAGATCCTTCAGAAGCAGGGCTCAAGGTGCCTTGGTTTCTTTTAGTCAGAGGCCATTTTCTTCTCTGTTAGGGGCTAAAATACGTTTGTATGAAATAAAGGACACACTGATGCCCGAAATAAATTCACCCAGGTGCCTGGTATAAGATAAGCATTCAATAAATTATATTAATAATTATAATTTTAAATATTAAATTAAGTATACCCTATCATGGCGTAGAGGGCTAGCATCTTTTGCAGGTGCTCAAACTCAGTGATCTGGGCAACACTTTAAAATGTTTTATTTTCATTTTCTTACTGGAGCTCTTTTTGTTTTTCAAATGTAATCTTACCTAGAACCCCAATATATAAAAGCGATAAAAACAATTACGTATGTGTTATTGGAGGAAAGCTCTCCAGCATCTGTAGTACTCCCAAAAGACAGATTCAGAGCCAAACACTTCACTTGGAGCAAAATTCAAACTCTACAAAGCTAAATAAGCCCTGATTAAAATGTTAAGACATCAACTAAGCATGATTTGGAGAGAGAATCCCAATATTTTGGGGGAGTTCAGAAGTGCATTACGGGTGAATTGAAAAGAAATACCGGGCATTCACTAGGTTTTTGGTTTTCTTTCAAGTTCAATGCGTACAATACAGCAAGTTGAGTCCTGAGTGATTCCTTCAACTTCAGAGACAGAACAGAACAGGTAGAGGAAAAGACCTCTGCTATTTGCAGCATTTATCTTCAGACTCCTTCAGACCCAAGAAAACAGTCAGTGGAAAACAGATTTTCTGAATGAGCCCTATGATATTTTTCTTAAACTTCTCCTTCTGTCTGGCCTGCCAAGTCCTTGCTTCAACCCTCTAGGCTGGGTTGATAGCAGTTGTTCTTTCTAATGTTGGCTGAAATATAAGTAGGTGCTTCCATTTCACTGTGATGCTAGAAGATCCCGCGAGATGTTCCTGTTACAGATCGTGAGAGTTGGAGCAAAGATTTGGATTGGTTGACTCATTCTAGGAGAAGCTTCTTTCCCAAGTTCCACGAAGTTCCACAAAGCCAGAGCTGTCTGCAGTGGGTCTAGGCTAACATCACAACAGAGCCACACCCAGAAACTTGCCAGGCTCAATGCTCCTGGAAGCAGTTGCTGAATGGCTAGGCCACCCCGAAGCTTCTCTCGCATCCCACACACTCCTTTCTGTCTCAGTGGACCTTGGAACATCACTGTGTTAGTCATCTATTACTGCAAAACAAATTACCACGAACCTAGGTGACTTAAAACAACATGCACTTATTATCTCACAGTTTGTATAGATCAAGAATCCAGGCACAGCTTAGCTGGGCCCTCTGCTTCAGACTTATAAGGCTGCAATCAAGGCACGAGCCAGGGTTGGAATCTCATCTGAAAGTTCAACCAGAGAAGGACTGGCTTCCAAGCTCATGTGGTTGTTGACAGAATTTCATTCAGGAGGATTGTGCATTGATGGCCTTAGTTCCTATCTGGCTGTTGGCAAGAGGTCATCCTCAAGACCTTGCCATGTGGCCTCACCACTAGGTCAACTCACAACATGGCAGCTTGCGGCATGAAAGCAAGGACGCAGGTCAGAGAAAGACAATGTGAGAGAGATATCACAATCTTTTATAACCTGATCTTGGAAGTGACATACCACTACATTTGCCATATTGTGTTGGTTGGAAGAAAGTCATAGGTCCTGCCCACACCCAGTGGGAGTGAGTACCAGGAGGTGGGGAGTACTGGGGGTCCTCTACGAGGCTACCTGCCACTATCACTGTCTGCTGTTAGGGACTCATATGAAGCAGAGGAAGAATTCGAGGTCAATGCATTTCCAAACAGGCATTCAAGTCCTATATCTCTAAACCACTCTCCAGTCTCCCCATAGACCATGGGGAGAGACCATAAGTCTTCTCTGTCTTCTTCAAACACACCATGACTACAAGCTTTATGGCCATCATGCCTGCTCTTCTCACCGCCTAGAAAGCTCTCCTCTCAACTCTACCCAGGCCCCTGTTGAGATGTCATCTTTCCTTGAAGTCCTAATGTGTTTACCTGTTGGATACTTATTTATTGAGCTCCTACTACATGTTAGGCATTGTCTGGAACCCTACCCCACAATCTGTAACCTCGAGGAATTCTCTATTTAGTGGAAGAGACAAATAAATAACTAGTCCTCAGCACACCCTATTGCAAGTACTGTGAGAGAGATAAGCACAGGGTGCAGAAGTAGTAAACTAGGGGTGTGACATGGTTGGATGAAACCCACTAATCTGCCCATAAGTTGAAGTCAAACTCCTCAGCTTGGCACAAAAACCCTTCACAACTGGTACTACTTCATCCCTCTTTTTTCTCACTATATAGTCCAGTCACAATGAGGAAAAATGAGTCAGATGTGGTGTCCGTGCTGTGCTTGTCCATACTCCCTTCCATGCATTGTTCTCTCTGCTAAAAACATTACTTCTTTCTTGTTGAGCTTGTATGCATCCTTAAAAGAGTTAAATCTAATGCTACCCTGTCTTGGTCTGCTCAGGCTGCTATAGAAAAATACCATAGACTGGGTGGCCTAACCAACACAAATTTATTCCTCACGGTTCTGGAGGCTGGGAAGTCCAAGCTCAAGGTGCCAGCAGATTTGATTCTTGGTGAGGGTCCTTTTCCTGGCTTGCAGATAGCCAGTCTTCTTGCTGTGTTTCATATGGCAGAGAGAGGAAATTCTGGTGTCTCTTCCTCTTCTTAGAAGGGCACTAATCTCATCATGAGGGTCCCACCCTCATGACCTTATCTAAATCTAATTACCTCCCAAAGTCCTCATCTCCAAATATCATCTCACTGGGGGTGGGGGTAGAGCTTCAACATATGTACCTGGAGGGGACACAAATATTCAGTCCATACAACTCCCCTTTTTAGAAGCCTTCTCTGAATCCCTAAAAACTTAAGTAGCTACACACGCTGTGCTTCCGTAACCCTTTGTACTTAACTTGAGTAGCATGTGCAGCAAGTATTATCATTGTGAACATGAGTCTTTTATAAACTGCGAGTGCCTTGGTGGCAGACTGTGAGTCTTCCTTGCTATCTCCTCTGTGAGTACAGGGCAAGGTGACCACCCAGCAGTGGTCAGTAAACACTTGGGAAGAGCACATAAAAGAGCAGAGAAGCCCTTCCCTAGCACTCAAGCTATTCCCCACTCACCTTGACTTTTCCTTTCGGCTCATGTAAACACCAGCTGAACTTCTGGCTGCCTGAATCTCAGCGGGAATGTTTGCAGTACTCGGCCATCCTCTAGTTGGTGAGAAGTTCCAACATGTCCACCCAGAAATTAGAAACCTGAACACCCCTGACTCTTAGAGTATTTCGTATGTTATGGTCTTTGAACCCCAGTCTGAATTGGATACATCTGTCTTCAAAAGAACTTAAATTCCAACATGAAAGTCAAGGAGGAAAATAGCATCCTCGCTTTCAGAAGGCGGGTTCCCATAGTGTGAATTTCTCTGTCTGGTTAGGATTGCTTCCCTATGTTCGAACACCCAGGCTGATGATGTTTCACTCAGTTATCAGTGTTCTTAAAGGAACTGCTTTATTGCCAAGTTTCTCTGTAATCTTTAAAGCACAAACTTACATTACGATGAACCATATTTTAAATGAAATCTCCAATGTACTTCAGTGTAGTGAAAACTTGTCTTTTACAAAGCTCTAAAATAAAATTTAATATATTTTAGAAAGGCTCACTACATGATTATTTCTAGTCTTTTAACCTAGTCCCTAATATTGACTGTGATCATAAAAATATCGGTAACAATAACTACCATTTTGAGCGTTTATCATGTGCCAAGAACTATACCAGGTATTTTCTACACAGATCTGTTTGGTTTTTGCCATTTTATTCTCTAAAACCATCTGACCTGGATATAACTAACATACTTTGTAAGCGAGAAAATTTAGACTCAAAGAAGTGTCTGAGGGCAGACAGAGAAGACATAAATTTGGGGGGAACCAGGAAGAGGCCTCAGTTCCTAGCTGACTGTTGGTCAGAGGTCATCCTCAGTTTTCCTATCCCATTCTGTCTCCTGACATCCAATCCTTGGGGATAAAGTCTTTTGTTCCCAATTATAAATGAGTCAGTGCACCTGAGGCTGCAGAATCCGTAACTTACGACCACACTAAGATAGACCCTAATAATTGTGTCCTTCTTAGGAGAGATTTCAATAAAAAGGGGTGGGAGGAAGGACAGACAATGGGAGGGACATCAAACCAAGGACCCTGGATGACTAAAGGGATCCCCTCATCCCCTGTTAGAAAATGACCCAGACGACTAAGCTTTGTTGGACCGAAGAGGAGAGCAGATCAATAGCTGGGACCGTCGCCTACAGTCTAGTCCTGTTATTCATTCCTTCGGCAAGTACTGCTGTGCCTAGCTATTGTATAGGATTAGATAACACGCCTAACGTAAACAAATACCCCTCGACATCTCACATGGAAGTTTTTAAGTCACCAAGTGCTTCAATAAGTCAACATTCTTTTTCTACACTTGTGGCTTAAAATCTCCTTATATTATTCCAAAAAGAACAATGAACACAGGTAAATAATTCGTTCTCAATTTTGCAGCATCTGAGGGTAGATCCCTATAGACACCTCCAACCCTCACACCCCTTCTCTTTGTGTAACTGAGGCCACTTGAGCTCACCCTAGGCTCTCAGGCCACTCCAGAGCCACTGAAAAGTGGATTGCAGGAGGCTTTAGTTCAACACATGAAATCTGACACTGCTCAGAAGAGGAGCCTTCTACCCTGCCCCGTGACACAGCTCTCACTCCCTAGCACTGTTCTGATAAAGGCATGGCCCCCTCAGGACTGCTGGCATGCCCTTTGCTTTTCCTGTACCCCCTTTTGCAGTGGCTCTTCCCACTTGTTGTCATGCACCCCCCTAGCATGTCTTGGTTTTGCCTCTTCTCGTGAGAACACGTAGCGACGTGGCATCCATCACCCCATTCCCTGCTTTCATTGACAAAAGAATGGACAAATACCCTGACCTCAGAGCTGCTTTGTATTTTGTCCTTAAACAAAAAATTAAACTTTCTTCTTTAAGTGGAAAAGAAAAGCTTCCAGTTAACAGAAGGTTCTGAATGAGACTCCTAATATTCTAATACCAAAACCCTGAATGGCCGATGAATATTTGCCAGTGTTGATCTGAAACCCACAGAACAGACTTTCCAGGTGTGGCAAAAGAGCAAATGCCACGAATGCCAGGATTTTCTAGAAGCTGGAAACTAATTAATGTCTATAAAACTTTGAACCATACAGATTCTCCTCATCAGAAAAAAAAGAAAGAACAGAATATACAGACGTTCATCCTCAATACCACAGTTATATTTAGGTCATCTGAAATAGACTGTCAGACAGATAAATAGACAGACAGATAGATAGACATGTAGACAGATGGTAGATAGATAGATGAGAGATAGATAGATAGAAAATAGATATGATGGTTGGAGGGAAGGAGGGAGGGAGGGAGGGATGGGCAGGTAGATAAATAGGTAGATAGGTGTATAAATTGATAGATGGATAGATAGATAAACTGGTGATTAGTTTTGTTTGAATGAACCGACACTTCCTTCTCCACGACTACCCGTACTCAGAAGTCATCATAAAAAGGGATCTGACGCTACAGACCAGCTAAACATCAGAAAGGAGATTTCAGTATGAGAAGCTGTGGCATTCTCTCCTTGTGCAGTCACCAGCCAGATGGTAATACGGATTCTGAGGAAACAGATGCGCTACTCATGGGACGGGTCCACTCCTCCTAAAGACGTGGGTAGAATCAGAGCCCCGGTCATCAGCAGCCCTCTAACTCTTCCTGACTCTGGACCCCTCAAGGAGCAGAGGATTTATTCTGTCTGCCCTGCCGGAGAAATCAAAACCAACAGAAATTGGCAAAACAGAAATGAGGCCAGCGGAGGAATTCAGCTACCTACTTTCTGAGAGCCAGGCAAGGAGGAGTATGTCTGATTCCCTCCCTCCCATCCTGTCCGGCCCTCCAAAGGCTGGCCAAGGCCCATTTGGAGTGAAGAAAGACAAAGCATCTCTGGGAAGGAAGGTGGGAGAGGTGCTGACAGTGAGTTATAACTTGCCCGCACAGTAAAGGTGGCAGTGAAGGGGGAAAATCTGAGGGGCAGACCCCGGGGAGGCGTAGATGATGAGAAGGTAAGCCAGGGAGGAGCAGGGTGGGAGGATGGAGGGTGTTTTGCATTAGCTTAATAGAGGCAAAGTGGAAAAGGGAAAGGAATACACAGGTCAGAGGATATAAGCGCCACATAAAATCCAAGAAACTGCTCTACCTCAGGATGAGGAGCGGTTGGCCAGCTATGAACCTCTCACCAAGATGACATGTGAGCTTTCTTCCTTAGGGAGCCCAAAGGGAAGCGTGGGGAAAGCCAGCTTCTGTTTGTGCAACTCTGTTCAAAATATCTCACACAGCCTCAGATCAGCCTCCACTCTGGAGTCCTCTTTGTGGAGACAGGGGCACTCACAAGAAAATGTCTACTCCTCTCTTGACTGACCCATGGCAAGAATGCAATTCCATGCCAGTGTAGGTGATAAATAGTGGCAGTATTCTTTAAGCACTTATTAGGTGCCAGACATCTACACCCTGTGAGGTAGGCATTCTTATCCCCATTTCACAGATGAAAAGATTGAGGTTTGGGGATAAGAAGTCACTTGCCCAAGTTTCCATAATGAAAGAGAAGCAGATCAAAGTGTGAATACCAGTAACCCCAGCTGCACTAAGTTCCAAGGAGTGTGTTTTTTCCATTACACTCTTGTCTCTGAATTAAAAGCAGGAAGGGGGCTGAGAAAAAGGGAGGAGACCAGAGTGGCATGGGGACAGTTTCTAAACGACTACTAGTGCTTTATCATTTTAACACAGAACAGGAATAGGCAGTGCTGTTGGGAGATGATTTTCCCTGAGTCTTACACATCCTTGCACCTCTTGTCAGCAGGGGCACTGACTGACTTTGTTATGTACCATCTTCTAAAGGATACCCAGCACACAGATTTGGAAGATAGAGATAATATCTCCCTTGGGAGCAATGGGCAGCCTGCTTACTATCTAGCAGGAAAAATCCGCTTCCTCTTCTGTGACATACCCTACAACTTGTGTATGTGTCACGTGGCCCCCTTTGCATTGCCCCGTGAGTGCCAGGGCAGGGGGAGATGACACAAACACGAAGCTCATGCTGGTTGCTACGCCAGGAATCACAAAGTCCTTTGTCGCTGACCCAGGAGTATCACGTTTTCTGCCAACATCCATGAAACCTGGACAGACTAACTTGTTAGCTGGCAAGTAGAGTAATATCTCAGACTCCACAGCACTGGAGGCTTCACAGAGCAGCAGGGAATGGACAGAGAAATCCAGACGAATCCTACTTGTCTCATGGCACCCAGACAGAGTTCAGATGCTCCCACGTGGCACACCAGTAGGCATTCTGGTACCTCGTGCATCCTTGGGCAGTGCAACCTGGGAAATATCTCGAATGCTAATAAGCCATTCCCACCGGGTCCCAGTTCCTGAGTGAACACCATGATTCCCTAGGCTGCCATATATCTATAATGGGGTACGTGACCAAATGCTTGAGAATGGCAGACACCTCTGAGAGCCTTATGCACATGATTTCATTGAATCTTCAAAAGAACTCTGTGAATTAGGAATTATTGCTCTCAGAAAGGTAAGTAACTCATCCAAGATCACACAGCTAGTGCCCAAGTCTGTCTGAATCCATGCCTGCAATTAGCATCCTAGAAGACTCTCTTTTCCCGCCAGCAGTGAATTCATCACCCCTCTTGAAACATATTCCCTTTCAATTCTGTAAAGCAATTCTTTAGACGAGCAACTATGCACTAATAAGAAGGAGCAGTTGCCATTCAGGATGGGAAAAACAAAACTTAAGTTAACGAGGAACACTTGTTCAAGGAAAGACGCACTCTGGGGCAAGTGAAACTTTTTTTCCTTAATTATCTGAGGTCCACGTTAGGGTAATCCAAACCACCCCACAGAGAGGATGCAGTCTGCAGAACCCCAATTTTCCCCCTCTTCTGACCCTTTTGGAGGGAAAGAAGAT
Source organism: Delphinapterus leucas (assembly GCF_059928025.1). Lineage (NCBI taxonomy): Eukaryota > Metazoa > Chordata > Mammalia > Artiodactyla > Monodontidae > Delphinapterus > Delphinapterus leucas. The sequence goes on from NC_143148.1 coordinate 50,642,788, forward strand.
GTGAGGCCAATAAAGGCACTGAGAATGCCTTTTTCTGGGCCGAGAGATATAACCCAGCCCCTCAGCTCACGCTATAGTCAGCACTGAGGCCAGGCTGCAAAGACAGGCCTGCTCGCTGCTTACGTGCCTACTAGGACAGAGGGATGGCCAACCTTCAAGACGTCTGGCAAAGTCACCTTTGGTGAAGAAGGACTCTGGAGTCCTTCTGGAAGAGTGGAATGTGTATAAACACTATGGAAAAGAATATGGGATCCCTCTTGTGCCTGTCACCGGCTCAGGGATTCAGGAGAAGCCCCCTCCCAGCTCAGAGATGGTCAATTCACCAGTAGGAGTCCTTGGCTTTCATAGATTGCGATCAGTTGTGAGAATCACTGCAAATAATGAGTTACTGTGTTTACCTGAGGGTTGCCCTAACACCTAGCAAACTACAACCAACTCAGTGTTAAAGCAACAGAAATGTCTTCTCTCACAGCTCCGGAGCCAGAAGTCCAAAATTAAGGTGCTGGCAGAACGATGCTCTCTCTTTCAGCTTCTGGTGGTGGCTGGTAGTCCTTGGCACTCCTTGGCTTGCAGCTACATATCTCCAGTCTCTGATCCATCATACATGGTTCTCTTCTCTTTGTGTGTCTGTGTCTTCACAGGGCATTTTCCTCTGTGTGTGTCTGGCCCCTTTTTCTTTAGAGTCTCTGTTTAAATACCACCTACTCTGTGAAGCTTTCCTGCATACCTCCTTCATTCTCTACCTGGGTAGCTTATTTGTCTCTTTGGTCAGCATTTCTTTACTATAATTTGTTTCTGTCTTTAAGGACCATCACCTCCTACCTCACTGGTGTGTAAACTATATGTGGGCAGAGGTTTTACTGTGCTTTTCTTACAGTACCTGGGATGTAGTAGAAATTCAATTAATACCTATTAAATAAGTGAACGTATGAAGGAGATGGTTTCATAAGTCAGAGAAAGTGGGATGTACTTACAGCCAGCACTGGGATGACTCCAACCACCAATAGGCATTGCTTAGAGCGTGCCATCGCTTACACCTTAAGCGTTGATACTTTGTCCTATTGAAGAATGTGGGCTTTGGAGTCAGACAACTGGGGTCCTACAGCTGGCCCTTCCCCATAGCTCCTCTGTGACCCTAAGTATGTTACTTAGCCTCTCTGAGATGCTGTATAATATGGATGTGTGGTTCTGACTTCATGAGATTATTGTATAAATTATTCATTTAACAAACATTTGTTGAATATCTTGTTGGGCGCCATGATAAAATAGGATAAGGCCTATACAGTGCTTACCCAAGTTTCTGTCATGTCGGAGGTGTAGGTTAAGTGGCATTTTGCTCAGCTGAATACCCAATATGTGAAGACAAATGAGGAGATCCACCAGGTGTAGTGTGAAGATGACCAGAGAGACCAAATGTCCTGAGCATCCTTTCTCACTAAAGGTGCCCCACTCTGCCCACCCACTGTGGTGACCACAGAAGTTTCTACTCAGCAGCTGGTGAAAAGAGGGTATGAGGGGTAAGTGGGAAAAAGAATGTGAGAGAATATTACCCAAGTGAGGCATCATCTGTCACCATTCTCTTGGGGGTTTGGTACCTCATCAACTCCTGAGGTACCAATCCTATCAGGCAAAGGTGAGGGCTGGGAAGGTTGCAAGGAGAGGTAGAAAAGCGCAGTCTTCAAAGTCAACATTGGGTATGAAGTGAGTTTCTGCCACTTACACGCAGAGGATGGGCAAAGAACCATATTCAGAGCGGATATTCATTTGGGGGTACCACGGAACACCTACGATATGCCTGCCATATTCTTTGCTGAACACTCTACTACGTTAAGTCCCATCGTCCTCCCATCAACTCTTTGAGTCAGGAATTAATACCCCCACTTTGCAGATGTAGAAAACGAATCCTGTGAAATGTCCCAAGGACAATCAGCCACTAAGTAGAGCAGGGGGTGGAACTAACCTCTCTCTGCATTCCTTCTGCTTCCAACACTCCACATCCCTCCCATATCCAAGATTCCTGGGTGTGGAGTTTTTCAACCATAAGCAGGCCAAAGTTCTAACTGGGTTGTTCAGTGTGGAAATGTCTACATGGCCATTTTTATCCCATCCCTTTATATAGGACACAGAGTTATTTGAGTTTATTGGCACAGGGAAATTTCTGAAATGGCGTTGCCCTCTTATATGACGCCATACGATCAAAACCATACTAATGAAATAACGTTTTATCTCTGGGGTGAAAGAAGGAAAACCTTAATGTGGTGAAACCAGACCAGAGTTTCTCAACCTCAGCACTATTGAAACTTGGGGCTGGATAATTCTGTTTTTTCTCTTTTTACCATCTTTATTGGAGTATAGTTGCTTTACAATGGTGTGTTACTTTCTGCTTTATTACAAAGTGAATGAGCTATACATATATCCCCATATCTCCTCCCTCTTGCGTCTCCCTCCCTCCCACCCTGCCTATCCCACCCCTCTAGGTGGTCACAAAGCACCGAGCTGATCTCCCTGTGCTATGCGGCTGCTTCCCACTAGCTATCTACCTTACGTTTGGTAGTGTATGTATGTCCATGCCACTCTCTCACTTCGTCCCAGCTTACCCTTTCCCCTCCCCGTATCCTCAATTCCATTCTCTACGTCTGCGTCTTTATTCCTGTCCTGCCCTTAGGTTCTTCAGAACCTTTTTTTTTTTTTAGATTGCATGTATGTGTTAGCATACGGTATTTGTCTTTCTCTTTCTGACTTACTTCACTCTGTATGACAAACCCTAGGTCCATCCACCTCACTACAGATAACTCAATGTCGTTTCTTCTTACGGCTGAGTAATGTTCCATGGTGTATACGTGCCACGTCTTCTTTAGAGGTTGGATAGTTCTTTGTGGGAGGGCGGCTGTCACACACGTTGCAGGATGTTTAGCAGCATCCCTGGCCTTCACCCACATACTAGAAGCACCTCCTCCCCCAGTTTGTGATAATGAAAAATGCCTGCACATATTGCCACAGGTCCCTCGAGAGGGGGCTGGTGAATATCACCCAGTTGTGAAACAGTAAACTAGACGAACACGGGTCCAAATTCTTAGTCTACAATTTTCATGGCTTTGGGAAAGTTACACACTCGCCTTGAAACTCTCTCTCATGTATGGAATGGAGATATTAACTCCTGTCTTGCAAGGTAATTGTGCCAAGATAATGCATGCAAAGCACATTGTATGTGGGTCCTCAGAAGATGCTCAGTACATACTTAGAAAAATAAGAACTTATTTTTTAAGACTTATGATGAGCTTTCATAATGCCCACATCTGAGGATCTTGTTTCCTTTATCCCTGTAGAAGGTGAGGTACACGCTTCAAAATTGCTGCTGCCCATTCCATACAAATTGACCTTGAATATTTATGAATAATATCTATCAATTATATTATGCCCATTATCTCCTTTTAATCTTTTTAAAACCACTTTATGCAGGTATGATTGACATACAAAAAGCTGTACATATTTAATGCGTACAACTTGATGAGTTTGGAGATAAATATATACCCGTGAAACCATCACCACAGTCTACGCCATTAACATATCCATCGCGTCCTAAAGTTTCCTTTTAATCTTTACCACAGTCCTACAAGGATCGTGGTTGCCATCACCATTTTAAGAACAAGGAAGCAGTTTTAGAGACTTCTTTAAGTAACCTACCCAAGATCACACAGCTAGAAAAAAGGGTTCAAATTCTGACTCTACATCCCAAGATATTTGCTAGTATCTTATCATACTTCCATACATATCCAAGAGGCACGTCCTGAATTCTGTACTGAGAACAGGCTCTTCCGCTGAGTTTACAAGGGAAAATAAGTAACTACCTTAGGTGGGATGAATACATTTTACATAAGGGGAAGAACAAAGGGTTATGAGAGCACAGAGGAGGCATATTTATCTCATCTGAAAGGTTCTAGAAGGCCTGCTAACAGAAAACATACAAAGAGAATCACGAGTTAGGAGAGAAACAGCCCAGATAAAGCTAACACACGTGCAAAGTCCTAGCACTGAGAGCACACATGCAAAGCCCTAGCACTGGAAGCAAACGTGATGGGCATACAGTTGGCCCTCCTATCTATAGTTCCACATCTGCAGATTCAACCAACTGCGGACCAAGAAGATTTGGGAAAAAATTCCAGAACCTTCCAAAAAAGCAAACCTTGAATTTGCCATGTGTCATCAACTACTTACATTGTATTTACAACTATTTACATAGCATTTACATTTATTAGGTATCACAAGTCACCTAGAGATGATTTATAATATACAGAAGGATGTGTGTAGGTTATACGAAAATATTATGCCATTTTATACAAGGGACTCAAGCATCTGTGGATTTTGGTATTCATGGGGTTGGGTGGTCCTGGAATGAGTCCCCCAGGGATAACTGTAGTTAAGAATGGATGAACTTTGGAGAGCAACGAGGGGAGAAGGCAGGGGTGAGATGGGAGGTAGGCAGGGGCCAGACAATGAAGGGATGTGTCTGGCTGGGGTGTTTAGAGCTCTTGTTCTGGGTCAGGGAGCTTCTTGCATGTTTCAACTTCCTCCTACATCCTACTTCTCACATCGACCCCCTAAAATCTCTCTCCAGTGGCTTAACGGGTTATAAAGAGCTCCATTTCTTTGTGAAGGCTGCTGCTATGAAGTTGACTTTCCACACTTTGGCAAATAGAAATGCTCTCCTGGTAAAGTTGATCCATGGTTACCAGGCCTTTTGGCCAAAAGACCTAATGAAGAAAGATGAACACGACTGCTGGACTTTATACAGGACCTGTGACAAGTCACACAGCACCAGCCTCTTCCCAGAAGCCTGCGTGAAAACAGATGCCTAGCTCAGCAAAGAGAGGCAGTGCTCCCGGCAGGCTGATGCTGGGGAAGGAAAATGGGCGTGCCAGTTTGGGGAGCTGGGGTGACACTGCGGGGATGACGCAGCAAGGGTTTATGAGACCCGATCTCTGCGGATCTTGGCAGACACTCAGAGGCCAAGGCTTCCTGAGGAGGAAGGTTCCTCGTCGGTACCTCCAGCTTATAAGGGTTTTTCATCAGAACCAGCAGACAGGCCGCCCTGTTCCTCACACTTTAAAACCTTCAAATAAGAAATGTCAATTACTTTTCAGACTTGAGAAACCTAAACTATCCAAATTGGCTGTTTTGCAACACGTATACATAGAACGTGGTCGCTGGGTTAAAGGCACGTCTTGTGGAGTTTTTTCTCGTATTCCCAGCATGTTGAACATAGTGGGTGTCTGGCAAACGACGGGAGCCAGGAAGTGAATCGTAATCCCTATGGCAGCCTAAAAAAATGTCTGGCCCATCTTTATTTTTCACAGGTCCAATCACCACTGATAGAAATATGAGGTATCCAAAGTATCTGTGGATTAACTATTCCCAAAGTATATCATGTTGCCTTGGTTCTCATGTTGAAAAGCGCAGGGCAAGTTGGAGAAAGATTTTCCTGGGGAAGGAGACAGGAACAAGTCTGAACATCAGAGAGGTCCATAAGACAAACACATGCACACACACACACACTGGAGTCACATATTATTCAAGTGTAAGATTTTTTAAGTCATCATGTAAGTAAATCACTTGTGATATAAAATTACCGTTGAAAAACTTCCTAAAGAAGGAAGGAAAGAGAATGCTGAGTAAGAGGGGAAGTAATGTCATGTAGCCGGGCTTGGAAGTGATATGTTGCTGACCATTAGGGACAAGGTGCCCGGATGAAAGTAAGCGGGGGAGGGGGAAGGTCAGAAGGTTCTAGTAGATTCTTCTCTGCTGCCCAACCAAACTTCAGGAGAGGAGATGAGTTATTGGAGTTTCCACTGCATGTTTCCCAGTTTCCACTGATGACCACACACAATTTTAAGCTTATCTAATAAAAAACATCTAGAAGTTTCTCTAATTAAAAACCAAAGATACTCAAGAGATTATTCCTTTGTTACCCTGTAGTACAGACTTTGAAGAAAGGTTATGTTTGGCTGAATCTGGGGGCTGTAGAATCTACCTGACCTTCTTAGCAGGAAACACACAGAAAGTTGTGTAGTTAATTTCAGGGGTTTGTAGTCCTCTGGAAGTGCATCCACGGACCTTCCCGTAGAAAGAAAAGCTTTGTTAAGTAAATTAACTGTGTATAGGAAGCACTCTTTGAAGGAAGTAAAATTCCTGCCTCTAAACTTATTCTAAATAGTTTTTTTATGGATAAGTTCCCATTTTGATAAAGTTGCTAAAAAGGCTTATTGAATGATGTAAAGAGTCACCTCTGGGATTTTTATTCCCAATATTGCATCATAATGAGTAAGTAAGTCTACAGGAGAAGTTTCAAGGGAACCAAAAGGTTACACGAGTTTCTCCCTGGATGAACTTGGACAAGACATTTCCCCTTCTCAAAGTGCAGTTTCTTCATCTGTAAAGTAAAAGGATTGTGCCATATAACCTCTAAAGCTCCCTCCAGCTCCTGAGACAATGAATGCTTACAAGCCAGACCCTCTAGAAATTCTGCTACGTCTTCCCTGGAGAGAAATCAATGGTTAAATTCTGATCTTTATGTGAACAGAAGAGCAAAACCTTTCCTCAGACAAAGCAAGAAGGAACAGAGGCCTCTGTTTCGATGGAGAACTGAAAATAAACTAGTTGTCTCATTTTCCACCTCAGCCTCTCCTTTGAGAATTAGAAAGCTATTCTTGGGTTTAAAAAACTCCTCAAAATTATCAACACTGGCAGAAAATTAACCATAGTAAACTGCAAAGATCTCTCAAAGAGCCCAAGGAGAAGGCAGAAGCAGGTTCCTGTCGGTTCCCTGTTGGCCCCATTCCTCCTTCTCTTGATGGTTACTTTTCTTGTAGGGTGAAGCCCAGCTAGGAATGCGTAGGAAGGGAGGAAGAAAAGGTGAGTCATCATTTGTTGGTGATTATTCCAGGCCAGGAATTGTGCATATGTGATTTCATTCCTCAGGGGAATTTGGTTGAAGGATGCGGAAACGAAGCCTCAGTGGCGATAAGAAACTTGCATAAAATTATACAAATAGAGAACATCAGGATAGAGAGGTCAACCCAGGTCTCTCTATCCCCAAGCCCCATGTACTTTTTTTCACTGAACCAGGCTGCCTCCATGAAGATCTGGTGTGTGACCCCTATGAAGATGTTTCTGCATCTGAAAGCGAAGATGACCTAATGTGTAACGCACGACTCGGAACTGTAACGTCCAACGCTACCCAAAGGGCCACAGGTGACGACGGCAAAGACTACAACAAGGGATGACACTGAAAACAGCATTGTTGGGGGGACAGCCAGCGTCACTCAAGGACAAAGCACACAATAAAGATGAGGAAACTGGGCCAGTCTTTTCTACGAACCAGCTATGAATCTTGAGTAACCACTTAACATACCAAGGCTCCTGTTCCTTTGCCTTTAAAACACAGAGGAGTGGTATCCTTAGACCCCTTCCTCACTGAGCCTTTGTGATCATGAGAATAATATATGTAAAGACACACTTGGAAGAACAAAGTAGTGCTTTATGACTGTGGGGTTTGAGAATTTTTAACATACTTTCTGGATCTTTAGTTCTAGCCCACAGCAACTAACCAGATAGTTACCTAACCTAGCTATAATTCACTTTTGGTTGTTGTCTGTATTACCATACTTACTAAAGAATATAATAGGAAATAAAAATACAAACAGATTCAGATACTATTCCTTTAGTATAACCGTATGTCCCCTGACTAGTTAGCGCCCCAGTCATGAGTTTCCAGTTTCACCCAGGAGACAGAAACTTCTCTTCATTTCACGGTGAACTTCTTTTAGCCTAGCTCATATCGCTCTTTCATGCCTGGTTTCCAAATGTCAACTCGTAGTAAGAAATTAAAGCTAAGAGCGCCCTGTCACTTAGCTAACAAGCAGTGTTATGACTCAAACGGAGATCTGCTTGACTTAAGAGGTGATGCTCTTTCCACAAATGCTACCCTCTCCTACAGCAACGAAGAGCCAACATGAGAAAGAAAGCCTGAAATTCCACTTGTCTGATTAATGCAGAGTGCCTATCTGGAGATTTATCTTTGTTTTTCTACTAAATAGATGGTTACATTTCCCCAGCCAAGAATACACTGGGCTAATTAATAACAGCCCTCTTTCAAAGTCTACTATGTAGAAAAAAAATTCTATCCCCAGGGACCAATCCCTCACAATGGCCATGGAGAGACCAACTCAGGAGTTCCTCCCTAAGAGACCCTGGAGAGCAGCCACACATTTACATCCTATTGGCCATTCACACCTTAGCAAAGATTAGCACTGGTGAACTGTCAAGCAGAAAATAATATGGAATGAATGGAGGAGGAAAGGGGAAGAGGGAGGAACAGAGAAAGGGAGACAGGCTGGGAACGCAGGCAGGAACAGGAAGGGAAGGAAAGACAGGTTGAGAGCCTACTACTTTCCAGGTACTTTCTGGGTAACGTATACATGGCTTCACTTAACAACCTATAGTATTAAACTTTTGGCTCATTGCTCACTATTTATGCAAATATTTCAGATCAACTTTACGAGCTATAACTTACATGCCGTAAAATGCTGAGTCTGGTTAGGTTATTCAACTAGGTAAGCATCACCATCATCGTGATAGGCAACACTTTCATCACCCCAGCATCCTCCCTCCTTCTGCATTTACAGTTAACTCTCTTAACCCCAGGTTCTGGCAATCACTACCCTGATTTCTCGCTATATAAATTCACTTGTTCTGGACACGTCACCTAAATGAAATTATACAGTAGGTAGCCATTCTCATCAGACCTCTTTCACTTAACATACTACTGTTGAGCTCCTCTCATGTTGTAGCACGTCTCAGGATTTCATCCCTTTTTTCTTTCTGAATAGTACTCCATTACATGGATATTCCACATTTCGTTTATCCGTTCATCTGTTGATGAGTTAATTCCATTTTGGGGGCTATTACTAGTAAAGCTTCTATGAACATTTATATACAAGTGTTTGTGTGAACCTATGCTTGTGTTTCTCTTGGGTGAATACCTAGGAGTAGCATTGTTGGGTCGTAGGGTATGTGAATGTTTACCTTTTCAAGAAACTGTCACACAGTTCTCAAAAGTGGGTGCACCATGTTACACGCCCAGTCTCCCTTTTTCAACCCACTAGCCAAAGAAAATATTTTGATTATCAGCCTAATATCCTCTTCCCCTTTTTCTTGCTCATCAGAGGTTAATTTGAGTTAAACGATAAAGTGCTGAAAGGGAAGAGCTAGAAAGAAGAAAGTGCTGAGCATATTTGGGATAGAAAAGAATTCTTTCCCTCCAGTGCATGCCTTCCTTCACGTACACACATATACAATACACACGCATAGACCCCCAACGAGGGGAGTTAAGAGAAGGATGCTGAAGTGTACAAAGGAGAGTGACTGGAAGAGGAAACAGGATTAGTAAGTGTAACTGTGGGCTGTGTATTTGGGCTCTGTTCAGTGTCCTTCAGCGGATACCAGTAATGCCTGTGCCTGTGCGTGATAAACTGTGATTCCTGAAGGTGGCGCTGCCACAAGACCGAATCGTATGAGCTTCTGGATTGGGAAGGGCCCCATACGGATGAGGGAATCAGAGCTCAGCAGAGCTCTGATTGATTACTTGACAGTAAAGCAAAACACAGCACAGTCAGATCTGAGTCCCAGGATGGCCTCATTATAAGCAGAAGTTGGGAACCTGGTCCCTACCCTTCACAAGCTGCCCCCATCCCCGACCAGCCCGGCGTGGAGTTATGCTTGTACTTCAGTGTAACGGAACACACGTCACAGGATCCTTACAGCACCTGAGTAGCAGTATTTTCATGATTAGTTTCTCTACAGACAAGGCTGATAGCCAGTAGGCATTGATAAGTCTGCACCCGTTTTTTACGTATTGAAATACTTCTGTACCTGATGAAAACCAAATAGTTTGATAAAGAGCCATTTCCTCCAAGGCTTTTCACCACACTCTAGAGCCTCTAGCTGCCCCAGCTGCCCCAAACATCTCCATGTGATCCAGCAACCAAAGGCTTGAAGCCTGGCGCAGATGGCCCCCACGAGTCCCACTCCCCAGAGATGTGACCTTCATCCATTCTGATTGGTGCCCATGTCACACCAGTTGTTAAATATTTTAACCATCACCACTTTCTAAAGAAAATTTTTAGAAGACATTTGATTTCACACTACCTATTTCCTTGACATCTCCGGCCCATGTATTCTTTTCTATTCTTATAGACACTGCCGCTTACCTAGAATATAAGTGAGCTGTTCATGGTTATAAAAAACATAACAGCCACTATCATTCATTAAGTACCTACTGTATTCTCTTTATGGGCACAATATCACCTAGTCCCCAAAGAAACCTAGAGAGTGGGCATTTTTGCCCTCATTTTTTTAAGAGACTGAGGCTCGTACAAAATATAAATATAAGTAACGTCCTCAAAACCAACATCTGGGGCTCTTTCATGTGGAGTCTTTCTACCATGCCTCATTGTCTTTCCTGATCTGAGTAATGGAAGCCATTTAAAACTAACTTCTCAATTAAAACTATGAGAACCGTTCTCAAGTGTTCCAATTCACTTAAAAATGCTAACCACCTCTCCTTTTAAGATGTCATCTTTAATGGGTTTACCAACTCATGATAAAACTATGAACACATCCAGACTCTAACCTGGCAAGAGCCTGACCACTTCTCACCACAGTGGGGACCGTAATCACACGTGCTGGGAATGTGGAGTCACCCCCTTTAAGCACCACTCGAATAAAATCATTCACTTTTACACTCCCACTCTTATATTCATGCTTTTTATTTATATTCTCATCCATCATTTTTTCATGCTTTTATTCTCTCTTGTTATAAAATAATACATAGATTTAATGGAGACAGGCTTTGTCACAGTAAGAGGCCTGGATTTAGTGGTTTCTGTGGGGGGAGTTATTGGGGATAACTAATTGAAACCAAAGTGCATTACCATTCCTTGCCTGCAGCAACAAACACTAGGTCTTCAAAGGCTGACCAAGTTTCCACTGATTCCCAACAATAGCAGTTGTCATTTTCAAATGATGGTCCTTTTGAAACGCCAAGGGGAGTGAAGAAAAAGTGTGTGCTATTGCTGATTAGACAGGAATATGACTTGCAGAGGCCTATGTTACTCTCTTGTCTGCAAATTTTCTGCCCTGATTAATTACAAAGAGTGCCAGAGTGTGTTGACGTTAGTTAAAAGCATTTGCTCTTTCCAGCCTGTCGTTATACCCGAATTAAGGATTCCTGTGTCGAGGTGAGGTCAGGAGGGTTCAGATCTGTTTTTCACTGATAAATCTTTCTGCCCCATAAGGATTAAAGGAACCCAAGGCTTTCATATGTAAAACGAATACATGATCGCCTGTGTGTATATGTCTGCATGATCAAAGAGCGCTCAGCCAAGTGGGAATGCCTCAAAGAGATAAGTAATTTGTTCACTACAAACATTACAATTATCTATCCCTCTGCAAAGTACTGAGAATAAATTCTCTAATCAGAGTTAATTAGCAGCCTTGTTGCTTTGGGTTTCGCTGACTCGTTTTCTTAAAGGCACATGAACGTAAAAAAATTACACGCCTTTTCCGCGCCAACTTCTTAAATTCTGAATTAGTTGGAGTAACTGCCCACTCATTAGCTTCAACCCATTTCCTCCCATGTGATGAAATCAACTGAATAAAATTCACTGAGCTGTTCCTCCACACTCACTTACTCTTCCACGCTTTTACTGGTTGCCTCCCTACTCCGTGTCAGGAGCGTTTTTGAGGGCTGAATGCCCTCAAATTCACAATCCGACACAGGGAGCATAAAGAGGAATGAGCCGGGGTGCTCTGGAAGCCAAAGGAGAAGAGGGGGGATGGAAATGACCTCTCTCAGGAGGTGAGAGTCAAGGTCGGTTTGGAAGAACGAGCAGGAATTTTGTAGGTTTATATGAGGAAGGAGGGCATTTCGGGAAGACGAACAACAAAGCCACGTGAAACAATAATGACCACAAACATTTATTCAGGGCTCTGTGCCGTAAACTCTGCATATTCTAATGCATTGAATCTTCACCCAAAATGCTATAATGTAGGTTCTATTATTATATCTTTGTAAAGATGAGGAAACAGAGGGTGGAGAAGATGAAATAACTAAAACAAGACACAGATTTGGTAAGAGGTGAAGTCAAGATTTGAACCCAGGCCATCTGACGCCAGGGTCTGTATGTTATACCAACTAGGTGCGCGTGCCCGCACACACAGAAAATATGTGTCTTCAAGGGAGTCCTGGTCTATTGGCTAGGTGAGGCATAGACACATTGAATTTTTCCTGCATGTCATATGTTTTCTGCATCAAAGAGCTCTGCAAAGAAAATGCAAGAACCACTTGTTTCCAAAAACAAGAAAAGGGCTTCCCTGGTGGCTCAGTGGTTAAGAATCTGCCTGTCAAGGCAGGGGACACGGGTTCGAGCCCTGGTCCGGGAAGATCCCACATGCCTTGAAGCAAATAAGCCCGTGCGCCACAACTACTGAGCCTGCGCTCTAGAGCCTGCAAATCACAACTACGGAGCCCGTGTGCCACAACTACTGAAGCCCACGTGCCTAGAGCCCATGCTCCGCAACAAGAGAAGCCACCGCAGTGAGAAGCCCGCGCACCACAACGAAGAGCAGCCCCCGCTCGCCGCAACTAGAGGAAGCCCGTGCGCAGCAACAAAGACCCAACACAGCCAAAAATTAATTAATTAATTAATTTAAAAAAAACAAACAAGAAAAAACACACAGAAATGCTTCCCGAAGAACCTGATGCATGGGAAGTGTCTGACTCAGGGGCCGTGCCCCCCCTGCCCCTCCAAGCCAGCCTCCTCCACAAGATCTTCCAAATCCCTCCCACCTGAGAGGCTCCTTCTAATCTTTGGTGCTACGTGGGACATGGACAGTCAAGGGTGGGGGGTCGTGATTATTTTCTCATACCATTGCAGTTAATGGTGATGAACAACTAGAGTGGACTGTGCTCTCTCACTCACATGAAGAAAGCCTGGGATTAAAAAAGATGTTCACTCAGATTTGCCTTTACAATTGTGTAGAGTTCAAAATCGTGTTCTCACACCAACAGTCTGGTGCCTGAGGAGTAGCTTATTATTATATTAGTCATCTGTTTTTTTAATGCTACTTTCTCCTTTCATCCTCCCAACAGCTCTCCAAAATATGCATTATTATCTCCATTTAATGAATGAGAAAACTGATGGCTACAGAGTTTACGTGACTTGTCATATTCATATCCTCCTAGTACTAACAGGAGACAAGATTTGAAACCAGAATTTTTTTTAAACTGTGGATCCACAGTGTTAACCATTCCCTCTCAAGAAGTTTTCCATCAGTTTTAAATAATTTGGAGATGGCAAAATCCAAGCCATTTTCCCTTCAGTTATTTTAGGAAAACAGCAGTAGAGACTAACTTTGGAGTAAAAGCCTTTTTTTAAATTGAAGTATAGAACGTTGTATTAGTTTCAGGTGTATAGCAAAGTGATTCAGGTATATATATATGTATATATATTATTTTTCAGATCCTTTTTCATTATAGGTTATTACAAGATATTGAATATAGTTCCATGTGCTATACGGTAAATCCTTGCTGTTTATTTTCTATATAGTGGTATGTATCTATTAATCCCATACTCCTAACTTATCCGTCCTCCTACTCTTTCCCCTTGGGTAACCATAAGTTTGTTTTCTATGTCTGTGCGTCTATTTCTGTTCTGTAAATAAGTTCATTTGTATCATTTTTTTAGACTCCACATATAAATGGTATCATATGGTATTTGTCTTTCTCTGTCTGTCTTACTCCACTTAGTATGATAATCTCTAGGTCCATCTGTGTTGCTGCAAATGGCATTATCTCATTCTTTTTTATGGCTGAGTAATATTCCACTGTATTATATGTGTACCACATCTTCTTTATCCATTCCTCTGTTGATGGACATTTAGGTGGCTTCCATGTCTTGGCTACTGTGAATAGTGCTGCTATGAACACTGGGGGTGCATGGATCTTTTTGAATTATAACTTTGTCTGGATATATGCCCAGGAGTGGGATTGCTGGATCATAACGTAATTCCATGTTTAGTTTTCTGAGGAACCTCCATACTATTTTCCACAGAGGCTGCACCAATTTACATGGGGAGCTCATTCTGACGTGAAACGAGCCTGTCTTCTCCACTTCTGGACATATAAAAGCCCTGTGTGGGCTCTCTGAAGTGTTGCTGGAAATGGTTAAATTCAGGCTTTACCATTTTCTCCCCAATTTTCTACATAGTCATCCAAGTTACATATTCATCAAGTTATATGCACTCATAGGTGCACATTTGTTTTGAAGCTACAGCAAAGCTGTAGTGTAATTTGGGCATGTGAATAATTTCTACACAGCTCTGCCAGAAGAGAAGAGACAAGTGTTGGACTTGATGAACGTGTTGTCACTATCTCTTTTGCGCTAAGAACCTAACATTATATTGCCGGACAAGGGACCCACTGATGCAACCCTTTGGGGTTTGCAAAGGCCTTTCGTATGCATTATTTTATTTCATGTTTACAGTGGATTATGAGTCAGGCATATTAATGCAGTGATTATTAACTCCAGGTTACATAAAAAGAAACTTAGTCTCAGAAAGCTCAGGAAAACTGCTAGAGACTTCGCAAGGAAAAGATGGGGGCACCCACTCCAAGGACACTACTGTTTCCATTGTACCACGCTGCCTTCTCTCATCAGCCACTGTCCGAGAGAAATAACACAGACCCTAACCACGGAAGTCCAGCTTCCCAGCAATCCAGAAGGTTCTTAATGCTGCCCCTACTAACTCAAAGCGGTGAAGGAAACAAGAACTTAGACGAGTGGTTCTCGACCAAGGGTGATTTTGTGCCCCAAGGAACACTTGGCAATGTCTGGGGACATTCTGTTGTCGCAACTGGAGAGGACGTTGCTACTGGCATTCAGTGGGTAGAGGCCAGGGGTGCTACCAAATAGCCTACGATACACAGACCAGGCCCCCACCACAGAGACTTATTTGGCCCCAAATGTCAACAGTGTTGAGGCTGAGAAACTCTGGCGTAGAAGAATTGTCCTTGGGGTGATAAGAAAAAGGAAGGAATATAGCTAATTCTCCCCATTGGCACATGATAATTTAGCACTATGTAGGGTGAGCTACTTCCAACCTTATGAGCCGCTCTGCCTACAGGATTGGGCGGTGGGTGGGGAAGAAGGGGCTCCTAGCATTTTGCTAGGAGAGAGTCCCTGCTTTACGCAGAGAATAAACAAGAAAATGAACATCAACAGACAGAAATTCACTTTGCAGCTCACTTTTGTTTCAGAAGGCACTTACTCTTAATATTGTTTGAATGTTGAATGATAAAGTATCCACTGTGTGTTTATCCATGATATACCAGTGAATACATGAGCTGTTCTCCTGATGAACACAGAGAAATAAACATAAGTCAATTAATGACGAGAAACATCAAAGGGGGAAAAATCATTTAAAATGATGTCTATACTAGATTTTTAAACTTTAAGATCAAAGTACATTTCTCAGGAATTTTTTTTTAATCACCGTGTCCTATGAAAAGGGAATCTCCGATAGACTCTTCCTGTTTGAACAATTTCTCTTCACCGTAGTAGTTATCAAAATATTTAAAATATTAACAGTTTGTTAATCCAATATTATAACTGTAAGCATAAACAATTCGCAATTCCTGAAACTCAAAGCTACGTTAAATATAAGCTTAACAGTTTTTAAAATACATGTCTTTGTTCAAGGGTGAAACCACCAAACGATTGGTAGCTGGGATGAGAGCTTCATTTTCACCACGAAAGTGTAAATCCATCATCTGTGAGAAGATTGTAAATTATGCATTCAGGGGAAATTCCTCTCGCTCGGCCTACTGGGGGAATCCAAGAAAAGCAGGAAAAATGACTTACTACCTCTGCGCACTGACCTGAAACGTGTTAGAGAGAGGAACTGGTAGAATATAATTCAGCAGCGAAATAAACAGATTCTGGTGTTTCATTTTTTCACCCCAATCGAAGACACCTCTAGAAACCTAATGTGTACTCCTTGAAATACAACGACTTCACACATCAGGATCTGACAAACCATAGCCGAGAAAGGAATCATGTGTTGCCTGTATCTTCCACATATGTTCTTGGCAAAACATATCTTTGCGTATTAAGTGCCAAAGGAATAATACCCAAAGTGCTTGAAAAAAATTAAGCAATTCTGAGATGATTAGCCAAGGTTTTTTTTATCATAGGCTGTCCAGCAAATAAATCAAATATTTAACAAATAAAGAGATGGGAATGGATCTTTTCTCCTGTGCCAAGGATAGTCCTTCCCTTAGATTAACTCAAGCTTGAGTCAAAGGGCCATTGGTCATCTCTGAGAGAACTAGGACCACAGAAAGTATTGCAAGTTAGTTTCCTGCAATATGAAATTACTAGTACCTATTTCATAGGATAGCCATATCGGTTAAACTAGATGCTCTACGTAAAGGGGTCAGAGCACAGATGTGTCCTATAAATGTTCTCAGCATGAAGACAAGTAAGAAGAGAGGTATATGTGCTTAATCCCTGTAACCCCAGAGCAGACACACAGAAGGGATGTGCAAGGATGAAAAGGAGAAGTTTGGCTTCACTTGGAAGAATGAGTAGGAATTTGGGTCATACATGCAACCAGTTTAGAGACTACGTTCAGAAGTCTGACCTTATGTGACCTTGGGTAAACAACTTGACCTCTGTGAGCTTCAGTTTCCTTGTCTGTAAACTGGAAATGACATTAGTACATTTCTCTGTACAAATAACTTAATACAAACAAAAAGCTTAGGATAGGTCTGACACATTAAAAATGCACATAATAAATGTTAGTTGTTTGCTGTTATTACTATATTTATGATCAGCAAGGACTAGTCAGCATGATACTCATTCAGGATGTTTGGGGAAAGAGTGAGCTCTCACCATTGGTCATACTTAACCAGAACCTGAAAACCCACCATTTAAGAAAGCCATAAAGCAGATGTGGTACATATATACAATGGAACATTGCTCAGCCATAAAAAAATAATGAAATAATGCCATTTGCAGCAATATGGAAGGACCTAGAGATCATCATACTGAGTGAAATAAGTCAGACAAAGACAAATATCATATGGTATCACTTATACGTGGAATGTAAAAAAAAAGGGTACAAATGAACTTATCTACAAAACAGAAACAGAGTTACAGATGTAGAAAACAAACTTATGATTACCAGGGGGTAAGGGTGGGGGGAGGGATAAATTGGGAGATTGGGATTGACATATACACACTACTATATATATAATAACTAATAAGGACCTACTGCATAGCACAAGGAACTCTACTCAAGACTCTGTAGTGGCCTATATGGGAAAAGAATAAAAAAGAGTGGATATATGTATATGTATAACTGATTCACTTTGCTGTCCAGCGGAAACTAACACACCATTGTAAATCAACTGTACTCCAATAAAAAATTTTTAAAAACAGAAAGAAAGAAAGAAAGCCATGCCTTGGCACGAAGGTTGCTAAGACCCCAAGCATCCCTTGATCTTAGTCATAACTGGAAGCCAAATTCTTACCTGCTGAAATATGCAGGAGGTTCAGAAAGTCCTCCCACTTTAAATTCTCAGCAGAGCCAAGTCATAAAATTGCACTTTTTTCTCTGGTCCCCTTCTTGGCAGCCAGGCCTTTCAGCCTCCTGCAGCTACTCCCCCAAAGCTCGGCAGCATCTTAGATGATTTCCCGTCACGGTACCCCCTAATAAAGGATAAGACAAATTGGTAGCTTAGAGAAGCGAGAAGTGAGGGAGAGAAGTGTCGTGTGTTACATTTTGTGTTCCTTTAACGAGTCCATCTGTGATTTACAGCCCAACAGAGGGGTAGGACTCTAATTCAGGAGGAAAGGAGCTGGGTGAGTACGTACTGCAAGTGAAATTAGAAGCACCACAAAGCAGCTGCGCACACCAGAGACACTCTGCTATTTTGTTTGCCAGAAGCAGAAGCTAGGAAAACAAAAGAGATGCTACAGAGGAGACTCTGGAATACATGATAAAACATACATAAATAGAGCGGGAAAACCTGCAAAAGTGCACAACCAGTTTTGTCTGTTAGTCCTAAAAATCACGATGGACACTGCCTGAAACTTCAGCTGCGAAAGTAATTCTGATAGGAAAAAAAAAAAAAAACTTCAAGAGATATTTTTGTAACTCTTATACACTTCTTCTCTGTTGTCAAGTTCATATACTTCTTTTCAAAACTGGACCCTTCCAGATCTCAAAATTTGGGAAGAAGGTAGCAATTTTGATGCTTTCGAGAAACATTTTGTTAAATCTTTTGTTCATTCATTATTAGTCTAAAGGTGTTCATGTATCTTCTTATCTTCCTCTATAAAAAGATTTAACTGTTTTTTTAACCAGAAGATCTCAGGGCATAATTACATCTTAGCTGAGAAGATGATATTTTTTAACTAAACCATAAACTGTTTGTCTAAATAAGAAAAGTAAAAAAAAATGCTTTCCTTAATATTATCTGATTTTTCCTAGTTACACAGAGGTGGGTTGCATTTCAGGTTAAAATAAAACAGGTAGAAGCCTATAAATTAATTTTTAAATTTCATGCAAATCAAAACTACAATGAGGTACCACCTCATGCCATTCAGGATGGCCATCATTAAAAAGGCTACAAGTAACAAATGCTGGAGAGGGTGTGGAGAAAAGGGAACCCTCTTGCACTGTTGGTGGGAATGTAAATTGATACAGCCACTATGGAGAACAGTATGGAGGTTCCTTAAAAAACTACAAATAGAACTACCATATGACCCAGCAATCCCACTACTGGCCATATACCCTGAAGAAAACCATAATTCAAAAAGAGTCATGTACCACAATGTTCATTGCAGCTCTATTTACAATAGCCAGGTCATGGAAGCAACCTAAGTGTCCATCGACAGATGAATGGATAAAGAAGATGTGGCACATATATACAATGGAATATTACTCAGCCATAAAAAGAAACGAAACTGAATTATTTGTAGTGAGGTGGATGGACCTAGAGTCTGTCATACAGTGTGAGGTAAGTCAGAAAGAGAAAAACAAATACCGTATGCTAACACATATATATGGAATCTGAAAAGAAAAAAAATTGGTCATGAAGAACCCAGAGGCAAGACGGGAATAAAGACGCAGACCTACTAGAGAACGGACTTGAGGACACAGGGAGGGGGAAGGGTAAGCTGGGATGAAGTGAGAGAGTGGCACGGACATACATACACTACCAAACGTAAAATAGATAGCTAGTGGGAAGCAGCCGCATAGCACAGGGAGATCAGCTCGGTGCTTTGTGTCCACCTAGAGGGGTGGGATAGGGAGGGTGGGAGGGAGGGAGACGCAAGAGGAAGGGGATATGGGGATATATGTATATGTATAGCTGATTCACTTTGTAATAAAGCAGAAACTGACACACCATTGTAAAGCAATTATACTCCAATAAAGATGTTAAAAAATTTTTTTAATTTTTAAAAATTTAGTCCTGTGGTTAAATATCTGCTTGAACACATACGAAACAAAACTTAATGATGAAAAATCTGCGCCTGTCTTCCTACAGCAAAGGAAAATCATGTGAGAGGGATCTCAGGGCTGGGTATAAAAGACACTTTGGTCCATCATCTCAGTTCACTCTGGGATGTTCAATCTCTGGACTCTATAAACAACATTTTGATGGTGGCCAAACTCCACCTAGTGACAGGTCACCTTTTTTGGATGAGAATCAGGAAACTGAGCTTGAATCTTTAAATATGCCCCATGACCATACGCTATCCAAGTCTAACAGAAATTACATCTGTCCGGAAAAGAACACTATGGTAAATAATTCTAAGAAAGTTTAAATCACTTCTTCATTTTGTTCAATCATGATCTGAATTCAACAAAATAAGAAATCACTCAAATATGACTGAAGTAATAGGCTGATAAAGAAAGACCCTTCTAGGGGATGGAAACACAGGATAGAAAGCCTCCTCCTTATGGGAACTGCTGAATGTCCTAAGCCTTTACTACTAAAGTTTTATCTACACTGTTATTTCTTCATTCAGCAAATAATTTTCCAGTACTCACTATGCATTAGCTACTAAACTTCTTCAAGCTTCAATATGCATCTTCCATTAGACAAAATCTAAGTTCAAGGGGTAGTGGAGGAGAAGGGAATGCAAATAACTGAGACAGAAGCAAATAAATGATTCCTCTATCCCTGAAAGTAAAAATAGGATTGTTCAATGGAGGTCAGTCTTGGCATTTGATTGGATCCTGCATATGACGAACAAGACCATAGGCCTCACTTCCCACCCCAACTCAGTCTTACCCAAAGTGGGACAGAATGATGGACAACCCAACTAGGAGTGGGACTATAAGAAGAGAAACAAAGGAGCTCAATGATCCAACTGGCCATGGAGGGAAAAGGGAGAGAAGTTGGAACATTCCAGAAGAAGAGCTCCTCTACTGACCATGGGGAATATTCCAGGAGAAGAGTTTCTCTACTGACCACGTCATATGCCATGTCCATTAAAGGATGGGATAAGGACAAGTTGAAGACAGTATAGGAAACATTCTCATCATAGATTCTGTACAGATTAGAAGACAAGATCTGAACTTGAAATAAATGACTATATTTTATGCTCTTGAGATACCATATATGTACTTAATCTGTAATATAAGTTTGTTTAATTATGGAAGGGAGAGGTAATTAAGTCCTTGCTTAAAGTAAAAACGCAAGAGCTATTCATTCATTCAGCAAATAATGCTTAATTTGTGAAAAGTGCCAGAAACACCAGGAGCTCTGACCCTTATCCTTCCCTAATCTTTCTTAAGCTCGAAAATTCTTTAACACAGGAGGAGTGGGAAAGCAAAGAGTCAGAAGCCCTTCCCAGGGCAGGAAGAAGCCAGCAAGACAGAGCTGGAGGAGACAACCTCATCCCTTAGGCATTGAAGTGGGTGAGATGAGGGATGAGAGAAGCCAGGAGTTGGAAGTGAAGATGCAGCACTTTTTTTGGGCCCGTTTAGTCATCCTCACACTGCCTGTGACCATCAGAAATGCCAAAGGACAGTTTCCCTCCATATTTTTCAAGTGACAATTGATCACAGAACAAAAAATGAAGTAGAAAACAACCAAATAATTTGTTTAAAATTACTGCTTACTTTCCTCTATTGGTGAGCTTTACTTAACATTTTTTGTCTGATCATCACACAGCCTCAATTTTCATTATAGTAATAATAGCTTATGACTGAATAGGCTTATCATTTCTCAAAGGCTTTCACAAAGAGACCATCCTTTTGATCCTTAGAACTACTCTGGAAATTAGGTGTTATTGTTATTTCAGCATGATAGATCTGGAAACCTGGGCTTCGGAGAGGTTAACAGATTTGTTCAAGAGAACGTGGAGTGATGTGCATTCGCCATACTTTTAAGTCGTGCGGTGTTCCCGTTGCCCTTTTCCTTCATTAAATAGGTATTAAGTTGAGTAGTG
This sequence comes from Delphinapterus leucas, assembly GCF_059928025.1. Lineage (NCBI taxonomy): Eukaryota > Metazoa > Chordata > Mammalia > Artiodactyla > Monodontidae > Delphinapterus > Delphinapterus leucas. The sequence continues at coordinate 50,664,372 of NC_143148.1, forward strand.
TCGCACCAACATGCATGTTAGCAAACTCAGTCCTTCTGACTTGCACTAGTGCAGCCTGATCTTCTACAAAGAATGGAAAACACAAGAGGGGGAGTTCAAAAAGAGGAGTGAAGGGTAGCGATTAAGAGCGAAGTATGGGTGTCACTGGACCTAAAATCAAATTATGATTCTGGCTCTTACTGACTCTTGATCTTGACTAACTTGCTGGACAAGTTAGTTAACTTTGCTCAGTCTTAAAATCCTCATGTGTAAAATGGAGTAAGGACAGTGCCTGTTTCGTGCTGCTGTGACGATGAGCATTTTAAGCCTGCAAACAATGTGCATATATTAGCTGCACTACCTCTGCCAGATGCTGTGATAACACTGCTAAAGGACAACTAGCAGCAGTGGTACTAGTACTAGCAGAGTATTAGTAGCAATAGTACTACCAGTACTACTGCTAGTAGTAACAGTGACAGCGGCAGCAGTAATAGTAGTGGTAGCATTGTGTAACAGTAGCAATAATACTGGTAACAGTCATTGTCATCATAATCACAGTTACAGTAGTAGCAGTAGTAGTAATAGATGTTATCTGTGGCTAATTAAAACTTGATGATCTATCAACCAAGTGACATGGAGAGAAATAGGGGGATGACTGTTCAGCAATAAACATAAGCAAAGAGCAAATGAAGGTAAAAGTTTCTCTGGGTTTGATGTGTTTGATGTGTTTGAAGGTATCCCTGAGACCACCTGATCAGAAACGATTTCAGAGGGAGAAAAAAAATATGTCTTATTTCAATAATCAGAAACCACTAATGAAGAAAGGAAGGCCCGCAGAGTCATTGGATTCTACCCATGGCAGTTGGAAACAGTGGCAGAAAAGACAGCAGTTCGGGGCTCATCAACTCCGGCAACCTAGAAGCCTTCTCTGTACCCTCTGGGGAAGCAGCAAGCTACTGTACAAGCTCAACCAATACAGGTGAAAACAATTGTTTCGAACTCCATTTTCCCCCTTTAGCTTTCTCTCAACCAATTCCGAAAGCAAATGGGGCCAAGTGAACTTTTTTTTCCCTTTTATTTATTAAACTATAGTTGATTTACAATATTGTGTTAGTTTCAGGTGTGCACGTTCAGATCCTTTTCCATTATAGGTTATTACAAGATACTGAATATAGTTCCATGTGGTATACAGTAAACCCTTGCTGTTCATCTATTTCATATATAATGCTGTGTCTCTATTAATCCCATACTCCTAATTTATCTCTCCCCTTCCTCTTTCCCATTTGGCAACCATACATTTGTTTTGTTTTGTTTTGTTTTTAACATCTTTATTGGAGTATGATTGCTTTACAATGGTGTGTCAGTTTCTGCTGTATAACAAAGTGAATCAGCTATACATATACATATATCCCCATATCCCCTCCCTCTTGCATCTCCCTCCCACCCTCCCTCTCCCACCCCTCTAGGTGGTCACAAAGCACCGAGCCGATTTCCCTGTGCTATGCAGCTGCTTCCCACTAGCCATCTATTTTACATTTGGGAGTATATATAAGTCCATGCCACTCTCTATTTGTTTTCTATGTCTGTGAGTCTGTTTCTGTATGGTAAGTAAGTTGATGTGTGTTTTTTTGTGTGTATTTATTTTTAGATTCCACACGTGATATCATATGGTATTTGTCTTACTCTGTCTGGCTTACCTCACTTAGTATGATAATCTCTAGGTGCATCCATGTAGTTGTAAATGGCATTATTTCATTCTTTCTTGTGGCTGAATAGTATTCCATTGTATATCTGTACCACATATTCTTTACCCATTCATCTGCCAAAGGACATTTAGGTTGCTTGTCTTTTCTGGATATATGCCAGGAGTGGGATTGCTGGATCATATGGTAACTCCATTTTCAGTTTTTTAAGGAACCTCCATACTATTCTCCATACTGGCTGCACCAACTTACATTCCCACCAACAGTGTAGGAGGGTTCCCTTTTCTCCACACCCTCTCCAGCATTTAGTATTTGTAGACTTTTAGACGATGGCCACTCTGACTGCTGTGAGGTAGTACTTCGTTGTAGTTTTGATTTGCATTTCTCTAATAATTAGCAATGTGGGACATCTTTTCATGTGCCTGATGGCAAATAAACTTTCTTTACAGAGAAGAAATTAAAAAATAAATCACAATTTCTTGAGTGCCTGGGAAGTATCTCACCCCACACTAGGCATGGTACCTGCACTTGACATTGGCTATGACCACAGAAGGTAGGAGGGAACCAGAGCCCAAAGAAGTCAAGCAACATAGCCGCTCCCTGAAAATGTGCCTTCAAAAGCTATTGGCCATTTAAAATAAGACATTTCATTTAGGTCACTTCTGACTCAAATTTAAATTTGTGTTCAACATTGTAGCATTTGGCTTCCAACTCTATGTCCTGGCTCTTATCACTTTAGTACTGGCTTCTGCTACTCTCAGGAGCATCCATTAACCAATGACTGTAGGAAGTTAGTGATAAGTGCTCCAGCTGCCTCCATCCCAGGAGAGCTACACGGAGGCATTTGTTCTACACTGGTTTCCAATAAGATTAAGATCCACCGGTCACGAGAGTTATTGATAACAAGTACTTTACTAGCTGTCTTCCCTTTCCTGTCTCAACTCTCCTCTCCAACGTGAAATGCTTAACAACTCAAATTCTTGCTCAGAATCTGCTTCTGGTGCCTCTCAAAAGCATCAGAGCAAATTTGGTGTTATGTGCACATTCTGTTCATAAATTCCATCACACAATTGTAGGATCACACCCGTTTTTCTAAACCCTTCTGTATTTTTTTAATTAGCTAAAATTACGCCCAAGAAGTTGATGCTCGAAGTTAAATATAACACATTATTGTCACAAGTACATTGTTCTGAGAAAATACTTGAGATTGTGTTTGGGTTTCTGCGGCTCCTAACATGTCTATCAATTTTTCCATTGTTGCAAGTACAGCAGGATTAATTATAACCAGCCTTCTAAAGAAAAAAGGAAAAATAAAGATCCAAAACATTTCACATGTAATACAAATCTGAGCTGGGGAAAAAAAAGATCTCAGCTTTCCAACCATGTGTCAAAGGGAAAACCAACCACACAAACAAGACTAAGAGGAAGACGAGGAAAAATGGTGGTCATGGGGGAGGGGACAAGAGGACATATTTACTTGAGTTTGGGAGGAGGGGTGTATTCATAGCTATTCAGGTACAGGTAGGTCCTTTATGGACAATGGCTTTTCAGGAAAATGTTCTTATCAAAACTGGGAAAAGAAAGGATGGAAGAGAACATATACTGTGTATGTGCCTATTAGGGGTCAAATAGTCTTCCAGATACTTTACATATTCTATCAATTACTACCTTATACAAGATTTCTATGAGGATCATTATCACCATTTACATGGGATGGAACAGCCTGATGGCTTAGTAGAGTTAAGAAGACACATTTAGCAGAAAACATAGAAAAACAAAGAAAGAAGAGGATGGAAGGGTAATTATTGAGGAATCTTGGGTTGCCCTGAAAGTAAAGCCTGAGACAAGAACTTGAGATAGATTGAAATCCACGGAGAAGCAGTGAGGGACCAGGGAGAGAGAGAGAAAGAGGAAAAACCAATATAAGAGCATGTTATTGAGGTCTCTGATCACCCAAATGTGAAGCCCACCTATGCACAAACCCCACCTTGATGCACAGAGCCCTAGTTCAATATTAAATACTAACCAGTAGATAGTTGACAAAAGTGTCCAATATAAAAATTAGAGAAGACAAGATAATAGAAAAAAAAATGACCCTGGAGGAAAGAGAGATAACGCACGGAACAGAAGATAATTAAAGAGCAAATTTTTATTAAGCTTTCGAAGAAATTTAAAAACTTATCCATAAAACATGTACAAAAAAGAACCCAGAAAAGTCTGCAGAAAGATTGAGGAAATCTCCAAGAAAACAAACTGAAAATACAGAGAGACAGGCAATACGAGATACATATATTTTCTGAGAAATATGGGAGTACCAACACAGAAGTTTCAATATCCAATTTACAGTATTTTCAAAAAGATTAGAAATTATCCGTTTCTAAATTTCACCAAGATGTGCCTAGGCATAAACCTTTTAAAAGTAACTATGGAAGATCACTGACAGAACTTTCTATCCAAAAATGTGTTAAAAATTAATTAAAAAAAATTAATAAATAAAATTAAAAGGTAAGTAAACTGGGAAATATGCTCATAAAAATTTATGAGAAAAGCCCCAAAACCCAATGGAAAAATTCGATTAAAAATGTGGACAAAAAAAAACGGTCATGAAGAACCTAGGGGTAAGACGGGAATAAAGACACAGAACTACTAGAGCATGGACTTGAGGATATGGGGAGGGGAAGGGTAAGCTGTGACAAAGTGAGAGAATGGCATGGACATATATACACTACCAAACGTAAAATAGATAGCTAGTGGGAAGCAGCCACATAGCACAGGGAGATCAGCTCGGTGGTTTGTGACCACCTAGAGGGTTGGGATAGGAAGGGTGGGAGGGAGACACAAGAGGGAAGACATATGGGAACATATGTATATGTATAACTGATTCACTTTGTTATAAAGCAGAAACTAACACACCATTGTAAAGCAATTATACTCCAATAAAGATGTTAAAAAAATGTGGACAATTCACACAAGATATACAAGTTGCCAATAAGAAATAAAACTTTAAATAACACCTAAAAATATAAATAAAAAGTGACTAATGACATGAATATGTGTCCAGGAATTTTTAGAAAATGCAAATTGAAATGAGATTTTCTTCTTTACTTATAAAATAAACTAAACTTAAAAGTCAAACATTTTGGACAAAAGAGAGCTGGAACAGATACTCTGATTTCCTTCTCATGGGAGTGCGAATTGGTACAAATTACCTGGAAAATAATTTTATACTGTGCATAAAATCCTTCAAAAAAATATCCCTTTCCCCAGGGATTTTCCCAAATCTATCCTAAGAAAATTAAACTTACATCTCTCTCTGTACTTTGTAACAAAAATATTCACACAGACAAAAAAAAAAAAAAAAAAAAGGGAAAAAGCTCAGACAGAGACATATATAGAAAAATGTTTATTATTTTGGCATAAACATTGGAAATAAGCTAGACATGGAACAAGTAGAGTAACAGTGTAAAAACTGTGGCCCATTCATTCAGGTAGCCATCTAAGAGGGTGTTTTAAGAGACTGTTTCATGAAATGAGAAAGTGTTATTGATACTTTCAGCATTTTATTAAGTAAAATTTTTTAAATTTCAAGGGGTTTTCAACAAAATAAATAAAAACATAACCAGAAGATTTAAAAAGACTGTTACTGGTAAAAAGGTGGATGAAGAAAAGCAGATTTCAAACTAGTTTACACAATGGGATACCAATCAAATTATATAAATACATGATACACATATGGGGTGTGGCAGAGGGAGACATACTGATTGATTGATAGATAGATAGAAAGATGGATGGATGGATGGGTGGATGGATGGATGGATGGATGAATACATTTCCTGGGGAGTGGAGGAGACAAGACACCCATATGTTAGCAGTGAAAATTTCTGATTGTCTGGATTATAGTTAATTTGTATTTTCTTCTTTAGACCCTTTGCTTTTTTCCCCCAACTTACAATGAGCATATATCACTTTTCAATTAAAAATTAAGTTGTTGTTTTATAATTTTATTTTTTATCTTTACCTGTTTAATTCTTATGAAATTTATTTGGGAGTTTCATTTTGAGAGTTTTGTTAAATGACTGACTGATGAAATCAATAGACAAAATCCCTGGATCTGTTTTTGCCAGGTCTGTAGAGCAGAAAGAGTTAGGGGAATAAAGGAGGTGTGGGAAGATTATTTCAGAATATGTATGTTCAGGGGAGGTGCAGAGGGATGAGACCAGGAGTCCTCTGCTTCCACTTCAAGCCTGATGAAAAGAAAGGCATCAAGAAGGGAACCACTCAGTAAGGCCATCAGTATGAACTGCCTTGGTTTCCTTCCCCAGACACGTGGTGCTAAAGGGAACTTCACCAGTTGTCTGCAAATTCTAATTGCTCCCACGGTAGAAGCTCTTGGAGCTGGCTCACACACATTAAGAAGTATACTTATTTAGAAATAGAATAATAACAGCCCGGTCTCAATTTCATGCAATTTTATCCTTTTTAATAAGCAGTTAAATCATATTTTACGTCTGGTAATAGGTTAATGGATTTTCTACCGTGCTTAAGACTTTTCATAGAACTAGCTTCACAAGGATTGAACACAGTGTTTAAGATCGCAGACTTACAAGCCAGGGCGACCACTTCTAGCTGCGTGGCCTCTCGGACAAGTTATTTCTCCCTCTCGTGCCTGTTTCCTCATCTACAAAATGGAGACAATAAAAGAACCTACCTCTTTGGCTTTTTTACAAGGAGTATATGACTTAAGATGGGTCAGGTGCTTAGGACAGTGCCTGGAAAAAGAGTACGCCCTGTGGAAATGTTTTCTATATTAAACAGAAATAAGGTGGAAATGTTTCTTGATCAGACCACGCCTCCTGTTTGCATTCAGAGCCAGTCTGCAGTTATCATCATAAAACAAACAAACAAAAAAAGGTGTTTGCTCATTCAAACATAAATAAATAAAAGGGAAAAGAACCAACAGTGGTCAGCATCTCTCTTGCCCACCCCAAGCCCCAAGAAAGACAAAACAACATGGTGACTTTTGGAACCCACACAACAGAGTGGACGAGGCTGTTTCAGACAGGAAGCAGAGGGAAGGAGAGAGCTCGGGGAGACAGAGTCCCCCAAACTTAGAAGGTGACGAAGTTTGGGAGGACCAGTGAGTGGTGGGAAAAGAGCCCTGCTTCGTGGAAGCATCCATAGAAATTGGTGGGACCTCAGCTCATACTAATGCAGTGAGGGAGCGAGGCATCGTCACTGGCCTTCAGGGATGAGGTCCAGGCCACAGGTATGGAGAGGTGGGTGGAGAAACCTCTGTTGATGCCTGATAACAAGAAAAAGGTGGAGAGAAAGAGACAAGGACCCATGTATGGGGCACTTCCTTTCTCCCAGGTACTCTCCTTGCCCATGAATTGTGGTCATCATTCCCATTTCAAAGAAGAGAAAACCAAGAGATAACTTGTCCAGGGTCATACAGGCCTGAATTTGAATCCCAGAATTGGGTTTCTATCCCAATTGATTTTCTGTCTGCTTCTGCACTTCCCACAGCTGCCCGCTATCAGTAAATCCTGGAGCTGCAGTATACGGTGTGTGTACGTCAAGATGAGGCAAGGTCACCTGCAGGCTTTCTGCAGTTCAGCCAAACTCACTGCCCTGTCCTCCCAGCCAGACTTTGCAGGGGAGTCTGTTCATGGACTTAAGGCTCTAATGGCATTAATATTCAAGGCAAGTAAGGATGTGAGCGGGATACGTGTAACCCTAACACATCAGCACCCGTCAGTGTGGAGGTCGTGTTGATTGCGGAAATGGATACAGGTTGTAGCATAAGAGAACTTGGGCTTGGATCCCCGGGTGGGATTACAAACTATATGATAAAGGGTCAGTGATACAGGTCACTTACCTGAGCCTCATTCACTTTCTCTGTAGTATAATTACTGTCATCCCTATTTCACATAATACCTTTGGGAGGGTCGAGTAAGACAATGCAGTGAGATGCTTAGCTTGGTGCTTAATGAACACCCTGCTCTCCAGTTCCTCCCCAAGTGCACACCCAAGTTTTCTCCTTCCCACCAAGAATAATATCCAGGAACCTAGACCCTAAGGAGCACACCCCACTCCCCCAGGAGCTAGACCAAACTCAAAATGTCCGTACAAACACGTCTAAAGCAGGTGACCTCTTTAAGACCTCCCTAACCCCTCACTGAAATTCCAAGTGATTATTTGAAATGACACAAAGAGAAGAACGACAGGGCAGGGAGACCAAGAAAGTTAGTTTTCCTAACAGCTGTAAAAGAAAACAAAATGAAGAAAAATATTCCCCATGAAATTCTCACAGTTAAAAAATATAAACCATGTTGTCTTTCACTGGGGTCATCCAGGAAGTTCAAACCGTACCCGGGACGTATCTACCTTGCGATTGTTCAACAGCACAGACAGACAGTGTTAATCATTTTCTGAGGGTTGCTCTGAGCTGTGGCTTTGGCGAGTGAGAAAAGACAAATTCCCAGAGCTGAAAACTGAAAAGAAACACTGTACAATCATGGGAATTAAGGGGGGGTGGAGGGGAAAGACAGTCTTGGGCTGAGTTATTATATATCCCTGGTGAAGTCGTTCAAGGACTTTCCAGCTGTGAGCTGCTACGGGAAAGTCTGCACCAAGATTCCCACAGGAGAGCCCCATGCGTCGCTGCAGTGGACGAGCCCAGGCAATGGCTAGGCTGAAGGTTCTCAACCAGGGTCAGTTTTGTTCCTCAAAGGACATTTGTGATGCTGCTAAATTTCCTATCATGCACATGACAGCCCCCGCTCCTGCATCCCCCCACCAAGAAAGAAATTATCCAGCCCCGATGATCAACCATGTTGAAACTAAGAAACCCTGAGCAACACACGAAGAGATCCAAGTCCATCACTGTGGGCAACAGACAAGGCTGAACACCCAGAGCCTGCATCTGATCCTGAATCCTCTATTTTTCATGACGGCACTTCCTTCTTCAAAGCCATGTGTATGCTCAGCCTCCAGCCTAGGTTTCTTTCCTCTCTTTCCCCTGATACTGAAAACACATCATTCGTCAAGTCCTGAACACATAGGACACTTTTCGAAGTCCTTCACAACACTGTCTAGTAACTCTGTTTTAATTCTCATGATAACTCTACGTGGGATGTACGGTTATGGCCCCCATTTTACACACCAGGAAACTGAGGCTCAGAGGGGTCATATCAACTGCCCAACTGTGAAGCGGCAGAGTCACTGTTCAAACTCTGGATGGTGTGCTTTCAAAGCATTACCTCCTGACTGTCCACATGCACTTGCAAAGCTTCACCATATTGCCTGGGCAGACCCATTAGCTCACTGAATACTCCTGAGCTTTGTCCTTCTAGGAAGTGGAGATATTTATAAAGTTGCACGTGTGGAAGATAATATAAGGCAAGAACCCTTGAGAACTCAAGCAGGTAGTCCCTGCGGCGATTACACCCAGGAATCTCCTCCAGTGGAGCGGAAGTTGAATTGGAGGTCCCCAGACTTCCTTCTAGTCCTAAGATCCTAGATTCTAGCCAGTTCTTCAGGGCTTGGCTCCAATCCTTCTCTCCTCCCCTGGTTCCCTTATACCCTCCTTGCCCTGTGATCCATAGGTGGGCTCTTTCTATGAAACCCTACAGTCTTCTTTTGGTATCAAGGTCCAGGTAATCTCTCTCTTTCGTTGAATTCAACCTGAGTCAACCTGACAGCAGTCCACCATAACGCTCCTGAAAGAGGTGTTCTAGTGTCAGGTTTTAGAACAGGTGATGCAATAGTCAATAAACGCTTAATACACACATGTTGTGGGGATAAGGGGGGAGGGATAAATGGGGAGACTGGGATTGGCACATACACACTACTACATGTAAAATAGATAACTAATAAGGACCTACTGTGTAGCACAGGGAACTCCACTCAATACTCTATAATGGCCTATAACGGGAAAAGAATCTAAAAAAAGAGTGGATATATGTGTATGTATAACTGATTCACTTTGCTGTACACCTGAAACTAACACATTATAAATCAACTATATTCCAATAAAAATTTAAAAAAATACATATTGGATGTGCTTACGCAACAGGTGACGGGGTAATAAAGCTTGAGTATATACTAAATGACTTCAGACACTTGATCTCATTTGACCCTTGTGATAACCTCTGAGGAGTCAGGACAATGTAATCTGACCGTCCCATGTATCTCCTCCCACCTCTTGGCATTATTATTATTATTCTGGCTTAAAATAGCCATTTTATTATCTCTCAAGATACTTCAGGTTGACTGGGCTCAGCTGGGTGATTCTTCTGATTCACATGATGTCCTATGGGACTGAAGTCATTGGGGCCTTTGATAGGGCTGGAAAATCCAATTGGCTCATTCATATATCTGGTGTCTTAGTGGAGATGATTGGAAAGCCTGCTTTAGCAGGTTTGTATTCCCTTCTCCTACATGGGGAGATTGTGGGGATTAACTTTCTAGGACTCATTCTCTGCCTCTGATAAACAGAGAGGTTGAACTCAATCAATGGTTCTCAAACTTTGGTTTGTATTAAGAGGATCCCTTCTTCAAACAAAGTCTTATACAGCATCTTAAAATAATAAACAGAAGCAGAGCTGATATGGGGGGAAGGGTAGCAGTGTGTGTGTAGTTCTAAGAAGATGGATGGGGGGCCTGATTTTGACCCATTGTGGCGGTTTCCATTATTACTATTGCCCCTTTGTCTACGTCATCCATGCCATCACTGGGTACCAGACATCTGTAGGCAGCCCAACATGGCAGCACCTGGCAGAAGAAGACATCCTTTGCAGATTTCTCCACTGACTATTTGTTTGACCCCAGGGAGCCCTCACTTTTCTCAAAGTTGGCATCCAACCTTCATAGGTATCACTTAGTCATCATGTACCATCCAAGGATTATCCTCCTCCAGAAGGTAGCCTTGAAGAGAGATACAAGGCAATCTTGCTTGTTCATCTTATTTTTCCTCTGCTTCACCCCACCGCTTCCTTGCCCCACCACCATCCCTACCCCCTTCTTGAGGAATCCTCACATTCTGTTTTGTATATAGCCATTCTCCTGTCTCCCAACCCTTGGATAACCTCCCTCCCTTGGAAAATCCAACTCTATAACAATTATAAGCACAGGCTTTCAAAAGAAAAATCCTGTTAAGTCTCCCCATCAACTTTTCCAGATACGATGGTACAGATCATCAGTTAGAAAAGAAACATTATTCCCTTCTCACCTTCCCTGAGTGTAGGAAGGGAAAAAACCCACTCATCTCTTCATTCCATTATTGCTTCAGTGATCAATCAGAAAAAGTCCAATTTTCTTGAAATTCATTTTTTATCTTACTGGTTTCTCCTTCTGCTCCCAACCCCACGTTGCTCTGCACTTCCAAGCTGTCCACCAGGAACACAAGAAAAAACACATAGCGCACATGAAGGCAATTCTCCCTCAAGTGCATGATCGGGTCACGTGGGGAGAGATTAATGTGATTCTGAGCTTGGAAATGTGCTTCTTTATGATTATTAATGAGGATGGCTTGGATGTGAAAGGATTTTGCAAACACAGCAGTTTAAAAAATGTATTTTCTACCCTGTTTATGAGGCACACATCTATATATAATTCAGTTCAAGGGTTGAGATTTTCTGTTATTACATGCCAGGGATTATTTATCACAATGGTGAATAATTTCCCAGTACAAATTATCCTCCTCTTATCATCTGAATGGACTTCCCTTCCACATCATTCATGTCATGCTGAAATCGAAGACCGTGAAGTTGAAACCATGACATAAGTCTTCCTTTGGATGACAGCATATGGTGTGTGTTGGTTGGAGTTTTTAAAGCACAATCAAATTTCCCACTGTCAAAGGCTAGCCTCCCAACTTTGTCTTAGCTGGTGACTCTGGTGTCTGAAGCTGATAGGAAATTATGCACTCAATAAAATATGAGATTGCAAGAGAGAGACAAAGGCAAAATAAGCAGTAGTCCACCGGAGTAGAACCCACTTTCAACAGCCAGTGTTTCATGTCTATCATGCTGATTGAAGCCATCCAGAGGGAAAAACATAAGCGTCAAGACATGTTGAAACTTAAGGATGACAGCTAAGGCGTCCTACTCAAAATATAAGATGAATGTCCACGAATGAGTGCTGGACTTCTCTAAATACGTTGAAAATCTGACAGGTTGGTATATTTGTGTGAAAGGAATATGAACTCTGATTAGTGAACTTCTGCAAGGGGCATCAGCACATTATTTTTAATGACATAGGGAACTGCATATTAACCTCCACGAAGAAGCAAAAGGTAGATTACAAAGTCAAAATAGGGATTTTTGTGCTTATGTTGGGAAAATAAAACCAGATTTCAGGAAACCTCAATTTTCAAAAGAAAAATATTGCTCTTTTGCAAAGCCAACACAAAAATAGGTCCAAGTTGTGTTCCATGACATGATGCAGCTTGAGAAAATAGTAAGAAAATCAAACAATACAAAGGCAAATAAAAATCATCTCAATTCCTAAAAAGAGGGAGTCCAAAGAATGCTATGCATTTATCTTTAATAAGGAGTCTCTTTCTATGTGATCTGTCAAATATTTTGAGGTATGTGTCCACTGTTTTTGCAAAGGGAAGTGTGGAATGTTCATTTTTCCTTCAATGGAACAGATTTTTATGATACCTCAAACTTGCTTTTCTGCTCTTTATCTACAAACAGGCTGTGGTTGCTAGGATGCATGGTTGAACTCCATCAGGGGCACAACCACAAACTTTAGTATCAAGCACCATAATCCTGCTCAGAGAGGTGCATGGACTTGCTTAAGGTCACACAGCAGATGACTGAAACAGAAGGCACTGGTCTAGAAGCTAAGAACCTTGGGTTCTAGCCCAGGAGCTGATAGCTGATAAGCTCTACACCTTAAGAAAAAATCTCATGAGCTTTGTACATTTTCTGTCTTCATAAGAAAACGTTTCATATGTCTCCTCGTCCCTTTATGAGGCCTCCACGCCCATGGAATCCTGCAGCCAGTTTTCCCATGAACTTGGACTACTCTTGTAGTATACTGACATCTGAAACCTTTTTTCCTCCTGTCAACCACCAATCCCCTTGTGTCTTTAAAGAACCCTGCAAAATCTCTTCTCCTCCCTTACATCCTCTGTGATGAGGTGTAAGCCAGGACTCCGCCTCTCCCATTTCAAGGATTAGCACAGGGGGTGCTAAGCAGAAGAGAGAGCATTGCTTCATCTGGGACCTGACTGGATGTGCTAGAGAGAGCTCCAGCTGCTTAACATCTGCACCACTGTGTCACATTCTGTCCTCAAGGTCATTGCCCCTATCTTTGGGACTCATTAGGACCTCCCTACATAGCCATCACAAGCTGACGTGGGAGAGCTCTCCATAATCGAATATCCCTCGACTCTATTTGAACTAGAAGTAGGGGCCAGCCAAGCAGGCGGCCACCAACGTGGTTGGCTCCGGGTGTATCAGAAAGACCCCCCCCCACACCCCGTCCAAGATAAGACCCTCAGCAATGACCTAAGTTTTCCACCACTGCACCCACTGCTCCTTATGAGCCTTTGGAAGACATGCACATTGAAACAGTATTTTGTAACCTGCTGAGGATAATATGGTCTAAGGGAAAGAGCTCTAGACTAAGAACAGCTGGGTTTCAATCTCAGCTATAAGACGTGTGACAGATGCGAGTTTCTTGAAAGTGTTGACACTACAGGTGACATTTTCTCCTCTAAAATGCAATTAAAAATACTTGTCAGTTTCAGAGTTGAGGTCAATTGAGAAATTCAATCATGTATGGAAAAGCAATTCATGAACTTTTCATTGATGTAAAATATACACATAGAGGAGTGTGCCTTTCAGAAGTGTACCTGCTGGTGATTTCCCCACACTGAGGACACCTGTGTAACCAGCACACAGTTCAAGAAACACAGCCTGAGTCAGAAGCATCCTCACCCCTAGTCCAATAACTCTCCCCGCAAGGGTAACCACTACCCCGATTCCAATGCCAAAGACGAACTGTGCCCGTTTTATCCTTTACATGAAGGGGATCATGCAGTGTATACTCTTTTGTGTCCCTCTCTTTCACTCAACATCATGTTTGTTACATTCAACCCACGGTCCTGAGTAGCGTTAACTATTTGTTCTCATTTTGGGGCGGTATTCCATTACAGTCATCCCTCAGTATCCACAGGGGGACTGGTGCCAGGATCCCACCCCCAATGCTGACACCAAACCCCTCAGATGCACAAGTCCCTTATATAAAATGTCTTAGTATTTGCATATAGCCTATTTGCATCCTCCCGCATACTTTAAATCATCTCTAGATTACTTATAATACCTAATACAATGTAAATGCTATGTAAATAGTTGCTGGCATGCAAGAAATTCAAGTTCTGCTTTCTGGAACTTTCTGGAATTAAAAAATATATATTTTTCTTCTGCAGTTGGTTGAATCTGCAGATGCAGAACCCGCAGATAGGGAGAGCCACTGTATGTGAATATACTGGGTTGTTTTCTTTTTAATCCACTTCTGTTGATGGGAATGTGTAACAGTGCTGCTAAGCACTTCATAAACTTATATGAAATATACAAATGTAAGATATTATTATCATTGCTGTAAAGCCATACCTAGCAGACACAGAGGCCTTGGGAGAAAAATATCAAGCAGTGAAATTATAGTGGGAAAAGGAAAAGGAAGATCCAGGATGACATTTTTCCGGGTCAAGAGAAAATATAAAATGTCAGGTACATCACAAATGTGAGATGTTACCAAATGTTTTAAAGATAGCCATTTATTTCAGCAAATATTTGAGTTCCTACAAAACGCCAAATGTTGTGCAGTATTGCATATGATCCTAATACAAACCCTATAAGGTAGGAAGTATAGGTATTCTTATCCCGACGCCATAGAATAAAACTGAAACCCAGAGACGTGTGCACAACAAGTTGATGGCAGTGACTAAAGCAAATTCATTCATTCATTCACTCATTCATTATTCAACAAAGACTGCTTGAGCTTTCAAGATATGCTAAACACTATGTAACATGTTAGGGATAAAATATGCAAAAAGACAGAAGCCCTCGTGTCAATTACAGTGCACTTCAAGTGATGGCCATTGGTCAGTCACCACCCAGGTGAATGGCAAATCAGAACATCACTAAGTGCTTAAAAAGCAGAGGTGCACAGTGATGCTAGAACACAGTGTGTGTATGTGAACGGGACTAACGGGGAGAGGCTCTCCTGAAGAACTGACGATTGAGTGATATCTGAAGAATGTGCTGGAGTTGACCAGGTGAGGAGGGAAAGCAGCATATTCCAGGGGGAAGGAGCAGGGCAGGTGTGAGAGGTTAAAAGATGCTTTGGGGCTTCCCTGGTGGCGCAGTGGTTGGGAGTCCGCCTGCCGATGCAGGGGACACGGGTTCGTGCCCCGGTCTGCGAAGATCCCACATGCCGCGGAGTGGCTGGGCCCGTGAGCCATGGCCGCGGAGCCTGCGCGTCCGGAGCCTGTGCTCTGCAACGGGAGAGGCCACAACAGTGAGAGGCCCGTGTACCGCAAAAAAAGAAAAAAAGATGCTTTGAAGAGACTATGACTCAGAAGCCCTACTAAGGAGCTTTGTCTTCCTACTGGGAGTAGTGAAAAGTCATCCTCCCGGAAACCTGGTGAAATTCAACAAGGAAATGTGATCCAACATATACCTATTGTGCCCCAGCTATGGAAAGCGCACTGAAATCTGCACAACTGAATTTTTAAGATAAAATAAGATATACTTTTGAGTATGTTTAATGGGTCTCACTTGGAAGGATAAACTAGTGGGGCCATTGCTCACTTGGCAAACCATTCATTGCTTGCAAGAGGAATGGGCAGGTGGGTTCTCTGTCTTCTGGGCATCCGCCAGGGTCTCCTGAGAAAGGAGTGCTGGTTTGGCTGCCCGTATGTGCACAGACTGCAGCAGCCGCCACGGAGGAAGTGGGCACCAGACAAGGAAAAGGAAGAGGAGGTCCTTTACCCTGAGACCTACTCTGGTTCTCGTGACTGCTCTTCTGTGGCCACCTGCATGACCCTGGCGTCCCCTTGGGGACTGTGACGTGAGGTTTTGGTTTTTCAACAGGATTTGAGGTTTCTCTGGCTGCCAAAGGACACTAAATTTGAGAGGCAAACCTTGCATGGGGCTCCCGGGAGACAAGGGCAGTGCCTGGATTATACCCAGCTCCTTGCCACGATGTGAAGGGTCTTCTCAATTGATAATAATGAAATTTGTAAAGTCAGCGCTAAGTATCACAAGGGCCTTTCTCCAAGAGTATGAGACAACCCTTATGTTTCCTATCAAAAAGGAGAACAAAAATAAGGCTCTACGATTTCTCACATTAGAGCGGGTGTCATATACTTCTCTTTTGCAGTGTTTGGCAACCTTGGTGTATTTGCCTTTTTATTAGTTACATTCTCAAGCCCAGCAAATGTTTCACTTTACAATGTGTTTTGAATTAGATTCATGAAAGCTATAACAAAAATAACTGGCTGGAATTAAGCTAATAAAGTCCTAAAAGACTAAAGAACTGCTGTTGTTATGAGCATCAAGTAGTTATTTTTTTTCTATCTGAGAATTCTGGTACCTGGATTGAATATACATTTATGTAGAATCATAGACTCAAGACTGGAGAGAAGATTAAAAAACTTAACTGGTCCAATATCCCATCTGATGTTCTCTTCCCTTCTACAATGGTCCAACTGAGTGCTTTTATTATCTCTCTGTTGATCAAACACCTACAGTTACTTGTGGCCCATCGACCTCAGTTTGGATACCAACTTTCTCGCTCAATATATTATAATCCAGCCATGTTTTTCTGATTTCTCTCAGTGATTATCATATACCTTGCTGAAAACCAGAGATATTATAACCTCAGCTTTCGCTCTCTAATATTCTGAAACAAGGAAGGCAGAATTCATTTAACATGACTGATTCTACTGACTTTCAGTTATTTTTTAAAATTTATTTATTTACTTTTGGCCACGTTGGTCTTCATTGCTGTGCACGGGCTTTCTCTAGTTGTGGCGAGCGGGGGCTACTCTTTGTTGCAGTGCGTGGGCTTCTCATTGCAGTGGCTTCTCTTGTTGCAGAGCACGGGCTCTAGGCGCGCGGGCTTCAGTAGTTGTGGCACGCGGGCTCAGTAGTTGTGGCTCGCGGGCTTAGTTGTTCCACGGCATGTGGGATCCTCCGGGATCAGGGCTCGAACCCATGTCCCCTGCATTGGCAGGTGGATTCTTAACAACTGCGCCACGAGGGAAGTCCCTTGACTTTCAGTTATTATTACTTCATTTTCCAAGTTTTTTTTTAATTGGAGTATAGTTGATTTACAATGTTGTGTTAGTTTCAGGTGTACAGCAAAGTGATTCAGTTATACATATACATACATTCATTCTTTTCAGATTCTTTACCCACATAGGTTATTACAGAATATTGAGCAGAGTTCCCAGTGCTATACACTAGGTCCTTGTTGGTCATCTATTTTACATATAGTAGTGTGTGTATGTTAATCCCAAGCTCGTAATTTCTCTCTCCCCTGCCATGTCTCCCCCCAAGTTTCTTTGAAAGAATCTATTTACAAATCTCTAAACATTAAGATAGTCAGCTGAATTTAAACTGCTACCTAGATAGAGGGTAAACATCTTCACATTCAAGTCTTTTAACCTCGCTTATTCAATCAACAAACATTTACTGAGTGCTGCCATGTGTGAAGAACCATATTGGACCTATGGAATGCAGAAACGGGACATTTTTAGCTCTTCAAGAACTCACAGGTTAATATGTCACATGAATAAATATTGATAATGACAGTGCAGAGATTAGCTCAGGGAGTATTGATTGCGGGTTGGGGACCAAATGAGGGCACAGAACTAAGGCTGGCTGGTGGGGAGGAGGGAGAATCAGAAAAGTCTTCAGAAGAATCTTGGATAATAAGAGGGACTCGTTCAGAAGAGGTGAGAGGATGAGAGAAGGGTAACAGTTTTTACAAGGCACAATGGCACAAAAAGCATGGTCTGGTTAGAAAATTGCAGGTAGACCCATGGCCTTTAGAGGTCCTTATCAGCTTTTAAAAAAAATAAAAAGACTTCATTTTTTAGAGTGGTTTTAGGTCACGGCAAAATTGAGCAGAAAGTACAGAGAGTCCCCACATACTCCCTGGCCCCACGTGCACAGCCTCCCTCGTATCAGCATCCCGCACCAGAGTGGTCCAGAGTGGTCCAGAGTGGCAACTGATGAACCTACACAGACACGTCATCCTCACCCAAAGTTCAGAGTTTACATTATAGTTTGCCCTTGGTGTTGTACCTTCTTCCGGTTTGGACGAGTATATAATGATGTGTATTCACTGTCGTGAAAAGCCTCTGTGCTCTGCCTATTCATCCCTCCCTCCCCTGTAGCCCCTGGAAACCACTGATCTTCTTACTGTCTCCATAATTTTGTCTTTTTCCAGGATGTCATACAGTTGGAGTCCTACAGGATGTAGCCTTTTCAGATTAGCTGCTTTCACTTAGTAATATGCATTTAAACTTTTCATGGTTTGATGGCTCATTTCTTTTTAGCACTGAGTAATAGTCCATTGTCCAGATGTACCACAATTTATTCGTCCAG
Organism: Delphinapterus leucas; assembly: GCF_059928025.1. Lineage (NCBI taxonomy): Eukaryota > Metazoa > Chordata > Mammalia > Artiodactyla > Monodontidae > Delphinapterus > Delphinapterus leucas. Next base: position 50,682,688 of record NC_143148.1, read on the forward strand.
TCACCTTCTGAAGGACACCTTGGTTGCTTCCAAGTTTTCAACTCCTTTGGGTAAATACTAAGAAGCACGAGTGCTGAGTCTAATGCTAAGGCTAAATTTAGTTTCGTGAGAAGCTGCCGAACCGTCTTCCAAAGTGGCTGCACCATTTTGCATTCCCGCCAGGGCCCCTGGTCTTTTATTCATTTATTCCCCAAACAGCCACTGAGCACGCCATGGTGAATAAAACAGAAGTGGTCCTACCCTCCTGGAGTTTGCAGTCTCCCAGGGAACTTGCTAGAGATTATCAGAGAAGGTATCCTGAAAGAGGAGTTGCTTCCTGGAGCTGTTTCAGGAAACGGCTGAGAGAGGACTGGAAAAGAGTTCCCTACATTATCCTTTCAGGGAGGGCATCCTGGAAGAACAAAAGGTTCTTCCCATGTCCTGAACTATAAGGGAGGAGAAGAGCTGTCCCCGAGGCACAGCTGGCTTGATGATGGAGAGGGATGTGACAGAATGGCGTTGACCATTGAAGGACGGCGTGTTCCTCCCCATGTGGACTTCAAGCATTTACATTCTTTGTCCCCAGTGTTATCCTGTGATACTAAGGAGCCAGTCCATAGTTGTTTCAAAGGAAATGAACCTCAGGGATCAATTGTCCTGGTGGCTTTCACACATTTTTAACCACTGCAATCCTTCCTCCAGTGAAATCTTAGATGAAACCGCAATGTGTACATCAAATAAAGGTGGGTGTATTCATTTTCTATCACGGCTGTAACAAACTGTCACAAACTTAGTGGCTAGAAACAACATAAATGTATTATCTGGAGGTCAGAAGTTGTATGACGAAGGTGTCAGCAGGGCGTATTCCTCTCGGAAGGCCCTAGGATAGGGCCTTTTTCCAACGTTGTCTTTTTCCAACGTCTGGAGGTCACCTACATTCCTTATCTCATGGCGCTTTCCTCCATCTTCAAAGCCAGCAACACTGCATCTTCAAATCTCTCACTCTTCATCTTGCACCACATCTCCTTCTCTCACTGTGGCTCTCCAGCCTCCCTCTTAGAAGGAGCTTTGTCTAAATGTCCATTGACAGATGAATGGATAAAGAAGATGTGGCACGCACGTGCGTGCGTGTGCACACACACACACACACACATATACACACAATGGAATACTACTCAGCCATTAAAAAGAATGAAATATTGCCATTTGTAGCAACATGGATGGCCCTAGAGATTGTCATACTGAGTGAAGTAAGTCAGACAGAGAAAGACAAATATCATATCACTTGTATGTGGAATCTAAAAAATGGTACAAATGAACTTATTTACAAAACAGACACAGACTCACAGACAGAGGAAACAGATTTATGGTTACCAAAGGGGAAAGGGGAAGAGGGATAACTTAGGAGTTTGAGGTTAGCAGACACAAGCTATTACATATAAAATAGATAAACAACAAGGTCCTACTGTATAGCACAGAGAACTATATTCAATATCTTGTAATAAACTATAATGGAAAAGAATCTGAAAAAGAATACACACACATATGTATATCTGAATCACTTTGCTGTACACCTGAAACCAACACAACATTGTAAATCAACTATACTTAAATTTTTTTAAAAATTTTTAAAAGAAATAAACCTGCCCCTGTTTGAAGATAACATGATTACCTATACAGAAAATTCAAGGAATTTACAAAAACCACAGCTAATAACTGAGCTTAGCAAAGTTGCAAGGTAAAAGATAAATTTTAAAAGTCAACTATATATGTAATTTAAATTGTTTGTAATGTATTTTCAGTTACAATTTTCATATATTTATTACTAGTAATTACAAAACAATTTTGAAAAAAATAAAGTGGGAGGAATCATCAAAAAAAAGAAGGAGCTTTGTGATCCCTGAATGCACCTGGACGATCCAGGATCATTCGCCGTCTCAAGATCAATCACATCTGCAAAGTCCCTTTTGCCATGTAAGGAAACATATTCCTAGGGCCCAGTGATTGAAGGTAGATATCTTTGGGGGGCCATTATTCATCCTACCACAGTGAGACTGTCCTGGTCGGAGCACATGTGGAAGATGGAGAGCCCTAAGATCTAGAAACACTGAAATGCTGCACAGATCACAATTTTAAAGCAACCGATCGGAGCCCTTCCTCAGATCGTGGATGACGAAACAAAAGTCCAGAGGCAGGAAGTGACTTATTTTAGGACCCACACAATTTTATGAAAGATCTAGGATTAGGATCGACTGCTGGTCCCTTGCCCTTTCCCCTAAACCCACTACTGTAAAAGCTCTTCCCGCGAACAATACCAGCAATGATAAAAAAGCAGCAGAGTTTTGGTACAGCACAAGCCATGGTCAGAACTGCCATGGAGTTCTGCAAAATGAAGACATCCGTGAGGTTTCCTTGGGTCCTGGAAAGCTGACATCCTGTTATGAACTGGAAGGCCTTCCACTCTGGAAACATCTTAGTAAAGAAAATCCCGGTTGCTCAATAGCTAACCGCTCATCATAACACAGAAGAAGTCCGTGCTGTCCTAATAGGACCTGAAGACCCCTGGCAGCACCACAGAGACCAGAAGGCCTGTATGTCGTCCAGACCACTTGTCCTCACATTCTTGGCCTCATGAGTAATCCAAATGCTCCCACCACACCCCAATCTCTTTATTTCATGTCATTTATCACTTTTTTCCTTAGTTTCAAATATGAGCCCCAAGTTAAAGGCTTTGCAAAAGACTAGACTCTCTGACATTTAGGGGATCTGGTGTTTATTAAATTGGGAGATTTAAACTGACTGTGATTTGTTCTTAATTTAGAGCAGTGACAGACAAATGCCTGAAATGTGTGTGTGTGTGTGTGTGTGTGTGTGTGCGTGTGTGTCTGCTGTATTTGTACAGCATCCAGGATCCAGGCACATTCGGGGGAGTAAATAGTTTAAAAATCCAGGCAGCCACAAGTTGAAGGAAGGAAGGGAAAGGAAACTAAATGCACATTTGAAATCAATTATACTATGAGTTAAGTGGGGCAGTTGGCCAAAGCAGAGGGGTCCCACCTTTCTGATGCTACCACGTCTGTGGGCTCACTTCTGAGACGCCTGGTAGACTAAAACGTCTTTCAATAATAAATGAGTGGGTCATTTCAATCTGCTAATCTCTGGAAAGACACAGAGTCTGGCTTAGAGGAGACAGATGGATGGGCCACACCTCTTCCCCTTGGGCCCTGGGTCTCTCCTGACCATGCTGGTAATAATCACCTGGCCTTCTCAGTGTGATTCAAATCATTGACCCAACACTCAGTATGTGCCAGGCACTGCTAAGTACTTTTTAAAGGTCTCTTAATCTTCATATTTGAGTTATGTAATATCCTATAGTAAAATTGACTTCACAGATTAAAGCAATCACAGCTCAGAAATGTTAACTGCCTAAGACCCTTGCCAGTGGTATAAGGTGGGATTTTAACATTAGATTTATCTGACTCCTAAATCTATATTCTTCCCCGCACATCATCACGTGTACTAGGTCTTTACCCCTAGGCTAAATGCTGGAGGTAAAATATGAATATAGACATAAACTCTGCCCACCGGGAGATCTGTCTGTCTCACGCAGTGAACTATTTAATTAATTTATTCATCTCTGGGACTTCCCTGGTGGTCCAGTGATTGAGACTCCGCACTCCCAGTGCAGGGGGCCTGGGTTCAATCCGTGGTCAGGGAACTAGATCCCACATGCGTGCCGCACCTAAGACGTCCACATGCTGCAACTAAAGATCCCACACGAGGCAACGAAGATCCCTCGTACCACAACTAAGACTTGGTGCAGCCAAATAAAGAAAGAAAGGTTAAAAAACCAAACCAAAACTGATTCATCTCCTAATTCAGCTAGTATACAAGGAGTGCATCAGAGGACCCAAACGCGCCCTGGATCGAGTCGTTGCCTGTCCATGTGGACCGCCACTGGGAGGAGGGGTCCCAGATAGTCAACGAATGAACAAGTAAACACAGTAAATAGTTGCAGATGCTAATCAGTGTTAGGAAAGACATAATCAGGCTGCCACAGTGGAGAACATCCGTTGACACTGTCCCACAAGGAAACGCATCATTTTGTAAGGTAATGAGCTTCACGCCTCTGGAAGTATTTAATCAGACGGTGGGTGACCCACAGATGATCCTGCCACAATGGGAAGCCACTAAAGGTTGAGGGAAGCAGAAATCCATCAACTTGATTCCTTGTGATGCTCATTTCAACTGGAGGTGGGATGGGACATTCCCCAAAGCTAGAGGAGAGATTCTGGAAGAAAGGATTTGGGTTACTGATTCTTATTCACGAAAACCGGGTTGGTGCCAGGAAATTATCAAGTGTAGATTATGGTGATGGAGGGAGAAACAACAGAAGAGAAACTGTTCAAATGAATGGAGATGGGGAGGTAGGAGGACACACCAAAGTCGTCGCAGGAATGGCAGGAAAGGCGGAAAGCTCTGGGTTCAGGCTGAGTTCAGGCTCGACTGAGATCGTTATCGGATCCTAGTCACTCAACTCTGCAGAGCTGGGCCCGCAAGAGAAGGGCAGTTGATGACCGGCTCACACGTTGGGTTCCAATGCCCCTTCAGACCAGACAAATGTCTGGTCTGGGCTGGAAACAGTATAGGCACTTAGGGAGCGCTTCATCTTAAAAGAGGCAACAGTTTTGCTTTTGTCAAACTGGTTAATTTGTCCCAAATGTTAAAACCCTCTCCTTCTCTTGAAGGATCAGCGTTCAAACAGCCAGACCAGGGAGAGTTAAACCAAACATCTCCTGGGTCTCCCCTCTGCCTCTGGGTCCCACCAGCATGTTCCCACTGAGGAGAGATGAAGGATTTTTCACTTGCAGGAGGAAGAAAAGTTTCGGAGTGAGCTGGGTCCAACTGGCAGTATTCTATAGAACATCAGGTGTCAACAGTTATCTGTCTGTGGTTCAGCTGAGACATTTCAGTGTTCCCACCCCAGTAGTAACATCCTTGGTTTCAGGCCTGAAGTTAAGAATTCTCAGATTTTTGAAAACCCCTTTCTGCAAAAAGGAGGAAAAGGAGAAGTGTGTATTTCAAATTTTTAAACTCTGGCAAAATTCCAAGACTTATTAAAGCACACACACGCACTCACACACGCATGCACGCGCACACAGACACAACACAGAGCCAAGAATTTTTGCTACACTCTTGATGTGCGTTTTCTCATGTAATCCCTACAACAACCCAGTGGGGTGGGGACTTAAGAGTATTATCCTCCCTTCATTTTATAGCTAAGAGAACCGAGGCTTCGGGAGATTAAACACATTGCTCTAAGTTCACGCAGATGGTAAGCGGTAGGGCCAGGATTTGACCGGTTCTACCTCCCTCTAGGGGAGTGGTTCTCAACCAGGGCCAATCCTGCCCCACCTCCCCAGGGGACATTTGGCAACGTCTGGAGATATTTTGGGGGGCGGATGCTGCTTTCATCTAGTGGGTTAAGGCCAGGGATGCTGCTAAACATCCTACCAGGCTCAAGACAGCCCCCGACAACAAAGAATCATCCAGCCCTAAATATCAACAGGGCTGAGGCTGAGAAATCCTGGTTTAGAGGCTGTGCTGTGAAATATTACATTCCATCTGGCTTTTCTGTTTTCCTATCAATCTTTTCCTTTTAGCACAAATCCCTCTAGGATTTATTCCAATCCCACTGGACCACACATGGCTGTATGAAGCCACCTCCAAGCCTTCTTGCCATGAGATGAGAAACGTCACAGTATCACGGTATCCTGGCATGGACTTCTCTCTCGTATGTTTAGAACTGTGAGATGCCTCCTGCCTCAGGGAAAGCAGCCTCAGGTCCACATTTTCTCTTCCTATCCTAACAGTAACCATGTGAAGTGAGAAATTACCCATTTAACAGTGGAGGCGCTGACTTGCTTAAGGTCAAGCGGCTAGAAATTCCCAGAACTGAAAGCACACAAGCCCCCCAATTCCCCCACCTGCATCCTTCCCTACGGTGGAGGCTCTCAGGCTTTAATAAGTTTTGCATCAATTGCAGGGCTGGCTTTTGAAGCTCCAGCCCCACCCCCAGAGCTCTGATTCAGGAAGTCCAGATTGGGGGTCCAGGAATAGGCATTTCTAACAAGCTCCCCACGGGGTTTTGATGCAATGGTCGCATGGACCAAATTTTGAGGAATGCTGCTCTCTAGAATACTGGATATGAAGTGCATTTAATTGCAAAAATAAGAGCAAAGATATTGATTTTGTTTATTTTATAGTAAAAGTAATAAATGGGATGCAGGTGAGCACACGTGTGCATGTGTACCCGGAGAGGGGACAGGCAGCCTCCGGGGGTCTCAAGAGTACTGACAAAAGTGTTGCCTTGAGCACCATAGGATTTGAGTTTTCCAACCCAATTTTGCCACATAGAGCTTTCTGATCCTCGGCTTTCTCCTGGTCTCTTAAGCCTTTATTCTGTCATCATTTACTATTTGTCAATAAAGCAGAACTAAAATTAATTATATGCTTTTTAGAATGGTATTGGCATTAGACACTTACGTACGGGACACACTTAATTCAGTTACGAAGATCCACTAAGCTCTACTCAATAAATGCTTCTGGTTGTTGCTGTTTTCAGGAAGTGTGTGAATCGAGTCAGTTCAGCTTAAGTCTATGCGACACCAAGCACATGGCGTTTCCCCTTTGGCAGAGCAAAGAGCACCCATAATCCAACAGCAGCTCGACGAGATGAAGCACCATCCCCCCACCACGCATTCCCCCTGCCCACTGAACCAGAATAAGCAGCATCGCCAAAGCATCTGAAATATTTTTAAGTTTATAAACATGCCTAAAGCAAAAGCACGTCTTTCCGGGTCTGATGAGAGCGCGCCAGCTGCCCCTTTCTCCCTCTTTCTTTTTATCTGATTGGGCTGCAAGCGAGGCTTTCATGAATGAACTGGAAGAGAGATGTCAAAACGCGGTCTGATGGTCGCAATCAGAGTTTTCCTCTGTAATGGTGTGATTATGTCTGCCTTGCAAACCCCACCCACGTCAAGGCGGTCAGCTCCATCAGAGGAAGAGTGGGAGCTTCTCCAAGTCCCATCACAAACCACGCGGAGGTCAGGCAGGGGCGCAGGGATGCAGGGATGCACGAGGTCTGGTTCCTGACTCAGGACAGCACGGGGCAGGGCGGCCAGACAGGCAGCCATGTTCATTCCATCAACACCTATCCACTGAGCTATCACCCTGTACGAGGCACACGCAACGCGCAGCACGTAGTAGCGATGGTGCAGACGTGAACCCTGTCCTCAAGATGCCCAGAGCCTGGTTCGGTGTCCAAATCGCTAGGAGGGGACATTCCACAGGATAGCCAGCCAGTGCAACTCACCACTGCCAAAGTTATGAATGACAAGAAAGGGCTGAGAAAATGTCAGAGACATAAGGAGGCCAGAGAGCCATGAGGACTTAATGCAATATGGTGACCTGGATTGGATCCCGGAACAGAACAAGGACATTCGTGGAAAAACCGGTGAAATCCAAGCCTGGAATTTAGTGAACAGTAAGGTCAATGTCAGTTTCTTAGTTGTGACAAATGCGCTGCAGTGGGTGTTTTAACTTGCAGGAACTAATGGAGAAGAAAAATGTTAACAGTGTGGGGGGCAGTAGCGTGGTGTATAAGGGAAGCCTCTTACTATCTTTAAGACTTTTCTGAAAATCTAAAACTATATCAAAATAAAAAGTATGTTTTTTAAAACACTGGGGAAATTCTGATACAAATGCGTACCTCTTGGTTCTCATCCCAAAAATTCTGCAGTAAGTCTTTCTTAGATTGGAAGCAACAAAACCTGACTCTGGTAGCTGTCCTTTCTGAGGCTGGGATGTCCAGCTGTGCTTCTATTAGATGAGATAACAGAGGTTGTCCTGACATGAGATATTATAAATTCTTTCCATATTTTCCTTTTAAAATGGAATTTAGCCAAAAAGCAGTGGGTATTTTAGGAACAAATGGATGAAACTTCAGGGAATTTTTTCTGTCCTTTTGTTGCCTGATATTCAGAATGCCAGAGAGAGAATAACACGTGTCACTTTCTTGTCCCTCGATGAGACATGGCAAAGCATCTTCCATGATTACCGGGCCAGGACTGAATGCAAACTGGGGAGGAGAAACGTCCCACGGGGAAATTAGGGTGCTGTTTCTGGAAACATTGGGAATAAATGCTGGGCAGCGCAAAGAACAGGTAACCACACCTGCAGGGAGGCTGAGGAATATGCATTTTAACAGGAACCCTCCCCTGCCCCTGAGGGATTCTTTGGCAAAGGACTGAAGGCTCTCACCCGAGAACTGCTGGTCTAGTGGGGCAGAGAGACCCCAGACCTGATACAAAGCACATGCTATTTGTCGTCTAAGGAAAGCAGAAAATGTAATAGGAGCCTAGAGGGAGACAGAGAAAGACTGATCTTGACCACAGAGATGAGAGCAGGCACTATGGGAAAAGTGGCAGTGCGTAGGGTCCTGAAATATGGCTGAGATCTCAGAAGGCGGGGGGACTCACGGTGTGAGGGGTTCCTTATTCATATTTTCCCTTCGAAATAAAACCATCAGAGCAAAGGAGAAAAGGAGCAGTTGTGGTCCAGGGTGGCTAGACCCTGGGGAGCGTGGGGGGACGCAGCCAGAGATGGGGTGGAGAACAGCCCATTCCAGGGGGAGGAGAGCTCCTAAATGTCCTGCAAGGTGCTGCCCTGCTCCTGGGACCTCCTGCCCACAGAGCAATTCACATGGGCCTCCCTACACCCAGATCCTTCTGGTTCTTGCTTGTGCCTAGGTAGACTACCAACTCCCTGAGAATCTGAGAGGAAGAAACTGAATGCAGGAAGACAAAGAAGGAGGATGGTGGGATATGACTTAGGACCTGAACTATAGTCAGTTGCCCTGGGAACTAAAGGATGGCGGGAGATTTGGCAGAATAAAGATGGCAAGAATTGGATGGATGTGAGAAATTACGGAGATACCATTTCTGACTTCCACTCGGGGGATCAGAGGTGAATGGGTGTGCTTTGCTATGGAGACGCACACAGGCGTGGGGTCCGGGAGCCCCGTTGAACAAGGAGGGGCCGCTCACCTCCATGCTTTGGGCAATGTCATCAGGGTGGAATGCCAGAAGAGCTGTCCAGATGAACCCAAAGAGACAAGGTCCTTTTGCTGAGACAATGGTGCTGAGTTTCAAGTCTGAAGAGTAAAGGAGATGCAGAGCTCAAGGGCTGATCAGCGAGGTCTATCGTCAGGACGATCAGGCTGTGCTGTCGGAATAAGGTTGAGGAAAGAGGGCAAGAAACGAAATGTGAGTAGTAAGCGAGCCTGTAGCTCCATGTGATGTGCCTGACCTTCCTGATGGGTGTGCCAACACATTTTACAGATAGGAAAACTGAGGCCCAGATAGAGACCCTGGTCCAGGGTCAAGAGATATTTATCAAGTGCCTCTGTTAGGAACTGAAGATACGAAACCCCTGCTCCTGAAGGGCATAGATTCAAGTACGGAATCAGACACTAAATAAACGAATATATAATATATGCCAGGCTATTTCTAGAAAAACAATGGAATAAATGCTGGGCAGCAGCAGGGTAAGGAGATGGGTAGGCAGGCAGAGAGATTTGCTGTCACCCTGAACTTCTTCCTTTTGATTCAGGATATCGAACTTTGTAAAATAATAAGAGAAGGATAATTAGATTACTTAGAAGACAAATTGTGAATTAACCAAGTAGAGTTTGGACCACGAGGGGATCATTTTATGATGAGTGAGAAGCGTCGAGAGCAGCCTGGGATGGTCGACTAGAATCAGAAAGGCCCAGGGTTGAATCTCATCAGCTCTACTGTGTGACCCTGTGCAAGTTACTTAACCTCTTTGATTCCCTTTGAATCTTATCTGTAGAGTAGATGCAGGGATACTTCTTCAAACGTTTGTGTTGAGGATTCGGAATAACGTACGTAAAGTGTTAGTAACCATATTCTTGTAGGGCACACAAATCGTCAAAGAAAGTAGAAACTTGTTTCCTCTCCTGGGAAGTGAGTCTGAAAACCCAGCCAGTACTGTCTACTCTCTTTCTCTTGACAATTTAAATTGAATTAAATGGATGGAGATGATTTAATGTAAACAGTGTAACTCAGAAGCTGTGTATTACTTCCTGCTATCTCATCCCATAAAAGGCCCTGGTTTCTGTAGTTGCTAAGATCTGACTGTCCCATTTTTCCTTCAATCCAATGAGCCAGTCCACATGGTTCTAGTAAATTCCCTTTTTGCTCATTACCCAGAGAAGTTGCTTCTAAAAAACACTTTAACTGATTCAGTTAATATTACTAACGTTATTAGGAGTGTTTGTATCCCTAATATGGAATATTTTAATCACCACATAGCATTATTACACTGAATATTAGTGTTATCATCTTTCTCAAAAGTAAAAATGTTGGGCTTCCCTGGTGGCGCAGTGGTTGAGAGTCCACCTGCAGATGCAGGGGACACGGGTTCGTGCCCCGGTCCGGGAAGATCCCACATGCCGCGGAGCGGCTGGGCCCGTGAGCCATGGCCACTGAGCCTGTGCGTCCAGAGCCTGTGCTCCACAACGGGAGAGGCCACAACAGTGAGAGGCCCGTGTACCGCAAAAAAGAAAAAAAAAAAGTAAAAATCTTAACTGGGTCTTAGGTTCAGGGATGAAGGAAAGACATTGGGACTCTACACATATTAATAGATACTAGATTGCTCCTCTCCCACCCTCCCCCGTCCCCCATCCTTGATAGTTGAGGAAATGCCATATGCTTTGTCTAAAATGCAAAGGACATTTTATCAAGATCTTGGCCTTGAGAGGAAAGGCTGAAGCTTCAACAGCTTTCCTGCACACCGCAGTGGATACTGAAAACAACCCTGGATTTGAGTGCCCATCTCAGAAGTGTGGAGCTCAGAGGGGCAGAAGTGGGAACTCAAACCCCAGAGACGCAAGGGTGCTAAGACTGGAAGGGCCCTTGTAGATCCATCAAATATCCAGTGTTTCTTAGACAGGAGTAGACATGTGTGTCCATCCCACTCCAAAATCTGATTATATTTTATCCAACTGCTGTGCCAATGTGACTCGGAAACTGTTATGTTAGATGAGAATCAACACAAACTTCCATGGATGTTTGTGGTCTCTTGCTAATCCTTAAGAAATTTCTCTCTTTAGCTCAGCTGGCTCGAGCTCTGCCTCCAGCTGTTCAGAGTGGATGCCAACCCATTTTACAAATGGAAAGACTGAGGCCCAAATGGAGAGCCTGGTCCAGGGTCACACAGAGAACAAGGATCAGGGCCGATCTTAGAACCAGGCCTCCTACTTTTCCAGCCCAATTAGGAAGATTGGGAGTTAAAGGGAGAAGAAAACATTGTGGTGGCTTTTGCTTGCTTTTGTTTTAAATCAAGTGTGAGGGTTTTTTTCTGGGTATTCTCTTGTTTTTTTGATCTGCAATTCGGAGGACGTAGACTCATCCTGTGAGCTGTGCTTTTCTCCACCTTGTGGTTCTCCATTCCCACCCCTGCCCATGGCTGAGGAAGGGCACACAGGGCTGGTCTAACAATGCAAACTAAACCTACTATTTATTTGTGAACGCCTGCTGGGTTGCCAGGCAAAGTTGGAGCTTCTTGAACGGGCTTTGGTAGAAGAAATCTGAATCATCAAAAATAATTCTAAATAAGATCTGTATCTGTTGGAGGCCTGAGATGATAGCTCCTTATATGTCCTACAAAGGTGCCTTTCACACAGCTTCCTCCCACCTGAATCCCCAACCAGTTAAAATCCTAGCCATTCTTTTTCTTTTCATTATTAAATATTGACGATAACGCTTGGAGGCATGTGCGTGTGTTTTCTTTAAATAATTTTCTTTAAATAATATTTAAGAGAAATAATATTCCTTTTAAGTAATTTTGATCATATGTATATTTAAACATTTTCTCCCAAATTTTCTGTTTACCATTTCCTGAGAAATTTATGTTATTATGAACCCTTCACAGATGTCATTTAGGAAAGCTGCATAACTTTGATCCAGTAAGAGTTCCATAATCATCCCCTGGTTGTGCGTAATTGAGATCATTTTTGCTTTTTTTTGGCTGATAATTTAATTAATAAATATGAGCATCTTTTTTTTCCTAGCCCTTCAAATAGATCACAAAAATGGAATAGCTGACATGCCAGACTCCCTGTAGGGTGTGAATGTGGCCATTTTAGCTTCTTCTTCCCAGCCGTGGAGAATTTCATTGAAGGAAAAACAATGACTCGCCAATTGATCGATAAAGTCTAACTGTTCACTGATCTTCTGTTTACTCCCGAAGTTGACCTTTTGTCCATGTTCTCCAACCAGTTACATTCCTTCTTTGGTAAACACTTTTGTATTCCACTGTCCTTCTATTTTCCAAGGCCCTTCGTACATCCTACTTCTCCCATTAGGGACTTTCGACGTCTCTGCAGCACACAGGAATCGTCCTCCTGTCCTACAGTTCTGAGTGCCAAGAGCACAATCAAATCGCAGTAATTACACGTGACTGTAAAGAAAGCACTTGGGTAGAAGTATGATCTCTCCAAAGGGAGAATGAGCACAGCTTTGCTGCTTGGACACAGTGCATACTTGGTCAATGTTGAAGGGAGGGAGTAGGAGGGGCAAAGAGGTAAGGCAGGCCGACATCTTTCTGTCATCACCTGGCCTCCAGGAGGTTGGGGATCACAGCAGAGGAGAGATACCAGGAGATCTGGGTCTGCAATCTGAAAGTACCTGCACTCCACTTTCACCAAACTCACAGGCTATCATGGCATCAACACTGCTTCCCTACGAACTACAGATGGGACCTGGCCGACTTCGAACACACTGAAGGCTTTGCAGAGACAGGGCTAAGTCATTAATGAAAACCTACAAGGTACTCTTCAGATGAGCCAACTTTTAAACAATGCCGGATTTCCAACATAAAGTCCAATCCCATGGCAAACCACAGTTAAGAAAATATCGCACTTGAAAACAAAAAGCCTATAAACAAACTCTTCTAGCTGATCATTGTTTCTAGCGACCCTTTTCATTGTCAGTTGTGTAAGAAGTTTAATTCCATCTTTTTTACAGTATCTCACCTATAAGGAAAGGGTAGTCATGCTTCCGAATTATGTGAATTATGCTGAGCTATTGCCAGATCTAGATGTGGGAAGAGGAATCACTCCAGCCTATTTTTTTTTTAATTAACCTCTTGTCCCCTAGGCTTATCCCATCCCAGAAAATGAAAGCCATACATTTTAGAATCTGTATGCCAAATTCTATGTGTAATTCGGTGGAAAATCCCTAGCAATAAAGGGGGAAGCTATAAAATGACCAGCAGTTCCCTGGGTCCCTGGAAACCTTAGATGACATTTTGCAAACTTCCCAACTTTTTCTTTAAACCCCACTTGAATCTCAAACCTCAGAGTGTATCTCACTGCTGCCTGAAACTACACCACAGATCCAGCGTTGCTGATTTTCACAGGACCAGGGGCGAAGGCCAGGATGAGCATCTGTTTGCTTTCTGAACAGTTAGGTATAGTAAGGAATCTGAAACTTATGTGTTTAGTTATTAAGGAATCTGTAACTTAGGAATATTAAGGAACCTGAACCTCCACTCCAAAGACCAATGGATCGAGAAGTGTGAGAAAGTGAGTGTGTGTGTGTGTGTGTGTGTGTGTGTGTGTGTTGGAGGAGAGGGAAATTGAGGACAGCAGCTCTGACTTAGTTGGTCTAATGCCAAACACAGCAAGAGAGACAATCATGAGTCCATCATCTACTTTAATGCTATGACATAATTTGCTATTATGTGCCCAGTCCTATGCGAGGTATTGTTTTGTTTTTTTAAGATGCAGATATGTGATTTGTCCTTATATAAGGTAAGTATGTTGGAGCATATATGTGGGATGTGTGTGTAGAGGTTAACATTCATTAAACACTACTCGGTGTCCTAAAATTACGCACTATTAACATTTCTTCTTTAGAACCTTATGAATTACGTGTTACCCTCCTCTGTGAAATGGAAATAATGATAGCCACATCTAAAAGTTAAACAACTTTCCTAAGTAGTGGGAAAGCTAGGATGTGAACACAGCTTTTCCCACTGCATCAGGATCCATGAGGCCACACCCGCCATCCAATATGAATAATGACCCCTGTCGTGTGTAGACTGCTTAAGGGTTTATGACATGCTTTCCTACACGTTGTCTCCTACAGTCTTCTCAGCAAAATTGTGACCTTATCACCCTATTTTAGAGAGGAAGAGATGGAGGCTTGGAGACATGATACTTTATTTAGGAAGATAACTATGGGTAACACAGAAACACACTGAGCAAAACAGGAATCCCTAAGTATGGAAATTGAATCAAGTCATTCTTCTGCTTAACACCTGTGGTCCTCAGGATGCCAACTCAGCATCTCAAGGTACAGCCAAGGCTCTGATGACCCAGCCTCAGTGCCTCCTCCTACATCCTCTCAGCCTCCAACCTCCACATTCCGGCCACAACGAACTCTCTTCAGCTCCTCTCTACCACCATAGTGTCTCTGAGCACTGGGCCCCCCTACATATTCTTTTCTCTCTCTGGAACTTTCCAATTCCTACCACACCTCTTCCCATTTCCATCTGGTTAACCTCCACACCCTTCTGCTCTCTCAATTTACACGTCACTTCCTCGGGGATGCCTTCCCTGAATCCCACAGGTGTGTCCTAGACGCCCCTCCCGTGTGCTTCCCCAGCCCAATTCCTCCCCAACACAGCACTTTGTGTGCAATATCGTGATGGACTATTTATTTCGCCATATCCCAATCATAACTCCATAATCTTCAGGAAGGTGGGGTCTGCAACACCCCAAGAGCCCTACAGGGCTGATCCACTATGAATGTATCCCAATGCTTTGACCACTCTTAGAGTTTCTACCCCTTTCTCAGGCAGCGAGATGTAAAGAAGGCCTGAGGAAGTTAAGGGGGAATCTTTGGGTGAGGTCAGGCTAGACTCTGATCTTAAATGGTGGGCTGAACTTGCAGAGGGAAGGGAAGAGGAAAGGACATCCTCCATGTGGGAAACAGCATCCGGTCTATTGAGCGTGACATTTCCATGGAACAGGGACGAGCTTGGTCAGGCTCAGGAGGAAGCTCAGGTCTTCCTTGTGTTACAGCCCATGCTCTTTCCATAGAGAGTCCCGCATAATAACGTATGTTAATCTTGTATCCTGCGACCTTGCTGAATTTGTTTATCAGTTCTAGTAGTTTCTGTGTGGAGTCTTTAGGATTTCCTGTATATAATAATGCCAACTTTACCTCTTCCCTTCCGATTCGGATACCTTTTCTTTCTTTCTTTTAAAACATCTTTATTGGAGTATAATTGCTTTACAATGGTGTGCTAGTTTCTGCTTTATTACAAAGTGAATCAGTTATACATATGCTTATGTCCCCATATCTCCTCCCTCTTGCATCTCCCTCCCTCCCACCCTCCCTATCGCACCCCTCTAGGTGGTCACAGAGCACCGAGCTGATCTCCCTGTGCTATGCGGCTGCTTCCCACTAGCTATCTACCTTACGTTTGTTAGTGTGTATATGTCCATGACTCTCTCTCGCCCTGTCACAGCTCACCCTTCCCCCTCCCTTTATCCTCAAGTCCGTTCTCTACATCTGCCTCTTCATTCCTGTCTTGCCCCTAGGTTCTTCAGAACATTTTTTTGTTGATTCCATATATATGTGTCAGCATACGGTATTCGTTTCTCTCTAACTTACTTCACTCTGTATCAGTCTCTAGGTCCATCCACCTCGCTACAAATAACTCAATTTCGTTTCTTTTTATGCCTGGGTAACATTCCATCGTATATATGTGCCACATCTTCTTTATCCATTCATCTGTCGATGAACACTTAGGTTGATTCCATGTCCTGGCTGTTGTAAATAGAGCTGCAATGAACATTGTGGCACATGACTCTTTCTGAATTATGTTTTTTTCAGGGTATATGCCCAGTAGTGAGATTGCTGGGTCATATGGTAATTCTATTTTTAGTTTTTTAAGGAACCTCCATACTGTTCTCCATAGTGGCTGTATCAATTTACATTCCCACAACAGTGCAAGAGGGTTCCCTTTTCTCCACACCCTCTCCAGCATTTATTGTTTCTAGATTTTCTCATGATGCCCATTCTAACTGGTGTGAGGTGATACCTCATTGTAATTTTGATTTGCATTTCTCTAATGAATAGTGATTTTAAGCATCCTTCCATGTGTTTGTTTGCAATCTGTATATCTTCTTTGGAGAAATGTCTATTTATGTCTTCTGCCCATTTCTGGATTGGGTTGTTTGCTTTTTTGATATTGAGCTGCATGAGCTGCTTGTATATTTTGGATATTAATCCTTTGTCTGTTGCTTCATTTGCAAATATTTTCTCCCATTCTGAGGGTTGTCTTTTCTTCTTGTTCATGGTTTCCTTTGCTGTGCAAAAGCTTTGAAGTTTCATTAGGTCCCATTTGTTTATTTTTGTTTTTATTTCCATTTCTCTAGGAGGTGGGTCAAAAAGGATCTTGCTGTGATGTATGTCATAGAGCGTTCTGCCTATGTTTTCACGAAGAGTTTTACAGTGCATGGCCTTACATTTAGGTCTTTAATCCATTTTGAGCTTATTTCTGTATACAGTGTTAGGGAGTGTTCTCATTTCATTCTTTTACATGTAGCTGTCCAGTTTTCCCAGCACCACGTATCGAAGAGGCTGTCCTTTCTCCATTGTATATTCTTGCCTCCTTTATCAAAGATAAGGTGACCATATGTGCGTTGGTTTATCTCTGGGCTTTCTATCCTGTTCCATTGATCTATCTTTCTGTTTTTGCACTAGTACCATACTGTCTTGATTACTGTAGCTTTGTAGTATTGTCTGAAGTCAGGGAACCTGATTCCTCCAGCTCCGTTTTTCATTCTCAAGATTGCTTTTGCTATTCGGGGTCTTTTGTGTTTCCATACAAATTGTGCATTTTTTTGTTCTAGTTCTGTGAAAAATGCCATTGGTAGTTTTATAGGGATTGCATTGAATCCGTAGATTGCTCTGGGTAGTACAGTCATTTTCACAATGTTGATTCTTCCAATCCAAGAACATGGTATATCTCTCCATCTGTTTATATATGTTTGTATCATCTTTTATTTCTTTCATCAGTGTCTTACAGTTTTCTGCATACAGGTCTTTTGTGTCCTTAGGTAGGTTTATTCCTAGGTATTTTATTCTTTTTGTTGCAATGGTAAATGGGAGTGTTTCCTTAATTTCTCTTTCAGATTTTTCATCATCAGTGTATAGGAATGCAAGAGATTTCTGTGCATTAAAGTAGTAGTATCCTGCTACTTTACCAAATTCATTGATTAGCTCTAGTAGTTTTCTGGTAGCATCTTTAGGATTCTCTATGTATAGTACCATGTCATCTGCAAACAGTGACAGTTTTACTTCTTTTCCGATTTGGATTCCTTTTATTTCTTTTTCTTCTCTGATTACTGTGGCTAAAAATTCCAAAACTATGTTGAATAATGGTGGTGAGAGTGGGCAACCTTGTCTTGCTCTGATCTTAGTGGAAATGGTTTCAGTTTTTCACCATTGAGAATGATGTCAGCTGTGGGTTTGCCATATATGGCCGTTATTGTGTTGAGGTAAGTTCCCTCTATGCCCACTTTCTGGAGGGTTTTTATCATAAATGAGTGTTGAATTTTCTTGAAAGCTTTTTCTGCATCTGTTGAGATGATCATATGGTTTTTCTCCTTCAATTTGTTAATATGGTTTATCACATTGATTTATATATATATATATATATATATATATATATATATATATATAGAAGAATCCTTGCATTCCTGGGATAAACCCCACTTGATCATGGTGTATGATCCTTTTAATGTGCTGTTGGATTGTGTTGGCTAGTATTTTGTTGAGGATTTTTGCATCTATGTTCATCAGTGATATTGGCCTGTAGTTTTCCTTTTTTGGTGACATCTTTGTCTGTTTTGGGGTACCTTTTATTTCTTATTCTTGTCTTATTGCTGTGGCTAGGACTTCCAATACTGTGTTGAATAAAAGAGGTGATAGTGGGCATCCTTGTTTTGTTTCAGATTTTAGCGGGAAGGCTTTCAGCTTTTCAAGTCCCACATAATATGAACACTGGGTCCCTCAAGTGGAAAGAATGGAGCAGGATACTTAACATTCCACTTCTGAGAAATCAAGGGCACATCATCATCACAGCACAGATGCAATGGAAGGATCATGAGCAGGACTCTCTGGGTATGATGAAATCTGCGCTTTTGGAGTACTCCTCTGAATCCATGGTGAAGGAAACAAAAGGAGGGGAAGTGGGTGGCAACCTGGGAAAACATAATAAGCTATCTTGCAGTGGTCCAGGAAAGAGAATGAAAGGGAAGAGATGGTTAAAGAGGTATTTAGAAAGTGTTGGAGAGGAGGGGTAGGAAGAGCAAGGCTGATCAGTAATTCAGATTGTTCTTCTCTGAACAAACAGCCCTGGGAAGACGTATGCTGGTAAATCTTTAATAACTGGCTCTTGATGAAGGAGCTCTGGCTTGTAGGGCCGTGGTGTAAATACTCCCACTGTGTCCACTTCCCATGGTGTAAACACTCCCAGCACGGCTGATTCCAAGCTCTCAGCATAACTTCTCTGAACTCAGAGCTGGAGGAGTCGAGTACAGTCAGCTCTCGCGAGTCCGCAGGAGCCACTGCCAGTACATCACTGGCCCTGAGACACAGAGGGTCCAAGATGAGAGCAAAGTAAAAATGCCCCAGTGCCCAGGGGAGCCCTGCTCTACTTGGATGCTCAGCAGTTATTATAGGTCCACAGTAAGTGACTGAGGATGCTAGTCTGGAGAATGAATCATAAACATAGCAGCTTCCACTTAACAAGTGACGTTTGAGAGCAGGCACCATGCTGAGCAGTACTAACACACAATCTCATTTCATCCTCAAAACCACTCTGGGGAGTAGGTGGTCATTTTCCACAGATGAGAAAACGGAGGCATAGAGAGGTTAACTTATTTGTTCAAAGTCACAAAGCAAGTAGGTCAAAGGAGAAGAGATTTAAACATATGTTTGTCTAACACCAGAACCCAGGTTCTACTTCTCCTCAATGTCTCTTCCTACCAGATCAGAGTGGGAAGAGCTGTAAGAGACTCACCTTAATGAGGGAAGTGGGGGGAAGAAATTAAAGACTGATGCCCACAGTATAAACCTAACCCACATACACCGTGCACGCTGAAAGCCCATAACTCCCGCCAAACAGCAACACTACAGACCCCACCTCCAGCCCCACACCAGATTCCTGATGTGATTTTCTTACAACCTTCTCCCTAGATTCCTGAAAGGGAAGAAAATGATAAAGCAATAGGAAAATGGGTTATATCTATTTCACAATAAATTAACAGCATTCCTCTGTATCTGTACACTGGACACATATCTGAAACAGAAATACAACCCTTGGCCCCAATTTCCCACTTCTCAGTCCTGTATGACTTATCGCCCAGTCACTTAATATCAACCAAACTGAATGTTCCTGATCATAGCAGCCCGAGGGGAGAATAAAGTTTCACATTTAATATGAGTCGTACCACCATTCTCAACAAGCACACACACCATGATGAGATGACATTTAGATGGATGATGTATTTGCAGAGCCAACAAAACACGTCTTGCTCATACTCTTGTGTTTTTTAGTAAAGATGCAGAAATCAGTTAAGCTCACTGGTTGAGACCAACATTTTCAGCGTCACTCAGACTAGGATTTGAGATGTCATTTTAGAGGGAAAAGCTTGCTGTTGGGAAATACATAGGAAGCCAGAAGGAGGGGCAAACAGTTCAAGATAATGGGGATTCATCATCACAATGCAGAGTCCGCCTTGGGTGGGGTGGTAGCCAGACTCCTAGATGGCCCCCAAGACCCTCACTTCCTAGCTGGTGTTCATGCCTTTGTGTAGTTCCCTCTGATCATGAACAGGGCAGAAATGACGGTATGTGCCTTCCGAGGTGAGGTTATAAAAAACACAGCAGCTTCTCCCTTGACCTCTCTTAGATCACTCCTTCTGGAGGAAGCAATGACCCCTCCATGGAAACACAGCATCCCAGTGGAGAGGTCCACACATGGCGAGGAAATGAAACCTCTGGGTAACAGCCAGCACTGACCTGCCAGGGATGAGTGTACAATCTTGGAAACAGACCTCCAGTCCCAGTCACCCCTTTGGATGACGACAGCCCCAGCAGATGTCTTGAATGCAACTTCACAAGAGATTCTGAGCTGCTCCCAAATTCCTGACTCACAAAAACTGTGGGAGATGATACAGGTCTATTGTTGTTTTAATCTGCTAAATTTGAGAGTAACTTGTTACCTAGAATACAAAATCAATACAGATGGTGACGGAGGCTGGGTTCCCTGTAAGCAGACCCTTAGGCTGGGATTTGAGTGCACATCATTTATTGAGGGAGTTCACTTCAGGAGAAACCTGTAAGGAGGGGGTAAGACAGGAAAGGAAGGAGAAAGGGCTGAACAAGGAGTGGTCTTGGGTATGTTTCAGCCTCTGCTTGGTCCAGGGAGGCTCCGGAGGATAAATGGCACCACTGGGTTGTCTTCCTTGAAACAAGGGGATCAGGCTGTGGTCCCCATACCTCCACCAGCCAATGGCTGTGGGCTCTCTCTGTTGGGGCATAACTTCCTGACTAAGGCAGCTCTTACCAGTGGGAAGAAATTCTCCATTCATTGAAAAGCGGTAGATGAGAGCCAACTCTCCCCAAGCTGGGAGAAGGGTCCCCCTGTTTGATAAAAGGCCTCTGGGTTGGGCTCCACAGCCCTGCTGCCAATGGGAAACCTTGAGTGACTTCTCTCTCCTATGGGGCTCCCCCTTTTACTTCCCAACAGGCTGGCCCTGCAGGATTTCACCTCTCAAGCCGCTGTCCCTCTTCAGTGCTTATTCTTATCTAGTAGGTTCTTTTACCCACTTGGAAGCAGAGATGGGTTAAGATTCCTGTGGGTTCCAGGGGGAATGAGTATATGTTTATGTCCCGGAAAGAGAAGGTAAAAGAGTGGAAAGAAGAGGCATTATGATTCTGTGCAGAGCCTTCACGCAGGTTAACAATTCTAAGTCCAAGCATCCCTGATACCCTACAAGCTGAGAAACTGCCATCCTCAGAATGGCCCCAAGGCTTTATGCTTCCCCTCCACCCCGCCCCAGTGAGACCACCATGTCGAAAGCTGTGACAATACTTCCCGACTCCCTTCTCTGCTCCGGTGTTTTTCCTTAGCACTTAAAAACATCAAATACATGAAACAGTTGAACGATTCATCTTGTGTATTGTTTGTCTCCCCCACTGAGCTCCACAGAGGTGGGATTTTTTTGTCTTTTTTGTTCCCTGTTCTATTCCTAGCACTTGAAACAGGTTGGCACACAATATATGCTCTCTCAATATTTATTGAATTAACACATAAGCAAATGGTTGCTTCACATTTGCATGCAAACACAGATTCTGCTGTTTACTGGCAGCGTGAGTCCCCCAACCCGAGAGCTCTCTGGCTAGAATCTGGCATGCCTTCAGGGGCCTCAGGGAACTCAAATGGTAAAGGGTTACCTTTCTCTTTATTTTCTCTACTTGTCCCTTTTCAGAAGCAACAGCTTATCTCTTCCTGAGAAAGGAAAAGTATCTCTGTTCAAAATATGATTTCAAAAACAAACTTGTGGTTGGCTGGGGGGGGGAAGGGATGGACTGGAAGTTTGGGGTTAGTAGATGCAAACTATTACATTTAGAATGGATAAGCTACAAGGTCCTATGGTATAGCACAGGGAACTATATCCTATTTCCTGGGATAAACCATAATGGAAAAGAATATTAAAAAAGAATGTAGAAGAAATCAAAGAGGAAATTAAAAAATACCTAGAAACAAATGACAATGGAGACACGATGACCCAAAACCTATGGGATGCAGCAAAAGCAGTTCTAAGAGGGAAGTTTATAGCAATACAATCCTACCTTAAGAAATAGGAAACATCTCAAATAAACCAACCTAAACTTGCACCTAAAGCAATTAGAGAAAGAAGAACAAAAAAAACCCCAAAGTTACCAGAAGGATAGAAATCATAAAAATCAGGTCAGAAATAAATGAAATAGAAATGAAGAAAACGATAGCAAAGATCAATAAAACTAAAAGCTGGTGCTTTGAGAAGATAAACAAAATTGATAAACCATTAGCCAGACTCATCAAGAAAAAAAGGGAGAAGACTCAAATCAGTAGAATTAGAAATGAAAAAGGAGAAGTAACAACTGACACTGCAGAAATACAAAAGATCATGAGAGATTACTACAAGCAACTCTATGCCAATAAAATGGACAACCTGGAAGAAATGGACAAATTCTTAGAAATGCACAACCTGCCAAGACTGAATCAGGAAGAAATAGAAAATATGAACAGACCAATCACAAGCACTGAAATTGAAACTGTGAATAAAAATCTTCCAACAAACAAAAGTCCAGGACCAGATGGCTTCACAGGCGAATTCTATCAAGCATTTAGAAAAGAGCTAACACCTATCCTTCTCAAACTCTTCCAAAATATAGCAGAGGGAGGAACACTCCCAAACTCATTCTATGAGGCCACCATCACCCTGATACCAAAACCAGACAAAGATGTCACAAAGAAAGAAAACTACAGGCCAATATCACTGATGAACATAGATGCAAAAATCCTCAACAAAATACTAGCAAACACAATCCAACAGCACATTAAAAAGATCATACACCATGATCAAGTGGGGTTTATTCCAGGAATGCAAGGATTCTTCAATATACACAAATCAATCAATGTGATAAACCATATTAACAAATTAAAGGAGAAAAACCATATGATCATCTCAATAGATGCAGAGAAAGCTTTTGACAAAATTCAACACCCATTTATGATAAAAACTCTGCAGAAAGTAGGCACAGAGGGAACTTTCCTCAACATAATAAAGGCCATATATGACAAACCCACAGCCAACATCATCCTCAATGGTGAAAAACTGAAACCATTTCCACTAAGATCAGGAACAGGACAAGGTTGCCCACTCTCACCACTCTTATTCAACATAGTTTTGGAAGTTTTAGCCACAGCAATCAGAGAAGAAAAGGAAATAAAAGGAATCCAAATCGGAAAAGAAGAAGTAAAGCTGTCACTGTTTGCAGATGACATGATACTATACATAGAGAATCCTAAAGATGCTACCAGAAAACTACTAGAGCTAATCAATGAATTTGGTAAAGTAGCAGGATACAAAATTAATGCACAGAAATCTCTGGCATTCTTATACACTAATGATGAAAAATCTGGAAGTGAAATCAAGAAAACACTCCCATTTACCATTGCAACAAAAAGAATAAAATACCTAGGAATAAACCTACCTAAGGAGACAAAAGACCTGTATGCAGAAAATTATAAGACAGTGATGAAAGAAATTAAAGATGATACAAATAGATGGAGAGATATACCATGTTCTTGGATTGGAAGAATCAACATTGTGAAAATGACTGTACTACCCAAAGCAATCTACAGATTCAGTGCAATCCCTATCAAACTACCACTGGCATTTTTCACAGAACTAGAACCAAAAAATGCACAATTTGTATGGAAACACAAAAGACCCCGAAGAGCCAAAGCGATATTGAGAACGAAAAACGGAGCTGGAGGAATCAGCCTCCCTGACTTCAGACTATACTACAAAGCTACAGTAATCAAGACAGTATGGTACTGGCACAAAAACAGAAATATAGATCAATGGAACAAGATAGAAAGCCCAGAGATAAACCCACGCACATATGGTCACCTTATCTTTGATAAAGGAGGCAGGAATGTACAGTGGAGAAAGGACAGCCTCTTCAATAAGTGGTGCTGGGAAAACTGGACAGCTACATGTAAAAGAATGAGATTAGATCACTCCCTAACACCATACACAAAAATAAGCTCAAAATGGATTAAAGACCTAAATATAAGGCCAGAAACTATCAAACTCCTAGTGGAAAACATAGGCAGAACACTCTATGACATAAATCACAGCAAGATCCTTTTTGACCCACCTCCTAGAGAAATGGAAATAAAAATAAACAAATGGGACCTAATGAAACTTAAAAGCTTTTGCACAGCAAAGGAAACCATAAACAGGACCAAAAGACAACCCTCAGAATGGGAGAAAATATTTGCAAATGAAGCAACTGACAAAGGATTAATATCCAAAATTTATAAGCAGCTCATGCAGCTCAATAACAAAACAACAAACCACCCAATCCAAAGATGGGCAGAAGACCTATATAGACATTTCTCCAAAGAAGATATACAGACTGCCAACAAACACATGAAAGAATGCTCAACATCATTAATCATTAGAGAAATGCAAATCAAAACTACAATGAGATATCATCTCACACCAGTCAGAATGGCCATCATCAAAAAATCTAGAAACAATAAATGCTGGAGAGGGTGTGGAAAAAAGGGAACCCTCTTGCAGTGCTGGTGGGAATAGAACTGCAAATAGAACTACCATATGACCCAGCAATCCCACTACTGGGCATATACCCTGAGAAAAACATAATTCAAAAAGAGTCATGTACCAAAATGTTCATTGCAGTTCTATTTACAATAGCCTGGAGATGGAAACAACCTAAGTGTCCATCATCGGATGAATGGATAAAGAAGATGTGGCACATATATACAATGGAATATTACTCAGCCATAAAAAGAAACGAAATTGAGCTATTTGTAATGAGGTGGATAGACCTAGAGTCTGTCATACAGAGTGAAGTAAGTCAGAAAGAGAAAGACAAATACCGTATGCTAACACATGTATATGGAATTTAAGAAAAAAAAATGTCATGAAGAACCTAGGGGTAAGACAGGAATAAAGACACAGACCTACTAGAGAATGGACTTGAGGATATGGGGAGGGGGAAGGGTAAGCTGTGACAAAGCGAGAGAGAGGCATGGACATATATACACTACCAAACGTAAGCTAGATAGCTAGTGGGAAGCAGCCGCATAGCACAGGGAGATGAGCTCGGTGTTTTGTGACCACCTGGAGGGGTGGGATAAGGAGGGTGGGAGGGAGGGAGACGCAAGACGGAAGAGATATGGGAACATATGTATATGTATAACTGATTTACTTTGTTATAAAGCAGAAACTAACACACAATTGTAAAGCAATTATACCCCAATAAAGCTGTAAAAAAAAAAAGAATGTAAATATGTGTATAACTGAGTCACACTGTTGTACAGCAGGAATTAGCACAACATTGTAAATCAACTATACTTTAATTTAAAAAAAAAAGATGATTTGCAATCAGGGAGCCTGCAAAAACAGCCGTGCTGAGTATTTCTGGGGGAACCCAGTGGAATGTGCAATGCCCGGCTGCCTCCAGGCTGTCCCCAGCGCTAATGAATTATGTCCATCTTTACCATCAACTGGGGTCACAAGTAAGAGTATTGTTCTTGGACAGGAACACGGGTCCTCGAGAAACTCACGCTTGGGGTGACCTCACTCGGAGGTCAGACTGTCTGTGTCTCTCCGGGGCAGACACAAGGAGAGTTTGAATTACAGCCTCAGGAAGCTCCCTCCTCTGTGCGCTTAGATTTGGACTTCCCCTAAGTCCCCACAGGAAAAGCGGGCAAAGTAAGGTGTCAGTGAAAGAACTCAGGTCCAGAAAATGTTACAGGAGTCAACATCCATCAGGGTTTAAATTAAAAAGCGTGCATGCATGAGTGTGTGTGTGTTGGAGGGTGGGGGGAGATGGCAGGAAACATGAGAAAAGAGACAGCAAAATTCCTTAAATAAGGCTTGAATCTCTAACTTAAAAGGTCTTTTGAGCCTGCCTACAGAGGAAGAGAATGGACCTCATCATTACCCGCTGTGCTTGTGACGCACTGCAACTGCCAGTCCCCTGAAAACACTGCTGACAAATCCTAATTTCCCAGATTCTGTTTTTAAAAAGGCAACGAATTTTCTATGTATGGTAATCCCATAATTTTGTAAACAGCTACCATACCAAATTCTTTTAAATTTGTAATAGTTTCTTATGTATGTTCTGGGTTTCCCCACAAAATCGTTTTTTGTGTGTGTGCAAATAATAATGATTTTATACCCACTTTAAAAAAAAATGCAATGAAAATAGTTTCCGTTTGTTGAGGACCCATTTTGTGTTAGGATCTGAGCTCTTTTACACCTTTCTCATCTTGACCGCAATGCTATGATATTTATGAGTAAAAGAAAGCCATCAAAGTTCAGAGAGCTCAGGTGACTCTCCAGAAAGGGCAAGATCAAGACTCAGGTTGAAGTCTGCCCAACTCCAGTGGCTGTAGTGTCTGCCTCTGTTCAGCTGAGGGATGGCAGGAAAGCTTAGCCATTCCTGCCGACTTGTTTATTTCCCTTTTCTTTATGTCCATTCCCTTCTGTCCCCTGCTTGCCTCTATACTTGAGGAAACTACATTGCCCATGTTCCATTGCCTTTGGACTCCTGGATGGGTTTGACCAATCAGAGGCACCGGCAGAAACTATTAGGTATAAACTAAGCTATAAGGATCTATTGTAAAACATAGGGAATAGAGCCAATATTTTACAATAACTGTAAGTGGAGTATAAGCTTTAAAAATTGTGAATCACTACATGCATCCCAATGTTCATTGCAGCCCTATTTACAATAGCCAAGACATAAAAGAAACCTAAACGTCCACTGACAGGTGAATGGATAAAGAAGGTGTGGTCCATATATACAATGGAATACTACTCAGCCATAAAAAAGACGCCATTTGCAGCAATATGGATGGACTTACAGATTATCATATTAAGTGAAGTAAGTCAAAGACAAATATCATATGATATCGCTTATATGTGGAATCTAAAAAAAGAGATGCAAATGAACTTATACACAAAACAGAAATAGACCCACAGACATTGAAAACAAACTTATAGTTACCAAAGGGGAAAGGTGGGGGAGGGATAAATTAGGAGTTTGGGATTAACATGTACACAGTACTATATATAAAACCGATAACAGACAAAGACATACCGTATAGCACAGGGACCTATACTCAACATTTTGTAATAACTTATAAGGGAAAAGGATCTGAAAAAGGATCCATATACATGCAACTGAATCACTGTGCTGTACACCTGAAACTAACCCAACGTTGTAAATCAACTATACCTCAATTTTAAGAAATCAGAAACATAAAAAAACTTGTGAATCACTATACTGTACACCTAAAACTTATATGATACTGTATAGCAACTACTCTTAAAAAAAAAAGCACAAGTAGTAAAGAGAGAAGCCTGGGTATGTCTCCCGAGCCCTCCTTGCACACCTCCACTCCCCCCTCCGTTTCTAGAAGACTCTCCACTGCAGCTCCAGCTGCTGACGGACACGCCCTGGCTTCTGCACGCTGACCACAGCACCTATTCCTGTTAGCCCTCCAGCCATAGGGGCGGTAGAGCTGTTGCTAATCCCTGGGTTATCTCACCTCCTGTTTAGTTTCTTAGTTCTTCTGTCACCCATGTAACCAATTCCCTGTTATTATAGCACCTCTGTTTGAAAAACCGTGGCTGGTTTCTATTTTCCCACCAGAACCCTAGCTAACACAGGTATCTTCTAGCCGGAAACAAACAAACATTATTCAGAGCATGTACAACCAACATTAAAACCATAGTTAGAATCAAAGGACAGAATAAAGGGGAGACTTGATGGTCATCAGCATGGTTTAAATCATCTGAATTTCGGGTTACACTGAGAACCAGGGTGGGATAATCACAAAGCTTTCATTAGAACTAAAGCCCTTCCCTCACATTTACTGACTGTGGGACTTCAGGCAATTTATTGTAGCCTCTCTGAATCTCATTTCCATCAGAACAAAAAAACCTGTGCTGCAGTGTTACTGCACGAGTCAGAAATTCTGCGTGGACAGTAGCAAAGCATAATTCCTGACATGCAGAAGGCAACCAATAAATGTTACTTATTTTTCTTTCATTCTCAGGAATCTGAAAGATTTCAAAAGGACTGAAAGTCAACATTTTTCAGGAGTGGCGAGAGAAATGCATCACTTTTAAATGCAGGGGAAAATGGGAAGAATGACGTTTAAAATGATCAGGTATGAACTAAAGAACGTTACCTGAAAGAATGCTAAAAACTTGCAAGATTTAGGGTGGGGTCGGGGCCCAAAGAAGACAAATATGACAAAAATGTTTCTGTTGAAGCCTCTGTTTTTGGTATCACTCAGTCAGGAAATGTTTATTTAGCTTCTCTTCAACCCCGGGGCTAGGGGAGAGATGTGAGAATAACATGGCCTCACGTTGGCTATTAAGACCGGGAGCGGCGATCAGGAAACCTGGGTGCTGGTCCCAGCTCACTTCCCCCCGCCCCCGGTGGACCTCAGTTTCCCCTTCTGCTAACAGATTATTGAATCAGTGGCCTGCACCTCAGGATCACCTTTTACAGCTCTTAAAACATGCGTTCTCCCAGGGCCTATAGTTATAGGCTGATCCAGTACCTGCCTGGGAGAAGCCCTCAGGAAATTATTCTTAAAAGCTCCAGATTCGGGCTTCCCTGGTGGCACAGTGGTTGAGAGTCCGCCTGCCGATGCAGGGGACACAGGTTCGTGCCCCGGTCCGGGAAGATCCCACATGCCGCGGAGCGGCTGGGCCCGTGAGCCATGGCCGCTGAGCCTGCGCGTCCAGAGCCTTGCTCCGCAACGGGAGAGGCCACAACGGTGAGAGGCCCGCGTACCGCAAAAAAAAAAAAAAAAAAAAAAAAAAGCTCCAGATTCTGACATGCGCTCCTACAGAACCTTCTGGCCTTTGGCTTTAAAGTT
This sequence comes from Delphinapterus leucas, assembly GCF_059928025.1. NCBI lineage: Eukaryota > Metazoa > Chordata > Mammalia > Artiodactyla > Monodontidae > Delphinapterus > Delphinapterus leucas. Next base: position 50,711,545 of record NC_143148.1, read on the forward strand.
CCCCTCCGGCTCTTTCTCAAACCTTGAATATACACCTATGGGAGAGGAACAGAGGAATGGGGGCCCAGTGAAGTCCCAAGAGACAGAGAAGTCTCCTAGAGAAGAAACGGCTTCAACTCTGAAGGGTGGTTAAGACAGGAATAGAAATAGGTGAGAAGAAGTCTCTCCAGAGAAGAAAAAAGGAGGTAGGAAATGTCAGCTTCTTGGTAGAAGCAAAAGAAGGGGGCAGAGGGAGGACAAAGTACCAAGGAGTGCACAAGAAGTCAGGCTGGGGAGTTGGACTAAACCTGGATCTAAAACCCAACTCCACAACTGCGAGACCTGGAGCAAGAATTTATTTTCTCTGAGCTCTATTTTCCTCATCTGTAAAAAGGGTACAATCATAGTACCTCTATCAGAGATTTGTTTTGAGGGTTCCCTAGAACAATATATCATATAGTAATTAATGCTCCCAATGAAAGAGACCTCGTACCAAGATCATTATCATGATTATTATTTCTATTATTTTCTACATATCCCTTTGCATAGCTCTCCAGCTCTTTAAACTCTATGCTTGAAGCCACCATGCGAAACTGCTGTGATCAAGCAGGAACAAACTGTGACCTGAGTTCTGGAAGAGAAGCCAGGAGGGATGCAGAGAGAAATGGAGAGAATTAGGAAGGGTGACGGGAAATCAGCAAGATTTAGAGCAGAGCTTCTCAACCTCAGCGTTACTGATATTTGGGGTGGGATCACTCTTTGTGGCCACGGGCGGTCCTGTGCGCTGTAGGACGTTTAGCAGCATCCCTGGCCTTGACCTGCTAGATGCCAACGGCACCTCCCAGTTGCAACAACCAAAACTGAATCCAGACGTGGCCAAATGTCCCTGGAGGGTCCAGCTCGCCCCAGTAGTAAAGAACTACCGGTTTATAGTAGTGAAAATGGAGATTTCTCGGGAGAAAGAGGCAGAAATAGAGAACTTGAGGATTTAAAGGGAACGTGATTTTAACAAGTGGGAGAGAGAAAGAGGGCAGTTTCGTGTTTTGTGTTTGCCTATTTCAAAGTCTTCGATGAGTCTGCACAAAGCCTTGCCCTTCCTAGGTTCCCCATCAATGCGAGTTGAGGAAAGGTACCAGTGATGTCTTTACATCATGTATTTCCCCACAGATGGAAAGAGTATCTCAGCGCCGATTATTAATCAAAAGTACAGATCTTGGCTGTCACCAGAGGGCTTTTCTCTTCCTTTGGTTACCATGGTTGTCTCGGAGATTCCAGAGTTTCCCACCCAGCCCACGCCTGACCTCTTATCTCCCCACGCCACTCAGATGGCCCAGGGAAATCCTGGAGAGGACCTGCCAAGAGCGGTGGCCAAGGTAACAGATCTGTCTCCTTATCTACCAGCCGGGCAACTTCCCCCAATTCTTTCCAAGAGGAAAACTAACCAGGCGGCAGGGCTCATCAGGGCAGAGGCCAGCAGGTGAAAAGTCCAGAGAGGCAGAGCGGCCTGGCTGCCTCCCCACAAACCCAGCGTATGCCCTCCAGGCCAGGCCCCCGCAGAGGCAGGGAAGGGCTGCTGGCTTTCCACCCCGGCAGCAGCCAAGCCCCCAGCCCCCTCCTCCCGGGACCTCCTCTCCCCTCACCTCCTTCATCGCTCAAGTGCCCTTGGTCGTTTCCCCCACTTCTACATTGTGGCCTTCAAAGCCAGGTGGGCAAAGTTGAGAGGGCTTCCCTGAGTTCAACATTCATTCAAATACTCCAGGGGGGGCACTTTAAACAGCCGATACAGTGAAGTACTGCCCTTCACTTCTAGAATGGTCCTCATCATCCGGGCTTCATCACTGACTACTTTGTTCTCCATCGGAGGCTTTTACCCGCATCGTTTCCTGTGTGGAAGATGTCGCCTATTTCCATCTTAAATGACCACTTGAAGACAAAAAATAGATTGTGTGCTTGACTTTTTTAAAAAAAATTCCCAACAACACACAACTCTGTCCGACACCTTGCTTGGGGAGGGCTTGGCATGAATTGTTAAATTAGTCAAAGAGATCTAAATGGGAAGAAATCCAGAAAGGAGGGGATATATGTACATGTATGGCTGATTCATTTTGCTGTACGGTAGAAACTAGCGCAACATTGTAAAGCAACTATACTCCAATAAACATTAATTGAATAAAAAAATAAGAATGAGATCTGACAAGTAACACTCTGCTTCTTAGCTCTGACTTGAGTTGAACATTCACTGGCTCACTTGTTCTCTCCCTGCACCGTCCTGTTCCTCATTTAATCACTCTGCATTATTTCCAGAAGACCTACTGTGTGCCAGGCACTGCACCAGGCACTAGGGCTATAATGGTGGAAGAAACAGACATTGTTCTCAAATCCGTGGATCCAAGCCTAGCAGAAGGGTATACATTTATAATGAAAGCTACTGTCTCTCTTTGGTATTCCAAAATCCAGACTTTTTACTAACTCAAATTGCCCCGGCAAGAAATGCAAATCATTGGGATTTATAGTGTCTAATAAGTCCTGAAACTTAACTCTCTGCCCCCAAGATAGGAAACTTAAAGGTCTATGTGAAATCACACTTCCCAATTCAGTCCACTCTCCCCCTTGGCCCATACAGAACCTCTGTCCTTTTTAATTTTCCTTCCTTTTATGCCTGATTTCCACTCCTATTCTCTCCCCCATAAACCTTACTGTATTTAATATGTACCCTTAATAGGCTCATGACCTTGTAAATTATCTGTTTTCTGTATGTGTATGTGCGTGTGTGTTCCATTCACATTGCAGGGTTGGTGTCCAAAATCACATGCTGTTTCTTACTTTTCTCAATTAGAATTTTTATAAGATCTGTACAGGTTGCTATAACTTAGACGTCTAACGGGTCCACTTAGAATGACACAGAGTATTTGTATTTGTTACTGTTGCAACAAATTGCCACAAACTTAAACAATACAAATTTATTATCTTACAGCTCTGGAGGTCAGTCTGGAATGAGCCTCACCAGGCTAGGGGCAGAGCTGCGTTCCTCTCTAGGAACGACTCTGTTCTCTACGTTCTATGGCTCTAAGGGAGAATCCGTTTCCTTGCCTTTTCCAGCTTCTAGAAGCCATTGCATTCCTTAGTCCATGGCCCCCTTCCTCCAACTTCAAAGCCACGAATGGCAGATCAAGTCTTCCTCATCTCACATGCCTCTGACACTGGCTCTTTTTCCCGTTGCGGAGCAGAGGCTCCGGACGCGCAGGCTCAGCGGCCATGGCTCACGGGCCCAGCCGCTCTGCGGCATGTGGGATCCTCCCGGACCTGGGCACGACCCGCGTCCGCTGCATCGGCAGGCGGACTGTCCCGACACTGGTTCTTCTGTCTCCCCCTCCCACTCTTAAGGACCTTTGTGATGGGCGCACCCGGATAATCCAAAATAATCTATTTTAAGATCAGCTGATTAGCAAGCTTACTTCCATCTGCGAGCTAAATTCCCTTTTGCTGTGTAAGGTAACATATTCACAGCTTCCAGGGGTTGAGACATGGACTTTTTGGGGGGAGTGGCGGGGAGGCCGGAGGGAGCATTATTCTGCCCACCACGGTATTCCATAGTGTACATCCACCGTATTTTAATTAACCCAGGTTTCCAGCTCCAGGGAAATGAAACACTCCAATTCCTTACTAAAACAAATAGTGCCTCGATGTTCATCCTCTCAGATCTATGAGAGCACTTCTCTCATAGGGGATAATTATATACACACACACACCTAGGGGTGGTATTACTGAACCTTAAGTAATATTCATAGTTATGATACTACCTGATTGCAGAAAAAACAACAAATATTCACTTTCTGACTCTCAAGCAGGCTAGCAGTATTTCTATGAAAACTGTCTGAAGAAGACGCAAGAGGTCTTCCTAAATTTCTTGTCTCTCTCCACTTCCCAGGCACGTGGTGCGTGGCCCTCCTTTGAAGTTAGACGTGGTCATGTGACTTGCTTGGGCCAATGATGTAGAAGTGGAAGCAAGACTGGTCCTGCAGGCCAGAGTGTTAAGAGCACAGCTTCATCTCTTGCCATGGAGATCAAAGACTCCCAAGCTGATACAGAGCCTTCATCGAGCTGGGTCTCTGCATGGCTCCAATGGACAGAGACCAGCCCCACCCTTAGCAACCAACTGGATGGATGTGGAGGGGCCGGAAAAAAGAAATCAAATATTTATTATGTCAAGGCACTGGACTGTGTGGTTTTTGTTACTGCTCCGTAAAGTAGCCCATCCTGACTAATATGTCTTTAAAACCAGAGAGTCCAAGTTTCAACTCTATTTAGATGCTGAGAATTTTTATAAAGCACTTTTTATCATTTTCTTCTGCCTTATCCCTCAGACTTATAAGCCCCCTTTCTCCTCCCTCCCATGCACACTGTTTTTCCATAACGTCTTACAGAAAAACCTGAACCAACTTTTTGGCCAAAACAATACACTGAAATAATCTCTCTTTTTTTTTTTAAGTTTAAAATATTTTATTAATTTATTTATTTTTGGGTGCGTTTGTGTCTTCGTTGCCGCACGCGGGCTTTCTTTAGTTGTGGTGAGCGGGGACTACTCTTCGTTGCGGTGCACGGGCTTCTCATTGTGGTGGCTTCTCTTGTTGTGGAGCACGGGCTCTAAGCGCACAGGCTTCAGTAGTTGTGGCATGTGGGCTCAGTAGTTGTGGCTCACAGGCCCTAGAGCACAGGCTCAGTAGTCGTGGCACACAGGCTTTGTTGCTCCACGGCATGTGGGATCTTCCTGGACCAGGGCTCGAACCCGTGTCCCCTGCATTGGCAGGCAGCTTCGTAACCACTGGGCTAGTGATACCCAACAGTCCCTCTACTTGACAATATGGTCCTTGAGTGCAAGTACCACTTTTTTCATCATGCCCAGCTTCAAAGGCAGTCAGGACCTGGCACATTTGTAGCAGTCGTATAATGTCAACCCAAGCGACTTTTCTCTCCATCTTACATACACCAACCGAGACTCAGAGAGCATAGGAGACTGGCCGAGGTCACACAGCCAGGAAGAAGAGGAGTCAGGATGAGAATCCAGGTCCCATTACAGTATAATTCCTCCTTCGGCAGCTCAGGGGGAGGCATCCAATGATACCAACCAGGACCTACCCCTCTCTGCCTTGCCCACCTCACACAGATACAGACACCAAAGCTTAAGTACAAGAAGGATTGCATGAATTCCCTTCCTCGTTTTCGAAGAACAAGGGAATGATGGTTCTGACATCGATTTCAGATGAGATTAACATCTGGGCTAATTGCTTCTCAGCATCGCTGTTACACATTTGCTAATATTTCCTCTTTGCTCAATTGCAGAAGGAACCTCACAAGCCTGCTTCATCAGATGGGAGATCACAGACCATGATGTAAGCCCAACATTCAGAAGACATAAACAAGTCAAATCAGCAAGTGTTCCTGGAAATAAATACAGACTTCAAGGTACAGGGACATACAGGGAGGCTCCAGGCAGAAAAGGGGGCCCACGTTTCGTTTGAAATATAAATGAGAGCTTGAATGAGGGAGAAACCAAAATGATCCATTTCCTCTCATATTATCATAAATGTGGTCGGCGGGGATTCCAAAAGGACTCAGAAGCTTGGCTGTTGGCAGATGGCGTGGTTCCCCTTATCAGTCCATCAGCTGGGCTAACATGACCCCGTAGAAATAGGTTTTTCTCCACTGCATCTGTGCAAATAAACATTGGCAATGTCTAATATCGAGCTGCTTGCTTGTAAAATGATCTATGACCCTGACAGATTATCACCCTGAAAGTGAGGCAATGACTCCAAGCCAAAGGGTCCCATTTGTTTCCAGGACTTAAACTTCTCTGTCTTTGAAAAGGAACAACGGTTGTGGCCGCAGATGGCTAGAGGTGATTATTAACGTGCTTTCCCCATGGTGCTCAGAACTCAGATATCTACAATATGGAGGCTAGAGGATTTGACCGGCTTGGAGCCAGTAATGGCCCCAGGGAATGCTAAATGTTTGTGCATGATGTAAGAAAGCTTGGGCCTTGGCATCAATCTCTCGACGAGACAATATAGCAGAGCTGTCCAGAGCTGAGGATCTGGACCTGGGTTTGATTTCTGCTCTGCCATGTAATAGTCCCTTGCCCTGGAGTGATTGACTTAAACTTTCCCAGCCTGTTTCACAGCTCACTTAGAAAAGGAGGATCAGAGTAGACTTAGACAGGGTCATTGTGAGAAATCAACCAAATCATTTATGCAAGTGTTAACAGTCCCTGTGTGAACTATTACATTGATAAGAGGAAGAAGAGTCATCACAGATATTCCATTGGGCAATGGCTGCATATTCCTGCTGGAAGGACACCCTGCCTGGGCTAAGACTTCAAGAACTAAGCAGGCAGCCCAGGACACACTCTGGAGTCTGGGGGCACAGGCAGTCCTAGAGGAGAGGAAAGGGTCTTCCAGATGGACCAGAGGTACCATCTTGGGATGTGGTGGCAGTGGTGAGGTTCCGACTATCATGGGCAATGGAGGTGCTCAAGGAGACGGTGGCTACAAGGAAAGCTCCCTACACTGGAACAGATGAGAGTCAAGGGAGAGATCACCTCTGCTGGAAGAGCAGATTAGCTGTTGCCACGGAGAAGGCACCAGCTCTCAAAGTAGACTCCAAAGGAGGCGTCAGAGCTGGGGCTTCTGCCAGCAGAGCGAGGCGGGAGCACCCAAGATGAGGGAAGAGGAGTTACTTTCTTTTTTAAACCTCTTCAGTGGCTCCCCATGGCCGTAGGAGAAAAATAAAACTCGTTTCCATGGCCAGTGGGGCTGCCCCTTCCTAACTCTATAGCATCAACACCCCCCACGCTCCCTCTAAGCACCTGCCCCCAGCCACACTGGCTAACTCCCATCACTCAACCCAGTTCAGCTCCAGCATCACTTCTTCCAAGAAACCTTTCTCTCATGGCCCCATCTCTCAACTGTCCTGCAGATCTAGGGGTTAATGGCTTTCTACTGTGACTGGTCCCCAAGGGCATCCAATCCCTGGCTCCTTTCCTTAACCTGTTAGTACTTCCTCCTTTAAAGACTCCTCAAAATGCCCAACTGTGCTAGAATCTTGATTGTCATCTCCTTCCCAAACCAGGAAAACACGACGTCAGAGACAGCAGTTTATGTACACCCTGGACCCTCCCGTCACCCCGCGAAGTCTACGCTGTCTCCTCCACCACGACCTGGGGACAATTGGCATGCTTCAAGACAGCTGCGGGAAACTGCTGCGTGGCTGGTCAAGCAAAAGAGGCACAGAAACGGAGCCCAGGATCCTCGAGCACACGATGCCTCCCAGACCGTCCATGCCTGGACCACGCTGTCATCACGCGGTCGGAGGCTACTCCAGCTTAGAGCAATTTAAGCCTTCAGCTGATGGAAACGCAAGAACGAGAACGGGCAGCTGTAACTACCCTCCCTGAAATGATTCTCCCAAGGACTTCAGAGCCTTTGTGGTATCCCAGGACCTGTGAGAGTCTCCCACAGGGGTGGCCTTGAGAACGTAGAGCTGATCGGAAGATTGAAACAACTGCTTCGGCTTGGTGTGTAAAAATGCGAAGGTCTGCTCTTCCTGGATGCTTTGGAATCCCAACACGATGGGCAGCAAAGGCCTTAGATATTTCACGCTGAAGATTCCTCGGAAATCACTTACAGCCCCCCTACCCCCATCCCCACAGTGTTACCTGTGGTTTTCTGAAGCTGTGGGGTTTTCAACGCCATGATTCTGGTCTGGCTCCCCAGACATGTGCTGTCTGGTCTTAACTATGACCCCAAACTGCAAGCACCCTAAAGGATTCCTAAGAGGTGGAGACATGAAGCTTCAAATCCTAGAGGCCAAGAATGACTTGGAAAGTTAACATTCATCTACGGCATCTCACACCCAACCGCCCGACTCACGCATCACCCCACAATAGGGTCCCGCCTCGGCCCCAAGTGGACCAAAGGTTCTCACGTGCTTCATACCTATGAACCCTAGTGGATGCTTGGCATTACTGGCTCCTCCTCAACCAACCCCTTCCTTCTGGGCACCTCACAGCATGGCAGGCGTGGTGTCATGGCAAATCAGATCACTCCAGACACCACAGCTCCTCTCAGAGACACCCAGAAGGGGGGCAAGTGTGCTAACTTCCGCAAATTGAATAGCATCACCCAAGATTTTGAATCTTTAGCAGATTGACTGCAGGTCAGAAAAGAAATGGGTTGGAATCCATTCATTTTAGGTGTGAGCTAGTACCTTGCTAAGCTACTCACCCTAGCAGCTAGAACCTAGATGCAAAATACTACAAATCACAGGCCTTCGTGACAGTTTGAAACCATCGACATAAAAAGGTAAATGCCAAGGGTCTACTAAGTACAGCAGACAATGCTAATACCCCACCTAAACCCCACTGATGTCCGTGAGCTCCATGTGTGCACCCTGGCTTCTATGTATTTACAGCAGGCTGGCGCGGGGCTCTTAGGGGGGCAGACCTTGGCTGATGGAGCTGGCTTTGCTCACAGGCCTGGAAAGCCATAGTCCCTTGGAATTCATGTCCACCCTCCACCCTCCTCCTGCGGGTGGCTCTTAACCAATGACTGACAGGCACAGTACGAAATCCCCATCTCCCTCGCCCCACATTCTAAGGCATAGAGCTTGCCTCTCAAAGTTCCCCTGATGAGATCAGCCTGAAGCGCTCCACTGTGGGACTTGGCCTGAACTCGCCGTCTTCCTTGGCACCTTCCTCTGCCCTGTCCTGCTCCCCCAACCCCCATGATCTCCCCCCTTGTACCTGAGCCCTCCTCTCTGGGTCTGTTCTGGGGTCATCTCAGCTCCATGAACTCTGGTAAACCAGCAGCAGCATTTTGAGGTATGAAGACAAGAAAAGGTGGACATATCTTGGAGATGAACCTCTGATCAGACATATGCTTTGCAAATATTTTCTCCCGTTCTGTAGGTTGCCTTTTCACTCTGGTGACTGTTTCCTTTCCTGCGCAGAAGCTTTTTAGTTTGATGTCATCCCACTGGTCTGTATTTATTTTTGTTGCCTGTGCTTTTGGTGTCATAGCCATGAAATCATTCCCAAGACTGATGTCATGAATATTTTCTCCTGTGTTTTCTTGTAGGAGTTTCGCCTATAGTCAACAATAATGTATGTACACTTAAAATGTGTTCAGAGCATCTCTCTCATGTTGTGTTCTTGCCACAGTAAAATTGAGAGGGGAGATCTATTTGCACGAGAAACAATTAAAAGAGTTACCATCGATGTATAAAGGCCCAAAGAAGACTGTGTAGTATATTAAACACATTCAAGGCCCTTCTCTCAGTTAGCTGACAGTCCAGTGGGAATGAGATCTAGATCCATACTGATATCATATAGTCCATCTATCTATATACTACATTATATAGGCATACACACATATGTATATATGCATACGTATATACTATATTATGCATGTTATATACTATAGTATATATAGCATACTATATATATATTATACATTACTACTATAATAACCTAGTATATAGATAAATAAATTAACCAGGAAATTAAATGTCTAAATGCTAAACTTGCAGCCATCCTATTGCTGAAGCATAAATGAATAACTTACGCTTCCTTCCCTCAAAGGAAAGTTTGTGGGGAAAAGTCTGACTCTCTCGGCATCACCCTTAAAGGGTTGAGGCATGACTCAAAAATCAGTTTTCCTTCAAGACCACCTTCTAGGGATGTGACATCCATGAAAATATCTAAAGGCTTTCGTGGCTATTTCTATTTCAGGACCACTTCTTGGGAGTAATGTGTTCCGTAAGTTTCCTGTAGTGAGACGTGGTGAGGGGTGGAAAGACTGGAGCAACAGATAAATATGGGTTTGGACGCCAATATTTATGGGCAAATATGGGTTTGCTGCCTCTATGGCTGACTAGTTTGGTGGTATTGGACTTCCAAATATTAAAATGTGTGTCAGGTTCCCTTTCTATGAAATAGGACAACCACTCCCCTCACGGGTCCATAGTGGGGATTCTAGATGTAAAGCGCCTAGCTCAGTATGTGACATACAGCTGGACCCGGTAACGTTTATGTTCTGTCTGGTCTAACTCTTTTTTCTTTCAAGGAATCAGACCTAAGGAATATGGAGACAGACTGAATCAAGAGGCTGGGAAATGGTCCAAATCAAAGGACTTTTGAAAACAGGACTTGGTAAGCTCCTTGAAGGCAGAGGCTAAGTCTTTTAAGTATTCAGTACAGTGCCAAGCCTGCTGGCATTGCCCAACAAACATTTAAATAGTGATCGCTACTTAAGAACTGGATTTTGGTCTCAGTTTCCTTGGAAAGGTCGCCACCTGGTGGACAGAGCTCAAAACAGCACACCTCTGGAATCAGTGTGTTCCTAGGGCCCTTTCAAGGCTGACAATTTTATCTGCTAACATTTACAGCTCCTGGGAGCCTGCTCAAGCAATAGTGAGTTTCCAAAGAAGCAGAAAGAGGAATTCAGAAGGAAAACAAAAACTTCTTAGAGCTCTAGAAAGATCAATGCATTTTCTCGCTTCTAATCCTTCGGTTAGAGAATCCATCTTGTCCCATTTACCGGCCCTAAGAATTACGAGTAAAAACTAGCACCTGAAATCCTCAAACTTCAAAGCGCATTAGACATCTACAAAAGCAACCCTAAGCTAAGTCAAGTGACAAGGAAAAGACAAAGGCCATATTGAGTTGCCCTCAGGACACCCTATACGAGTATCTGGTTTCTGCTGCTCTGAGCATTCCGAGATCTAAGATGTTAAAATCATCTTTCATGGAAACACACTTGCAACACACGACTGATTCTCCAAATGGTGGATATATTGATAAAATGGAGTAGAAAGGAAATTCTCAATGGGGGTGAAATTCCTAGGCTCCCATTCAGTGAATCTGAGATCAAATGCAAAGAGCATGGCTTTAGAGGTGGGTATGAGTCTGGGTACAAATCCCAGACAAAGTAGTCAGCTGTTCCAAGGCTTAATTTCCCCATCTGTAAAGTGAGTCAATGATATTTCCTCCGTACCCATCACCCAGCCACTTCTAGCTATGGTTCCCAAGTCAGCACCACCATGATGGATGGGAGAGTCTTCAGCAGCCCTGATGGTCAGAAGTAAACCACACCACGCATTTGTGCAAATGTTTGGGTTTCTTTTATGACGACATGTCACGTGGGCCTGCATTACTCAGATAATCACCCCATTTCACCCATCGGGTGTTTTCCAGTGAGCCCATGGAAGCCTGAGGTCAAAGAAGCACTTAGTAATTAAATAATGCCCACAAGTTTCCTGAACAGAGATTTCAAGCCAAGCCCATAATGTAAGGAAAGCTCTGCCCACTTCCATCAATTCATTTCGGCCTCTGCTTCCTGAAAGATCCCAATTAGCGACTGTGATCAGCTCCACCTGGGGAAACCTGCAAACCCTTTCAGCTAATTGGCCCAAGGAAGAAAAGAGGGACTTGAGTGGACTTCATGGGACACGGGCTGACCTTCATCCTCACCCTCCCCAACAGTTATTTCTTGCATTGAAAGGGGAAGCTGAAAGGATACGTATGATGGCGGCAAAAGCCCTCACGTTGGTATTAGGGAAAAGTAAATGGGGTTGGGGGCAAGGGATATCAAGACAGCTATTATAACGGAAACTGTATCCCCATCCCCAGAACAGAACACACACCAACATCCCTTCACTTACTGATCGTTCTTAGTGTCTTTCCTTGTTTCTAGAGATGGTGAGAGATTCCAGCAGACTCATTTCCTACCTGCCAGGTTGGAAAGTTGGCGCCGGTTTCACAGTTGAGATCCTCTTGTTGACATCTGATTAGGCTCTTCTCTGTGTTATCCTTGAACAGAACCCTGGATAGGACTAAGGGCTCAGGGCTGGGAGTGGGAATTACGTACAGCAGTCCACGGGGGAAGACGATCAGTGGTGAAAATCCTCCATGCACAGCCAGAAAAACCTGATATGAGCCCCAGAACTAGCAGCTATGGGTCTGTGTCACCCTTGAACAAGTGACTTGATAAAGCCTCAGTTTCTTAATCTATAAAATAGGCATAAGATTCCTCACAGCAGAACCCTGTCATGAAAAGTGAAATCATTCCCTTCCTTTGGAAATTCATTAAAATGTACATTGACATCACCTACGAAAACTTTACCATAGTGCTTGACCCTTAGTGGATGCTCAGAAAATGGTGTTTTGCCCTTACGAGTATCCAGGGAGGTAAATGTTCCTGAACCTCTTTTATGGAGGCATCTCAGCATAACTTTTTTAAAGATCACACACCCAGTAAGGGCTGGGGTTGGATGGGGCCTGAAACTCAAAACCCAAAGCTTATACCCTCCCCTCTACAGTAGGGATCCTAATTCTTTGCTGGGCATCAGAATTTCTTGGGATGCTGGTTAAAAGTGAACATTCCAGGGCCTCGTTCCAGATTCTGATCCAGTCGGTCTGTAGTAGGCCCCAGATCTAATGTAGAAATTCCCATAATTCCTCTCATTCACATTTAGATATTATTATTATTGTTATTATTATTACCACAAGTAGTAGTGGTATTCAAGTTACTATTAGTTTTTACTTTTAAAACTAAGGTGAAAGTTCAGTATAGCTCCTGGTTCAGAGATCAAGATGAAAAACACAATCACATACATGTATGCACACACATACATATGTAAAAAGTACATACTGGATCCTACTCACTCCAAAGGGTGATACAGAATAAATTTACTAAAATTCCATGGGCCAAGTAAATGTATATTTTAATAAATTTATTAAGTTAAACTATGTTCTGTGAGTTTATAATTTTGGCCATAAAAACAAATTTCTCAAAGAGTCTCTGGGTTTTAGGGAGATTATTTCGATAACACTGGAAGATGAGGGAAAGTGAAATCCATTCACTCATCCAGCAAACACGTGTTGCTTACCTATTTTGTGCTCGGCACTGGGATAAGTGTGAGGGATTCAGAAATCAACAAGACTAGAAGCTTCATGAAGCCCCAGAACTTGTCTATCTTGTTGGAAAAACAGATACACTTAAGTAAATCAAATAATGCCAGAATATGGTAAGTGCTATAAACGAAAAAAAAAAAAAAAAATCAGGGTGCTGTGGCAGAAGTATTGGGAGCCAGGGAGTGTGAGACAGAATGCTCTTTCTGAAGAGCAGAAGTTTAAGCTGAGAACTGAAGGTGGGAAGGGCTCAGGCATGTGAAAAGCCAGCAGGAACAGCAAGCACAGAGGCCCTGACACAGGAAGGAGACGTGTGGGCTCATGGGAGGGAAAGCAGCTCTGGGAGCTGGCTGAAGAAGCAGGAGACCAGTGAAGTGCCTCACAGGGAAGGAGGCCACAAAGGGGGCAGCTGTGCAGGCTCTGCCCCATCGCTGCCCCTGGACCCCCGGTTACACACGCAGCGACCGCCCACACGGGGACCTGAAACAAAGCCCCTGTGGGCTGTGACAGACCTCGAGCCTGAGGATCTTGTTTCTCTCTTCCTCTCCCAGGACAGCTGCCGGCAGGACAGCCTCTGTCCCCTTCAGCACTGGGTCCTATGGAGCCCAGGCCCCTTGAGAAGGAGGGAAGAGGTCGCTTCCAGGGGCCACCCCCATCACAGGCACCTCTGTCTCCCACGCCAGGCTAGGGACGCTTTGATTAACCCACTAGTTCCCAAGAGGGATGGCCGGACCCCCAGGGGACCTCTGGCAACGTCCACAGACGTTTTTGGTCGTCACAGGGGCAGTAGATGCTACTGCCATCCAGTGGGTCAGGCCAGGGATGCGGCTATCCATCCTACAATATACAGGATGGTCCCCTCAACAGAGTCATCTAGACCCAAATGTCAACAATGCCAATGTTGCAAAACACTGGCTTATATGTGGAATCTAAAAAAATGGTACAAAATGGAAATAGGGTCACAGATGTAGAAAACAAACTTATGGTTACCAAGGGGAAAAGAGGTAGGGAGGGATAAACTGGGAGATTGGGATTGAACATAGACACACTACTATACATAGAATAGATAACCAACGAGGACCTACTGTGTAGCACAGGGAACTCTGCTCAGTGCTCTGTAATGACCTACATAGGAAAGGAATCTAAAAAAGAGTGGATATGTGTATCTGTATAACTGATTCACTTTGCTGTACACCTGAAATTAACACAACATTGTAAATCAACCATACTCCAATAAAATTAATTTTAAAAAACCACAACCCTGGCTCAGAGGCTCATCAAACTTTTATTTCTTCTCTAATAAAGCCAAGGTCTCCTACTGCAGTTCCCCCAAGAATAAGGAAGAACTCAAATCCTTGTAAACGAGGCAGAGAAAAGAAAAATGGCAGGCACTGACTGATCTACTGCGTGCCAGCCAGTGCACTTTACATGTGTTAACTCATGTCCTGTGTTTCCGGTTTTTTGATTGCTTGTTTATTTGCAGCAGACCTATGTAAGATGGGTACTTTCACTACTAGAGAAGGGGACTGAGATGCCTCTGGGTAAAGGCAACTTTCAAAATCACAGAGCTGAGATTCAAACCCAAAGCTCAATGACTCCCAGTGGGGTGCCCTTTTCTGAATTCCAGCAAAGCTCTCAGGTCAGCTGCAGGGGGAAACGGAGCAGTCAAGTCTGACTGTAGGAGTCTGGTGTCTTGCCTGGGAAATGTAAATAATTTAGAGTACAGGGGCTGGAGGGTAATCATCCTGTCTGGTTTCACAGGCCACCCAGACAGCTCTGAAGCCCCTCTCCACCATCCACACCCCACGGCCACCTCGCTCCCCATAACCCATCTCCTTGCAGATTCTTGTCATTCCGGGGATGAGAACCTCCTTCTCAACCAGAAGGAAAAAGGTGAGAGGTGAAAATATCATTTGGCAACCAAGTTCCTCAAGCAGAGAAACACTATTACAGGCTGAGGAAGCGGCATGGAGGCAAAATTCAATCAACATGTGCTGACTCGATGCCTACTGTATACAAGGCTCCCCGCTAAGAATAGTGAGGACTGGAAAGGTGAGAAACATCAATGTGGACCCCTTTCATTCATTATAAAATGGTTTATCAGGCGTATATTTTATGCCAAGCCAAATGCGAGGCTCCGAGATATCAGGATAGAAAAACAGTACCCCTGACCTATGGTCAAAGGTGCTTTGAGGTCAGGGGTCTTGTTATTAATTGTATTAATAAATTAGTACAAAGTGCTAATGTATTAATAAAAGTACTAATTAAGATATGGATTGAAAGCAGCAGTGAGCTAGGGGGAGAATGGACAGACAAGGTCCCAAGTGGATGAATGGATGAATTAAAATTAAAAAGGAGAAATTATCATTCAAAAGCACAGCTAAAGTTCTGGGAAAGGGAAGGTACAGAAGTGAAACCTGACCTGCAGGAGAGAAATCAGGAAAACCTTCGTGACCAATTGTCTTTTCATGTTAACAAGATTCAGACATGTGGATATGAGACGACTTGCATCCCGGAAAAGGAAAATGAGTCAAAGTTCTGAAAAAAGGCTTCCCCTGACTAGAAGGAGTCATTTATCCAGAGGCCAGAGCCACCTGGAAAGAAGGATGCATGCAGCAAGGATGGTCTGAGTGCCCATCACAGGGGAGAAAGTATTTGGAGCCCTTCTTGTAAAGACTCACAAGAATACAAAGTAGGTGCTTTTATTAACCCATTTAACAGATGGGAATGATGGAAAGCCCACCTACGATCCCATCAGGTAAGTAGTGAAGCCCAGGTGGGATCCAGGCCTTTTGGCTCAGAGCAGGTGACTGCAAACTACAGTGCCTGGGCCAAACCTGGGGCATCACCTGTCTTTATAAATAAAGCTTTATTGAAACACAGACATGCCCATCCACTTGCACAGTGTCTATGGCTATGATGGCAGAGCTGAGTAGTAGGGCAAAGACCATCTAGTCTGCAAAGCCTTCAGTAGTTACTATGTGGCCCTTTCTGGAAGAAGTCTGCCCCCTGCTTTCCAAAACTCATTCTCTTGACTTGGGTGACCCAGCACGTCCTGAGCTGGTATCACCAGATGGAACCCTCCACCTGGGGGCCACTCCCAGCCTTTGGCCACTGCCAGCCGTTTCCCCCTCTGATGGGGAAGCTGAACCCCAGGGTCTTCTCAGGACGTAGAAAGCCCTGTAAGCGAGCACATCCCTGGGGTGCTTGAATTCCTGTGGCATCGCCGCTATTTATATTGCAAACACCGCAAGAACTCATTTTTCATGCTATTTCAGCTGAAAACGGCCGTGGCAGGCCCACAGTCTGGAGATCAGGACGGTGGGGGTGAGCGGGTCTGTGCAGCTGGGCTCAGCCAACCGCCCGGGCTCCAGGTTGCCTGTCCCAGGTGCACTGGGCCCAGGCCCAGGCTTTCTTCTGGGACAGTGGGCTTGAGGAATGAGGGCAAGTCGAGAGGAGAAAAGGCGCCTGGTGGGAAACGTGGCCACCTCTCATCTAGAAAAGCCTAAAAACACAAAGTGGCGTTCATACACCCACCTTGTTCGACAACCCAACATGGGTCATTAATTGAAATAAAATCAAACCAAATGGAATCCAGATGTTGGTAAATATGCACTTGCATAAAATTCAAAGACACGTCACCCAACGGAAAGGCACCAAAACTCAAGCAGGAGTTATTTGAGGGACCTGGGGTTACCTCCTAGTCTCTATCTCAACCACTTGTCTTTGGTTTGTTCTCCTTTCATGGCACTTAGGATTTTATCTGTCCTTTTTTCTTCTCTTTGCCTAACTAGAACTATCTTGCATTTCTCCCCATAAGAATGGAAACTCCACAAGGAACTGTGTTTGTTTGTTGTTAACTGGTGTATCCCCAGGGCCCAGGACACAGCCTGGAACAGAGTATGTGTTCAACTAATCCTTGTTGATTGAATAGATGGTTCTATTTTCATGTATGCCAGATGATCCACAAGAAACATACATTACTCTTAGAAAAAAACAACAACACTGTTTTAAAAATATGTATCAACAAATCAAAGAATGGAAATTGACATTTTATTTAGCAAATATTTATTGACTACCTACTACGTGTCCACATCACCAATTTCCCCTCGCCTCCAGAAAGCCATGCATGATACAATATTCAGAGCAAATGTTCAATGAATACTTCGTGAATATCCCTGACCACACAAATTGCACCACCGCAGTTACCACCTACTTTGAGAATGATATATAAAAACAGCAGAAACAACAACTCATCTGTAAGAGATTAAATGTTCCAATGAGCCCACCACCACAGTCCCCAAGAGTCTGGAATGCATTTTCCTGGGAGATAATAAAACTGAATCGCAACCGTAGCGCAAAGAACCCAGCGTTGTTTTGGAGAAGTTATCAACAAACATTGTGAGGCCGGCAGGTCCCGTGAATAAACAAGTCAGCATTTATGAAAGTTTGCAACACAAAGCTTGGCAACCTATAGGCTTCATTCTACCCCTCTCCATCAAGCTCCAGACTCGGAAGACCAAAGTCAAGGTACAAAATAAACTTGAGATGTTGGAAGGACAACTACAAAGCATCTGAGAGTTGCATGAGTGGATACATGCTGAGTGTTAAGTAGGAGATGTTGAGGCAGATCTGGACTCATTTTTTCCCTCTTCACAAACATGGTAATGAAACTCTTATTTTAAAGGCCACTTATTAATGTCAAGTAAGAAAAGACGCCCAGAGAATAGCCAAGATTGCAAAATAACGGCTGGCCTGACCGTGCTACTTAAGTCTGGCTCTCCAGTGAAACAAGACTGGTGCTTGGATATAATAATAAACCCCACGACTCTGTGGGTCAACCTGCCCACTCTGAGCTTTCATTATTAAAGACGCTTGGATCACCCTCACCGTTACCTACACCACATCTACCAGCTGGTAAGTGGTTCCGATGCAGTAGGGGGACGTGAAGGGCAGCTGGGAAAATGAAAAAAAATAACTTGTAAAAGAGAAATAAACATTCCTAAGAAGATACTACCCTCCACTAGCCATGTCCCAGAACTATAAAAATAAAGAAAGAAAATAGATCTATACTGCATTGAGCAGAGGGGCAATCCTTCCATCCCGGGGAGGATAAGAGAGCAACAAACCAAAACGGCAGGCTAACGTAGCTGACACCGCAGTCTTTACGAAAGACGGTTGAAGTAAATGCTGGAGAGGGTGTGGAGAAAAGGGAGCCCTCCTGCACTGCTGGTGGGAATGTAAACTGGTGCAGCCACTATGGAGAACAGTATGCAGGTTCCTGAGGAAACTAAAAATAGACTTGCCATATGATCCAGCAATCCCACTCTTGGACATATATCTGGACAAAACTATAATTTGAAAAGATACATGCACCCCTGTGTTCATAGCAACACCATTTACAATAGCCAAGACATGGAAACCACCTAAATGTCCATCGACAGATGAATGGATAAAGAAGATGGTGTGTGTGTGTGTGTGTGTGTGTGTGTATATATATATATATATATATATACACACAATGGAATACTACTCAGCCATAGAAAGAGTGAAATAATGCCATTTGCAGCAACATGGATGGACCCAGAGGTTATCATACTAAGTGGAGTAAGTCAGAGAAAGACAAATACCACGTATCGCTTATACATTGAATCTAAAATATGACACAAATGAACATACCTGTGCAACAGAAACAAAGTCACAGACATAGAAAACAGACTTGTGGTTGCCAAGGGGGAAGGGAGTGGGAGAGGGTTGGAGTGGGAGTTTGGGATTAGCAGATGCAAACTGGTATATACAGGATGGATCAACAACAAGGTCCTACTGTGGAGCACAGGGAACTATGTTCAGTATCCTGTGATAAGCCGTAATGGAAACGACTATGAAAAAGGAGACACAGGTAGTTAGAAAGATATGTTTATGTATAACTGAATGACTCTGCTGTACAGCAGAAATTAACACAAAATTGTAAATCAACTATACTTCACTAAAATCAATTTTAAAAAAAGAAAGACTGTCGAATGATGGGCTATCAGACGTTATCTCTTCCTTCCACAAATGAGAATTAATCCCCTGCTGGGTGGCAGGCCTAGGCGCTGGGAAGAAAAGGACCAGTCTCTGCCCTTAACGACAAGTATGATTAACTCTTTAGAAACATGGTGAAATTTGCTAATGGCCTTCCATGACCCAAGTTTGGTGCTAGACTTCATAAACGTCACTCGTCCATTCAATAAGCACGGATTAAGCACGTACAGTAATCAAACTGCTCTATGCACTGGGGTCACACTGAACAGACAAAAATTCCCTCTTCATGCATCTCAGTGCGTGTCCATAAAACACCACCCCGCGGATAGTACTCCAGTTTTAAGGAGACGAAGTGAGATTAGCTGCAACCTTCTCAAGGTCACACACTAGTAACCGGGCCAGAGCCAAGACTTGGGCCCCGCCCACCTTCAGACCTTTCCTTCCCCACAAATGTCTGCAAGGACCACCTGGCAAAGGTTATGGTGGCTCAGGTTTATTAATAACAGCAACTTGTGTTTGTTTGTATCTTTGTTTCTACACAGACACACTTTGACTATGAAATCCACAGGTTTTTTTTCACTTCTGCCAAGATAACACTAACAATAGTAAAACAACACAAGAATAACAATAATAGCAACAACAGTCATAGTAATGCTCCTTTCTCGTATTTCTCCAAACACATAGCCCTTTCAGGCGAATTATTTTTGGCCTTTCGACAGAGCTAGAGTTAACAAGAAATACTTCACTTTCTGTTCAACACTGTTGTAAGGAATCATCAGAATGACCGCGGTGATGACTGGCAAACTGATGCTCGTCAACCTCCATATTGAGGAAGTGATGGGCAAGGTGGGGGCCGTGGGGAAACGGGGTGCATGAGGCCCGTGTCTAAGGGGCAGCTGCTTCTCAACCTCAGCTGATGGTCACCTTGCAAAAAGGAAGCCAAGCATGCCCAGAACTTCTAATTTTTCGAGGGAAGCCAGAAATCTGGATTGCTATGTCAAATCTCCCCAAATTTCAATATTGGCAATACATTTAAAAAAATATGTGTACCAACATTTTGCTGGCTAAACGATACAAATTTTGGTGTGAAATCTGTCACAGGTCTCTGCATTATTCTACGTGTTCTTTCCAGCAAATATCATGCATATTGAACAGCATTTTAATACATTTATCTAGAATACCTATCAATGGTCTCTTCCTTTCCACACTTAGAGCTATGACATAAAACCACCTCCACAGAGAAGGAGAAAACTGTGTCTATATCAAGTAGCATTATACTCCAAGTACCAAGCACAAGATGTTGACAAGTGCCATCAAAATTCAGAGGGAGGGAGAGGCCACCCAATTCTTAACTAAGTGTCGTGGAGGAGAGGAGACTTTACCTTGGATTTAAAAGGAGGGGTCTAATTTGGACTTAGAGAGAAATGGCAGAAATTAGATCAGAAAGGCACAGAGCATGAGCAAAAGCTTGGAGATGAAAGTGAGCAAACACTGTTTAAGGGAATGTGAATATGAGAATGTTGATAGGGGTGAAAAGAGGACAAGGGAGCTGCAGATGGCGAGGACAGAAGGTTACACTGAGGCAAATAACCTTGTACAAAATGGCGCCCGTATCTGGTCTACTCTAGAAAAGGAGGGTAGGGGAGAAACTGAACTCTGAGGAAGGGGCTGTGTTGTAAGTCTTTTGACATCCCCAACACTTAACACAGTGCTTAACATGTAGAAAGCTTCCAATAAAAATTTAAGGATGAAATGAGCTCATATATGTGAGGCATTTTGACCAACACCAAGTGTGCACAACACCAAGGGATTATGAATATTGATGAGGAGACAGTTTTCAAAGGAAACTTATATCGGACCCTTGAGAGAAGACTAATAAATTGAAGGTCTCTGGCAATTGTAAAGGGTGTTGTCAAAGTTTAGCAGGCATTTTCCTTCTTAAAAACAATGAAGGGAAACTCATTCCATGGATTTCTGATCCAACTGGGGATATTAAGCCAAAAGTGAAAGGGAAATAGAGGTTAATGTGTGGCCCTTTTTGGATGTCAGAGTCAAGAGACACACCCTACCCTTCCCCTACAGCCTCCCCTAATAAAAAAAAAAGCAATAGCTCTTAATCTAAGAAAGCACTACATTTTACTTTCATCAAAAGCTATGGTTTATAAATTGAGTTATTTGTAGTGAGGTGGACAGACCTAGAGTCTGTCATACAGAGTGAAGTAAGTCAGAAAGAGAAAAACAAATAATGTACGCTAACGCATATATATGGAATCTAAAAGAAAAAAAAATGGCACTGATGAACCTGGTTGCAGGGCAGGAATAAAGAGGTAGACATAGAGAACGGACTTGATGACATGGGGTGAGAGCGCAAAGCTGGGGCGAAGTGAGAGTAGCATCGACATACATACGCTACCACATGTAAGATACTTGGCTGGTGGGAAGCAGCAGCATAGCACGGGGAGATCAGCTAGGTGCTTTGCGGTGACCAAGAGGGGTGGGATAGGGAGGGTGGGAGGGAGGCTCAAGAGGGAGGGGATATGGGGACGTGTGTGTGCGTATGGCTAATTCGCTTTGTTGTGCAACAGAAACTAACACAGTACTGTGAAGCAATTATACTCCAATAAAGATCTATTTAAAAAAAGAAAAGAAAAGACGTTGATAAAGATCCCCCCCCCAAAAAAATAGTTATGGTTTACTTTCCACTGCGTGACAACGCAAGGTTTGGAAGCAGACCCGGGTTCAAGTCCCAGCCCAGCCACTTACCAGCTCTGCCACCTTGGATAAGTTACTGAGCTTCTCTGAGCCTCTCCATAAAGGGATGAGGCAGCAAAAACAGTGCCTATCTCACATGACTGATGAGGATGACAGGAATAATGCACAGTGAAAGCTGATGACCCTCCTGTAAATATCAACTTGGACACAAAATGATCTCATTTCAAGGAGACATCAAAAGCCAAGGAGCCGATTCTGTCCAGATGAAAATCCCACAGAGATTTCATCCAGGATGTAAATTGCTTCTTGATAGTCATCTCTTTCCTGGCTCCTAAGTACAGTGTTCTGCTACCACGCGTAGATGTTTCTCTCAGCAGGGTAATCCACACACACAGATTGCCCACAGCTGTCCCAACCACATGAAAGACCCACACACTCCCCGGTGCCCTATTGGTAAAAGGTAGTCATTCATCAAATGCTGAAGACTCAGCACCAGACACAATGAAAGGTCAGCCCTGGGTTTTTATTGCATTGGTATTAGCTTTCCCTGTCTGCAGCCATTTGCTCAGTACAAAGCTTTACAGTGTTTACAAATGGTGGAGGGTCCTGGCCTTTTCTTCTTATTGACTTTTAGATCCTTGCATCATTAATCTTTCATTTTCATTGGAAACTTCAGCTGGCCATGAAAAGGAAACACTGCCTTCTGCTGTATGACTCAAGTTCTGCTGGGCTGTGCACCTCTAGAGGAGGTCTGGGTGTGATAGGGTGTGTTGGGGGAAGAAGTGCCATCTTCCATCCTGTGCAAAAATTGAAACTGTTATTTTTGTGACACTGTGCTTGCACTTGAGACCAGCCACACCTGCCTAAGGAATTTAACACAGTGTTTACTATATTGTGAGCATTCAATAAAGAGCATCGGTTGTTATTATTATTTTATTATTAATTTTATTCGATTATAGTTATTTCCATACCTTGTATGCTCGAGAAAAGAGAATATTTGTCAACAATAGGAAGTAACTTCTGAAGCAAGTAACACTTTCATCGGTAATAACTATTAAAGAAATAGCAGAGCAATAACAAAAAATAGGTATCATCACTATATAGTCCAAGCTTCAAAATGCTGAACATGGGCACGATGCAAATTTGTTATCTTTCCTACTTTTTGTGAAAAAAGAATTGTTTTCTTCCAGGTTTCTTTTAAATAATTTTCTACATCGACATCATCAAATACAACTTTCTTTGATGATGGAAAAGTTGTATAACCTAGCAAAAAGCTTACTGGTACATCCATGTTATTAAACACTCAATGTGACTGAGCAATTTTAATTAAGATCTAATAACATAGTCTATGGTGTGTATATACCATACTTTACATAGCTATCCCCTTACTTTTTCTTCTTGTAATTGCTTTCCATTTAGTATTGACAATTCAAAGGATACTTTTCAGATACCTCACAAAAATATGCACTGAAATTGGGAAAGCTAGCTGTTCTCTTAATAATCCTAATCTCTTAGAGTTTGGTACATCATCTAAGCCTAACCAACCTGTGAGAAAGAGTCAACATCATCCTGATCCATTCATAAGTACGCCACTTAGATAGAATTATTGTATCCTTATTGTATTATATCCTTCCCCATCTCTCATTTCTAGTCTGTTAGCTTTTAATCACCAGCAATGTTTCTTATACCGCCCAGAAATCTGAGGAAGAACAGAAGTTTAAGAAGGAAGAAAGGCAACCTGGGAATGATGTTACAGAGAGTGCACAAGTGGATGAGAGAGTTCTGGGGGGGGAGGAGGCAGCCCGATGGCACAGACAAGCTGCATGATCCTCCATCCCTGCAGAGGTGCCACCTCCTGCCCCAGCCCAAGAATACTTCTCTCACCACTTTCCACAGGTCACAGAAGAAGAATTCATTCTCTCTTTATACCACTTTGTGCAAAGTATTACCCCATCCACTACCTTATTTGATCATCACAATGACCCTGGATGCGGGTGGAGGGTGTAAGTTGGGCAGATAATATTACCATATTCACATTTTACACAACAATCTAGAGATATTAACTTGTCTAAGATTACATGACTACCCCACACCAACACTAGAATTAGAACTCAGATCTCACAGCTTCCAAGTCCAGAGGTCTTTTTAGTAGCTCTTTTATCCGTTTCCTCCTGCTCCCCAAGAACAAAATAGGGCAGCTGTCTGGACTGGTGAATAAACAGTAAAACCGGAAGGCTACATATCCTGCTAAATTAATAATTAAGGATTTCTGATTCCAGGAAACATGGAGGAAACACACTCCACCCTGCCTCTCCCACTGAATATAGCTATAAAAACATGGACCTAATGCATGAAGGTGTTATTTGAGGACTCTGAAAAGTAAATTGTGGCAATAAAATCAGAATTTAAAGTAACACTGAACTGGTGGTAGGTTTTCCACTTCTTTTCCCTCCAGTATACTTTGGCTTGAACTCAACACTCTAGACTTGGCAGTGGACACCAGGACAGAGCAGAGGAAGCTACTTCATTCTGGCCTGAGGCCCTGAGGAAGGAACTTCTAACTCCAAAAGACAGTATGGAAATTTCCTGCTTTGTTTTCTTTTTCTTTTCTCTATTTCTCACACCCCCAATCAGTTTTGTAAGGGTGGTAGAAGTGACTAGAAGCAGGAGCCCATGGGAGCCAAAACTCTGATGGAGAAGAATGCTTCTGTCAATTTGGTGGAGTTGAAATCCCAAGAGGGTGGGGAGGACCTTTATTTTCCTCCCTCTGTTCTGCCACCATTGGCCCTTGACACAGACAACTGAAGTGACTAATCCTTAGTTTTCAGAGGACAAAAAAGGAAGAGCCCTAGGGAATGAGAAAATACTGAAGAGATCACAAGAAGAGAACTCAGGAAAACAGACCCATAAATGTGTTCATGAACTCTGGGGTTCACGCGCCTACAATGCAGGCATTGATCTGATCCTATTCAGCACACCAAGCACGTTGATCAGTCAAACTACCTCCCAGGACCCAGACTGGCCACTAGGTGGAGAGCATGCAGGACAGATCTGAATAGCATTGAAAATGCTTTGAAAACCAGAGGACATTAGAATCATAGCCCACAGAATGTGGGATAGAACTTGGGGCCTGACCAAAAAATAGGTCAACTGACTGCTGAAAGAAAAACATCAACATTCTCCAAGGATTTTAGAAAGACCCAGAGTCTCTTAACCTAACACTAAAAAAGTTTAGGATACAATCCAAAATTACTCAGCATATACAAATGTTGAAATTACCTGACAAAGACTTTTAAAACTAGGATAGAAATGCTTGAGCAAGCAACTACAAACACTTTGAAACAAAAGGAAATATAAGAAGTCTCAGTAAAGAAACAGAAGATATAAAGAAGACTCAAATAGTTTTAGAACTGAAAAAACTGAAAGAAAAATTTACTGGATGAACTTAATAGCAGAATAAAGATGACAGAATAAACAGTCACCAAAATTGTAGATAGATGAATAGAAATTATCCAATCTGAACTTAGACAAAAAGATTGGAAAAAAAAAAAAAGGAACATAGCCTCAGGGATCTATGTGATAATGACTAGAATTTTAACATTCACATGACCAAAATCCCAGAAATGAGATAGTATAGTACTGAAAACTATTTAAAGAATAATGGTTGAAAACGCCCCAAATTTGATGAAAGACACAAACCTACAGATCCAAGAAGCTGAGTAAACTCCAAAAAGAATAAACCAAAATAAATCCACACTAAGACACAGCATAATCAAACAGTTAAGAACGAAAGACAAAGAGTAAACTCATTATCTATAATGGAACAACAATTGATATTACTGTAGATTTCTCATTAGAAACCATGGGGCCATAAGAAAATGGCACAATATTTTTAAAGTTTCGAAATAAAACAACTGCCAGTGCAAATTCTTTATCCAGCAAAAATATCCTTCAGAAATAAAGGTGAAATAAGGACATTCTCTGATGAAGAAAAACTATGAAAAAAATCAGCTAGAATGGACCTGATCTATCCAAATTGCTAAAAGAAGTTCTTCAGGAAGAAGAGAAATTATGCCAGATAAAAATGTGGAGTATCAGTCATGAAGAGCAGAGGAAAGAATAAATATAATAGACTACTCTTTTTTCAAGGCCCTTAAAATACATTTGAAGGTTGAAAGAAAAATTAAAACTTTGTCTACCGGGGTTTTCAATATATGTAGATTTACTATATGAGACAATTATAAAAGGGGGCATAAAGACATGCATATGATGGAATGTAAAAAGATGCATATGGTGTAATGTAAAGAGATGCTTATGATGCATGTCATGGTAAGGTGTTTACATGCAACTTGAAATGGTTAAATGTCGATTTTCAGTAAAGAGTGGAAAGCTAATATATATACATACACACACATTTACATACACGCACACATACTCATATATACATATCATAAACCCTAAAACAACTACTTAAAAACTTTACAAAGATAAAATAGATAAAAGATTTAAAAGAATAAAAAATGGCAGATAATTTTTTAAATGTTTAAACAACCCAAAAAGAAGCAGGAAGGAAGAAACAGAGGATGAAAACAAAACAGACATGGTCCTTACTTTCAAGACAACAATTAAAGGAGCAGATAAATATTTGCATTTCATGATGAAACTCCTGAAGGAAAATGTAAAGCAGAGCACTCTGACATAGACTAACCATCACGATCAGGAAAAGCCTCTGTGTGGAGATGAGCTTTCAATTAAGACTAAGAGCAGATCTGGGGAAAGAGTATCTCAAGAAGATGGAACAGCATGAGCAAAGACCTCCAAGCAGGAAACAGACTGGGTGTTAAAGGAACTGAAAGATGATGGTGGCTGAAGCAGTGAACAAGGAGAATGTGAGATAAAAGAGGTAAGGGAGAGAAAGACTGTGAGATCTCCCAGGCTGTAGTTACTAGTTTGGATTTCATTCCAAGCACAGTGAGAAGCTGCTGAAGTACTGCATTTGAAAAGCAAAGGATTCTATTTTTAACGTTCTGAGGAACCTCCATACCGTTTTCCATAGCAGCTTCACCATTCTGCACGCCCATCAACAGCGTAAAGGGTTCCAATTTCTCCACATCCTCACCAACACTTGTCTGTTGTTGTTGCTAACAGCATGAGTCCACTTATATGAGGTATATAACATAGTCAAACTCACAGAACCAAAGAGCAGAAAGGGTTTAAAGTTTTAGTAATGCAAGATGAGTATGTTCTAGAGATCAGTGATTATGGGCTTAAAGCTTCAGTAATGCAAGATAAATAAGTCCTAGAGATCTACTATACAGCATTGTGTCTAGAGTTAACAATACTATATTGTACACTTAAAAATCTGTCAAGACAAATATCGTGTAATATCACATATGTAGAATCTTTTAAAAAATGGTACAAGTGAACTTATCTATAAAACAGAAATAGAGCCACAGATGTAGAAAACAATCTTATGGGTAACTGGGGGGAAACGGCGGGAGGGATAAATTGGGAGGTTGGGACTGACATATATACACTACTATATATAAAATATATAACTAATAAGACCTATTGTATAGCCCAGGGAGCTCTACATAACACTCTGTAATGATCTATATGCGAAAAGAATCTTAAAAAGAGTGGATATATGTACATGTATAACTGATTCACTTTGCTGTACACATGAACCTAACACAACACTGTAAATCAACAATTCTCCAACAAAAATTTAAAAAATAAAAAAAGAAAGAAATGGAGGAAGACACACAAAAAAATCTGTCAAGAGTGTAAATCTCATGTGTTCAGTGTTCTTACTACAATACAATTAACAGATTTAAAAATAAAATGAAGATGAGAATTCATCTGAAAAAGGAAAAGGAAAGGAAAGGGTTATTCTGGAGAACCTTACCTACCCCCACCCAAGGTGGGAGATTCCTGGGCAGAGTGTATATGTGCTCCCTCGGGCTTTGGCTGAGGATAACACAGCAAAATAAACAAGGAGGTCCCAGGCAAGAGCAAGCTTTCTCATTCCTTTGACAGCTGAATGGTTAGCTTCCCTGGGCAGAAATGTGTACAAATCTGGATTACATCGAACAGTCAGATGCCTTATCTAAAAGACGACAGCCAAAGCTTGATCTTTGGCCTTAGGGGAGAATTAAAAGATGTTTATGTTTCAGAAATAATCAGAGTCAGACATCTCAAAATTAAAATTCTTTGTCAGCCTATCAATATTTATGAATGTGTAAAATTTCCGACAGCCCCATTCCACAATTTCCATGCACTGCAGGTTGAAAGAAGTTTGACCTTGGAGACAGATAGCATTTCTCTGCCGGCACATTTCTCACTTACTCTGCAGAGCAAAGCTTGTAAAAAACTATACCCATCTTCCAGTTAAGTTACCTATATTCACCTTTCTTGTTGAAATCAACCAGAGTGAGACTTCTTTACTTTCAGCAGACCCTGCAGGATTGAAACAAGTAAAACTACAGGTTCCTCCATATACCATCAACTCCAAAAAAACCATGAATTAATGAACCAAGACTATTATATACTATAGCCAATCTAGTTTGAAACAATGGCAAGATTTGCATTCGGAATAAAAGGCTCCTACTCATAGTTTTGACATTAACTCATCATGTGAACTTGGTCAAGTCTTTTTTTTTTAATTTTTTTTTTTTTACCTTAAGTGGCTTCATATCTACTATCTGCAAAATAAGGAGTTGCACATTTTACGTGTATGTATCCGTGTGTGTGTGCGCGCGTGCATGTGCGTTTGTGTATGTAAAGATGAGGTTCTCTAGAAGCAGAGCCTGAGACAGGGATTCAGAGGCACGTGATTAACTGAGGGACACCAACCTGTAAGGGAGGTGAAGCAAGAGAGAAAGGGGAAAGTGTTGAACAAGGATATGGTTAGGGTTACGCTTAGGCTTAGCCTGACTCGCAAGAGAAGGTTAAACAGACCAGGAGCATAACACATAAATTTGTAACTCAGAATCGTCCCCATTGTGAGACAAGAGGGTCAGCCTTTTTTTTTTTTTTATCCTGTTATCAGGCACTGGAATGGAGAGATTAATTAATTTCTCTTGGGTGAAGAGGCTACCCTCAGGTGAAGATAATTCTTTGGAGATGGAGGCCAGCCATGAGCTCCCTGGAGCAACATTTACAGCAGCTGGGGAATGGACACACTGCCCCATAGAGGAGATCTGGACAAGGCACTAACATCTATGTTGTGTATATACGAATAAGAGGATATTGCACATACATGAATGAAGGTAATGGAGGTACGTGCGTGCACGCGCACACACACAAACACACACGGGGGGAGGTTAGTAGTGAGGAGAAAGAGTGAGAGGGAGATTGACTTCTATTTTCTCTATTGGCTTGCAAGGTTATTATGAAAACAAAAGATAATACTTGAGAAAATACTAGAAACTCATGCCTCGTGCATTCTCAAACCCATCACAAGCTTCCCTGACTCCCTTTTGCTATTCTCTCTGCCTCTGACTGCCCTCCCCAACAACCAAGTTTACTGTGACTCCAAGTGGCTATCAGGTCCCTTTGGAAAGTCCCCAGGTCTACCTCCTCCTCTGACCAGCCCTCCTACTGCTCTTACTCATAATGTAAGACACCATTAATAAGGACCCAAGGACAGTACCCTGTTGTGTGGTACCCATCTTGGGAATCCATAATTAGAGGGTTCAAATCCCAACTCTCCATTTAACGCTTATGTGACCTTTGGCAAAGTCAAAACCTCTCTACACCTGCCTTCCTCCTCACCTCAAGGTGAGTGACGGCACCGACCTCAAATTTTTTATTCTACATGTGACAGCTTTTGAAAGCTACGGTGATACATTATTTGATGGTTCTTTTCTCTGTCCGAAGGAACGCACTTCTAGCATCTCCCAGTTAAATAGACCTGTAATACCCTTGGAACCTCAGGACTCCATCCAAGAAGGAATGGCTCTACTTGGATTTAAAGGAAACAAAAGGAATGCATAGTTCTTGCACTGAAGGAATCTAATGCTGAAGAGAGGAAAAGCATGAAAATGGGGTTGGGGGGTGTCCCAGGCCATGAGCCAAGAGCCCTGGTAGCAGCTAGGCTCAGCAGACAATGCTCAACTATTTTTAGCCTCTGTTTGGGTGTACTGATTTCCGGGAAAATATCCTCTAATTATGGTGTCTAGGATTGTATCCTGCCCTCCCACCCTCATCCCACCAGAAGCCGAAATTCTGCACTGTCAGGCAGCTCTTTCTAAGTGCCCCTCAAACAAGACAGGGATTCTCAGCTTTCTAGAAACGCCATCCTGGAACTGGCTTTAATTTCAACAGCCATCCAAGTGCTTTGCTCATAGCAAAGGGCAGTCTTTGAATCCTCCCCGCATCAGGCTGCTTCTGGTGCCTGCTGGCATCCAGCACAAAGCACTGGCATGATTTTTCTTGCTGTTTTCAAAACAATGCTGCAAAAAAAAAAAAAACCCCACAATTCCATCTTAGCAGCTAGTGTAGTGGGATAATGAAGTGTAAAGCCTATTCTGGTTACATGTTGCCTCATAACAAGTCACTCTAACACTTAGTGGCTTCAAACAGCCATGTTGTTCTTTCTTGTGGTTCTATGGGTTGGCTTGGCTAGCTGGACAGTTCTGCTGATCTTCCTTGGGGTGTTTCATGCCATTGCCGATGGCGGTTGGGGTTGGTGTTATCTAGACGTTTAACTGGGATGTTGGCTGAAGCGTTAGAGCATCTTGTGACAGTGTCCATGGGGAGGAAGAATCCACAGGATAAGGGGAGGAGAGGAAGAGGCAAACGTGAATACCTTCATCTCATTACTTTAAATGATGAACCAAAACAAGAGTCCAGGAGGCCATCAGATACCAGCATATGGGCCCTTGCCTCCTTCCTTTCCACCTCTTCTTTTTTCATAACCTTGTCAGCCACAGTTACGGGGTGAAAATGAGCCAGAAATGATGGGAATCGTTGAGCCAACATCCAGGCATGACCTTAAACACACACTTCAGATCTAAATGCACACACACACCAGTCAACAATGGGAGCTGAAGGAACCATTTATGGAGACACTTTCATGAGACTCGTAATTTTCTATCTGAAAATATGAGTGCTCTCTGGGGTTCATCACATTTCTGATAAGAACCTCTGCTGCTCCTGCAGTGCGCCTCATGTCACAGGCTTACAGCCCTGGAAAAAAGTCTTGGAATTCTGAGTCCAATTACCTTTCCCAAAGGGAGTACTAAAAGGGATAAACTAATGAAAAATGATTATATATTTCTGAACCTTTGTGGCTAAGTAAGTCCAAGGTGATAAGACGACCATAGATTTTCTTTCTAAAAATCGCATATCTGGATACAATGCCTCTCCTGCCTGCCCTACGTAAAATAGCAAGTTATTACCCTTCACCTGGATTTAATTCTCTCTGTGCGTTTCTAACTGCCTGATATTATGTCTATTAGTTTATTGTTTGACTCCACAAAATGTCAACTCCATGAAGGCAAGGACCTTATCTATCTTGTCCACTGTCTAGCCCCTTCAGTAGTACCTGGAACACAGTAGGTAATCATTGAATATCTGTTGAATTAATTAATTAATATTATTTTAATTAAGTATAAGACACTGTAGTATTTGCTCTGTGAGGTTCTGTTCTGCAAGATAAGAAGTTATCCTCCAGAGCTGTGCAATGTACATTAGTAACTATAATGCTCAGAGAACTACAAGGGCATTTAGATGAATAAACGGAAGGCTATTCAGAGAGCACAGAAAAAAATCATGGAAGACTATTCATTTGGGCATTACCCACTGAAGGTGACAGAGACGTGATTCAGACAAAACTCCAGCCCACAGTGGGCTCGCTGCGGCTTGGGTACTGTTTGAAATGCCCACCATCTGAGAATCAGACTTCCTGACTTCCTGACTCGGATTATTAACCTGTATCTGGTGGAACTCAGTTTCCTCCTCTGTAAGATAAACATCTCTGCCTGGATAATCACTGAGGTTCCTTTCCATGACAACAGGGGACGGATCTAGGAACAAGGGAACTGGGTTTGGGCACCAAGTCCTCAGTAAGGCAAGACCCATAACCAAACTGTCTGCTGTCAAGATCTATCCACAAGCCACAGGATGTTCCCTACAGGGTTAATTATAACAAAGAGAAAATTGGAAACCAAATTAGAGACATTTTCGAATTTATCTGGAACTAGTTTTAGACTTAAAGAGAAAAATTGCATGAATTGTTGAGTTTCCATATACCTCACCCAGCTTCTCCTAATATTTTAATTGTCTCATTCTCCTTAATGCTCTAAAATATAAGTGGGTTCTATCTAGTTTGGGGTCTTTATTCTCTCATCCTGCTCTGTGCTTGGTGTCTTTGCTCAGCACTGGCAAACTATCTTCTATTATGTCTTTGATTATTTCCTCATTTCCACTGTCTCGATTCTCTCTTTAGGGAACTCCTAGTCATTGGGGATTTGGCCCTTGTATACTGATCATCTATGTCAACTGTTCTCCCATGTTTACATTCTGAGAGATTTTTAAAAATGTTTCCTCCAGGTGTTAAAGCACATTTCTTTCTTAAGGCTATTACAGCAATAACAGTTTCAATTTAGAGCAAGGTTTCTCAACATTGGTACTATTGACATTTTAGGGTAGGTGATTCTTTGTCTTCGGGAACTATCCTGTGCCTTGAAGGATGTTTAGCAGCATCCCTGGCCTCTATCTGCTAGATGCCAACAGCACCAGAACCCCCATCACCACAATCAAAATATCTCCAGACATTGCTAATCACCCCAGGTTGAGACAACTGACTTAGAAGAACTCTAATTTCCCTTATTTCTTCTCTTTTTCATTTGGCCACAGTCACTAATACAATTAGGGCTTGTTAAATTTCTCTTCTGTTTCTTGAATTATTTCTGTATTCCAGAGTCAAATGTTCTGTTTATTCATCTTGGTTCTTCTCTATCGTTGAGATTTCCTGCAAACGTCTGGTGGTTTTGACCTTCTGTATATATTTACCAATGCAGGGCTTCATCAATTAATATAAGTCACTGGATTGAGTCTCCAGTTTTTTTAGTAGGTTTTTGCCCCCAACAGACCTCTTCCCTGAATCAGAGTGAACTCGGGGTGAAGTGTATGAGTAAGCAGGCTTCACTATAGGATGGACCAGTTCAGAGCAGGCAGACAGAGCAACTGATCACTTCACCAAATGTCAGATCATAGTGCGTCTACTCTGTGGCACTAACGCCCATACCAATGCTCTAGAGAGGTCTTCCAATAATCACCCTCATTCCTGCCTCTTCTCCAACCCTCATCCTCTGTAACCTACTGAACCCAAGCCAGGAATGTCTTGAGGCTCCAGGAAAGAATAATTCCCAAATTGAACCAAACCATTACCACCTGGCCCTAGGTGTGCTCTGGGCCCCTTCCTCCAAATGTCCTTCAATAAGTTAATGATTAAATAAATTGTGTTACAACCATACCACGGAATAAAATTGTGTTACATCCATACCATCAATAAAAAAGAATAAGCTACTGATGCCTGCAACGATTTGATTGGATCTCAAGGGAACTATGCTGAGTGAAAAACCCAGTCTCACAAGCTTATATAGTGGATGATTCCATGACAAAATTCATAGAGGTGGAGAGCACATTAGTAGTGGCTGGGAGTTAGGGATGGAGGGGGAGTGGCACAGCACAGGTGTGATTATAAAGGGTAGCACAAGGGAGATCTTTGTGATAATGGAATACTTCTGTGTCTTGATTGTGCTTTTAGTTACATGAATATACACATGTGATAAAACTGTAAACACAAACACACACCCAGAGCATGTAAAAGTGATGAAATCTGAATAATCTCTGTAGCTTGTATCAAGGCTGATTTTCTGGCTTGGATATTGTGCTAGTTATCCAAGACACTACAAGTGGAGAACCCTGGGTTAAGGGTAACTCCCGTCACGGAACCTATATGGAATCTCCTTGTACATTATTTTTTTCAACTCCCCATGAATCAATTGTTATTTCAAAATAAAAATATTTTTAAATGAGGTAACTGTAACTCCACCTTCACGCTCACCTCCATACATTCATGACCTTCTCCGACACAGTGAACATTCCATCTCCCATTCTTAGGCAAATAGGGGTTTTATTCCTTCTATCATCTTTCCAGTGGGATTTCTGGAGGTAGAGGAAGCAAACTCTTTGTGTTCACGTATGTGCAGACAGCAACCCTGAATTGGAAAGCATGCGTGCATTTCTTTTGAATTAAGAGAACTATAAGGAGGGCTCAAAAAGTTGAGTTAATCAAAACCCCAGCTTAAAAAGAATAGAGATTTAGGGCTTCCCTGGTGGCGCAGTGGTTGAGAGTCCGCCTGCCGATGCAGGGGACACGGGTTCGTGCCCCGGTCCGGGAGGGTCCCACATGCCGCGGAGTGGCTGGGCCCATGAGCCATGGCCGCTGGGCCTGCGCGTCCAGAGCCTGTGCTCCACAACGGGAGAGGCCACAACAGTGAGAGGCCCGCGTACCGCAAAAAAAAAAAAAAAAAAAAAAAAAAAATGTAAGCTACATTTAGAAATATGTTATGTACTTATTCGTTTAGGAACTGTAAACTCTATCTATGAAGTGAAGTAGCACATCAGAAATGCTGGACATTGTCAGACCAGGTCAACTGAGCATACTGTAAAATTCCCCTTCACAGAGTTGTAGCTTTAGTTTTGGTTGACGATCTTTCCAAGGACCATACATGTCAAAAAGGCCCTTGCATGCACTGTGGAACTTCTTTTAAAGATATTTTCCCACAGGTTACTCAGTGTCTCATCTGAGATATCACTTTATAAATCTCCTTTAGAGCAGTGATTCTCAAAATGTGGTCCTTGGACCAGCCGCATCAGTATCACCTGGACAGTTGTTAGTAATGCAAATTCCCAGGACACACGGACTCAGAAACTCTGGGGATGGGACCCAGAAATCTGTTTTTATAGACCCTCTAGGAATTTCCAATGCATGTCAGAGTTTGAGAACTACTACCTTAGAACTTAGTGATGGGTTCTCTGCTGTTGGATTTGGTTGCAGTGAGAAAGTGTTTTCTATGGTTTAAAATAAGAGAAAAGGGCTTCCCTGGTTGCGCAGTGGTTGAGGATCCACCTGCCAATGCAGGGGACACAGGTTCGAGCCCTGGTCCGGGAAGATCCCACATGCCACGGAGCAACTAAGCCTGTGCGCCTACAGCCCGTGCTCCACAACAAGAGAAGCCACCGCAATGAGAAGCCCACGCACCGCAACCAAGAGTAGTCCCCGCTCGCCGCAACTAGAGAAAGCCCACACGTAGCAACGAAGACCCAAGGCAGCCAAAAGTAAATTAATTAATTAATTAAAAGGAAGAAAAAAGAAAACACAAGAGGATTTTAAAAATAGATACATAAAATAAGAGAAAAAATATGGAGTGATGGTGGAAATCCCTTATAAAATTATTTTTATTCTAACTTTCTGCCACTGGGAACCTTGTATATTTTAAATTTCTTTTCCTTTTTGGTTTCGGTTAGTTTGTTTTGCACTCGCTGCTAGGAAACTTAGAGCCAAATTGGAAGGTCAGCCATGGGAAATGTATTAATCCGCAGAGTTATCATGTGGATTCCTTCCTCAATTTCCTTTCCTTGCCCCAATTTCTTATTTTTATTTTATTGGATTTTGTTCCTTTGGGGAGAATAGAAAGTTTTAAGTACAGTCA
The DNA here is from genome assembly GCF_059928025.1 of Delphinapterus leucas. Taxonomy (NCBI): domain Eukaryota; kingdom Metazoa; phylum Chordata; class Mammalia; order Artiodactyla; family Monodontidae; genus Delphinapterus; species Delphinapterus leucas. Next base: position 50,746,951 of record NC_143148.1, read on the forward strand.
ATAAATCAGAGAATCCTTCACAACAGTGGCAATGTGTTCTTATATGCTGCCACATGTTCTGTTCTGAGTATGAAATACAGCTTGAGCGAACAGATGTTACCAGATATTAAATTGTTTCAGAAGTAGATGAGAGAAGAGGAAAATCCAAATACTGCCCAGAAAAAAAAAAATATTTTCATGTATAACTCCCAGGGATAGTCTTACAGAATAGAATTATTATTGCTGTTTTGTTTAAACATAAGAGAAAGCATTCAGGCTTAGATTTATTATATTAGTATATTAACCACTGTTGCTCTTTCGGCTTCTTGCCTTTGGGTGATGTTTCCTTGCTGAGAATTATTTTCTATTTCCATCATGTTGAAACAAACAACGTGTGTTTCCATTGTCTTTTTATATTTTCTGAGCCAACAGTCTGATATAATTCCCATTTGAAAATGGATGCAGGGGACACGGGTTCGTGCCCCGGTCCGGGAAGATCCCACATGCCGCGGAGCGGCTGGGCCCGTGAGTCATGGCCGCTGGGCCTGCGCGTCCGGAGCCTGTGCTCCGCAGCGGGAGAGGCCACGACAGTGAGAGGCCCGCGTACCGCAAAAAAAACAAACAAACCAATAACTGTTTTTTGAACAGCATGTGCTTCCTTTTTCTAAAAGTCTGAACTTCGGAAGATAGAGCAAAAGTATAAAATATATTCTCTGAAGACTGAAAACCGACTCGCATAGGGTGTTTGTGCTCCCACTGGACAGCACTGCTCTTGATCCTCTGTTCCAGACCACAGAACTCCACATCCCTTCAAACCTGACCGACTCGTACTTGGAGACGCCACCCGATCACTTGCTAGGATCTGGTCCCAACCAGGCCCCTGACAACTGGCCAAGTCCCGTTCTAAATCAAGTAACTCCACAGAACCTTGAAGCTACCACCCAGCTGCTCCAGACACCAACACCTGCTAGAAGCCCGTGCTGCTCTCACCGACCACACAGAGCCCCGGGGCATCGATACGGTAACGCTCCAGGCGTCTGATAAATCTCTCAGAACCCAGCATGTGTATTACTTTCGAAAATGACTGCCGTAAGAAATCACCATATACCGAACGGCACAGAATAATACAAATTTATTATCTTACCGTTCTGGAGGTCAGAAATCTGAGGACAGACTCATTGGGCTAAAATCGGGAGGTGAGCAAGGCTGTACTTCTTCCAGGAGGTTCCAGAAGAGCATCTGCCTCCTTGCCTTTTCCAGCTTCTGGAGGCCACCTGCAACCCTTGGCTCTGGACCCGTTGTACCTGCAAGGCCAGCAGAAGCTGTCGACTCTCACACCCCGTACCTCTGACACTGACGCTTCTTCGCCTCCTGCTTCTACTTTTAAAGACTCTTGTGATTACATTGGGCCCACCTGATACTCACAGGTTACCTGCATACTAGCCTCTATTAAGGATCGTTGATTAGGAAACGTTTCCATCTGCAGCCTTAATTTCCTTCTGCCAACGTAACATGTTTACCACTTCTGAGGCTTAAGACAGGGTCATCTTAGGAGTCATTATCCTGTCTACCATGACCAGTGAGCCAACAAGTGAGTAAATGAGTGACCAACAGACAAGTCTGGTGGACTGACCGAGTGAGTGTCCAGCTTGGGGTGATGACCGCTCAGCTCCTTGAAAGCAGCCTGTCTCCAGGAGTGACTGGATGGCAGCGTGGGAGCTCAGCTTCCCCCACTCACTCCGCCGCCCCTCTGAGCTTCACTTGCCTTGCCTGTCACATGAGGATGACAGGAACACCTATTTCGCAGGCTGATTGCGAACACAACATGAGAAAACATGTCAGTGTCTGGAATAGAGCAACGACACAATAGAAAGGCATTGAAACAATGAAAATGGAAGAAGGAGGGGGGAGGAGGGGGAGGGGAGAGAAGGGGGAGGGGGAGGGGGGAGAACCAATATTCCATGGTACTAAGGTATACTAAGTCTAGACACAGAGCATCCTAGAGCCAAAAGTGTCTCGGCAATCATCAAATGGGAAAGAAAGGCAGAGACGGGAAAAAATGTCATTCAACTATGACAGAAATAAGATTAGCAATCAGCACCAATTAGAAGCCATGAGACCTCTCTCTTCAATACCACTCAACCCCTTATCAAGACTGTGATGCCGAGCAAGGATGCTCTGCATTAGCAGATGGTGGGTGTTTGCCCAACCGTGGAGTACGCTTCCTTCCAGCTCTGGCTCTGTAGGGAACCCTGCCTTTCTGATGCGTGGGAGCCACACTCTCCTTAAACTTTAAGATCATATTTCAGTAATATGGGGACATTTTTCACCATGGATACAAAGCAGGATACATAATTGTATATTCATGATAGCAGCAGTTATGTAGAAATAAACACTTATTTTACTTGAAATTATTGCAAAAAAATGTGTTCACATTGTTTATCTCAGTGTTGTATTTGCTGGGGGCTTTTTATTTTTTCCTAACTTTTCTTTGTTTTCCAGATATTCTAAGTGAGCACGATTTTTATAATAAAGAAATGTAGAGGTGCTTATTTTTTACAAAAAACTAATGAGAGAGATTACTTCTGGAGGACATTGATTTTGTTCTGTCATGGCCCCAGATTTCTAGAACCTGGATGTTCAAAAGAAATATTTCCTTTGTACTCTGAAAAATACTTCTAGCTATGTCTTCCCCTATTTCTAGGAGATCTCTGATTTATCCCACCTTGTTACACACACACACACCACCACCATCAAAAAACGTTCTAACATTAACTACCTCTGTAAGCAAGCCTATGGACCATATAAAACTGAAATGTGCCCATCAGTGAAAACAATAAATCAAAGCCTGTGGCTATGTTCACATCCCATAGTCACCATCATCGGCCTCGCTCAACCGAAGTTCTCTGGCTTCATGATGTTTTCCCTTTCTGTTATCAGTACATTCATTATCCAGGCAAACTCTTTTCTAATAGAATTTCATATCAAATAAAGAAACACACTGAGAGACGGTAACCCTAAAGAGGAACACAAGTCTAGTCTCTCATAACCCACATTCCCCTGGATGCAATTAGTGTAATCTCTTTCTGAACGTGCTCTTAATACAGGCTTTTACCATGGACCATTTCTCATGTGTCTTGGTTTTTCATCACTCAATTCTTGAGTAAGACCACAGACATTAAAATGATAACATATCATGTTGAAACCATGGTTAAGTTCAAGGGGGAAATAACATGCTTTGTCTACAGTTAGAATGGAGGGAAGTGATTGCAGGTCACGGCTGCATCGTTTTCATAATATTTGGACTTGTTTCTTACTGTCACATTTGGGTTAATGGAGTTACATTTCGAAAGCTGGTCTAAAGCATTCAGAGGTCATTGTGTACATGGCGGGGATGGAGTGGGGGTGAGAGGCAAGTTTTCTCAGAACTTTAACGATTCGTTAAGATGGCAATCAGATCCCTATTACAGAAAGATCTCAAAGCCCCCAAACAAAAAGGGAAAGAAACGGTCTTACTCAAAAGCACCTATGAATTAAAAACCCATCTGAGAAAAAAAAAAATCAAGCCCTACCTGATTTCCAAAAAGATGATTCCCAACAAATCAGACTTATGAGATGTTCAGGGTTTATTATATTAATTATTAATAATATAGGGCTTCTAGGAGTCTCATGAGTGATTGGCCTGCCCTTCTCTGTTGTGTCTCTGAAGATGCAGAAATTTCCCAATGTGGCCCCTGTCAGCCCAGCTTGTTTCCTTGTATCCTACATTCATTGACTTTTCCCCCAATTTTCCCCCACTGACTACCACCTCTTTCTGTAGCTTCATTCCCTGAAACCACCTGACATAACGGAAGGTCATCAGCTCTCAGGGCTTAGAATTTACCTGATCTCACCAGCCTGCTCATGTTTTCTAAAAATCTCCTGTCTCCACTTTGACAATAATTGTGATCATAATCACATTAACAGCAAACACTCACTGGACGCTTTCTATGTGCCGGGTGTTTTTTACTTATTTCGTTTAAGTCCTGTGACCGCCACGTGATGTAGGTATCCATTATTAAACTCTCTGAGCCTCAGCGTTCTTATCTGTAAAATACGGGTATGCAAAATGACGAAGTTCACACAGTGGGTGAATACTAGGTCTGAGAATCACACCCAGGAATTCTTAATCCCAGAGTCCATGCTCTTAAACACTGCCCTATGCTTACCCTAGTCTACTTGCTATCAAAATTTCCAAGGTCAGCCTCATCCATTCAGATAATAGAACTTGTCTTCTAGACTGTATCATATTCCAAAGGACGGACATATATATATAGATAGACAGATAGATAGATATAGATATAGATATATCCCTCCTTTGATATATAAAATTTTAGAATTACAGAAGAGTTGTAAAAATAGTACAGTTTCCATCCATCCTTCATCCAGCTTCCCTGAAGGCCATGGTTTTTTCGGTCTTTGGGTCATCATTGTCAAATTCAAATCAACTGAACTGCAACACGATAGGGACACAGAAAGAAAACCATCTAATATTTTAATAGTACCTCACACGGGTGGCATGGCTTTCCCCCTTGGTGGAGGCTCTCGGCTGCCCCTCTCACACTTTTCCTGTTATTACTGATAATTTCCTCTGTACATAGCACAGGCACTGACCACAGATCTACACTGTTGACATAACAGATAGACCAAGGATTCTTAATTTTGCTGGGTCCTTGATGAATTTAAAGAATTGCCCCTTTCCCTAGAAAATGCAGAGGTAAACAATCCCATGTAATTCAGGCAGTTTGCAGACCCAGGGTACCGCTCTTGTCTGTTTTATTGTTTGAAAGCTAACGATTGCAGTCTGACCTGCTAACCTCACTCGCTATCTTTCCCTCAATCTTCATAGGGCTTCTCCACACCACTAACCCCGGGAAGGCTGCCAAGGAATTAGAGCCACTCCTCCCAAGACACAGCTTTCAACCACTGAATTGTTGGTTTGGGGCTGCGGAAATGGCTGTTTGCCAAAGAATACATGTTACCGCCACCAGGACAATCTCATCAGGCAGGGAGGACAGTGGATCCACGGCTCCCACCATGTCAAATCCATTACTTCTGGGAGTTCCTGACAAAGGGGCAGCCCAGTCAGCTCCTCAGTTACGTACTTGCCGAAGGTCAATCCACTTACCCATACAGACCCCAGTGACTTCTCACAAATTATTATCTATGAGCCTGATATCCTGTCCAATCTAAACATTCTACGTGGAATGTAGCTGGTTTCTTTCTTGATAAACTGAAAGTCTGAACTTCTCAGGCTAATATTCTACTAGGGGATCAGGTGGTTATTAATGAAATCACAACACCTAAGAAAGGTCTTAAAAGAGAATCAGAGGACAGTTGGTCCTTGAGTTACTCCAAGCAAGAGAGTGAGCCTTCTTCGGGTAATATAAGAGCAACATGTTGATTGCCTTTTCAAATATTAATGGGTTAAAAAAAACAGGCTATTTTCAAAAATACTCACATTTCAAAAGTATAAAATTAGTCTATCTTCAGCATCATATGATGAAAAGAACTCAGGCTTTGGAATTAAACAAATAAACCTGAGTTTGGATGTGCCCCTTGACTGAGTTGTGCAACTTTGCTTATCTTCTTCTGTAAAATGAGGAAATAATGCACATGAAAAAGCACTATGATGAAGATGAAATGTGGCAAATGTGCACAAGGGACTTTGCAGCAAGGACTAACTTAATGAATCTTACTTCTCTTTCCCCTAAAATTCTTTCCACAACTCCCAGGTATCCAGCAGCAAGAAGGTAGACAAATCTACAACTTAAGACACATCAAATTTTGAAACATATTTAAAATTTAGGGAATGTAAGCGATTAAGAATGCAAATCTCTACGTATGTCAGATATTCAGAAGTCAACAAAGAACACTTAAAATACACCTAACAGCAAAAGACCTAAATAGACATTTCTCCAAAGAAGACATACAGATGGTCAAGAAGCACATGAAAAGCTGCTCAACATCACCAATTATTAGAGAAATGCAAATCAAAACTACAATGAGGTGTCACCTCACACCAGTTAGAATGGGCATCATCAGGAAATCTACAAACAACAAATGCTGGAGAGGGTGTGGAGAAAAGGGAACCCTCCTGCACTGTTGGTGGGAATGTAAATTGATAGAGGCGCTATGGAGAACAGTATGGAGTTGCTATAAAAAACTAAAAATAGATTTAACATATGATCCAGCAATCCCACTACTGGGCATATACCCAGAGAAAACCGTAATTCAAAAGGACACAGGCACCCCAATGTTCACTGCAGCACTGTTTACAATAGCCAGGTCATGGAAGCAACCCAAATGCCCATCGACAGACGAATGGATAAAGAAGATGTGGTACATATACACAGTGGAATATTACTCAGCCATAGAAAGGAACGAAATTGGGTCATTTGTAGAGACGTGGATGGATCTAGAGACTGTCACACAGAGTGAAGTAAGTCAGAAAGAGAAAAACAAATATCATATATTAATGCATATATGCGGAATCTAGAAAAATGGTACAGATGAACTGGTTTGCAAGGCAGAAATAGAGACACAGATGTAGAGAACGAATGTATGGACACCAAGGGGGAAAAATGGGGTTGGGGGTGGTGGGATGAATTGGGAGATTGGGATTGACATGTATACACTAATATGTATGAGACAGATAACTAATAAGAACCTGCTGTATAAAAAATACAAATAAAATAAAATTCAAAAATAAATGAATAAAATAAAATACACCTAACAGAATGTCTATCATCGAAAAGTCTACAAAGAACAAATGTTGGCGAGGATGTGCAGAAAAAGGTACCCTCGTGCACTATGGGAATGTAAGCTGGTGCAGTCACTATGGAGAACAGTAAAAAGGTCTCTCAAAAATATAAAAACATAACTACCATATGACCCAGCAATTCACTGCTGGGTATATATCCAAAGAAAACAAAAACACTAATTCAAAACATACATGCACCCCAATGTTCATACGAGCATTATTTACGATACCAATATATTTACAAGATATGGAAACAACCTAAGTGTCCATCAGCAGATGAATGGATAAAAAGATGTGACACACACACACACACACACACACACACACACACACACACACACACAGAGTGGACTATTACTCAGCCATGAAAAAGAATGAAATTTTGCCATTTGCAACAACATGGCTGGACCTGGAGGAGATTATACTTAGTGAAATAAGTCATACAGAGAAAGACAAATACTGTATGTTCTCACTTACATGTGGAATCTAAAAATTAAAACAAATGAGTAAAATAGAAACAGACTCACAGATACAGAGAACAAACTAGCAGTTACCAGTGGGGAGAGGGAAGGAGGGAGGGGCAAGATAGGGGTAGGGGATTAAGAGGTACAAACTACTATGTATAAAATAAATAAGCTACAAGAACATATTCTACATCACAGGGAAATATAGCCATTATTTTGTAATACCTTTAAAAGGAGCATAATCTATAAAAATATTGAATCACTATGTTGTACACCTGAAACTAAGATAATATTATAAGTCAGCTATATCTCAATATAAACAAAGAAACAAACAAAACTGATTGCAATCAATTCTGGGCAAGCTGGGGTAATCACACTCCAGCCTGTCTTTCCACTGAATGCAAATATCAACCCTGGACAGAATGCGTGGAGCAGTTATCTAAGAAATATATGGTAGCAGGCAGATCAGGGAAGCGGAATTGGAAGTTATCACCAAACTGGTGGTAAGACCCCCACTTTTTCTCCTGAGTGTCACCCAGCCCAGACACACACACAGCTCGAACCCAGAAGTGGACATTGGTGTGAACACCGGTATTCTGACCCAAGGATTAGGAAAGGGGGCTGCAAGGATCAGAGACAGTAAGAGAAGTCCCTTTTTCTTTATTTAAAGTTTCTGTCCCAGCTGCTGGGCAATCCTGTCACATTGCAACAGCAGCAGCAGACTGGGAAGATGCCTAAAACTGAGGAAAGGGAATCCTTTTCCCTGACCAGAGAGCATGATTCCAACAGCATTAGGCAACTAGCCATTACATTTTTTCCTCTCTATCTTCAGCAAACACTAAACACAATAAATTTTTAAATAATCATACCCAGACATATCATAACATGACTTGAAAACTAAAGACAAAGAAAAACCTCTTAAAAGCAGCTAGAGGAAAAAGGCACATATAAGGGAACAACAATTCAAATTTCTATAGATTTCTGATCAGAATCCATGGACACCAGAGGAATGAGAACTTTTAAAAATTTCTGCAGGTAAAGAACTGTCAACCCAGAATTCTACACCCAGTAAAAATGTCCTTCACAAATGGAGGTGGAATAAAGACATTCTGAGATGAAGGAAAATTAAGAGGATTCATTGTCACCAGAACCTTCTCTGAAAGACATGTTAAAGGAGGTTCTTTAGACAGAAGGGAAATGATACTGGGAGGAAACGTGGAACATCAAGAATGCAGGAGGAGCACAAGAAATGGTAACCATCTCAGTAAATAAAATAAAGTAGTCTGCTCCTCTTTAGTTGGCCAAAATATGTATGATGGTTAGCATAAAAATTATAACACTGACTGATGGAGTTTTCAATGTCTATAGATGTAATTATACATATGATGCAAATATACATATGATAATTACTATACATATATTACATATAATATATATAAATATGTGTATAAATACATATGATAAATACACTACATATAAATAAAGAGGGGAAAGGTAAAAGTACCTGTATTGTAGTTAGGTTTCTATACTCCATTTGAAGTTGAAAATATTAATTCTGAGTGGAAAGTGAAAAGCTAAGTATATTATATTGTATCATGTTATACTATATTATATTTTCTATTGTAATCAACAACTACAAAAGAAACAAAAAAACACAAAAAAACTTTTAAAGTGATACAGTAAAAATCTCAATAGAAAAGTTAAAGTAGAATACTAAAAAAAAAAAATCGAATAATCCAGAATAAAGCAGAAAAGAGGAAACCTATAAATGAAAAACAGAAGGAAGAAACAGAAAACTAAGAAACCGGAATGGTCCACCTAAATCCAAACACATCATCACCTACGCGTGAAATGTAAGTAGACTAATCACAGTATTTCAAAACAGTTATTGTCAGAGTACATTTTAAAAATAAGATCCAAGGATATGTCCTCTACAAGACACACTTTTAAATATAATGCTGTAGGTAAGTAGTAATAAAGGGATGGAAAAAGATGTACCATGAAAATACTAATCAAAAAAAAAACAGGTGGAGTGACTCTATGGATATCGGACAAAGTACACTTCAGAACAAGCAAAATTAGCAGAAATAAAGAGGAACGTGGTATAATGATTAAAAGGTCGGCTGACAGAGAGACATAACAATCAAGTGTGTATTCACCTAAAAACAGTTACAAAATACACGAAGGAAAAATGAACAGAATGAGAAGGAGAGACAGAGAAATCCACAATTGTATCTGAAGACTTCAACAATAGATAGCATGATTAAACAACAGCAACAAATCAGCAAGGATACAGAAGAATTAAACAACCCTCAACTGACTTGATTTAATTGGCCTTTGTCAATTGTCAATTGTCCCATTACCAAGACAAGAAGGACGCTGTATCCAAAGAACCCTAGCGGCAGAAAAATGGTATTAGACAACATCCTGGACAAGTTGCTATCCTGGATGGATAGCATGTGTCTTAAGTCCAGGATTAGCCCGACTGGTGATGAAGGACAACAAGCCCTTTCTGGGCTTTCGTCTTTTGACCTGTGGAACAGGCAGCTGGTGGACAGGGCAATGAAGTGCATGTTAAGAGGTTGAAGACAGACAGTCTAGGTTAAAATCCTAGCTCTGCCTCTTACTAGTTGGATGAGCTTGGTCAAATGCCTTGACTACTTCTCTAGTCCTCTTTATGCTTCTCGGTGTAGCACCCCCACATTCATATGTAAAAGAACACACAAAACCACCTACGCTACATGGGGAGAGGAGGGTTGTGAAGTGGGAGGTGGGCGGGGAGAACGAGGTAATCTCAGTATCACACTTAAAACAGAACCTGGTCCATGGTAAACAGACAACAAATGTTATTATTAAAGCTATTATTAATTCCAAAATTATTGAGATAGAGTGGTGTTTCTCAACCTTTTTATTATTGCCTCCTTGAGAAGCTGTTTTCTGACATTTTTTTTCACCTAATCATACCTCTTCTCCCTGAAATTTTAATACCACAGATATATACTGTATATCTGTGTATGTGCTGTGGCTCTTTGGAGAGCCACAAACCAGTTAATATTTAAGAACCAATTTTCACCCTCTTGGGAGAAATATTATCCCTGTTTAAAAAGCACATGTTAAAGAAATCAATCTCTAACTTTCTATAATTCTAAATTGGTATAGATCATATTATAAGACCTTTAAAATTACATATTTATGTTACATAAAATGTGAATGAAAGTTGCCAGTGGAATTGTTTATTTATTGTTAAATTATGCTAGGCAGCATTTGGGAGTATAATGGGTTAAATCAAAGGGTTTGGGAAAGGCTCCCTAAATAGTACAGGCAGGCAGCTGGCCAGAGACTCGGTCTCCTTAGATAAATATCATTACATCCTGGAAATATATTTATGGTTAAGTTACTGGTATACACTATGAGTTTGAAGATTTATGAGATTATAAAAAAATTTTAGTCATGAAGAATATGAGAAAATGAAATATTTTTCTTTTAGTCATGTAACTGGGCAGATTGAAATGTTCTCCTAATTTCTCTTGACATATAGCCCATCTCTCATTAGCTTATAAGGGTGTCTGTAACTGCAGCACCTGTCAAATACTTATTTCCAATGATCAACGATCACATTGCAAAGACAGCCCAACCTCATCTTGTCTTTAAAGGTGGAGAAAGAAGCCTAATACTAAATGTCTCTTCTGGAGCCAAGAAAGCATGTATTTTCTCAGCCCCTAAATCACACATTGATGGTAAAATAAGGCCCAAGCAGCTGTTTGGAATACTCCAGCCTTTCATTCCTTACTGACCTTAGAGATATTCAGCCTAATCTTGATAAATTAGCAGAGTATCACTTACCCTTCACGCTGGCTTATTTTTTTTTTTCCCTTGAACTTCTTCTGCTGTGTTTTTTCTTCCATTCTGGTCATAATGAGTTATTTCACATTGGTTCCACCTCTGATGCCATCCAGTTGACAATTATTGAAGTATTCCGAATTATTTTGGAAAGAAAGAATATAGTGATGTCAGAGAAGTAAGCTGACCAGTTTCCCAAACAGGGAATGTCTTCTGGGAAGATCACACTCAAGGTCAGATTTTCACATGAAGGAATTTACATTATCAGTTGATTGTGACTCTGGAACTGACTCAATTTAATCAAACTCCTAAACGATTAATATAAATCATAACGTCAAACTTCTGGTTTTAGTTTCTGGCTTTATTTGTTTGTTTTGTTTTTTCTTTACTCTGAAGAAAACACCTATCTAGTGACTGAAAAATAGATGTCTGTCATTCAGATCGTACCTACCCAAATAGCAAGGAACACACGGACACAAATTAGTAATTGTTAGATCAGAATGTAATCCCCAATAAAGGGGAAGATGCGTGGGAAATGATGATGTGGAATAGCAAAGACAAACAGTTGACATGTGTTCCACTATTACCTTTACTGAACCAATGACAGACACTGTTAATCAATCACTGTGCACTTTTCATGATAAGCTCTGATGCGGCCCTGTATCCGTCCCACAGAGTACTCGAGGCAGCCCCATCCAATCAATCAGAGTTATTATATGAGATGAAATCTTATACGCTATATTGGCCTAGAGGGATAATTAGTCCAAGCCATGGATCTCCTTTTTCTGCCATAAGGCAGAGAACTCTTCACTAGTTATCAGAATTTATATCTACAGCAGGATTCATACTCTTCTCTCACTGCTGGGACTAGAAAATTATTGCCATATTCTCCTTTTGTTCTGGTGGAGCATATCTGACAGATAAAATTAGAGAGAGAGAATAACGTTGAACTTTAGGAAAAAGACTTTAGTGATGAAACCTGAGCCTCTGTAGTATTTGTCGAAATCTCCATGGAGATTTTGTGCTTCTTAAAAGCACCGATGCTGGCCATCCAGGAAAGGTTGAACTACCCAGCCCATGTGATTCCACGGTCCTGACTCTGGCATTACAGATAAGGCTGACTAATCGCAGCCTTGCTTGATAAGCGAGGACAGACACAGTACTCAAGACTTCACAATAGGGTGCTCTAGACTGCTCCTCCCAAGCAACTAGATATGGCGTGGCAGGCAATCATTAGAGTTAAACAATTCTCTCTCCTTCTGAGCAAGGTAGAAAGACACTGAACCGACATTTGCCCAGTCCCTTTAAGGTAAGTGTGGCCAGGGGACTTGATGGGCCAATGCTATTGGAACTGAAGAGACACAAAGCTCTAAGAGGCAGTTTGTGACTTAACTGCATCAACCACGTGGCCTGAATCATTCTACATGGTAGGTGCAGTATCAGTTTGGGGCTTACAGGGATGTGGCTTAAAGCCTTCAGTCTACCCACGATAAAAACCGTGATGGTTAATTTCATGTGTCAACTTGACTGGCCACGGGATGCCCAGATTAAACATTATTTCTAGGTGTATCTGCAAGGGTGTTTCTGAATGAGATTAGCATTTGAACTCATGAAGCCAGTAAAGCAGATGGCCCTTCCCAACACGGGTGGGCATCTTCCAATCCACTGAGGCCAGAATAGAATAAAAGGCAAAGAAAGGAGGAATCTGCCCCTTTTTCTCCTGCCTCGATGTGTGAGCTCATTTCATCTTCTCCTGCCCTCAGACTGGGATTTACACCATAGGCTCCCCTAGCTCTCAAGCCTTCAGATTCAGACTCAATTATACCATCAGCTTTCCTCGGTCTCCAGCCTGCAAAGAGTAGACCACCAGACTTTTCATCCTCTGTCATTGTATAAGCCAATTCCTCATAATAAATATGTGTGTCTATTACCGGTTCTGTTTCTCCGGAGAACCCTGACTAATACAAGCATGTAGACAGAGCAAGAAGCAAGCCTCTGTTCTTTGAGGCCATCAAGATGGAGGGGTTGTTCCTTCAGCATAACCCAGCCTATTCTGAGACGTGGTACAAGGGAAGCTTTTTTGCAATCCTTGCAAAATCTTTCTGGGAACTCTCAATAGGAAAAATTTGGCCTCCTCAAGGTACCTTCAATTTTGGCAAACTTTAAACATATATGCAGATAAAAATAAGCTCTCTTGATACTGGGGGATCTTTTGAGATGAGATCTTGAAAGAGGACCAGAGAGCAGGTTTGAACACAATCGGGACGAGAAGGGGGAAAGAAATGAAGGAGAAATACACATGGGAACAATTCTTCAGGCCTCATGAAAACTTGTGCTGATCCCTGATTTTGTATTTCTCCAGGACAACTGGGCAGGGACCCAAGCCAATCTGTGTTGGAATAAGATACACTGAACCACAGTGAGTGTGTTGGCCCCAGAACTACCATTGAAAGCAAGATGGGGAGAGGAATGGTTAAATGTTACCAAGCATCATTTTCTAGGCAAACATTTAATTTTTTTGTTGTTTACATGTCCCTTCCACAATAGGAAAAAAATTCAAATAACTGGTTTAAAGAGGGCTTGGTGCTACAAAAGATAGTATTTTTTTTCTGCCTAGCTTTCGCAATATATAGTACTTTCAGGCCATAAAACAGTTTTCAACAATATGATTACAAATTTTAAGGGGTGTCATCCAAAAACTATAAACTACAAATGCAACTTCTAAAAGTGCATACAATGTCAAATAGTAAAATTTTTTATATAATAGAAAACACGTTTTCTTGGGTAAAGTAGACTGCTGATACTTTAAATAATGACATAATAATTAATTCCCAAACAAATGAACTGAAGGCGCTTCCTTACTCTCCCCAGCTGTGATTTTCTTATCAAGGATATGTTTTAGAAGAAGACTTGAAAGTGATAATGTCAACTCACATAAAAATACTGTGCTTTCCCAGTCAAATGTCATCAAAACTACACATTCAGTTACGGTTTTATAAAAGTATAAGGTCCCGGGAATGTATTTCGTAATTGTGCGTGGCACTTAAAAGATTTACTTTTATAAAACATTCCAAAGGAGAAATTCAATTATTGGAGAGAAATTATGAATAATTTTTCCCTTCAAATCAGATATTTTGTATTTTTATGAATGGCGTAGATTAATTCATCCATTGATTTCATCAAAAATATTTCTAAGCCTTATCAGTCACCAGGTTCAGTTCTAAATGCTGAAGCTACCACTGTGAATAAGACAGACAACAACCATGGACTCACAGAGCTTACACTCCAGTGGGGGTAATAAATAAGCAGAAATGATAGACATAGATAGATGGATGGAGAGAGAGAGAGAGAGAGAGAGAGATGGATGATAGGTATCACTAATGATTTCTTATTATATTACATATATGTTCTATAGTCTAAGGATAAAGAATGATGGTCAGAGGTACTATTTGAATAAAAGAGTCAAGGAAGCCATCACTGAGGAAGAAACCTTTGGGAAGAACCCTAAATGAAATGAGGAAGAAGATTCCAGGTAGAGGGGAGAGTTAAGTGCAAAGACTCCGGGGCAGAAACAAACTTGGAAGATTTAAGATACGGATCTTGAGATGGCAAGATCTAAGATGGAACAATGACAAAAGACAGTAGACTAGTGTGAAGAGAGGCATCACTGGCGGCAAGGAGGTCAAAGACAGACAACCCAAAGCATCAGCTGGTTCATTTTGGTGGATGGTCCCATATCCTTTAGTTGAATGATTTTTAATTAATTTTGAATCTAATCTTTCTTATCTGTTAATGTAAAGCCCGAGATTTCACTCTAAATGCCATATCGGCCTGTCCCTCAAGTGTTTGATATATAGTGTTTGTATTGTTATTTGGTTCTAAATATTTTCTAAATTCCACCATGGATTTTTTTTTTTTTTAGTTGAGCAATGCTCTGTTTGAAGTGATGCATTAAAATTGCCAAACATATGGCCTTCTATATGTGCCCATTACATAACTGTGTTGCTCAGATCTGTATTTTCACTGATGTCTGTCTGTTTAATCTATTGGTATCTACAAGAAATATGCTTCAATCTATTAGTACAGTTTTGTATTTGCCCATTTCTCCTTGTAATTCCGTCCATTTTCTGTTTTAAATATTTTGTGATTATCTTGTTACTTATACACATTCAGGGTCAACTTTCTAGTTCCTTTCTGGTTAGTGATTTCCTTTTATTAGGATTAGACGAATCCGAATAATGTGTTTTACCTTACAATCTGTTCTGTCCAACATTAATATGACCATTTTAGTTTTGCCTGATATATATTTTTCCATCCTTTGACTTTCAACTTTTCCATGTTATGATACATTTAAAATATCTCTTGTAAACAAAAAGTGGCAGATTTTTTTCCCAGTCTAAGAATTGCTATCTTTTAATACATGAACTAAGAAATTTACATCTATTATGATTATCAAAATATTTAGATTTAATTCTACCACCATTTTTTTTTTTTTTTTTTTTTTTTTTTGTGGTACGCGGGCCTCTCACTGTTGTGGCCTCTCCCCTTGCGGAGCACAGGCTCCGGACGCGCAGGCCCAGCGGCCATGGCTCACGGGCCCAGCTGCTCCGCGGCATGTGGGATCTTCCCGGACTGGGGCACGAACCCGCGTCCCCTGCATCGGCAGGCGGACTCCCAACCACTGCGCCACCAGGGAAGCCCGCCACCATTATTTTTAAGACCAATTATTTTGTGAATCAAATTCCAATGACAACTTGATAGTGAAAATTCAGATTATTCACCCAAGTATGGCAGAAACGTGTGACTTTGTTTCCTGTTGGGAAGGTTTTTTCCCCTATACAGACCCCCAAACAGCATCAAGCTCCTGGTTGTTCCTCCAACTAGGGAGCACAGGTTTTCTACTGCCCCTTTCACACTGAAGCAGCACTTCCTGGTTTTATGTGAGGGTCTCCATCCCAAATTCCAGCCTTGCACTGCCCATAGGGTCACTGTGTCAGTTTGCTAGGGCTGTCATAACAAAGTACCACAGATTGAGGGGCCTAAATAACAGAAATTAATTTCCTCCCTATTCTGGAGGCTAGAGGTCCACGAGCAAGGTGTAGGCACGACTGGTTTCCTCTGAGGCCTCTCTCCTTGCCTCACGGGTGGCCATATTCTCCCTGTGTCTTCATATGGTCTTCTCTCCGTGCATGTCTGTGTCCAAATCCTCTCCTCAGAAGGCCACCAGTTCTACTGGATTGGGGCCCACCTAATGACCTCCTTTTAACTTAATTACTTATTTAAAGTCCCTTTCATCAAATACAGTCACCTTCTGAAATACTAGGGATTAGAACTTCAGTGTATGAATTTGGGGGAAGGACATAATTCAATCCACAATAGGCAGCCTCCAAATTCAATCTGCCAGGTTGCCAGAAGTGGAGGTTCTGAGTGGTCTTTAATGCCTCTCTCTGAGTCTAGTTTAAGACCAAGCTCCACTGCTAACATTTCTAGGAAGTTAATCCTGGTCTGATGCCCCTGGACAGCATTCAGAGGTTCCTCATCCAAGGCACTGTGTACATACTTCCCTTGTCATGCTATATAATCACTGGCTACATATATCCTAATAGAGGAGGATGGTACGATAACACTGGTGATGACGCAGCACCGGGCACAGGAACTCTTTGAGGCAGCTACTTTTATTAACCACCTTTTAAAAATAAAGAAGCTTTGTCACAGAAGGTTAATTAATCCACCCAAGATCACAAAGCTAGGGAGTGATACCATTAGGATTCAAACACGGGTCCTCAGGCCAGAGTGCACATCCTTACACCAGTATTTACTGACTTAGGAATCCAAGAGACTAGGTCTGAATTTCAGCTCTGCCACTAAATTATCAGTAAGCCTCTGAGAACGTTGCTCTAAATGTACCTCCTTTGCTCCTTTAACAAATACTGAGGACCAGTGATATGGCACTCGGTGTGACGGGGCTGGGGATGCACAGTGAGCAAAGCCCGGCATGGACTTTGCTCTCGTGGAGCTTACCGTCTAATGGGGGAGCTGTCCCTGGGGGGACGGTGTGGGGGGATGATTTCAATGAGGTCAAGTTATAAACCAGGAAGAAGGCCCTGAAGGAGAGGAATGTGCTACAAAGTAGAAACCTGCTGTGGAAATGGAATGGCAGGGACGTCCTGCTGGAACACATGGATACCAGGAGGAGAAACTGGCAATAACTAAGCAAAGGGTATGGTAAGAATACAAAGAGAATATCCCAAAAGGAGGAGAACACCCCAGGGTCCTGTGGTGGAAGGAGGCCAGGCAAAAACCAAAGAAATGGAAGAAGATCCATGTGGCTAGAAAACAGAGAGGGAGAAAGAAGGTGGTGTGAGATGGCTCTGGAGAGGCTGGCAGGGAGAGAAAACGCTAAACCTCTCTGCAGGTTTCTACCAGAAGGGTTTTACCAGGTTTAACTCATCCATAAACTGTCAATAATACAATAATAATCCCTTCCTTGTAAGGCTGTAGTGAGGATTTGCTGGGGGGTCGGGGGGGAAACTATGACAGATGTCTGGGTTGTGGTCAGCACTCAGCCATCAGTCTTTTTTTCAGTTTTTCTCAACTGTATTTCTTACAAGGAATGTCTAGTCAACAGTCTTGTCCACTGGGGTTTTAGCCCTCCTTTAAATTGATTTCCACACAAAATGTAGGACATTGGTATCTCACTCTGCGGCCTGTCCTTTCAATCTTTCATTTGCATGAAAATTACTAGATCAAATAATGTCATCCTGCAGAAAAACCGCAATTGTGAAATCAAGCAAACCTTGCAAAAGTGGCCAAACCAGAGGATTTGCCAAATGCCACCACTACCAATTAGAAGCGAGAGTGATTTGGGACAACATCTTTAAGAAAGAATAAGTCTTTCTTCCAAAGAGTACCACAAAAACTCTCCTTTTAAGATGTTAAAAAAAATAAAATAAAATAAAAAAAACCTCTCCTTTTATGGAGAGGACAGAGGGTAATGGCGTTGAACAGTATTCTTCCCCAGCTTTTGGTACAACCGAGTGCTGAGGGCTGACGTGGCAAGTGCCACATCTTATTTGGTGCTTCGTCATCTTCTCTAGGGCTATACGCTCCCTCACTTCTCATATGTAATATAAAGAACTCCCTCTTTCTCGTCTTTATCAGTTATAACATTTGGAACCATCAAGCTCACCACTGCAAGGAGATTTAGGTTGAGAAGGATAGCTAGACTTTGCAGCTCTGACTCTGTCCTAAGATTTATATTTCTTATAGGAGTCCTGGTGCGACCACCCCACTGGCCTTGGGTAGTGTTGGAGCAGGAGAAATGACTCATACTTTAGCCTAAATGTGGACAAAAGACCCTTCTCTTTATACCCCATAACTTAACTGAGACAACGTCAGAAGAGTCGCATCCGACTTTGCTAAAAGAGAAATCAACACCAAAACCAAGAATACCTAGAATGCAGATAATCTGTTTACCGAGAATGACCAGTTCACTGTCAGCTTGTGGCTCCACGTAGCTGAAGGCAACTCCAAACTTCTCGTCTCTCTTTAACTCTAAGCACCTAGCAGTTCATGCCTACGTAGCTGAGATCTTATATGCTCTACCTAAACACTGAGCCCAAAAGCGAGAGATCGATGTCTCCTTTGTGGTTTGCCTAGACCCATCTCTTCCGTGGTTGACTAACAGCAGGAATAAAATTCACTTGTAGCCTCACCTCCTATTCCTCCTTAGGCTGAGGCTTTATTGGGCATCTCTCTAAACAAATTTAGAAATGCAAGATCCACATATCCATCAGAAGAGGGTCATCTCCTCACAAGTACTCCATTCTCCAAAGCCCAGTTTTCTCAAAAAATGGGAAAAAAATTGTGCCACGGAAGATAAGTCTAACACCCACTCACCATTCTCTTGTGATACATTTTTAAAAACGCAGGTGCTGCTTTCAAATAATTATATCTAAATTCTATTTCAAAATACTGTAATAATTTTCAAGCTATTACATCTGTCTTCTCTAGCCTCCAAATACCTTTATTTACTGAATTGTGCAAGAATAACTGTAAGATAAGTCAGAACAGGCCGTGACCCACCCTCTCTAATGAACTATAAGATCTGAGAGGGCCAGGCTGTGTCTGAGTGATCTTTTATGCAGCTATGATTGTGCACATCCTGGTGACTCTGTCTTGAATCCCTTCTGGTAGACACTTTTCAACCTTGTTGGCTTCCCAGCATCTCAACTTTCTTCTAAGTTTGGAGAATTCTCCCTGTGTCCCACTACAGAAGCTGCAAATGTCAGGTACTCCTTTTCCCAGACTCCCTTGCAGCTACAGTGTGAACACGTGACCCAGGCTCTGCCAATCAGATGCACCCACAATGGACTCTGAAACAGGACCCAGCGGTACCAGGAAGTGGGACCACCTCAGGCAGCAATAGAGGCTGCGGCAAACTTGAGCTCCCAGGACACAACTACAGGGCTGTAAGTCCAAGTATTCAGGGCTTGTGCTTTTTTGCCAAATCAGTTCTAGGGTATGGTTTTGATCTTTGTCTCTGTGTAAATCTGAGCCTGGTTTTTAGCCCTCCTAAAAATACCCTTTTAATAAATCCTTTTCTGCTTAAATCAGCCAGAATCAGTACCTGGAATGCCCAGTTAAGCGTCCTCACTACACTTTTCTTACCTGGAGAACCAGCTCAAAGCTCCCACTAAGTGGCTGATAAGTGAAAATAGGAGGCAATCACCTGGCTATTATTGATCGAATTCCTGCAGATAAACAGGAGAATGGATTAAAAAAAAACAACAACAGACCAATCTCCTACTTTGGAGCCTATGGATCCAGGTCAGGATGCTGTTCTCCTTTCTGTGGAAGCACAGATTATCCTCCCAGATAACTACCCATCGGTCTGATAACAATACTGTATATCTGTAGCAACACACAGAAAATTATTCGCAGTTATGATGAAGGTAAAAATGCTTTTTAAAAAATGCTTTCCACTTTTAAAAGATGGAAACCCTCAGCTGAAGAGAGACTTGTTTTTTTCAGGTGAATATTCTGGACCACAGGTTTCTGCATGATTTTGCTGAAAAGTAAATGACATGTCATGGTTTCAGAGCAGAAAGAGACCATGCCAAGTGAGTCTGCATAATCCTATCCTTCAGTTTTGTCACAGGCTCAGGGTCAAGTGAATTGTGTTTAATGGGAGAAGTCCTCTCTCAAGTGCTGAGGAGTAAGACCTTTACAGAACAGGGAATAAGGCCCTGTCACCCTCCAGGGTTATTCTCTCCTCATGCCCTCTACATTAACCCAAAAGCTTCTGTCTGGGGAATCCTCCCTTGCCATGCCGAGGATGGAGACACACAGGGTGTCCTCTGAACAAACTTGGGGATGTACCTCATCACATTGTCACCAAGATTTTACGACAGAGCAGTGAGCAGTTATGTGCAAACAGATTCACAAGTGGGCCATTGTTTCAGGCTGTGGTTACTCATATGTCAGTGTGCTTTCAAAGTGCATGCTTCTTACCAACGGGGTCAGCAACAGACCCTTAAATTACATGGTTGTGGGTATAAACAGAGCCTTCCAACCCTGGCTCTCAATCAGAACAAAATTTGTGCTGAGGCATAAAGAAAGTTTTGCGCTGCTGGGAACGTTCATCCAGAGAAATCTACAAACAGTGAGCTGCTTTACTACAGATGCCCAAGGGGACCTTAAGATAACACTTTGCTATCAGTGAGTTTCAGGCAAAATTTATCTCCTGAACTGCCAGTAGAGAAATCCTACCTAGAATCCAATAGGATAAATGGGGCTCAACCTACTTGTCAATTTCAAACAATGAGTGGGTGGTCCTAAGCATTGGCTTGGTGGGAAAGAGTCCAAGATTGATTAGCAATGTCTACCCTGGGATGGGAAGTGAGTTCCATGAATTTTAAAAGCCCTGTCACCCGATGTCACAGTGTCAATTAAGCATTGCCTGATTTCCTCAATTCAGTCCTGAAATCTCCGTCCTTGGAAACTCCAGAACTGTTTCCTTCTGCTTCTCTTATAATACTAGATTCCACTCTACTATTTGCATGTTTCCATTTGCCTCTTCTAGCTCTTTAATTCCCCAAGGCAAGAAACTTCAGCTTATCTACTCCTGCATTCCTCTTGGGTTTTAGCAATCTTCCACCCAGCCTTTTACCTATTTCTCAATTCTGCAGCAAGTATGGAATTTCGCCTCTGTTTTGGAATTGGTTAGACTGGAGGAGAAGCATAGATAAGATCCAGTCCGTACCTTCAATAAGCTTATGGCCTAGTGGACTACTTACTGAGTGAATGAAGCAAAAATTGTATTCTGGTTCCCCCACTGGTGTGATCTGTGTTAATGACCGTCTCTTAGCGGGGTTGGTGGTTTATTACTTATGAAGTAGGTTTCCATATACATTGTACTCTGATGTCATCCCAGTGAGATGGACAGAACAGTGAACTGAGGTCATATCAGAATGGTTAAAAGACTTGCCCCCAGTTTCACCATGATATGTTTTCACAAATCAATTAAGGAATGTTTTTGAAAGTAACCATGAAGCAAATGGCTCCATAGTGCTGTGACCTGAAGGCTGAGCTCTGACAATCATCCCAGCTTCAAACACAGAGCAGGAACCTCAGTGTCTGGATTGGCTGAATAACAGACACCACAAAGATGTCCACATCCTAACCCCTGGAACCTGAGAACATGCGAGGTTTCATGGCAAAAAGGGAATTAAGATTTCAGATGGAATTAAGGTTGCTAATCAGCTGACATTAACATGGGGAGATTATCTCGGATTTTCCAGATGGGCCAAATGTAATCACACGGTCTTTAAATGGGGAAAAAGGAGACAGAAGAGAACCAGAGAGATGCCAGCATGCGGAGGACTCAGCTGGACATTGCTGGCTTTGAAGATGCAGGAAGGGACCACAGCCAAGGAATGCAGGCAGCTCCTTTCAGGGCTCGAAAAGCCCCTAGACCCTCCTAGAGCTTCCAGAAGGAACAGCCCTGCCAACACCTGGACTGTAGCCCACTAAGGCTCATTTTGGACCTCTGACTTCCAGAATTGTAAAGTAATAAATGTGTGCTGTTCTGAGCCATTAAACTTGTGGGAATTTGCACAGCAGCAGTAGGAATTGAATTCAGAGTCCCTGTGAGCAAATCAGTTTCAAAATAGCCTTCTTCACAAGATTTGTGTGTGTGTGTGTGTGTGTGTGTGTGTGTAATAAAAGGATATATACACAGGGTCTTCTGCACAGCAGAGCAATCACAAATGTTAGTTCCCCTCTGTCTTCCCTTGGAAATATCACATCCTGAGAGTCTTTATTTTTTTATCACAATTTAAGCAAATTTTGGCCTATACGATTCTCTGACAACATTCCAAAACACTGAAGAAAAAGAAACAAGAAATAAAACTCTTCTTCCAAGAAAGTAGGTCTCCACCCTAACTATACATGAGAATCACCTGAGGAACTTTAAAAAAATAGAGATGCCCAGGCTCTCTCTTGGACCAATCACATCGTTCTCTCCAGGAGGGAGTCTCAAGCATAGGTCTTCCTTTAAAAGCTCCCCGGGTAATTCTAAGGTGAGATGAGGGTTGAAAACACCCACCCAAAGCCATGGAGGAGTTTTTACAGTAGAACTGGGAGCACAGCTCTCTTGATCCTTCGCCCCTGTAATTGTCCCTACCACGCCCACAATATGACTTTCCAGCACCTTCTCCTAAATAGACTAGTTTTCCTGTTTTGTATTTACTCCAGAAAACTCTTGCCAAAAGAAAACCGACTCAGAAGTCCAGTGGATAAAAAAAAGACGAAAATGGGATTTGGGAGCCAGGAATCCTTCAGATTCCAGCCTTCTGAATGTCCTCTGAAACCAAAATTTTTGTTTATCAGTTAACCCTGGAGGTGGGCTGGACTTGTGTACCTGTCGAGTGTGGCATGTCCCAAACCGTACACCGCAGACCATTAGATCCTCAGGACGTTAACAGATGTTGTCAGAAAAAATAACAATAATGGGGGGTCCATGATCAAATATCTTAGAAAATCACCATCCACGCTCTCCCACACTTAGATATTAAAGGCTCTGAGATGTTCTGCAGTTGAATACGCGCGCACACACACACACACACATAGTTTAACCTAATACTTCCTAAACTTACTTGACCAAGGAGCTGTTCTGTTCAGGAATACCCGTCATCCGGGGGACCCAGTGTGGAAACGCAATTCCTTCTTGTGAAAGATCAGAAAATGGGGGCTTAGGGTGTGATGTACTTTGCCCAAGGTAAGGAAGCACAGTCTGCCAATGCCTCCCTGTCTCCCCCTGAGCCACCTGGACTTCCTTGACCTGGGCTATTTCCAGCTCACTGACAGCTTCCCAACCCAGGGTGCCTATGCTTTCCATCACTGGCTCTGCCCACCTCGAAGCTCTGCTCTCGAGGGGCCCTCTTAGTGGCTTTTCCCCTCCCCCCACGCCCCTAACCCTACTTCTTCACCTGTGCTTCCCAGGGTCAGTCTCCTAGTGACTCTCCTCTCGAGGCTTTCTTTTGCAGGAACACAAAGAGTTATTCACAGAGCAACTTACGCACAATGACCTAGATCTAAGGTCTAGTTCAGACACTAAATAGGTGATTTTTTTTTAAGATTTAATTTTTTTAGAGCAGTTTTAGGTTCATGGCAAACATGTGCAGAGAGTGCAAAGATTTCCCATATACCCCCTGCCCTCACACTTGCATAGCTCCCCCATTAGCAACATCCCCGCTACAGTGGGACCCACATTAAAATCAGTGCGGCTACACTGGTACATCCTTATCACTCAACATCCATAATTTGCATGAAGGTTCACTCTTTTTTTTTTTTAATTTTTATTGGAGTATAGTTGATTTACATTGTTGTGTTAGTTGCAGGCGGTCAGCAAAGTGAATCAGTTTTACATATACATATATCCACTCTTTTTTTTTTTTAAGATTCTTTTCCCGTACAGGCTATTACAGAATGTTGGGTACAGTTCCCTGCTGTATAGCACACGAGGGTTCACTCTTGATGTTGTACATTCTGTGGGTTTGGAAAAATGTATCGTGACATGTATCCATCATTACAGTATCATACAGAGTAATTTCACTGCCTTAAAAATCCTCTGTCCTAATGACTGGGTTTTTTACAAATGAAATCGGATTCAAGCTCCAGATTCCAAGTTTTCAGCAGACATAGACATTTTCTCTAGAGACCAGCAGTTAAATTCTACTGTCAAAATCAAAAGAGTTTAAGCTTTTTCTTCCTTCTGACACTAAAAAAATTTTTTTAAATGTTTTTTGAGAAATAAGGCTGCGTTAGAGATAAAGCATTTTTGCCTTATCTTCAGAAGCAGGGCTTCTCCATTTTTGTGCCCACTGGTGAAAGGTCACAGACAAATAATCAGTCATGTTGCTAGAATGTTCTTTGAGAGCTACGAAGGAAACAGAAAAGCTTAAGAAAGTTGAACTGAGGAATTTCTGAATAGGCTGCACATCTGAGGTGGCTCCGGGCGGCCAATTTTTTTTTTTTTTTTTTTGAAAACAGTGAATAAATTGCTCAAGAAATTAGCTGTCAATAGCAGGGGTAGGAAAACCCAGCCAGAGCTCTAAGTTTGGCCAAGGATCTCAAACTGCTTTCCAGATATTTGGGGCTCAGTAAACTCTAACACATTTTCCCCAGCAACTTCTTTTCCCCTTTAATTTCCAAACCCTGAAATTACAAGAGGACTTTGATATATGCTTTTCAAACATTACTTGATATCAAGCAAGCAGATAAGCATTTTCTGATTGTTTTAATGGAAGGATTTTCAAGAAACTAACATTTGATTTTGGTGATTGCGATATTTTCCCATATTTAAAGTTTGCACACTCTGTATGCCGAGGGTGGACATTTACGGTTGAAAGCTCATGAGAGAAACTTACATTTTCACAGGGAGGGAGGGAGACACAGAGAGAGACACAGAGAGACAGAGAGCGGGGGAGAGGGAGAGAGTCTACAGGAGTTTCAGGAGACCTACGCTTAGAAAGCTGGGAGGAGAGAAATATCTAGTAAGGTAGAGAAAATGCAGCCCTTGCCTTTCACCTTGGGGGAGACTGATGCTGTCTAAGGCCAGTTGGACAACAGTCAGAACAGGCATTACAAATAGATGAATAAGTTGTTAGAATCCGTCTGCTCCGCTCTGAATATTTTCAGGACTGACTGGATCCACAGTTGTGTGCTTCAAAACACAACTACATCTGACTGCTCTTCATCAAAAGTCACGGCTGCCTAGAAATCCATTCCCAGAAGTCCCGCTCTTGTGCCCCATGAGGGTGTGACCTGTCACTCCTTCCTAACTGCCTTCTCGATCCTCAGCTCTCATCATAACCATTGCCAGAAACTTCCCACCATCTTGGGGTCTGACCTCAATCCCAGACAAATGACCAGACCATCTGACTCTCCACTAGCTTAGCTCTGAAACCAGATTTTGTTTTGAAGGGCGGGGAGTCCATGTGAAAATGTTGTTCTCTGTCATCTTGACCTCACACCGTGGAGCTCCTGCTAATGGCAACACCAGCTCATCCTCCCATTTCCACCCAAGCGTCCCACTAAGCATCTCTCCATGGACATTCTACCTACACAATACAGCTCATCACCCTGCAGGTGCAAACCCCCCTCTGTGGATTACACAGGGGGTCTCCTACAGGGAATGTTTTGAGAGAGTGATGGAAAAAGTCCCCTTTGACCAAAAATGACTCCCTCAGAAGCCTGCCATGGGACTGAAAAGTCCACCATTCTTTTCTCTGGATTAAAACATGGAAGGCAACTGTCTAGGGAGATGGGGAACTGGTGAAGTCATAATCGACCACAGGCACGCAGGCTAAAATGAACTTATCAAATTCGCTCTGGCCACCAGCAGGGCTAATGAAAATGGATCATGGACACAAAATATTTGTTTAGATATGACAAGGAAAGATGCCTGGGGCACGTGGGGCTGAGCAATCAAAATGTTTCTCCTTAGAAAAGGGAACCCGCCTGCACTGTTGGTGGGAATGTAAATTGATGCAGCCACTATGGAGAACAGTGTGGAGGTTCCTTAAAAAACTAAAAATAGAGTTACCATATGATCCAGCAATCCCACTCCTGGGCATATATCTGGCGAAAATGTTAATTCAAAAAGATACATTCACCCCAATGTTCATAGCTGCATTATTTACAATAGCCGAGACATGGAAGCAACCTAAATGTCCCTCGACAGATGAATGGATCAAGATGTGGTACATATGTACAATGGAATATTACTCAGCCATAAAAAAGAGTGAAATAATGCCACTTGCAGCAACATGGATGGACCTAGAGATTATCATACTAAGTGAAGTAAGTTAGAACAGAGAAAGACAAATATCATATATCACTTGTATGTGGAATCTAAAACAAAATGATACAAATGAACTTATTTACAAAACAGAAATAGACTCACAGACACAGAAAACAAACTTATGGCTACCAAAGGGGAAAGGGGAGGAGGGATAAGTTAGGAGTTTGAGATTAACAGGCACAGGGAACTATATTCAATATTTTGTAATAACCTAAAATGGAAAAAGAATCTGAAAAAGAACACATACGTATGTATTATATATCTGAATCACTTTGCTGTACACCTGAAACTAACAACATTGTACATTAACTATACTTCAGTAAAAAAATGTTTCTCCTTAGTTATGGGAATAATAAGGAGGTGGGCAGGCGTTAGGAGACAAAACAAGAGTACTACGTGCCCCTAGAAGAACCTAACCCCAAGGAGAAGACACACAGGTAGGAAAAGATGATGCAATGACCATGAAAACAATGCTGCAGTCATCATTCAGGGAGAAGACAGAGTGTTAGACATTTACAATATGGCCACTGATTTGATTATCATGATCCTTATACTAGGTAGGTATTCTCATTTCCATTTTACAGATGAGTATACTGAGGCTCATAGAAAATTCATCCCTTACCTTATTCACACAACTAATAAGTGGCAGGTTGTGGGTTCAAGCCCAGATCCCCCTCCAAAGTCATCATCATTCCATTTGGTCACACCATCTTCCTAATAATGTCTTAGCTGTAGTATAGTTAGGGGCGCACATGTGTGCTTTCTCAGGGAAAAAGAAAGAGAGAGAAGGAAAAATTCCACTAGATTTCAGACTAGAGGCTTGGTGCAGAGAAGCAGCAACGTCACTGAACTCAACGGACGACTGTTCCTTAGCCTCACGCCCCACGATTCACCTAAGTCTGTGGCTCCCAACTGGGTACTCAGAGGTATTGCAAGGGGTCTGTGTATCCATATGTACATTGAACCTTGTCTGCAGACAACATACATCACGGACATCTACTTCTGTGACTGATAATGTACCAGTTGATTCAAAAGTGTTATTGAATTCACGGGAGATATTTATCATTGTATATTTCCCAACCCAGGAATATTAAAAGCATAATTAGAATCATATGAGATGGGAGTTTTTGTTATTAAAAGGGGATTTTCAAGCCTACAATCCAGAAATTCCATTCTTAGATATATACTCAACAGAAATGCAGCAATGTGTTCATCCATAGACGTTATACAGGAATGCGCATAGAAGTGTATTCATAATTTCCCCAAAGCGGAAACAACCCAAATGCCACCAAGAGCGCAGTGGATAAATACAGTGTCGAACGATTATACCACGGAATACAAGGCAGCAGCGAATGAGAGCAGACCACAGCCGCACACATCAACAGGATGAATCTCACAATGGGATGTGGAGCGAGGACGACAGAAACCTAAAAACAGCCCTCTATGTAAGTCCACTTATATAATATTCAAAGACAAGCGAGACCAATCTGTGCTGCTCAAAGTCAGGAGAGAGTTTACCCTGAGGTGTGTAATGGAACTTGAGTGATGGGGGCTTATAGTGTTCTGTTTCTTGATCATCTGGATGTGGGTTATGGGAGTGTATCCAGTTAATGAACATTCCTTGAGCTGTGCATGTGATTTATATGTGTTTTTATATTGCTATTTTAATAAAAGATTTTTTAAAGCAGAGGCAGTCATACCTATAAGATACATGACCACCGCTCTCTGTAAAGGTTCATCCCAGCCAGGCGCCTCCCTATTTTCACCCTGGCCATCTCCCCAACTTCAAATCCCCCACCCCACCCTCTCTGCCTATAAAAACCATTTCTTGTTCTTTCAGACTCAGCTCTGTCACACCACCTCCAAGGAGCTTTCTCCCATTCTCTAGCCAGAAGTGAATTCTTGCTCCCCAAGCCCCAGAGAGCTTTAACGGCAATCTCTCTGATGACAAAGCAGAGGTCCCCAGAGCCTAGTATAGCACAGTGCTTGCCAAATGATAGGATAACAACAAAGGTCTTCTGTTGTTGTAATAACCTCCACATCTTAACCTCCTAAAGAAGGATTTATGTTCACCTTACTTCCTGCCCTCAAGAAACTCATAGTCTTGGAAGAAACGTATGTCTGCTAACTTTGTATTGCTCACCAGACCCAACCCATTACCATGCATCCAGCAGGTGCTCAGGTAATGAATGAAGACATATGTCACCTGTAAAAAGAACTTGCAATGAAAGATACCTTGAAGATCTCAGCAATTCTAGATCATACATGAACAAAGGAAAATAAAGAAGAATTCGATATGAACATTGCCCTTTCCCCCCCGGTGGCTGGTATTTTATCGGATTGATACTAGACTGAATACCCCTTTGGGGGTCCAATGATCTCTACAGGCAAAAATGTGCTTTTGTTTTCTACAATAAGAAAACTGAAGGGTGCTAAGATGTTTTGATCGTGGGGATGAAAAGCTCAGCCCAGTTCCAAGCCCCTTGGATCAACCTTGGCACACACTTCCACCACGAGGAAAAGGCATCCGACAACAAAACCGACAAGGCCACATCCCAGGAAAGATGACAGAAGTGGCATAGACGGATAAACCTTCAAATCCACTTCAGCCTGGTGCCCCGGGAGGGGCCACGGTATTTCTGAAGGGTCCCCAGAGAGTGATCTCAGTCTACCCTTCTGCCTCCTTCCTTCCCTTTTTCCTCCCCTTTTCTCACTAAACTGCACAGGACAAATTCACTGTGAAATGATTTTTTTTTTAATCATTAGGGCAAAATGAGCGAGGCTGGAGCGCTAAGATTCCTGAATTAATAATATTGCTGCCATCCGTGATTTGGGCTTTCTCTTTTCTGTTGGCAGAAGCCAACACATGAGGAGATATTTTCCAGCATCACAGTCAAACTGTGCATTTTTAGACTTGTGGGCAGGCTGAGTGATCTCCAGCCAGAGTCTCAGCCCTCAGTCCTACATTCCAGTGTCATTCTCTGACCACAGCATCATTTCTGGTCTCCCCCAAGTCATTGCTTCGGAGAAAATGAAGCGTGTTTTCAGAATTTAATTTAAGAATAACCCAGGCAACCTAAGGCCAACTGACAAGGTAGTGGGTCCAGTCAACAGCAGGAAGGGCAGACATTGAAGACAGACGTGGTCAGCACCTCCCACCAATGAGACCTTTTATGCCTGCATTGAGAATTTCATCAAAAGTTGGGGTGTATAGGTCCAAGCAGCTTCAAGTGCCCACATCTTTTGCTTTTTATTCCAATCACAAGAAAACAGAGCATGTGAGTTAAAACATGTATTCCAGGTATCATTACCATTCAGGTATCAACTGGAATTGCATTTCTCACGGAAGCCTAGCCAAAGCCTTGTTCAAGCTAACATCCTTCCTTCAGAGATTTTACCGCAATTGTCATTTGCTAATAGTTACTTGGGCAATCCAGGAGGGCAAGGATTGAAGTTGTCTTGTTCGTGGCATCGGTGGTACCTGGGAAATACTTGGTATAGTTAACACATGCTAGTTGGCTACACAGACTACTAGGACACAGCAATCAGCAACACCCCCCCCCCCCACCATGGTTGGAAAGCAGGGAAGCAAGAGAAGTGTTTTTCATGCTCGTGGTGAATCCATGATCAAATTTTCCTTCCTTTTTCTTTCTCCCAGACTTCAGGGCCCCAAAGTGTCTCCTGTCCCTAATTTATGGCACCACCATCCTCCAAGTTAATCGGTTTCAAAACCTAAGAAGCATCATTGGTTCCGTCTTCCTTGTCAGTCTGCCTACTTCCGACTCATTGATGCTACCTCTAAAAGCTTTCTTCCAGCCGCCTGCCCCTCTCCTCCAACTCGTATCACTCCTACCCAGGGTCTTGTTCCCACTCTCCTGGACATCGAACTGGCCTCTGACCGT
This sequence comes from Delphinapterus leucas, assembly GCF_059928025.1. Classification (NCBI taxonomy): domain Eukaryota; kingdom Metazoa; phylum Chordata; class Mammalia; order Artiodactyla; family Monodontidae; genus Delphinapterus; species Delphinapterus leucas. The sequence goes on from NC_143148.1 coordinate 50,777,305, forward strand.
CACTCTTGCTTTTAACCAAATCTCTTCATTTCTAGCTAGCAGATCATTCTTGGTACTTTCAGATCACCCCCTCCTAGAAAAAACACTCGTGAATTCCTCACACTCAGGAATAAAATGTATGAATTTTATGAATTACATGAATAAAAGGTAAATGCCATACTTTGGAATACTCCTCGGTCCCCAAGCTGTCTCCAACTTCCCTCCAGATGATCTTTCTATGTCTAGTTGAAATGCCATTTTCATGCAGGAAGTCTTTCCTAAATCCATCTCCACCTGAAAATGCAACCAAATGCTGTCACCACATTTTTGGGAATTTTGTAAATGTTTAATGTTATAAATTCTAAAGTACCTCCTAAATCGTTCCCATTAGTCTGGAAAGATCTTCCAGCCACAATCTAGACCATCCTGGTCTTTGTTTACTCCCAAATGCCTAACACTATGCCTGGCGCAGAGTAGCTTTTCAAAAACTACTTCTGGAGCTTAATTAAATTCATTCCTTCATTCATTCTTTCAAACGTGCAGTCTCTGTTTACCCCAGGGATAAGAGGTAGAATAATTATGTGACCTCAGACACATAACTTCCATCCTTCTATAGTTTCTTCATCTGCAAAACGAGCTCTGCTGTGGACCAAATAAAATAATGCGCGTGAAGCACTTAGTGTCTGACGCATAGTATATGCTCAATAAATGTTAACCTCTTATTATTATTATTTCACAAGGCAGTCTGTCCACTGTGGGGCAGCTATGGTTACTAAAACATTTTTTTCCCCAATTCTGAGCTAAAACAGACCTCCTTATAACTCCTCTCCACCGACCAGAGCTTCTTTGCCTGTGGGCAACAAGCAGGCTCAGCTACACTTTTAAAAACCTAATTCGCAGCCCCAGGCCTGGAATGAAGGGAAGAAAACTGGGGTCAGCTGGGGAGAGAAGCTGGAATTCATTAAATCCATGGGTTTCTGAAAAGGGCTAAGGTTCTGTAAGTTGGTGTTCATTTTCTACCTTAGGACTTTTGCTCTGGGAGTCCAATATACTGCTTAAATTTCTCTTATTTCCTTCAGCTGTAGGATTTGGGTAAGCAAGGAAAATTCTGCAAAATGACTTCACCATTGGCAGTCATTTGCCCTTGGCCAAATTGGCTTGCAGTTACTCTAAGAATGTCAGGAGTTTGCAAATTAGCTTAGGCCGCCTGATGCTAAGTAGTCCCCTTGGGGTGGGTCGTGTCCATGACTTGAGTCTCGCACAAGATGGATCCAGCTGCCCTGAAGAAGCGTGTGCCCTGCTGTCCTCACTTCCCCCCCAGCACCTGGTTCAGCTCCTGCTGGGAACCATGACACCTCAGGACTTGTTTTCATTTCTCCAGTTTCCCACCCCCTCTTCCACTGGTCTTTGTACCCCTTTGTACCTCTGGGTTAATTATTTTTTTAATAAATGGCCTTCAACTGACAGAAGGCTCCTCTCTTTAAGGCACCAGGCTTCTCCCTTTCGTCCGTGTGCTCTGTTCGGCAGTGCTGTAAGTTTGCACAAACCAAGCTGTGCAGAAGCTGCCACACCCACCCACAGGCATAAGAGCTGATGACATCACAAGCTAATCCTGAAGTTCAAGAAGAGTCTGTAACTCTCCAGGGGTAGCAATGGCTTCTTTTCAGCTAGCTTCAGAGTAATCCATCGTTTTCTTCAACTCAAGCACGTTAGGAGAATGAACTATGTAGTATTTCTACACAATTCACTGAGGATCTACTCTAACTCACAGCCTGACAGCATAGCCTCCTAACCCACTTCCGCCTCTACTTTTGTCCTCTATAATCTATTCTCTACCAGACCCCAGAGTGATTTTTTTTTTTTTTTGCGGTACGCGGGCCTCTCACTGTTGTGGCCTCTCCCGTTGCGGACGCGCAGGCTCAGCGGCCATGGCTCACGGGCCCAGCCGCTCCGCGGCACGTGGGATCTTCCCGGACCGGGGCGCGAACCCGCGTCCCCCGCATCGGCAGGCGGACTCTCAACCACTGCGCCACCAGGGAAGCCCCAGAGTGAATTTTTAAAAGATATAAGTCATAATATCTTACAGTCTTGTTTAGAAATGTTCCACAGCTTCAACTATATTCCAAATGAAACCACGGCTGTCCAAGCTTTATATACCTTGGTTCCTGAAGTTTCTCTGCTCCCTCACAGCCCGCTGCCCTTTGCCTACTACACGCAAATGCCTCCCAGTTCCTCAAATGTATCAACTCCGTTTTGGCTACGGGCCCATAGTTTTTGTACTTCCTCTTCCTCCACCTGGATTCTTCTTCCCCAAGTTGTAAATATACGTCTCAGGCGCATATTTTTGCTCCCACCTTACATTTAGCTTTCTCTGAGAACTGTAAGCTGCGAAGGTGCTCTTTAAATAATTCAGCTTATTTTCCTTACATCAGACTTCTTGGGATCGCCATGATTTATGTGGTCAATGGCCCCAATTCTCTATACATAAATAAGAAGTCTAATGAGAGTCAACAAATATAACTGGCTTCATTGCCCAGTGTGGGGAAAATATATCAATCCTACAGTCATTAAACGAATGTGAATCATATATAAAAGTTACCGACATAACAGTCACAGAGCGCCAGGGAAAAGGATTCAGAAGAGAAGACACTCCCTTCCCTTTAGCAGGGTGTTGCTCACTTTGTAAGAAGGAAACCTTACCCACGATGGAGCTTCTCACTGCCACTGGAAGAGGCAAGTTTGATGGGATTGCAACAATAAGCTGTTTCTTTAATATTCCAATTTCCTTCTAGGATTGAATTACCAGCCTACTTCATACTCCTCAGATGTCACAGGGGCAATAAAACTAATCAGAAGAGGAATTTCTCCTTGACCACTGTCCACAGTCCGTTCCCTCAAAGGCAGGCTCTTGATACAGAAACTTCTCTCAGTGCTGAACAAATAAGCCTGTGGCTTGTCAAGTTAGCAACAGGCGTGTCCAAGATTCACAATGCCTAGAAGCTGAAAACACAAAAATAAAAGTCAAAAATAAAATAGTAAAAATAGTAGCAATATGAGTAAATCCTAGCATATAGTAAGTGTTTATTCTGTGCCAGAAGTGATTCTAAGCCTTTCTTATATGTTATTTCATTTCAATCCCATATCCATTGCTTGAAGATGCCAATATTACCTCTCCATTTTACAGATGAGAAAACGGAGGCACAAAGAGATGAAATAAACTAGCCCAGGGTCATTCAGGCAATGAAGTGGAGTGTCAGAATTTGAACCCAAGACATCTGACTTCAACACCTTCATCTTAACAATTTACTGCTCCTCCGTGTGCCAGAGAGGCTTGGAGGTCAGCACATCACCAACACTGCTGACAACACCCACGTACTCTGAGTCCCAGAGGGACAGGGTTTGCGGAAGTGGCCATGCAAGGCCTCTGCCAACTTGATGAAATCGTGAGTGACTGAGAAGTGTGATGGGTCCACTCCACCCCGTGCGATACAATCGCCCAAAACGTTCCAGGAATTCTTGCAACATCTCCCCTCTCTTCCACTGGGCAGGTCTTTTGTACCTAACCCTTGTCTGTGCCGTTTCAGGAGACACTCCACCATCAATTTCTTCTGTTTCATCGTGTAGCCAACGATTGTTCTCAGTCTTATTTCTAATCACGTTGGCCCCATTACCCATTACCTACTGAACCACCTGGGTTTGATTCCCAGTGTTGCCACTTACAGTTTGGGGAAACGAACATGTCACTTACCCTCATCTAAGGTTAGGGGTCTTCATCTTACATCGGACTAAAATAAGTTTCTTACAATGTTCTTTTGAGGATCTAGTTCATAGTGACTGCTCAAGAAAAAAAAATGGTAGCTATGTGGCAAAATAAAGCACTTAGCATTTAAGACCTTCTGTGTGCATGGCTCCTACCAACCTTCCCAAGTTTATCCTACATGAATGCCCTTCAACAAATACTGCTACCTCTGGGGTTCACCGGCTCTCCTCTAGACCAGCATTCCTCCAGGGGTGGTCCTTGGATCCTCTGCATCAGATTCACATGACATGTCCTTAAAATTCACATCCTTAAGCCCCACCCTGGCCTTGTTAATCAGAATTTCTCAGGATGGTTCCTGACTACCTTCATTTTTAACAGGCTCTCCAGGCAATACTTACGAAGCCCTACGATGTAGTCCCACTTGCCTTGTCTACGACAAGATTCTCTGTGCCTGAGACTCCTTCCCGCTCTCATATCCATCACCCAAATCCCACCGATAATTCAAATCCTGACTTATATTTCTCCTCCTTCATACAACCATTCGAGATTCCTCCCTCCAGAAAAAATGTGTCCCTGCTCTGGGTTATCGTGGCCCTTATTCATGGACATGGCGACTGTCCCCAACGTTTTCAAGCTCCTAGAGGCGACAGTCAGTATGTAAATCGCGCTAGCATCTCCAAAGTTATCTCTCACAGGACTTCTCACAGAGTAGGTGCTCCGTGAAAATAACTGAATGGGCAGGATAAAGCCCAATCCCAATATTTTTAGATCTTCTTGATAAATTAAGTAATAACCGACTCACTTGAAGAAGAGAAGGGAAGCTGACGGAGCAGACTTTATTTGTTTAAATAAATTTATTTATTTATTTATTTCTGGCTGCGTTGGGTCTTCGTTGCTGTGCATGGGCTTTTCTCTAGTCGCGGCGAGCAGGGGCTACTCTTCTTTGCAGTGTGTGGGCTTCTCATTGCAGTGGCTTCTCCTGTTGCGGAGCACGGACTCTAGGCGCACGGGCTTCAGTAGTTGCGGCATGGGAGTTTCAGTAGTTGTGGCTCACGGGCTCTAGAGCGCAGGCTCAGTAGTTGTGGCGCACGGGCTTAGTTGCTCCGTGGCATGTGGGATCTTCCCGGCCCAGGGATCGAACCCGTGTCCCGTGCATTGGCAGGCGGATTCTCAACCACTGCACCATCAGGGAAGTCCTGAGCAGACTTTATTATCTTTCTCTCCTCCCCTTCTTCTCCCTGATTCCTGCTGCCCCTTTATTCCTTAGCCCAAGTCTTAGAGTGGCACACTTGAGGCTGGCTGCCAAAGTTAGGTCATTTCTCTTTCTATTTAAGAGTAGGAAAAATAGGAAATCAATATAACAATAATAAACCGTGTAATGTCGTCAGATTTCCCTGGTATAGGCTCCTGTTTAGCTCAAAGGGCTGGAGACATTTCCCCAGCCTCTTGGTTAGATTCTGACTTTGTGAACGCTGCAGGTTGGTTGCTGTTCTCAGTACAGCTAAGCAGAAACACTCACTCACTCAATTTGCTCCCTTGTTAAAGCACCGCAGTACTTTCCACTCCTGCATCTTAGGCAGCTCAGGCTGCTAGAGCAGAACACCACAGGCTGGATGGTTTAAACAATAGACAATTATTTCCCACAGTTCTGAAGGCTGGAAGTCTGAGATCAGGGTGCCAGCATGGTCGGGAGCTTGGTAAGTATCCTCTTCCTAGTTTATAGACCACCCAGCATCTCACTGTATCTTCACGTGAGAGAGAGAGAGAGAGAGAGGGAGGGAGGGAAAGAAACAGCATGTCTCTCCTGTTGCTTCTTTTAAGAGCATTAATCCCATTCATGGGGGCTCCACTCTCATGACCTAATTACCTTCCAAAGGTCCCGCCTCCAAATACCATCACGTTGCAGATTTGGGCTTCAATATATGACTATGGCGGGGGGGGGGCGGTGCGGAGGGACACAAACATTTAGTTCATAACACCCCAAGCGCCATGATCTCAGTACAGCTCATCCTGAGTTTTGCTGGAAAGGGCACACCTTACCCCCAGGCAGTGGCAAGCAAAATGGCAGTGACTATGCCACTGTAAGTTCAGACCCAACAGTGCAATCACATTTCAATAAGGCGAGAGCAGGGATAATCACTTTCCCTCCACACTCATCTCACTCACTGTGCTCCAGCCACTTCGCTCACCCTGCAGTTCTTCAAACACACCAAGCTCCAAGCTCTTTCCCATCTCAAGCCCTTGCCAATTCCCTCTGCCTGTGATGCCCTTCCGCTATTCCTATAAATATACAAACCTTTCCTTTAAATCATCTTTCCTTTGAGCATCAGCTTAAATATACAGTCTGCAGAGGGAGCTTCTATGGTTGTATTTTTTTTTATTATTAAAGTAACCTCCTTTCCCAGTTCATTCCTATTTCACCCCCTTTTTATTTCCTTCTTGACATGTACCACAATCTCCAATTCTTGTATTCATTTTTTAAATTTGCTGGCTCCTTGTCGGTCTTTCCAGAAAGGATAAAAATGGAACAAGGCCAAGAACTGTGTCCATCTTGTTCACCATTCCTGACACATAGTAGCAGCTCAATGAATATTTGTTGAATGATTGAATAAAATAATTACACAGTATATAATCATAAGGAAAGGGGAGTCACACAACAAAAACATCAAATCTTTTATTCATATATAATGTTATAACCAGGAGATAATCATCTTATTTAATTTTATAACAATATCAGATTTCAACATGAACTCCCTGATTTAAGTTATTTTGTTGCTAAAAGGAACAGGTCCTCCTCTTTATCCTGGACTGTGATTTGCCATGATACTTATTCTATAGACTCTGAATAATAAATCTCATTTCTCCCAATGGAATTCAACTCCTAGAGATTAAAAGTTGACATCCTTACGAGACATCAACCAAGAAAAGACAACTTGAAGAAGCAAGTGTGGCTATTTTAGAAGAAAAAAACGTCTACATTCTGTTTTGACTTTGCAAGTCTCAAAGAATACTTTCATGACAATGCATGGAGAACTACGTGAAATTAAATAGCCACAGTGGAATGTGGATTTAATTGCTTGAATTGCTGCATTAGCTAAAATAAAACAGCTGTGATCACACTCTGGGGTAAAAACCATTGTTCAACAAAGACTTCTATTAAAGATCACCCCAGTGATGAGTCTGGCTTTCTAAAATCAGGCATACCCCTTCCTGGACCACACGTTGTCCTTAGGGTAACAGTGATTTCAATTTGGGGGGCATGTGGGTTGGAGAAACGTTGTCTGTGCCATAGGGCAGGGCACAGGACTGCTTGATAGATTTTTCTCTTTTCCCCCAAATACACAGCTCAAGTTACTCAAAATTACTCAGCAAAGCAAATTCCTTTCATATTTCCATAATCCCAAGACACAGGAAAGGTGTTGGGCTGGCTGCTGGGGCTTTTAGAGTTCCAATGCACTAAAAGATGAAACTAGAAGCAAACTGTGTCCAAGTTCTTCCCAAAGAATCTGTGTGAATAGACCCTGGTCCCTGAAAAAAACGAGTCTCTGAGGTGGTGGTTTTTGATATTTCTCGGGATCAGAAACCACCTTGACATAATAAGAAAGCCATAGAGACTTCCACAGAACATTCTTGAATGTACTAATACAAAGTTTGAAGCCTAGTCTCCAGAAACTCTGTGAACACCCTAAAATTATCCATGGGCCACAGACTCAGAACTCTTGTCCTAAAATGCAGAAGCAGGGCTTGAGACGGGGAAAGCCAAGAATTCAAATGTTTTTTTCACCAACCACCATCGTGTACCTACTCTAAATAACTCTGCCACACACCACCTCTAACCCATCTGCAGACCTTGAAACGTGTGATCAATATCATGGCAAGTAAATAAGTAGAAGGGAAAGTTTGAGGGAAAGCACAGAAGGGCAATTAAGCAGAAAGCCAAATTTTTAAACTCTTAATATTCTGTCCAGTCCTCCATTCCTAAGATTCTGTTCCATTGACCTCACAAGTCAGTCACTGTCAAAGTCAAGTGTGCCTCAAAGTCAACCTGAGAAGGTTACCTTAAAATGCAGATTTCTAAGCTCACCTGGTTTCTGATTCAAAGGGATTCTGTAGTTTTTATTAAACACCCAGATGCTTCTGAAGCTGGCGGCCGCTTAAACCACAGTTTCAATTACTTCCAATCCTGTTTCTCAGCGTCTAAGAAATCCCAATATTTCAGGATCCAAAATACATACCCCTTCCTCTTATATCCAGAAGTGACACAAACACCCTTTGTCTAAACCTGAGTACCAGAGATGCCACTCTTTCCTTCTCTTCTACACCCCTTTTAAGGGGGAACTTTCAGGGGAGAGATGGAGTGAGCTGTTTCTAGATGACCCGGTGCCTGAGGATTGCCCAACCTCTGATTATCAATTGACTGCTAGCCTTATTTCATCTGCAAAGTCCCTCTTGTCATGTACTGAAACATATTCATAGGTGTGACACCAGGGGAGGTCGGGGGGCCCATATCTTTCCTAAGGCAATTGCCTACCTTTTCTGCCCATCCTTCAAGACCCTTCTTCTCCAGAATGTCTCAATAATGATTTTACCCCTAATTCCCACAGATGATCCCTCCCCTTTTTGAGTTCCCATTTCACCTGGTTTAACTGCTTATTGTGAACTATAAAATAGAGATAATGCCCCTTTTTGTTCTCTTATTGTTTCTTATCTGCCACCTGAGTTCTAGTTCTTTGACAACATGACAATGCTTTAAATGCCTCTTCATCCCACACAATATACAACGAGTCATAAGCACGGAGGAGGTGTGGCAGCACCTGTTGCTTTGGCCTGCCCAGTATCTATTCCCCGCTTTCCCCCATTCTTTCCTGGTAACCATATCTCAATTTCCGTTCAGAAAACTACCCTCCTCCAGCCTAAATTCATTTGTTTCAGAGAGCCTAACTCCACTCCCTGATTCCAGATACGGGCACATGATCTAGGTTGGGCCAATCAGCATAAACCATTCCCCTGGCACAAATGATTGGTTCACAATTGTCACATGATCCAAGCTAGGCCAATGAGATTCAGTGCCGAAAACTTGGCAAGTATAACCCAGGAAGTGAGTAGTCTCTTTCTGTGCAGGTTCCTGGGGCCAGTAAGCTTCACCAGGCATCTTGTCATCACTAGAGGAGGAGCTGCTCAAGAAGGAGCAACACAGATACAAGCAGGGCTGAGAGATACAGAGCCAGTGACCGAGTCCTAGGGACCTGGTTCCTGGATTCAGCCAGGCCAGAAGCTAGCCCTACCTCCCAAACGGTTCAATTATACACGGTGTACAACTAATAAATATCACCTAGTATTTGAACCAATGTGAGTGTGTTTCTATCGCTTCAACAAAAAGAGTACAGGTTTATTTAATAAATACTGACTGGTTGAATTAATAGCCATTTTCGTCTTGGGAAATGTTGGATGTATTTGGGTTCTTAAAGCCTACAAAGTACTTCTTTGCAGAAGAAGGTTCAGTTGCCTAACTTACGTCTTTGGCAATGAACACTGATATGGTCATAAACTTATGGCCTTTGGAACTGGACGAATGAACTTGGATCCCAGCTCTGCCACCTAACAAATTGTGTAGCCTTGGGCATTTTACTTAGAAATCTTTAAGCAGAGGAAGATCACAGCAAAAACTGTGCACTGTTATTGGAGGATCATTTTTATGTAGATGATGGAATGAAGGATGGAGAGACAGACGCAGGAAACTGTTACCAAGTTGAGGCGATAGCAGATGAGACTTTAGACTAAGGCAGCATCACTTGAGACACAGACCAGAGAACAGATTGCAAAACCTACAACACAGTAGCAAACTGAATGCGGGATGTGGGAAAAACAAAGGAGTCAAAGTTCCTGCAAACGAGTTCAATTATTTTTAGTATGAGACATTAAAATAAAGGAAGAAATGCAGCCTGCTAGCCAGGTGGTGGGGATGCTCTTCAATTCTAGTCAATCTGTTGAGTTATCTTTAATAACACAGACAGCTTTGGAGGTAGATCTGTAGCTTCCTTCTTCTTGAAGAAATTGAGCGGCTTCTCACTTCTAGGCAACAGAGGGAGATCTTTCTAGCAGGTGATGCTTTCATGGCTTTGATTTAAAGTTGTGTTTTCCAAGGGGCTTCCCTGGTGGTGCAGTGGTTAAGAATCCGCCTGCCAATGCAGGGGACACGGGTTCGAGACCTGGTCTGGGAAGATCCCACATGCTGCGGAGCAACTAAGCCCGTGTGCCACGTCTACTGAGCCTGTGCTCTAGAGCCCGTGTGCCCCAACTACTGAAGCCCACGCACCTAGAGCCCATGCTCCGCAACAAGAGAAGCCACCGCAATGAGAAGCCCGCACACTGCAACAAAGAGCAGCCCCCGCTCATCGCAACTAAAGAAAGACCACAGGCAGCAATGAGGACCCAACACAGCCAAAAATAAATAAATAAAATTAAAAAAAAAAAAAAAAAGAATAAAGTTGTGTTTTCCAAAGTATTAGAGGGGTCTGCTGGTGGTAGAGTACGTGGTTTTAGGCGGATTACAGGATGACTAGCTGCACACAGACAAGACATGAAATAACTCTGAATCACATCGGGGAAAAGCTGTTCCCTTTCAGGCCTTTTGATTATTTTGTCAAAGAAAAGAAAAACCTCATATGGGGCCTAAACCATCTTTAACACGTCTTTCTATCACTTGCTAATCTTCTTGCTTAATAGGCAGTAGGTCTCAGGCTTAAAATCTTGAGGAGGCCACAGTATCCATCTAAGTAATATCATTGTGTCTTTGCTGAAGTTATCTTTACACGTGCTTTCTATCAATGGGAAGTGGAACTTATTTTCCACTTATAATAGCTATTCGTCTTTTTTTTTAAGATAAATTTATTTCATTAAAAAAGATGACTCCATTCAAAGGCAACTAAAGAAATGCAGCACACAGCCATGGCAGGAATTGGGGAAAGGATCCTCCTGGGCCAGGGGTTCTAAAACATCTTTCATCAGTGGTGGAACTTCTGGCGCTCTGACAAATGTCTTCTTAGGAGGTATATGCTTGGAGCACCACTGAAAGTACACCTTGCAGCTAAAAGCCTACAGTGACTAAATAAAGGTGCCTACTTTTTGGACAGGTACCAGTGCTGAGAATAGCCCCGCTCTGTGCGCAGCATCCCTGCAAGCCCTTGGGAGCCCAGCACGATCTCCTGAACAACTCTTGATTCTAAACAATGCAGGAGTTTGGTTCACTCGTCATGAATAAACACCCTCAGACCCGATGTTTGGAAACACTAGGGCTTCTCCTCCCAGACGCCGCTCTCCTCGGGTGCGCGTCCGATGGATACATCAGCCCTTCCCGGAAGCGCCGCCACGCTTCTGTAAAGGTGCCGCCGGAAAACTCAGGACAAGCACACCAAACAGTCTGGCGTAGGGGTGTGTGATTTCGCGAGCGATCTTTTGTTTATTGAAGAGTCGACTTTTCAAGGGGGAAAAAAAACACTTCTGGCTGAGCGGCGGAGTTCCAACGCTACTAAACTTCTCCCCCTAGTGGACCTTTCATTAAGACGTAAATCATTCAGAGCTGGAAGCACAAGGACCATGGAGCTGGTAGCTTTTAAATTTCACAGTCAAAAACGGCATTAATTGTTGCTAGATTTTTTGATGATGGTCATTCTGACTGGTGTGAGATGATATCTCATTGTAGTTTTGATTTGCATTTCTCTAATGATTAATGATGTTGAGCATTCTTTCATGTGTTTGTTGGCAGTTCTGTATATCTTCTTTGGAGAAATGTCTATTTAGGTCTTCTGCCCATTTTTGGATTGGGTTGTTTTTTTTTTGTTATTGAGCTGCATGAGCTGCTTATAAATTTTGGAGATTAATCCTTTGTCAGTTGCTTCATTTGCAAATATTTTCTCCCATTCTGTGGGTTGTCTTTTGGTCTTGTTTATGGTTTCCTTTGCTGTGTGAAAGCTTTGAAGTTTCATTAGGTCCCATTTGTTTACTTTTGTTTTTATTTCCATTTCCCTAGGAGGTGGGTCAAAAAGGATCTTGCTGTGATTTATGTCATAGAGTGTTCTGCCTATGTTTTCCTCTAAGAGTTTTATAGTTTCTGGCCTTACATTTAGGTCTTTAATCCATTTTGAGCTTATTTTTGTGTATGGTGTTAGGGAGTGATCTAATCTCATACTTTTACGTGTACCTGTCCAGTTTTCCCAGCACCACTTATTGAAGAGGCTGGAGAGGGTGTGGAGAAAAGGGACACTCTTGCACTGCTGGTGGGAATGTGAATTGGTACAGCCACTATGGAGAACAGTATGGAGGTTCCTTAAAAAACTACAAATAGAACTACCATATGACCCAGCAATCCCACTACTGGGCATATACCCTGAGAAAGCCATAATTCAAAAAGAGTCATGTACCCAAATGTTCATTGCAGCTCTATTTACAATAGCCCGGAGATGGAAACAACCTAAGTGTCCATCATCGGATGAATGGATAAAGAAGATGTGGCACATATATACAATGGAATATTACTCAGCCATAAAAAGAAACGAAATTGAGCTATTTGTAATGAGGTGGATAGACCTAGAGTCTATCATACAGAGTGAAGTAAGTCAGAAAGAGAAAGACAAATCCCATATGCTAACACATATATATGGAATTTAAGAAAAAAAAATGTCATGAAGAACCCAGGGGTAAGACAGGAATAAAGACACAGACCTACTAGAGAATGGACTTGAGGATATGGGGAGGGGGAAGGGTAAGCTGTGACAAAGCGAGAGAGAGGCATGGACATATATACACTACCAAACGTAAGGTAGATGGCTAGTGGGAAGCAGCCGCATAGCACAGGGAGATGAGCTCGGTGTTTTGTGACCGCCTGGAGGGGTGGGATAAGGAGGGTGGGAGGGAGATGCAAGAGGGAGGGGATATGGGGATATATGTATAGCTGCCTCACTTTGTTATACAACAGAAACTAACACACCATTGTAAAGCAATTATACTCCAAAAAAGATGCTAAAAAAAAATTTTAAACAAGGATATACCACAACACATCTATTAGAATGTCAAAATGCAGAACACTGACAGCACCACACATTGGCGAGGACGTGGAGCAACAGGAATGCTCATGCACCGCGGGTGGGAATGCAAAATAGTACAGCTACTTTGGAAGACAGTTTGGTAGTTTCTTATAAAACTAAACATACTCTTACCATGTGGTACAGCAGTGATGCTCCTAGGTATTTACCCTAAAGAGTTGAAAACTTATATCCACATGAAAACCTGCACACTGACGTTTATTGCAGATTTATTCATAGCTGCCAAAACTTGGAAGCAACCAAGATGTCCTTCGGCGCGTGAATGGATAAATAAACTGTAGTACATCCAGACAATGGAATATTATTCAGTGCTACAAAGAAATGTGCTATCAAGCCAGGAAAAGACACAGAGGACACGTCGATGCACATTACTAAGTGAAAGGAGTCAGTCAGGAAAGGTTACACACTGTGTGATTCCAACTATATGACATTATGGAAAAGGCAAAACTATGGAGATGGTACAAGGTTAGTGGTTGCCAGGGGTTGCGGGAAGGGAGGAATGAATAGGCAGAGCATAGAAGATCTTTATTGCTGTGAAACTCTTCTGTGTGATACTATAATGATGGATACGTGTCATTATAGATTTATCCAAACCCAAAGAATATACAACACCAAGAAGGAACCCTGAGGTAAACTATGGACTTTGGCTGACAATGATGCGTCAGTGTAGGTTCGTTGATTGTAACATAGGTATCACTCCACTGGGGGACGTTGATACGGAGAGACTGCAAGGGGTCGGGGCAGGGGGTATTCAAGGATTCTCTGTACTTTCTGGTCAACTCTGCTGTGAACCTAATACTGCTCTAAAAAATAAAGTCTCTTTCTAAAAATAAGAAATGCATACATCCATAGTTAAATAAATAAATATTAAATACTGGGGGATCTTGCTTTGGACACACTGATTACTTATTGGAAAGATGTAGATCCTTCCTACTCCAAGTGTGGTCTGGGACCACCAGCATCAGCAGTACCTGGGAGCTTCTAGAAATTCAGAGTCTCAGGCCCCACGGCGGACTCACTCACTGAGAATCTGCATTCTAACAAGACCCTTGAGTGATTTATAGTAAAGTGTAAGATGTAGAATGTCTGGTCCCTGCCTTCGAGGTGCTTTCAGCCTATTAAAACATTTGGGGAAAAAAACCTGTCTTTGGTGGAGTTCGAGGTGCAAAGAAAAGCAGCAATGTGGTCCGCAGTAAGGAACTTCACGCTTTTGATTTCATTTCTCAGTTCCTCCACCCACAAGTTTTTCCCACCTGTCATTCCCTCTTCTCCATGGGTATAGCTCTTGCTAAACACTCTTCAGTAAGTATCACGGGCAACGTGCCATGTGCCAGGCACAGTGATAGACACAAGGCATGGACCCTTTTCTGAAGAAGCAAACGGAAAAGTTAATAGGAAATTAAGGTTTTGACTACCTCCCCTATTAGATTAAACACAATAATGGGAGCATGCACAGGGACTCTTGAAGGGGACTATGAGAAGGTCATGAACTACCTTCCAGCATCTACTAGGTGCCAGGCGCTATTTATGTCATTTACTTCTCACAGCAATTTCACAAGATGAGAATTATTTTCCTCATTTACCTGATAAACTGAGTCACTTAACAATTGGCCTAAGATCTCACAGCTGAAAGCAGCCAATTACCACTGGCTTGTTGGGCCACACACCGGTCACCTCCTGGCTGCTGCATTTCTATTATATAATGCTGTGTCTTACAGCTGTGATGGCCCTTTAGGCCATACGCCCCCAGGAATTTGAAGAATTATTGAAGAGGGAATCTCATTTTCTGTGAGATGGGAAGGGAACGGATTGGACTGATCACATTTAGTTCCTAAGGAGCAGGGAAGCACCAGTTTACAGCTGGGTTCTATTGTAAATGAAATCTGCTTTCTTCTGGTGGCTCTTAATTCCACGATCCCTCCTGCCACAGGGCCTTTGCACAGATCTTTCTTCCTAACCTCCTTCCTCTGTAAAACTCCTGTTTATCCTCCAGACCTCAGCTGAAATATTTCCTACTCAAGGAAAGTGTCCTGACCTCCCAGGGCAGGTGTTAATCCCTCTGTTATTCATTCTCATTGCACTACCTACTACTCTTTTGAAATACCGTATTTGCAACTGAACTATGATTTCTATGATTATTTAATGGCCACTGCCCTCCCTAGACCTACATTGTCCAGAACAGCAGCCTCTGGTCACATGTGGCTATTGAGCACTTGAAATGTGGCTGGTGTGACTGAGGAACTGGATTTTAAATTTTACTTAATTTTAATAAATTCACATTTAAAAGCTGATTTATTTAATAGAAATTTTGAAAGTGTGGAACAACTTGAGTATGTGAACTACTTTTTAAGTTAAAAATTTTATGAACTCTTGGGCTTCCCTGGTGGCGCAGTGGTTGAGAGTCCGCCTGCCGATGAAGGGGACGCGGGTTCGTGCCCCGGTCCGGGAGGATCCCACGTGCTGCGTGAGCGGCTGGGCCCGTGAGCCATGGCTGCTGAGCCTCCATGTCCGGAGCCTGTGCTCTGCAACGGGAGAGGCCACAGCAGTGAGAGGCCCGCGTACCCCAAAAAAAAAAAAATTTTATGAACTCTAAATACAGATCAAGGATTTCCAGAAATTTAGCATCTGATTTGAGATGTACTATATATGTAAAATATACACTAGATTTGGAAGACTCACAATACAACATCTTACGAATCATTTTATAGTGAGTATATGTTGAAATGATGATAGTTCCGAGATAATGGAACAAATATACATTAACAACAGGTTTCTAAAATTAATTAGTTTATGAAATTAACAGGTTAATTGCACGTTTCTTTTTACTTTCTAGTGTGATTCCTAGAAAAGCAAAATTATATATATGACATACATGATATATCTATTGGTATGTACTGCTCTAGACTGTAAGGAAAGTCCTTGAAACTGGAACCAAGTATTTATTTAACTTTTTTATGTTCACTTCCCAACATAGTATATGGTAAACAATAGGTGTTGAAGAAATATTTGTTTGACATTTGAATAAATGAATGATTATCCATGTCTGTCAAGGCTGAGAGACAAGATGGCATATTTGTCCTATATTTTCTAACTGTTGCTAATTTTTTCCTTTGACTAGCACAGGGCTTTGAAAATAATGATAATAATAACTGCAACTATCATTTCCATTCACCTACTATGTACACTTTTAATCTATTGGAAATTTGTTATAAAAATTAGAGAGAATGTATGGGAAGTAACTTGTTCAAAGTCACATTATTAATGGTCAGAATTTAGCCAATGCTTTCTTATGAATAATTGAATGAATGAGAAAACAAACTTATGAAGCCCAAGAAGAGGGAAGGTAAAATTTTTCCAGGCCTCTGTTGCCTTGAATGTGAATATGAATCCTTTCAGTTTTATCTGATTCAAGATTTCTTCCCCAGCTTAGAAAGGCTCATAAGAGATTTTCAAATATGAAATCCTGGAATAGAAACAAGAAAAATACCCTACTGGCAAGCAAGTAACTTGCTCAGGTTACAACAATAATTAGATTTGGAAACGCTGAAGACACATCTGCCTTCGGGAGCTTAAGAGAGAGAAGGTCCTGGCTGTGGTTCCCTCCTCATCTGTCATTTGGCCAAAGACCCTCCAAAAGCACCACAAAACCCAATTAATTAGAAATAGATGAACCTCCATGTTCTCGGGCCATACAGCATTTCAGGTCAATGAGCCAACCTTCCAAGCTCAAGGAAACACATTATGCATTTGACCACGTGCTCTGCTCTCAGCTTTTAAACCCGCATGTCTATTTTAACGGCAATTTAAGCCATCTATATCCGATCATTTGCCTTAGCCTCATCCGAAGCAATTTTGGAAAGAAGCTACAATCTAGTAACTCCCTCAGTGCTGTCTGCTAGACCTGAGCTCCTCTTCCACAGTCCCTCCAGCAGAGTCTGCTGGGTGGCATTTGTATTAGCTCAAGACAGCATGGAGATTAAGAACTGGGACCCTTGAAGCCAGATAGCCTAGGTTCAATTACAGAAGCCTCCCTGGGCGCCAGGCACGTTTCTAACCATTAGCTATTATTTCTATTACATTTAGGGGCAAGTGACAGAAAGCCAACATTGGAATGGCTTATACATGATAGCTAACACAGGCAGTCCAGGGCTGGAAGGATGACCCCACCTCACCAAGAACCCCACGCTTTCTATTGTGTTGTCCCAGCAACCTCAGCACACAATTCTCACCTTCTGATCCAAGATGGTAACCCCAGGTCCAGTCAATGGATCGACACCCCAGCCAGAAGGAAGGATGAAATAGGAGAAAAATCAGACACCCTTCCTTTAAGAATGGTTTAAGTTGTACACACCACTCCTGCTACATCCCATTGAATAGAACTTAGTTTCGTGGTCATGTGTCATCTTAAAGGAGACTGGGAAATGTAGCTCTTTAATCTGTTATTCTGTTATTGTTGTAGAAAACAGTGAAGGATGGATATTGGGGACAGCTAGCTGTCTCTGTAACAGAGTCAGAGTGGAAGATCAGAAACACCATCTGACATGCACCCCAATGTTCACTGCAGCATTATTTACGATAGCCAAGATATGGAAACAACCTAAATGTCCACTGACAGATGAATGGATAAAGAAGATGTGGTATATGTATAAAACAGAATATTACTCAGCCATAAAAAAAAGAATGAAATAATGCCATTCACAGCTACATGGATGGACCTAGAGATAACCATCTGAATGAAGTAACCCAGACAAATACCATATGCGATGTGAAATCTAAAATATGACACAAATGAACCTATTTACAAAACAGAAACAGATTCATACACATAGAAAACAAACTTACAGTTACCAAAGGGGAAAGAGGGTTGGGGGAGGGATAAATTAGGAGTCTGGGATCAGCAGATACAAACTGCTACATATAAAATAAACAATAAGAGGTCCTACTGTACTACACAGGGAATTATATTCAATATTCAGTAATAAACCATAATGGAAAAGAATTTGAAAAAGAATATATATATATACATATACGTGTGTGTGTGTGTATAACTGAATCATTTTGTTGTACACCAGAAACTAACACAACAACAGTGTAAATCAACTAGTCTCCAATTAAAGAAAAAACCATCTGGATCTAGAATGCGTACCAGATGGAGGAGACCTTTGGGTAATGGAATGTAGTTTGAGAAATCTGCATCCGGATCTCAGTACTCAGCCACCTCCACATTCTGTTTGCTTCTAGATCCCATAAATGAAAGCTGCATAAAACGCCAAATAAATGTGTACTCTAATCATTGTACAAAAGTGACCACAAATCTCTTCTTTCTACTCTCACCAGAATTATATCCATGGCAGGCTTCAGATGCTTGTGGATACAGAAAGAAAAGATCTGGTGACTTCTAACACTGCTTCAGCTTAAAAGGAAGGCTCCTCAAACACCCACCAGCAGTCACACTCCAAAGCCAACCTCTAGCCCTTTGCCCTCCATCAAAACTGAGAAGGTGATGACACCCCAGCAGGCTCAGGGTGCCCCTCCAGAAACTGACCGCAGATGCCCATGGTAGACAAGGCATCTTCCCATTCTGTCTGAGCCTTCACAAATAAAAGTTGTTGACAACACCTACACAGATAATAGGAAACATGTTTTTGGCTGGTGAGTTAGCTTTTAAGTCGGGCTTGGATACTGTAGCAGATACTGTGGAAACTTCCCCATTATCCCACTGCACTCTCTCCTTCTGAACAGAAATGTGTTTCCCAGCCTTGAGGTTAGGTTTGGGATTGGCTTAAACCAACCAAGTGTATGCAAGCCTGTGTCCACAATAATTATTGCAGTGTTGGGCTTGTGACTGAACGAGATGTGCAGGAAGGTGGCAGGGGCTGGGGGTGTGGCTTGGAGAAAGAAGCATCAGTTGATGTTGGCCATTGTTTTGGGTTCACAAAGAATATTCAGCCTTAGAATTAAGACATCAGATTAACAGCCTATATTCCATAGAAACTAAAATGGCAAGAGGAAAGCTGGTCTGTAATGATGTTGGTTGGGTCAGTGGCTTGAAACTTACCTAAAGCCCACCATACTAATGGACTTTGAAATTCACAAACCATTAAGTTCTCTTTATAGCTTAAGCCTCCTGAGCTGAGGTTTCTGTTAAGTAGTATTCTAATGGACGCTGAGTCATTAAACAAAAACCTGGGAATATTTAACACAAGACGAATTTATCAGGAAGCTATAACCGGACATTGCCATATCAGCCATACCAAAATCGGAATGCTGGTCTATCATTTCAGCACTTGTGTGAGCACAGGCAAGTTATTTGAAGAAAACGTGAGACTCTGTGTTTTCTGCCATGATTTTTTTTCTTTCTTTTCTTTTTTAAAAATTCTTATTGGAGTATGGTCGATTTACAAAGCTGTGTCAGTTTCAGGTGCACAGCAAAGTGAATCAGCTACACATATAAATATATCCACTCCCTTTTTTTTTAGATTCTTTTCCCATATAGGCCATCAGAGAGCACTGAGTAGAGTTCCCTGTACTATACAGCGAGGCTCCGTTTCTTAATCAGGAAATTGGGAATAACTATTAATCTCACGGATTGTTGTGTGTATAAGCCATACAACCTAAATGAAACTGCCCTGGACCAAGCCTGTTTCCTAGACAGAGAAATCAATAAAGATATAATAAAGTCACAGATAAATGGAAAACTAAGACTTTGGTTTACTGAAAAATAAACTGTGTATGAAGAGCCTCTCTAACATACACCCAAAGAGGAACATGGACAGAGCCTGGATGGACAAAGGCGGACCCCAAACTTCACAAGACATCACATGGTTGACAGAGAGCCCAGACATTTCTCAAGTAAAGTTTACATATAGTTTTAAAAAATAAAAAACTTTTATGGCACAGTTCCATCAGTTTTGACAAATGCTCGCAGTTGTGTAACCATACATCACAGTCAAGGTATGCAACCGTTCCATCATCTCCCCAAATTCCCTCATGCTCCTCTGAAATGAACTCCTTCCTGCATCCCCAGCTCCCACTCCCAAGAGATCAAAACAAACCACTGATCTGTTTTCTACTCCTACAGTTTAACCTTTTCCAGGAGGTCATATAAAAGGAATCATGCATTATGTCGTCTTGTGAGTCTGACTTCTTTCACTTAATAGGGTGCGTTGGAGATGCAACTATGTTGGGGCTTAAATTGGTCCTTTGTTTTTACTGCTATCCTGAACATGTGATTAAAGCCTATCTTTCTTCTTAACCGTATATATGCCACATGAGATGACAGACTGTGGGCACAGAGAGCTTTCTTCTTAACCGTATATGCCACATGAGATGACAGACTGTGGGCACAGAGAGCTTTCTTCTTAACCGTATATGCCACATGAGATGACAGACTGTGGGCACAGACAGCTGGCTTCCAATGATCGTTTTCATGCCCCTAATTTTTTAAACCCTTTATTTACTGAAGTATAGTTAATTTACAATGTTGTGTTAGTTTCAGGTGTACAGCAAAGTGACTTAGGTATAGCTATATCTATATCTTCTTTTTCAGATTCTTTTCCGTTATAGGTTATTACAAGGTACTGGATATAGTTCTCTGTGCCATAGAGTAGGCCCTTGTTGTTTATCTTTTTATATATAGTAGTGTGCATCTATTTATCCCAAACTCCTCATTTATCTCCACCACCGCCCCCCGCCCCACCCCACTGCTATCCCCTTTGGTAACCATGAGTTTGTTCTTTTTTTTTTTGGCCACACCGTGTGGCTTGCGGGATATTAGTTCCCTGACCAGAGATTGAACCCGCACCCTCAGCCATGAAAGCTCAGAGTCCTAACCACTGGACTCTCAGGAAATTCCCTGTAAGTTTGGTTTCTATTTCTGTGAGTCTATTTCTGTTCTGTAAATAAATTAATTTGTACATTTTTTTGGATTCCACATATAAGCAATATCATGTGATATCTGTCTGACTAACTTCACTAGTGTGATAATCTCTAGGTCCATACATGTTGCTGCAAATGGCGTTATTTCATTCTTTTTTATGGCTGAGTAATATTCCATTGTATGTCCCTAATGTTAGTATGTACTTGCAACTGTTGAAGGGAAAGAAGCATGCTAGAGTATGTCATGGACTGAATTGTGTCCTCCCCCCACCAAAATTCGTGTGTTGAAGCCCTAACTGCCAGTGTGGCTGTATTTGGAGATAGGGTCTTTAGGAGGTAAGTAAGGTTACAAGAGGCTATAAGAGTGGAGTCCTGATCTGATAGTGCCGGTGTCCTTATAAAAAGAGGAAGAGAGACCCAAGATCTCATGTGAGGACACGGTGAGAAGATGGAAACTAGAAAGAAAGTCCTCTCCAGAAACCGACCCTGCTGGACCTTGATTTGGGACTTCTAGCCTCCGTAACTGTGAGAAAACAAATTTCTGTTTACGCTACCCAGTCTGTGGTACTTAAATATGGCAGCCCCAGCAGAAGAGTGCAGAGTGACTCAGAAGAAAAACCTGGAGTTGGTAATCAGTGAGATGCATTTAGTCCTAACATCTATTTCCTTTTTGTGGGATAAACATGGAAACAACCTTCCATGATGAAGACTAAACTACAAGGGTAATATGTATAAATTGTTTAGCACAGTTCTTGGCACCTGGAAACGCTCAATATATGACACTTCCTATTGGCGAGCTTTGTGTCCATCCCTATGAACCTTACACATACAGGGATGCTCAGGAAATATTTGTAAAAAGTAACTGAAATGTAATTGGACATGCTAAGGGACCTCTCAGTATTTTAATTTTTTAATTTGCAAAACGAAGTAATTGATGCAAAAGGATGCTTCTGACATCTGACACCCATCTATTCTGCCTCCCACAATCTAAACAGGAAAGAATCTTTGAGTAGTCATTTTCAATGTAGTATAAGCAGATTTCAGTCAGCTATTATCACAATGAGATGTTTGCATGTAATTTACCAGTAATTATGAAAAGGAAATGTGTACTGCCTTGAAGCATGACGTCTCTACAATAAGTTGGAAAAGACTGGGATGGGGGGCAGACAGTGAGGTGCTTTCTTGGGCACCTGAAATCATAATTGGTAAAGAGGAATGAAAAGTGTCCTTGGACTTCACAGCTCCCTTGGGGAAGGAAGGGGGAATAGGTGGCCATGTTGTCTATGCGTTGACACCCAGTGGTGTGCTGGAGTAGGCCCCTTCCAGCTCTCAAGAGCCCATGGTAGACTTCTCTTCCTAACTTC
This sequence comes from Delphinapterus leucas, assembly GCF_059928025.1. Lineage (NCBI taxonomy): Eukaryota > Metazoa > Chordata > Mammalia > Artiodactyla > Monodontidae > Delphinapterus > Delphinapterus leucas. The sequence continues at coordinate 50,799,387 of NC_143148.1, forward strand.
ACATTCAGTGATACCATGTTAGTAGCTTAAAATTGGTCATGGTGGGAGTGTTTCCCCACAAAAAAACTAGAAAATGCTATAAAGCAGGGCTTCCCTCACGCTCTGCAGAGCCAGTGGTTAAACATTTACCAGCACATGCTGGGTCCATGGCCCAGGCTTGCTACTGCTTCCCAGGGGTTCAGAAATCTCTAAGAATGGATAGCAGGGATCTGGGACGCATGGACCACAGGAAAGATTCAAGGAAGTTAAGGGGGCCCAGATTTTGGAGTTTGGATGCCAGACCTTGCTTTAACTTTCACCATTTTTGAGATTCAGTGGATTATTTGTGATCTGGCTCTGAGAATTAAACCATGGGTGGTACTGAGAAAATTATCCTCACAGACACTGATTGTACTTTTTTAACCTAGAATCTCCACTGCCAAAACAGTCATCCCCAATAAAAGTATTAGGAATATGCAGAAAGATTTAGTCACCAGGAGGTTCCACACAACGTTCATTATTATTCAGTATATTTTGGAATCACCTAATGTCTGGCAACAGGGAATCTGGCTTAACTTTATTAAGGTGGGTGCTATGGATACTGCGCAGTCTTTAAATATTCTTCTAAAACTTGATTTTTACTGTTATGGGAGAAGAGTGATGATAAAAAAGTGAGAAAAGTAAGTTGCAAAACAGATTTAATGATCAGAGTTTTATAAAATGCAAAAGCCTTGAAGGTTATAGAGTAGCTAACTAAGAGTGGTCCACTTTTTTTTCTGTGACGCTTTTCTGCATTTTCCAATTTTTCTGTGGTGACAATGCACTACTTTTCGAAATAAGAAAAAAAAGAAATACTATTTTCTAAAATCACTTCTCCAACTAGATAATCTGAGAAGTTAAGTCCTAAAATTTGGTTTATCTATATAAAAGTAACACTAATTTAATTAGCAAAATTTAATAACCCTTATGCCAAGTAGGCAACATAGCAAGGATTATGAAATCATAGATCGTACCTGAAACAGCTATTTCTTTCTCAGCCTCCTTCTGCCATCTTCCTCTCCTTCTCCTTTCTCTTCTTCTGATAATAATAATATTTTCTAAGCATTTTCCATGTATCAGCCATGGCACCAAGTAAATGAAATAAACTTGTTTATTCTTCAGAAAAAAACTATGAAACAGTTACTATTTATTTTTCCATTTAACAGATGGAAACACAGAAGCTCAGAGTTGTGAATAACTTGCCCACATCCTCATAGCCATTCAGTGCCAGACCCAATGTCAAACCCTAGTTAACAAAAGCACTCATTTTGTGCCGATAACAAATAATCCAGTTAAGCTTTGTGACTCATGTAGTCTCACCTTTAAGGAAATGGTAGGCTCAACACTGACAATATTAAAGTCAATTTACATTTTCAGTTCCGTGGAGTCCTTGGGCTGAGTTGACAAACATATTCTAAAAAAATTCCAAATCGATGACCCATGTTTGCAGGTACTCATTCTAAAACATAAATAAACTTTTTTTACCTGTAAACTACCAGCATGACTTAGAGGCAGTCCACAGAGTTTTGTTTTGTTTTGTTTTGTTTTGTTTTGCGGTACGCGGGCCTCGCACTGTTGCGGCCTCTCCCGTTGCGGAGCACAGGCTCCGGATGCGCAGGCTCAGTGGCCATGGCTCACGGGCCCAGCCGCTCCGCAGCACGTGGGATCTTCCCGGACCGGGGCACGAACCCGTGTCCCCTGCATCGGCAGGCGGACTCTCAACCACTGCGCCACCAGGGAAGCCCAGTCCACAGAGTTTTTAATCGGTCAAGCAATAACTAATTATCAAGCACCTCGTGTATACAAGGCACTGTGACTAGATTCTGGAGATACAGCAGCAAACAAGGTAAACGTGGAGCTGGCAGTTTTCCAAGAAAGAGTCAGGCGCTCAGTAAGCAAAATGGATGATGCTATGACGGAAAAGCACAGGGTTCATTGTGATGCTGCCCCCCTCTCCTTTGACATCCTAACGGGAACACTCGTAGCTATGTTAAGTCACAGCCTAACCTTATCATCATTTTTATAAAGCTGACTACGCTTAGCAATTTTTTTAATCCGCTCTTTATTCTTTTCATCCCCTCTTCCAGATTTTTGTGAAATAATTTCCAAGATTTACAAACTAGAAAAGGGCAGGACTCCTGCAAAACACCTCTTAGCAATATTCTGGGAGCCTGAGACCTAGTAAGAGAGCAATGATGAGGTGGCTGAAGTAATGGCATTTGCTGTATTCCTCTTAAAAGAAACACCAATCCTCCCATGCTCAGCCCCTGCTCCTTTCTTTATTTTTATTTTTTTTGCCCCTGATCCTTTAATAAAAGCACAACACTTTCCATCCTGGCACTAGACTTCCAGGAACCGCCCCTACACACACTCCAAGGTACCGAAGGATTTCCTCTTCTCCTTAGAGAGAGCATCTCTCAGTGTGATGTCTGGCTTGCTTTGCCGGTGGACTTCACCTGAGCTTCCCTTTGCGTCAATACATGTTTTATCCAGCAGAGGGCAGGCTTGCACAACGCACCCTGGTTCCTCTCCCGTTAGGAATAAAACGGAAGAGATGGTCGATTTACCAGCATCAAGGCAGGTTAAAGCACAGAGCAAACTCCAGCCTGTGTGCCTAGAGATCACAGCATGAGAAATATTCTGCCCCGGGAGTCAATATGCCTGGGCCCCAGTGTCGGTCTGGGAGTCACTTCACCTGGTCTCAGCCTATCGTAACCAATGTCATGGCTGGACGGGCCCTTGTGCTTCTTATGATTGCAAGACACCCTCGACAATAACCATCAGGAAACTTTAAAATGGAAAAGATTTATTACTTACAGGTGCTGGAAATTACATGGCACACCTGAAGCCACACAGCGAAGTCACGTGGGGAGGGAAGGTGGGCCGGAGGGGGAGAAGAGGAGAGAGAGACAAGGGACAGAGAGACGGACAGACAGACAGAGAATGCACCAGCACTACACAGTTCTGCTAGTACTGGGTCCACGGTGGGGCTGGGGTTCTGCAGGCTCACCCTTTATTGGTGAATTTAAGACATAATAGGGAATTCAAAGCAGGGAAAGAGGCCAAATGGTCAGTTATTGAAATCAACCAAGATTTCCAAAGCAAAGAAGCCTGAGGATGACGGGGGCGGAGGGCTGTTTTTCTCTCTAGCCTGTGACTGGTGTTTATGTGAGAGAGCCATCTTTGAAGTGGATGCCTCGGCCATGAAACCTTAAATCAGCCACTCGCCTTACAAAAAGAAAAGCCAACTGTCAGTATTTACACCGTAGGGTCTCAATTTCCCCAGCTGTGTGGCGAAGGCATTGTCTTAGATGACCCCCAGATTCTATTTCTCCTGGAAATTTCTATTTCTCCAGGAAATTTCTATAATTAAATTTCTAAATAATACTACACGCTGGCCTATCCTGAAAAAACTCTCTTGAAGTTGTCATCTTCCTAAAATGCAAATTGCAGCTTGTGTGTCCTCAGTTTATAATCTGGGAGTAGGAGTTGGAATGTGAGCTCATTCACCCCTGATGGCTCCAAGCTTCTCCTTCCAGCAGAGGGTGAGACTGTCTTCCCAAGTCTGAGTTAGAGGCTGGGGTGATTGTAGTAGTAGTAATAATGATCAGCTAATAGTCATTGATGTGCCAGGCAATGAGCAAAGCACTTAACGAGAGTTATTTCATGTACTCTCCCACCCACCCCATTTTCCAGGTAAGGTCACAAAGCCACAGAGAGATTAATTGTTCAAGAATGGGCTGATGGGAAATGATGGAGCTGGGATTTGAACTGCAGAGAATAAGCTCACAGCTGTTCTCCTTGGTGCCGTCCAGGAATCTGGGGATGGGAGAGGAGCTGACCAGAGACAACTATGGGTCCTGCCAACTTACAAAATATTCACAACCTAAAAGCTGAGAGTTATGTTTTATTCGGCAGGAATTTTTAGGACTTCAAGCCCGGGAGGCAGCATCTCAAGTAACCCTGAGAGAACTGCTCCAAGGAGTGGGGGAGCCAGGTTGTATAAAAGTCTTGCAACAAAGGGGCAGGCATTCGGGGATGTCAAAAGATTATTGTTAATTAAAGGAAAACCAGATATCTCAAGTTAAGGAATTTAGTGCTTTTCTATGTATGGGAATATGCAAGAGCCTGGGCTCACTGAAATCATTCCTTTGATATGCACCTCAGCTATCTGGGGCCAGTATCCTGTATTTTCACATCCTGGGTTTCCCCAGGGCTCACCGTGGGAAGTGGCTGCAGTCTGATGGCTGCTAGATGGCAGGTATTCTTTCCTTCCTGAGTTCCCTCAGGGCTCACCAGCTCTGTTGCAATCACTGGTGGCTGTGACACCCTTTGTTTACTGATATGGCAGGAAATATTCCATTTCTCAGTCCTTACGTGGAACAAGATTGGTTCATTCATTCACTCACTCACATCCTCTCTCAAGATATACCAAGTGCTGGGCTTCCCTGGTGGTGCAGTGGCTGAGAGTCCGCCTGCCGATGCAGGGGACACGGGTTTGTGCCCCAGTCCAGGAAGATCACACATGCAGCGGAGCGGCTGGGCCCGTGAGCCATGGCCGCTGAGCCTGCGCGTCCGGAGCCTGTGCTCCGCAACGGGAGAGGCCACAACAGTGAGAGGCCTGCATACGGCAAAAAAGATAAATAAAAATTAAAAAAATATATATATGTACCAAGTGCCTACTATGTCACTGGAACTTTATTAAGCGCCGGAATTCATAATTTTGCAATGATGGCATCCTGTCCAGTCACATGATTTTCTTCGCAAACTCAGAAGCCTGGGGTTAAGACAATTTCAACCCTGACCTTGAGCTGAGGTTTGGCTGGGTAGGCACAGTGAAAAGTGGATTTGGGGGGAGTGGGTAAAAAGTGTCATGGAGACAGAGAGTCAGACAATCAAGCATGAGGTCCAGTTAAAGACAAGAATCCCCCCACCAACTCCCCCCGAAGCTGCAGCTGTTCAAGGTTTTATGAATGTCCTCCCCTCCCTTTTTCCTAGCACAGTCCTCACTCTCTATTACTAAATGGGCCAGTTGCACCAGATGAATGACCAGGGGTACTAAGTTCCATCCTAGCTCTCCCCTGACCGTCCATGCAACGTGGAAAAACCATTCGCTATCTCTGAGCTTTCTTCCCTCACGTATAAAATGAGGCACCACTCACACCAGTCAGAATGGCCATCGTCAAAAAAATCTACAAACAATAAATGCTGGAGAGGGTGTGGAGAAAAGGGAACCCTCCTACACTGTAGATGGGAATGTAAATTCATACAGCCACCACGGAAAACAGTATGGAGGCACCTTAAAAAACTAAAAATAGAGTTACCATATGATCCAGCAATCCCACTCCTGGGCATATACCCAGAGAAAACCATAATTTGAAGATACATGCGCCCCAAAGTTCATTGCAGCACTATTTACAATAGCCAAGACCTGAAAGCAACCCAAATGTCCATCGACAGATGAATGGATAAAGAAGATGTGGTACATATATACAATGGAATATTACTCAGCCATTAAAAAAAGAATGAAATAATGCCATTTGCAGCAACATGGATTGACCTAGAGATTGTCATACTGAGTGAAGTAAGTAAGACAGAAAAAGACGAATGTCGTATGATATCATTTATATGTGGAATCTAAAAAAATGGTACAAATGAACTTACTTACAAAACAGAAAGAGTCACAGATGTAGAAAACAATCTTATGGGTAACAGGGGGGAAAGGGAGGGAGGGATAAATTGGGAGACTGGGATTGACACACACTACTATATATAAAATAGATAACTAATAAGGACCTACGGTATAGCACAGGGAACTCGATTCAATAGTCTGTAATGACTTATATGGGAAAATAATCTAAAAAAGAGTGGATATATGTGTATGTATAACTGAATCACTTTTCTGTACACCTGAAAATAACACAACATTGTAAATCAACTATACTTCAATAAAATTTTTTAATTAAAAAAATAAAAGTAAAAAAAAATTAAATGAGGCACCATTCAGTTAAATTACTAGAGAAATATTTTGAACCAAGTAAGATGTGCCTGGTGCTATGCTTCATGCTGAGGACATAGAACAACAATTTCCCTGCTTAAAGTGGTCACAGTTGAACACATTCTAGATATTTTCCATTGATGATAATAGAACAGTGGTCCTACCTCTGATGGAAGGTTCTACAGAATACCACAACTACTATGATGAACAGACCATGATTTGAGGCACCTAATTTGGGCCAAACTCTATATATGAATTATTTTTGTAATCCCTTACCCCAACCCTCTGGAATAGATTCAATTATTGTTTCCATTTTACTGATGGAAAAACTGAGGATTGAAAAGATTGTTACTTACCAGAAGTCACACTGATAGTGTCACCTGCTGTATCAGTAAACAAAGGATGTTTTAGCCATCAAGCCATCACATGACAGCCACCCCACAATGGTGCACTGAGGGGATTCAGGATGGATAAAAACAGGATACTGGTCCCAGATGGATGAGGTGCATATCAGAGGAATGATTTCAGTGAGCCCAGACTCTTGCATCTTCCCATACAGAGAAAAGCACTAGATCCAGTAACTTGAGAAGTCTGGTTTTCTTTCATTAACAGTCATCTTGTGATGCTCTGACTGCCTGGTTTTTGTTGCAAAAACTCCTGTATATCCTGGATCCTCCCTGACCTCTTCGGAACAGTCCCTCAGAGCCATCGGAAAGGCTATCTCCCGGGCTTAAGTCCTCAGAAAAGTCTGCCAAATAAAACATAATTCTTAACTTTTAGGCTGTGCTTTTTTTTTTTTTCAGTTAACAGCAGTAAAAACTGAAACCAAGCCTGTCAGAAACCAGCGACTGTTTGTTCCTAACCCCTATGGAAGCACAGAACACGGGACCCAGCTCTCCTAGGAGGTGAAATTTCAAGCGAATTTCAGGGTGACACCTGCCTGATTCTTGAGAATGAATTGTGCTAATCTTATCAGTTCCTCTCCTAGAGTTAAATTGCTCTGCAGAATTTTCAGTCCTGATCCAAGAAAATTGGTTTAAAAGGCAGAACTGAAATTTGAGAAAACTAGATTTCTTCAAATGTTTCCCATGACTTTCAGTCCAGAGCTCTTCAAAAAAGATGTGAAATGTTACTTTGATACATACCCCCCAAAATAACACTGTCTTGTTTTGGCTAATTCATAGCTCTAGGTTGAGGAATGTCATTTATTTCCAGGGCCATCCTTGGGTACAACACAATTATGGAAAAGAACTATCAGTGCTAATCTAGATCCATCATAGGCCCAAAAAGTCCTACAGAATCTGAAATGCTGACAAGAAGTTCAGATCTGCTGGAAAACATCTATAAATCATATATCTTGTCATTTTAACCAACCTGATGAAAATGTTTAGCTTCCATGACTTACTAATTCCCTGAGCCACCTTTAAAGTCTTGTGCTCTTTTCTAAGCCAAAGAATGAAACAGATTTGAAGGTTATGTTTAAAAGAGTATACAGCCGAGATGGCTGTTATAGTCGTTAATATTTAAAATGACATTTCAGACGCTCCAACTAACTCAAACAGAAATTTTAGTAGGCTATTGGCCATTTTTTTTAAGTTTTTTAAAGGTATAACTATGTACTGTAAAATAAATTTGTTTTCAGTGGACAATTGAAGGATTTTTAGTGAATTTTCTCAACTATCACCACAATTCGGTTTTAGAACATTTCCATCACCCCAAAGAGATCCCTTGTCCCAGTTAGCAGTTATTCTTCATTTCCACTCCCAGCCCCAGGAAATCACTAATCACCTTTCTGTCTCCAAAGGTCTCCCTTTCCTGGACATTTCATATACATGTTAGCCTATGTTGCTGAGGTTCATCCATGTTGTAGCATGTAATAGAATTTTGTTCCTTTTTCTTGCCGAATAGTGTTCCAGTGTATATAAGAACACGTGCTGCTTAGTCATTCCCCATTGGATGGACATTTGGGTGGTTACAACTTTCTGACCTTATGAATAAGGCTGCTATGAACATTCATGCATGAGTCTTCGTGTCAACGTATGTTTTCATTTTTCTTGGGAGATACCTAGGAATGGAATGGCTGGATCACATAGTAAATATATGTTTAACTTCACTTTTCACTTTATTTGTTTCACTTTCCTTTTAGGTGTAACTTTTGAAAGTTTACGTGCTAAACTGTTTTGCAAAATAGCTGTATCATTTCCCTTTCCCACACTGGTCATTTTTTATAAAAACACATTAATGGGAGTATGAGTTTTCTGAGCAGCAGCATTAACTCCACAATGTTGGGAATTTCAATTCTCTTTAATCCATTGAAGGCTTTCTGGTTTTAAGCTGCCTCAGACTTTGTTTTTGCTCCATGGGTGGGGAGAAGCTGAAAGAATACTAGGCCTCGTACTAAAGAATCCAGTAACTGTATATTTAAATGATCACCTCCACCCTTGCACATTTCCTGATTGTTTGCGATAGCCTTCTGGCTTCTCTTACTGGCTGCAGGCTACAATGGGGAACTCCACTCCCACCCCCAAATTTGGGAGAAGTGCCTTTTTTCATGGTTCTCACAATATCCCAGGCATGGCTTTTGTTACTATATAATTTTCCAGCTGCTCTCAAGGAACTATATTTTGCTCACTTTTGTTTGCTCCGTACTCAGCACAGACGCCTCATTGTATGTACTCAACAATATCTATGGATCAATGAATGAATTAATGAACACAGAACAAGCCTATCTGTTAAGTGTATCATCATGGTCTTAATCTCATTTAACGGAAATATGTTACAAACGCAGGTAAAGAAAAACTTGAATCTCTGTCTAGGTAATTTCTGATTTTCTTCCAAAAGAACTAGGAACTAAACCTAGCATCAACTTAGTCCCAAGGCTCTAAAGGAATCTGTGAGCTCTAGAAAAAGGCTGTCTGTTCCATCTCTCATCAGCTTTGTGGCCTCAGTTGAGTTAGTTAATTTCACTAAGCGTCAGTTTCTTTATCCAAAAGCACTGCTGTGAGGATTAAAGGAGATAATCCACATAAATCCCTTAGTTATTATTTTATGGTGCCACCATTTTAACATTTATTGAGTATTTACTAAAATCATTATGAATATGAGGAAGGAGGTAGATGTGTCTTGCTTGTAAATGCAATATTCCCTGCTATAGGCCATCCTAGAAAGTGATGCTGCAGGTCACAACCCCAGAGAGCTTGACTTAACATCACATAACAATCCATCAACCAAGCTCCAAATTATAGTCATTGATTGAGAGATTGTAAAATACAAGATCCTAAGGCAAAGATAGTGAAGGACAACGAATATTTGTACATGTGTGTGCATGCACATGCACACACACACACACACACACATCTCCACTTTATTCAGATCTCAGTGGATTCCTTTAATTTCAGGACTCACATCTAAGTGTAACCAAGCAAGTCCCTGGACAGAATCCTCCCCCATATCCTCTGCTGAAGCTCCTCTCTTAAGTACCCAGGTAATAGGATCTGATGCATATTTCCTGAGTTTTTCAGATGCTAAAAACCAACAAATTGAAGAAATTAACTACTTGGTGATCATGAGCACGTAGACCCCAGACCTTCTGGCGCCTAAAGATCCATCATCGTCAACCAATCAGAGAATTGTGCATGAGCTGATCACCTGCCCTGGGATGCCCCTCCCTCACCTGGCCTTTAAAAATGCTTTGCTGATGGGCTTCCCTGGTGGCGCAGTGGTTGAGAGTCCGCCTGCCGATGCAGGGGACGCAGGTTCGTGCCCCGGTCTGGGAGGATCCCACATGCCGCGGAGCGGCTGGGCCCGTGAGCCATGGCCGCTGAGCCTGCGCGTCCGGAGCCTGTGCTCCGCAGCGGGAGAGGCCACACCAGTGAGAGGCCCGCGTACCGCAAAAAAAAAAAACCAAAAACAAGCAAACAAACCAACAAAAAAATGCTTTGCTGAAACCCTTTGGGGAGATTGGGGTTTTCTGAGCATGAGCCACCCTTTCTCCTTGCTCAGCCCTGCAATAAACCTTCCTCTCCTGCGAACTCTGTCACTTTGGTTTGTTTGGTCTCACTGTGTGTCAGGCACACGAACTTGCACTGGGCAAGACAAGGAGATTCTTCTTGAATGGGGGTTGGTTTTAGCACAGCACCCAACATCAAGAGACACGCTGCTCTCCAGGGGTTTCACTCAGCGCCACCCACCTCTTCAGTCTCTCAGAGGAAAGAACAGACACCCCCAGAAAGCTCTTTAGAGTCCTCAGACAGAGAGAGGAAGCCATAGCTGTGGGAATGCTTTCACCACATGTCATCCAATTTGAGAGCGTCGGGGTTGCTAGGCTGCGGTACATCCTCGGTGCTGCGTGGCCCAGCGACATGCATTGTGCAGCCCTGTGAGGCTGCGGAACCGTGAGGTGGTGACAGGTGTGTATGTGAGCGTGTGCACATTTATGGGAAAATGCCATCTTTGGAGAAAAAGTTTGATTGGAGTCCTCACCTACCCCTTGCTAGTCTTGGATAAGTCATTTAGCTTTTCTGAACCCCAGTTTTCCTCATTGAAATGGGGATCAGATACTTGGCTCATTGAAATGGGGATCAAATACTTGGCTGACAGGGACTTCCCTGGTGGCGCAGTGGTTAGGAATCCGCCTGCCAATGCATGGGACACGGGTTCGAGCCCTGGTCCGATCCCACATGCCGCGGAGCGGATAGGCCCGTGAGCCATGGCCGCTAGGCCTGCGCGTCCGGAGCCTCTGCTCCGCAGCGGGAGAGGCCACAACAGTGAGAGGCCCGCGTACCGCAAAAAAAAAAAAAAAAAAAGAAAGAAATATTACCATTTGAAGCAACATGAATGGACCCAGAGATTATCATACTAAGTGAAGTAAGACAGAGAAAGACAAATACCATGTAATATCACTTATATGTGGAATTTCAAATATGCTACAAATGAGCTTATTTACAGAATAGAAACAGACTCACAAAGAAGACAAGCTTATCATTACCAAAGGGGAAAGTGGGGAGAGGGATAAATTAGGAGTTTGGGATCGGCAGATACAAACTACTATATATAGAATAGATAAACAACAAGGTCCTACTATATAGCACAGGGAATTATATTCAATATCTTGTAATAAACTATAATGGGAAAAAATATGAAAAATAATATATATATATACATATGTATGTAAAACTGAATCACTTTGCTGTACACCAGAAACTAATACAACATTGTAAATCAACCATACTTCAGTTAAAAAAAATTTTTTTTAAATACTTGACTGGGTCATTATGATAATTACATACAATAAATGTAAAATTGTCCATCAAAGTATATGGCAAATCATAGTCACTCAAAGGTAATAGGTGTTACTACTCTACAATGTCTATATGAATATACTTACACACACACAAATATGCCATTATGCTAAATCAATTATTCAGAAATATATTTATGAAAACATATCTGGTGACATAAAGCTCCCAAACATAGAGATGAGAAGATAAAGATACACGCTTTCCCAGACTCTCTTCCCCATTTAGTTTGCAGAGTTTCTTTTACATTGGTCCTCCCGTTTGCACTCACTGATTGCCACTAAGCTAACTTTTTTTGCACATGTATATTCTGATTACCTGTAATGGATACTGTTGTCACTGAGACAGCAGAATAAATGAGCTTGTGGAGGACAGGGGGGCACCCCTGACATGCTGGTTCCTGGTTACCCCGTGAGATCAAGCAATGAGGAGAAAGGTGGCGGACAGTGGTCCCAGCTACACTCAAGCATCTGAGTTAAGGGCATGGCCCCCAGACTCCGGGGAGGAGAACCCACAATGAACACACACGCTCAGAAAACTGGTAGCTCCTCAAACCGCACCCACCTTCCCCTTCCCCCAAGACCACTAAAACCCAAAACACACTTGTCAAAAGAGGAAAGACCGTTGCCCAAATTGGCTTGGAATGCTTTTCCACTTCAGAGAAGGGTAAATACTTGTTTGTCAAGGAGAGAGTGTTGTCTGGCATCGTGGCTAGTAAAACCTCAATGTAATTTATTACACCGCATTTTCCTAATTGCTTATAAAATGTATTCTACCATTCTGCGTAAATAACGGCGAGCCTTGCACTCATTAAGTGTATGTAATCAACAGATGTCAGTTGTTCTCCACTTAAGCAACTTAGAAACAACCAAAAATGAATTAGGATTATTGAATGCCGATGTGGAAAGCTGAGATGTTAAATATTTAACGCCCCGAACATAATGATGCAGTTGATTTTGTGTGCTTGTTAGTTGCGGCTTTATCATTTTGCATGAGCGATCCTGCAAATGCGTTCATTTCTCTGCAAGGCTCATCGGGTGTTGCTATGGAGACAAGAGCTGCTCTGACATATTCCCACCGGCCCTGTTTGCCGGCTTTTTCCGTAAACACTTAATTATGCGTTGCATTCTGCAATCAGTGTGGTTGCAGGAAAGTTCGCTTAGCTGATTTCAGGATAAAGATGAGTTCCCCTCAGAAGCAGATGCCTTCTTAAGTGTTGAGTGTGATTCTAATAAGTGGAGCAAAATCAAGAAGCCTCCAAGAGAAAGGCAAACAAATGAGAAGGCAAGGATTCATTCTAATTACTTCTGATTACCTACCTGTATAAAAGCTTATCAAAGTCTTAACAACAACTTTAACTCCATACTGAAACCCTTGATAGTTTGGGGAGGAGGATGGATTATTCTAAACCACACAACCTAAGCATACAAATCAAACAAACAAACAAACAAATCACCACCAACACACACACACACACATATATATACACATACACACATATGGGGGCTATTCTGTCTAGGAAGAAGGTATTATCAAAATATAACATCCTTCTTCTTTGGTCAGGGATTCTCAACGTAAAAAGAGACTTCTGGGGCTTCCCTGGTAGTGCAGTGGTTGAGAGTCCGCCTGCCGATGCAGGGGACACGGGCTCATGCCCCGGTCCGGGAGGATCCCACATGCCGCGGAGCGGCTGGGCCCGTGAGCCATGGCTGCTGAGCCTGTGCGTCCGGAGCCTGTGCTCCGCGGCGGGGGAGGCCACGGCAGTGAGGGGCCCGCGTACCACAAAAAAATAAATAAATAAAAATAGACTTCTGGGCCTCTGGGGACTGTGATCTTCCCCATCTTTCCATAGGTGTAAAGCAGCATATTGGGTCTGTGTGTATATGTGCATCTTTCCAGAAAGAAGCTCCAATAACTCTTATCAGAAACCCAGAAAATCGTCAGACAAAACAAGATAAAGAACCAATGATTGATTGTATTCTAGTAAAAAATACTCCATCTCCTCCTGAGGAAGTGTGGACTCTTTCACGTCCTGTGCGATTACCAAAATGCAGGAAGCGTTTCTGTGGCAGGGACCCCACCCCGAGTTTGTTCTTTATCCAACTCTGGATTCTGATAGAGACATGCCTGGAATTCTCCCTCATCTGAAGGAACAAATACTGGGTTAGATGAAGTAAGCTGATCTGTGCCCAGCATTCTAAGTTACAACAAAACTTGTGTCCCAGTGGACCCCTTAGTTTTACGAAAATGCTTCAATTTAATGAATGAAACATTTATTTGACAGATTCTCATAGGAATCAGAGTTCTATTTGATTTGCTTTTTACTAGGTATTTACTGTGTACCAGGCACTTCCTTATACACACTCTATTCTATATCCCCCTTGTGATTTCAATGTAGTTATTTGCACTGAAACTAGAAAAGGGAGACAAGGGTTTAGAGCCAAGCATAATTCAGACAGAAATATTGATACAAATTTGGGTATGAAAGAGACATGCTGGGAACAACCAGAAAGGAAGGGCTCACACTTCACCTTTACTAAATGTCAACAACGTGAATGTGAGTATTTGTGCATTAACTTGGCATGTGTAACACCACCTTAAAAGCACAGCTGGCTCTTATGACCACTCATGGTTCTACAGGGGTTCAGAGGGGAGAGCTTGTCCCTTCTCCACAATGTCTGGGGCTTGCCGTGGTTTGACACAATGGCTGAGGACTGGACCACTGGGACTGCCTAGCACCCTTCTTTATGCAGCCTCAGGGTCTCTCCGTGTGCTCGCACATAGAGTCGCCTTAGCATTAGAATTTCAAGGCAGTCAAACTTCTTGCATGAGGGTTCACCATTCAAGTCCAAGTTTTCCAAAACCCAGGGCAGAAGCTGCAAGGCTCCTTAGGGCCTGGCTGCATCAGTCCCAGAACATTATTCTATTCATCAAGAAGATGCTCAATGGGACGTCCCTGGTGGCGCAGTGGTTAAGAATCCTCCTGCTAATGCAGGGGACACGGGTTTGAGCCCTGGTCCGGGAAGATCCCACATGCCGCGGAGCAACTAAGCCCGTGCGCCACAACTATTGAGCCTGTGCTCTAGAGCCCGCGAGCCACAACTACTGAAGCCTGCACGCCTAGAGCCCAAGCTCTGCAACAAGAGAAGCCACCGCAATGAGAAGCCCGTGCCCACAACAAAGAGTAGCCCCCGCTGGCCGCAACTAGAGAAAGCCCGCGTGCAGCAACTAAGACCCAACAACGAATACCCAATGCAGCCCCCCCTCCACAAAAAAATAGATAAATAAATTTTTTTTTTTTTTTAAAAAAATGAAGATGCTCAAGCCAGGGACTTCCCTGTTGGTCCAGTGGTTAAGACTCCACGCTCCCAATGCAGGGGGCCCGGGTTCGATCCCAGTTAGGGAACTAGATCCCGCATGCCACAACTAAGAGCCCGCATGCTGCAACTAAGACCTGGCACAGCCAAATAAAAGAAGATGCCCAGGCCAGTCCAGACTGAAGGAGAGGGGGATTTAGCTCTACCTCTCAACGGCAGGAGTAGCAAAGACTGCATAGCTACGTGCAGCAGCTCAAAAGGCAGGGCAGATCTGTTAGGTAACATTGTTAAGCAACTGTCCTAACTTCTATACATACACATGATGTCAATTACCTCTGCAAAGCAGCCCTGTCACCCCATGTTACAGATATGAACACTGAGGCAGAGTAGGGATTCAACCCAGGACAGTCCTCAAATTCTGTACCATCGCCTACGATGCGTCCTGGTTCCACCACCACTTCACTCAAGTTACAATCACTGCAGCCTCCGCTGATTTCTTCTCCCTTCCTTCACACTTGCTACTTGGATCTTACATGAAAGATAACGTAATTATCCATCATCTTTTTTGGTATATAGGCGTCTCCCCAAAGAGATCACAGAATCACAAAATGGGAGAGCTCTGGGTTCTGAGATGGGAAAACAGAAGGGTACACAGGGCCAGCATCTTGGCTGGGATTACACAGATGATTGGCTGCAAGAAAACTGGGCTCATAGGAGGGGAGCAGCTTCTGGTCCTACTCCTGGCTCTGACTTCTTGTCTACAGCTTTTGGTACCATAGGGGAGGAAGAAATTTTCCTCTACCCTTCTAGGTTCTTTTGGCTGGTCGACTAATTAAATTGACATAAGACAGATTAGCAGGAGGAAAACAAACTGAATTTTGTACGTATGGGAGCCTCACATTGACACTGAAGCTTATATGCCATCCTGAGCTAAGGAGAAAGAGGTAGGGGTCGAGGGCTTCAAAGGGAAGGAAGACAATTCACAGGGAGATTGGTAAACAAATCTTTGTCATGGCATGTGCAGAGACAGTGGGACACAGAGAGAAATTTGAACAAACAGGCCCAGTTGAGGTCCTCCAGCGCCCTACACTGAGCCTTTACATTTGTAGTTATCTTGGGTGATAGCTCTCTTCCTGGACCAGGCCCTCTATCAAAATTCTTTTTTAAGAACTTGATTGAAGTACAGTTGATTTACAGTGCTGTGTTAATTTCTTCCATACAGCAAAGGGACTCAGTTATGCATATATATATTCTTTTTCATATTCTTTTCTATTATGATTTATCATGGGATACTGAATATAGTTCCCTGTGCTGTACAATAGAACCTTGTTTTCTATCTGCTCTATACACAATCATTTTTTTATTTAATCTTTATTTTATATTGTATTATACTTGATTTACAATGTTGTGTTAGTTTCAGGTATACAGGAAATTGATGCAGTTTTAGGCAGTTAAGAGGGAGATAAAAAGTTCTTCCTGTTCCTTTTGGGCTTTGACTGACTTCAGCTCAAAATAACCCACATGCCAAAGTCGCACATTATGGGGAGGCTGGTTCTGAACCCCTTCTGTACATATGAGCCTCTGAAAAAAAAATTGTGTGGTGAAACCAGTGATTACTGGTGATATTCCTTTCCTCTCTGTCTTGTCTAGGGCTGAACCTTGTCTAAGGGAAGATAATTTGCTCTCTAATGAGAGTACTTGAACTGCATTTCCTTCACTTGCTTTGAGATTTCTGTCCATTTTTTCATCTAGTTCTAATCTAATAGAGCCTAAATCCATTTTCAGCTAATTACAGGAAATGCTTCTAATGAGTAAATTAAGTCTGCTTCTACTCTGGGAGGCTCACCAACCAATACCTTTTCCTCTATTCTCAACAATTCACCTTTCCTCCTTCTTAAAGGGCTTGTCACTCCCAATCTCCCCAAATCACCAGCCATGGTAGAAGCTTCCAGAGGTAAATCTGCCCTCAAGAGGAAGTGGCCATCCACCAATGACAGGTCCAAGACCCCTGAATTTACTGACCGCAAATTGCTGATCGTTGTAGCGCTACGAAACGTTCTTCTGGCTTTATGAAAATAAAAGATGGTTTTGCCACATGCTTGGAAGCTTCAGTGTCTGCCAAAAGCAAAGTGGTGGGAGTTGGAATTACCCAAAAGAATGCTTTGAAAATGTGAAAATGCCTATCGCATCCACAGCGCTACTTTGCTTCCTTTCAGAAATGCGCTGAAGCAAACTCCTGGTCACACAGCCCTCAGTGCCTGTGCTCGTGAAAGAACTAGAGGAAAAAAACAACAACTTGGCTAAGATTATGCTTAGCAGTAAGTCCAGCTACAGATATAATGGCAGCTACTGGCTGTTAAACAGAATTATCCATCATGTGGCCCGTGAGGTTATAAAGATAAGGGAAACAGGAACCAAACAAACAAAAAAAACAGAGAAGTGTAGATCTTTACATATTTCTCAAGCATCCGACTGTTTTACTCAAAACCAAATATGTTGGGTGGGGGAGAAATTACCACCCCAAAACGTCTCTTTGGCATGTGGATTATTCTGAGATGAAAACAATCAGGGCCCAAAAGACTTGGGAAGAACTTTGACCTTCCCCCTAACCACCTAAAAGAACTTAGATTGAGAGCCTGTTCCCAGAACAGAGCTATCACCACAGATATCTGCAAAGAATGTGGGCTAAGTGTGGTGGGGAAATTCTAGGCTGGGCCTAGAGATCAGAGTCCGGTCTCCATCCCATTGTCTCTGCAGGCCCAGCCAACATTTGTTTACCAAATATTTGC
The DNA here is from genome assembly GCF_059928025.1 of Delphinapterus leucas. Classification (NCBI taxonomy): domain Eukaryota; kingdom Metazoa; phylum Chordata; class Mammalia; order Artiodactyla; family Monodontidae; genus Delphinapterus; species Delphinapterus leucas. The sequence continues at coordinate 50,816,806 of NC_143148.1, forward strand.
TTTTCCACCTCCACGTGAATTGCCTTCCTCTCCTTTTACATCCCAAACCACTACCCCCAACATCCTCTTTTGTCTTTGGCTGAAGACGATATTTCAAGTGAGGGCGTCAGTCATTTCGGCAAGTTACTCGGTTTTCCTGGGTCTCCCCCATGTATACATGTTTGTAAACTTTTAAATTTTCTCCTATTAATCTGTCTCGTGTCAATTTAATTGTTAGACCAGCTAGAAGCACCTAAAAGGGGAGAGAAAAATTTCCTCCCTGCCGACCAACATTGGTCAACTACCCCCACTAATCCTTAAAGCAGTTAATGATATGTCTGTAAAACAAATAAAGCAAGGCATAGAGTATCCGTCTCGCTGGAGGTATCCTACACCTCATTGACTCTATCTGCAACCGACTCCTCACAATTCTGGCTGCCCAGAATATCCCTCATCCCTGCTTTCTGATGTCTTCGCTTGTAGTTAATGGTGCACAGCTCCCTAAGGTCAAAACGGAATTTTATTTTGCCTGCCTAGCCTCCAGGGTTAATCAAACGTTTGCGATAGATATTCCAATCATTGACCTAGCAATACTTACAAGAGAAAATTGATGCCTGGCAGAATTAAACAACAGTCCATGTAAAGTTTATCCACCATCTAAAGGAAAGGTTTGAACCCAGGTCTCTAGTCTCCAAAGACCTTATGCTGTTTCCTATCTCAAGCTGCCATTTCTTCCTTAGATTATTCTGTCTCCTCATGAGGCTTCATCACTTCAGCCTGGTCCCATTGCCCATCCTTCTCTTAAATTGTTCATGGGATGGTCTTCTCAAGCAAAACACCAGCTGAGAAAGTGGTGATCTTGGAGGTTAGATGGTATTAAAATGGAATTAGGACAAGGGAGCTGGCAATGCCTGAATCTCACCTTTGCCAACCATCCCTTTGTCCTCCTAGGAACTGGTGAGATGGATGCATTGGGAACTATTGTACCTGAAAAATGAGACTCCGCTTTATAAGAGAGACATGGTTCCTGCCCCCATGGAGCTTACATTCTGATGGTAACCATGCTGTGCTCCACTAGTGATGTCTGTATTGGACTTGGCAGGAAATGGCGATAAGGGTGTGCTACATTCCTGCCACACTACTGCACACTGCTCACTAACCACCACGAGAGAAAAACTCTCTACAAGAATCAATACCTAATTCATGGAAATGTTTTCCAATACCCAAGCCAAATTATGGGGTTTCTCACTTTTCCTCTCCCTCCAATAAATCTAAAGTTTGGCCTGCTTACTGAGAAAAACATACATATATAACTTAGGATTGAAACCACCTGCAAATTTCATTTTGTCATTTTTGTATTCCTTCCTTAAATCAACCAGGCTTTTGACTTGAAGTGTTCAAATAGGCAGGCTTGGCTTGAAGAGCTATTCAAACCATATTCAAAATCCACAGTTTGCCTTTTTTTTATGAAGCACATTGCTTTTGCAGACATGATTTTGCTAGCTTTTAAAAATGGGCTATTAAATTTAGAGTATCAGAGAGTGGAGCCCTGGGGATTCTAGACAGTGGGGGTGGGTAAGCAAAACCTTGATGTTATGAAGATAGATGGTAAATTCAGGAGACAATGATAGGTCATTCTGGGGAGCAGAGGATGACTCCTAAGGTGTGTGCCATGCTGGGTGCAAGGGTGCAGGGAAGAAGCCTGAATTACAGGCTAAGGCATTTGGTTGCTGTTGTTGTTTTTTCCATAAGGACTTTCTGTTAAACACAGACATTTCCTTATTACTGAGCCATAAAAAGAAACGAAATTGAATTATTTGTAGTGAGGTGGACGGACCTAGAGTCTGTCATACAGAGTGAAGTAAATCAGAAAGATTAAAACAAATACCGTATGTTAACACATATATATGGAATCTAAAAAAAAAAAAAAAAGATCATGAAGAACCTAGGGCAAGACGGGAATAAAGATGCAGACCTACTAGAGAATGGACTTGAGGACATGGGGAGGGGGAAGGGTAAGCTGCGATGAAGTGATAGAGTGGCATGGACTTACATACACTACCAAATGTAAAATAGCTAGTGGGAAGCAGCCGCATAGCACAGGGAGATCAGCTCGGTGCTTTGTGACCACCTAGAGGGGTGGGATAGAGAGGGTGGGAGGGAGGGAGATGCAAGAGGGAAGAGATATGGGGATATATGTATATGAATAACTGATTCACTTTGTTATAAAGCAGAAACTAACACACCATTGTAAAGCAATTATACGTCAATAAAAATGTTACTAAAAAAAAGTATCTACAATAGGATCATAATAGTTAAAACAAGGAAAAGACTTCTCACAATTCTCAAACACACTTAATACAATCATAATTTAAAAAATAGACATTTCCTGTCTAACAGTGCAGTGGGCTGATTTGTGAGGTAGTGAGCCCTCTGGCTCTCGGGGTGATCAAGCAGAGTACAGTACTCTCTGTCAGAAATGCTGCAAAATCAGATGGAAAGGTAGACTAATTCAGAGGTTATAATGTATGCCCCACAGAATCTGCTTTTTTAAAGGGGTGCATGGAGGGGGGAAGGAGACAATCAACCCCCAAAATTGGTGAGATAACACCAAAAGACTCCAGATTTTCCTAAAAAGTACAGAGCTCTAAAGACACTGGGCCCATTCCATTTGGACACATTTGATAACTAGCAGGTTTCGCTGAGTAACTGTTTATCCCTTAGGGTCAGGTGCGCTAGTCTGCCAGCTCTACGTCACTGATTTCAAGCACCTGCTGGGTCCCTGAAGGCATCTGCATATTTGACCCTGGGCCTTGATGCTATGTAAAGTTTTTTCCTATATTTGATGGTGAGCAATCATGCTTGACCATTCTGGACTTGAGAAAAGGGACTTGCACAGCCTCCAGCCAAAATAGGCCACCGAAGCTCACTGCACTTCCTCAAGAAGGGCAGGGGACAGATCTGAGTTGATTTGTCACCGGGGTCTTTCAGGAAAGGAGGGGAGCAAAGTTTGCCCCTGGAAAATGTGTCTCTTTGGCATGAGGATTCTTTAGGCTGGGTTTTTTCAAGAAATAAAAGGCTCAGGAAGAGCTTTTGCCTCCTCCCCCTTAACTGCCTAAAAGAATTTGGACGGGGGTGCGGGTGCTGCCCCAGGAAGAGAGCCCTTACCAGAGCCGGCTTACAAGGAATATAAGCTAGGTGTGGCTGACTGCGGGAAACTCAGCAAGGCCTGTTTCATCAAAGTCCCTGTGTCCCATGGTCTCTACATAGGACGGCAAATGTGTTTACCAAACATTTACATTTTCCCATCTTCCTATAAATTGTCTGAAGTCCCAAACTCCTACCCCCTTTTCCTTCTCTCAGATGCCAGATTAGCCTCAATTGCCTAACTTGTTTTGGGGAATCACATTCTTATGGAGCCTCCATACGTATGTCTTTAAATTCGGTTTTTCTCCTGTTAATCTGTCTCATGCCAATTTAATTACGAGGCCGGCCAGAAGAGCTCAGAAGGGCAGAGGGAAAATCTTCTTCCCCAACAGGAACTACAGTGTCTCTTTCAATCTGCATTTTCACAGTAACATTCTTCTCCCATGAAAAGATGTTACTTCCCATCCTAAAGCCTCTTAAATCTTGGATTCATCCAAAACACTCATGAGATGAGGCAGAATCACAGGCTCTTGGGTTTGGAGGGGAGGGGCTGGTGATGCCTCCATCATGAAATCAGAAGTTTTCAATACTGTGATTCTCTCCAGTCCAACCTCCCGTGCTACCACATTTCTGCAGGCAGAGCAGAGGAATCTTATTTGTGTAATTATCTGAACTTCGCAGATAATGAATGAGAAGCAGTTTGAAAATCGAATTCCCTTTCCACTATTCTCTCCACACAGCCCCTTGAGTGGTGCATCTAAAACACAGATGTGATCATACCATGTACTCACTTGTAAACCTCCATCCCCTCTCTTTACCTGCAGCCTTATTAACAAAGAGAGACATTGCACGTGTGAGGTGATGCAGGCAGTGCACATATGAGCCTTTTATATGTCAAAACTCATGTATGGGGACTTCCCTTGTGGCGCAGTGGTTAAGAATCCGCCTGCCAATGCAGGGGACATGTGTTTGAGCCCTGGTCCAGGAAGATCCCACGTACCGTTGAGCAACTAAACCCGTGAGCTACAACTACTAAGCCTGCACTCTAGAGCCCATGAGCCACAACTACTGAGCCCGCTCACCACAACTACTGAAGCCTGAGCACCTAGAGTCCGTGCTCCGCAACAAGAGAAGCCACCCTAATGAGAAGCCCACGCACCACAACAAAGAGTAGTCCGTGCTCACCACAACTAGAGAAAGCCCGCGTGCAGCAACGAAGACCCAACGCAGCCAAAGATAAATAAATTTATTTTTAGAAAATCATGTATGCAATTTAATATGTACTATGTAAAAACACACCAGCACATCAAACTCATAATTTCAGTTGAAATGTAAAGTTTCTTTGAAATATTATGTTCTTAATACATATAAGTAAACAATATAAATTTAAAGAAAAAGCACTCCTGTGTGGAATCTTATTTTTAAAAATGATACAGGTGAGCTTGTTTGTGGAACAGAGACAGACTTACGGATATTGAGGACAGACTTGTGGTTACGAAGGGGGAAATGTGGGTGGTGGGGAGGGGTAAATCAGGAGACTGGGATGAACATACACACACTACTGTACATGGAATAGATAACCAACAGGGACCTACTGCAAAGCACAGGGAACTCTACTCAATATTCTGTGATAACCTATATGCGAAAAGAATCTGAAAAAGAGTGGATATATGTATGTGTGTGGCTGAGTCACTTTGCCGTACACCTGAAGCTGGCACAGCACTGTAAATCAACTACACTCCAATAAAATTTTTCAAAAAAGAAAAAAGCACTATAAGTAAACAGTACTGGTAAATTCCAGCTAATAATTGTAGCATAAATGATAGGGGGAAAAATTACCATTCTGTGACTCCTAATAAAATGACGTATCTAGTCAAAGATCATCAGTGACTCTTCAAACCATTAGATTGGAAGGTTGGTGGGAGTCTTTTTAATAGAGGGACCAGGCTGACACCACCGGAACCCACTGATCAATCTTAGCATTTCAGAAACTGAAACCACCAGATTTTATGTGCCTCTCGATGTGCTGCAATCAGAAATGGCCAGGGCTTCCCTGGTGGCGCAGTGGTTAACAATGCACCTGCCAGCGCAGGGGACATGGGGTTGAGCCCTGGTCCGGGAAGATCCCACATGCCACGGAGCAACTAAGCCTGTGTGTCACAACTGCTGAGCCTGCGCTCCAGAGCCCACAAGCCACAACTACTGAGCCTGCGTGCTGCAACTACTGAAGCCCGTGCGCCTAGAGCCCATAATCCACAACAAGAGAAGCCATCACAGTGAGAAGCCCACGCACCGCAATGAAGCGTAGCCCCCGCTCGCCACAACTAGAGAAAGCCCGCGCACAGCAACAAGACCCAACGCAGCCAAAAATAAAAAGAGTACATTATGTTTTTGCTCAGTGCTTGCTTGCATCAGTGGTGTTCAAGCTACTTTCCACTCTCATTTTTTCCGGCAGTTTGAAGGAACCCTCCCCCACAAAAAACATAGTAAGCACTTAATAAATTAAAAATAAAGGGCCTTGAATACATATTGAGCACTTACTTAGCACCAGGTCCTATGTTGAGTGACTGGATTACACTGGTGAAAAAGATTGGCCTGAACCCAAAGATCTCACAATCAAGGCCTTTTCTAATCATGAACCAAACATCTTCACAATTAAACTGTTTCAAGAGGGAAGATTGTCCCACCAGTTCCTATAGTCCTAACCATCTCCTGAAAACAGTGGCTAGGGGTCCTTTTTCCTTTACCTTAATTCTTGCACATTCTGACCTTTGAAAGGAATATTCTTTACAATTTTCTTTTCTTTTTTTTTTTTTGTTTATCCCCTCCAGGACTGAATGTCTGGCCAGAGTCATCATGCAGGTTATGAAAAATCAATGCATTGCTGCTCTGAGTGTCCGCAAAAAAGGTCATGCTCTATCGATTCCCCAGACCATATTAAAGCCCTAAATCAAAATCCTGACAAATCCTTACCCATTTTCAATGATTTTATCCAGCTAAAGAGCAACTTTGTAAGTTTTCTGCTATAATAAAATTCTGCAGCCTACAAGAGCCTCTGGTTTCAGACCACCAAAACTATTTGATTAGAATAAATCCAGTATCTGGTGCTCTGGAGAGTAATTGATTTACGGCTTAATGACTTTCCAAATACGGTATATTCTAAGGCAAATTATCTGCAGGGAACAGCATGCCGTGGTGGAGCGTAGAAGAAAGCTGTGTTAAGGATTCTTAGTGCCTGTTCTTGTTGCCAGAAATAGCGTGACTGCTCTGTACTTAAATATCACCTAAGATATCCTTGAACCTTTGGCACTTGATTGAAGAATGTCTTCAGGATTCAGATTTCCATGCATATAGTTTAAATTTAAGGATGTTGCCTCCCCTTGTCAACTGAAAAGAAAATTGTACAACCTAAAAGCTGAGAATTATGTTTTATTTGGGGGACAAAACTGAGGACTTAAGCCCAGGACTCAGCCTCTCACGTAGCTCTGAGGGATAGCTCTGAAGAGATGAAGGAGGAACCAGGATATACAGGAGTTTTTGCAACAAAGACCAGGGAGTCAGAACTTCAAAAGGTGACTGTTAACTAAAGAAAACCAGACATCTCAAGTTAATGAATTCAGCAGTTTTCTATGTATGGGAAGATGCAAGAGTCTGGGCTCACTGAAATCATTCCTTTGCTATGCACCTCAGCTCTCTGGGGCCAGTATCCTGTGTTTTTGCATCCTGAGTGTCCTCAGGGTGCACCGTTGGGGGTGGCTGCAGTGGCTGATGACTTGATGGCGGGCATCCTGTTTCTGTCCTGAGTTCCCTCAGGGCCCACTGTCAGGGCGGCTGTCATGTGACGGCTTGATGGCTGCAACATCCCTTGTTTACTGATACGGCAAGCAACATTTTTTCACTCACCCACTCAACAAAATCAAAATGGCTAGAGAGAATGAAATTCATGGAACAGCATAGTGCAAGAGGAATCGAAATAAATGGAAAGTTAGGAGACCTGGTTTCAATCCCTAACACTTCCATTCACTGAGTATACACAGATGTCACTTTTCTCCTTAGCATCATGACCTGTGAAATGACGTACCTGGACCACATCAGAAATCACAGACTGGCAGCCAACTGGCAGGATTTGGCTTGCAGACAAGTTTTCTTTGGGCTGCACAGTATTTAAAAAAAAAAAAAAAAAAACAAATAAGCAAACAAACCCTGGAAACAACATAGTAAGATTTTTAAAGGCAAGAGATGTCCAAGCAAATTCCACATTTCCAGCTTCTACTAAAAAGTCACAAGATTGGGTCACATACATCTGCATTCCTCATGGACACAGCTGTTACAGCTGTGTAGCTTCTACCCACTTTAGATGCGGCCCTAGCAATCCAGTTTCTCACCATTGCCACACTCCCCAAATTGGTCCTTGAGATTGAGGCAGAAGTGATTTTTTATTTATACTCACATGACTCTGTTGTTCCCTTATAGTAGAGAACCATTTCATTTTCAAGTAGTGATAGAAAAAAATACGTACAAGGGCAGGCAGACTATAAAAGCCACTTGGTTCAATAAAAGTGGCAAAGAGAACATGTTTTGTGGAACCAAAGACTATTTCTGTGTCATATACAGACAGGATGTGTCCTTGCTGAAACGATGCAACAGGCTGATTTCACTCATTGAATAACATGGACATTAGAGTTTTCACCTCTCAGATGAGATGATCTCAAGGGCTCCCTGTAGTTCTAGAAACTTAGTCTATGAACATGTATGTTCTGTTATTAGAAAAGCCATTTATTCTTCTTTTAGGACTCTCTCATTCTATTTAAGAGTAACTCACATACAAGCAAACTGATGTCTGTGGAGAAGAGGATCTTACCATATTAATTGGAAACGTATGACTTGACAAAATGAAACTCTGCTTATGTCTAGAACACACACGAGCCCATCCATATATACTCTGCCTCCATAGGTGAAAAATCACCTATGCTCTGCAGCTGGGGCAGAAATATAATTGCTAAGGTAGTGGGTGGCATATTGATAACTTGTACATAGAAGGACAGTTCATTGCTCTAGGTGTACATCAGCATCCACCAACTACAGCAGGAATTGTTAATCTGGAGTCCACAGATCCAATTAGGTCCTGCACTGGAATGGGCTTGAGAGGATATCTGAAACGTCCTAGAAAAATGCAAATTTTCCCATATCTATGGCTCCGTGCATTTTTCTAAGATGATGATCCATAGCTTTCACCAAATTCCCAAAAGTCCCGTGACTCCCCACTCCCAAAACTTAAGAACCACTGAGATACACAGGGTATCAATTTAGCAACCAACTGTTTATGTGTTCTTGCTGGGGAAGAATTACAACGACCTTATTTTTAAAACCAAAAGTTGGGGGTGCAGATTTGGCTACAAAGCTGGAAACCAAGATAGGATATTGAAATGAGGATTGTTCCAGAAAACACAGGACATAAGGTCACTTTAGAAATAGGGTCCTCAGGATGTGATAGGAGCTGGGAAAATGTGGTTTACCAGGGGCCATGCCAAACCAGGTAGAACAAGTAGTTGTCCTGAAGACCATAGTGTTATTGGCAAAATCGGTACTAGCATTGGGATCTTTTGTCATCTTTTGCAGTGGCATTTCCATAACCCCACCCCCTTGTGTTTATTCTAGAACAGTCCCTCTTCCCTGTTCCCCCCCACACACATACACACACACACACACGCACACACACACACACACACTTCCTGTTTTATCCTTAATCGGAGAAACCCTAGCAAAACACCTCCACTTGTGGCCTCCTGTCTCTGGCTCTTCCCCTAGTCCAGGGCCACATGATATAGTGATTATATACCATGGATTTATTTTTTCTTTTCTCGCTCTTTTTTTTTCTCTTTTTTTGGAGCACCTGTGATTTCAAAGACCTTTTTCTTTTCTTTTTTTAAAATTGAAGTATAATTGACTTACAATATTATATTAGTTTCAGGTGTACAACACAGTAATTTGTTATTTTAATATATTACAAAATGATCACCACGATAACTCTAGTTACCATTTGTCGCCATACAGTTACTACAATATTATTGACTGTATTCCCTATGCTGTACATTATCTTCCCATGACTAATTTTATAACTGGAAGCTTGTACCTTAATTTTCCTCACCTATTTCACTCATTTTCACCCCCCACCGCCATGCCTGTGCCCTCTGGCAAACACTTGTTTGTCCTCCGTACTCATTAGTGAGTTTTCATTTTGTTTTGTTAGTTCATTTGTTTTTTAGATTCCACATACAAGTGAAATCAAACTGTATTTGTCTTTCTCTAATTTCACACAGTATAGTACTCTCTAGGTCCACTCATGTTGTTGCAAATGGCATTATTCCATTCTTTTTTATGGCTGAGTAATATTCCAGTGTGTTTATATACCACATCTTCTTTTATCCATTCATCTTTCAGTGGACACTTGGATGCTTTTATATGTTGGCTATTGTAAATAATGCTACAATGAACATAGGGATGCATATATCTTTTCAAATTAGTGTTTTTGTTTTCTTTGGAAAAATACCCAGAGTGGAATTGCTGGATCGTATGGCAGTTCTGTTTTTAATTTTTTGAGAAACCTCCATACTATTCGCCGTAGGGGCTGCACCAATTTACATTCCCACCAGCAGTGCACAAGGGTTCCCTTTTTTCCATATCCTCACCAACACTTATTTGTTCCCTTTTTGATAACAGCCATTCTGACAGGTGTGAGGTGGTATCTCATTGTGGTTTCAGTTTGCTTTCCCCTGATGACTAGCGATGCCCAGCATCTCTTCATGTGTCTGTTGGCCATCTCTGGGTCTTCTTTAGAAAAATGTCTATTCAGGTCCTCTGCCCATTTTTTAACTGGGTTGTTTGTTTCTCTGATGTTGAGTTGTATGACTTCTTTGTGTGCTTTGGATATTAGCCCCTTATCAGATACATCATTTGCAAATATCTTCTGTCATTCAAAAGCTTTTTCATGCAGTCCCATTTGCTTATTTTTGCTATTGTTGCCCTTGCCTGAGGAGAGAGATCCAAAAAAATATTGCCAAGACCGATGTCAAAAAGCGTACTGCTTGTATTCTTCTAGAAGTTTTATGGTTTCAGGTTTCACATTTAAGTCTTTAGCCCATTTTGAGTTTATTTTTTAACATGGTGTGAGAAAGTATTCAAAGACCTTTTTCTGATGTCAGACCTTGTTTCAAAGCTCAGAACCCAAATTTTGGTCAATTAATGAGTCTGTATCAAAGTAACAAGACAGAAAAAATGAAAAGGAAACAAAAACTTCTCATACTGTACGTGCTTGTTTGTCGGTCAACCCCCAAAATGTTCTTCAGCCCCTCACTCTTGCACTAGACTAAAAGTTGCTCTTCAGAGTGTGGTCCCAGAACCAGCAGCACTGGCATAACCTGGGAACTAGCCAGAAAATGCAAAGTCCCAGGCCCTTCCTCGGTCTTAGAGAATCAGAATGTGCATTTAACAGGGTCCCAAAGAGATTTGGATGCACATTAGAGTTTGAAAAACTGTGTTAAAGGCACAGCCCAGCTGATTGTGAAAGCGCCCCCGCTGGCCAAGGGTTGTTATTACATCCATTTAAATTAGAGAAACCAGAAAAGGCTCAAATGTGCAATGTGAAGTAGCCTTATAGATCATGCAGTGTCCCTTTTCCTTTATAAAGACTATAAAATGGTCCCCCTCTAGTCTATTTAATGGAGCATGATGGAAGAGCCAAAGCACTATTATTCTAAATGTCCAAAACCTGACTTCTAATTGTAATCCTGCACTTACTTTTATTTCACTTTATTTCTCTATCTGATACAAGACAGAGAGAAATCACCTTTCCTGTCCATGGGGCAGCCTTTCTGTGAATGTCAAATGGAAGGGAGTGTAGGGTCATGGTTAAGAATGTGGACCCTGGGTTGAAACAGCTCCAATTATAAAGTCTCTATCTAGCAGTGCTTAGCTGAGTGACCTTAGCTAAGTAGTTTGCCCTCTCTATAATAACAGTACCTATCCCATCAGCTTGCTGTGAAGGTTAGCGGTTAAAACATTTAAAAAGCAAACAGCACTCTGTAGGCACATACGTAAGCAGTCAGTAAGTGTTATCATCTATGTGAAAGCATTCTACAAATTGTGAACAGCTCTACAGATGAGGGAGCTTATTTTTACTGGTGGGCGGACATGCAAGGCTATCAGCTCTAGATGAGAATTAAAGATGTCACCCATGGCTCACTAAGGAATTTCCCAGACCTCTGTCCCAGTGGCCCTAAAACACACATAGAGAGGCACCAGGACCTTATTTGCAGAGTAACTCAGGCTTCTCCACAATGCTCAGGCAGCAAAGCCGTGAAGTCACAGGGCTCTTTGTGAAAATCAATGAAACAGTGTCTAATTATGAGCATTTGTACTAATCGTATGCTCACCAACGTTAACTGCTAGCATTGCTGTTGTTTTATTTTTAGTTTTGTAGAAAATTATCTTGTGAAAGATTCTAATAAACAGAAGAGATAGGGTGGCACCAAAGGGTTAATCAATAGGATTTCCTCAATTTTACCCATGCGATTTTATCACACTCATTTTGTGCAACTTAGACTGCTGTTTTGTGAACAAACCTGAAATATACATGAGAGCCCATTCTCAAGGCTCTGCCTCCCAGGTTTGACCTTTAAATTATCACACTTTTCATTCATATAGAGATAAAAAGCTGCAGAACAGAGAATAATATTTGTCCTGTTGGAGGTTTCCAGGAACATTGTGACCTGACCTACACGGACAGCGGCAAGAACAAAGGATTCCGGCACCAAGAAGTTTATAACAACCAGCCACACCCCTGCCCTTTTTAGCTTAAGAGAAGCTTGAATCCTAACTCAGAGAAGATAGTTCTTTGGGACACTAGTCCACCATCTTCTCCGTCTGCTGCCTTTCCGAATAAAGCCACTATTCCTTGCCCCAGCACCTCGTCTCTCTATTTTTTTATTGGCCTGTCATATGGCGATCAGTATGAGCTTGGACTCCATAACAAAACATCATGTTTTAAGTACTTTACATGTAGAATCACGTTTGGTCCTCAAAATAACCTTATTAGGTACTAATAGCATCCCCATTATACACATGGTGAAACTGAGGCCCAGGGAGATACAGAGATTTGCCCAAGGCCACACAACTGGAAGCAGGTGAAGGCAGGACTCTGGTCTGAGAGATTCCAAAGCCATTGCTCTTCCTTCCCAGGAGACAGCCTCACCCTATTGCTTGGTTTCTGCCAAGGTCCAGTTCACTGAATATCTGGGAGAAAAGAGTGTGAGAGCCACCAGGACGATGGGCCTGTTGCATAGCAACCCTGAGCTTGAGCCTGGTGAGGGGAGATAGGCTCCTTAAGTTTTTAAAACACCATCACTAAAAATAGCCCGAGCTATGACAGCTTAACACGAGGTCTCCTCCGAGAGAAACCCATCTCGCAATGGAATGTCTTTGCTGTGTTGTCCTTGAGAAAAGCACGTGAAATTATGGGAGGCTGGGTATCGGCAGCTTTTCCCAGAAAACACACTACTTCATTCCACTCCTTCACCTCAGAGGGGAGGGTGCAGCCATGTGTACGCGGCTCATGAAAGTGCTATCTCCATATTTTTTTTCCCACTCCAAAGCTGGAATTCAATCCAGGTCGGGCCAAGAGCGGTCTGCCTGATTGCAAAACATGGCCTTCGGCTTCCCTGTATTAATCTCCCAGAAATTAATCACCTTGGTTGGAATCACCTTAGGTACAAACGTTTATAATGCCTACATTTGTCACTCCAGAAGAAACCGTGCCAATTCCAGGGGCACCTACTATAAATCTCATACCTGACAAAAAATATTAGATATTTAATTAGATGTTAAAAAAACTCTTCACCTAGTACCTTGATGATCACCGGGCCCTCTCCTAAGGCTGATAATTAAAAGAACTCCTGTCTGAGCCTGCTGTGTTTCTCTGGGAATCAGAAAGTGCCTATCACAGTAACTACCGAGCCTGAACATTGGCCTGGCTTGGGTAGGCACACGAAACAACAAAAGAAGTTTAAATGCAGCCACTTGCCCACAAAGAACAGTTGGCCATTTATTTATTCAAGGCAGAATAATGGTCCCCCAAGGTGTCCATCTTCTAATGCCCAGAACCTGTGAATTTGTTAAATGACATGGCAAAGGGAATTAAGGTTACAGATGGAGTTAAAAGTGCTAATCTGCTAACTTTAAAATAGTGAGATTATTGGGATTAACATATACACATTACTATACATAACATATACACATTACTATACATAAAATAGAAAACCAACAAGAACCTACTGTATAGCACAGGGAACTATACTTAATATTTTGTAATAACCTATAAGAGAGAAGAATATAAAAAAGAATAGAAATATATTATATATATGTATAACTGAATCACTTTGCTGTACACCTGAAACTAACACACACTGTAAATCAACTATACTTGTTTTAAAAAAAAAGGAGTATTTAACTCAAAAAATAAAATAGTGAGGTTAGCCTGGATTATCCAAGTATGCCCAATGTAATCACAAGGTTCTTAAAAGTGCAAGAGGGCAGCAGAAGAAGAGAGTCAAAGGAATATATGATTAGAAAAGAAAGGCACACAGGGATGCAACACTGCTGGCTTTGAAGATGGAAAAAGGGGGTCCATGAGCCACTGAATGAAGGCAGCCTCTACAAGATGGAAAGAGCAAGGAGACGGTTCTCCCCTAGAACATCCAGAGCCTGCCAACACCTTGGTTCTACCCCAGTGAAACCCCTTTTGTACTTCTGACCTCCTGAACTATAAGACGATACATCTGCTTTGCTTTGCTTTGTCACAAAGTTGTGGCAATTTGTTACAGTGGCCATAGACAGGAAGTGAATACAAGCACTTACTTGGTGCTTAATTATCAGCACAGTGGTCAGTACTAGGCAGACAACAGTGAAGCTATGGCTACCACCTTTCCCCTCCTGCAGTTTATACTCTGGTGGTGCAGACAAGAAGGGAAAATCAATAATTAAAGGCGATAAAACAGGCAAAGGAGAAAAACAAAGAGCAGTTGGCGGAAAGGCTAACAGAATGGGGATGATGGGAGGTATCCCTGAAGAGGTGACATCTTACCCTAAAGAGAAGGAGTTGAGGGGGAGAGAATTCCAGGTGGAGGGGACATATGCAAAGGTCCTGGGGTGGAAAAGAGCTTGGCACATTCCAGGCACTGAGGGAAAAACAATGTGGTTGGAGCACAGCAGGCCAAAAAAAAGAGAGGCATGACGTGACATTGACCAACAAAGAAAGGGACAGTTGTGATGGGCCTCGAAGACCTTGGTTCCAGTTTGGATTATCTTCTGAGAGTTTTGGGTTTGAAGGATTTTAAGTAGACTGCCAAGATGCAATTCAAATTTAAAAAGATCTCTTTTGCTGCTGTGCAGAGGAACAGGTTGAAATGGAAGGATGCAGAGACACTAAGCCATTCCCCACGTGGGGAAATGACTGTGGCTTAGATTTGGGCAGTAGCAATGGAGATGGAGAGGGTCAGATTCAAGATGTATTTTGAACACAGAACTTATAGACTCGCTGATAGGCTACCTGTGAGAAGCAAAGGATGAGGAAAGTATAGCACCTTTGGGTTCACTTTTATTGCTGCCACCACAGTTTTCTTCAGCAAGAGACACACAAGAGGTTGGGTGCCACCTTTATCTTGTACACTAGTCAGTTCTTGAAAATATAGTCATTCATTCGACAAGTGTTTATTGAGTACCGACCATGAGCCATGTGCTGTTTAGGTACTGGAGATACAGCAGTAAACTCAACATAAGCCCTCTTCCCATAGTGTTTATCTTCTAGTGGGTTAGACAGACAACAAATAAATAAATGTAAAAATGTACAATGAAATTTCAGTTTCACAGTTATAGGCGGTGAAAAGAAAAGCAGGGGATCGCTACTTCAGATAGGACCGAAATCCTGGCTAACTCATGGAAATCACAAGTTCATTATCTAGCCTAATTAGGAAATAGAAAATAGAGATGTTAATTGCACAGTTAAGATAATTAGTAATAACAGCAAACAGGAGTTGTCATGAGCCCTGAGGCAGCTACCTCCTTTTCTGTCAAAAAGTGTTCCTTGGTGAATCTTGAATTGGGCCATGGAGAACGCCTTTATTTTTGATACAAGGAAAGGAGTAGAAAGAACAGTATAAATCAAAGGGTAGAGGCGGAGGGGGAGGAAAAGAAACGGGCAGGGTGAAACCAAGCAGGACCCTGGAAGGCCCTCCCAAGTACAAAGGCCTTTCTGTGTCCCCCATTGCTTGTTTGTAGGAAAAGGGTTTCAGCCTCCTAGACCTTCCCTGAGTTCCAAAGGGCAGATTCAAATAGCTACTAATTAGGGGAGTGAGGAAATGCAGAAAGAAACAATAGTGCAGCATGGGACCTGGCGCCCACGCTTCCTGGGGGCGGGGCGGGAGCTGCGCAGAGAAATCTGATGCGGATCTCTGAGTTCTTCCTTCAGAACTAAGGCCTCCACCCAGGCAGAGGATGGGAACCTCAGGCTGAGCACAAGCCCAGACTGGTTGGAATCAGAGGCTGATGGCTGAGATTCCCAGAAAGCCATCCTGTTATCTCACCGCCAGAGAATCAGAGGAGGGTCACACACCTGCAGCCCTCCCCCCCAAATGTTGCTTCTATGAAAGCTTCTTCCCTGAAACCCATCGGGTCTTTTGCGCAGTAGCCGCCCTGTTCTCCTTGCATGGCCCTGCAATAAATAATCCTTTCTCCACTCCAAACTCCAACATTTCAGTTTGTTTGGCCTCACTGTGCACTGGGCACACGAACTTGGCTTCAACAACAATGACACGGCCAGGTCGCAGCACCAGACTTTGCCAATCTCATCACTGACAATTGGACCACTGCACGCTTTCTTAGAGAGACGCAAAAGTATCAACGAGAGGAAGAAGTAATGGGGAATTCCAATCAGGCTAACAGATTTATCTTTAACTAACATACCTGAACTGTATGATTTGTGTCGTATATTTAAATACAGAATTCCCCTACAAAATTAAACTTCCTTTTCATTCAGAGATGCCTGAAATTGCTAAGACCAGAAAAACACCGCCGCTCTAAGGAGGTTTACCAGCCACCACCAACAAAAGCAGTCTGGCAGGTAAATAAAGTCTTGAAATTGCTCTGTGCTAAAAATAGAAGCCTAGCCAAATGCTGAGCACATCACCAACACAAAAGAGATGTTACACTTTGGGCTTCTTGATGGCAGGGGCCAACTTGCCAGCGTTCGGTTCTGGCCTAGTGCATGGTGGGTGCATACGACGATGTGAGAAGACAGATTAGTTGGTGTATTTGAGGAATAAGTTAGTAAAATAATCAAGCGTGACTGTACCACTACCATGTACAAAATGGCTCTGTTTCTTGCAGCGATGCCTGGGACACAGTCTTTAAAGTAAAAATGTCTATTTATAGAGAAGGCAAAAGACGTATGAAATGATCGATAAACATTTGTTAAGCAACTGCACCTAAGTCTGGGACACGATGCCCAGTGAAAGTCAGACAAGATACATGTCACAGGAGAGCTTCTGCTTTTTGAGAGGTTTTCATGCTCGAGAGAGAGAGAAAATATCCAAGTAAAAAGATGATGACGATGATGATGACGAGGGGGAGAATTTCCACCATTGGTTGAAGTCTTACAGATGAGAAAAGTAAGGATCAGAGAGGGTAAGAAACTAGCCCCAGGTCACACAGCCTACAAATAGTGGAGCTGGGATTTAAACCCCTGTATCCTGCCCTCAAAAATCCTGTTTTATGTCACTCCTGCTGATCGGGTAATGAGGGGGGCGCTTGATTGAAAGAGAAAATATCTGGGAGTATAAATTGCAGCCTCATATTCCATAATAAATACAGGAAAAGCCAGTAACTATTCACCCTACAAAATAAAATAGAAAGACTCCTACTCTCTGGCAGAAAGGGTTTTATCCACGTTTTACAGATGAGAAAAGTAAGGATCAGAGAGGGTAAGAAATTAGCCCCAGGTCACACAGCCTACAAATAGTGGAGCTGGGATTTAAACCCCTGTATCCTGCCCTCAGAAATCCTGTTTTATGCTGCTCCCACTGATCATGTAATGAGGGGGCACTTGATCTACAGAGAAAACATCTGGGAGTGTAAACTGCAGCCTCATATTCCATGTTAAATACAGGAAAAGTCAGCAGCTATTCACTCTACCAAATGGAATAGAAAGACTCCTACTCTCTGGCAGAAAGAGAGATGAAAAGGCACTTTTTTTAGAGGTTGTAATTAGCATCAGTGTCCTCCTCAACATCATCATCCTTTGAGAGAGAATAACTTTAGTGACATCATATTCTTAGCCTACACTGATATAACACAAACCGACTCAAACTTCAATCCATCAAAAATGCAAGTTTCATTCAACTTAATTTAAAACTATATTTTTGAAAAAAAATGACCTGGAGAAAAGTCCATGCTATACAATGTTTAGTGATAAAAAGAAGGATATGAAACTGTATATAGTGTAGCATACTCCTATTTGTATGTCAGAAAACACCTTTCTAAGAATCTATGAGGGAATTCCTTAGTGGTCCAGTGGTTAGGACTCTGAGCTTTCACTGCGGCCACCCGGGTTCAATCCCTGGTCAGGGAACTAAGATCCCGCAAGCTGCTCCACGCAGCCAAAAAAAAAAAAAAGCACAGCTTTAGGACAATTGAGGAAATTTGACTATGCATGGTAGTAGTATCATATCAGTGTTAGAAATCATAATTAGTGTAAAAAAATTAAAATGAAATGGAAAGAAATGAAATAAAATATCATTCATAAAAAAGAATATATGAGTTTAAATATGTAAAAAAAAGTTACAGACAAATATAAATACTATAAGTATTTCTGCATGGTGGTATTTCAGGTTATTTCTATTTTCCCCCTTAATTATCTTCTTTTTACCAAGTTTTCTAGGCAGATTTATAGTATTTCTTTATCTGAAAAATTTTAATCTCAAAATTTACACACACACACATCTACTTACGGTATTAAAAATCAAATAGAAATTATACTGTTATTCACAGACTATTTCTAAATTTATAGAAGTCAGTTGGTATACTGAAGAAGAATCAAGAATCCAGGATAATATTTCTTCTTATTTCATTAATTCTATTTTATTAATATGATGAAAGGCTATTTTCCTAGTTCCAGGAGGGTGTGAAATAGGCTTTTCTCCTCTAAATGAATAACCATTACCTGGAGCCAAAGACTCATACACGACGGGAAGAAAAACACAAACATGATTTAAGGCTTCCTCTCATTTTCCCAGAAATCCAGTGTAAAAGAGAAGAGGAGAATCTTAGCAAAAAAGGAAAATAAGAGTTATAATTTCTCACCAACCCAGACAGGATCACATGTACCAGAGGGGGAAGGGACCATTGGACCTTGGTTAGATGGACTCTAACTTCCATGGCCAGAGAGGTCAGGCAGACCAGCCCTCCTTCAACCTAATGAAGGAGGCTGGAAAAAATCCCCACTATCCCCAGGCACTGCCAAACAAACATTTAGCATATTCTGTGTTTCAGGAAAAATGGGAGGGAGTATTTGTGGAAACAAAAATGATTCCTATTTTTTCCCCAAGTTTGACATGTAGGTAAATAAAAAATTTCCCTCTCATCTTTCTCTCACTTGTGCTAATATTTGTCTTACAATGATGGAAAGGGATGCTCAGCTTCAATGACTAGAGGACAGACAACAGGGAATGGTACAGACTATGGTGAACTTAAGGGGCAGCTGTCAGCTATCTCTAGCTAATTCGTGGCATATTCTAAGCTCAAAATGTAGCCTGCAACAGAGTTACTGGGGAATCTTTTAAAAATTAATCCTGAGCCAAAAAAACAAAGATTCTATTCACTTTGTTTAGACCAAGGTTCTGGAATCTGCATTTTAACAATCACCCTGAGTCAGCACTAACCAATAAAAATATAATGTGTGCTACAACTGCAAGCCACATTGTAACTTTACATTATGTAGTAGCCATATGTCTAAAAAGAAACAGAACAAATTAATGTTAATAACATATTTCATCTCACCTATCATTTCAGCATGTGATCCTAATTAACAAAATTATTAATTTTTCCTACTAAGTCTTCAAAATTTGGTGCGTATTTTACACTACAGCATACCTCAATTCATTGCAGCCACATTTCAAGTGCTCAGTTGTTATTGCAAGGCACTTATCTTTCTAGTTCATCTTTATGAAAATCATACTTAATACTGATTCCCATTGCTGAAGTATAAGCTGCTTGTCTTAGTCTGCTGAGGCCCCTATAACAAAATACTGCAGACTGGGTGGCTTATAAACAACAGAAATTTATTTCTCAAAGTTCTGAAGGCTGGATGTCCAAGATCACGGTGCCATTACAGTCAGGCAGGGGAACCTCTTCCAGGTCACAGACTTCTCATTGTATCCCCACAAAGTGGAAGGACTAGGGAGCTCAGCAGGGTCTCTTATATAAGGACATTAATCCCATTCATGCGGGCAGCACCCTCATGACCCCATCACCTCCCAAAGGCTCTACCTCCTGATACCAACACTTCGGGCAGTAAGTTTCAACCCGTGAACTTTGAAGGGATACAAACACTTAAACATAGCAGTGCTCAAAGCCAAAAAATGTATTTGGCCCTCACGTGCTCTAATACCTCTCTCCAGCTCTGCCTCATATTAACCTCATGACCTTGGACAAGGGGCCCCTTCCCCTGTCAAGACGACAATTTCCTCATCTACAGCTGAGTCACTTGGACTAGGAGATCTCTGGAGACTCTTCTTTGACAGCATAGTGCTAATACACGGATTATCTGTCCTTTGGTCCCAAGAAAAGAGTATTTTTCTTTTCTTTCTGTCTTTGTTTTGTGATGCTTCTCAGGAAGTTAAAAGTGAGGCATGAAGGACCTGGTATAGACATGGTCTAAAGGCATGGTCCAAGGCATGACCTGGTTTAGTTAGGCAACCAGGAAGCTCCATTTCTGTGAGGCTGTGAGGAGGTGAGTCATCACCAACCTGTAAGGCATTCACATCTGGGAGAGCCCACCTCTCAGAAAGAACGCTGCTCTCAACTTCATGCCCCCTGTGAGCAAGCTGATTACTTACTGTGCATATAATTTAAACTTCTGGTGTTAATTAGGACAAGTGAGACAATGCTGATACAACAAACAACCTTTAAGTCTCAGTTGCTTAAAAGAGAAGTGTATTTTTGACTCATACAACATATCCAATGTGGGCCAACACTGTTTTGGGTTTGAATTGTGTTCCCCCAAAATGCATATATTGATGCCCTAACCTCAGAATGTGACCTTATTTGGTAGTAAGGTCATCATGTAACTTGTTAAGATGAGGTCTCCTGGAGTAGGGTGGGCCTTTAATCCAATATGGCTGGCGCCCTTATAAAAAGGGGAAGTTTGGAGACAGATGCACACAGGGAAATAGCCATGTAAAGATGAAAACAGAGATGGGGTGATGTTTCTACAAGCCAAGGAATGCCAAAGATTGGAAGCAAACCACTAGAAGCCAGGTGAGAAGCATGGAATAGGTTCTCCCTCACAGCCATCAGAAGGAACCAACCCTGATGACACCTTGACCTCCTTGACCTTGTGTTGATACTTCTAACTTCCAGAACTGTGAGATCACATGATTCTGTTATTTAAGCCGCTCAGTTTGTGATACCTTGTTTACAGCAGCCCAAGCAAATTGTCCCCCAGCAGCCTGAGATAATGAATACTTTGCCATCTGGTAGCTGTGCCCTGTGGAACTCATGGCCTTCTCAGTAGTAAGACCCAGGGAAGAGCTGCCAGGAGGATCTTCCATGGTTTGGCCCAGGAGCGACACAGGCCACTTCTGTTCAAAGGCTGTTGGTCAGGACTAGTCCTACAGGTCTTGACAGCAGGGCTGAGAAACAGACACCACGTTGGGTGACCATCACTCTCTGGCACCTTCCACCAGGGACCTTCACCAGAGACTAGATATTTCTGCCAAGCAATGCTTTGCTGGGTGGTAACTATGTAGTCATTCTAGTCTTCTCCCTTTGTAAGTTGCAGGGGCGTTGGAAGAGCTATCAAGAAGTACTAGAGGTCCGCGGACAGTTTCATTTCATTTCAGATGACCATTGCAATTGAACTGTTGTAACCTGAATTGGCTGTCAAGAGTGTTGTACCAAGACAGACTCAGCTCTGCATGGGTTCTGGGACGATAACTGACAGCAATTATGATGGGTGAACAATGGAAGAGAAAGAGAGTATGTATACCATGGACTTGCCCCTCCAGTTCGAGGGGGAACAGACTTGGATGATGGGGCAGCGGTTATATCGGGGTCAGCATAGAAAAGGGGTCAGAATGCCTGAGCTTAGGCCTCTTTTCCATATAACATGATAAAAATGCTTCCCCAGGTATGTGTATCCCTTTGTGATTTTCAAACTGCTGGTACTTCCGTCACCTCGCTTGGTATCCTCAACACTCTTAGAAGATACGCATTTTAGATAAAGGAAAAAATGTTTCAGGGGAGCTAGATGATTTTCCTGAAGGCATGCAGTGTGAGTGGTTGTCAAAACCAAGGTTAGAGCCTGCATTTCTCGCGGCTCCTAGCAGGAGCCCTTGCCATAGCCCTGGCACAGAGGCCTGGCTCTCATTAGTGACTGGAAAACCTCCTGGTCTCTGTTCTAGAAAAGTTTTTGAACCAACAACCAACAAAGAAAACACTTTGCTCAGCAGCCCATGAATAAGACACCCTCTTCGAGCAAGCTTGTGGAAAGTTCTTGGAGTGACATCAACAAGGAGTTGGCCGCCATCATTCCTCTTGACCTTCAGGACTCAGCAAGGTATGGCCGGTTCTGAAGGATGCATGGGTTAAAGTGCTTTTGCTCCCTCCAATCTATCTCACAGGGCGGCATTGTAAAGGAAACCAAAGCTGCCTGCTCCGGCATTCAACAAAGAGGCCTTCATGGAAACACACATGCAAGCACCAAGCTCTTAGGTGTCCAGGGAACACAATCAGGTAGTCATTCCCCTCCCCAAACCACGGGCTTGAGAAGCTTTCCAAAAGCGCAGCCTGAGAAAGATTACTGAAGTGTTTCTTTTTAAGATGACTTTTTAATTGCAAAATGATAATATCCCAGCACCTCTGCCTCACTGACATTAGGGAAATATTTAGAAAGCGTTTGTGTGTCCTAAGAGAAAGGGTGGTACATAATTGCAAATTATTACCACTTTTGCAGGTCACGCTGACAAGATTATCTCCCAGCAGGCTGACAGTCAGAAATCTGCTTCTAATCTGGTGGTTTTTCACAGCTGGTAACCTTTTTATTTATTCCTGGATAGAATGGAAATGAGTGCTGTGTGTCTTCTCCTCTCACTTTCATGGACCATTTATCACATCAAAGCCCATTTGTCTGCGTACCAGCCTAACCAAATTAGGTAAACAAAGTTCTAGAAGCAGCCGACAGCTGTCAGCGAGAGGAGTAATCGCAAAGCACAAAGCTCCATGGCGGCAGCTGCCGCATAAACACAGTTTTCAAAAATATGGCAGCTCAGAGGCAGTTTCGGGAGAGAATCTTCAGAGGACTGTTAGAGTGCTCACGATGCTTAATTTGAAAAGGAGGTTTGAATTTCCAATTCCTTAATATGGTAGGAAAAGCCCTGTATGATCTGGCCCCGCCCATCTCTCTGAGCTCTTCAACTCTCTGTCCATCCCCCTCCGTTCCTGCAGTGCCCTGGTCTGCTTTTGGGTCCTCCAGTGCTCTGAGCTCCTTCCACCCCAGGACCTGAGTGTGTACATCCCTCCTTCTGCTGAAAGGTAGAGCGAACACACAGACAACACACAGACACCTGCATGTTCATTCATTCACCCAACACTTACTGAGCATCTAAGGTACCAAAGGACTTGTGCCAAGTGCTATCAAGATACAGAGATAAATGAGACATTGATTCGCAAGTTCAGCCATCAGCACAGCCCACAGTTTGTGTTTAGACATCCATATAAGAAATCATGATAGAAGCCAAGACTTGAAAAGCTTCATAGGAGAATATATGCCCACAGTTGTTCTAAGAATTTTATGCACATTAACGATACAAAACAATCGTAAGAGGTAGATCCTGTTTTTAGGCTCCTTTGAAAAGGAGGCTTAGGGAGATGATCTGGTCCAAAGTCACAAAAGGATAAAGGAAGGAAGAGGGGACGGAGGTCTGGGGCAGGGCCTGAGACTCTGCAGCCTAACAAGCTCCCGGGTGATACAGATGCTATTAATCCAGAGACCACCTCTGGACAAACAGGGCTCTGGAGTGGCAGTTCTCAATGTGTGGTTCCTGAAGCAGCAGCAGCAGTGTCACCTGAGTGCTTGTCAGAAATGCAGATTCTCAGCTCCACCCCAGACCTGCTGAATCAGAAACTCCAGGGCAGAGCCCAGCTGCCTGTGTGAACAAGACCTCCAGGTGATGATACAGGCTGAAATTTGAGAACCACTGCCCTAGACAGCAGTGTATTCTCTAGTCTCCTTCATTTCTGGGTGTGGTTTTTTTTTTTCCCTGCTGGACACTCTGTCTCATTTCCAGATGAGGGAAGAAGCCTTGATATCCTTACTGCACGCACGGTGGGGCCAATGCACAATCCTCCCTGGCAAGTCCTCTCAGTTTCTCAAAGACGGTGAATTGTGCGGAGCATTCCTAAAACCCCAGACCAGACCCCTGACTCAGCTTTTTCTAGATTCACCATTAGCCCCTTTAGCCTGAGTTATAAAACTCTCAAAACCCATGTGTATATACACATATATATATATAGTTTATATACCTGTGTGTGTGTATATTATATATATGTTTTTGATTTGATAGATTTGTGGTAAGATACACACTGGACTATAAGGAATGTTTCCAAGATCTAAATGTAATAACAACAACCCAATAGAAATGAAAACTGCTGAACATGTAGTATTACAGAAAAACACCTCACTCTGATTAACATGATATCAGTATTTGTTAGATAGAAGATTATAATCTCTTAATAAGGGTACAAGCAAAAGGGTACAATCATAATTTTATGAGCCTTGAATTTAATTTCAATAGAAATTGGAGACATTTGTTTCCACTGTATCAAATTGCCTCTGGATTCTGGGAATCTGTACTAGTCAAGATAGAATGGGCTGAGTAGTAAATAAAAGAGATTTTCAGTGGTTTGTCTCTTTCATGATCACATAGCATGTCCAGCCTTGCGTGTGTGTGTGTGCGTGTGCATGCGCGCGCGCGCGCGTGTGTGTGTGGTGGTGGTAGTGGGGAGGAGTGCTGTGCTCCACCCAGTCACTCAGGACCCCAGGCTACAAGAGCTCTGCCATCTTGGGACACAACTCCCTCAGCCTGTGGCCCCAGATCCTGGTGCAGGGCAGAAACTGGAGACCTAGCTGTGGCTTTTTCACTCTCTCAACCAGAAGTGGTGCACATCACTTCCACTCACGTTTCATTGGCCAGAACGAGTCTCATGGCTCTGTTTAGCTGCAAGGGAAGCTGGGAAGAGTAGTCTCCTATACATCCAGGAAGAAAAAGAGAACTAGAAATTGATGAACAATAGTGATGCCTCCACACGCAGCTGAAATAAGTTGCATTTGCATCTCCATAAGTGTAATAAGGTATCAAAATGAGTGACAATCAACTGAATAAGATCTCTACAAATCAGCACGTGTGAGACTGCCACTGATGAAGCATTTATTATGTGCCAGACACTGACTATCCTATTTTCCATACATCATCTCAACAGGTGTGAAAGCAGCCCTCGAGGTGGTCCCATTTTTTATGTAGCCAGGGTAAACGTCTAGCCAAGATCTGAGGCAAGATTTGAACTCACTTCATCTGACTCCAGAGCACTCAAACCCAACCCATGCGCAGTCCCCATGGGTAACAACGCCAACCTCCTCCCATTGTTTCAAAGCTCCTGCTGGTTCTATATTGCCTTTCTGTGGACTGCATAGTTGCTTAAGTCAGATCCTACTAAGGATGGTCTTTCATCTCTGCAGGGTGTTGTCTAGTGTACTGAGTCCAGGACCGCAGCCAATTAGAACTTTGTAAGGTCAGGTCTCTGGAAACATCATTAGTTAAACACACACACTTGTGTATACACACACACGCAATGCCCCCACCCCTCAGGGGTCAGCACAGCCTTAAGACTTAGATGCTGATCTATTCTCACTCTGTCTTCTGTTCTATGAGAGAGATGGGGGCCCTGGTCCTCCCCAGAGCTAGAGGAGCCTAGCATCTGCGGACATGCTACAAGGAAAATGTCATTTGGAAACATTTAGCAGGACATAGACATGGAATGAGCAAGAGAGGAGGCTTCTTGCTTCCTTCCCTCAGCTCCCCGGAGGTTCAAAGATAAACTTCAATGCCATGAACATCTTGCCACCTTGCCCTTGGCTTCTGGTACAATTTCCTCCTCTTTCCCATTTGTACGATTCATGCTCTCCAGTTGTCTTTAGTTTTATATCAAGCAAATCGTCTTAGACCAGTTTTTAATAGGCAGAGTATACATCACAAATAAAGGACATCAGAGGGCATATATGTATTCATATATACGCATATGTATGTATGTATATATTAAGTAGCAATCAAATGGACACAGAAAAATAGACCTAAAAAGTCTAAAAACCATGTTCAATAAGGAGCAAAATGTCATAGAGTGGATATGGACATTGGAGTGAAATGGTTTATATCCAAATCCTAGCCCAGATATACCTGCTCTGTGATGCTCAGTTGTCTGTCTGCTCGCTCGCTGCCTCAGTGCACTCACCGCACACACAAAAAAGAAAAGCATCCGCTCCTCGGAGGATGGTTACAAAGGTTAACTACAAAGGTTAACTACAAAGGTTACAAAGGTCCGTGTAAAGCAATGAGCACACTTTCCTACAACGCCTCACACAGGGCTTGAAACATAAGTGGTTGTTGTTGATGCTGATGTGTTGCTACTGACCTCACCATCCTTCAGTTGGGGTAAGGAGCGTAAAACTCACGTGACTTTGGCAGAGGGTCCAGGAGGGGAAACTAGCAACTCCGGGGCTGCCAAGGTTGAGGAAGATTCTGTGGGGAGTACCTTCTTACCTAGAGAGAACAGGATGCACATTTTAATCTCTACACAAGGTCGGACAGGACTCACATTGTAGAAACGATGAACATCTCATTTCCCATGAGGCTGTACAAATTAGCCTAGTTAGCTGCACAGTATCTATTCGGGGGAACAAAACGTTTCTTTAATTAGGAAGAAAGACAAACAACATTAAAAGAAACGTGTTCTGCTTTTTGTCCCTGCCTCTAAAGCACATCTGTATTCTGAATGACAAAGCAGAGAGGAAATACAGCCTGACGGGCAATGCCCTTTTTCCCAGAAGGATGACTCATCTCCTTAACATCCGGACAAGACACGTTTATAAGGATGGTAACTTTTGAGAGCCACTGGTTTGCATGTTTTAGGCTACGTCTTTTGCTTCCCTGTAGATACAATGGAGCAAGTTCATTTTAAATGCACAATCTTATAAAAATGTATAAAAGCAGGTACCAGGCGTATTTCATGCGTGTGTATCATCGGTACAGATATATCAGTGGATTTGTTTGTGGGCTGGTAACCTGGCCAGAATTCCAGAAAACAGAGAGTGGCTTACTCCTCTAGCACTTTCTCTTCCTCAATAGAGAAGCCAGGAGCTCCTGGAGATAGTGAGGTAACTCCAACATCTTGACCCTCTTAGAAGATGCTCCTATAAGGTGATTCTCTCCCTCCCTCTCTCTCTCCCTCCCTCCCTCTCTCCTCTCTCCTTCTCCCTCTCCCTCTTTCTCTCTCTCTCAATTCATGTACTGGCCTCCGTGAATCCTTGCAGTATTATCTCCTGCCACTGGAAGATCGCACTGTGTCTTCAAACAAAGCCAGCTTCCCAACAACTTGCTAAGTGCTTTTATTCTTTTGTGTTTCTCCTTCCTTCTAGAATGAATGTCTAGCCTATTAAAATCCTTCCACTCCTTCAAAGCCCAGCTGAAATGTCTTCTTCCTTTCCATATTCAGTCAAAAGATATGCATTGATGAACTGGGTACTGGGGCCACAGCAGTAGGAAAAAGATGCACTGTACCCTCTCTCCTGGAGAGTAGATTTTAGTGGCAGTGAAGCAGAGAATTAAGGAAAACTAAATATGTATCATATCACCTAGTGATGAACGCCACGAAGAAAAGAAAGTAGGTTGAGGGAATAAGGAATGGTGGCAACTTCAGGCTTCTCCATGAAATTGTCCTTTACCCTCAGGAGGAAATAATTCATCCTTCCCCTATTTCCTTACCCATCACTCTAATGTGGCACCACCCAAAGAGCTACATTCACCAACAAAACACCAGTTCAAATCAATATTAGTGGATATCATGGGGGCAAAAAGAAGTCTGTGGCCAAGTACATCAGAGAAAAGTTGGGCTAAACAAAGTAAGGGAGATTTCTTTACAGCTGAATATTTTGAAAACTTTACCATGTGTGGAATTAAAGGAACTTCAGATAAAATGAGAGGCAGGACAGGCTTGTAGGGGGAGGTCTCAGGCCCCTGCCATGCATAGTCAATTACTCCGGACAGGTTGAGACAGCACCTATACCTCCCACGGGAAGCTGTTGTCTGCTTTACTGTCCAGCAGAAAGAAGAAAACTCTTTGCCCAACAGCCCAGCCAATCAGAGACTGGAGCAGCCCCACCAATGAGAAACCTCCATACATTGGGCTCCCAATATCCTCCAATGGACTCTTTGGTTTTTATAGCCCTTCCCAGCTACCCACCCCCAACCTTTTTCCCTATAAAAGCAAATTCCCCTTCTTTGTTCTCTGGATTTGCCTATGATCTGCCATAGTTACAGGTCCCAAATTGCAATTCGTCAGGCTCTTCTCAAGTAAACTCACTTTTATTGCTAAAGTAACTGGCTATTATATTATTAAAGTTGATACATGTTAAAACAGGTTCCATACCTGCAAGAGGAGGTACCAAATGAAGTCTTCCCAAAATATATTTGACCACAGTGCCCCCGTGGGTCTAAGGCTGCTTGGAACATACTTCGGAAAATACTTTATTTCCACTTCCACAATATTAATTATTTAAAGAGAGGTATGATAGCCAACCGTTGTGCCCAACATATAACTCAACACAACTCACGTCATGTAGTAGGTATAAACAAATAAGCATTTTTGTTGGTAACAGCTTATTGTCTTGGGTAAAACTAAAGACCTGGTTTCAAAGCCCTCACTAATGTGATAGGTGGTGGGATAGGAATGGGTGCCCACTGCGGGGTATGTGAGCTTACTTTTTTTCTTTTGTAAAAGAAAAGAAGTAATGATGCTTGCTTTCAGCTCCATCTCCCCAAAACACCCTGGGGAAAAAACTCTAAGAATTTTTCTCAAAGTAAGTTTTTAACCTGGAAGATATGGTAACCCCCTCTGTAGAGGACTTGAGCTGATGTTTCCAAGAAGGTCGCAGGACAGAAGGAAACTTAGAAACCCTTTGACTGTACTAATATTGTAACCGCATTTAAATGTGGTTAAATTTAAATTATCCAAAAGTAAATAAAATTTAGTTCTGTCACATTAGCCACATTTCAAGTGCTCAATTCCCACATTTGTCTAGTGGCCACTGTACTACAAAGTACCAATCGAGAGCATTTCCATCGTTGTAGAAAATTCTACTGGACAGTGGCTGCTAGAAGTACAATCCTCCATCATCAGACCCTTGAAATTACTTCACGACAGCCCATGTTCTTTTCTGGCTTCCACTGAAGACCTTAAACCATGACCAATGCCCGCCATCCCAGACAAGACTACTGTGTGGTCACTTTAAGACAGCCCAGCCAAAGGATCGACATGGAACCAGAGGCTAGCAGCAAACAGAAGGCATCTCAAAGAGTGTCTCCATCTGTCTTTTTGCCCACCTGGCACTGGCATTGTCCCAGATACACCAGGAGAGGCTGCAGGCCACACTGTAGTCCCTGTGAGCAGAGCACACATAGCATGGTTTCTGTTGAGGAAGAAAGAATGGGTTGGTTAAGGCACCAAGCCAGGTAAGTGGTGGAGTCTGGATTTGGGGAGGGATGTGAGTTTCCATCTCCTCTCACCAACCTGTACAAGCAAAAGAGTTTAACCAGGGTTGAGTGGTGAGTTCCTGGTGGGCAGACCCAACGCCAAGGTGAGGACGCAGAGGATGAATTCCCTGTAGAGGAGAATCTGTTTCTTCCACAGAGGCTGAGCTTCCCACATGCACTGGAAAATCTTAAGCCAATTTCCCAACTAATTCACAAGCTAACTGAGACCAGACTGCTTCTCATCGCGCTGCACGATCATGCCATTCCGTGCATCCTAGGCTGAGCCTTCGTTTAGATTACAAATTTCCCAGCACAGTTGTTACTGGTAATTAAACCTACTTGATTGTTCCATTACACAAAGATTACATGACGGTAAAGGAATCTTTATCTCATTTCTAAATGTGTACGGAAATGAGACCCAACAAGGGTAGAAAAATCTGTGAAAGATGGGCGCCCATCAGTTTTTGGCAGGTCTGGATCACAGAAACTCAGAGATTTAAGGCATTTTAATATACCAGCGTATATCTGTTTTATTGTTACACAATGAAAATTAAACATGAATGAAAAAACGTCATGAATTACTTTGAAAAATCACATTGGCAGTACCAGGAAATAAATTCCCAGCAATTTACATTTTTGTGATCCAGGGCCGTTCTAGAAGAATTTTTCCAACATTCCCTATCTAACCTTTTGTTCCCAGTCCACACTCGCTGCCAGAAAAATAAAGGACTGCCTCAGGTCATCGACTTCTTGGCTGAAGTGCTTATCCAGACTTCCTGGGCCTGGCTGATTTCCACTCTTTTATTTTATTTTTTCAGATTCGAGTCCCATTTCTCCCCCTTTCACAGTGCAGACTTAGATCAGAATGATGCAAAGGTCTGGTTGCAAATGCAGATGCATTTGTATGGCGAATGAGGCCACAGCCCGAGAGACTACATGTTTAATTAGCCCCCAGAAGATTCTTGCGCAGACTGAAGTTACTTGCCGCCATATTTGACATCAAAGTCCTCAACAACGAGGATCAACTGTCAGGTGTCCCTATATCTCCAACATCCAACTTGATGCCAAGCCCAAGAATGAGCGCTCAGCCTTGAAAACATGCTGAACCAAATTCACAAGCTCTTTCCTTTTTAATGGGTCTTTTACCAAAAAGCAAGGACCACATTAAGTAGGGATCTGTACACTTCAGCCCACTTTGTACAAAACAATCCACTCAACTTCCCTGGAGTCTCTCCTGAGCTGGACCTGCCCCAGTTGCCAACTCCCAAGCCCAGAAAGGAAGATTGTTCCAGTGCTACCAGGAAGGGTACCTCCTGGCACTGGTGGGCACCAACTGCCTTCCGTCTGGGGATGCTACATCACCCAGTGTTCAAAGGAGGTGGCCTTATCCTCTCAACATCAAACGTCTCCCTTGGGAGCACTTAAACTAGTGTCTTCACCCTTACAACAGAATCACCTAGAAGCTTGCTCACAAATGCCTGTTCCTGGATGCATTTCCACCCTGAGATAAGTACCCGTAGGGTGGGATTCGGGGCACTTAGATGTCCACGCAGCCTCCTCGCCCCCAGATGATATTGATGCTGAGGACCCCTGACCCATTCATAAAGGAATTTCTACTTCAACCTAGTCCTCAAACAACGCTGTCATCTTCCTCTGCTAAAAGGGGAGAAGGCTGTGCCTCGTTAACTCTCTCTGACTTGCCAGGAGGAGGGGTG
Source organism: Delphinapterus leucas (assembly GCF_059928025.1). Lineage (NCBI taxonomy): Eukaryota > Metazoa > Chordata > Mammalia > Artiodactyla > Monodontidae > Delphinapterus > Delphinapterus leucas. The sequence goes on from NC_143148.1 coordinate 50,847,773, forward strand.
AGGAGTGAATGAAAGTGATGGGAGAAGTGTCTACTCCTCCAATACCCAGCCCAGCAATTGTAACCGTCATCCCCTGATGGATACGTGAGAACGAATCTGAAAGCTGTCTCCTGAGACTTCCCTGCAAGAGTTTAGAGACCCTCTGCAAACTGAGGAAGGAGTGGAGGAAACTCCCATTTCTTGAGCTTTATCTCCTTAGGAAAGTAATGGTAAGTGCTCAGTGTTTCCTTATACCTTACCTTCTCGCCACAGCCTACCTAGACCCCACTGCCTACCCCCAGACAGAATTAATTGCTTCCCCGCTGCTCCTGGCCCCCAGAGCACTTTGGATCCCCTCCCCGATTAGAGCGCTTATCTGGCATTAACGCTAATTGTTGCAGGTCTTTTCCCCAGACTTCCTTTGCTCCAAAGGCTGGCTGGTATTTTCTTTATCTCTGTACCACCCAGGCCTGGCCTTAAGGTGCTGCTCAACAATGTTTCCAGGTGGGTGGGCTGCAGATAAGCTTCACCCTGGCCCCTGCGATGTGCTTTTTTGAGAGAAATGCACATGGAGGTGTTGGCTTTGCAGGCTGGCCTGAAGCTTTTTATAGCTTCACTTTTCTTCAACACGTTTTCCAGAATTATGTCACTACCAACAAATCTGTGTGCAAAAGCTACAGAGACAAGTCATTTCCTCTAAAAGACATTGCCCATTAATCTTGAATCCTGTATTGTTTTGCAGATATATATATCTTCTTATTATGGTGCATTTCACCTTGTGATGTTCCCTGTACTATGGCTTCCAGCACTACAAAAGCCATAAAAGCTAAGTGTTTTTCCAGCAGTATTTCTGATCTTGAAAGTAGATGCCCTGCATATAGCCTTGGTATACAGCAAAGCATCTCAGGGCTCTGCTTTTTACATGAAGGCAATCCAAACTCCTGCTACATTCTGATTTTCTGATGTCAGGAGTATGGATGGGGATTTTTCAGAAGGTTTAAAGCATTTTTTTTCTGGTTCCTTCAGCGCAGACTTTTGGAAGAGCTGCCCCCGCCCAACTGCCTCCAATCTCTCCTCACTTCCAATCCATCTCCCACCCTGATTCCACAGAGATCTTCCTGAAAACCCAGACCTGTTATTCCTATTCCTTTAGAAAGAAGGTCAACCTCCATCTGCTGTGGCTTCCAAAGCCTCTTCCTCTATTCCCAGGGCTCTACTCTACAAAATGCCCTTTTTTTTTTTTTTTTTTTGTGGTACACAGGCCTCTCACTGTTGTGGCCTCTCCCATTGCGGAGCACAGGCTCCGGATGCGCAGGCTCAGCGACCACGGCTCACAGGCCTAGCCGCTCCGCGGCATGTGGGATCTTCCCGGACTGGGGCACGAACCCGTGTCCCCTGCATTGGCAGGAGGACTCTCAACCACTGCGCCACCAGGGAAGCCCTGAGCTTAGTGGTTTTAAAGGTCTTGGGAACCGTGGCCCAACTGTCCCATGACCCAGGGCCACATTGTGATTTTCATGGGCCCCAGGTAATTTTGGGTTTATGGACACCCCTTCCTCCATAAAATAATAAAATGAATTCTATTTTAAGATTGCATTGGTATAAAGATGAATATAAGCCAGGCTGGATTCATTATTGTATTTTGCATATTATTGTATTCATTTTCTTCCTTTAGAAGAAATTAAAGTTAAAGAATTTTCATGGGGTCTTGAAATTATTGAGGACCCCAGGCATTGCACCTTCTGTGCAGGATGGAGAAGTCAGCCTAGCCTTCAGCCTCTGAAGTGACCTCTTAAGTGTCAGCTCAAACCAGGCTCCCTCTCACTGGTCTTCTCCAGCTACTTCTGGGGTCTTTGCACAAACTTGTCCTTCTTCCTGGAACGCTCTCCCTGCCCTTCTCCCTCTCGGCGCATCAGAATCCCCTTCCAGTACAGATCACTGTGCTCTGCCCTCAGTTTCTGATCCAGCAGCCCCCGGGGTGGGACCCAAGAATCTACCTATTTTTAACAGCACACAGGTGGTGCTGATGTGGACGGTCGTGGCTGGTCCCAGGACCACACTTGTAGAATAGCTGCTTTCGACGTCAGCTCCACTGTCAATCTCTCTGGTTAGCCTTCTGATCTGTTTCTCCCTCACATGCTCTCCAGGGACTAAGGACTTCTGCTTTATCTATGTAATTTTTGATTCGTGTCTCTCTCTCCCATTTGACTGTAAGCTCTGCGGTGTCTTTTCGCTCACTGCGGGAGCTGCATCCAGCACAAAGTACGTGCTGGGTAGTCCTGTGTTGACTGCTGTTCAGAAAAGTTGAACCAACTTGACCTCCTAGCAACAGTGAGTGCGAGTGTAAGAATCCTCTCAACTCACCAGCACTGCATTTTCACTTTTTTCTTTTTTCACTGTTGTCAATTTCAGAATGCCTCATTTACCTCCGGCATTTGAGGGACAGCTGAGAGCTACTTTGCGCGACCGGGAGGGCGCGGCGTTTGAGCACCACTAGCCCCGCCCTCACGTCTCGCCCCGCCCCGATCCTCCGCCTACGGCTCTCGGGTCAGTCCTGCTTCCGACCCTAGAACCCGCCCCATCCCCGCCTCCGGCCACAGGCCCCGCCCCATATCCGTCCCCAGGCCCCGCCTCTCTCCCCGCCCCAGGCCCAGAGCTTCTCTGCGCATGCCCGTCCGGGCGATTTGTTTTTCACCCCCGGCCCGCCCCGGGAGGAGTTACCGGAAACAAACTTTCCCGGGGAAGATGTGGCGATACTGTCCTCCCCAGAAGCCAGTCAGGTAAAGCCTCCCCGGCCCTGGCACCCCGAGCCCTGCCTGGCCCGGCCTTGATCGCGGCGAGGCCGAACAGATCGCTGGCCACGTATGACCGGCGCCTTTTGGCTACTTTTTGCTGAGCCCCCTTGCCCACCCTCCGAGCCCGCTCTCCGGGCGCTCACCTCTCTTGGCCGCTCGCAGGGTCCCTGGGCCTTCGCAGCTTCTCCCGCCAAAGACAGAGCCGTTTGTGGCTATCGTGGGTGCACACCCCTCCCCCAAGGGCTTCCCTCTTCCGCTCACCCGGTCTCCGGAGTCCGACCTCAGGGACTGCGAGGCCGCGCCAGGCAGCTCAGGGTTCAAGGTCGGGATCTTGGGTCTCAGTTACGTAACCTCTCTGAGCCAGGACGTGATCGTGTTTTCACCTTAATGAGAAAAGCATGGGAAGAAGGTGAGACGAGCCCATGCCCAGAATGGGGTGGCTGCTACTGTTGGTGTTTTTATGGCGATTACCCCAAGGACCAGCCCCCTAATGGGGACGTTTTTGCAGACTTTTGCTTCTGCTGGTCCCTCTGGTCAGTTCTGGGTGCCTCTTAAAAGCCCTACTTTTAAGTAGTCCCTCGCATTCCCGGTAGGGACAGCTTCCTTTTCTGGACGCGGGCTTGTGTGCACGGGATGCGCTCTGGAGTCTCCTCCAGTGCCAGCATTCCGTTTCTCTTTTCAGGCCATTTGGTCGCTTTTGACATCCACTGCTGTTACCCAACCACATTATTGATCATCCTGCCTCGTAGAAAGAAGCAAAAACTAGCAAACATCTCTGGCAACAACTGCCTAAGGACTGAGACATTTATGATAACATGTTACCATTCCTTGGACCCTGAGTGTCAGCCACAGAACCATGTCATTTAATCATCACAAATATCTTCAACATGTCACAGATGAGGAAAGGGGGGCTTAGAGAGGTCGTTCCTAACACTTTGAAACCAGTTCTGCCTCACTTAAATACCCAATTTTGCCCCTTATGCAAAACTGCCCTAACCATAGAAAAGTTAAAATCAAACTGTTAGTTTCTAGGGCTGCCATAACAAAGTATCCCAAACTGGATGACTTAAAACAACAGAAATGTATTCTTCCACAGTTCTGAGGCTAGAAGCTCAAAATCAAGGAGTCAGCAAGGCCATGCTCCCTCTGAAGGCTCTAGGGAAGCACCCTCCCTGCCTGTTTCAGCTTCTGGTGGCCCCAGGCATTCCTTGGCTTGTGGCACCATCACTCCAATTTCTGCCTCATCTTCAAATGACCTTCTTCCCCATATATGTGTCTCTCTGTGTCGTCTCCTCTTCTTATAAGGACACCAGTTATTAGATTTAGGGCCCACCCTAATCCAGGATGATTTCATCTCGAAATCCTTCACTAATTGCATCTGCAAAGATCCTGTTTCCAAATACCATCCTGTTTTCAAATAATGGTTGTTTTGGGGAGGGGACACTATTTAACCCACTTCACAAACCAGCAATAAAATACACCTGTCAAAAGGACCAAAACAGACCCATAGTTATGGAGTCAGGGCATCATTTGTGGTTATAAATCTAAATACTTGGCTTTTACTAAGTCACAGGTGGACCCAGCCATCTATGTTGTAACAAGACCTCTGGGTGATTCTGTTGCTGCTTAAGTTTGGGAACCACTGTTACAAGGCATTTGAAGACAAGGGTTTGATAATGTGACATAAGGGCCAGGTTAAGAGAAAGTCCTTAACCTTACGATGGTCTAACCTTACAGTGACTTGCTCTGCAAACCTCTCTTCCTGAATATTATTATGGGTTTCAACACTGAGCTATTGCACTGTTGAAAGAATATTTACCATTACTTAAAATTCATTTAGCTTTTGAAGTGAACTCAGGTACGGAACTGTGTTCTTAGTAGTTTTTTGTCTCATTTTAGCTTGCCAACAGTCATGTGATTTGGGTATTATTACTGCTGCCATATTATTAAAAAGTACACTGAGATTCAAAAATGGTAAATGCCAGGACACACAATGAAGCAGAAACACTGTCAGGATTAGGAACTTTTTTTTTTTTTTAGGAGTATAGATGCTCTACAATATTCTGTTAGTTTCTGCTGTACAATGAAGTGAATCAGCTATATGTATATGTATATCCCCATATCCCCTCCCTCTTGAGCCTCCCACCACCCCCCATCCCACCCATCTAGGTCATCACACAGCACCGAGCTGAGCTCCCTGTGCTACATGGCAGGTTCCCACTAGCTATCAGTTTTACACATGGTAGTGTATATATGGCAGTCCTAATCTCCCAGTTTGTCCCACACACCCCTTCCCGTGCTGTGTCCACACATCCATTTTCTATGTCTGCCTCTCTATTCCTGCCCTGCAAATAGATTCATCTGTACCATTTTTCTAGATTCCACATGTATGCGTTAATATACGATATTTTTTTTATGACTTACTTCACTCTGTATGACATCATAACTCTGGTTACTAAACTGTTTGGTTTGTTTCCATTTTAGAAACAGTTTGATAGATGACGCTAAGGCCCGCTTAAGAAAACATGACGTTGGGACCAAATATTCTCACTTGTTGTCTAACAAATGTTCCATCCTTTTACCGTTGTTGGCTAAAGAAGGAAAACTCTACCTGTTGTTCACCCTTCGGTCAGAGAAGGTAGGTGACAAGAAGGCTCCTTCCATTAAAGTCTCAGGACATGCGAAAACCCCAGGAAATGCTGTCACTGGCACTTATATTGAGGTTCTAGCTTCTCAACTGTACTCTCAAAATTGTGATGTTCGAGAAGTACATGAAGCCACAGGATAACAGGGCTGTTTTGGAGAAGTTTTGGAAAGTAAAATAAGTAATTTAGCTAGCAAGTAATTTAAAATAGTTTTAGGCCAGGGTTTCTTATCCATCCATTGGCATTTGGGCTGGATAATTCTTTGTTGGTGGAGTTGCCCTGTGCATTATAGGATGTTTAACAACATCCCTGGCCTCTACCCACTACATGCCAGTAACACACACACACACACACACTCACACACACTTTTGTGAGAACCACAAATGTCTCCAGACATTGCCTACTGTTTCAGCAGGGATGGGGAGGGGATAAAATTGCCCCCACTGAGAGCCACTGTTTTAGACTACTCCCACCCCAGGTATAATGTGAAAATTCTAGAGCACTGATGTTGACAGCCTGGGCCCTAAGCTGGCTGCCTATGTTCAAATGCAGTCTTGTTGAAGCTGTGTGACTTTGTCCTAATTAATTACCCTCTCTGTGCTGTAATGCCTTCACTTGCAAAATGAGGACAAGCTATTAGTACCTGCATCACAGGGCTGCTGTGAGGGCTCTACAGGGTAACAAATGTAAAGCACCTAAATCAGTGCTGGCACTTGGCAAGGATTCAGTAAGTCTCAGCTGTCACCATTAGTGTCATTAGCACGTGTGGCCTGAGTTTTTACGATAAATCGTTCCACTTTAAAGAAATGTTGGGCTTGGGAATGGAGTTCCCCTGGGTACACCCCTGGGTACTGTCACTCTCCCTTGCTATTGGGGGTACTTCTGAGGAAAAGTTGGGGAAGCAGTCATTTCAAAGTTATCCTAGTACAAAAAACAAAACAGGCCACAGTAATGAGAAAATAGGCTTTGTAAGCAGAATAAGAAGTATCCCTTGGGTGGGGTCAGGGGGAAGCTGAGGAATCAGCTGAAGCTTTTTGGGTTTGGGATTAGACATGTGTGGGTTCTCTGTGGTCTGGGTCTGGCAACAATGGCATAAACACATGAGATGATGAAAATCCAAGTTCCAAGGGGAGGTACTCAGTGGGAAGCAGGGACCAGGGTCTGTTCCCAGCTCTGCCAAAATCACCAGAGAAGCACTGAAATATATTTTTAATATTATCAGACAGACAGACAGTAATGTAGAAAATCTAGAGAACCCCATAATGGGTCTCGGTTTCACTCGGAGTTGCTTTGCCTATTGATTATTACGTAAGAATCATCTTAGACCATAAATTCTGATGTGAAAAGGTCACATTTTTTTTCAAAGAAGTATTTCAATCTAATTACATCTGACTTTAGGCCCTATTTGGCTGTGGGAGTAAGAAATTCCCTGAGGCATTACTGAAGCTGTGTCCCTCCCTGGAGTCATATAAGCAGGTCCCCAGGAGACAGACAGACAGACAGATGATAGATAGATGATAGACAGATGATAGAGATATATATATATATGATATATATAGATATAGATACCTGATATATATAGATATCTGATATAGATATAGAATCAGAATATATATCTGTATCTCAGAATATATGTATCTATATATATACCTGAATCACTTTGCTGTATACCAGAAACTAACACAACATTGTAAATCAACTATAGTTCAATGAAAAAACATATGAAAAATTTTTTTCTTAAGGGTTAATTTTATATTATGTGAATTTGACCCCAATTAAACAAACACTTTAAAAAATAGTCACTTCTAGAACTGTTCTGAGGACTCAGGGAAAAGAAATCCACGTGAAGCAGCATGCCCAGAACATGGTAAGCACTCAGTAAAGACTATTGATGACATTGCTGTTTTCATTCTCCTTTTGTTCCACTTTTTCTCCTCATCCATGTAAATTTGTTTGTGTGTGTATGGTATCTTTGGAGGGCAAGGAGAGAAAAATCAGAAGTGAGGGTAGTTCTCCAAGTTCATTTTTTAAAAGGATTCAAGAAAAAAAAAAAAAACTTTTCTTTTTGGTCGCATTCCCACTTATTACCACGAGTGTGGGAATGGTCTCTGGCACAAGACAGAAATTCAGCGCATACTTGTTGAATGAGTGAACAGTACCAAGCTTGGAATCACACACTGCAGCTCTTTTCTTTCCATATCCAGCTGAGAAGGTCACCTGGAGAGGTCTGCTTTCCTGGAGGCAAGTACGAACCTACAGATGCGGATGACGTGGCCACGGCTCTCCGGGAAGCCCAGGAGGAAGTGGGGCTGCATCCTCATCAAGTGGAGGTCGTCTGCCGCCTGGTACCAGTGCTGTTTGATGTAAGGCTTGGGATGGAACTGGGTTTCTTAGACTCTCATGAGCTCACAGTGGATACGCTATCTTCAGGGTTCCATGTTTGGCCAAACATGACCCTCAAGAGTGCTATACCGAGTCAAGAGACTGGTTCATGTGTGGACTTCGCCCCTTGTGAGCTAAGAGGCCTTAGGCAAGCCCCCCTTCCTGAATGGGCCCCTTCTTCCCCATCCAGAAGTGAAAGGGCTGAACTCCATCAGTGGTTTTCAAACCAGGTGCTGTGGAACCCTGCAGATGCCTCAGAATTGTTTCATTAACATTCAGTTCACATTTATTTTTCTCCAGTATGCATTTATTTTGAGAATTCTCTTGAAACAATAATACACACTTGAGCATACCAAATTTCAGCCCCTCGGAGGCCACCAGGGTATCACTTTTGCCCTAAGGATACTCATTTTTGCACATACCGTGCAACCAAGTTTCTCCATGTCACATTACTTGAGCAGTATCCTGAGATCACTAGGGAAGCTGTTTAAAAACAGTTACTACTTGTAACTGCATTTCTGTGTGAAGCAGGATTTCCTTGATAGTATATACCAAACAAACAAACAAACATAACAACAAAATGAATCCTGGGGCTGAGATAGCCAGACCTTATTTCATATGAACTGAACACAACAATTTCGTTGTTGTACTAATTGACTTTAGAAGAAGTAAATACTAATTGACTTTAGAAGGAGTAAATATGAAGTTGGATAACAGCGTTGTTTTATCAGTATAACATTATTCATATAAACTTTTAATTTTAGAATAGTTACAGATTCACGGAAAAGTCACAGAGAGTTCTCGCATACCCGTACACGGGTCCCCCCATTATTGACGTCGGACATCACTGTGGTACATTGGTGACAACTGAGAAACCAATGTTAGTACATTACCATTACCTAAACTCCACTCTTGTCTTTTACTAGTTTTTCTACTAGTGTCCTCCTTTCTGTCCTGGATGAGATCCGGGACACCATGTTGTGCTTGGTTGTCATGTCTCCTTATTCTCTGATCTGTGACAGTTTCTTAGCCTTCCATTATTTTCGTGACCTTGACGCTCTTGAGGTGTACTGGTCAGGTATGTTCTAGAATGCTCCTCAATTGGGGTTTATCCGGTATTTTTCTCCTGGTTAAGCTAGGTTTATGGGCTTGAGGGAAGAATATCACAGAGGTGAGCTGTACTCATCGCGTATCAGAGGTAGGTGTAAACTTTTTTATGTTTTAAATAATATCAGGCTTCCAGGTGAATTTTTATGTCAAAGGAAGAATCCCACTGATACCTAAAAATTAGAAAACCAGATCGCCCTTTGTGAAGATCAGTGGTGCTGAGATATGTCTTAGTTGGGTCCATTTTAAAAATAGAAAGGTCACCACTCAAGGGAGATTTAGTTTGGAAGAAGCTGATGGCAATAAATGCATCCTTGATGAAAAAGAAATGACACAGAGAAAAGGAACATGGGATTAGGACAAGATACGTGTCAATTACTTCCTCTTCAACTATGTTTTCTACTGGGAGCCCGTTTCAGAGGATGTCTGCAAATCCCCCAGCACATCTTAGGGATTGATTTTAGAACTCTTGACAAAACGCATAATGGTTGTAAGTTCCCAAAGTAAGAGTAACTCCATTTCCAAGGTCCCCAGGAGCTACTGAGTTCTGCCCTTGAGGGGATACGATACAACAGTCTTCACAGGTGTTTATGGGTCTTCAGGAGATTTCCGTGGACCAGACGCTCCCGGAGCAGGAGGTTTCTAAGATGACCTGCTCTTGATATAATGCTGATCACATCAACGAGAAATTAGAATGAACAAAGGCTTTCAAGAAAGGTGTACTGTGTTTAGAAGTGCTAGTGAGGGTCATTTTGTTTTCTGGACCTTGCAGATCTTTTAAATGTGCTACCAAAATGCCATTTATTTAATGCTTAGAAGCATAATCTAATCCAGTGGTTCTTAACTGGGGGTAATTTTGTCCCCCAGGGAACACAGGGCAATGCCCGAAGATGTTTTGGGGTGTCATTGGCTTTTACCCACACCCGGTGTTAACCCTCCCACGCATTCCAGCCCCCAACCTGCTTGTCCTTTTGTCATACACGTATGAACTTCTCTCTGCAAAGGCCTTGGGGGACAGTTCTCCTTTTTCTCTGTACGTGGCCCATACCTGCCAGTCTCGATCCTTTTCTTTGCCTCCCAAAGGCCCAATTCCTGTAACATTTCAGTGGTGTATCCTGACTTCCCGGGATGTTTCTAATAGCCTGCAGCTTCTTCCAGGGGCCCTAAAGCCTGCCTCACCCTATGTCCACAGCAGAAGCCTGTCTCCATGGCATTTCAACTCAGCAAATGGCCAAATTCAGAGTTTTATGGGTCCTAGGATGTCTGCCACGCACCACCCTTTATTCCCCTGCCAATTCAGACACCTGTGTTTCTAGAGACCGGATGTCCAGAGATGCTGCTTCATCCACAGATTCGCACAGTCTCTCTTACTCTTCTAAGCTTGAACCATGTTAAACGTGCCTGACTCTGCATCTGAAACATTCAGTCTTAAACCATGATCTCCTTTTGAGGCTTTGATTTTTTTTCCCCACCCATTTCCTCAGGCTCTGACATACCAATTTAAGGGCCAGCACTGCCATGCAAAGTCACTTTCCATGCACCTGCCTAACAAGTGTGGCCCTCAGTCCTCGGGAGGGGATGAAATCTGAGCTGCAGCTGGGAACGCTCCACCGTCGTATTTAAGCCACCCGCTAGTGTGCCATCTTGGAGATATGGTGACACGTGTTTGATAGAATTTGAGTGTGTGGGCAGCAGGCCCGTGGTCGAATCCTGGTTTCTGCCAAGTGTTAGCTGGATGTGACCTTGGGCAAGTTTTTTCTTGTCCAGTTGCCATTGTTCAAGCTTCCTCGTGGGCAGGTTGTTGTGAAGAATCAGGGGGAGGGTGTTGGATTCTAGAGAAAGTTATGGTCTTTGAATGGAAATAGCAGCCACGGATGCGTGCTGAGCAATACTCCAGGCTCTGTCCAGATGCCTTCGTAGTCATTTCAGGCCGTGTTTCTGATACACACACCAGCAGCTTTCTTCCAAGACCCGTGCCCTTGGACTACTGGAACCGCCTCCCCTGATGCACAGAGAGCCAGCACTGCCTTGATTTACTCCCAGCTGGGCCGTCCTCAGCCAATGACTGAGCGGCATGAAAGCCCAGCCCCCTCATCTCGTGGGACAGACTCGAAGGTGCACTTTACACCCCGCAGGCCCCCACGGCGTCCTTGCCTGGCTCCCCCCCACCCCCGTCCTTGCCTGGCTCCCGCCCCCCCCCCGTCTTTCTTCCCCGCGCCCTTCCTCACCACTTCCTTAAGAAATCACTTGCATCTGAGTCTTCATCGCAGAGGCCGCCTTTGGGGAACCCTGGGACAGAAGAGGCTGAGCCTTCACACAGGGCCAGGCACAGTGAGGGCTGCTGCTGGAACAAAGCCTCTGGCCTCTGGCAACTCATGACCCCAGATTTCCCACTCTAAGGGTGTCTCAAGTCTGTGCTCCCATTCTCCTCTCCTGGTCCAAATGTTGACTTTTCATCGTTAATTGGGTTAATGGTCTGAGTCATCACTGTTTTTTTTTTTTGGCTGCACCACACAGCATGTAGGATCTTAGTTCCCCGACCAGGGATCGAACCCGTGTCCCCTGCACTGAGCGCGTGGAGTCCTAACCACTGGACCGCCAGGGAAGTCCCAGTCATCACTGTTCTTAAACATGCTTTAGCTGTCCTTCCTCAGAATTTTCCACTGGTCTGTTTATCCTCCTGTAGAACCCCAGCCTCACAATGTATCCCTGGATTTTCCCACCCACTTCCTCTTAGGAGTTCTCCCAGGAATTCCTGATTCTTCCCACTTTCTAATTCAAGGTCATGCAGCCCTTATCAGCTTCTACACTAAACTCCAGGCCTCCCCCTCAAGATTTTCAGTAGTATCTTTCAGTTAACGGCACCCTACATTCATTTCAGCACAGTAGTGGTTGCAAATAGAAATCCCTCCCCACTTATAAGCATATATGTTATGTAAAACAGTATATATATATACACGTATATATATAAAAAATTTTCCACAAATGGGAATATGCCACAATTAATATGATGTCGCTTTTCTATTGATAAGATGGCACATACTTGTCTATACTGATAAGGAAAGGTGTCTATCACATTCTTTTTAAGGGCTGCATAGTACCCCATTATATGGATATAGTCGTAATTGATCTACCCTAAATATCCATTGAGCAGTGATAACTTTGGTTTGGGACTATTGCAAATAATGCTTCAGTCTCGTACGTTTATCTTTTCTCACTGGTAGGAATTTATCATACAGATGTACCCACACAAATGCAATTTCAGGGCCAAAGGGAGCACATTTTTATAATATTACTAAATCTCTGTTCCCAAAGATTGTACCAATTTATGTTCCCCAAAAATATCATTTTCAGACTCAGATGCTGCCTCACTTAGGGCAGAGACCACTCCCATTTAGGGGGACATAAAGTTTACTTATGGAGCAAGTTTTATGTAACTGACTGCTTTGGCCTGTGAGCTTAGCTCATGTAGAAGTGGCATGCTTTTAACCATGCTTTTTTTGAAACGGTATGTCTTCACTTCTCAGTTTGTATCTTTTGTGTTTTGCTTTCAGAGAGATACATTGATAACCCCTGTTGTAGGATTTATAGACTCCAACTTCCAGGCCAAGCCTAACCCCGATGAAGTTAAGAATGTGTTCCTGGTTCCTCTGGAATATTTCCTGCATCCCAGCGTCTACCAGCAGAATCACCTGACACGCTCTGGTCATCATATTATTATTCACTGCTTTGAGTACACGAACCCTGAAGATGGTGTGACTTATCATATCCGGGGAATGACTGCAAAATGTGCCTTGTTTGTTGCCTTAATTATTTTGGGAAAAAAACCCTCCTTTGAGGTTGAATTTAATCTCAACGATCTGATGTCATCCTCTGAAGAGTCTTTACTGAAGCTTCATAAACGTGCTACAAGCAAGTTATGATTTATGAGACCAATACTCAAATAACTCTCTAAACGGTGTTTGTGTGGGCTTTTCCACAGAACAACAATAAAGCCAGCTGTTGGAATCTGACAGGTACGAATGTTTCCTGCAATATGAGGGTAAAAACCGTGCCTTTTTTCCAGTTCCCCTCTATTATCTGAAAAAGCAAAAGTCTTTCAAAAGTAGAAAAATGGGGACTTCCCTGGTGCAGTGGATAAGACTCCACACTCCCAATGCTGGGGGCCCAGGTTCGATCCCTGGTCAGGGAACTAGATCCCACATGCATGACACAACTAAGAGTTCACGTGCCACAACTAAGAAGCCCACCTGCCACAACTAAGACCTGGTGCAACCAAATAAGTAAATAAAAATTAAAAAAAAATTTTTTTTAAGTAGAAAAATGTGTTTATACTGTTGCATAATTTCACCCACAGTATATCTAACAATGCTTTCCTTACACATGTAAGAAAAAGGATCAGGCACATAGTAGGCACTTAATAAATATTTGTTAAATGTATGATCTTGTGGCATTCATCTTGTTTGTAGGAGGTAATACCTCTATCTGTCATTACATGTGACAGAAACTTCTGACCAGCCATCAAAATCCATCCTCCTTTTCTTATTTGGCAATGGCGTTGAATCTGAGCCCATAGCTGCCCAGGTAGAAACAGCATTACCTAAGTTCTGGTGCAGTTAAATGTAACTCTGAAATTTAACTTAAGCCAATGGAATGTGAGTGAAAATCGTTCTTGCAGTCATCTCCAATTTAAGGGACAAGCCAGATTCCCTGGATTCTCTTTCCCTTTTCCATGATTTATCTGCACAGCCTTGACTACACAGATGAAGACAATTCCTGCAGGAAAGTTAGTGCCAGCCTTGACTACACAGATGAAGACAATTCCTGCAGGAAACTTAGTGCCAAAAGATGGTAAGAGCTTGACTCTCTGAATGAGTCTGTGGAGCAAAGCAACCCACCATCCTGGACTACTCACTTGGGACTGTTACACGGGAGAAAAATAAAATTCTGTCATTTCTGCCACTGTAATTTGGGGTCGCTGTTACAGCAGAGCTTTAGCCCTAATAATACACCATAATACTTGAAAATGGTTGGATGGATATTCACCCAAACTTGAGGTGTTGCCAGCAATTAGAATTCAGGATGGTCTGCATTTAACATGAGTTCTGGGACGTGCACAGGACAACTTTAGGTGTTGGTGGGGTTTGGCAGTCATCATCCAAAATAACTGAAATGAAGGAATATGAGAGGCCTGCAATCAGGAGAGATAACATTATCTGTCTTAATATGCTAGCAGAAAAACACTGATTTCAAGCACAATCCCGAAATCAAAAGCCAAAGAGACAAACATTCTGAATCGCGTGCCTTGAAATCTACCACATCTTACGTGGGCATCACCATATATCATGCTTTAGAGTTCGCAGGGATTTCTTCGTTTAATTATGGTATCAGCCATCCTGCACCAGATCGGGGCGGGGGGGGGGTGGTTCTTGAATAAAGCCACATAACCTCAACTGTATGATGGCACTTTCCCATTTTCCTGAGTATTGTTAGGTTTTTAGAAAGCCAGACCATTTTTAATAAGACTGTGTTGTAGCTGAAAACGTGATGTCCACAGTAAACACATCAGTCAGCCATGCAACTGTCCATTGCTGCTGAGTTTTGATTTTCCGAGAGCTGGCAGAGGAAAACATTTGATCTGCTGCTTTATACCCATAAATGTTGAAATGGTGCAAATCTGGCTCCAACCACGAAAGCAGATGGTGGGCGAGTTTCCCCATTAACATTCTGTAACTAGCCCTGCGTGAACAGGCCTAAGCTGTTTCCGAACAATTTTGGAGGCATTTGCAAATGTGTATTTACAATCTGACAGCAGTGTAATTGCCGGGTAGGTGATTGACCTCTCTGGCTGTGTGGAAAGCCACCTTTCTGAACTGTTTATGCGAACGCCACAGACCTGCCTGGTTTCTAAGAGGAGGTGGCTCAGCTGAAGTCTACACTCTGAATGACACCCATGGCCACCCACTTTAAGGGGCTTAGTGATGGAGGTATTGCCCCCACCCCCCTTTTAGTGGTGTTAAATATCCTGTTACAGGGACAGACATCTAGGAAGTCTGGCTCAAATAAAAGAAGTTATTGGCAGAGTACTGATCTCACGGAATATGCAAAACCACTGGAAAAATCAGTCTCAAGGAACATAGTGGTGGGGATCAACCCCTACCTCAAAAGCAAGAGGATGTGAACCTTTACTTCTGCATCCTGTCATCATTACGACAATAACCATCCTACTGAGTTTATTGATACAGACAGAGAAAAACAACAGAAACAGTGCTTCAGTCCCTAATTCTCTCAGAGGAAACTCCATTTGGCCTCAATTGGGTAACCTGGCAGGTTTCCAGGAACTACAGACATGTTCAAGGGCAGGGGTCAGAGGTGGGGCCACAATTGCATGTGTCTCCCTAAGTCCCCTGAGTCAGCAGGCTCTGGGTGGGAGCATTGCTGAAGATGGCGGGGGTGGTGGTGGTGGTGGTGGTGCTGGACAAACATGCCCTAATAGCTACTGCCTCCAGTCCCTAAAATTTGTAAGGTCTGTGGATTCTGCCAGCCAGGCATCTCAATTCTGTCTCCTTTGCATCCCTGCGGCCTTGGTAAGCAGGTGCTTAAGTCTGAGTCTAGAGTCAGGATGCCTAGATTTGAATCCCAGCTCCAGCATCAGTCCATCCGGCAACCTTTAGCAAGTTACTCATTCTCTATAGGCCTTAGTTTCCTCTTCTGTAACACGGGATAGAGAAACTTTTTATTTTAGGGCTATTGATGGGATTAAAAGAGTTAGTACATGTGACCGCTTTACTTAAAGCACACCCAAATGCTCAGAATAATGCCTGGGAAACTAGCAGTATTACTGTTAGTAATTATGGCATTATTATAACTGTGACATTATATCATAACAATAATAATAAGCATTGCTATTTCTCTAGTTCCGAATATTATCATTTTCCTATACCAGAAGTTCCTGAATTTTCTTGGTTCACAATGAGTACCCTTGGTATCTCAGTAATTTTTTCACAGTACATCCAGGCCAAAGGAAACACCTAATAATTTGGTTATGTTATTATAGGCAAACAAGTTAACAAGTGTTTATGTCCTCCTAACTTGGTAGCCGTTTGAAAATACACTATATACTAGAAAAATACTATTTTCATTTCAATTTAAAAAAACACAATTGCTTATTGATGGGATGTGTGCACCAGCTGGTCACCCAAGTAAATGGAAAACTCAAACACAGTCCTATAATGGGAATAAACACACAGTCACAGAGAGGAGGGACAAGATTTGGGACTCAGGGAAGCCATCCCAGAAGAAGTGGTGGCTGAGCTGAGCTTTGATGGGTAAGGAGATGCTACCCAGGTGAATGGGATGGTGGTGGTGATGATGGGGACTATTCCTATTAAGCACCTGTTATATACCTGGCCCTTCACTTTGATTATTTCGTTTAACCCTCCACCAACTCTCTGCCGTGAGTACTATGGTAATTCCCATTTTTAGGTAGGAAGATTTGAGGGTCAGAGAAGTTCAATATTTGCCCACGGTCACAGAGCCAACATCCACATGCACAGGTATGAATTTCAAAGCCCATATTCTTTCTACTACACCCACTGACTCAACATAAGACTCATTTCCTAGGGACGGAGGCAAGAATAGAAGGTTAACGTTATGTTTCCCTTGAATTACCACGTGGGAAAGGGAAAGCAGAACTAAATAAACTGGGAGAGAGCAGAGTTTATTTTTGCCTTTGTCATGTCCTCCAGCTTATCCAGCTGGTGTTGCACACCGTGAAATGAGTGATTAGCTACGATGACTTTAATTAAAATGGAACATACCAATAAATAAATGAGAGTGCTGGCATCCTTGCTCATTTACCAATTCCTTTCATGGTGCCAGCTTTCCGGTTAAAGAAATGAGATGGGGCAACGTTCCTCCACCCTTTAGACAAGATGAATAAATATAATTCATCTTTTTCTTGTTTCCGGTTGCTTCCTTACCTGAGACTGGCACAAAGTTTTGAGAAAATTCCTGCCATGATCAGCCCCTGGTCCAGCTGTCTTTGATGTGGCATATTGGGGCCCCTCCTAGGGGCTGTGTATAGGCTCCATTCAGAAATCCTGACTGCCCTCCCAGCATCACTCAGCCACCTCCCTCTGCCTTCCCATGGCTGCACACCACTCAGACTTAAGAGTCAAGTCCTCTGTGCCAACTCCTCCAACCACCCCTATTTCATAGCTCGGACACTGCTTCCTCTCACCCCTTTGTGTACCTGTTTAATATATGTATATCTTTCTGCTTATTCCAGCCATGACCCTGGAAGGAACAGATCCACAAACCATGAGACCCCCTCTGTCTGACTTCCCCTGGCCTCTGGTGAATGGACCAAGGATCCATGGCCAACCCAAAGGTGGCATCTAATTTGACAGCCAGTAATCTATGATTTGTGTGGTCTACTGAAATAGCTGAGCTAAGTCCATTAGCTTTTCCAAAGAATTTGAACCATGCCAGAAGATGATAGATGCTCAGGAACTATTTTGACCCACATGCATGCTGAGGAGTAAGCCCGAGAAGTTAGAGTTTAAAGGTTAGTTGGACAATAATTGGTGGAAATGTCTTTGATGTAGGTAGTAGTTGTCATGTCAGAGATTCCACCAGAAACAACTGGAAGAAGAAGAAATGTTCCCCAAAGCAACTTAAAGCTCCTTTTTAAAGGTCTCGTATTCATGTCCATAAATTTTTATTTTCTAGATGTAGAGGCCTCGTTTGATATTTCCTTGACTATAACTTCCCTCATTTTTCATTTTATATGTTTGAGCTTTTGTTCCTTACTTCATCATGATTGTCAACGGTACCTCTGTTTCCACTTTTTCTTTTTCACTTATTTCCCATGTGGAACTTGAAGTTTTTCTTCTGGTGATTTTGTTCTACCTTCTTAGTTCATTTCTGTTTCTTTATTAATTTGTGAACAGATTCTGCTCTGGGCTCATTTCATGTCCTTCTACCAACCTGGAGTTTTTCTTCTAAATCTGCTACATCCCATGGATCCCATAAAGCATTCTGAGAAGTTGCCTATGTATTTTTTTCTGACTGTAAATCCATATGGCTTAACATCAGACCAGACGATACATTGAAGATAGTTTTGCTAGAACTCCTAACCTGTTGTAAACATATACTGATCTTAGCCCTCTGTAGTGAACTGAATAGGGGCCCCCAAAAGACATATTCAAGTCCTACCCCCCAGTACCTGTGAAGGTGACTTTATTTGGAGATAGGGTGTTTGCAGATGTAATTAAGGATCTTGAAATGAGATCATCCTGGATTTAGGGGGGACCATAAATCCAATGACTAGTGTCCTTATAAATGGCCGGAGAGAGAGATTTAGGACACACAGACACAGAGACACAGGGAAGAAGTGTCACGTGAAGATGGAGAAGAGATTGGAGTGGTGCTACCACAAGCCAAGGAACACCAGAAGCTGGAAGAGACCAGGAAGCCTCCTTCCCTAAAGACTTCAGGGGAAATGTGGCCCTGACCGTACCTTGATTTTGGACTTCCGGCCTCCAGAATTGTGACAGAATGCACTTCTGTGGTCTAAAACCACCAAGTTCATGGTCAATTGTTATATCAGCCCTAGAAAACCAAAACCTGCTGCTTCTGAAACCAGCCCCCAGTTTGAGGGCTAGCTCTCCCCTCTGTCTCTGGAGTAACATAGAAACAGCCAACTGTTCACTGCCCTGGATTGACACACAGCCTAAACTCAGTTAATCAGATTTATTCCCTCAGTAATTCCCTTGAGATTAGGACAAAGCAGGCAGAGTCTGTGTGCCTGTTCCCTGGAGAGCAACCTTGGGTGTCCTCACAAACTAGCTCAGTTGCTAGACTATACATTCCATGAAGGCAGGGGCATTCCCAGGGTCTGGTCGTGTCTGGCATGCAACATTTTCCAATGTTTCTTATCTCGGCAGCTCAACCCAGAAATCTAAGTTGCCTTTGACGCTCACCCTTACCCACTACGGCAGACTCAGTCTGTACCCCAACCATATCCCTTGGGCCCTACCATTGCCATGAGCTGCAGACCACTTCTAACAGCCAATTTGTACATCTCTGTTCCTGAAGACGTTTTCTAAATCCATAGCAGGCAGGTTGGGAGTGTCAGAAAATAAATGCTCCCACATCACCCTTCAACCAATGACGGGTGGAATTTGGTGTATCAATAGCCCAGCTTCTTTACCCCTTGAGTGGGATAATTCTGAGACATGATTCTTCCCTGGCTCCCAGAATGAACTAAGCCCTAGTCCCGTCGCTCACTAAAGTAACTGGCTTAATACCTCCTTTTTTAGTGGCTGCCTTCCCTCCTTTGTCTCTTTTCCCCACCCCCATACCAGTGTGCCCTGTATATTCCAATATGTTGAGTCTTTGACTCAGAGTTCATTTCTGGGTAAACCCAAACTAAGATCCTCCTATATCCAAACTTTCACCAAACTCTATTGAATTTACCTTCAGAATATCTGTCAAATCTAGTTCTTCCTGTTTCTACTGACATTAGCTTAGTTTAAGCCATCACAGACTTGTGCAAAATATCTACTGAGGAATTACCATCGCTCTGCACCATTTTCCTGTACAGCCATAGTTATCTTTTCAACCTTTCAATATGATATTTTCCTTGAGACAATTTGATGGTTCCTCACTGAGTTTTTTTAACATTTATTTTTATTGTATTTATTTATTATAATTTTTTAAAATTATTTTTGGCTGCATCGGGTCTTAGTTGTGGCATGCTGGATCTTTGTTGTGGCACGTGGGCTCTCTCACTGAGGCGCACAAGCTCAGTAGTTGTGGCGCATGGACTTAGTTGCCCCGTGGCATGTGGGATCTTAGTTCCCCGACCAGGGATCGAACTGGCGTCCCCTGCATTGGAAGGCAGATTCTTTACCACTGGACCATCATAGAAGTGCCCTCATTGTTTTTATGAGAAAGAGGAATGGAGCTTGTAAGCCCTGTGTTCTGGCTCCTGTGTGTTGTACCATGTGCCTCTTCCCTGCTCACCCCGCTCCTACAACACTTGTTTCAGTTCATGGATGCCACAGGACTCTTGCACACGCTAACTGCTCAGTCTGGAATGATTTTCCATTTGCCTTTGCCTATTGTTAACTCTTACTCATCATTCAGATCTTAGCTTCTCAGGGAAGCCCCCTCTGGCACCTTAACTAGGTATGTTTCCCTGGTTCCATGTTCTCTTGGTACCATATACCTGTCCTGTAACTCCCATCACAGTTACAATATCATATCCCTTTGTCTGATTCTTTGATTGATGCCTCTCTTCTCCTCTAGACTCTGAGCTCCATGACAACGAATCATGTCTCAACAGTGGTCCATCACTGCACTCAGAGCACTTGCTGCAATGCTTGGCAAAAAGGAGATGCTCCATAGATATTTATTCAATGAAAGAATGAAAGTAAATAAGTAAAAATGCAGCTATTTCTAATCAAATAGCCAATTCAGTAGGCCAAGGAAAAAATTCAGTCTCTTTCCAACTGTCTACCTGACAAAGGTTAACATAAGGTGGCCCGATATCATTGTGAGTCATTTCCCATTTACTGTATGAAGTATATTAAGTGCCCTACCATGAGTCGACATGAGTAGCTCCTATCTTTAACCAATTTTTGCCTTGTACCTTAGTTATTTCCATACCTAGCTGTCTGATGTACTTTCCTAGGAGCTACTAGAGGACAAGAATTAGAGCCTCTTCCTCCTTCTATCCCCACTGCCTGGATATATTTGGGGCCCATGCCCCTTCAGATCTAGATAAACTTGACTGGAATCCCCATGGTAATTCCAATGCAAACTCAATTGTCTCCCAAGATTTATTCAAACCCTTAAGGGCTTACATTTCTTCTAATCACCTCTCGTTCAATTTCCAGCTTCAATGAATCTTAGTTCTGCAGCCTATACCTTGAGGTTTTGCCCCACCTCCTTTACTGTAGTGTCAACCCAAATTCAGGATGGAGACCACTTCTTCTTGTTTTTCCCAAGATTGCCTTTTACATAAATCTCTGAGTGACTTTAGTTGGAGACGTAGGGGTATCAGCCAGGTAAACATAAACTGCAGAACTTATACTTGAATATCGTGTTTTCTTGTTCTTAAAAAGTCTTGTCCATTTCTGCCAAATCAGGTTTCAGGCTGACACTGTGTTTCCTAGTGCTCTCTCTGGCCTTTGTCTTTTCTAGCTGCTCGCACCACCAATGAGGCACTCATTTTTTTCTGCAGGAGAGTTGAATCTACCTATTTGATTCCTTGCATCTCATGCCACTAGGACTTGTCTTCCACATCCAATAAGCCTAGCAGTGAATTTTCCTAAATAAGAAGAATTTATCTACACATGGTACATTAATTCCAATAACACCTTTTCCTCACTCCACTGGATCTTCTTCTTTCTTCCTTTCTTGCTTCCTTTTTTTCTTTCTTTTCTTTCTTTCTTTCTTGAAATGACTGGGTGAAGTGAGGACAGCCTTATAGCCAAACCCATGGGCACTGGATTAAAAATATCCATCTGTGCAAAACACGTTTGATGTGTAAATGTGCTGATCTTGTAAGGAGAGAGATGAGCCTGGGAAATGGTGATGGGAGTGAATGGTAGGATCAGAAGCACTTGGGAGTAGGAAGCTGCGTTTGAGGCGTGGGCAAAGGGAGGGCAGGGATGAGCAATAAGGGTCAGAGACTGAGACCGGGCTGCACAGGGTGTAGGGGAAAGAGAGGTGGATGTGAAGACTTTATACTGAAGGAGTAGTAGGGGTGACTTTTAGGAGAGAGGTGGTGAGAGGAACAACCTTGAAACAGGGACACCATTGTGTCATCAGCCAGGGGAAGTGAGCATTGGCCCTGGCACTGCCCATCAGTACACTGTGTGGTGGTGGGACAAATTGGGAGATTGGGATTGACATATATATACTACTATATAAAACAAATAACTCATGAGAACCTGCTGTATAGCACAGGGAACTCTACTCAAGAGTGGATATAAGTATAACTGATTCACTTTACTGTACAGCAGAAAATAATACAACATTGTAAAGCAATTACACTCCAATAAAAATTCATTTAAAAAATATACCACGTGACCTTGGACACACAAATCAATCTTTCTGAACCTCAGTTTCCTTATGTGTAAAGCAGACTTGAACTAGTTGGTCTCTAAACAATGTCTACTTCTGAAATCTTGAGTTCTGGACTCTCTCCAACTCTATTTGAACACCTACAGTTAATAAAGCAGTTTTGCTGAATGTTTTACAAAGGAAAAATCTGACTGAGGAAAAGAAAAGAACTGCTTTTTGTCTACTGTTTGAAGCTAGCCGCATGCAGAGAGTTCATTATGTGAAAATACCATTTGGGGAGATTAATTAAAAATTCTGACATTCAGAGCAGGGATTTGGGGCAGGAATGTACAAGTCCAGAACTCTGGGTAGCATTAGGTATCTAAACATTGCACCTTATTAGGTATATAGTCAGGTGTTAGGAGGGGGACATGTGGAAGCCAACATTCCAAACCCAGGTGCTGGTAGGCTTTATGCATTTTGTTTGAATTATTGCACGTTTAATAGGATTTAGCTACAGTGCCTCTGCTCAGCAATCTGTTTCCTTGGCAATGCAATCCTCAGAGGGGCAGAGGCCATATGGAAAACAAGGGTCATTTTGTAATTTAGTAAGTGAGGTGAAAGGAAGAGAATTTCATTCGATGGACATCTTTGTATTCCCTCTACACACACAGTAAGGAAAAGAGTGACCAGCACACGGTAGGTACTTAACAAATGGGATGCACTCATTATTATGAGAAAAAAATTCACCCTATGCACATATTATAATAGATGCCCAAACATGCTCTTTTTCCAAAAAATGCTTGGCAGACACAATAAATATTCTCCATAGTTTCACTGGCTCTTTTCTTCCTACATCTCTCACATACATTCCATCAGTAAGTCTTGTTCATTCTGTGTCCAATTCATATCCCAGGTTCATCCAGGTCTCCCCGGCACTGCGGCAGGTGGTCCAGCCATTATCACTTCCCACCTGGACCTACAACAGTCTCCTAATTTATCTATTTTTGCCCCCTGCACTCCATCCTTCATGGAACATCTAGAGTGATCATTTGAAAACATGAGTATCATCATGTCACTTCTCGGCCTAAGACCTTCTGGTACCTTCCAAGGGTGCCTATAATAAATTGCAAACTTCTTTCCTGGTTGACGAAACTGGCACATCCTGGACCCTCCTTACCTCTGAACCTTCTCATCCTGGGCCACTTTTCTGGCTTCCTTAGTGAGCTAAAATGTATATGGCCTTCCTTGTCTTCCTGAAACATGCCAAGCTCACTCCCACCGCAGGGCTTTGGCACTAGCTGTCCCCTCTCCCTGGAATGGTCTTCATCCCTGGTCTTTGCATGGCTGGCATGAGTTTATCATCAGTTCTCAGTATACTTGTCCTTTCCTGGGAGAGTCTCATCCTATTCCACTCTCTGTCACACACCCACCCATATTTTAATTTTCTGCACACCATTTCTATATCTGATATTTTTGTATATTTATTTACTTGTTTATTTGTTTTTTTCCCCTCTCTCTCCCTCTCTTCAGAACATAAGCTCTGGGAGTGTGGGGACCTTTTATTATATTTTATTTTCTGCCAGGAACTCAATAGATATATCTTGAACAGAAGAGTGAATTAATTTTGTCTAAAATTAATGGTCAAGTCATGTTGCCACAAAGAAGCAGGTCAGCACAATAATGAAGTAACATCAGTGATTAGGTAAAGAGTCTGCCTGAGCACTTCAGTTTTTATTTTTAGTACTTCTTTAAATTGATAATTTGTTTCACTATATGACAACTTTATAACCATTTATGTGTCTTTAATTATGTTTCATAATTGTTAATTTTTTTTCTTTTTAAAAAATATCTAATTTTTTCCAGCTAAGTAGCCCAGCTCTACATCTGTGTACGTTAGGGAAAAATGAGGACTCTCTAGACACCCAACAACTTGTGAACTGTTTAAATAAATTATAGAAAAACATATGTAACTCCATTTTGTCAAATAATTTTATCCATACCTCTCTATTTAGAAGGATGTTCACCAAGCTGTTTAAAATTCTCTTCTCAGAAAGGGGGGTTGGGATTATGACTATCGTTTAAAGGAAAAACTTTGAAAGGCTATAAAATATAAGGGCTTGGAATGTTTGAGTTGCAAGAGAGAGTTTTTCACTTAAAAAAAAAAACAAAAAGCCAATCCCTAAGTGAAAAAGAAAAAAGACGGGAAGTAAAAATTCAAATTCTGAAACCAAGATTTTCTATTCGCAAATTCAGCTGGGGTGCTCAGGTAACAGTAATCCTCAGGACATTTTTGCAGGCATTGGCTCAGCTGACCAGGCAACACCACGACAGAACACCGATGGCTTTGAGACCATTTCCCTTTTGTTCTCTCTCCTACCCCATCCCTCTCACGCCCCACAGCACCATCCGTCTACACCCCAGTAGTGTACTATATTCACGTGCCTGCATTGAAAATTGGCTATGTGTAAAACACTCAGAGAAGGTGGAGAAGGTTTCCTACATGTGGGCTGTGACGGCTCCTTCTCTTAGGCATCTATTCTCATCTACTGATTCACATGGGGTCTGAGCTCTGTCCTGGGAAAGTAAATTGAAACATGCCAGCAGTGGGAACCAGCAATGCACAGGCATGTCAGGGCTTGGTGGAACAGACCAAGTTGTCAGGAGACCCTCAGGGCCCCTAGGAGAAAATCAACCTGCAAGAAAAAGAGTCTAGAATAACAGACTGAGACTGGGCAAAGAACCAGAGGTTTCTTTGGAATTTTTCAAAAGGGAAACATCACACAAGATGGACAGGGGTGCCTGCTAATCCCCCTGCCACTTCAGCAGTGCCCGTGAGCATGCCTTCATAGAAGGGGTCTGAGATTCTTGACACCTACTTGCCTTAAACAATGTTGATGTATCTCTATTACAAAACCATGCCCTAGACTGGTCCACCAAGATGGGGGAAAAAGTTTGTAATCATGCAAAATTTCAAGGCCACGTGACAATCACAAGCTTCCTGAATTGAAGATATGGGTTTACATTATGGCCAGATGTGGGTAATTATTTGAGGAAAAAAAAAAGTGTCTGAGCCTTCACGTGCAGAAGACACTTGCTTCTCATTCCACAGATTCTTTTTTTTTTTTTATTTTGCGGTACACGGGCCTCTCACTGCTGTGGCCTCTCCCGTCGCGGAGCACAGGCTCCGGACACGCAGGTCCAGCGGCCATGGCTCATGGGCCCAGCCGCTCCGTGGCATGTGGGATCTTCCTGGACTGGGGCACGAACCCGCATCCCCTGCATCGGCAGGCGGACTCTCAACCACTGTGCTACCAGGGAAGCCCTCTTTTTTTAAAAAAAAAAAAATTATTTATTTATTTATTTGCTTGCACCAGGTCTTAGTTGTG
Source organism: Delphinapterus leucas (assembly GCF_059928025.1). Classification (NCBI taxonomy): domain Eukaryota; kingdom Metazoa; phylum Chordata; class Mammalia; order Artiodactyla; family Monodontidae; genus Delphinapterus; species Delphinapterus leucas. Next base: position 50,873,147 of record NC_143148.1, read on the forward strand.
ACAGGCAGGCTCCTTAGTTGCAGCTCCTGGGCTCCTTAGTTGTGGCGTGTGAACTCTTAGCTGTGGCATGCATGTGGGATCTAGTTCCCTGACCAGGGATTGAACCCAAGCCCGCTGCACTGGGAGTGCGGAGTCTTATCCACTGCACCACCAGGGAAGTCCCCTACAGATTCTTAATATAAAACTAAGAGCAGGTCCTTTCGTGGGATCATAGATTTTGAAAACCTTCATTCCTCTGCCCACAATGATCAGGCAACTCTTCTCCTGTGGCCTCCTCTTCCACCCACCCCTCCTGGAAGGAGTTGAGTCTAAAAGGACTCAGATAACAGATGGAATGAATAGTTGTGTGTCTTTACAGCACTTTCACGCTGCTTCTTGTTTAGCAGTCCTTACAATCCTATGTGTGAGACTGGACAGGTTACCCCTGTGGTACCCCAGGAGTATAAGGGTATTTGGTGATGTTCAGTGCTTGCCTAAGAACCCAAGGCTATTTACGTGAGGGTCTCCACAGCAGAGCCGATTCCCCAGTTCTACCTCCATCAGATTTCTCATGAAAGACAAAGGGAAGAGGAGTTGTGCCTCTCACCAGCGGGCTCTGTGGTAGCTACGCTTGTGATCTGCCCAGCACGTTTTCCTTTTGCCCTTGGCCATCGGTCATCAGTGAATGTCCCAGTTCCATCTGTCCATACAATTTTTTTTGCTTAAGCTGGTCTGAATCGGGTCTCTGTCTCTCATAACCACAGGAAGCCTAACACCAAATGCATTAATGACCAACAGCTTTGTCTTGCCCCAGTCACTCCTTTTGAGGTTCCTGTCATAGAGCCCAGTGTTGCTTTGCTCCTGTTTGGGCAGCAAAGTTTCAGATATTTTAAAGGATATTATGGAAGTAGGGGGAAATACAATACTATTCAATCTTGTGCCCTGAGAATTCCAGGCAGTGTTAAGTTCAGAAGATCCCCAGGAGTAACATTAAGAAAAAAACACTAAGCAGATGACAGAGTGGAAACTGACTGCCAAAAATTCTATCCTTTTCTATCTCTACTGGAGGCAATATGACAAAATTTATTAATTTTGACTTCCAGCTAATAACATATCAGGAGATAAACTCACTGATGTACTTTTTCATTTGGCACAGAAGGCCATCGGTGTTCAGAGGGCATGAGACACTGTTAAATGAACGCTTGTGCTCTGCTGGCAGGACCAGAAAGTTGTGTTTCTTGGACTAAACTCACCAAATAAATTCTCTCGGCTATAAGCACTCAGGCCTCAGGGACAGACAAAAGTAAACAGTGAGATCATCTTGATCTACTCACACTTTACAGTGAATTGTTCTGTATAAAATTCCCCTTCTCCAGCTCTCCACTTGAATCTTGGCTGTGCTATTAAGAGAAATGAGCCACACTATCTATTATTTATTTCTCAAATTATCCTCAGTTACTCTAAGATTGATCAATAAAAATGAAATCATTAAGGGGCCAACATATTAAAAAAGCAATATCCCAAACAGTTGGATTATAGGCGTAAGGCCAACTGGCCCGAGGCAGGGGAACACAATCAGATTCACAGGTTGCATCAGACCGAAACTCTCCGGACCACCCAGTTCCAGAAACTGACCTGGGGACTTTGCACCCGGCCGGCCTTCCCGCCTTTCGAGGGGAGGGACTAACGGTCCCCCTGGATACCCGAAAAGACCACCAAATAAGGAATACCCTGCGCCCTCCCAGATTCACCACACCCCTTTCCCTTCTTCCCCTACAAAATCTTGGCTAACCCTCGCCCGGGTGCCACTTGTCTGGCCCCTTTCTCTCGGACCAGTGAACCTCGCCCAGGAGCGCTCCCTAATAAAGCTCACTTGAAGCTTTCCTCTGTTTCGCGGTGCCATTTATTAAGATCCGACCTTACAACAGGATTCTGCTGTCAGATTTAAAGCCCAAAGGAAAGAATCCCCTCTCCCTGCTAGCACTTCTATAAAAACAGCTACTCCAAAAAGGATAAAAATGAATGGGACCAGCCCCAATTTTGGAGAACCTGGTAGCTGAAAGAATAAGGATTAGGTCCGTATAATGATGCTTCTAACAATGATAGCAAAGAATCATAACTGCTATTACCACTTTTGAAGGCTTATTGCTACTGGGTTTTTTTTTTGTGGTGATGAAAATTTTATTTTATTTATTGTTTTAATTGAAATTAGTTGATTTACAATGTTGTATTAGTTTCAGGTGAACAGCAAAGTGATTCATATATATATATATATTTTATATGTATTAGTGTGTATATGTATTGTTCTAAAGCAGAGAATTACAAACTATGGCCCAAGGCCTGTTTCTGTCAATAAAGTTTTATTAGAACACAGCCACACCCATTCACTTACATATTGCCTGTGGCCACTTTGGCTCTACATTAATAGAGTTGAGTATTGCCACAGAGACCTATAATCTACAAAGCCCCCAAATATTTACACTCTGACCCTTTATAGAAAAAAGTTTGCTGAACCTGGTCTAAATGCTCTTCTAGCATTTTCTTACACAACTCTCATAGAGACCATGAGGTAGGTTAATGCTATTTCCATTCCCACTTTACAGATGAAGAAAAAGGCCCAGAGAGGATTAAGTAACTTCTTCAAGTAAAGCAGAGCTCCATCCACTTCTATTTGTAAAACTTACATTCTTAATGAATCCACAGTGCTGTCGCCCTAATGCAAATAATACTATTGTCCTCCACTAGCGCCCTCTAGAATGTATAATCTGCTGCCCAGGTAAGAAAATGTAGCCTTTGGCGCAAGGCTCTAAATAGTAGATTGAGGGGGTGGGTGCAGGAGGAATTAGAGAGAAGGAGGAGGCCCTTTTGTATCACGCATTACATAAATATCAGTCAGCGGTCAAGGACGTCACCACAAAATTAAAGTTTCTCTGCTCAAATGTACTCTCTCCTTTCTCCGAACCGCTGATGACCTGGAGTAATTTAGGAAAAATTCAAGGATTTCCCTTATGTTCTATGCCATAGAACCATACAAAAACATTGCAAAAAGGAAAAAGCAAAACACCTTGTTAACACAGGACTTGGCCATTCAGAACTTGGAGGGACTCTGTGGCAAAGTCACACGTTAGGTCATTCTCTTCCATCTGGGACTATAAAGCCAAGAGCACATCAAGACCAGCCACAGACATCTTGGCTGTTTGAAGAAATCAGTCATTTTCATAATGGCTGGAGAATGATGGAGATTTATGTAGATTAGTTCTGATCATCACCACACCTACAGCATGGCTATAACCCTTCCTATATACAGGTGAGGAGACCCACCCAAGCCACAGACCTGATGAGGGGTAAAGGACATGGTCCCTCTCTGTGGCCCGTTCGGCTCCCGATACCACTACTGTTCCATTCTAGTTCTGCATCTGAGCTTTCTTTTCCCATTTTAGCCCTGTTCCCATCCCTTGAGTTTGCCAAATGCCCTTGGCTTCTCGGATTTGACCCCTGGAGACAGCCCTCTTTAAGGGCTGGCCCATGCTCAGTCCTCCACTGTCTCCTCTGCCCACCAAATGGAAGAGGATGCCTTGTATTTCTCTACCCCTGATGCCCATGCTTTGCACAGGACTCTGCCCACTCAGCATTTGGACTGTTGCTTTACCAAAGAGGATGCCCTGGCAAAGGCTCTGGTTCCTTCTCAGCCCGGGTCTTGGCAAATACAATTTTAATCCCTGTAATATGAATATATTTCATTGGGGGATTTGAGGACTTCCACTGTACATATATATTACCCATTATTGAGAAAAGGTGGTGGAGGAAAGTAGGGAAAAACCCTACTCATTTTGGAGTTAGATACTTCTGGACCTATCACCTCTGACCCCATGTAGGTGTGGCCGAAGTCCTTTAATCCTGTAGGCCTTCATGCACTCATTCACCAAACGAGTGCATTAAGGTGTCTAGTCTGCAACATTGTTGGAAGTGATAGAGGCAATAAAAGTGAGCAGCTTCCAGACTCCCCACCAACAGGGGCACTGCGTGATAAATGGTAGCATCACACACCCACTCGGGGGTCATCACGGCACAGACTCCTGCCCATCAGATTTTTGTCTCCAGAGTTCTGTGCCCACAGCTACCTCTCTAAAACTCTTCATTCTGATCGGTCTAGTTTGTGTTCAGCCCACGGCTGTCTAGTCCATTTCTACTCACTGTGGTCCCTGGACAAGCAACATGGTCCTCACTCAGGACCTTGTGAGAAATGTAGAATTTCAGACCCTTCCCCAGACCTAGTGAATCAGAATCTGCATTGTAATTGTTCCCGGTGACTCTTGCACGTATTACGATTTGAGCAGCTCTGTTCTGTCTTCCTCTGTAATTATCATGTGTAAATTTCCTCCCATCATACAGATTATCTGACGGGTTAGATTCCTCTTGCTGCTGTGACAAACGATCACAAATTCAGGGGCTTAAAACAACACCAACTTATTCTCTTGAGCTTCCGCAGGCTGGAAGCCCACAAGCAGCTTCCTGGGCTGAAACCAAAGTATTGGCAGGGCCGTGCTCCTTCCAGAGGCTCTCAGCTAGAATCTGTTCTGTTGCTTTTTCCAGATTCTAGAACCGATTCCTTGGCTTGTTGCTTCCTTCTCCATCTGCAAAACCTTCAGCAGCAACTTGCTTCAGCCTTCATATTGCCTTGTATCTCTCCCTCTGCTGCCTCTTTATAAGGACATATGTGATTACATTTAAGTACCAGCCAGACAGTCCAGGATTCCCTGGATTATAATTTGAAGATTGTTCACTTACTCACATAGGCAAAGTTCCTTTTGCCATATAAGGTGGTATTCACAGGTTGCAGGGGGTTAGGACACGGACATTTTGGAGGCCCATAATACATTCTATCATACCTGGGTCTCTCTTTTTTTTGGCACTTAGTAGGTCTTTAATAAAAGTTGGTTGACATTTTTGTTCGTTTAGTGGACGTCATAATTAGTAGATGCCTGCCTGGAGATGCCCTCAGGGAGACAGGCAACTAAATACATCGACTATAATTTATCATAACTGAGTATTTATGAACATATCCCTCAGGTTCATATGTTTTCGATGAAAGAGGTAATTAACCTTGAAGGGTTCACAAAAGAGGTGAATGAGTCCTGAAAAATGAATAGAAATTCAGCGGGTGATCGAGACAGGGAGAGACATTCCAAGCAGAGGAAAAAAGCATGGAGACAAAACAACAAAGCCTATTTAAGGAGCTGTAAGTGTTAGGCGAATTAGAGTGTAAGTATAAAGCCAGAATCAAAAGATGAAGCAAAGGCAGTTGGTAAGGATCACATCAGGAAGGGTTTCGAATATCTCCCCAAGGAAATCAGTGTCTGTCCTGTAGAGAACAGGCAATTATTAAAGGGTTAAAATCAGGAGACTGAGAAGATCAGAGCATCGTTGAAGAAAGATCATTCTGGTGACAGTGTAGAGGCTATTTTGCAGAAGCTCGGCACAATTAAATTCACTTTTCCGTTCATGGTCGGTGTTTGAATACATTCCTGCTCAATGTCCCTGCTATGCGCCATTACGTTTGTCAACACACAACTTAAGTGACAGAGAAACAGCAGCACAGAGACAACGTGATATAATGGAACGTGTACTGACTCAACCACTGGAAGTTTCTCACGTGCTCAACCCTCATCCCTGACTCCTACTAACCTATTCCAGCCTCACGCCACTCAACTGTACCCGGGGCTCAATGTCTCGCTTGACGCCAGCAAACGTCTGTCCCTCCTACTAGTTACATTAAGGATCAAAAGAGCTAAGTCCCTTTGTAAACATCAGTTCTTATTTCCCATTCTTGAAAAGCTCACTTTGCAAAGAAGATGGAAAAATTCAAAGCCCTTAGCTTTGTACTTTCACAAAGAAAGCAAATAGGAAAGTCATGGTGTTCCTTGTTTCAAAAAAAAAAAAAAGGGTCTGACACAACAGGGCATTTTGCCAAAAAAAAATCCTGTTTCTTTCCAATAAAGGAAATGAAGCTGTCTGGGCACCTCGTTGACATGTGCCCTGCAAGGAGGGCTTGTCTCTTCCAGGGCCACTGGGGATGTCAATGCTGGTCCCTGGATGCCCATTCCCACCACCACTCACCCAGAAAGGCAGAATATCAGATACAAGGTGCTCCTGAGCTGGGAAAGTTTGTCCCTCTATTCACGCGACTTCTGTCTGCTCTCAGCTCTCCAAATGATCCCTGAGTCTTGAACACTAGAGGACAAAGTGGCAGAAGATGTGTGTGGCAGGTGGCTGTGAATTGAGAAATATCGAAGTCCAATATCAGAAGGGAGATCTCTCCAGAATCTTGAAGAATGGGCCGCAGATGGACATATACCAGAAAGTCTGCCAATAGAGCCAGACGAGATTGGCGTGCACAGGAAGTGCCGAACGAGACAATGCTGCAACTGTGCCCCACGCTGTCCTCTCACCGCCAGCCTCGTCCGCTGTAGCGTCCTTCCCCCGTAATGTCGGCTCCACGCAGACAGCTCACCCAAATCCTGGCCATCCTTCAATGCTGCCTCACCTCTGATGGCACTAACATTTAATCTTTCTCTTTTTCCCTTTTTCCTTTCTCTCTCTCTCTCTCTGTACCCACTTCTCTCTCTTTTGTTCCCATAGTACTTTTCTGGTACTTTAACTCAATTCAACAGAAACATAGGTTCCAAGATTGCAACACACTGAATTCCTTAATAAACATAATTGTATAAGAAAAAGAGTGTGGATGCAAATCTCACTCTGCCTCTTACCAGCTTTATAAGCAAATCCCTTCACCACCATTCTACATAGGCCCTGATGGAATAAAACCTGGGATCTGGGGCCACGGTACTGGGTTTTAATCCTGCTTTTAGGAGTAACAACACATAGCATGTGGTGCATGTGGGCAAGACACCAACTAAGTCTCAGCATCCACATCTGGAAGTGGAGGAAATGCTAGCACCTGCTTCCCGGTGTAGCTTTGAGGATGGGCGCGTTCATAGGACGTGCGTGATAACACAGCCGCCATCCCAGGGCTTCCCTGGCGGGAGAGTGGTTGGGAGTCTGCCTGCTAATGCAGGGGACATGGGTTCAAGCCCTGGCCTGGGAAGATCCCACAGGCCATGGAGCCACTAAGCCCGTGCGCCATGGCTGCTGAGCCCGTGTGCCACAACTACTGAGCCCGTGTGCCACAACTACTGAAGCCCGTGCTCCTACAGCCCATGCTCTGCAACAAGAGAAGCCACCACAATGAGAAGCCCTCGCACCGCAAGGAAGAGTAGCCCCCGCTCACCGCAACTAGAGAAAGCCCGCGCATAGCAACAAAGACCCAACGCAGCCAAAAATAAAATAAACTAAGTAGTTTAAAAAAATAAAATAAAATGTGTAAGATGAATGACATTTAAGAACAACAACAACAAAAAAAAGCGCCATCCGAGGCTGTTTCAGCATCGGACTGTTGTGAGGGTAGAAGGAGAGGCGGTGTGGGAGGTCCCTAGGGCTGCCTGTGCACTAGGAGTGGCTTATATCTGCTCTCCCTGTCCTGGGCTGGGGAAAAGGGAAACCCTCATGCTTTCTTGTCCATTCTTGAGGGCTCTCTCTGTGCCTTACAATGTGCTTTGTGCATAGCAGCCTCCTGGCTAGTATCTGTGAGGAGCAGGTAAACCAAGATCAGGCCAGATCTAGTCTTCCAATGTGGGTTCCAGGAGGGGAGAAGATACCACAAAGAGTCAACTAGTAGCTCATTGAGGAATGTTCAGGAGATGTGAGGGTGGGGCACTACAACCAGAGTTTGGCAGACATTCCCTTCCCATCTCCCTGAATTCATTCATTCATTCACTAGTGAATGAGGCTACTCTTTCCTTCTCTGAGCTTACTAAACCCAAGGAGAAAATGCGTCTTCAACATCTCCCTCTGAAACATCAACTTGGCCAGACTTAAAGGCCTTCACTCCAACAATCTAAAAAACCAGAGTCACGGGGACAGACTGTTCTCGCCAGGCAGACTGCAGAGTGACGAGCAGGGCCAGAGCTGACACGGCATTTCCTCTGCACACGACGCAGCCAGGCCCATGGTCCTGTGGAAAAACACGGGGCACAGGGCCAGGTGCCTGCCCTCTGGTCCCAGATTTTTACCCACTTGCTGTGTGTCCGTGGGTGAGTCACTTGACCTCTCCGGATGGAGAACGATATGCGTGCTTCTTTATATGTAAAAATGGCAGTACTATGAACAGAGTCCCCACTCCCAGCCCAGTCCTTTGCATTCCTGATCTCATTTCATCTTCACAACAACCCTGTGTGGTTGGAATTCCAGCTAGAGTTGGTCTGACTCCAGACACCAGGCTTTTCAGCCCCGAGTGTTTCTTAAAAGCCAGTCGGCTTGTGAACCATCTCTGTGGCTTTTGCCACCGCGGTGTCCCACTTCTACTATTATTTTCAAACTGAAATACACTTATCTTAAAGGGAAAATGTATTTCACTGCTGTGTAAGGAAAACCAGTATCACTTGCCGCTGAGAGAAGATAAACTCAAAGTGAGAAACAAAACAACGGCATAAAATTCCAGCCAGAAAGCAGTGTTTACTAATCTGAGTCCAGGGCTCGTCAGAAAACAGAGGACAGCCTCAAATGGGGAAACTGGGGAGAGTTTAATGGGGAAACTGTTAAAAAAAGATGTGCGCAGGGTTAAGGGAAACTAACAAGGGGCTGGAAAGAGTTGAGAGCAATTACCCCCTAGGGTGGGCTTCACAGATTTAGCCAATAAAAATACAAGATGTCCAGTTAAATTTTCAGAAAACAACAAACAAGTTTTTAATATAATTCTGTCTCGGGCATATTTTGTACTTACTTGCACTAAGATTATTTGTTGTTCTCTGAAATTCAAATTTAAGTGGACATCCTGTATTTTTCTGGCAACACTCCTCTAGGAGGGAAAGAGCAGGAGAAGAAGCGGTTATTGGAACACACAGGGAGAGCGAGATCTGTAAAAGAAGGGCTGCCTGGAGAGAGTTGTAGCCTTTGTCAGAGGAGCATAACCAAATGCGGCAGGGAAGGGGCTGGGGGAGAGTAAGGGTCGGAACTGTCTCTCCTCCTCCAGGCTTCCCATCGCCTGCTGGTATTTCTCAATATTAGAAACTAATAGTCAAGTAAGCCCGTTCCAATGGTTTCCATGAAGATCAGCCTCCCAGGGCACAGAAATTGGTAGAAAAAAAAAAAGGAGAGTGGATGTGGAGGGCAAATAGATGATACTAGCACACCTCCAGCTATTTGAACCCAGAGTCTAATCTCTTTATTGTTAAAAGATTAGCAAGCGTTAGAAAAGTATCAAATACTTCTGCCACCCAACCTGCTACTTTCTACTTAACTTGGTCAAAAGGTCTGGAAAAAAAAGGGAAAATGGAAAAAATCCCCTTCTCATGAAGTGGCTAGTGTTACTTAGTGTCATGGCAACAGACCACCTAAAATTACCTTGTGTGTGTCCTACACCTCCGGAAACCTTGCTGTAGGTAAACCATCACTAGGGTCAAGTGAGGGAGGCATCCACCTCAGATGCACAATTTCGGGGGATGGCAAAAAAGTAATCAAGGTAAATAATATTCTAATGCATGATCTCTAGAAATCACAATGAACACAAAAATCCATGATAACCAAAATGTCAATATTTTAATAAAGACCAGATCCACCCCTGCCTTTGCAAAACTCAGCCTCGCTTGCCCCACCCCAATCCGGGATTTGTAGGTGGGTGGGGTAGTCCTGGTACTTTTCACATCTAGAGAGCCCTCTCATTCCCAAGACATTATTAGCATCTTATTTGCATTATTAGCATCTTATCTGAAGTTCCCAACGAATCCACGAGGGATCCAGAAAAAGGAAAGTCATTCTTGTTTTACAGTCATAGAGTGGTGGTTTTAGTCTGAGAGACCTGGGTTCGAGGCCTGCATCTGCTGTTTAGAAGGGTGTAATGTAGTACAATCTGCAAATCCACCTTCCTGGAGCCTCCACGCCTTCATCTGCCCCACTGCCTTCTGCACTGTCTCTCCACTGCAGAGCCTACCCTGCACCCACTGAAAGGCAATTCAAGAACTTAGAAAGTCTCTGTTTTTGACTCTTCAATTCCTAAACTCATGAGGTTTAAACTCATTCACTGTCATTCACCAGAAAAGTTTCCTACTGGTTGACTTATTTCCTTCCTTATTCATGAAAAGAGTTGAGGGAAGGTACTGAGGGTCAAAACAATCATTTTCCACCATATGCTCAGAGAAGGGAAAAAAAGGGGGGAGGGGAAAAAGCAAATTTTCAGACAGAAGCAAAGAGAAAACAGCCCCAAAGACTGAGCAAACGGCAGTCTGAATTCCAAACACCCTCCTTGTTCAGCTTCCCCATCTGCCCTTGGTGTCCTTCCAAACACCACCTCACTTTTTCAAGGTCACTGTTAAAGGTTTTCTTTTACTATGAAACCGCTTTCATAGTGAATCTAGTTACTTCACTTATAGCTCTTCTTGGAGTTTTCAGTGCTTCTCCGTTCTGGGGTGAATTTTCTCCGCTCCGGACCAACAGGTGAAATTGAATTATGTAATTCACAAAATATGCCAAAGAAGTGTCCATTACTGTGTCATCTGCTTAGTCAGAATCACTCCTGGAGATGTGCAGGTTTACTTGTACAGACTCTAAAGCATATACTACTTGAACCGCTCTGTACTTCTTGAGCTTCAAAGAGTGCAACAAAACACACTGAAGTGTATTTTTTCACTCTCTGAAAGACTGTGGTTTCTGTGATCATGAACTAATTGTGGGTTCAGTTACTGAGAAGTGTTACTCTTTAGAGAAGATGGTGTGGGGATTTGCAAGTCAGACATAGGCTACAAATTCCAGTTTTGCCTCTTATTTCTTGTGCGGTCCTGGGCAAGAAACCTAATCTCTCTGAATCTTATACACTTGAAATTTATAAAGTGGGAATAACATCTTCCTGCCAAGAGTTCTGTAAGAATCAAATAAGATAGTATATATGAAGGGGAAATGAATTTAGCTTCCATATACAGGGTGTAAGAAATGTCACGTTTCTTTCTCTGAATGAAATTTGACCTACTGACAGCCTTCTGCATCTCAGCTATAAAGCAGTAAGTAAATAGAGGAAAACAAATCTACGCTGATCCCCCATCCCACGAGGATGGCAGAGAATAAAATTAAGGGACTCCCTCCAACTTGTGAAGGCCCTAGAGCTCTTCCAAAGAGCAGAGCAGTCATTCAGGAGCCTCCAGATCCTTACTGACATGCTCCCAAAGGAGGATTTTGTTATTGCTTCCAGGCACGGTGTGAGTACAGGGGCTTTGCCGAGGCTGAGGGCCCTGGTACCTGGGGCTTGGGCCCTTATGAGCTTCCTCCCCACAGCCACTTTCCTCTGATGTCTGTCACCTCCCTGGCGCACTGTGAGGGAGTGAGGTGTGGGTCCCCATCATCCGTGGAACCTGAGGCCCCCCCTCAGCCTTGGGAAAGGTTCTCCGCACCCACCCATGCGCTGGCGGCATCCACATCCCCCAATCTTCCAACCCCAGCGCCCTCTCCTTCCCTTGGGGACGTTTCAACTCTATGCACAGGCCAGAGATGATAAATTCACAGCTCACGGATGTGTTTTATTCTATTTTAAAATTTGAGTTTAGCAGTCAATATTTTAAAATTAGAGAAGTCTCATTAGGTCCCATTTGTTTATTTTTGTTTTTATCTCCATTTCTCTAGGAGGTGGGTCAAAAAGGATCTTGATGTGATTTACTTCATAGAGTGTTCTGCCTATGTTTTCCTCTAAGAGTTTGATAGTTTCTCGCCTTACATTGAGGTCTTTAATCCATTTTGAGTTTATTTTTGTGTATGGGGTTAGTGAGTGTTCTAATCTCATACTTTTACATGTAGCTGTCCCGTTTTCCCAGCACCACTTATTGAAGAGGCTGTCCTTTCTCCACTGTACATTCCTGCCACCTTTATCAAAGATAAGGTGACCATATGTGTGTGGGTTTATCTCTGGGCTTTCTATCCTGTTCCATTGATCTATATTTCTATTTTTTGTGCCAGTACCATACTATCTTGATTACTGTAGCTTTGTAGTATAGTCTGAAGTCAGGGAGCCTGATTCCTCCAGCTCCGCTTTTCATTCTCAAGATTGCTTTGGCTATTCGCGGTCTTTTGTGTTTCCATACAAACTGTGAAATTTTTTGTTCTAGTTCTGTGAAAAATGCCAGTGGTAGTTTGATAGGGATTGCATTGAATCTGTAGATTGCTTTGGGTAGTAGACTCATTTTCACAATGTTGATTCTTCCAATCCAAGAACATGGTATATCTCTCCATCTATTTGTATCATCTTTAATTTCTTTCATCAGTGTCTTATAATTTTCTGCATACAGGTCTTTTGTCTCCTTAGGTAGGTTTATTCCTAGATATTTTATTCTTTTTGTTGCAATGGTAAATGGGAGTGTTTTCTTGATTTCACTTTCAGATTTTTCATCCTTAGTGTATAGGAATGCCAGAGGTTTCTGTGCATTAATTTTGTATCCTGCTACTTTACCAAATTCATTGATCAGCTCTAGTAGTTTTCTGGTAGCATCTTTAGGATTCTCTATGTATAGAATCATGTCATCTGCAAACAGTGACAGCTTTACTTCTTCTTTTCCAATTTGGATTCCTTTTATTTCCTTTTCTTCTCTGATTGCTGTAGCTAAAACTTACAAAACTATGTTGAATAAGAGTTGTGAGAGTGGGCAACCTTGTCTTGTTACTGATCTTAGTGGAAATGGTTTCAGTTTTTCACCATTGAGGACGATGTTGGCTGTCAGTTTGTCATATATGGCCTTTATTATGTTGAGGAAAGTTCCCTCTATGCCTACTTCCTGCAGGGTTTTTATCATAAGTGGGTGTTGAATTTTGTCGAAAGCTTTCTCTGCATCTATTGAGATGATTTTGCACAGCAAAGGAAACCATAAACAAGCCCAAAAGACAACCTCAGAATGGGAGAAAATATTTGCAAATGAAGCAACTGACAAAAGATTAATCTCCAAAATTTACAAGCAGCTCCTGCAACTCAATAACAAAAAAACAAACAACCCAATCCAAAAATGGGCAGAAGACCTAAATAGACATTTCTCCAAAGAAGATATACAGACTGCCAACAAACACATGAAAGAATGCTCAACATCATTAATCATTAGAGAAATGCAAATCAAAACTACAATGAGATATCACCTCACACCGGTCAGAATGGCCATCATCAAAAAATCTAGAAACAATAAATGCTGGAGAGGATGTGGAGAAAAGGGAACACTCTTGCACTGCTGGTGGGAATGTGAATTGGTACAGCCACTATGGAGAACAGTATGGAGGTTCCTTAAAAAACTACAAATAGAACTACCATATGACCCAGCAATCCCACTACTGGGCATATACCCTGAGAAAGCCATAATTCAAAAAGAGTCATGTACCAAAATGTTCATTGCAGCTCTATTTACAATAGCCCGGAGATGGAAACAACCTAAGTGTCCATCATCGGATGAATGGATAAAGAAGATGTGGCACATATATACAATGGAATATTATTCAGCCATAAAAAGAAACGAAATTGAGTTATTTGTAGTGAGGTGGATGGACCTAGAGTCTGTCATACAGAGTGAAGTAAGTCAGAAAGAGAAATACAAATACCATATGCTAACACATATATATGGAATCTAAGAAAAGAAAATGTCAAGAAGAACCTGGAGGTAAGACAGGAATAAAGACACAGACCTACTAGAGAATGGACTTGAGGATATGGGGAGGGGGAAGGGTAAGCTGTTGCAAAGTGAGAGAGTGGCATGGACATATATACACTACCAAACGTAAAATAGATAGCTAGTGGGAAGCAGCCACATAGCACAGGGAGATGAGCTCGGTGCTTTGTGACCGCCTGGAGGGGTGGGATAGGGAGGGTGGGAGGGAGGGAGATGCAAGAGAGAAGAGATATGAGAACACATGTATATGTATAACTGATTCACTTTGTTATAAAGCAGAAACTAACACACCATTGTCAAGCAATTATACTCCAATAAAGATGTAAAAAAAAAAAAACTAGAGAAAAATAGTAATCTTCAAAAAAAAGTATAAAGCTTGATATATGTTATTCTAAGGGTCTGTGAGTGAATAAGCTTTTAAATATCTTTCAGACTATTAAATATATCTTTATATTAAATACATCTCTGTATATTTTCCAAATTAGTATTGGCAATGGTGCTTTTCCAAGATGTCAAACTGCTGCTAATTTCAGGGCTTTTATTTAAATGTTTTCTAAATAAAGTCTTAATTAACAGCAACAAAAAAAACCAAAAAGCAAAAAATCAGGAAAAAATAAACCTTGGTATTTACTAAATACAACGGATTACTAGGCAGCTGTAAAAAGAAATAAGGAAGATCCCTATGAACTGCTTACAGAGTGATTTCCGGGAGAGATTAGGGGCAAAGAGAAAAGTGCAAAAAGGCATATATAGAATGCTACCTTCTGTGTTAGAAGAGGAAAAAAAGAAAATGTACATAAATATGTGCTAATCTACCTCAGAAGAAACACAAAGGATAACCTAGAAAACGATGAACTTGGTTACCTTTAAGGAGTAGGCAGGAGAAACAGGGTAGAAGGGGTGCCGAAAGGAGAAACACTTGTCCGAGTGTACCATTTTGTATCGTTCTGACTTTTGGAAGCCTGTTAATGCTCCACATATTCAAAAAAAAATAAAGTTAAATCAACACGGATGAGAAAGGAAGGGCAAGCAGTACAATCCAAGGTTAAACCCCCTAACGTCAGTCGGTCACTTACACACTTAGGGTCAACGTGAGGTAAGGTGTGACATGTGCCCAACAGTCCTTTCTCTGGGGTTTGAGTTATACCATCCAACCCATACCAGCCCTAGGGCCAATGGCTCCCCTAGTTCTTCAATTTGGCCCAGCAACTGAGTAGAGATGGGACTTCTCATCCAAGCATTTGCGGCTATGCTTTAGCATCACCTATTTTGCAGTTAAAAGATTAAAAAATACTCTTCCCCCTTGGAAATTCTCTCTGTTCCTTCCCTCCACTGCCCTTGGTATCTCTAATGCTTTAGGACTCCCCACCCACTTCCCATTCATTCACTCATTCATTCATTGCGTTTCTCCTGGGCCGGCTCTCCGGGGATGAGCGTGCAGGATCTTCTTGGACCTGGCTGGTGAAGTATCTCCAAGGCATCTGGGCTCTACACTGCCACGTGCAGCATTTCCTTTGTGCTGTCCCAGAGGAGCCTGCCTCTTTCTGCACCTGGTGTCCTGTCACCAAATACTATCTACTTTCTTAGACTTGGTGTACTCTCTGCCCCAGGAAGTGGGGCAACAGGAGAAATAATCCTACCTTGAGGGTAAATAGTTGTTGGGTGTTTAAAATCTGATAGACTAAAATCTTGCCTCCTTTTTTTTTTCCCTCTGAAAAGGAACGTTGGTCTCTCAAAGCCAATTTGAGGACAGAATTCTGGGAAATGAAAAGCAGGTGTAAGAGTCCTCGGGAAGACCCTTTGGGATCTGGGTGACAGTGGATGTGATGAACGTATGTGGATTTGGGAACCAGCCAACGTGGGCTGAACCCTGGGTTTCCATTTTCTAGTGGCGTACACCTCAGTTTCTTGTAAATGGGAGTAAAATTAAAATAAAAGCACTTTCTACCTCACAAGATATTGTGGCGATTAATGAAATGATGTATATAAAAACATCGAGGGCTTCCCTGGTGGCGCAGTGGTTGAGAGTCCGCCTGCCGATGAAGGGGACACGGGTTCGTGCCCCGGTCCGGGAGGATCCCACATGACGCGGAGCGGCTGGCCCGTGAGCCATGGCCGCTGAGCCTGCGCGTCCGGAGCCTGTGCTCCGCAATGGGAGAGGCCACAACAGTGAGAGGCCCGCGTACCGCAAAAAACAAAAAAATCGAACACCACGTAGCTATTCATTTACTTATTAAAAATTCCTTCTCCCATCAAAAGAACTGGAAGGGAAGATGTATGCTATAATTTTTTCTTAAAACAAGTCATTTAAAAATGTTTAAGTATAGGGGCTTCCCTGGTGGCCCAGTGGTTAAGAGTCCGCCTGCCGATGCAGGGGACACGGGTCCGTGCCCCGGTCCGGGAAGATCCCACATGCCGCAGAGCGGCTGGGCCCGTGAGCCATGGCCCCTGAGCCTGCGCGTCCGGAGCCTGTGCTCCGCAACGGGAGAGGCCACAACAGTGAGAGGCCCACGTACCGCAAAAACACCACCACCACCAACAAAAAATGTTTAAGTATAAAAGCAATATATGTTAATTGTAGAAAAGTTAGAAAGTACAGATACGCATAAAGAATAAAAATGTCAGCATATTCATAAAATTATCAACCAGAGATAATCATCATTAAGAACTTCCTTGATATTTCCACATCTTCTTAATACCAAGTACATATGTATATGCAGAGGCATCACTCATCTGGATGCTTCTTCAACCTGCTTAAAATATTCTTCCATTGATAGTATTTTCAAAAGTCCCATGGTTTTCAACTGTATGGCTATGGGAGAGAATCTCTTATCATGATTCTTGTAGAAGTTGAGATTTCCAGGTCTGTGGTATTATAATTAACGCTGCAGTGAAAATGCTTAGAGCGGAAATATTTGCATATGTCTTTAATAATTTTCTTAAAATATCTTTCTAAAAAGGGAATTGCTGAATCAAAAGTTTACATCTTCTAAAGGCTTTTGTTTCACGTGCACTAATTCCCCTCTCAAGTGTTTGTACCACTTTACACCCCCAAAAACACTCCACGTGGATCCTTTGCCCTATACCTAAAGTCATACCGGCTTGCGGCATTCAAAGACACACACACACACACACACACACACACACTTCTCACACTTTTCATGTTTACTGGCAAAAGAAAGGAAGTCAGCATTTAAATTTGTATTTAAATTAAATGCTTCCAGCTTACTAATTGGAACAATCTTAAATAAATCACTGCCCTTTCTAGATTGTCTGTCTTGGGCCTTTTCCACGAATAGGGATGGCCTTCTCACTTGAGCTGTGTTTATCTGAGAAATGACTTTCATTTCTGAGCATATGCCTTTCCATGAAATCCCAAGTTAATACCCAGATGCCCAAAAACACAGATGGAAAAATCTTGGATAGTTTATGCAGCCCATGTGTTTCCAGTGCTCTTCTTAGGGGAATAATTTTATTTTTACATAATTAGAGAAAGTTGGTAAAGTAAACTTACCTGGGACCCTAGAATGTTTTACCAAAAATAATAAAACCTTCATTTTCCCCCCACAGAAGTTCTGGTGTGTTAACTGAAGCCATCCAAAGCTGCTGCTCAAGGGGTCTTGATTAGTAGATTTCCTCTGAGTGTTATTTCCAGGGCAAAGACTGTGGAAAGCCAAGTTACCCTTGAATGTTTCCCTTAAGCACGTTTTCCTCTAGAACATTCAGTATTCTTATAAATACTTTGGTCCGTCTTGATTTTATACCATGGTTCTTCCTTCAAACCATAGCTGAGTTTCCCTGGGCTTCAAAACACCTTTTCTTAGACCCTCTTCCCACACCAAG
Source organism: Delphinapterus leucas (assembly GCF_059928025.1). Lineage (NCBI taxonomy): Eukaryota > Metazoa > Chordata > Mammalia > Artiodactyla > Monodontidae > Delphinapterus > Delphinapterus leucas. The sequence goes on from NC_143148.1 coordinate 50,890,708, forward strand.
TGGCATTCTTCTCTGCTCTATCCTAGAAATTGCACTTCTCAAAAGAGCAAGTGCTAAATGGCTCCTGCTAACTCAACACCCCGACCTATTCATGTTTAAGAGCTTAAAATCTAATATAAACTCTTTCCTCCCCCTGCCCCGACCCCACTTGACACCTCTTTCCCCTCCTTTAGTCAATGCCTATAATTACCCGCAAAGAAAGAAATAAGACATAACCCTTGCCTTCTAGGATGAGAGGTAGTAACAGGTGCAGAATTAAGACTACCTTGCCCTCATGTACTGAGCACTTCCCATTTCTCTATTTTGGGAACTTTAAAATATTTTTTTAAAATTCCACCACTTTGATAATCTTTTGGGATTACTTTTAGTGGACGGTGACCAGCTCACCTAGTTTTTCTGTAGCCTCTTTGAATGTGACATACTAATAAGAGAAAAAACAAAAACAAACTGTAGTGGACACTAGTCACCTTCTTTTGGCTACACAGAGTCTGAACTTTCTTCCTATGTCTGGGGAATACCCCAGCCTTGAACCTTGGAGGTAGGAAACCCCGAATCCCACTCTAGAACCTGATGACACCAGATGTCTGCTTTGCCAGCTTCCTTCCCAATGAGGGTGCAGGCTCATGGTCCAATCTCCACTAGTCAGATTCATACCCAAACCGGGCTTTGAAGCAAGGTAGCAGAGAATTGATTCTGAGGATGGTTGGCTGGAGCGGTGGCAGCAAAGTCAAGCTTTGAGCAGCAACAGGGCGATGGTGCAGCAGTGGCACCCGATGCCTGCCGCTGCTGGTGGTGGCACAAGCAAAGGGGTCCCGTATTTACCACAAATGGCAAGAGCCGTGTCCTCACGAGACAGGTTCCGTGGCCTGATTTCAGCGGGGGTCGCGGCTGCTTCCCAAATTCCATGATTCTATAGCCTCCCCAGGGACCCTGTGAGAGGCCCAACACCCTCCAATTAATTCCTTTCCTTTACAAGTTAACTCAGTTTCAAGTAATAACCTTGACTGATAAAAGGCCAATACAAAATAATGCACTTATGTCCTGTGAAGACCAGATGACCTCATAGCTGCAGGGCTGACTTTTTGTAGCAGCTGGAATTTAGAAAAGTTGGGGGGAAATCTAGTTATCACAAGATGTAACTGGAATTCTGGGTTTAAAACAACATGCTCCTTGGACGTCAGGATCACACTTGCATTACAAAGCTTGGCTTTATCTGACCAAACCACACCACCCGTCACACAGAGTTATTATTGTAAATTTGATCTATATGGCTTTTTACTGCTTAAACATATAATATGTAAGCATGTTTGGCTTTTAAGTAGTTGTTTATAAGAGCTATAAGCATAAGGATATTATAGTTGGCTTGCATTCGTGTTAAGTGGTAGGATGACAATAATAATTTAAATCAATATGCTACTGCAGCTGCCAGCACTGCCCACCCCTCTGCCCTTAACACTTAGCTCTGCACTCCTACAGCTGCCAGCAGCGAGCACCTGCTACTCTCTGCCTCAGGGCTTTTGCTGTGGGACCCTGCTTGGCCTGAAGGCAGGGCAGGTCAGCAGTTCTGAAAAGTTAATGCTTCTGAAAGCAGCTCTCAACAAACTACACAAGGGGAATTCCTGGTGGATAAATACCCTAGCTTCATCAATGACCATTTGGAATAACTCAAAAGCATGTTCTACACTGCCTTCTATAATTCCCCGGGGAGGGGGGGGCGGGATGAGCCCCAGGTGCCACTTGATTGAAAATGTACACATTTCCTGTTTGCTCTCAATCCCTAACTCTCCCACTCCATTACCAGTGTTTCCTGGGATCTCCTCCCAAATAAACTGCTTGGATCAAATCCTAGTCTCAGGGTCTGCTTTAGGGGAAACCATAACCAAGACACCTGCACAGCAGCCAGCATTGTGCCTTGACCTGCATTTCAAGTGTGTTAGGGACCGGCAGGTTCACTCATACACCTGCCATACAATTAGATTGATTTCCCAACTCAGTAGGCTAAGGAGACAGGAAGTTATTGGAAGAGTGATTGCCACCCAGAGAAGGGGCAGATGTAGCAGGTTTGGTGCAGTTCCTCTGGCCCCCAGAACCCTTAACAGGGGCACAGCTGCTGATGACGTCCTCTGCACTGCGTGGAAGTGTCGCTTTGCCACTGCTCGTGTATCCTCAGATTCACACCATCATTCCAGAAGAACCAGCCCTAACAATCTACACACGTTGCTGTTAAAGCAAACGTTGCAAACACTTGGCTCTCCTGGTTCCTGAAACTCACCATCACCAAAGGCACAACCTCCTCTCTCGAGATCATGGGGAAAAGGGTCAGGGCCCAGGAGTCCCGCAACAATATCCCTGCCTCTACCTCTGCATGATCTCAGAAAGCCCTTTCTCCCTAGTAATTTATCTCTTTGAGAAACCCTGCAGCGTGTCGGGGGAAGGAAAAATGATGTCACATGAGGGCAGCCTGTGTAGTGGGTGACTCAGTGCCTGGAGATGGGGTCAGAGTTGACATTAGCAGTAATGTGCTGGGTGTATTATTGGAGACTCCAGGCTTCATTACCTTCATTTACTCACTGTCCCAACCCCCAGCCATCACTGCTTATCCTGGTCAAAGCATCTATCCCACTCCACGCACCTCATCCTGCAGCCTGCCTTAATTCCACTGAGGGCATGATTGAATTAGATCCTTAAGATAAAAACAAAGAACCAAAAAACTTTGTTCTTCATAACCAGCTGGATAAGCAGGCTCGTGCGATGCCAAAACTCAAAATCAATATCTGAGAGACTGTATTTGGAAAGGCATTGGCATATTAGATTAAAGCATGTCCTTTGATTTTTGCCTTAAAAAAATATGAACGGTCTCTACAACAAAATTGCCCAGGGTGATTCAGTAGCTTCTAAAATCAGCTTCCAATTTATTCAAGTGTATGGAGTGAGACCTGCAGGAAACAGGCTTCTGAACTCATCAAAAGGACAAACAGTTTTCCAGGTTGGAAACATTCCCCCAGTGTGTGTTGTCATTTCAGTAGCTATCATTTCTGATCAATGTCGTCTCTGCAGAGACAGCCCGTGTGCCAGGCCACCGCCAACCTTGATGACTGATGTGAGCTCAGCCCCTGGGCTGGAAAGTCCCTTGAGCATCAATTAGTCCAAATATCTTCTTTTACCACGTGGAACAAGGACATTTCCAAGGTCACACAGGCGGCAAGTCAAAACCATGGACTTCCTCGCTTGCAGGATCTAAGGATTCATGGCTTAGAGCAGGATTTCTCTACTTTAGCAATATTGACGTGAGGGGCTGAATAACTCTTTGTTGCGGTGGCAGTTCTGTGCCTTGTAGGATGTTCAGCAGCATCCCTACCCTCCACCCGTTAGATGTCTGTAGCACCACTTGTGACAAACAAAAATGTCTAGACGTTGCCAAATGTTCCCAGGGGGGCCCAAATCATCCCTGTCTGAGAACTCCTAGCTTAGAGCAAACATTGCAAATTGGTGCCACACAGGCTAAATATAGCTCACAGATAAGTTTTGTTCATCCTATGTAATATTTGTCAGGGTTTTTTAAGTTGGGGAGATTTCACATAAAAATCCAGACTTCGGGCTTCTCTTGAACATTTGGAACACTGGCAACACTAAGCACACATCCTCACGTGGCAATGACAGACTGAAGTTGAGTTTAGAACGGCCATCTGCACCACGGTTTGCCACAGTCTCCACTGCTCCCTATTGTGCCCCCCATCAGACCCACTTTATCTGTTTCATAATCTTTCTGGGTCCCAGTTTAGTGTTTAAGGCTTCTCTAAACTGTTTGTACTTTTCTGTTCTCCCAAGCACGCCTCTCGGCTCACTGAGGGCAGATCGTGCTATTTTCTCTTTCTCTTTCCTCTACAGTGGCTATCCCTGAGCAGCCACTCACGAAACACTTATCCATTGATTTGTCTAGAGCATCTTCTCCCAAAAGACATCCTGCAGAATGCTAGTCTTCAAGGGAAAAAGGCTGGAAGTCAAGCAATTTTGGGTGAAGCTGCATTCAGTATCTCCATTTAGAGAATCAGAAGATTTGCGTGTCTCTAAAATGACCTACGTTAAAGAAAGAGGCTTAACTGCACTACAGAGACACAAGAAAATTTAATCACAGAACTCCCTTTTACCCTAGTATCAACCAATATCCTCAGAAACTACTGTGTTATTGAATAAACTTTGTAAAAGGCTGGATTGGAACTCTCTACTTTATGAATTAAACACAGTTATTGAAATATGAAGTGCGATGACAAAGGCAGCTACAAAGCACTAACATATAAAGAGTATTTCTTCTAAGCATAGACATTTATTTGGATTACTTCTTTAAAATTTCCCCCACATGGCTTCCCTGGTGGCACAGTGGTTGAGAATCTGCCTGCTAATGCAGGGGACACGGGTTCGAGCCCTGATCTGGGAGGATCCCACATGCCACAAAGCAACTAGGCCTGTGAGCCACAACTACTGAGACTGCGTGTCTGGAGCCTGTGCTCTGCAACAAGAGAGGCCGTGATAGTGAGAGGCCCGCGCACCGCGATGAAGAGGGGCCCCCGCTTGCCACAACTAGAGAAAGCCCTCGCACAGAAACGAAGACCCAACACAGCCATAAATAAATAAATAAACTCCTACCCCCAACATAAAAAAAAAAAGAACAAAATAAAAGATATCTGTAACTTAAAAAAAATTTCCCCCACAAATCTGTAAAATTGGTGTGATCAATATCCATATCTTACAGATTAGAAAATAAAGCAACAGAAAAGGAAATAGTCCAGATTTCACAGCTAGGAAGAGCTCAAGCCAGGACTGGAACACAGCCCATCCAATCCCAGAGCCTATGCACCTATTCTCTACCTGCACTGTACTGCCTCCCTAGGACATTGTGCCATGTTGTTTATGTGTCTGTCTCCCTCTCAGGACATGTACCAAGCCTTACCCATGAAGGAAGCAGAGAGGAAATTACTGTCCATTCATCAACGGCTTTGTGTGGGAAATAATACTTGGAAGGATTTGGCATGGTATCTCACATAGTTTTCACATCCTGAAAATTAGGTCTTCTGATCCTTATTTAATGTGGGCAACTCTCTCAATCTCTTGGAGCCTAGAAGCCACATAGCTAGTAAACACAAAACTGGGATACGAACAAGTTCTGGAAACAAGGTATGTGTTCCATCCACTTTGCTTATTGCCTAGTAAGAATACAGGAACTGGATGGATGGGTGGATGGATAGATTGATGGATGGTTGGATGGATGGATGGATGGATGGATGGACGGATGGATGACAGATGGATATTCTTTCTTGCCCACTTACTTTGTGTAAAGCACCCCACTAAACTCTGTGAAGAGGAGAGGCATACTGAAAGGAAAAGGGTAGGATGCTTGCTCCTGAAGAGATTTTCCCTATTTCCTGGGGTTTGATACTTCTAACCTCAGAACAGGAAAGGCAAAATGTGCCCTTCCCATATTGAGTATTTTCAGTTTACATCGAGATCTTGTAGCTTCACACAGTCATCACTCTTAGAAAGCCCCAACCATCTGGATATGGGCCAATCAAATAACGATGGAAACAAAACTCTGAGGGGAATCAGCTCTTAGCCCAAACCAGAGACATCAGGAAAATAAGAGACTGAGTTAGCTGGAGGGTTAATTCATCCTGATTTGTAGTATGATGTTCTCAGCTTGTAAGAAAATGAATGATTGGGATAGGGTCGGGGAGGGAATTCTCCCCCTTTCGGGTTTCTCTTGGACTCCATCTGAGGAGTAAATGCTTTGTTTGCTTCTGAACCTAAATTTTTCATCCCTACCACATTACCATTATTCACAATGATCTATAGCAAAGTACTCTGGGAAAAACACAGCTCTCTGCAGCATTTGAAAGAAGCAGATGGCATCATTGCAGTGATGATGCACACGAGAAATCATTTATCAAGGGAAAATACGTGATAAAATTCAGAGGGAGGGGTAAAATAAATCACTCAAAAATTATCTTTTAGCATGAACAGGGCTTCAAAAACATAAGCTACTTGACTGAAATTTTTTACTCACTCCTGTGCAGTATACTGTTCTCCTCACTTGGCTGATTGTGTGTACCAAATAATACTAACTGATAAGACCACGTCTCCACGGATAACAGCTACTTACGGATAAAAGAATAAGAGCAGGTGAAATGTTTCTAATTGTATTCATATGTGATTGGGCTCGTAAAGAGCTAAAATGGTCTTCAGTGTCTCATGACTAGCATCTTTCGGTTATGGAAAGAGAATTAAGTCTTCTTGTTAACTTTCATTATAAAATGACAGTCAAAGTCCTTTGAAGAGAAAAATCCAAAAGGGCGAAAAGCTCTCGTAAAGGAGTTGTTGAGAGCGCAGGATTGAGTCACTTGATTGAGGTCCTTGGATAATGTTGCACTTTCAGATGTTATGAGGATTAACCTCCATTCTTCATAATATCATTCATTTATTAAAAGCCCTTCAGTGACATCTCTATATACCACATCCCAATATTACCTTTCCTATACCCCATCAATTATCGAACCCTGACTCTCACCTCCAGCGCTGTCACTTAACTAAGAAAAAACGACATTTCCCAGTTTCCTTTGAAGCAGGATATGGCCATGTGACTAGGCTCTGGCCAATAAGAGGTAAGTAGATGTAAATATTTTGGTGGGCTCCTCAAGTTTCCTTAAAAAGAAAGATGTGGGCCTTTCTCTCCCAACCCACGTCTCGCTCCTGCTACCTGGAACACGGGTGTGAGGGCTGTGTCTTGAACCATGAGAATGCGGACCAATCCTTCATCTAGATGAAGTACAGAGCTGGAAGGAACATTGATCTTGATGATGTTGTGGAGACACCATACCATCCTTAAGTGTATTCTACTTTCTTTAAGCTCCTTCTTATTTGGGGGTTTTGTTATTCATAGCTGAATCTAATACTTTATTGTCACTTTCATAGTGACACCTTCTCTGAGCTTCCAGACAGCACGTTGTACTTCTTCTTTACAGTGTTTACCATACTAGGATTTTTTTGGTTTCACATATAGAGCAGCGATTGTTTTTGTTCCACGTACACCTTCTTGGAACTCACCATTGCCATGCACAATGACCCAATGTCTTTAAATCAAGACACCTGCAACTCTTTCAGGATAGCTTGGTCTAACTGCCAATTCCAAAACAATCCATATACAGGGCAGATCAGAAAGGGTAGATGGTTAGCAACCCCCAGAAAGAGCCCTCGACCAACAGGACTGGAGGACAGATAGGAGTTGATGGATACTCCATTTAACTTGCTTCGTGATTAGGAGACCTCTGAGGTGTGTTCTACACTGTCATCTAGAGTTCTCCAGCAGGATTTAACCTGAGTTAATGACAGTGATAACCTGCTAGATAATGTACCTTGTACTGACTTCTTTCCCTTCCCTATATCAATTCCACAGATGCCTACTTCCTAGAATCACCACTCAAATAAGCCATTTGTACTCAAATATTTGAATTAGGAAAGATTTGCTTCTGGGGAACCCAACCTAATCCAATATATTTCTCCTTAGTTAGAATGCTAGCTCCATTGGGACTGAGAATGTTTGTCTTATTCACCATTCTATCTCCAGTACTTAGCAATAGTACAAGGTCAGCACTCAAAAGGTGATGAACAGATATCAGTTCATTTTTTTTCCCTCTGACACATCTAGAGTTAACCATCTATGACTGGTCCTATGATATATAAATAGGAACTTTATTCTACCACCTTCAGGATGGGCTGCACACCTATCCAGTACCTCTCTGAAGATAATGCTGTATTTGTGTCGATCATGCTTCATTACCTTTTAAATTACATCAACCCAAACTATAAGAAATTATAGCATACATCCTTGAATATGAGTTCTTGGATTTTACTGAGATCTTTCAGTGGCCATCAACTACTAACCGTTCTTCATTACTGACCTTCTAAATTTTTCTCCTTCCTCTCAACCTATTCTATGGAAATTCTGAAACATATAACAGCTTATAAAACCATAGGCATTAGGCATAGTGGTTAAGAATCCACATTTTAGAGTCAACTGCCTCCCACTTCAAATCCCAGCTTGCCACAGACTAAGTAGGTGACCTTGGGAAAGTTACTCAGTTTCTATCAAATTTTCTCCTGTGTAAAATAAGGATCATAGTACCTATGGCACAGGATTACGTTTTAGATTAAATAATGTATTATAATAAATGACTCTAACTATATTGAGGAAAATACAATAGAAGAAATCTTACTGAAGGATATAGTTTCAGACATTGACTGTTTGCTCCAGGTAACCTATTTCTCTGGAAAGTTACTGAACCATTCCAAGTTATTTAGAAAACCATTCTGAAATCATACTAAGATAGTTTCCCATATATTCTTGCTCAAAGATCTCACCTTTTTTGTGTGACACTGCCCTAAGATGGTTCATACCTTGAGCAGTTCCTATTTTGACTGTCTATACTCCTCCCACGGGGACACACACCTGTTCCCACGTCATATACAAGCTAATAGAGCTGAGTTGTAATACTGTATTTCACCAGCAGTGGCCGCTGTGTGACACTGACCTACAATGTAAGATATTTCACCACTGAAGCTCTAAATGAGCTAATGCCCAGGGAATCAATTTAATAAATTGAAAATAGATTTATTGTGCTTATTTGGAGAGATGCCTTGCCACATGGCACTTGTCATATTCCACCAGAGAGGAGAAGATTTGGGAATACTTAATGATCCAAATGGTGGCATATAAGACGCAGAGGAAGGTATTCCTCCCCAAGCAGCACAGATTGTGGTGTGTTTCCTCTTAGCTGTTGTCACAATCAGCTGGAAACCAATTATAATCTGGGGTTTGTAAACAGCCAGAAGATTCCCTTGGAGGAAGTAATTATATTCCTTTTAACATACTATAAGGCAAACACTTTCTCTTAAACATGCTGTGTGCTGAGTGCAAAGTAGATTAACTTTCTGTTGCTAAAGGAAACCCCTCAGAATCGAGGCAAGGGATCTTAGTGGGACAGAAATATTAGGAGGCCAATAAAGGGGAAAAGAACACCAAAAATGCCATGGAGTATTACCAATCATGGGAAGGACTCATTTGACCCACCCAAATAAACATGCATGGTGACATGTCAAGAGCATCCATTTGGTGTCAGCTGTGTATCACACCACAGTCGTTGTGTTCCTTTGAGCAGGATAATTCACCCTGTTAAGACTCGGTTTCGTCTTCTGTAAAGTAGGAATAATGATGCTTACCTAATAAGGTTATTCTGAGAATCAAATCACAAAACATACCTGAAGTGTCTAGAAGAGTAGTCACCCCCAAAACAATACCACACCTTGCAGATGTTGTCAGCGCCAAGCCCATATCCCCTCTGAACCCACCATTCCCTGTCTAAGGTGATGGCTTCTTACTGAGAGCATCCTGACTGGGGCATCTCAGCCCAGGTACCTGGAGCAGGCTGGAAGTGCCAGGGAGTTAACACTTCCAGGAACAGCCTTTAGCTGTTCAATCAGCAGAAAACTTTGTTTAAAAATACCCATTTCCTTACTCCTTGGCAGCGATAACACTAAGGCTTGTTCCGCACTGTCTCTGGGTTTGAGGCCTATTTGTCCCCGTGGTAACACACCCTATGTTGGTTTCTAGTGCTTCCCTGCTCATTTTCTGCCTTCCTGATGGGAGCTTCCTGGGATTACCTCCAAAATAAACCACTGGCACTCAAATTCTTGTTTCAGGGACTTCCCTGGTGGTGCAGTGGTTAAGAATCCGCCTGCCAATGCAGGGGACACAGGTTCGAGCCCTGGTCCGGGAAGATCCCACATGCCGTGGAGCAACTAAGCCCATGCGCCACAACTACTGAGCCTGTGCTCTAGAGCCCGCGAGCCACTGCTACTGAGCCCGCACGCTGCAACTACTGAAGCCCGCACATCTAGAGCCTGTGCTCGGCAACAGGAGAAGCCACTGCAATGAGAAGCACACACACCGCAATGAAGAGTAGCCCCCGCTCGCCGCAACCAGAGAAAGCCCGTGCATAGCAGCGAAGACCCAATGCAGCCAAAATTAAATAAATTCATTTATGAAAAAACAATTTTTGTTTCAGGGTAGAATCCAGCCTCAACGTTATATCTCACAATGTCAACAGGCTTAATAATTTGGACGATTGGGTTTACAATAAAATGTTTAATTCACTAGCCAAGCCTTGTCTATTCAGCTTCCTTCTAATCTCCTCTCTTCCACCCCACAGCCATTGCCTCAGTTGAGCCTCTTATTTACTGACTGATTTATTGATTTTTGTCTGTCTAGTCTCTAACTGATCTCCACGCTTCCAGTAACTGTATCCTCTAAACCATCACCCCCTTTCTGCCGTCTGGTGATGCCATTCCCTTGTTTTTGTGTTTTAAGCCTTCAGTGATGCCCATTGCCTCCATGATTATGTCTTAAATTTTATAACACAGTCTGTAAAACTCCTGAAAAGCTTGTGCCTACCAGCCTTTCAGCCTAGTCTCCAGTGACTGCCAAACAGAGCCAATGCTCAGCTCACGTAGAATAAGGCAGTGTCTTCCCAAAAGTCCTATCACCTGTCACCTTTCTATGTGTTTGAAGGTGCTTGAGACCACCCGCCTGAGGAATCTGGCTCATCTTCAAGGTCTGGCTCAAGTCCCCTGCTCTCTGAGGTCTTCTTCAACTGTACCCTCCTCTGGGTAGCATCTGCATTCACAAACTCATTCATTCATTCAACAAGCATTTTTCTGAGTATATTCTACAATGTACCAATCATGTGCTAACCTCCCGGAGAAACCATGCTGGATAAATGCAGAAATAGCTCCTGCTCACATGAAGACCACAGCTGGAAAAGGGAGAGACATTAACAGGTAATCATATAAAAGTTTGTTACAAACTGTCATGAGAGTTTACCATACAGGACAGCCAACATACCCTGGGGTTGGGGAGCTTCTCACTAGGAATGGGTGCTTGAGTTGAGAGTGAACTAAGAATTAACCCAAGGAGGTGGGACATACATTCCAGGCTTGGGGACAACAGCGGGTAGGAGGGAACCTAATACTCCTTTTGAGGAATAGAAGGCCAGGGCATTAAAGCAGAGGGGCCGAGGGAGAAGAGGCACTGACACTATTCATTGTGTCCTGTCGATTTGTTGACTGTGTCCTCCCTGCCTCACACTCTGAGAATGAGCTCCTCTAAGGTAAGGACCATGAGTTATCGAAAGTCATGTCCAGCCCAGCATTTAGCACAATGCAAATAAACAAAATTAATGCACCCATTTTATGGATGAGGAAGCTGAGGCTTGAAAGACTGAATGAGTCATCCAAGATCCCAAGGCTGGCTGTGGGTGCACAGTAACTAGAATATACACCTATCATTCCTCAACTGCATCTTTCCTTAAACTGCCGTAAGGCAATCCCCCATCTTTTTTCCTTAAAAAAAAAAAAATCTAAGATTTTCCCGTGAGCTCTTTTTCAAAGGCCTCGATAACAAAAGACAAAAAGCCAGTTATTGCTGCGCATGGGCACACACACACACGTGTGTGTGTGTGTGTGTGTGTACACGACTGTGTTGCGGAGGGGTGCACACTGATCTGATCTTCTCGGGGCGGGGGGGAGGTCAAATCAAGAACAGGACCGCTTTCTGGTACTGAATTCTTTTTGGAGCCTCTTTAACGGCCCCAAATGGTGCGGGTAGTGAGAATTAGCCATCAGAAGATGCTCCTGGCGATGCCGTAAAGAGCATCCGCGATAACTCTGGAGGTCCTGAAGACCCTGGATTTGGACTCCTCGGGGCAGCGAGAGGGATTTCTAGTTTCCAGCTTCCAGAACCTCTCCTCTCTTCCAGCTGGGACTGATGGTTTGGGAAAAAGCACCATTTCCAGTCTATCCCGCCCGCTCCCGCACGTCGGTGGGAGAGGAGGCAACCTTGGGGCGGGGAGGCATCCTCCAGACTCAGACATTCATCTCTGTCCATTTCAAGGCGCCCAACCTGCACCGTATATAATGAAGTATTGCGCCCACAGCGGAGGACAAGGCGTCCTCTCTGCATGTTTAACTCACGAGTTTGGGGCAAATCTGGACTCTGGGTCTACGATCAAGAGCTTGATTTGACACTGGTTGAGAAACTGGAGTTGAGGCTTTGATCGGGCAGGGAAGATCGGTGGGGAGCGAGGTGGGGCGGACAGTGGCGCGGCTCTTGGGGGGATTACGGCGGAGGCTGTGGACCCTGGCGCTGCTCGCAGAGGCTGCAGCCATTGCACCGCTGAGCATCCCACATTCAACAGGAGGAACCCGCGGGAGAAGAGCCCCGAGCCCCCCGCGCCTCAGCCGCTGCAGCCCGTGCGCCCCGCGCCCGCGCGCGCCATGGCCAAGGAAGGCGTGGAGAAAGCGGAGGAGACGGAGCAAATGATCGAGAAGGAGGCAGTCAAGGAGCCGGCGGAGGGCGGCGGCGGCTCTCACCGCCTCGGGGACGCCCAGGAGATGCGCGCCGTGGTGCTGGCCGGCTTCGGGGGGCTCAACAAGCTGCGGGTCACCAGGAAGGCCATGCCCGAGCCGCAGGACGGCGAGCTCAAGATCCGCGTCAAAGCCTGGTCCAGTATCCGCGCCTTTCTCTTTTTCTCTCTTTGCGCGCTCAGTGCTCCGGGGAGCAGGTGGGGGGAGAGCCTCCGTGGACACCCCCCTCCGTGCCCTCACCCGGGTCTCAGAGCCTCCCCGAGGCCCTGGGCCAGCTGATGCTGGGGAGGATGTTGAGAGGCGGCCCTCGCCCTCCCCGAGCGGGATCTAGGGGTGACCGGAGGAGCCTGTGAGAGGGGAAGGGTCGATGTGGCGCCCAGTGCTCAGGGTCTGGAAGATTGCGCCGCGGAAGCTCTCCGTGGGGTAGGACAGCTCAGCTGCCAGGAGAGGGGGTTTGACGATAACATGCTTAAAAAATAACCGTCGGCTTACTGTGTACGAGCTATCGTTTTTTAGAGTTTTATGTGTGCGATCTTATTTAATACTTCCTGGGACCCAGTGAGTTAGGTACCATCATTGCCCCCCATTACAGGTGCGGCAACCAGGGCTCGGAGAGTGATTTGCCCAAGATCATTTGGCCGCCACTAAGTGGCATGGCCAGGATTTGATACTGGACCTTTTCAGCCTCTATGCTATTGTCCTGGTGGGGCTGGGGACGAAGTGCGGGGCTGGGGAAATGCGTCCTTCCTCCTCACAGCTGCACACTCCCGTCCTTGCGGTCTGACATGGGGAAAGGAACTGGGAAGCATCCTAGGTACCCAGCATCTCAGCCCCGTGAGGGCTGAGGCCAAGACTGCTACTTCATCCCCCCTCTTTCCCCACAGGCAAGATCTTCTGTGTTTCTCTGAAGAGGAAAAACACAAACAAACAAAACAACTGAATCTTCTCCTAACTCCTGCTGCCATCTCAGGAGGAGCTCAGCAATCTGAGTACCCTTCTATTCCCCACTCCTCCCCAGGGAACCTCAGACTGCTGCCTCCCTCCTCCCTTTCCCCTCCCCCCACCCCCCGAACCGGCTGGGATTCCTCCTGGAGTGTTTAAGCCTCTCTTGTGCTGTTACTATATGGTCATTTCCTTGGAATTCTGGGGAGGGAGGGCTCATCCCAGAGGGTTCACTGGACCACTACTCTTGAGTGAGATGGGCCCACCCCTTCCCATCGCGGTTTTTTAAAGCCCCCAACAGACATTGCTCCCTAAAAGCAGCAGCCAGCTCACCGGTTCCCAAGTTAGACCCCCAAACTCAGAATCTGGGAGCAATCTAGAGGCAAGAAAAAGGCAAAGGAGCTTCCCTTCCCCTTTGCCGCTTTGAGAGCAGACGCAGGTTTCATTCGCCAGACTGGAAGGAGGCTGGAGAGAGGCGGTCGCTGCTCTCTGGCTCACTCATCACATATGGGGCTGGTCATGTTTGACTCTAAACACAGGGGCCTCTCCCTGGGAAATTCAGGGCAGGGGACAAAGCTCTGGCCAACTGGGGGATCCTATACAGTTCTGTTCTGTTAACTCTTGCTGAACCAAGCTGGCTGACCCCAGAAGGCAGAGCTTACCTCTGCCCTGCTCACCAATAAATTCCCAGTGCCCAGCGCAGAGCTTGGCACCCAGTATATCCTGAATAAGCTCTTGCTGAATGACTAAGTTACTGCTGGATGAATGGATGGAGGAAAGACGCCTGGAGGGGGATTGTTGAGTCATTATTTTTCTTCACTTGCTGGTGGAAGAATGTCTATCTAGTAACATTAAAACTGTGTATTGATCATTCTCCTTCCTAAACCACCTATCAAAAACACTGTGTGTGTGTGTGTGTGTGTGTGTGTGTGTGTGTGTGTGTGTGTGTGTAACTTATGACCCTCCTCAAATTGAGGACTGGGTTCTAGGACTCTTTGTCAGAGTGTATTTTCAGAGAGTGAAAATGTTGAAGCTACTTTTTAAGAGAAGAGATTGTCATCCGCAGGGCAAATAGGTCTGGGTTCTCCAGCCTTTCGCTTACTGCATAAATGCTGAGAGGATCTGAAGCATTTGGAAATAATAAATGTCAAGATGAAGGCCGGGAGACTGATTTTCAAAGCCAGACACTGAAGCCTGTTTTTCACTGGAGCCGTACACACACACACAATGGAATCACTGCAGATCCCCCACCCCAGTTGTTCAGAAAGCTAGCCAGCCATGGGGGGTGAGGGGGCGGATTTGGAATACAGTATTGCAAAGGCCCAGATTGATTTTCATTTCCCCCAGCTGGAAGCAGAGATAATCGGTTTTGCAAGGTGGGGCTGGAATCGGTTTGTGAAGATTGCCCGCTGGGCCCTTCTTTCTCCACTAGGTTAGGACTGGCTGGCCAAAGATGCCCATTGACTGTAAGTTTAGCCTTGGAGCCAGGATGACTCATTCTGTAGTTTTATGGATCAGCTGATCGCCTCCTGGATGAAGGTTTCCCTCTTATCTGTTCTCCCTCTCTCTCTCTCATTCTCTATTTTTAATGTAAACCTTTTATCATCAAATAGGATATGCTTTTTGCTAGAGAATAAACCACAGTCTATCTGAACTAGTAGTATTCAGACCTGGAATGAGGGTCCAAGTTGGTTACTGTATAAATTTCATGGAAATGGAAGAGGCAGGGGGAAATACATATTTTATCTCATTTACCCCCTCATCTGTTGTCTAGCGCAGTAGGTATTATGGTAGAGCAAACTGAGGCCTGGAGATGTTCAGTAATTTGCTAAAACATCACACAGGTAGTAGAGATAGGATTTCAATCCTGGTTTGTTTCTCCTTAAAGCTCTGCTGTTTTCCTTTTATTCTATTTTGTCTCCCTCTCTGGAAAAGCCACAAGATAGGTAATTTACTTCTCCGGACCTTTGGCACATAAGCTTGCTTTCTTTCCTTTCTTCAGTGAATATGGCTCCTTTGATCTGTTTATGTCTGGCTTAAGGAAACATTCTCTGGCCATTCCCAGAGTAATACGGCTTTCCCCCCAAAGTGGAGGCTTGATGGTCAAACGCAGCTCAGAAAGAACCACTGGGGGGTGTGCAGGGTGGGAGGGATAGCCCAGTCTTCCATCTAAATTGTTGCCAGAGCATCAACTTTAATGGGGAATCTGTTTCATCTACCATTCAGTGAACAATTTACACAGCAAGCGATTTAACTGGCCGAGGGGAAAAAGTGCCTGGCCTTTGGAGAAAGATGTATCCGTGTAACCTCGGTGAGCATCTCTCTCAACTTCTCCAAGATTTTTGTGCCTCAACTGCAAAATGGGGATACTAAAATGAACATTATGGTGTTGAGAGGATCAGATGCAGGAAAGAGGCCCAAAGTTGGCACTAAGTAAACAGTAGTCATTGTGACTGTTATCGTATCTATGCCTGTATGACATATTTCCTGGAGACTTGATGACTTGGAGATGTATAATATAGGCAGTGTTATATCACATTTGCTTAGTGATGAAGAGTGAGACCTTCCTAGACATGAGTCCCAGCTCAGCCACCTGCTAACTGGCTATCCTAGGACTGGTCCCCTGGAGGCAGAGCCTGGGACAGGAATGCTTTTTGAAGTGGTTGATGTAAGAGGCGCTCTCGGGAGACTGGGAGCAAGGGAAGAAGGATGGGGCTGGGGAAGTAGCCAAGCAAGAGCTGGGTCTCAGCTGGATCCCACCAGGCGTTCTGGAGCATGAGTTGTACCATAGAGTCAATCTGACCTTGTAGCAATGGGGGAAGCCTTCTGGGCCACACCCGCCCGCCCCCCCCCCCCCCCAGCCCCTGTCATCAGTCGGTTCTGGGCTCTGGGCTGCTTTCCAAGGGGGGATGCGGAGCCTCTGTTCCCCATGGAAGAGGGGACGGGGACTGCTCTGAGCTCTGAGCAGCCAGCTCGCCCAGCAGCCGGAGGATGGGTGCACTGCCCAGTAAAAGGGATCTGAGTGAGGCACAACCCACGCCCTCTACACTGGTTGACCTTCCCTGTCGTCTAGTGCTCTAAACTTCAGCTTCCTGCTCTATACAATGGAGATAATAATAGCACCTCCCTTCAGAGTGCTGTAAGGGGGTTTCTGCTGAGTCACAATGAGCCCACAGTGCATCGGGACCTTTATGGTGATGTGTGGCACACAGCAAGTGATCAATGGATGCTAGACATTATTATTATCACTATAAACTATTATTCTTGGTTTCCATAGATACCTTTTGTAGTCGCCATCATTCAGACCAGCACTCTTTGGAGAGTGAAAGGAACACTGCTAATAATTGCTCTGGGACAGCAGGGACAAACTGGAACCGCTCTAGGCAAACCAGGGTTTGTGGTCTCCCCTGCCCCCCGCAGGTGTTAAGGGTCTGGTCTATGCCTTTGCTGCCAGCAGTCTTGTAACAGTGGAGGTTCTTTTGGACAGGAGCTGGTGGGATTCGAGGCTGAGAGTCTCCAGACTGGGCTGCAGGAATGTATTTAAGTGGCCATTAAGAAGCTGGTCTGTTTTGTGGCTCAAATTGGCTTGTGGTGGAAAGGCACTAATGGACTGGGGACATTTATTTTCCCAGACTGATTTACAGCAAGAGGCCACATGAAACTGCTGGAATGAGACCAACTGGATGAAAAATAGTTGCAGCCATCAGCCAATGGCTCCATTGGCTGATCTGAAAATGGGCCGAGGGCAGGCCACACTAGAGGAAAGCCAACAGATTGGTAGGATCCTAATATATCATGAGGCTAAAGTGCACTGGAGATGGGGAGGGAACTCATATCTACTGGGCACTTGTTAGGAGCCAGCAACTGAACTGCCTGCTATACACTCTTTGTTTCATTTTATCCTAATGGCAACTCAACAAGGTCAATGTTACGATCTCCATTTTAATAATGGGGAAACTGACATTCGGAGACAAGTTAAGATCACAAACTCTTAAGTGGATGAGCAGTATAAAAATCCAAGTCTGTCTTGTTCCTGGACTCTTTACATGTGGGAGTCTGATTATCAGAGAGACACACTGACAAAGGCACAATGGACACAGAGACAATGAAAGACCAAGAGACAGAGAGAGGCAGACAGACACAAAGACCGGAATCGGAAATACAGAGAAAGAACCATGGATGCATTTGACTGATTTGAAGTATAGCTGATAAGACTCAAAATTGCATGGTGCCATCTTGTCTCCCAAAGTGGCCATTGTGCTTCTGAACCACATTCACTTTCTGTCCATTTCCGTGGTCTGGGATGCTTTTGGGATCCAGCTAGGATCACATTGCTATGGCTGTTGACCCAGAACACCCGTGCTGATTCGATATAATCATCACTCAAGACACTGAGTTCCTTCCTTTGCCCCTGTGGCCTCCATTGGGCTATGGCTACATTGGCAACTTGAGTGCAGGATGTCACCAAACAACACAGCATTAAAGTGTCCCTGACAAGGCCAATCCAATGAAGTATGGCCAATATGATCTTCCCTGAGTTTATTCAAATAAAGAAGTGGAGTGTATGAGGTTAAGTGACACAGATGTTTGTAAAACTGAGAAATTGCTTGGAGGGTCTTAAGACCGGAGCCAGGAGCCACTATGGCAGAGAGATTGGAATAAAGTGTTCTGAGTCACACTGAGCCCTGTTTGGTGATGAGAAGGTAGAGATGCTGCTTCTGGGGTCTTTCTTATTCATCGAAGTTTGCCTTTTCCCACTATCTTGTCCTCCCTGGAGAAGGCTGGTGATGGTGGCAAGGTTTGCTCTTGATGCAATAACGGAATGGACTTCCTGTCTCCCCAGCAATTTGAGGAAGAAAGGAAGCCCAGAATCAGTGTGTCTTCTATTTCATTCAAAAAGGAAATGTAGAACATCTTACAGGACATCTGACATAGAGCAGGTTCCCATAAACAGCAGCCTGATCTTAATTAGACAGAAGCCAATGGCAGTGGCTCATAATGGGCAAAGGGAGTGATGACTGATACTCAAGCTCACTCTACCCTCCACCGGCAGCACCTTTGGAGCAATGAAGCCTATCACCCTTGTCATTTTTCATCTGCCGCTCACCCATGAGTTTATCATCTTTACTTGCTATGAAAAAGGGACTCAGAGATGAAGTGGAAAGAGTGAGAGGCTACAACAGATCTGAGTTCTTACCCTAACCCTACCTCACCATGGCTGTGTGATGGTAGGCAGACAGCACCTTCACCTTGTGCGTATCCTCACGTTGGTAATAACACCCTCTTTTTGGTATTGTTATGAAGACTGGCTGAGAGGCTGTGAAAGTCCTCACTGCTCCTTGCACATAGTGGGCACTCAGTAAAAGTTATTTTCCTTCCTCTGTTACCGGGGCTGCAAAAGACAGAACTGGGACACGACCCCATCCTCCCATTCCCTGTCTTGATAATCTCCCACCAAACTACATGGGCAGCAGGGACTAGGGTGCTGGCTTTTGAGTCTTATGCCCGGGGTTGGGAATGGATTTGGACTGATGTATTGCTACCCTAACACCAGCTCTGTGCACACTCATTTGGGGGTAGCAGCACAGATTTCTCTGATAGCTGGGTGTGCAAAACAGCCCAGCCTCTGGAGTTTGGTTCACACTCATCCAGAAGAGCCCAAAATCCCACAACCTTTGGGCAAATCATTGACATTCAGCGCCAACAACAAAGCTCACCCAGACATGGGGAATAGCGCCCCCGTGACCCCAAGTTCCTGCCACTTCTTATTCTTCATAGGGATCTTTTTTGGCATCTTGGCATTTGTCATAGAAGAAAACGTTTAATTAGAAACAAGAAGACGCTCTTCCTAGGAAAGGGCAGTGGGCGTGTAATCTCAAATTAGTTTGATTCCTCTGTGTGTGATCTCACGCAGAACATCGGTTGGAGCCATGGTATTAAAATGAGTAAATGTAATGTTTGAAGGCCCGAGACAAAATAGATGCTCCAGTGAAAGGGGCTGTTTCATCTTTAAATGTGATATTTTCTTGATGACAGCCTGCAGTGAACTTCTGTCCTCAGTCTCCATCTGTCAGTGACCCTTGATCTCTCAGCCTAAGCCTCTTCCCCAGCACTGTCCTGGGGGCAGGAACATGAGAGTCAGTGGTTCCCCAGACAGAACCCCCTTGGCAAGTTAAAGCATGGGGTCCTCTTACTCCTGACTTCTCCAAACACCTGTAGTCCCCAGAGCCCATTGCAGGGTAATTATCTTCTGTGAAAGGAATGATAATGATTCATTTCTTGGGCTGGCACTGAAAAAACACCCAAACTGGATGGGAGGCAGGATGCTTTTGGTTATAAAAGAGTTAATGTTTGAAGTGAAGCAGATGTGGATTCAAGTCCTGAATCTGATCATTTTAGCAATCTCTATAAACTTGGGAAAATGACTCACTCATTTGAAACCTCAGTTTGCTTATCTGTAACATGGGTATAATAATAGTCCTTACGGGATAATTTTGTGTGTGTCAGGATCAAAAGAGAGATCATGTCTAAAGTATTTAGCAATGATGTTGGCATATTTAATATTTGTTGAATGAATGAAGTCCTTGTCATATAGTGTACGTTTAATATATATTAATGGTGTGGTAAGGAGGAGATGCAAAAAAATAGGACATTAGAAAGTCCCTCCATGTGTCATAGTTTTCTGGATGGAGTCCCTATTCAGATTCCACATGTCTTCCCTGAAGGGTACAAGACCCTAACATCAAAAGTAGCCTGGAAAGAACATGCCACCATGGCATGACGTAAACAAGAAGATCCAGATGAATTCCTGAAGGAACAAGAGAGGAAATGGAACCCAAATGTATCGTGCTCCTACTGTGTTCCAGAAGCTGGGCCAAGCTTAGGGACCTTCAAAAAGAAGACCAGTCACTTTTGCTCTGACCTCTCTTTCCTTCATTTCAGCCTTGGTGACTGTCATGATGAACTTGTCCCTGGACTTCCAGGCTCTCCCCTTTCCTGACCCTTCCATCTTTTATCTTCTCTCTCCTCATCTGTTAGCTTCATGTGCTCCTACTGCAATGAGCTGCCTTCTTGAGACTTGGAAAGATGGTGGCCTTTCGCCCCAGCTGCCTTCTGCAAGGTTAGCAAGCCCCATTGCAACGAGAACTTTCTTCTCCCAATTTTCATATATCAAGGAAGGAATCTGATTGGCCCTTCATGAATCACATACCAGCCCCTGGATGTCCCTCTCTCTGTTTGGCCCAAGGGAGTGAGATGCTGTGATTGGCCACATTTGTGCCCCATTCTGTTCTATTCTGACCTAGAAGAATGGAGCCTCATGATTGACAGCCCCACCAGGAGCTCATGAAGCATGTGTGTGTGTGTGTGTGTGTGTGTGTGTGTGTGTGTGTGTGTATGTTCGGGGTGGGGGTGGGGTAGATACTCTAAATGGAATGGAGGGCAGTTATCAGACAGTGCAGGTAAGAGACACACTGGACTGATCAAAATGGCAGTCATCATGGGGGATAGAAGACGCTTCTTCACCCAGGAAAAGTGAAGAATCAGGCAGGGGACTGGAGAAGGCAGCTCCATTCCCTGTCTTGGGACTTTACATCTCTCAGCACCAAGTTACTGAATCGTATTAAATAACATATATAATATTTTCAACTTTGAGGCCCATCATCTTTAAAATCTCTGGTCATCTTGGACATTCCAGAAACTCTCTCTGTTCTCATTTAAGTGATGAACACCAAGCCTGGGGCTTGGGTAACAGTAGGCGCTCAATCAGTGTTTGGGGGAACGAGTGAATATACTGGGTTGCCCAAAAAGTTCGTTCGGGTTTTTCTGTACCATCTTATGGCAAAGCCCAAACAAACTTTTTGGCCAGCCCAATGTTACTGACTTTCCCCAAATTGTTAGTGTACATTCTGGCAGAAGCAGCAGTGTCACTTGTAAATGTGGCGTTCCTAATACAAACAGTGGCCCGTCCACGCCAGTGTGCCTTCAGCCTCCCCTCTGCCATCTCAGCTTTCTCTGACAGAAGTCTACATCTCTCCAGCACGCACGTCTTTGAGTGGGGACTTGAAAGAATACCAAAGGAGCTATGTTTTTGGAGAGTTCTACTTCTCCTTGACACAGTCTGTTCCCTTGAAACTAGAGATCACTTGAAAAAAAATAATAAATTTATTTATTTATTTATTTTTGGCTGCATTGGGTCTTCACTGCTGCACACGGGCTCTCTAGTTGCAGTGAGCGGTGGCTACTCTTCGTTGCGGTGCGCGGGCTTCTCATTGCGGTGGCTTCTCTTGTGGCGGAGCACGGGCTCTAGGCACGCGGGCTTCAGTAGCTGTGGCACACGGGCTCAGTAGTTGTGGCTCACAGTCTCTTGAGCACAGGCTCAGTAGTTGTGGCGCACGGGCTTAGTTGCTCCGCGACATGTGGGATCTTCCCGGATCAGAGCTCGAACCCGTGTCCCCTACATTGGCAGGCGGATCCTCAACCACTGCGCCACCAGGGAAGCCCTTAGAGATCACTTTCTGAACCCTCTAATAACTACTTTCCCGAGGCTGGGAAATGTGGGCCTCTGACTTATCGAGATGCTCTGTAATCTCCTCCGTACTGCCGTGCGGCTCCATCGGGGACCGGAGGCTGGGGCTCTTGGAGAGAACCTGGCGTGCTGCTTCTGATGATGGTTATTCCAAGAGCACCTGAACTCAAGTGTTCCTGTGATGCTGGTACACCTGGGGACGCCAGGCCCTGCCAGCCTGGGTGTTCAAACAATATTTCACTAAACTGAACATATGGTGGTAATCCTTGTGTAAGATACCCACACATCAAATCATGCTGTACACCTTAAATTAAGAAAGTGTGTCAATTACAGCTCAGTAAAACTGGAAAGTAAATGAATAAATATTTCAAGCTACTGGGGAAAAAAAAGCCCCTTTTAAAACAGTATGTCCGTGACTCTGTTCCTACCTTCCTTTGTAGGTATCAGGCCCCCCACCTTCAACACCTCCCAGATAGTTGCAGGGGTTTCTTAGGGGGTGTAGCTTGGATGCTCAGAAGCACAGTTCTGGTTCCTCCCCATAGACCAAAGCCGCCCAGCATGTTTCCTCGTTTCTTCTCCAACCCAGGTGGAGCCTGGTTCTCTGCTTAGGCTGTGGTCCCCTTTCCACCCAATACAGGTTATAAAGCAGCATATGCTACCTTCTGTATTAATCCTCCTCCTGTTTGGAGCTAATAATAATGACACTCTTGTCATTAATCATTTATCATCATTATTATCATAATGACCTTTACTGAGTGATTTCTATGTGCCATGGGCACCATATTAAGCGTTCTGTAGAAATTTCTATGATACCAAACATTTTCCAGATGAAGGGAAAGGATCAGAGAAATAAGGGAACTTGCTAAAGATCACACATCTCATAAGACAAAGGGAGCTGGGATTTCAGCCAGGGTTTGCTGAAATCAAACTTCACTCCCACTCTTCACTGCTCAGTCCTAGACACAAGCCCCTGAAGTTGAAGGGCAATCTGAGTTGGACCAAACACCACATTCAGAGTCAAACCTTCCTCTTGCATTGCCACAGGCTTCCTCATCTAGGCTTCTGTTCTCCAACTCAGATTACCCTTAGGATGAGTTTTTCTCTTTCCCCCAGAAGGCTTATCTGCTCTTCATCCAAATAGATACATAGTGGGGCTCAGACACTCTAAATTCTACAGTAAACTCTGATGAAACTTTCCAACTGCACTCTACAAAGCCTCCCGCTCTTCCTCCCAATGCAGACACACCTGCTTCTTACAATAGACAATCCATCAAGTAACAGACTTAAAACAATAAAAAGATCCCTGTCTAAGATCAGAAAGAATTGCTTTTCATTTATCTATGCTACACATAGTTCAATCAGCTAATGGGGAGCTATTAAACCCACTGTTCCTATCATTGGTCTGAATGATTTTGTAATTGGATTCTCTGTATCCTCCAGCTAAACTGAATAAAACTGTTCCAACTGGGGACTCTGTACTAAACTCTGACTCAACGTTTCTGCAGCCAGAACCCAGGATGCGTAATGCAGCTAAAAACGTGCCCACCTTCCCAAAGACAGCCCTTTCTGCTTTCAGATCCTGGAGAACATTTCTGTCTGCCCGCAGAGGAGACGTCCCATGCCCCTGGGACTGCTCCTTCGTAGGAAATAACGAGCAAAGGCAATTTGCACCCCCTTACCCACCGAGTCCACATCTCTGCCCTCAGCCAACAGCGTTTATGGGACACTTGACTTCTTCTTTTTGCTCTTTTAACATTTTTTGTTCCTTTTCCTATTCTTTTTTCCTTTGGTATCCTAGATTTAGCTGGCATGATTCACCCTTGAATAGAAACCCAGTTTCCAGTATAACTGAGAAGCACGGTCAAATTCTGTTGAGTCCTTTAGAAAACACCAAAGCTGGATGCATCCGTGCTACGAAGAAAAACTTCTCGAAAAACTTCTCTTCCCGTTTAGATCCGCTCACTGCCTCCTGCTCCCTCCAGACTCTCTCCCTGTGCTCTTGAAACTCTCCCAGATTCTCAAGCCCTGCCCTTGCTATCTCTTGTCTTTTGCATCTATCTTTGCTCACCTTTCACATCTATTCTTTTATGTTCCAGGATAAATATTTGCTCTTCCCAAAGCACAGCAATCAAGCAGGTCTTTGTTCTTCTAGGCTTTCCCCTTGCTACACGACAAGGCTGCCAACCAATATTCCCTCTAGCAGAAGGAAGGAAAGAGCTTGAATCACTCCTTGGTGTTTTCCTACTTACACCTTCAGTGGAGGAATCATCGTTGGCAAGGCTAGAATATACCCTGGGCTAAGCAGAGAACGTGGGAGAAATGGATTTTAAGGCAAACTCTCTGCCTTGGAATTGCACACAGTCCATGAGGAAGACAGCAGGGCAGTGACTGTGCTACTGCCTCCTTCTTAGGCTAATTAATTTTTTTTGTTGAAGTAGAGTTGCTTTACAACGTTGTGTTAGTTTCTGACGTACAGCAAAGTGATTCAGTTTTACATATACATATTATTTTTCATTCTTTTCCTTTATGGTTTATTACAGGATATTGAATATAGTTCCCTGAGCTATACAGTAGGACCTTGTTATTTATCTATTTCATATATAGTAGTTTGTAGCTGCTAATTCCAAACTCCTAATTTATCCCTCCCCCACCCCCTTTCCCCTTTGGTAACCACAAGTCTGTTCTCTATGTCTGTGGGTCTGTTTCTGTTTCGTTAATAAGTTCATTTGTGTCATGTTTTAGATTCCACATATAAGTGACATCATATGGTATTTGTCTTTCTGACTTCACTTAGTGTGATAATCTCTAGGTCCATCCATGTTGCTGCAAATGGCATTATTTCGTTCTTTTTTATGGCTGAGTATTATTCCATGGTATATATGTACCACATCTTCTTTATCCATTCATCTGTCGATGGACATTTAGGTTGCTTCCATGTCTTGGCTATTGTAAATAGTGCTGCTATGAATATTGGGGTGCGTGTATCTTTTTGAATTTGAGTTTCATCTTTTCTGGATACGTGCCCAGGAGTGGGATTGCTGGATCATATGGTAACTCTATTTTTAGTTTTTTGTTTTGTTTTGTTCTTTTTGCGGTTCACGGGCCTCTCACTGTTGTGGCCTCTCCCGTTGCGGAGCACAGGCTCCGGACGCGCAGGCTCAGCAGCCATGGCTCACGGGTCCAGCCGCTCCGCGGCATGTGGGATCCTTCCGGACCGGGGCACGAACCCGTGTCCTCTGCATCGGCAGGTGGACTCTCAACCACTGCGCCACCAGGGAAGCCCTATTTTTAGTTTTTTGAGGAACCTCCATACTGTTCTCCATAGTGGCTGCACCAATTTACGTTCCCACCAACAGTGTAGGATGGTTCCCTTTTCTCCACACCCCCTCCAGCATTTGCTATTTGTAGACTTTTTAACGATGGCCCTTCTGACTGCTGTGAGGTGGTACCTCATGGTAGGTTTGATTCACATTTCTCTAATAAAGGCTAATTAAATTTAAATACTAATTAAGTAAAATTAAAAGTTCAGTTCCTCACCCACACTAGCCACACTTCAAGTGTTCAGTAACCACACATGGCTAGTGGCTGCCATATTGGACAGAGCAGATACAGAACATTTCCATCACTGCAGAATATTCTTTGGACAATGTTGCTCTAGTCTACCTTATTCGTTTTCCCACTGAAACAACTGTTTTAGGAAGCATAGCTTTTATCAGCAGCAATGACTTAGGAGATAGCTGTCATGTTATAGCAAAAATGGACTGTTTCTCTGTGGGAACCCTGCCCCTCTGGGGCTCCAGTGAGAAGTCAAGCAGTAAGCGCTTTGCACTGTCTCATAATGCTTTCTCCCCTCATGGAGAGGTGGGATGAGGCTGGAGAGCTTGGGAGAATGGAAGCAAAGGGTGCAGCCATGCCTAAGTGACACTTAGCTGTGGAACCTCCATGACTCCTGCAAAGCGAGTTAGTAACTGCCCTCCCTGTGCTAGTTGTGACCTGTGTCCCACTGCCTGTTAGGGAATTGTCATACTGTGAAGTCATTTATTTCGTTGATCTCTGAACTCTTGGGAACCAGAGATGTCATTGTCACTGTTGTAACACTGTCACTGTTGTCCTGAGCCAAGTCCCAAATCATGGAAGGTCTGTTGAATTTAAATTAAATTAGTTTGAATGTTCTACACAACCAGTCACTGCCAGGCATCTGTTTGAAGTCAATGACTCCGTCAACATCTAACCTGGACCACAGAGATTTTAACCTTTTCAAGAACCTTCTTAGGAACCTTCTTAGGAATAAATACCTGCTGTGTCCCCAGGAGAGGCTGAGAGTAAATAAATAACTCCAGGTCCAGAAATCAAGGGGTCAGTCTTGGACAGCTTGTTTTGGACCCATTCATGCCATGCTTTTCTGTTTCTGTTGAAAATGGCTCTTGATATTTAGATTCTCAGTGTATCTCCTTGGTCACTTTGTTCCATGTTTGAAATACTACCGATGTGGTTTTTTTGTTTGTTTGTTTTTTGTTTTTTTGCGGTACGCGGGCCTTCCACTGCTGTGGCCTCTCCCGTTTCGGAGCACAGGCTCCGAACGTGCAGGCTCAGCGGCCATGGCTCACGGGCCCAGCCGCCCCGCGGCACATGGGATCTTCCCGGACCGGGACTCAAACCCGCGCTCCCTGCATCGGCAGGCGGACTCTCAACCACTGCGCCATCAGGGAAGCCCCCTACTAACCCATTTTTGAGATGAGGAAACTTAGGTTCAGGGAGAGGAAGCTACCCACGCGAGGAGGAGCCAGTAAGCAAAAGCGAAGGATTTAAATTTAGCTTTGGTGACTGCAGAGGGTGTCAGCAGAGCTAACAATTCTTTGGGAAAGCCTTTCCGGGGCTCATTGTTTTGACTCCATGGTTATCTTGTCTGTGAGCCCATCTCCTGGTGACCGGGTGAGCTCTCTGGCTACACTTCTGTAAAACCACTCATCACGCTGCATTGTGAGCAGCTTTCATGATTCTGTTTCCCCATGAGAAATTGAACCCCCTGTTAACTGTGGGTATCCAATACTAAGTGTCTGCTCTGGATATAGTAAGTGCTCAATGTGACAGATGAGTCGAGAAGTCCCCTCTTTGTAACTGGGAAAACTGAGTGATGCCCTCTCAGAAGAAAAGCAAAGGGCAGTAGCCTCTGGAGACATCACTTGCTTTCATCCCTTGGCTTTGCAAACCTCAATGCGCCTCCGTTTTGTTCTCTGTGAAATGTAGGTAATGTCGTGTATCTCTTTGCCTTGTTATGGTTGTTGGAAAAATTAAATATCACACTTATAAAACACTGAACACCATGCCTGATACACAGCTTGCACCACATAAATGTTATCTACTACAATGACTCACCAGCAATAAGTCCTTTTCTCCCCATGCCCCATCACTTGAGGAATTAGAATGGGGATTTCTAGAGATTCTACTAGCTTCTTGGGGCCCCCCGCCCCACCCATCACAAAGCCCTATATGAGAACCGGTCTCAGAAAGGGTCCATTTCTTCTTGAACAGTCTTCTTTCTGGAAACAGCTGATTTGGGGCTACTTAGAGCAATTTTTCTCAGTGCTGATGGCACGTGAGAATGTGTGCTTGGGTGAAACAGACTCTCAAAGCTAGAGCCAGGCTGTACACGTTAAAATATATGTATCACCACGATGATCCTGACATGCATCCAGAAAATGATTATTCTTGAAGCTTGGTCAGCCTGCACCCACGTGGTCCGCAGTTATTGCCGCTGGGGGAGGGTACTGACTGCCGTCGCTCACAGAGTGAGGCTCACGGTCTTAATACAGTATTTGTTTAACATGAATTCAAAGTATCTTGGAGATGTTTCAGAGAATCATAGAGGTCACGATTTAAAGAAACTTAAAAAATGTCAGCTAGTCCTACGTCTTGAATTCCCTCCATGACATCTTTTGTGAGCTTCACAAACACCCTTAGTAGCCTGGAACGTGACAGCCTATCCAACATTTTTTTTAAATGATTAACTTCAATAAACAAAATTACTCTGTCAAAATCTTCTAAAAGTTTCTGAATGCTTATTCTCAACTTCTGTACACATCTTCTCCCGACCGACAGCGACTAGTTCAAAGACCGGCATCCGTGCATGGACCACGTTTTGATTAGCTTTCATGTAGTGGAGGCCGGAGCAGTGATGATGTAGAAGAGATGGGAGAATTGCTGGAGTGGTGTTTGGAGTAGCGAGAAGAGATGAGATGAGGTGTGCAGTGGAGGGAATGACTTTGCTATCCAATATTTTAATCAGCAATTTAGACATAAAAATCAATGGCATGATAACTGCATTTTCAGAGGACACAAATCCAGGAGGAAAAGCCAATTTTTTTGGATGAAAGAATTAGGATCCAAGAAAGAGCCAGACAAATCAGAATGATGAATCTAATCTAATAAGACCACATTTAACATGAGTAAATATAATTCTTTGGACTAGGATCAAAAAATTCAACTGCCCTAGAGGACGAGAGAGCTTTTCATTTTCTTATCTATTTAATCATCATCTATTAATTTTTACCTTGTCTCATTCCAAAGACAGCTTGAAATAGCTTAAAAAGAAATAGGTAGAGCAGCGATTCTCTAAGTGTGCTTCCCAGACCAGGAGCACCAGCACCTGGAAATCTGTTAGAAATGCAAATTCTGGGGCTTCCCTGGTGGTGCAGTGGTTAAGGATCCACCTGCCAATGCAGGGGACACGGGTTCGAGCCCTGGTCTGGGAAGATCCCACATGCCACAGTGCAGCTAAGCCCATGCGCCACAACTACTGAGCCTGCGCTCTAGAGCCCGCGAGCCACAGCTACTGAGCCTGTGTGCCACAACTATGCAAGTCCGCGCACCTAGAGCCTGTGCTCTGCAACAAGAGAAGCTGCTGCAAAGAGAAGCCCGTGCACCACAACGAAGAGTGGCCCCTGCTTGCCGCAACTAGAGAAAACCCACGTGCAGCAATGAAGACCTAACACAGCCAAATTAATTAATTAATTAATTTTAAAAAAAAGAAAGAAAGAAATACAAATTCTTGGACCTCCCCCATAGACCTACTTAGTCAGGAACGCAGGGATGGGGCCCAGCAATCTGTGTGTTTACAAGTACTCCTGCGAATTCTGATGCACAGTCAAGTTTGAGATTGAATCTAATAGAGTTTAAGATTTATTTTAATGGGAACTCCAAAGCATTCAGAAAGTTAAGATGAAGTTGAGTGTTAGGATAACATAGAGGATGAATGCCAGGAAGCTCTGCAGTGTGTGCTACAAATTTGGTTCAGAGCTTCCTAGTAGCCAATGCAAAGAAAGAAATATAATCAGTTTCTACACTGCACTGGGCCTGTAAGAGCCACACAAACAACCTTTGTGCTGAAATTTGAGGAAAAATTCCCTGTCTTCATAAAGAAGAGAATGTATATTTTAACAAATATTATGTTCAACAATATCCCTTCAGTAAGTAAAACAGTGGGTTACTGAAGGTTGTTTCTTTGGCCATGTATCTCCCAATTGAACCAATGATGGGGCAAGATTAGGGATTTCTATTGAGTGTGAAATCGAAATATATGATTGGGCTCTATTGAGCTGCATCAGTAAAGAAGCAGTCTTCCGGAAGAGGAAGGTTTTCATCGTACCGCTCTTCGTGTAATGGTCTGAGTGTTTGGATTCCTGGGGTCCATGCTGAGGATACTGATGATCTGAGGGAGGAACAAGACGGCAAGAGATCTAAAATCCTTTCCCATGAGCCACCCCTGCCTTCCTTTCACTTGGAAAATAAAAGGGGACCTTCTCCATATCTACTTGCCTCTTCTTTGCTAAATCCTTCACTGAGCCAACTTTATCTCAAATTGGAAAATTAATAAACTATAACTGGGCTGATTCCTCTGTCATCCACTTAGTGGTGTCCTTTAAGAAATAATTTATAAGCTTTTGCACAGCAAAGGAAACCATGAACAAAACGAAAAGACAATCTACAGACTGGGAGAAAATATTTGCAAATGATGCAACCGACAAGGGACTGATTTGCAAAATATACCAACAGCTCATACAGCCCAATATCAAAAAAACAAACAACCCAATCAAAAAATGGGCAGAAGACCTAAATAGACATTTCTCCAAAGAAGACATACAGGTGACCAACAGGCACATGAAAAGATGCTCAACATCGCTTATTAGTAACGAAATGCAAATCAAACCCACAATGAGGTATCGCCTCTCACTGGTCAGAATGGCACCATTAAAAAGTTTACAAACAATAAATGCTGGTATAGAGAAAAGGGAACCCTCCTACACTGTTGGTGGGAATGTAAATTGGGGCAGCCACTATGGAGAACAGTATGGAAGTTCCTCAAAAAACTAAAAACAGAGTTGCCATATGATCCTGCAACCCCACTCTTGGGCATATATCCAGACAAAGCTATAATTCGAGAAGATACATGAACCCCTATGTTCACAGCAGCACTGTTTACAATAGCCAAGACATGGAAGCAGCCTAAATGTCCATCAACAGATGAATGGATAAAGAAGATACATATATACATATATATGCATACACATATACATACATACAATGGAATACTACTCAGCCATAAAAAAGAATGAAATAATGCCATTTGCAGCAACATGGATGGACCTAGAGATTATCATACTAAGTGAAGTAAGCAGAAAGAGAAAGACAAATACCATATGATGTCACTTATATGTGGAATCTAAAATATGACACAAATGAACTTATTTATAAAACAGAAATAGACTCACTAACATAGAAAACAAACTTATGGTTACCAAAGGGGAAAGGGTGGTGGAGGGATAAATTTAGGAACTTAGGATTAACAAAGACACACTACTGTATATAAAATAAACAACAGGGACCTACCTATAATGGAAACGGATCTGAAAAAGAATATATATATGTATATGTATAACTGAATCACTTTACTGTCTACCTGAAACATTGTAAATCAACTATCCTTCAATAAAAAAAGAAATAAATTATGTCTTCTTTGATATTATTAGCATATCCAACGGAAATTAACAGAGCCCAAGCCAGAGCTTTGGGGACAAGAATACACAGCAGCCTACCATGGTTTATAGGTAACAGAATGACAGCCTAGTGGTCAGAAACTCAAACTTTGAAGCCATATAAAAAGGGCTTGTACCCCAGTTCTGGTACCTACAATAGGGCCTTGGACAAGGTACTATACCTTCTTTAGGCTTAACCATCCTCCTGAACAAAATGGAGATGAAAATGGTCCATACCTTAATACCCAACCTGTAGCATCATCATCAAGTGAGCAACATTTGTTGAGTGTAGTAGAACATAAAATGAAAATAGCTAGACATCTCCCGTGAGACTTTACAGGGTTGACATCCATCACTTCATAGATAATAGAAAACAGAGTACAGACGCCAAGGCTAGCTTGCCTTCCTTCAGCTTCTAGATAGAATCTGAGCATCCCAAGTCAGTGTCTTTTACCAAGACCACCAAGCATCTCTTCCTCTCTACCTCAGCTTTGATTCTGATAATATTTTAAGCAGAGCCCACAGGATAAAGAACCATCAAGCAAACAGAGTATGAGAGCTGGGGTGGGGCCGGGGGGGAGTGGGCTTCACAGACGGAGCCAAGGTCCCGCAGCGCACTGATGGCAGTGCAGGAAGTGGAACCCACGCACCCTGCATCTGTTTCCTTCCACCATTTTTCTCTTAGTCTTCTTGCCCCTGATTCTTGACACTACTGATTTTAGTCACATTGAATTTACTTGCGTTGCAGATTTCATGGTGTCATGGGGTATAAGATAAGCAAGGAGCTTGAAGATCTTGATTCAAGTCTCGGCTCTGCCATGGACTAATTGTGTTGTCTTTGGCATAGTCAGCTTTCTTATTTGAGGCTCAACACTCACATCTATCTAATGGGAATAATAATATCTGTGCTTCTTGCCTTTCTAGGATTGTTACAAGGTTTAATGAGATGTGTATAAAAGCACCTTATAGACTGCACTACGCTATGCAAATGAAAGAGTTATTTTGTAAAGAGACTCTGCCTCCAAATTTCCCTGTACCCCCCTCATTCTGTGTTTTGAGTTTTTCAGGGTCCCTTTCTCATACCTCGGCCTTCATTCCTTCAGGATGCTAAGTCTCAGTAATAACCCTTTAAGCCTATTATTTGACTAATAATTTAGTGTGGGAGGGAAACAAAACAGCCTTATCTTTATAATTATACCAATATTTGAGAAACATAGGATTACTTAGAAGACCATTACATCAAGCGCTTCGCAGCAGTATTTCTTTTTGCAATGCTCTCAGATGTTTAAGAGCCATGTAAAAATTAGGTAAGAGAGACATTTGACAATTACCCCCGATATGGGCCTGAGTCATCAGGCATAGTCATTGCTACCCCCTCAAAATTTCCAGGTGAAAAATCAAATTATCTTAGCGAATACTGGACACTATAATTATGATGATGTATGGCTTGATGTGCCCCTGTGTTTTCCTGTTGTGTTGGGGAAAAAAAGTGTTTGACAGACCCAAGTTTAAGTTCATGGGTTCACCATTCATTGTCTGTGTGGCCTTGGGCAAAGAACTTATTATCTCAAAACAATGTTGCTGGTTTTGTTTGAAAAAAGAAAAAAATGAGGTCAGTAATGGCTGTCCAGTGGGTGATTTAGGGTTATTGATTATGGTATTTGTTTTAATTTGTATTTTGGTTTCATGAGACAGAGACCATACACATAACCTATTATAAAGACATGCGTGAAGTATCAAAGGAACTCTTGGATATTTGGGGCAGGAGGCACGTGGGGCTGGGTTTCACCACATGTAGAGACTGAACCCTTCCATCCTTGATAACTCAGCAGTGAGGTTTGTATAACTCACCCTGGTATAGCCTGTTAGGTTGGCTTTGTGACCCAGCTCAGTTCTATTTTTTTTGACATCCTTTCTGGTACTAAGTTTTTCTCCTGATGCATGTTTCCCAATTCATAGTTTTTGAGAGAACATCCAGTTCTCAGGCCAGCTCATTTACTTTACACTGAATGGGCTCCTGCTTAGATTGTGAATGGCCACTCCTCCAACATTGGGTCCACCACTGGGTCAATCAGTGGGCAAAGAGACAAGAAGTCATAAACCTGGTCCCTTGGATGTGCCCCTTCGTCAAGGGCAGTGGCTGAAGTTTCCTTAGAGACGGAGTAGGGCGTCATCTGTGAGGGCTCAGTTTCTAGGCTTGGCTTCGATTCGGATCCTGACTTTGACAGTTTCTAAAGATGCGACCTTACACAAGTAACTTAATCTTGTTGAGTCTAAGTTTCCTTATCTAAAAAATAGATATGATAGTTCACACCTTGTAGGAGTGTCATTGAGTCTTAAATAACAAAAGGGAAGTGTTTAGCACGGTTTCTGCCACGAATTGAACCCTCAGTAAATGCTGGATAGGTCCATATCAGGAGGAGGTGTGTGGGCAGGCACCATGAAACAGGTCGGATGCAACACATAAGGGTACTTCATTAACAACTGTTCACCTCCTCTGTGTGTTGAGATGAACAACAATGACCCGTCCTCTGTCCCCTGGGATACACCTCCTTCATGTTTCTGTCCTCAAGTTGGCTGGCATTCTCCACGATCCTGACAGAATCACTGCATGCCTCACTGACAAAATGGGATGCTACAGGATTTTATAAGGTCTGTCTTAGCCCTTCTCGCTGGAATCAAGTAGCTGGCTCCCCGTTTACAATACTGGGCCCACTTCACGCTGGATGGAGATTGAAGGCCGCCGTATTGAGCAGCGTAGAAAGCGTCTAGGATGCAGCCTTCTCCAGGGGGCTGGAGCGTTTACGGCACTGTCACGTCATTTCTTCTGGCATTTTTCCATCAGGGTCTTGGGAAATCCTAAGTTTTCACACAGAGGATATAACGCAGTGAGCTGAAATATGCGTGAAATGAGATGGGGTGTTTGACTTGGGACGTAGAAATTCCTTTTATTGTTATACAGCGATGCTTTATTTATTTGATTGTGTCGGAAAATGGACTATTTCACAGAAGTGAAGCTTATAGATACCTGAAGTTTTCCCACTTCAGCTCTGAAACTGTTTGTAACTCTTGTTTAATGGGAATCTTCCTAAAATGTGTCTCACACGTCAGCCTTCTTCTTAACAGAAGATGCAGATATTATTATTGAGTACTTACTATGTACTTGGCACCATTCTTAACGCTTAACTCTTATTAACAACCCTGTGGCATGGGTGCTACCATAGCCCCCATTTCACAGACAAGGAAAATTGAGGCTTAGAGAAGTTGAGTAACTGAGCCAAGGTTACACAAGGAGAAGTCATGGAATTGAGATTTGTGCCCAGATCTCCCCGAGCTCTTAAAAAACTGGCACATTATTGGGGAACATTTTGGTTAGTAAATGACCCTAAGAATTATTAACCATCAAAGCAGGACCTTTGGAAGTCCACAGATACATTTCAGGAATGTGTCCATGACGCTGAGCATCCCTTGGCCGCTTTTTAAAAAGAGTTAAGGGACTTCCCTGGTGGCGCAGTGGTTAAGAATCCACCTGCTAATCCAGGAGAAACCGGTTCGAGCCCTGGTCCGGGAAGATCCGACGTGCCGCGGAGCAACTAAGCCCGCGAGCCACAACTACTGAAGCCCGCACGCCTACTACTGTGCTCCGCAACAAGAGAAGCCCCCGCAATGAGAAGCCCGCGCAAGACAATGAAGAATAGCCCCCGCTCGCCGCAACTAGAGAAAGCCTGCACGCAGCAAGGAAGACCCAACGCAGCCAAAAATAAATAAAATAAATACATTTTTTAAAAAAGGAGTTAGTACTCAAACTGGCAGCACATTTTTTTGGATATTCATGAATATTCCTTCATCCAGTGGATGTTGCTTGAGTCCCTACTGTGTTGCTGTGGGCATAATGTATGCCAGGTGTTCTGGAAGCAAAGAAATACGAGGCACGCAGCTGCCTTCAGAAAAGGCACATGTTAGAGATACTTCAATGGGGCAATATGTGCATCTTGCCTCATTTATGTCCAGAAAAACCTAACGAAAGGGATGATTCTTGAACCCATCTTTCACGGAGGTCATCCTCCTTGCCCTTATCCATTCCTTATGGGTGAGACTGATGAGTATAGAGACCAGGGGATGTAGGTAGAGTTAGATGCTTCCTTGGCTCCAAAGAGGCCAAGGAAGAAATGGGCCACCTGTGTTTAAGAAAGGGTTCGCGTCTTACTTGAAAAAGAAGCTGTGGTCGGACGCTAACGGGCCTTGGGCCAGACCGAGGAGTTTGGTTTCTATAACCCGTGTCTTTCTTAGATGGCAGCTTATGAAAACAGGCAGTACGTTAGAACCACAGCTGGTGGGAAAAAATATACGTTGAGTGAGATATGTGTACCCACTTGATTAGTTCATGGGTGTTAAATGCAATTCCCAATTGTAGCTCTTTAAAAAAATCCAACAGTTCGGAGCATTGGTAGCATCATTAGAATCAAGTATGTGGTTTTCCAAGGCAATGACTTTGATATATTTTAATGATAACTTTATTTCAAAAGTAATATGTTTGTAGAAAATACCTAATGACTTCTCTCAGCCAGAGGTAACTAAAGTTTTTGAAATGAACCCTCCAGTCTTCCCATCCCCATTGGTCCATCACTTTGACCTATATTCTTCGAGTCACCCTCCTGCAGCTGGACCCAGTGTGGTCTCTTAATGGCTCATAGTCACCATTATGGGTACCGTTTATGGCTCGGCGCTCATGTAAGTCGATGGGATGGTTGAGGTGTGAGAGTTGTTTTGAGACCTTTTAGGTTAGGTCTTTTTTCTCTTTGTTTTTCATAGAATGGCGGATGGCCATTGTGTCTGGCTGCTTTCCATGTGTCTTCTTATAACCTCTTCCTAGTATATTTTTTACCCTTGATTAACTGCTAGAACAGCTAATGACCAGGCTGGTTAATACATACTTTTAAAATAAGAGTAAGGAGGCTCTGAGTGGGAGCAAAGGGACTCTCTTTTGAATTAGAGAGTGAACTCTGCAACTGCCATTTGAAGGGCTGGGAAAGCATTAGTTGTCTAGAAAGATCACCACTTTACTTTATTGGTGACATCTAGCTAAGTAACATTACTATTAGGCATGTTTCGTCAGAAAATTTAAAAAGAAAGGAGAGAGGAATTGGGGAGCGGGGGAAGGGAGGGAATGGGAAGGAAAGAAAACTCAAGCCAGTGCTTTCTTTCGGATCTCATTGTGAATTTCTTTTTTCATGTTTGCTGTTCACAGTGGTTTAAACTTCATTGACTTGATGGTGCGACAAGGGAATATCGACAACCCTCCCAAGACCCCCCTGGTGCCAGGATTTGAATGTTCTGGGATTGTTGAAGCTCTGGGGGACAGCGTCAAAGGATTCGAGGTAATGTTTTGACTTCTGACTGAAAGGATGATCTCTATCTGGAATCCACTAAGATAATAAAAGAGTATGCAAGATATGTTTGAAATAATCTATAACGTGTCTTATTGTTATTGTCTCATTATTTGGGTTTATTAACAGTGGTTGTAAATGATAGGACTTTCCAAACGTCTCATACCTTTCCCATGTACCGTCTTGTTGTTCCTGGCAACGGTCTGGTGAAGGGGCCAGGGGAAACCTTAGCATCCCCTTTATTCATTTTATACAGTTATTAATAAGATTAAAATTAATACAGCTATGAATTTGGCCTTGTATTAACTAAGTGTACATCCCTCCTCTCTATCCGTGGCTCTCATTTCCCCATCACTTCAGGCTCAAAAGTCAATTACAAAACGCAAAAGTTGGGGAGAAGTAGCCTCTGTATTTTATAATTGGGTTCCTTTAAATATCTACTTAGCTGATGCATCTAAGCGATCATTTATAAATCGTTATTTCAGACACTGGGAAAGTGGCATTTTTTGGTTGAAGATTTTAAAGCCGAAGGGGAGAGGTAACTGACGATGAGACAGAATCGGCTATGGGTTGGTGGCTTGGGGAGTAGGGCAAGGGATAAAAAGGGTTATTATATTATTCTGACTACTTATGTACATGTTCAAAATTCCACATAATAAAATTTTTTTTATCGCTGAAAAGGTGTATGACCCTTCCTACCATTATCATGCAAATCAAGTAGGATCTTGTCTATAAAAACTGAAAAACCATGGGCAAATCAGTTGCACAAAATTGCGGTAGTTTGGAGCAAGAAAAAACAGTGGAAATCAGGCATAAGAGCTCTCGCTCGACTTTAAATGCTTCCCGTGGAGAGATGAAGGGACCTCACATTTGAGAATCTACCATAACTAGAAACATGGGGAAGTTACTGTTTTTCAGCCTGCAAGGTAAATATTGTTATCCCCTTAGAGATGAAGTTCAGAAGGGTTCAGTAATTTCCATGCGGTCAGAAAGATAATAAGTAGTAGCTGCAGCTGGATTCAAATCACCAGAGCCTCTTTACTCGTCCTGCAGTCCCACGCTCTTTCCCTCTGTTCTCCACCTGCAACCATTGCGACAGTTAACACAGGGAGAGAAACGCTATAAAAGGCAAAGCCAGAATGCGCCCTTGGAATTGATTCTGAGGCTGCTCAGCTCTCGGTGCCTCGGAGCCTCAACATACTGTGAAAATATCAATATGCTCCCGATTCATTATGATGAACGTCTGGAAATCTCATCCCGCTCATCCGTCTTTTTGCCGGTGGTTTCCAGATAACATGGCAGAAAAACGTTGAGACAGAAGTAGATGCGCTTTTTCTTTTCTTTCCTATGACTTTACATTTTCTGTCCCCAGGTAAGCAATCTAACCTCACGTGGCAGCACCATCTCTCCCTGAAAGTGCTGCACGTGAGCGCTATGATCTGCTCTTCACCCCTCCACGTGGTCCCAAAGGAACAGATCATACCGTTTGCGCTATTCATCTTGAGCACTGGATAAATAACCCATCATTTTAGACTATAACAGCCGATAAGGATGTTGTTGGCCTTAATTTAGAGGGAGGAATCACTGTGCTTGATTACATGTATTGTTTCCCTTATATGTGATCTTTCTTCTGCTAGTTAGCCCTGACTTGCTATTGTCAAACCGATCCATCCCCCACTCCTCCCTCCTCCAGTACGTTCAGCTGCACAAACAAATAAAAGCAGCCACCTACAGCTTTCCAGTCAGGGTGTGATTTGGGAGAAAACCAATACTAATAGGCCCTCTGTAATTTTGACTTAAAATTTTCAATCATGTTAGAGATGGAATTCCACACGGCAACACACTGAATAGCTCTCTTGGCTTGATGGATTGCAAGGGAGCCTTGAAAAGTTGTTGCCAGAGGCTCAGCACTAAAGGAATAATTTGGACTCAGTCGCCCAGGACTAATTTCGTTTTTTTAAACAGAATCAAGTAATGAGGTGAATCGGATTTAAAAAAAAAAAAAAAAAATGGTTCCCCACCGCTGGACTCTGAGACTGGGGCTGCTGATCTGATGGCTGATCCTCTTTTTGCCATTTTGATAGTGAAACAAGAAGTCTGGAGCAGTCAACCCTGCTGGGATGGCTACGACCATCACCGTCAAGGTGGTCCGTGACGGCACAACCATCGCTGTCAAGGTGGTTGAAATACTCTTTTCATACACTCTGTTGACACTGGAGGCCATCAGCTACTCTGTGGTGTTATGGATCTTTGGGTTTGCATGATTCTGTGCAAAGTAGGATGCCAGTGTTAGACCCTAGAGATCCTCTGGTCCAAGCTAGGGCATCTGAGATGATATTCCTGACATCATCATTTGGTTTTTAACGCTTAGACAGCTGTTCCTCTGTTCATGAAACTCAGTGGGTCGATATTTAGCTTTTGATCATTCAACTGTGAAATCCATGAGATCAGGAACCAATCTGTTCTTTTTAAGAGTTAGCATTAATTGTTCTCTCCTCGTTTTACATGCACTGTGCCAAGTGGATTGCATGCATATTATGTCATTTAATCTCCATAAGGACCTGTTCCTAATATTATACCCATTTAAAAGCTGAGAAAACTGAGACTTAAAGAGTTAGACTAATATTCCCAGACTTGGTAGGTTCCCCTGCTGTACATCCTTATATAAATTTATTTCTTCTTTGTAGCACTTAGGTGTGATGAATTAACTATTTGTATCTGGAGTCAGCCTACCTAGATTCACATCCCAGTACAGCTACTCTTTGGCTACATGACTTTGGGCATGTGCTTTAATCTCTCTTTGCCTCAGTTTAAATGTCTGTAAAACCTATGATCATTCGTCTGTAATATGGCACTGTAACAAAACCCATCTCATAGGAGGCTTTTGTTGTTGTTTTTGAGCAGGGGTGAAAGAGAAATCCTAAACTAGAAAGAAAATAAAACAGTAGAGTCAATCATAAAAATATATATACACTAAAACACACATATATGAAAGCTGTTAATTTACTGAGAAATCACTATGACCACAGCAATCTGAATATTGCATTTAAAAGTTATAGTATAAGCAACTAACATCAAATAGCAGAATGGTTCAATTGAACTAGCACTTGGCAGCTCATGTAAGCCATCAGTGATAGTTTACTTTGTATTTACCTTTAATAATGATATGCTATGAAAAAACTTAGCATATGATTATAACCACTTTAAAGGGAAGACTGCTTTTTTTCTTTTTTTTGAATGGTGTCTGGCTATGTAAACCACTGATAAAAAAACCCCACAGTATTCAGTCCTGCCTCATCTAATCATGAGGTAAAGCATGTGACAGCCTTAGGACAATGTCTGCCATATAATACGTGTGCAATAAACGTTAGTTGTTATTCCTCACACCCGATGGCATTTTCCTATTTCGCTCTAAGCCTGGTTGCTCTTGTTCAATCTCTTGCACTTAGCCTTACATGGCTCCTCTGATGGACCACGTTTCACATCCGATGTAATCGGTAATCCATCGATGCAAATACCACAGTGAACTAACCTGGCAGGGAATCTATATGGGGTGGGAGAGAATAGCTGAGAGTAGATTTGACTCCTAGCCCCTTTGACCTTCCCAGTTCCCAAACAAGGAGATTAGATGAGAGGTTAAATCAGTAATATGACCTTCCAACACTAACATTCCACGGCATGTGATGTGATGCACGTTGTATCGATATATTTACGCTCCAGAAGAGGGGTAGAGTCCCTGGCTTCCATGGTCCCTGGGAAGCTTGCACAGATGGACTTCAAGAGCATCCACAGGGACTTCCCTGGTGGTCCAGTGGTTAAGAATCCACCTTCCAAGGCAGGGGACACCGGTTCGATCCCTGGCCAGGGCACTAAGATTCCACATGCCGCGGGGCAGCTAAGCCCACGTGCGGCAACTACTGAGCCTGTGCACTCTGGAGCCCGCTCGCCACAACTAGAGAGAAGCCCACGTGCCACAATGAAGAGCTCGCGTGCTGCAATGAAAGATCCTGCCTGCCGCAACTAAGACTTGACACAGCCAATAAATAAATAAATAAATTAATTAATTAATTTAAAAAAATTGTTTCTCGTTAAAAAAAAAAGCATCCACAAATGCCTTGAAAGGCAGGTGAGGTGAGGGTGTGCGTATTTGAGGGTTTTGGGTTTCTTTTTTTACTGGGAAGGACTCTTTCGTGTTCGTCAGATTCTTAAGAATATTCGAGAAATCTCTCAGAAAAGATTAAGAAACCTCCACTAACTCTGTGCTTCCCTATTCCCAGATCGGGGACCGTGTCATGGCATTTGTCAATTACAATGCCTGGGCAGAGGTGGTCTGCACACCAGCGGAATTCGTCTACAAGGTCCCAGATGACATGAGCTTCTCCGAGGCCGCTGCATTCCCTGTGAACTTTGTCACAGCCTACATGATGCTCTTTGAAGTTGCCAACCTCCGAGAAGGGATGTCTGTGCTCGTACACTCTGCTGGCGGTGGCGTGGTAAGTGGGCTGCTTGTGAGGCCTCCTCCCCAAGGTCAGAATGGAGAAAGTGGAGTGGCACCCAGTCGATGATGAGATTCCTGTGTGAGCTGTGTCCGTCCGTAGGGATGATCGCTGTGGTTCTGGTGAAGCTCACGTGGATGGTGGAATTTGTACAGATGACTGCGTGTGGGGTAGGATAAGCCTCAGGGATGGTTTCCCTGGAGTCTGGAAAGGTCTCCAAGATGGCGTGTTAGGACTCAGTGTGTGTCAGAGGTGGACTCTGTAGAGAAGCACTCTCATTCTTGGTATCTCAGTGAGCTGTTATGTCAGTCACTGTGAGCCGCTTCGTAAGTCACGTCTACTAACATTATCTGAAACACCAAAATGGCAGATGATTTACTTCTTCAATAAGTTGCCACGAATTCGTGATGCTTCCCATAGTAATGGCACCCTTATTCATTTGTGTTCTGATATATTTTCTTGAGTGGGAGAGAGGTAGACAGAGATTGTCCTAGCACAATAGGAATTACACTTTAACCTAAGTCTACCCATGAGAGTGGCTGCCTACGTGAATGTCATCTGTAAGGTGTGTTTTTGACAAGGGGGGAAATAATGGAAATTAAAAT
Organism: Delphinapterus leucas; assembly: GCF_059928025.1. Lineage (NCBI taxonomy): Eukaryota > Metazoa > Chordata > Mammalia > Artiodactyla > Monodontidae > Delphinapterus > Delphinapterus leucas. The sequence goes on from NC_143148.1 coordinate 50,932,165, forward strand.
CGCTGCTCTGGAGCTAAGGGATGGCAGAGATTTCTTCCACGGTTTGGATGGGTCTCGGTACCAGTCACTCCATATGTATTGCACAGCTGGTCCGTGGCAAGCACTGTGTTCCCATCGTGGTCTACTGGGGTTGGAGGAGAACTCTTTGAGAGTAGGAGACATTACGCATTAATTCAACAATTATGTATCAAATACATACTATGTCTTAGACTTTATGGGGATAGAGATTAAAAAGAGAAGGTCCAGATACACCATCCAGTATCTGTGTGAGAGGTTCTTGGTGTTGGGGATTCTGTGGTTTGATGAACTCAGAGATGAACTCTTAGGTTAGGTGTATCTTGATGTTTTCACTGGAGGTTCTACTAACATTGATTTTTTTTTTTTTTAATTTTGGCTTTCTACAACTACCAAAACCCTACATAGTGTAAAGCACATTTCCGGTTTTCCTTTCCAAGAAGACAAGCTCACATACAAAAATGTGAAGGCAGAGACGTGAAACTTTAGGAATGCCTTAAGAGGAGTCTCGTCAATCACTTTAGCAAATTTGCCAATGTCTTTTGACCATGAGTAAAGATACAATAAAAGTTAAAATATCCCTCAGAAAAGAAATGGATTTTGGTGCCACTGAATCTATTAACAGCAAGCAAGCCATTTAGAATGCTGGCATTTATGAGCTCGGTGTGCTCGGCATACAAAGCGTGAGAGATCTGTTTTCATATTATCAACATAAGCGCCAGGCTTTACAATGGGGCTGGACTCAGTTCTGCTGAGAGTCCACGTTGAAACATTGGCACTGATGATGTTTCGTTTCATGTTTTGATTTTGTTTGTTTGTTTGAGTTTGTTCTTGGAACCAAGAGAAATGTATCAGGGACATGGGTCTCACAAAAGAGAAAAAAAGTCTTGGAAAATAACAAAAGTTCTTATCATGCCTTGTTCTACGCTCACAGACGGTACAACAGCAAGAAATAAAACGTGAAACAGATGAAGGAACTGGGGAAAAGGGACAGTGAGGGTAGGTAACTAAGCTGCTGCATGCAATGCAGGCTTTGATGTGCTAAAGCTCTGTTGAAGGCTCTTGCTTCCTAATAGTGAGTTGTGCAAAGAGAAAAATGATCACTCACGTGCACTAATGTTCATTTGATGGAAATAAACCAGTTATTAGGAAAACCATAACTAGTACTGGGTTTTAAGACCGGGGGAATCTTTCTCTGTGGTTTCTCATAAGAAATCTATGCTGACAAGCAATGAACATCCATCAACAAAACGGTTATAATAAATGCAATTTCCGTGATGCTTTTTCTTATGGTGTGCTTGTAATGTAGTCTAATAGCACCGAAGTAATGCAACATTTAGCAAAAGCAAATACCCTAGGCCAAAAAGGATGTGGTCTGGCTTAATCCATGGACAGTTGAAGAGTGTGGTTGGACTGCCCAGCTCTCAGGTGGGTGGGTCTCCTTAAGTAACATTTTTCCAACCAAGATTTGCTAAGTGGTTTGCAGCACGGAGTTCAAGGTTTCCCTGAGAGGAAAGTTTTTTGGCCAAGTGCATAACCACGTATGTGAATGCTTAAGCAAGCTGAGGTGGAGTTGACACTGTCTTACAAAACCCAACAAGTTCTAAAGGGAGCCCAGACCAATTCACCACCCCACGGTGGAAAGACCAGTGGGTCACTCCAGGGCAGAACTAGACTCCTCCCAAGAAGACAACCAGCCACGGCTCTCATGATGGGGGGAGCTCCCTGGGGAGTACTTTTTATGCATTATCTGTGATACCCTGGAGAGGTGTGGAGCTGCTTTCCATCACTGTTGGGTAAGTCTGGCGCGGTTGCTGTGGTAGGCAGGATGATTCCCTTCCCCCCCCCACCCCCCCAGATATCTATGTCCTAATCCCTTACATGGCAAAAGGAATTGTGCAGGTGTGATTAAGGAAAGGACCTTGAGATGGAGAGACCATCCTGGATTATCCAGGTGGGTCCGACGTACCCATAAGGGTCCTAAAAGACGGAAGAGGGAGGGAGGAGAGTTAGAAAGAGATTAGAGATGTTACCCTGCTGGCTTTAATGATGGAGGAAGAGACCATAAGCCAAGACATGTGGGCAGTCTGTATATGCTGAAAGAGATAAGGAAAGGGATTCTCCCCTGGAGCTTCCAGAAGGAACGCAGCCCTGCTAAAACCTTGATTGTAGCCGAGTGAAACCCATTTTGGGGAATTCCCTGACGGTCCCGTGGTTAGGACTCTGCGATTCCACTGCAGGGGGCCCGGGTTCTATCCCTGGTCAGGGAACTAAGATTCCACAAGCCACGCAGTGTGGCCAGAAAACAAAAAAACAAAAAACCATTTTGGACTTCTGATCTCCAGAACTGTAATATAATACATCTGTATATAATGTAATACAGATTACATTCTTACTTATCCTATTACAGTAAACTCTAATAGAATAAATTGGTTTTGTTTATTTGCTTTTAGCCATGGACTCGGTGGTAATTTGTTGCAGCAGCAATAGAAAACGAATACAGCCACTTTCTCTGGGCTGCCTCCCTTCCCAGTGTGGAAAGCCCACAGAGGCCTGAAGAAAACACAAGCAACGGGTAACAGAACTAGGATTCACACCCTAATCTGGCTGATTCTAAAATCTATTCTCTTGCCACTTGACAACCCAATCATTCATTCCTTCACTTACTCATTCACTCGACATATATTTGTTCATCTTCTACCTCAGTGCCAACTACAGACATTTCAGAGAGCCAAAGGCTATGGCCTGGGCACGCGTTTCCTAATTCGATGATGATGACAGAGAACGTCCAACCTAATTAGGATGAACTTTCCTAAACTGAGTTCATATAAAGTGTGCAGTTGTAATGGCACCAAGACTTCTGTCTGATTCTTGTCAAAGGCTGTGATGGGATATTTGCAGATAGGAAGTGAGAAATGCCACCCTAAACTGTAATATGGAAGGAAACTTTAATATATTATAGGAAAATAATTCAATCCAGAGCCAGTCACTTTCCCATTGGAACTGCCCAAGTGTCAACACTGCTCTGTCACATCTCTGAAGACATTGTTGATTTCCTCTGACAGTAGCACGGCCAGATGGTGTAAGACAATAACACCACTAATGAAATCTTTAGAACCTGGTTGAAGATTCCTCACAACCTCCTAAAGGAAAAGTAAGAAAATACATAAGCAAGTGGGGCTCTTGTCAGGAACTTCCATAGAGGGCTTTGCTGCCAATCCCATTAACAAGCTGCCATGGCCTTGAGCATCTTGACTGGGGGTGTGCTCCATTTCTGGAGAATAACCTTACTGTTACTGTGTGGATATTTGCATCCGTGTCTGACATCTGATGCTTTCCGGGCTTTCAGAGCCCTTTGACCTTTTTCATCATCTCATCTGAACAGAGAGAACAGAGATGGGCCACAGATCTTGGAAAGGAAAGCAGAATTTAACTTTCCGACAGAGTTAAATGGCTACTACTCAATTATTAAATTCTATTCATTATGGATGCGGCATTTCCCAGTGTCATTCAAATCACTTCCAAGGAGCTACCACAGAGGGAGGGCCAGAATCTACAGGGGCACATCATGAGCCCCGCCCCCCCCGACCCTATATAAGGGCTCATGTGTTGGGGGTCCTTCCTGAATGGCTTAACCATACATCATTAACCGTACACCATTCTAACACGAACCTGGGAAAGCATGGGGTGAGCAGGAATCCTTAGTGTGGTGGAGGAATGGGACATATTGGAGAGTCACTCCATGTCAGCAGAAAAGACACGGCCATCTGCAAGATCACTATAGGAGAACAGTTTGTTGAAAACAATACCATTGCTGATCATGAACAGCACCAACATCTACCCAGCTACTCAAGTCAGCAACCCCCAAATCATGGTTAAGTCCTCTCCAAGTGCCTCATGTTTGAAATCCTGTGATTCATTCCTGCCACATCATAAATGCAGTAAACATTTGTGAATCAAAAGCTGTTGCAAGCCATTTTTTTACGTTCTGGAAAAGTTATTTGCTGAGCTAAGGAGGGCCCTATCATTGAGTTAATCTCAGAAAAAAACTCCTTCCTAGGGATCTTGTGAATTTCAGTCTCGTAAGCAATCTCTGGCGGTCTAGCTCATGCCATCCCGCGTTCTGAATATTCTTCTGAGTTTTCTGTCTGCATCCAGTTGCATTATTAATTGAACGTGGCCTCCTTTTCACAGCCCTGTGGCTGTCTCACCACCCCCCATCATCCCATGGTACAGCTATGCTCAGTCTGTACCCTTCAGCGCTCCAACTAGAGGGCGCATGCATGAGATCTCAGAGCTGGAAGGAGACAAAGACACCAAGTTTTGTTGCACACTAGCTGTTGAACACGTTATTCATCTAGCCCTCATAACGACCCTTCCCGTGGGAGAGTACGTGGCAGTGAAGAGTTCAGATCACGAGCTCTAGAGCCAGACTCCCTGGGCTTAATCCCAGCTCCATCTTCCCAAGCCCTCTAAGGCTCTACTTCCTCATTTGTAAAGTGGAGTGACATTAGGGCTAGCCTCAGGTGGCACTCGTGTACTTGGAGCAGGGCTTGCACATGATAAACACCCAGCGAAAATGAGCTATCGTAATTTCCCAGATTCAGAATTTCAGTGTTGTTCCCAAGGCTGCAACGTCCATTAGGAGAAAAGCTCAAACGTGAACTTAAAATCCAGGGCCAGGAACTCCCAATCCAGTGCTCTTGAGACTACCCCACAGCAGTGGCCTCGGAATCGTCTGCACCTCCCCTCCTGTCTTCTGCCTGCCCCACCTTGTGCCCTGGACAAGAGAGTCTTCACTATAGCAAGACCTCCTGGTCCCCAGGGGCCTGCAATGCTAGGAAACAGAACCTCTGAAAGTTTAAAGAGGACAAAGTGCCTCCGTCATATCCTTCACGAATAATTCACGAATAATCCAAGAGACGAGGATTAACTGCCTCTCGGCATCAGCAGAAAGGGCTGTGGCCTGGGGACTCCCTAGAAAGGTTAAGACCCCTATTCCATAACTGTTCACCTCAGGTAACAGGTCCTCACCCTCCTAAATGTCAAAGATGCTGCAGAGATGTGTCATGGACCAAGGCCCCACCTCCCCGCTTCCAGAAATCTCTGATGCTGGCAGCCAGTGCCTGACTCCTCACGAGTCGGCAATATGCCTTAGGTTAAGAAAAAATATATCTAAAAACATTTCTTCCAAGCTAGGTTGGTCTATGTCCGCAAAAGCCTCACGTGATCTTTATTCTAGTTGCTTTTAACTCCTTTACAGTAAGTCATGACTGAGCCAAAGAAACTATCTTTATTACAGATATTATGAAGGTTACATTAGGCCTCTGAGACAGGATTCATTCGCTCAATATTTGTTGAACATATGTATCAGCTCATGAGGGAATAAAAACTAAAATAGATGGAGTCCAGTAATTTCCATACACTGTCTGTGAGGTAGATACTATTACATCCCCATTTTAACAGAGGAAACTGAGACACAGAGAGGTTAAGTTACTTGCTTCAGGTCACACAACCATGGAGAGGATGAACTGGCATGTGAACTTGGGTCTCTTTGAATACAGAGGCTATGTTTTTAAGTACTGGGAGGCCATGCTCAGAGAAACCGTGCTTCTGCTTAGAATGGAGTGGAATGGATTCCATGCTATGGGTTTTGTTGGTGAGCTTCCTTCCCTAGGAGCTGAGGACAACCTGGGGTTACTCAGGAGAGCTGAGCTATCTTCAGGAGGAGGGGGGCATCTTCTGTTGACAAGACCATCCTTTCAAAGAATCAGGCAGATTTAGTGCTGAAGCTGCCCTTGACGTTAACTGTCCAGCGCTGGAAATAAGCCCTAGGTTGCCATGTCCACGAAGGCGGGGACGGTGCGATCTCTTCATCCCTGTATCCTGAGCACAGAGCCCACTGCGCAGCACACTGGGGTTACCTGATAAATATTTGTAGAGGAAATGGAGGAAGAAAGGGGCCAAAAGGCAGCATTCAAGTTAATTATGAAGACAGTGTAGAACTTAAGGACCCAGATTCCAAAGTCAGAGCTGGTTTTCATCCTAGCTTCTCTATTTTCCAGGTGAGAGACCTTGAACAAGTACTTTAACTTCATTGGATCTTGTTTCTTCATCTGTTAAAAATGGGTATAGTACCTATCTCTGTTTTTGTATGGTGTTTTAAAAGATGATTATGGGGGCTTCCCTGGTGGCGCAGTGGTTAAGAGTCTGCCTGCCAACGCAGGGCAGGGGACACGAGTTTGAGCTCTGGTCCGGGAAGGTCCCACATGCCACGGAACAACTGAGCCCATGTGCCATACAACTACTGAGCCTGTGCTCTAGAGCCCTCGAGCCACAACTACTGAGCCCACGTGCCACAGCTACTGAGCACGCGCGCCTAGAGCCCATGCTCCGCAACAAGAGAAGCCACCGCAATGAGCCCGCGCACCGCAACTAGAGAAAGCCCGCGCGCAGCAACGAAGACCCAACGCAGCCAAAAATAAATTAATTAATTAATTTAAAAAGAAAGAGGATTATGGAATGGCCTTTGCAAGCTAGCTGGCATAGAGGAAACTCAAGTGTCAGCTGCTGTTATTACTATTACTATTATCATCGTATTATTATCTATCTGGTTAGAAAATATTACTCACTGCCCCTCTGGCACTTATAGCCAGAAGCAAGAGAGCAGCAAATAGGACAGTCAGTTGGCGGCTGGTTGTTGGAACTTGGAGCAAGGGGCAGATAAAGCCGATCTCAGCATCCTTTGTTTATCTTCCCTGACAGGAGGCTGCACAATGGTCTCATGAATTAGTGGGGTTGTCACATAAGCCCCTTTTCAAACATCACTTCCCTAAAACACCTAAGACATAATTAGACTTTAAGAAGATTTACCTCTGTAGTTCCAGGCCTTGGACATGTGCCAAGAACTCCAAATACAGACTAGACTTTGCTGAGTTTATATAACCCCAGGGACCCGCCCACTTCCCCAGCAACACACCCAAAAGGCCACAGTTGCTTTTCAGAATATTACTGCCCACATTAGGATGAAAAAAAATCAATTCAGCTGGGAAAGAATGAGATGCGTAGCAAGAAGCAGCCTCGTCTGTTCTCATGGGTACCCACCAGGCTATCAGCCATGGTCCTAGGTACTCTACCCACCCTGGCCAGCCACTGGTCCCTCTGATGGTGTCCATCCTGCAGCTCACAGCTCACTCCATGAGAAACTCAACAGAATCCCCACTCCTCCCCTGTTCAAAACGTGTTCAGGCTTCTCAGCGGTATGACCTGATACACAGATGAACATTCAACCCCACCTCTCCTCACGCAACCTGCAGTCCTCCTCCCACTCCGCCCCCACATTCTTCCCACCCACCCCCACCGAGCTTGGTCATTATTCCCCTCCCTCCCCACCCCCAGCCCCTGTCTCTGTCTCTCATCTCTCTTTGCTTGGCTCTCTTTCTCTTTGTCTATCTTTCTGTCCATTTCTCTGACTGTATCTCTATCTCTTGCTCCTTTCTTTCTCTTCCTCTGTACCTTTCTCTTCTTCCCTCTCTCTTCTTTCTCTCCTTCCTCCCTTGCTTTTATCTTTTTTCTCTTTCCTTCCGTCCTTCCTTCTTCCTTCCTTCCTTTCTCTTGTTCTCTCTCTCCCCCCTTCACCCTCCCTTCCTTCCTCCCTTCCTTCCTTCCTTCCTCCTTCCTTTCTTCCTTCCCTCCCTCCCTCCCTCCTCTCTCTCTTTCTTTCTTCATCTATCTAGTATGAGCCCTGAGGATAACTGCGTTAGTCTCTGGGTATATAAGAATGAGCAACATAAGCCTGATCCCACCATCCTGAAGCCTGCAGTCTTGTGAATATAATACATATTTACCAGGGACACATGAATCATCGATGACAGTGGTGATAGGTACTAAGGGGGGAGGAGATGGTGCTGTGACTGTAGCACAAGGGACCTAAGCACCTGGTCTAGGGAATCAGAGATGACTGTATGAGGAACTAAACTTAGAACTGGTATTTAAGGATGAGGAGGTGGAAAGAGTGAAGGGAGGAAGGAAGGAAGGTTATGAGAATGGGCAATAATGTGGATCTGGGCCCATTCAAGAAACTGACCAGAGCGTGGCAAGAGAGGAGAAGAATAGAGACAAAAGGGGACAGTGAGGGAGTGGCAGATAAATAACCACATAGCAGCCATGTTGACAGTTTTATCCTTATCCTTACCCTAAAAGCCATGCGGAATCATAAGAGGGTTTTGAGCAAAGATTTAACTCATGGTTGACATTTTTATAAGATCCTGTGTTGCTGAAGGGTGAATAGGTTGGAGCAGGTCAGTGTGGAGGCTGGGTGATTGAGGGATGGCTGTGTTCTTCAACTTCTCTCATTGGAGCAATTACAGTCCTGGATGCCTGAATGCCAGATATTCAGGCATCCAGGACTCTATCCTTTGGTCTGACAGCATCACAGTGCAACCCTGGATAAGCCCTTTCCCATCTTGTGCCTTAGGTTTTTCTGTAAAACAAGGTAGACCAGATGTTTCTTCTGTAAAATGAGATAGAGTCAATATTTCTTCAGTAAAATGAGGTAGACCCAATGGTTTCTAAGGCCCTGTCCACCTTCCTTGGTGATCCTGTGCTTTCCTGTGATGCTGCCAGTCTTTATCTCCTAGATGAAAACCTCCTTACCTATCACTCTCCTCACCTGCACCAACTCCCCCACCATGATCCCCTTCTTTAAATTTTTAGAGTCAAGAGAGATAGTTAACCGTTGCGAAGCATTCAGTCTTTGGAACAGGCTTCCTGAGTTTGCATCCTGATTTCTCTGGCTTATTCCTCAGCTGTGCTTTAGTTTCCTCATGTATAGTTATTATACTTATCTCATAGTATTAGGAGGCTTGAATGAATCAATATGTGGAAAACATTTAAACAGTGCCTGAACCTAGTAAGTACTCAAAAAATGTTACCTAATAAAACCCGTGGATGCTGTGATGTGCCATCTAGTACGCCCTTCAGGACTGAGGTACTCATTTCCCCGAGATGGCAGGAGCATTGGCTACTGATGACTCATGGCTGTAACCCTCCCCAGTAATAGTCCTCAGTGGAAGGGAGCAGCCTTGCTCAAGGTTTCTGCCCCTTGCTGGGGCAGCCCCCATCTAATCACTGTTGAATGCACGGCTACAGAAGCCCAGTCCCCTTGCCTCAACAGAGATAGCTCTGAAGGGCTAGCCCATCTTTGGAGCTCTTTATGGGACCGATCAGAGCATCTCTTGCAGCTGCACCACAGCTCTACCTCTCTGTCTGCCCAGCTCTGCTTCCCTCACTGCTCTGCAGATGCTGTTCCTGGGAGTACTTCCCAATAAACATTCTGCGTGCAGGTCTCCACTCAGAGTCCTTTTCCAGAGAACCTGGCCTACGACAATTACTGTGATGACCATTACGATTACCGTCACCATATCTGTAGCCCATGCAAACCTGCTTGCCTACCTGGTCCATTGGTCGAATTTCCAATGACGGCCATCATTTAGACCTTGCTTCCCAGCCCTATGCTTAGTTCTGGAAGCTTATCTTCTTTTTTCTGAGAATCATTCCTGTTGTCTAGAAGTCTGCTGAGTGCCCAGAAGAAGCTAATTAGTGCTAATGGGTTGAATAAGTGTGTGGACAAGGAAGCTGGTGAATACTTGCTTTTTCCTAAACCGTTTGGGCTCCACTTGATTAATAAACCCAGGATATATGCCAGACAAAACATCGGAATACCTTCACAACATGGCCCTAAGCTGGGTAAACTGGGCCCTGGGCTTTAGTCTCCTATGGTGGGGTTTGCTTTCAGTATCAAGAAGAGAGAAATAAAGCTATTCTGGGCTCAGCTTAAAGAAGAGGAGCTCAAATAAAAGGTTAAAGGTGTATTTCTCTTTATTTCGACAAGCTACTAAACCCTCAGGACCTTGGTTTCTTCATCTTCATAATGAGGATGAAAGTGTTGATATGAATAGTCAGTGAGTTAATTCATATGGAACTGTGGTTTTTCTTGGGTCCCACGCCAGACCTACTATGGAATCAGAAACTCTGGGATGGAAGCCAACAATCTGTGTTTTAACAAGTCCACCAGGAGACTCCAATGCATGGTCAAGTTTGAGAAGCAGTGAGGCAGAGATCTTCCAGCAAAGCCTGACACTCAGAAGCTCACGAGGAATTAGATACCATTGTCATTTGTGTGGCAGAGCTCTGTAATGGGCGATGCACAGGAAATGTCATGCATTAAAGGATGTATTAGTATTCATTTCTACCTTCTGTGTGAGTATACGTTAGTTAGGTTTATTAGGGCACAGAGGCTTAGATTCCTTGAAATCCGAGCTTCAGCAATTTACTGGATGATCTTAACCAAGGTGCTTCATCTAAGTCTCAATTTCCTTGTGTATAAAATTCACATCAGAACGAATCCTTTGTTAATGGTTTGAGTTAATGGGTAACTTTTAAGTCCACATAGCTCACTCCAGGTTTGCGACTGCTCCTAAGCTTGCTGTGCAGATAATGAGATAACAGAATCCTTAACACGATGCCAGCTCCAAGTGACAGCACAGTAAATGGTGCCTGTGATCCTGTGCAAATCATGCCCTACCTCAGAGAGAAGTAATGGAATAATTATCCTGTACGCATTGTTGTGTTTGCTAATAAAAGCAGATGTGCAACCCAGCTTATTATATGAGGAGGAGGGAGTTCCTCATAAAATGGTACCCATCTGTGTCACAGGGGAATGAATGGTTATTTGCAAAATCTCACAGCTGTGAACTCTTCCACTTTTGAGCTCTTCTCATGCCCAGCCTCTCGGGCCGCGTGTCCACCTGGTGGAAGGGCTGACTTCTTGATAGAGGAGGAAGTTTGTGGTCTGAGAATGTCAGGAACACACTTTAGTGTAAAACGACAAGAGAAACAACCCACAAGGAGTACTTGGACACTAAGGATGCCATTTATCCTCCTCGGGCTCATTGCTTATTTTGTGTCCGTAAAATCTGTCTGGCATTCATATCCTGTTCCTCCACCTGGAGGAGGCATTCAGTTTTGTGTGCGTCAGAAAACATACAGACGGGAGGTTCTGACCAAATACACAGCCACTTAGGAAGGAATATGTCTCCTCATGTGGTTAGGTTAGGTTAGCCCTCTGGCCTTGGCAGACGTGGGTTCAAATCCTGGCCCTGCTATTTGCTGATTGTATAACCTGGGGCACATTTCTTAACTTTTCCAAGTCTCATTCTTCTCATTTGTAAAATGAGAAAACTCATTTAATGTATACGCGTAGTCAACACAGCACATGACACCCACTCCGCTATTTTTAATTGTACTACCGGCAATGATGTTAGACCGGCCGGCGTGGATTTAAGGAGACAGATATTCGAATTACATAGGCACTCTTGTTTTTGCACTTTTTTTCTGCCCTGTCCATCCTCAGGTTAAACTGGGTTTGCGATAACTTCAGTCTCAAACCTGGAGTGAGCTAGATGGATTTAGAAGTTAACCCTTAACTCAAAGCCCTCCTGCATGACAATGACATATTTCCCCGAGCACTTCTAAATGCTCATATGTAGCTCTGACGTCAGTCGGCGTCGGCCTTTTTACTCCCTCCTTGACAGATTGTCACCCCCACCAACGGTGGTGGTCTTGGGGGCGGTGGAGGGGCACACGGCTGCCTCCTGTTCTCTCTGATAGATGTCTGGGCCACGGTCAGACTGTGTCAGGTGTACGGGGATGCCGTGAACGTCAGCGAGCTGACAGAAAGTCCCATCGGGCCATCGGCCTGTCTCCTGAACACCATGCTTTTTTACAGCTGGAGCTTCATTGTCTGACAAGGAGAGGACTTGCTTGGTGACTGGTAGAGCCTGGAGGCTGCTTCCTTGGGAGGTTAACAGTCTTGGGCTCAGCCTAGGGTTGGGATGTGGTGTCAAAATAAGAGTCCCAAGTAGTTCAAGGACAAGTCTGGACTCCACTTTTTTGGAAAGCAGTAGTGGTACCCAAGACTGTCCATCGGGGGACGCTATCAAGGGCTTTCAAAATCAGGCTGGTCACTCTTTTCCAAGGGGAGACTGAAAACTCTTCCTGGGGCTGAATAAACCTGAAGGTCTGTTGACACAGAGCAAGATATACAGATGCCCATTCTGTGGAGACGAAGATGCGTAAGGCCTCGGGAAGACTCCTCAGTCTCTGGAGGAGACAGATAAGCAACTGCATACATGAACTAGAGTTTGGAGTCTGCACTAATAAAAGCAGTGGAAGCATTTGGGAGAAAGAGGGGTTAATTCTTTATGGGGGAGGGATGATATGTCAGCAGAATTCTCAGGGACAAATAGTTTTCCAGGTTGCCAGGAAACACAGCACAAGAGCCCAAGGGAAGTATGGAGTTGCAAGTACCCGGTAGGTAATGACAAGTGAGGAAGGAAGACAGAGCTGCATCATGTGGTCCCTGATCCGCCTGTGTGTGAGATCAGCTTCACGAGACTCTTCCCCCTTTCCGTACTCTTGGCACAGCTCTTTGAATTTTATTCATAACTCTTTGAATAGATAAAACTGATGGATGAATGAGGTCTAAGATAATACCTAGTAGCAATTTTTTAAAAATTTAATTGTAAAATTCCAATTTTTCAAATTCTGTGAAATATATATATATATATATATGGATTTAAGCATGGGACTGTATGTGTTGCTTAATTTTTTTAAAACATGGTGCCAAGTACCTTGCTCTCATTATTTTACGTGTGCTTACACCAACTCCATGTAGTATATACCATTATCATCAAGCCATTTTGAGATTCAGGACATGGAGGCTTGTGGAAGTGAAGCTCATAATCCAAAGCCACGTGGTTGGCAAAGATGGAGACAGAATTCACGCTCAGATGGGTCCTTCTCAAAGCCCATGTTTTAAACCACGAAGGCAGGTCAGGAAACGAGGAAGGAGACGGCGGGATCCATCTGCTCAGGCTTTCTGCCTACTCAGCTATTTTTGGAACACTGAAGCGACCTTGCTACAAGCTGTCTTTTTCAATGGTGTATGGGGTCACACTGGCCTCTGAGAAGCCAGGCGGGCAGTGGAAGGGCAGTAGTGAAGCTTGTGGGGCGGTGGCGGGCAGGGGAGTTGGTGGTGCTATGCACCAAGCCAGCTTAGACGGGTGGGTACCCTCCTCCCCCCGTTCTCCGGAGCCGTAACAGAAGGTCAATCCCAGTAGGGTTGCCAGATTTAGCAAAATACAGATTTTATCTGGCAATCCTTCCTTCCCAGGGGCGCCTGAGCCCTCCCACAAAAAGTTCTAAACCTTTCAGGGAACTAATTACACTAGTGAGGCTGAACTCCTGGATTTGAGATGATTAAGAGATGCATCCAGGCAGGAATGCATTAAGGAGGGCAAATATTTTAAGCCCCAAAAGAAGTGACTGAAAGGAGCCCTGTTCTCTAGAGCCCATCCCCGTGATGAGAAAGTGGCTACGTGCTCAATGCCAAGACTGGGACTCCCCTTCCCAGGGCCAAGCAGAGGGCAACTTTACTGCCACTAACCCCCCGCCCCATGCTGTTCAGGGCTCTTCCCCAGCCCCGCAGCCCCAGGACAAGGGAGGAGACAGGAGAGGAGACTTCCTCTGCCAGAAAGTACATGAGGCAGGTGGGGGACCCTATTCCTTCACCCAACCGACCTTTATTAAGCACGTACTATGTGCCAGGCAGCATGCTAGATGTCTAGAATACAGTGGTAAATAAGGGAGATAGGCACATAGCCAAAGATCAAACAAATATATGCACGTATAGACATATTATATATATACACACACAGACATACATATACATATATATGCATATGCATATCTATTACACGATATATACATGGAAAGGATCAAGATGCTATCATAGAGAATAAACAGGGAGGAAGACGCACTGCAGATTGAATCATCAAAGATGACCTCACCAAGTGGGTGACATTTAAGCAGAAACAAGGTGGTAATTATGTGAAAAGCAAGAAAGAAGTCCACTGCTGGCTTTAGGAAACAGCGAACACCCGAGGCAGGAATTGCTGATGGTATTAACTCATTGGAAGAGGATTATTCTTGTCTAATCAGAGTTGCCTTGCTGAGATCTAACCTGTTACCCACTAGGCTTTGCGGCAGACGCCCCGGCTGCCCAGCCATACCCACCCCCTCCATCCCTGAGGTCAGCATGGTCTCAGTTCAGGCCAGCAGATTCCTGCAGCTCTCTGCCTGAGGTCATTTTTTCTGGTTTGCAACTTCGCCCTTGCTTGGGGCAAGGTGGAAGTGTCTGGGAGTTAATGCCCCCCAGAAGCATCCTCAACAAATGAGTGATAGGACTTGTGGGGATAAATACCTGAGCTTCCTCCCCCTAGGTGGGAGAATCAGCAGGTGTGTCCTACATGGTTTCTCAGAAGGTCCCCACTAGAGATGCGCTCCAGCTGTTCACTGCGGTGAGCCGTTTTATAGGTTCCTAGGCTTTCCTTCCTCTCCTGACTTAACTACCATACTCCTTCATCTTACTTCCTGGGATCAATTTCCAAATAAACCATATGCACACGAATCTTTATCCGAGGGTGTACTTTGCGGGAAGCCCAAACCTTCTGAACAAGTTATTCATGACCAGCCAAAGATGAACTCAAGCATCCCTCCCCATCATTTCCTGCCCACCCACCTCGTCATCTCCAGCCATGCCCATCTGTCCATCTTCCCCTTGCAACCACGCACGTTTCAACCCTGCAGCCTTTGCTAGCTCCTCTTATTTCTCCTCCTGGAAAATTCCTATTCATCATTTAAATGTCACTTCCCTTTGGAAGCCTTTCTTGCCCTTTCATCTCTACACCCTCAACATTGTGAATATTTCCTAACCATTCAAAATAATGATGTTAAAGAATGTTTCACAACTGTAGTACTGATAATGCCTTCACCAGACTGCATTCATCCATTCATCCATCCATCCAACCATCCACCCATCACCCACCTCCATATGCCAGACACTAGCATGCTACAATTGTCCTCGGGTCTTCCTGTCTACATCTTGAGGCCAGAGTGGGTCTTAGGCATCTCTCTGCTTCTAGCACATAGCACAGGGTCCATGTGGAGTGGGTGCTGGACAATGGTTTGATCAAATTAAATTGATGAACTTCACCTGTTCCAGGCAGACAGCATCTGTGCAATGATAGGTTATTAATTACACAGAGAAGGATACATTTATTAAGTACGTGGAATTAACAGATGAGTATGTTATCAAATTTGAACCACACATAGACACCATTTCATTACTTAAGATAGCTTGTAAGCTATTAAGTCAGGAACTATGTTTGATTTCCCAATACCAAAATGTATTCTTCAAAGCAAAAATGACCATCGGCAGGCTCTACTTTATCAGTCTGTGGACCACAAAGTCTGGAATTCCTGCTTTGCCTCCCAGATCTTCTCTTTAGAACTATACTAAGCTGTTTGACCTTATAATTTATACTGGTAGGGTTGCCATATAAAATACAGGATGTAACCCTCCCTACTGGCAATGTCTGGCATTGACATGTATACACTACCAAACGTAAAATGGATAGCTGGTGGGAAGCAGCCGCATAGCACAGGGAGATCAGCTCGGTGCTTTGTGACCACATAGA
This sequence comes from Delphinapterus leucas, assembly GCF_059928025.1. Classification (NCBI taxonomy): domain Eukaryota; kingdom Metazoa; phylum Chordata; class Mammalia; order Artiodactyla; family Monodontidae; genus Delphinapterus; species Delphinapterus leucas. The sequence goes on from NC_143148.1 coordinate 50,947,779, forward strand.
GGGGTGGGATAGGGAGGGTGGGAGGGAGGGAGACGCAAGAGGGAAGAGATATGGGAACATATGTATATATATGACTGATTCACTTTGTTATAAAGCAGAAACTAACACACCATTGTAAAGCAATTATACTCCAATAAAGATGTAAAATAATAATAATAAAAAGAAATAATCAAGGAGATAGTCAAACAGGCGGCCAGTCCATATTCAAACATTGAGCATCTATTGTCCGTCTAACAATGTGCTAGACACAAAATACTCAGTGGCAGATAAAACAGATTTAGACCCTGCCGCCTGAAACTTACAGTCAAAGATCTACGCTCAGAGATGTTCACTGAAATATGGCATATAATAGTACAGCATTATAATTTCCTCTAAGATAGGGATTCGGCAAAAGGAATTATAGTATATCACACAATAGAATATTCCCCAGCCATTCGAAATAATGATGTTAAAGAATGTTTCACAACCCATGAACGTGTTCACAATGTAAGCTTAGAAGAAAAAACAATAATCAGGGCACACCGTGGTATATTTGGTGTGATTCCAATTCTGTGGACAGCCAAATATTGATCTATACGTGTCAGAAAACTACTGGAACAAAAGGAGCCAAAGTATGTAGTGTCTTTATCTCTGAGGTATGGCACGATGGTTGACAAGTTTATCATTTTCTGTATCTTCCCCATTTCATTCTTTACAAGGGACACGAACATGTGTTGCTTTATAGTAATCTATTTTTTAAAGAGCTCAGTAAAGATCAGAGTAGACCTTCCACTGCACAACCTGCGATTGCATTCTCTCATCTGTCGAGAGAGCTTACTAATGTGATCAGCTTGTGCTGTGCTTCAGGAAGTAATAGCTTCGGTCTTTTCCAGAGCTTTTTGGGAATGAGGAAGCGGTTAGGAAACTCTGGGCCTGTGAGTGCTGTACCTGTATGAGCTCTTTCGTTGACTGCAGCCTGTAAATATTTAGTGGCCAAAAGCCGTGGGTGCTGGAGAAGCGGCAGGGGGCCAAAAGCCAAACGTTCCCCTGCTCCCACTGTCCCCCAGGCTTCCCACGTGTAAACCTGCAGCCCTTGATGGTGCTGTCCTACTGCTGGACCAGTGGCGCACCTGAGGCCTTGGCGGTGACCCACCCATGTGTACAGCTGAATTTTCGTGCAACTGAGGATACATATCCTGCCTGTCCACCAGACTGCGGACATGAGAGAGCTCTGAAATTCACCACAGCACGCGATACGACTTGCTGTGAGTGACAGGAGAAGCTTAAATTGAACCTGTTGCCTAAGGAAGATCTCCTATTTACTGGGCCATGCAAGAAATTTGTCTCATGCATACATGTGAAAAGAGCCTGGTCAGGCCACTTGAGTCAACTGGTGAAACCAAGGAAACAGTGGAATGACCGTCATTGCCCTTATGGAGACTATGAGATATTGCTGTGCTGTGGTTGTGAATAGCCATGTCATCCTCCCTACCTTTATAGCGTTATCTTGATCTTTTTGATCCATTCAAGTATACTACTCAAAATTCTGTTTTATGAAAATAGGCTGCAAACACAGAAATATCTAGAACTGCTAGTGCTCAACTGGAGGGAGATGGTCCCGCTTTGCCACACTGAAGAGGATTTTCACCCTACAGGCCATTGTCCACTGGACCATAGTTTCATCTGCCAAAAAGAAGGGTTAAACAGATTGAACATGGTCGGGCTGGAAAAAAGAAGACTCAGGGTGCGGGAGCAATCTTGGAACTCTTAACAGAGTAGTAAGAAGGAGTGTGAGACGCACAAGTCTATTGCTTAGGAGCAAACTCTACAGGGGGACCACCCAGAGCACAATACAAATAAACCCTTCAGAGCCGTCACAGTTGCCCCCAGATAGAACGGGCTAACTTGGGAGGTAATGAACCTCTGTCTCCATTTCATGAGTTTTCATCCTGGAAATATACAGGAAGGAGCTGGGTTAGGCTTCCTACACCAGGTAGGAGGATGGAGCGAATGATTCAGGAAGACTTTTAGCTCTTAAAGTCTCCAAAGCTCCTCAGGTTGCTGCCTTCTTGTCCCAATGTGTCGCTGCCTGGTCGGAGATGCTGCAGAAATAGGAGACGAAGTCCTTAACTACCATACTAGCTGGTGCCAGACAGGATGCCCAGCCCCTTACAGGGTCACAGCCTTCACTCCTCACACCCACCTTGAGGAGGACACCACTACCACACACGCATGAGAGATTAGGGTTCTGAGCACTCACGGGACTTGCGCAATTCCAGATGGCTAGTGAGTGTGGTCAGGGGTACCCCACAGGTGATCTGTGTCCAGAATCAGTGCATGGCACTGATTTATGTCCATGGCACATACATTTTCACTGAATAGAACAATAAATAAACGTAAAATTTATGGGACAGGAAAAGGATACCACAAAAGGAACAGGGTATATTCCCTTACTGAGAAGTGTCAAAGGAGGAAAAAAAATGCGAAGAGATTTTTATTCATCCATTACCACATTTTATGAACACTTTCTGCATGCCTGTTGCTGTCCCGGGGGCTCCAGATAAAGAGGCGATTCAAGGCATGGTGTTGGAGCTGGTGGTGTCAGTGTCTAACCAAGGGAGATGGCTTGATAAACAATATTAAGAGTGAAATAACTGTACACTTGCTGCCTTTACAAAGAAAGTCAGTGACCTTTGAAACGCAGGACAAAGATTTGGGAAGTGAGCTGCTCTTTTTTTTAAAGAGAGCAGGTCTGAGGATGGAGAGGTAGAAAAGGTCGAGCAGACAGGGCTAAACATCCCCGTGGGAATTCTTCTCTGGAGACGCCACACTTCTGCTCCCTACAGGACTGAATATGAAGCATCCCATGCCACCCTCCAGCTGTGATGGGCTCTGCACCACAGCCTGGTTCAGAACCTCAGCCGAGGGATTTGAAATCACAGAAAGAGTCCAGATGTCTGATCCCTGAGAGCTGGCAGGGGGAGCAGGGATTTGAGAGTCTGAGTATTTTGTAGCCAGGGCAGGGGATTTCCTATGAAGTTGTTGATCATATCCGAAGGGTGCTGAAACCAAGGTCAGGCTCTTGGTTCTGTCAAGAGGCCTGATTAATGAGGCGCCTGCAACAAACAGGGACACTCAGCAGAAGGCACGAAGCCAGCCCGCTGAGCTGTGAGAATCACCATCCCAAGCAGGGAAACTTGCTGCCTGCCAGGCACCGTCACACGTCGGTTTCACAGATCCCCGTGGTTATGGTGCAGACAGTGCAGTAGAGGGGCAAGGAAGTGAGCTTGTACTGCCTGAGCCCCTACTTGGTGCTTGGCCCCATGCAGAGCTTTCTCTCTCCATGTCTATTTAGCACATATAGGTAGGTATTATCATCCCAACTTTAGAGATCAGGCTGCCAGTTGAGAATAATTGGGCTACAGCCCCCCAGGTGGTGAGTGGTAGATCAAGGGTCAAAATCCAAGTCTCACGGATGCCTGTCCCTTTGCCCTCCTCTCCCAGCCACCCTATTTGTTCCTTTCCGTGACTTGATATTAGGGTGGCCACACAGTAATAGGTGTGGGCACTCAGTTTGCCGAGGGCACTTCTACTTTATGCGTGTTGAGTGAGCAAAGTTAATAATAGCATCCCACCCCCCGCTCTCAAAGCATATCCCAATTTAGATGGTAAATTATACGCTCAGCCTACCTAACAAGTTTTTGGTTGAAATAGACGCATTTATCAAAACCACAGCTCCAAACTGTGAGTACAAGTTGTAATTTGGCTGGAAACGTGCATCCGGCATCCCACTGTGCAAAAGTAATCATCCAGGAAACGTATCCAGGTTCACCGCATGGAAGGCAGCCAGCCTGGAAGTGGGTCTGACCCACCATGATTTACAGCCCTGGGAAGGGGCCTTTGCCACCTGGTAACCTGGACTGGCTCCCTGGCCAGGATTCCAGCCACGTGGTTCCTGGAGTCCAGTTCTTAGGCGGTGTGGGAGGCTCTGGGCTCTGGCTTGTCCTGTGGCCACCCGTGGTCTCTGTTGGAAAATAGTCCCTGATGAAAGACACAGACTGAGTATGATTCCCACGAGGGCTGGTTAGCAGAGTTACCATGTGCAGTTGGGCGGGCTGTACACTGCACAAAAGCACTCAACCCCTGGGGCAAACGCGAGGGATGCTGTTTTGTATTCCTTTCTGAGACGGTCAGTCAGATGCGGCCACAGGAGGGGACAGAGGAAGGCTCAGGAGAACGAAGGGTATTATACTCTGCAGCCCTAGAGGCAGGAGGCCACCTGGGAAGGATGCCAGGGTGCTCAGCAGGCACAAGACAGGAGCTGGGGGCGGTACTTAGGCTCTGACCTTTATTGGGGTTTCTGTGGGAAGGCAAGGCAGGGCAGGGTAGACAGACAGCTGAGGATTGGCGATTCTGAATAATTTCAGTGGTGGTTGGGCTATAGGGACCGTCTCTTCATGCCTGGTACCCGGCCCGGGGAGGGATAAGGCAGAGGGGTGTTTTCTCCAGGAGTGAACGGACCAGATGGAGGAGGGAGGGCTCTGGATTAGTTAGTCTGTGCGTCACAGATTGCCAGTCGCTCCCGGGGGAGCCCTTTGTTACTGAATTGGTGAGCCCAGGGAGGGTCTGTCTCTCCCCAGCCAGAAAGGTTCTTAAGATGTCAAAACATCATATGATACAGAGAAAACTTAAAATATTTACAATACACATGCCCACACTCTGGTTGCCAAGGCTCACAGCTGTGCCTGCCGGGAGGTAGGGGAGAGGGGAGTGGTGACCCTGAATTGAACCCTTCTACCTCGGCTCCCTGCCCTGCAGTTGACAATCATTAAGTCCCAGAGCACCTGGGGAAAAGCTGCTTGACCTTGAACCAGGAGGCGGAAGTTCGTAACACAGCATGCACGTTCTTGAGGGTAAGAATTGCAGAAGGGCCCTAAAATTTACTGGGCTTCTGCTCTCTGCCTGGCACTGGACTGAGTACTCTAGTCTGTCTGCATGTGAACTTCAACACTTTGGCGTCCTTAGCCCTTTCTCCATTTTATAAATGAGACCACTGAGACGCAGAGAGGTGAAATATCTTTCCAAAGTTACACAGCCCATCCGTGGGGTAGCGAGGTTTCCAATTCAGGTTTGCCCGACTCAAAAGATGCTCAACATCACTGACCATCAGGGAAATTCAAATCAAAACCACAATGAGATAAGACCTCACACCTGTTGGATGGTTATTATCAAAAAGACAAAAGATAACGAGTGTTGGCAAGAAGGTGGAGAGGGGCTTCCCTGGTGGTGCAGTGGTTAAGAATCCACCTGCCAGTGCAAGCGACACAGGTTCGATCCCTGGTCTAGGAAGATCCCACATGCCGCGGAGCAACTAAGCCCGTGCACCACAGCTACTGAGCCTGGGCTCTAGAGCCTGCAAGCCACAACTACTGAGCCCGTGTGCCACAACTACTGAAGCCCACACGCCTAGAGCCCGTGCTCCACAACAAGAGTAGCCACCACAATGAGAAGCCCGTGCACCGCAATGAAGAGTAGCCCCAGCTCGCTGCAACTAGAGAAAGCCCACGCGTAGCAACGAAGACCCAATGCAGCCAAAAGGTAAATAAATAAATAAATAAAATAAACAAATAAATAAAAATTTTTAAAAAAAGGAAGGTGGAGAAAAGGGAATCCTTGTACACTGTTGGTGGGAATGTAAATTGGTGTAGCCGTGGTGGAAAACAGTATGGAGTTTCCTCAAAAAATTAAAAATTTCACTACTGTATGATCTAGCAGTCGCACTTCTGGGTATACATAAATGAATTGAAATCAAGATCTTGAGGAGATATCTGTACCCCTATGTTCATTGCAGCATTACTCACAATAGCCAAGACATCGAAACAACCTAAATGTCCACTGACAGGTGAATGGCTGAACAGAATGTGGTATAGGTGATGAAATAGTCTGCCTTAAAAAAAAAGAAGGAAATCCTGCCCTTTGCTACAACATGGATGAACTTGGAGGACAGTACACTAGGTAAAATAAGCCAGACACAGAAGAACAAACACTGCCTGATCTCGCTTCTATCAGGAATCTAAAGTAGTCAAGCTCAACAGAAGCAGGGAGTAGGATGGTGGTTACCAGGGGCTGGGGGCAGGGTGCAGAATGGGGGAGGTGCTAGCCAAAGGGGCAGAGTTTAGTTATACAGGATGATTAAGTCTTCCAGATCCACTGTACAGCATAGTGCCCAGAGCTAACAATACTTACAAACTTACGAAGAGGGAAGATTTACGTCAAATTTCATCACCAAAAAATAGAGGGAAGGAAGAAACTTTAGAGGTGATGGTTGAGTTTATGGTGATATGTTCATGGGTGTATACTTAGCTTAAAACTCATCAAGATGTATTCATTGAGTATGTAGAGCCTTTTTCTGTATCAGTCACACCTCGATTTTTATAAAAAGTCCATATTCTCCTCTCCCTGTATGTTGAGCTGTCTTGTGTGGAACCCCCAGAGATGCTGTGCTCTGTTCATATGAACAGGCCCTTCCTGTTCATATGAGCAACTCAAGGTATGAGGGGCTGAAAGGGTGGAAGGAGGGTAAGGACTCAGTTTCTCTACTCCTGTCTGTCCAAGGCTCTGTTGGGGCCAGGCTGCTTTGGTCTTCTGAAAGAGGGGTCCCCTACAGGCTATTTCCTAAGACCCCACCTGAGCTTCTCTCCCACCCGTCTTGGAGCTGCCTCTCCAACAAAAATGCGCCATGTTGTTTGACCCTCAAACATTCCATGAAGTGAAACCAGCCTGTCTACCCTCTCGGCCAGAGCAGAAGGCTGAGCTGTCACCGGTCCATCACCCCAGGAGGCCCCAGTGCTCACGGGACCATGTCTTAGGAGAAACTTTGGGAATGCGAAAGTCACCTTCCTCCTACCCTCTGTCCCAAAGCTGCCTGTCGTGCTCAGTGATGACCTGTCCTTATGAAACCCAGCTGTGCTGAGACCAAGTGTTTTAGGCACCAAGTGGGGAGCTGGGCTCATGATGGGCCGTGGGACTCATTCTGACCAAATCCCTTCATGAACATGTCCCTCTGTCCCCCCAGGTGGCCAGATTCTTGGAAGCAGGACTCTGCCAATAGGCTGCATGGGTGGGAGGGGCAAAAGCAGCGCAGATGCCCACCCCAGCCCAGCTTGGGAGCGCCTGCAAACTGCCTTAGGAGGACCCAGTACCACCATCTAACTGTAATTGGTCTCTGGGGGCTCTTTGAGAAATATATTTCTATGCCCAAACCTGATTCATCCCAGCATTCTTTCTATATTCTTCCCTTAGTTATTACCCACATCTGAGCCTTCTCCCCGCTCCGTGTCTATAGTGGAAGGGAAAAACAAGAAAATACTTACTCTTGGTGAGCACATACATTTCCCGCCCCCTCCCCATCATTGATGTAACGCTGTAACTGCCCAAGGAATGTGGGGCAGAACTTGTCTGCATCCAAGCAAGGGATAAAGCAAAGAAGCTGCTTTCCTTCCAAGCCTCCCCTTCTAGAAAGGGCACATATGCCCAGTCCCAGCCCTCAGTCGCCCTCTGACACTGTGAGTCCTCTTTGACTACCTGGCTCTTTGCTCATCAAACTTCTGTCATTTCTGCTACGTCATCCATTCAACACATAGCTACTGAGACCTACGTAGGGGGACCCACTGCTATGGATAAAGGCAAATAAGATGTGGTCCTCCCCTTAAGGAGCTGACAGGCTAGTGGGAGACACAAAAGAAAGAGATTTTTAAAAAGGAGGAGAGAGAGATGGAGAAGCAGGAAGAGGAGGGAAGAGGAGAGAGGAGAGAAGAAGAACCACAGCACAGTGAGAAAGATGGTTGAGAAATGATATTTGTGAGTTTTAGGGCAAAGCAGGAGATATTAACTCCTCTGGGGATATCCAGGAAAGCTTCCTGGAAGATGTGGCCTTGGAAGCCTGCTTATTGAGCACCTGCTCTGAGTCTTCTCTGGTGAATCACATCACATGTGTTACCTCCTTTGACCCCCATTTGACCTTGTGGAGTAGATGTTACCATCCCTGACTTAGAGAAGAAGAATCTGCCACTCAGCCAGCTTACGTGGCAGTAAGTGGTCTGGGATCTGAGAGCTGTAGCTTGCTCTACAACCTCGGATGGGTCTCATTTCTATTTAATTGTTTTGATGTCAGAACAGAGAACTTGGGCTTAGTGACAAGGAGACGCGGGTTTAAATCCCATCAGTTCCCGCTGCTAGTACTTAGCTTTTCTGAGCCTCGGTTTCCAATGACCAGCAGGATAACCTTGATCTTTCTGAGCCTTCATTTCTGAGCCTGTCTTCATGATGGGAGTATGATGTTGGCAGGATAAAATGAGATATATGTAAGGTGTCTGGCACAGTGCTTGACAAAGAGCAACTGGCCAGTAAGAGATGGTTCCCCTTCCGTCTCTTCTCTTAGTTTCCAGACCCTCTGCTGTTCTGTAGCTTGAGGCAGTGGTTAAGATTGTGGACCCTAGAGCCAGGGGATGTTGTTTCAAATCGAGTTTCTGTTGTTGCTGTATGACTTTGGGCGGTTACATAACTTCTCTGTGCCTCAGTTCATTCTTCTGGAAAACAAGGATGAAAGAGTACCCTCTTCATGGAGGTCGGGATGCAGATCGAATGAGCTGGTATTTGCAGAGCATGGAGGACCCTGCCCAGCACACAGGAAGTTCTGTGCAGATGACATTGGATAAATAAATCTATACTCTTCACCACCTAGCCCTACCGCTTCTCACCTGAGAGCCTCTGTAGTGAGCTTGGTGCAGCCTGAGCAGAGGAAAAGTTTAAATATTCACCTTGCAGACAACTGGTGGGCAGAGCTGAGAGTGGCTGGGAAACCTGGGTGTTCCGCAGCCTTGCCGAGGCCCTGGGAGCAGGGAGGCTGAATGTCTCCAGGCATCCAGAGCAGGCATCCAGAGCTTCCGATCCTGCTATCAAGGGTGGGGGATTATTTTCTCTTCCTGCATCTCTGATTCACAGAAGACTGTTAGTCATACCCTCACCTACGGGATCCCACGTACTACACCCATAGGCTCTGATGTCAACCTCGACTCAGAAAGGAGGAAGTGGATTATGGTCAAGGCCATAACTGACCAAATTAGAACAAGGAAATTTTTAGAGCGCTGGCTCTCAGCAGAGGCTGCACGTTAGAATTACCCAGGGAGCTTATAAAATATATACTAATAACCAGACCCCACCCTGGTTTGAAATAAAACATGTGATATTAAGAGATTCTGAGCATCCCAGGGGCCTCAGCCTCTGCATCATGGGGAGTGGAGTGGCGCCATGAAGGATGAACTACATCAGTGGTTTCTCAGCTTGAGCTGCATCAGGGCCTGCTGGAAGGCTTGAACTCCGAGTACCAGGCTCCACCCCCAGAGGTTCTGATTCTTCAGGTCTGGGGTGGGGCCTGAGAACCTGCATGTCTAACAGGTCTCCAGAGGAGGTGGCGCTGCTGGTGCTGGCAGCTCATATGGAGAAGCACTGAGCTGTATAATAGATAAAATCAATCAATGAAAGATATTATCTGCCAGGGCTTCCCAAAAAATGTGTCTACGGCTTTTTTGGATTAAAAAAAAAAAAAATCCACACTTACACCTTGAGCAATTGAAGAATGCCAGTCTCAACCAATCTTCACTTTTTTCCTCCTTCTCTCTCTCTTCCCTCAGTCACCGTCCCCTGAAGCTTCTCACTGTTGAGAGCCTCAGCACATGCATGTTACACAGAGTGTCATGCGTGGTTCAAGAGTTTTGCAGCGACAAACGAGATAAAGAAAAAGAGGAGCTGACTGATTCTGAGAGTGTACTAGGGGAAAACATAGAATTTTCTTTGATGCCTTTGATGGTGGGTCACATGGATCGGCCCACACAGTGGGATGTGAACTTCCCCCTCTTACAACAATTGAGTCAACTGAATTGTTGAGCAGGCAAATGACAGCACTGATCTGGGGAAAAAGAAAAATTTCTAAACCTGTGTCTGAATCCCAGCGTGGGAGTTTGTATTGTCATACGAAAAGCATACGGAGGGCTCAGGTATCCAATGTACTAGATTTTGTGATAACATTCATTTAGCTCTCCTAGTCCAAAGGCCTCTCTGCCTTGATGAAGATGAAAAAGTAAACTGACAGTTCTTTGGAGGAAAACAACCTGACCTCACCATTTCCTCCAGGCGTCTTCTCTAGATAGCCCCAAGCTCATTCTCTTACATTCTTTGACTGCTAGAATGGTTTGTGGTTTCTAGGAGCTGTTTAAATGTGAAAACAGCTCTTGGGAGAGGTAAACCTAATTCTTTTTTATAAGTGATTTCGGAAATGGTCAAGTTCTCAATCGAAAATTCCATTTTTCACTAAATGTAGGGAAATGTGTAAACTCTCATTCTCTTTGGGAGGCTTTTCAAATAGATTTTCTTTAGACCAGCTAAGAACCAGCCCACGTGACCTAGAAATCGTGGAACTGGAGCGACCACGGGGATCATCAAGTTCAAGTTCCCGTTTCATCTAGTCTCTCTCCCCAACGCATCGTCCACATGCACTTGAGTGCATGCCCCTTATTTTCCGCATATTTGCAAGACTGCAGCGCACCAATGGGGTCTTATCCCAGTGGTTCAGTGGTTGGAATTGGCATTCTCACCCTATTGGTTTAGGTGTATGACTGTACTTTTAATAGTATATTTATTTTCTAAATATCTGTTGCCTCTAGGGGAATGCAAGCTCCAAAATGATAGGGACTGTCTATAACTTGTTCACCTTTATCTTTCCAGGACCCCTCATAGTGTCTAATCTATTTGCGGCAGTCATGAAATAGCCCTATAATGATGGAATGAATGACAATGAAGTGACAGAGAGACTGAGATGACAAGGATGACTAGGAATCAACCAAGAGAAAAGACAAGGGAGAGGGCTGCAGGCCGTGAAACCTGCATGTGTGCCAATGTCCTGTGGTGAGAGGGGGTGGCATTTAGGAAGGACTAAGCATTTTTCCATATGCTCAGTCCTTCCAAAGCTAGAGTTCTGGTATATGATGACAAACAAGGCTGAGGAGGTAGAGAATATCTGTATCATAGAGGTCCTTTTTTTTTTTAAGTATTTATTTATTTATTTGGCTGCTCTGGGTCTTAGATGCGGCACGTGGGATCTTAGTTGTGGCATGCAAGCAGGATCTAATTCCCTGACCAGGGATGGAACCCAGCCCCCTGCATTGGGAACACGGAGTCCCAACCGCTGGACCACCAGGGAAGTCCCATAGAGGCCCTTTTAAGCTATCCTTTCTTTGTCTCCTATTTACTTGAGTCTCTGATGCTGAATCCTGAATCTCAGTGCCCTGATAGGAGCATCTATCCTAAATTCCCACTTAGTGTGTAACCAGAATTTCGACCAGTCTCAGTCCTAATTCCAGAGCAGTCGTGTTAAAAACTGCCAGTTAATGAGTACTGAGTATGTACCAGACAGTGTACTAAGTCTTTTATATAAATGTATCTGCTCCTCTAATTGTTTGTCTACTGTGCCCAGCTTTTCTGGAATAGGATCTTGCTTTGAACTGCCAGTCTATTGGTAAGAGTCAAATTTCAGGGACCCCCAAACAACTCCCTTCTAACTATTGGCCCTGGATTTCCTGCTGTCTGTGCTCTGCTTGAGGGGACCCCAACAGCCCTGGAATTAGGACTGAGTTGGTTGAAATTTGTTCACCCATCTAAACTGAGACAAAGCTATCTGGAGTGGATCAATGAAGCCTTCCATATTGATGTCAAGGACCCATGGTTTTCTCTAAGATTTCCATGTCAGCAACTTGAGTGCTTAGTGGGATGGACAAAAAGACTAATAGCAGATTGGCCGTGGAGTCAGGGACAGCTGGTCTGACCCCAGGTTTATCACTTACAAGGTACATAACCTTGGACAGGTTCCTTTCCTTCTCTGAATCCCCATTTTCAGGTATAAAAGGGAAACAAAAAAAATGTATTCCAAAAGTGGTTTAAGGGTGTAAGGAAGCACTTTCACCCAGTACCTGGCACATGGTGAGAGGCAGGAACCACAGATGCTGTTACTGCCGCACTGTTAGATGCAGGGAAGGGAGGGAGAGGCTTGCTGCCGAGTTCTTACATTCTACAGAGGGAAGGGAAAATCAATTAAAAACAAGTAGGGCTTCCCTGGTGGTGCAGTGGTTGCGAGTCCGCCTGCCGATGCAGGGGACACTGGTTCGTTCCCCGGTCCGGGAAGGTCCCACATGCCGCGGAGCGGCTGAGCCCGTCAGCCATGGCCGCTGAGCCTGCGCGTCTGGAGCCTGTGCTCCGCAACGGGAGAGGCCACAACAGTGAGAGGCCCGCGTACCGCAAAAAAAAAAAAAAAAAAAAAAAAACCAAAAAACCAAGTACATGCAAATCTCCATTTACTGCTGTTGCTGGGAGACTGGATTGCCTTGTTCATTTTATGTTCTGGGTCTGCAGGTAAATTGCAGAATCCTTTTTATTGCAAATTCACTCCTTCTTCCACAAGTATTTACTGAGTCCATGCTATTTGCTAGGCACGTGGGAGAAATGAGGCTAAATTAGATGCTGATCTTACATTCACCTTGGGACTTGGAGAACGGAGGGTACAGATTTTCTATAAATGTGAGGGACGGCACTTTTCTGCTTAAATACAGAATGCTGAGCATTATTTACTTTAGAAAATCATTGAGGATCTTGCAAGGGCCTCTCATTGCCTGAGTGAATTATTTAAGAACTAAAAGAGGGGGTAGGGATGCTGTAAATAGATATGTGCTGAACTTGTGTTTACTACCCATCATTATTTATATAATACGAATTATGATATAATATTACATACACTACTTGTATATTATGCTAGTTATATGTGCATGTATATTACATATGCACATATAATATTAATTTATTATTATACTAATTATATAGTGCAAATGGAATATTATATGCTAGGTATTATTATATATGCATATCTAATACTAATTGTACCTATACACATATAATGCATATCATAGGTTACTCTAATTATATATACATAATTGTTCTAATTATATATACAGCTGTCCCTCGGTACCCACAGGGTGGTAGTGCCCAAGACCACCCCCTTCCCCCCACAGATACCAAAATCCAAGGATGCTCAAGTCCTTGGTGTAGTATTTACATAACCTATGCACATCCTCCCGTATACTTTAAATCATCTCAAGATCACTTACAATACCTCATACAATGTCAATTCTACATAAATAGTTGCCAGCATGTGGCAAATTAAAGTTTTGCTTTAGGGAACTTTCTGGAATTTATTTTTTCCTGACTATTTTCGAACCATGGTTGGTTGACTCCACGGATGCAGAATCCATGCATATGGAGGGCCAACTATAATTATAATATATAATACATTTATGTATTATATATCACATATAATGTTCATATATATTACATAATAATTTAAATATGTAAGTAACCCAGTTACTTATATCATTTCATTTTACTACCACATGTATCTTTCTCTTTAAAACGGAAATGGTAAAATTCTGCTTGGGCCAGAGACTAGATATGCTCATTAAACCTATGCTTTATTCCCACTCTGCAAAGCTAAAGAACGTAGAAATCTGCAAAATGACGAGGGGCTTCCCCATTACATCAAACCCCTCTCGTTTCTCATGCATCTATTCAACAAGGTTTACCAAACATCTGCTCTGTGCCAGACTCTGCCCTACGCACTGGGGTCTGGAGCCACATGCGGCACCGTCTCTGACCCCCCTGGAGCTCACAGATGGGTCAGGGAGCAGCCCCAGCAGGCCGTGGTGGCCACTGTCCTGGAGGAAGGTCAATGGTGGCACAACAAGAGGCAAGAGACTCTGCCTGGGATGCTGGGAAAGATTTCTAGAAGACGATATGCCTCAGGGGGAGTGGCTGTGATCTGCAGAAGACACTGGAAGGCCAGGCCATGACAGGAAGGGGAAGGTGTGTGGGAAAACCAGCACTGCTGCAAAATAGCATGAGATGTTCTGGAGAGTAGGCAGTGGACATGCTTCCACTGCTGATATCGCCATAATAATGTGAAGAAAAAAGTAACAGGAGTCCCAGTAGCAATGATAGCAAGTGTTTATTAAACATTCACTGTTCCAAGCCCGTGGATGCATAATGTCACATAATCCCACAACAGTCTTCGCGTTCATATAGTATTGTGTATAATGCATATTAAGACAAGTGATCAGAGGAGCTGACACTTTACTCAAGGTCACTCAGCTGGTGAGTACAGCACATCAAGGTCTACCACATCGTACCCTAATGACCTTGGCCCAGGTCCCTAGCCTCCGTAAACCTCAGCTCCTTCCTCAGTAAAATAAAGTTGAAGGCTCATTCTGAGAACGCTATGGGATGAGGGTCATGACCAATGTCAGTGATGGCTCACGTCTGTGTGTTAGGGAGTGGATATTGGAAAAGTGGAGGGCAATCATGTTAGTGAGGTCGACTGGGTCAGATCCCAGAGGGCTGGCCTTGTGCCATCAAGTAAAGGGTGTGCATTTCATTCTGAAGGCCATGACAGGCACTGGGAAGTTTTGAAACACATAATGAAATGCTCAGTGTTGTGTTTGAGAAAAATCACTCTGAAGTGCACGTGGAAACAGCCAGGCCGGTTAGAAAGGTGTTGTCATAATCCAGGGGAGGAAGTGACACCCCCAAGAGCTGTTGAGTGGAAACAACAAAGGTGCTAATTGGATGTGGGGCGAGGGAGGAAGAGGGGTCCAGGATGACCCCCAGATTCCTGGCTTTAGCGATGAGTGGGTGGTGCAGTTCCATCCACCGAGGCAGCAAATGCAGTGAGAGGAGTGTTATGGGTTGAATTGTGTCCCCCCACCCTCATCCAATTCATAAGTTGAAATCCTAAACCCCAGCACCTCAAAATAGGCCCTTATTTGGAGGTAGGGTCTTCACAGAGGTCAAGTTAAATGAGGTCATGAGGGTGAGCACTAATCCAATATAACTGGTGTCCTTACAAGAATGGGAAATGTGGATGCAGATTGGCATAGAGGAAAGACCAATGCGAAGAGACCTAGGGAGAACACCACCACCTACAAGCCAGGGAGGGATGCCTGGATCAGATCCCTCCCTCACAGCCATTAGAAGGAGCCAACCCTGCTGATACCTTGATTTCAGACCTCTAGCCTCCAGAACCGTTGAACAATAAAGTTCTGTTTTTTAAGCTGCCCAGTTTGCGGTACTTTGTTCTGGCAGCCCTAGCAAGCTACTATGAGGAGTAACTCATTTGGAGATAGCCATGAGTTATGTTTTGGATGAGTTGAATTTGATGTGTGGTTTCTGGAGAGCCAGGTGAAGACAGGTGCCAAAATGGTACTTCAGTACACAAGTCTGGGGCTCGGTGGGACTAGAGATAGAGATTAAGGTTATCAGGCATCTCTGCTGCGCCAGCACCTACAGCACAGTGTGATGAGGTAGCACACAGCAGGAATTTGAAAAGGAGTTGAGTGGATAAACGTCAGCTTTGCTTAAGGACAGAGGAGGGGCCACACGGCTACGAGAACCAGCTCTAAGCTCCCACGCCAGAACTAACAAGGTGAGCTCAAGCCCTGTCGAATTTTTGAGGATCGTCATGGTGGTTGATGCTATTTACACTCACTAGGAAGGAGAGTCCCTTTTTTTGTTCTTCAAAATCAGGGGATAAAAAATTTAACCAAATACCAAAGCTCTTCTTAGAACAGAGAACTATAGCCTGTCTGGAGTCTCAGGTTCACGCCCATGTTCTGAAATATTGACCTCCAAGTGAGTGTGTCAGTAATGTGTCTGTTTTAGGCAGCAACTTAAAAGTCTGCTTAGCTTTAAATGCCAAAATAAGTAGACAGCATGCATGGCATCATAGAAAATGGCAGTAGCTGGAAGTCAGGAGACCTTGCTTTGAATCTCAGGTCTGCCTCTGAAGAATTGGGTTACCTTAACCTTTCAGAGTCCCCTCTCCCTGGTCTATAAAACAATAAGGAGGGGGTAATTGGATGATCTTGCAACTCTGACATTCTCTGATTCTCTCAATATTGCCTCTAATAGCAAATGTTGGGAAAAATCACGTTTCCACAAATTGACCTTCCAACCTGATTGAGTCTCCCAACATGAAGACACGTAAATAAAGTGAGAGGCTGTAATTCATATCACAGGTGCCTTTGGTAGAATAATTTCCCTCCTTAATAATTTCTGCCTTCTTAAGATGGTAGATGGAACACTGCAGAGAGACAGTACTTGATTTTAGGATGCATCTTAGTTAGCAGCAAATTGGGTTTTACTGGAAGGTTTCTGAATGCACACGATCACAGTATTTTGTCCAATGACTTAAACTTCTAACGATATTGAAAAAGGATATGGGAAGATTAGCCATTCCTAACTACATCTGTGATTTCTCTTGGACCATTCGAGACTTAAACCTCATGCAATGGCATTTTCCTTATACACCTGGACACCTCAGCCCTGGTGTAACAAGCCAATAAGGGGTACTGATGATTAAGACTGATTACCTATCAAGTGTCGTGTTTTGTGCCAGGTGCTGGACCTATGTTACCTGTTGCCTCATTTAGCGCCCCCTGTAGCAGGTGCTGTCAGCCACACCACACCTTTTCTGCACTCAGTGTGCTGAAGGTTGCTTACTTAGGGCTCCTGACTGGCTGTGGAAGCACGTTTGGCCTCTGAGGACAAAGACGTGCCTAAGAGTCACTGCTGCAGAAGCAACCCTCAACCGGTATCAGACAGAAATTTGGTGGATAAATACTCCAGCTTCCTCACTACTTGGTTTGGATATGTCCGAGGCATATTCTACACTTGCTCATGGAGTTCCTCAGAGGGACTGAGTTCCAGTTAGCGTGGTGGATACTGACTTGATAAACACACCCTTTATTGGCTGCCTTCTACCCTGGTATTTCCTGTGATCCTATTCCAGATAAAGGATTTACTCTCAAATCCTTGCCTCAGAATCTGCTTCTGGGAAATCCAAACTAAGACATCCTCCAAGATCCTAGGGAGCAGGTAGTATTAGTGCTAATTTATAAATGGAGAGCCTGAGGGTCAATATGGTTAAATAACAGTTGTTATGTCTTGGTACTGGGGTTTTGCTGGCTCACCTTCCTCTGCACCAGTGGTTCTCAACCAAGGGAAATTTCGTCCCCAGGGGACATTTTGAAATGTCTGGAGACATTGTTGGCTGTCACAACTGGGGGCTTGCTGCTGGTATCTAGTAGGCAGAGGCCAGGGATGCTGCTAAACATCTCACAATGCACAGTTCAACCCCCCCCCCCCCCCCGCAACAAAGGCTAATCCAGCCCAAAAAGGTCAGCAGTGGCAAGGCTGAGAAATCCTGCTCTCCACCCAGTGAGACTAGCTGCTGGATGGTAGCTCTCTTGTGTGACTTGTCTATTGTATTTCACTCCCAGGGCCAAGCTGTGGCTCAGCTGTGCTCCACTGTCCCCAATGTGACTGTCTTTGGAACAGCTTCTACTTTCAAGCATGAAGCCATCAAAGACTCCGTGACTCATCTCTTTGACAGAAATGCAGACTACGTGCAGGAAGTGAAAAGGTAAGATGTTTGCTATAAAGAGCACCAGGATGGTCCTTGCACTTCTCTCTTAAAGAACAGGAGCATTCATTTAGAGGAGGGCTAATAACAATCATAATTGTAAACATATATATTACTAGTCCTGTGCTACTTCACATGTATTCATTCATCTAATCCTCTCAACAACCTTATTATTATCCCCATTTTGGAGACGATAAACCTGAGGAACAGAGCAGTTAAGTTACAAAGCTAAATTGTGAGAGCTGCTATAACACTACCTTAACACAGAGAAGTTTACTTCTCGTTCATTCATGTAACAGCCCCAGGGAGTGTGGACTCCAACCTGGGTGTGACTGAGAGCCACCAAAGGACCAAGGTGGTGACATGATCAGATTTGGGTTTGGAAGAGTCACTGGTGCGTCATAGAGAATGAATGGGAGGGGACATCCATCTGCTGGCTGTTGTGGTCTCCCCGGGGGAGACGTTGCTTTATAACATGATCCATATTCCACTTATGATCCTTATGGCCCTGTGCATGTCAACACAGGAAATCAGATGGAACACCCAGCTGCCGCCATGCTTTCAGGTGATTTGTGTGTCTCACCCCTGCTGATTCCCAGGCTCTGCTCCACTCACAGCTCCTGGGGGGATTCAGAGATGTCCCAGAGCCACTGGTTCTGTATTTCATTCTCCAGCACAAAATCAGAAGGTACAAAGGAATTAAGTTGTCCGGCTAGCATAGCATCATAACAAAGAAACAATTTCCTCCAAATCACTGATTAAGATGAAAAATTGAAGGGTTGGAGGATGGGAGATTTGGTTGTTTGAAGTGATAGATTTAGACCGGATTAGGTGAAACTTGGGAAGTTTTTCGGAAAGGAGAGTCTTCTGACAGTCTGAATTCTCAAATTTATAAAAAAATTTTGAGTGTCAAGATTTGCGTGTCATTTAAGGTTGCCCCAGTATTTCCCATGTGATGTGAAAAGAAAGCTTTAAAGCTAGATATTGGAAATTTACCACCTGTTTCTCAGATGTCCAGAGATTGCAGGCATTTTTTTTTTAAAGTATAGTTGATTTACAATAGTGTGTTAGTTTCAGGTATATAGCAATATTACAATAGTGTGTTAGTTTCAGGTATATGTATGTTATACATACATATATATATACATATATATATTTCAGATTATTTTCCATTATAAGTTATTACAAGATATTGAATAGAGTTCCCTGTGCTATACAGTAAATCCTTGTTGCTTATCTATTTTATGTACAGTAGTTTGTAAAGACTTCCAGAATATATCTTTGCCTACTTTTATAAACTTCCTTCCTTTAACTTGCATCTTTCAAGCTGTGGCCTGGAAAATGAACTACCACTTTCCCTTCAGCCACCTTTCCTTTCACCCTCTTAAGAGATATTTCTTCAAGCATCCTTTCCTCTGTTCCTGCACTGACCTGCTTAATAAATACTGAGTACCTAGCAGGTACTCTGCTAGGGCAGGAGATCCAGCAGAAACCACCTTGAGAATCATTGTCTTCATGGAGCCTGGAGCCTCGTTGGGAAGAAGGGACAAGAGATATTTTAAAAATTCATTGATTTATACTTCTGATATGTGCTTTGGTGGAGAAATGCAAGGTGCTAGTGAAATAAACATAGGCAAATGGGGAAATCAGACATGTCATCCATCAACAAGTGAGATTTGGGCTGAGAACTGAGGGCTGAGAATTTGGCCAAAGGAAGAGCCTTTCTGACCAAGGAGAATGGCATGTGCTAAGGCCCGGGGTCAGGAAAGACTTGGTCAATTCAAGAATGTGAAAGGAGACTAGTGCAGCTGTAGGCTGTGGTCAGAGGATGTGTGCGGTAGTGGAGAGGAGGGTCGGGAGGTGGCGGCTCTTCTGAAGTGACAGAGGCCATAAGCAGGGAGCCTCTGCTGTCCCCACGTCCCAGGTAGCTCCACCATCCCCCATCCCCTCAGTGTCCTTGACCCGCTGCCTTTAGCCCCAGATTCAGTGACTTCTTCTGATGTCGGAAGAGCAGAAGCATCTGAGACCCACCTGCCCACCACCTTCCTGCACATGTGACCTCCAACAGTTCCTTCCTTACATTTTTAAGTAGAGATTCTGGGATTAGCCTAAAAATGACTGGGAAGCTGCAAATATGTTTGTGCTCTCTGTCCCACGAATCCTACGCTCAGGATATAATCCGAAAGAAAATAAAAGTCACGGGTCCACCCTGCTTGCTGCAGACCCAAGCACTGCTTCTGCTTCATTGTTAGGTGCTCAGGACATGACGACAGGGTGAATTACAGCATTGTCTGTAAAAGCGAAAATTCAGAACCAGCCCCCACTATCAACAGAAGGGAAACGGTTTGGTAGATTACACTACACCCACACACTTGAGTATTATGCAGCCCCTTAAAAAATGGTAATTATGAAGACTCTGTCAGAAAATGAAAAAAATACCTGTGGTAGCATATTGAGTGGAAAAAAAGCAGAATGCCAAATTCCAGCTACACTGTGATCACAGCTTTGTATAAATTCTTGGCGCGTGAGGGCATAAAATGAAAGGGGAAAAAAAATCCACCCACTGAGATGCAATAGGAGTGGAATGCTGAGTGATTTGTCTTCCTTTTCTGATCATGGATATTGTTTGTTACACTGTGTAACACACTGTGTAACACAACACACTGTGTTGTGTGTAATCAACTAGAAAAAATAATAACATAAAATTTCTTGGGATGAAAATTCTTTTATCAACCAGTCACTCAGTAAGCTTCTTTTGAATATGTTTGCATCCTAGAGCCAGGCATTATAAAGGGAATAGGGGAAAAAAAATATTTATAATACAGACATAACCTTTATGTCACTTCCCCATTCTCTGTTCCGGAGGAGAGAGAAGAAGATGCTTGAAACCAAGTGGAAGAGTTAGAAGCCTTGAATTGTGTGCATCTGACTGTAAGGGCTTTAAAAGTAAAGAGGGAAGAAAGACCAGAGAGCACGCCAAGGTGGACAACCCCAAGGAGGTGCTTGAAGAGTGGGAACTCTTTTAGTCGGTACAGAGAGGTAGGGAGCGAGTCCCAGGCAAGGCGAGGGGGGCACCAGGCTTTGTCTGTCTCCTCCCACTCTGCTGAGCATTTCAGTGAGATCATTGTAGGTGCATCCTGAAAGATGAAAATTCCTTATCTTATATAAAGAAACTGAGACCTAGTGGAAATTAACAAGAGTCTAGCCACCAGGAGAGAACAGAGAGAAAGCGATCAAGAAAGGATTCCTAGAAGTGGTACTACGTGCACGTGGGAACCGTCAATAGTAAACTTTTACTAAGCAGCCTACTGTGTGCCAGGCACAGTGCTGGGCACTCTGACATCACCTCATCCCTCTGTCATGAGCTTGGAGGTGATGGTTAAAGCTAAGGCACAGATGAGTTCTCAGAGAAAAGGGAAGTCTGAACGAGAAGAACTGTGTGGAGAGCCAAGGACCCAACTGGAAATGAAAGTTACAGTAAAGAGGAATTAATTTCTCGACAAAGTTGAAGGGCTTCTTACCCAGTAACGGCTCTATTGCAACTACCACCACTCAAGAGAAATTCTCCACTGATCCAAGTGGATGGGAAGCAAAGAGGCAGTATTCTCAATAAAGGAGCGAGGGGTTGGGGACCAAGGAAGGACAGATAGGAAAGTCTCGGATCAGCAATCCCAAAATATCTTGATGCTGAATTTGGCCCACAGAATCTCTGAGCTGGGGCTATTTCTGTTTGCTGTTTAAGTCTGCAGAGATTTATGACAGAGGGAGAAAGCAGAATAGGAACTGTTGCCTTTAACTCTCTGCCCTTACCCTCTCTGCTTTTATGTAATTACGACTACACAAATGCAGGCAAGGCAGACACTCCCAGAAATTGGGGAGCGGGGGTGAGCTAAGAAATGAGGATGTCCTCTGTGCCTCTGATGGGCTACCTGCTCTGCTTGTGATATTCATGATTATTCCATTAAAAGATGCTGCTAAGGGGCTTCCCTGGTGGCGCAGTGATTGAGAGTCCGCCTGCCGATGCAGGGGATACGGGTTCGTGCCCTGGTCCGGGAAGATCCCACATGCCGCGGAGCGGCTGGGCCCGTGAGCCATGGCCGCTGAGCCTGCGCGTCCGGAGCCTGTGCTCCGCAACGGGAGAGGCCACAACAGTGAGAGGCCCGCATACCGCAAGAAAAAAGATGCTGCTAAGGTGCTTTTCAGTGTAAGGATGACCAAGGGAGGACCTGACCCAAGCTTACTTGTGGGGCCTGGAGCAATTTAAGTAGACCCACTATCCAGTTCAGTCTGATCCGCTGATTGGGCTTATAAGGACTGAACAGGGGATGGAGCGCTTTTCAATTCTGCAACTCTCACCTGAAGGGACATTGCTGGCCTCTAAAGGGAACAATGTCTGCTTAAAGGTTTGACTTCTACAGCAGAGTGTCCTCACCCTCAGGGCCCTGGGAGTGACACCTGCCTCTACCCAGCTTCTCTTCCACAGAATCCATCTCCTCCCCCCGCTTGGCCCCCAGTTCACCACTAACCTCCTAAAGGATGCAATGACAGCAACGGGGAGTGAATTTGTGGCTTATTTGACCCCTGTGCATGGCCAAACCCTGTCTTGCCTCATTCAGCTATAGAAATGCCAAGAGAGATGTGGGAGGAGCAGGTGGCCTGGATATGAGGAGACCTGCAGTATCTCCTTCCAGTGTAAAGCCCAGTAAAGCAACCCCCAGCTTTGCTCAGCCCTCGCTGGGAGCTAGAAGTGGCAGTGGTGGTCACCCCTGGGCTGGCGACAGCCCACCCTACAAAACCCTACTCCATCTCTGGGGCCCTTACTGAGTTTCTGGACCCATTTCCCGCAGTCACCTGACCCCACTGAGCCTCAGTTTCCTCATCCATCAAATGGGTATAACAAAGGCCCTGAGTCTCAGGGTTGGCATGAGGTGTCATGAGATGAGACTTAGGAAGGCTCAGCGCTGTGCCTGGCACACAGTAGGTGCTCCTGAATGTGGGACTTTAGGAACAGCTAGAAGGTCTGACTGTCTGGCGTGGTTAGTGGGAGGTGGGGATGGGGAAGTGCGCAGAGCTCGTGGTCACCCATTGCTGTGGGCGTGCCCTGCATTTCTGCAGAACCATAGTCCACAGGAGAGAGGAACAGGCCGAGGCGGGGCAGCTAGCGCAAGGAGATGTGATTGGCAGAGGAGAGAACGTGGACCCACAAGCAGACTACGGATATGAGGAGCATCCGGCATGAAGTGAGGAGAAGCGACGGGCGGGTCCATCGGGGGTTCCCTGGAAGGCGTGCACAGCCTCACATTTGGGAGGCTGCCCCTACGCACGCGCAGCATCCTTCGGGCAAGGGGAGAGATGTCAGGGAAATGAAGTTCACGGGGAGGACTTGATGGCCCAGGCGGGCTGTCTAGGAGAAGCAGAGCAGGATCTCACTTCCACAGGAGGGAGCAAACTTGGCAAAAATGGAGCTGGTCAAAGTGAGAAAAACAGGTGCATAGCTACCCGGCCTACGATGCAAGGTGGGGAGCTGATCAGTGGGTCTGCAGCCCAGCCCAGAGCCCCCCTCAGAATGTGTACTCAGACCTCCCGCCTGCCTCTCCAGCCTCACCATGCAGCAAGCTCCCTCGCATCTTCTTTACTCCAGTCTTCCTGCCTACCAGGCTCCTCCTGAATAGGGCTTTTACGCATGCCGTTCCCTCCGCCTGAAACACTGTTCCCACCACTCTTTCCCTACCCTCCTCCCACTGCCACTCGCCGCTTCCGCAGGGACATCTTCTCTGGCAGCCCTGATTGGGCAAACCCTCAATTTGAGCAGCTTCATAGTACCTTTGTGACACTAGACCCCATTCACTTTCAATTTAATTTTTATTTAACTATTGATTGATGTCTGCCTAATGTAACCTCTAAAAGGGGAGAAATCAAACCTGTGTGGGCTCACCATGATACCCCCTGTGCCTAGTGTGGTGCCAGTGCTAAATATTTAAGGAACAAATTAATTACTACTAAAAGAAAAACAAGGCTGCCTCGACCTCTGAGTAACTGGTTTAGATGAGGCGTTTCCAAAGTGTGGAGCTGGAATCAGCAGCATCAACATCTGGTAACTTCTTAGAAATGCAGATCCTTGGGCCCCACCCCACACCAAGTACATCAGAGCTAGGAGCAGAGGGAGAGGGAGGGCAAATCGCAGTTGTACCTTAACGAGCCCTCCAGGAGATTCTGACACACATGCAGGTTTGAGATCCACTGGCCTAACTCCCTGGTTATGAATTTACAGATGGAACTTGAACGGACACACCCATGAGATAAGCACACTATTGGGTGGGAAGCTAAGCTGATCACTTTGGAAGAGCCTTTGTAATGGGCTGGATTTTGGTTAAGACCTGAGGGCTTTTGAAGGGCACATTCACATCAAGACTCAGGTGCTCCCTTCAGCAGCACATATACTAAAATTGGAACAATACAGAGAAGATTAGCATGGCCCGTGTGCAAGAATGACACACAAATTCGTGAAGCGCTCCACATTAAAAAAAAAAAAAAAAAGACTCAGCTATCAGGGGCATGGAGCAGTTGACTTAGTGTATGAACCCAGGAGATGCATGTGTAATTTCCTAGTTGGTGACACTCTGGACAAAGCTGTTGACGTCAGTTAGTGGCAGGTCCTGAACTTCGCTGGGGGATGAGGGTGGGGGTAGAAAAAGTGAGCAATGTGCTAAGACAAGGTAACCCTGCAAAGGCACAAGTCTGAGGAAGTGCCATTCTTGTCTGAGCAGAGCACGGCCCAGCCAGAGTTGGGAACTCTGTAGGTAGGAATATATTCCCTACAATCCCCAGAGCCTTCCGGTTCTACTGCCCCTCCTGCATAATCTCTTTTAACCCAAGAAGCCCAGTAGATGTTTGTTAAGTGCATGAGCGAGTGAATTAATAAATGTATAAATAAATGAATGGAAGAAGGGATCTTCTTGCTAATAGAGTACAAATGTGGATTCCCTCTGGAGCCCTCCATCACTGTAGGAAAATCCTCTCTATTTAACCCTTTTCCTCTAGGAGTATGTTTATAGGTTGAACCTGGAGATTGGACGAATAGAAGTTTGCAAGTTAAATTAACGTGCCTTTATAGCTTCACTGAGACCCAGGGAGGTGGAGAGGGAAGAAAGCCAATCCTTGGTAGACCGGAAGCCCCATGAAGACAGGGAGCTTGCTGGTTTTCACTATTCAGCACCGTGGACAGAGCCTGGCACACACCCCAATTTCCACAAATATGAGTTGTTGATTGACTTACGGAGCAACTATTATGTGGCTGGCAATGGACCAAGCACCACATCTGCCACCTCACTTCATTCTTAGCACAAAGAAACATGCTAGCTCCACTTTATTTTATTTTTTTTAACTTTTAAAAAATATTTATTTAATTTATTTATTTTTATTATTTTTTGGTTGCTCCAGGTCTTAGTTGCAGCATATGCTGGATCTTCGTTGCAGCATGCGGGATCCTTAGTTGCGGCATGCAGACTTCTTAGTTGCAGCATGAGGACTTCTTAGTTGTGGCAGGCATGTGGGATCTAGTTCCCCGACCAGGGATCGAACCCGGGCCCCCTGCATTGGGAGTGCGGAGCCTTACCTACTGGACCACCAAGGAAGTCCCGCTAGCTCCACTTTACAAAGGAGAAAGCTGAGGCTCAGAGAAGTTGAGCAAGGTGGTTAGACTGACTGTGATGTTCTCTGCTGGCACCACCAGCCAGGTTCTTAGCTGTCTGCGGCTTTGTGAAACTCTCAGAGTTGGACTCAGGAGGATACATCCACCTCCCAGGCTTCTGCCCTATTTATTTCTACTCCCAGAGCTCTCTGTTCCTGATTCTGGCAGTAAACAGTATGACAGAGGAAGGAAAAGGGATTGACAGTTTGGTCCCTGACAGGTTACACTATTTTACTTTGTCTTCTCACCATTTAGAATCTCTGCTGAAGGAGTGGACATTGTTTTGGATTGCCTCTGTGGGGACAACACTGGAAAAGGTCTCAGCCTTCTCAAACCACTGGGAACCTACATTTTATATGGTGAGCGCTAAACAGAAGCTGGGGACATGGTTGGCGACAGGCAGCACCGCAACGCACGTGTGCTTACAAGGGGCTCTGAAAAATGAGATGTGTTGATATGCTGGCGTAATGAGATGGGGATGGTGTTAATATTTTAATATTTTCTATAGTATCGCTACTGTTCTCAATTATAAAAGTGCCTACTGCCCTATTATCCCATGAGCATTTCTCATTCTAAAAGAAATAAAGCAAGGCCAAGCCAAGGTAGTGACAAGATGGGACTCGACCCACAGAAGGTGGCACAGGTGGAAAATACTAATAGCTTCAAAGGAAGTTACAAAAATGAAGCAATAAAACACCCATAAGAGGATGGAGAAGAGTGGCTAGGATGTGGTGGTTTTAAAAGGGAGGATCTTCACTATTGGAGATGAAGTTGCAAGGTACAGAATCTCCTTCCTCTAAACTACTCCTGTATGTCCCAATCAAGACAGAAGCCCTGGATGGATAGAGCCCATGTCTGCCTCTAATTCACTTATATGCTCTTGGGTTTGGGAGGATTCATGAGAGATATCTGGGAGCAGGTTTTCTCCAGCAGAATGAGACCCCGGAGACTCCTCTCCCCCCTCTTCTTCTCTTTGTCATAGGCAGGTAAACCAATTTAAACATTAGTCTCTGCAAAGAAAAAAGCGTATCTGAAGCCAGATGTCACATCCCAAAGCCAAATGATCTTGGAGTTCTCCAATGCTTGAGATTTTTGGCACTCTGTCCCATGGAAGTAGAGTAGAAAATTGAGCCTTAGTTCTGCATAACTCAGAAAAAAATACTCATTTCCCTACTATTAGCTGAGAAGCTTATAAAACAGATATCTGAGAGGTATAAGTAGTCAAGCATCATTTTGTCATCATCAGATCATGGTGACAGAGAAGGAAGAAAGTTTCATTGCTGGAGTATTCTGGCATTATGAGTAGTGGTCATGTATTTGAAAGTCTTTAGCAGTGGATGCAGTTTTTAAATTATTACTATTGATAAGAGAAGCTATAAAGGTCAGTGTAGGGATATTGGCTATGACTAACACGTGAGTCAAATACAGATGAGCATTTTACCCATCCTTATTCATTTACTGGTTCTATTTTTGCCCCAGTTCCATGATGTCATTTTGGTGTACACAACTTGATCATATCACGAGTATCTAATTTATTACATCAATTACTTGACTACTAAGTAATCAAAACCTAGTGCTGTGAAGCTTGTACCCTGTAAAAGTCACCCCATAAAACGAGAAGCAGTGATTAACTGGCTACTAGTTTACCAAGGCCAAAGAACTAAGTTTAAGCCATACATTGTTTTTTCATTTAACGGTTCTCTGAGAGGAACTTACTCCCAAATCTGTCGCTGAAAAGGCACCACCAGGGTATAGTATCTCTTAACCCCCACCCAACCCAGAACCACAGAAAGGGGTTTTTCCTTTCTGTGAGAGCATGTTAGGGAATCTTTCCTAACTCGACTTCCTGTCTTAACTCTGAATATTGCTTGTTCCCATCAGCAAGGCTCCGTTTCCCACACCATTGGTCTCAAGTGGTTTTCACCTTTCTGCCCAGACCTCTTTGGAGCTTACACATGGGTCACACCATTTCCTTGGCTTGTGAACCTATTTTCACCCTCATCTGCTCCTCTGTACCCCATCTTTCCATCCATCTAAATTCTAATTCAGCCCCACCTCTCTCCACTACTTAAATGCCCAGCCAAGGTCAGCTCCCCAAGCCCCTCACTTGCCGAGGAATCAAATTCAAGCCATAAAAGTAATCTCACAAAGGAGTTCATTTCTCAGTCTCAGAGACATTTTGGCAACTCATCATTTTATTAGAATGTTGACTTAAATCACATTTTTGCCACGTGACCTATTGTCCAACGTTATGAAATAGTCACCTTGAGAAATGTTACTTCCTCTCTGATCCAGTGATACTTAGTTAAAATTAAGTCAACTCGACACCAACCACCCCCCCCAATTCCCTTATTTTTCCAAGGCTGACCTAAATTTCTTTTCAAGTTCTTGACAGTTCTGGGCCAGACAACTGCCATTCTTCCATGCAAAGCAAGAGATGTTGATTTTCGTTAGCTTGATTTGGGAATCTTCCACTTGCAGGTTCATCCAACATGGTGACTGGAGAGACCAAGAGCTTCTTTAGCTTTGCAAAATCAGTAAGTATCCATGCACGTCTAAAGTATGCTGGTGGTGTGGTGCTTGGCATGTTGTAAGCTCTTCCATCTAAGGACATGGACCGAATAGCCTAAATCTTGTTTGTCCTTCATCTGCATCATTCATTTGCAAGAAAGCCTGCATTCTCAACCTGCTCACCACACATGGACAGGACTGTGACTTGGGCCACTTTTGTCCAAATGAAGCAGAGAAATGAGAGTGCCCGAGAAACTCCAGAAAACTGTATTTTGATTTCAACAGAGATTGTTTAAGTGTTGGTATTTTTAATCACTGGTCAAGAATAAACTTAGCATTCGTGCACTTTACTTGGTCCACGGAGAGACCAGCCTTTCAGTTTGGCCACTTTCTGACCGGGTCTCTAGGGCTACTTGAGATTTCTCTGTAGCCCCATCCTACTGGCTTGGAGAGACAATAGGACTCGACACTTTTCACAAGCTCCTGGGGTGATTTTTTGACACAGGCAAGTGTGTGAACCACTAGCTTACGTGCTCATGCTCTGAACACAGTGGTTATTGTGTCTGCAGTTGTGAAGCTGCATCCCTGGGCACTCACCCCACCATGAACCTCCTCAGGTCTACATTCCCACCTGGAGCCACACTTACTAGAATTAAACTAATCTGGGCTTGAACTTCCATGTTTACGCCTGTCCCACCACAGGGGCCGCCGTGTCCCATCAGAGCTTGCCTTTGTCCTCCCTCCTCTTAGCCTCCTTAGCAGCCACTGATGGATTCACTCACTTTGCAAGCATCTTCTGAGCACCTACTACTTGTGGTGCTGTGCCAGGCACCAGGATACCACAGCAAATGAGACAGATGCATTTGAGGCCCTCGGGACTCTTGCGTTCTAATGAAGGAGATGATGGAATAAGTAACACATATTAATAAGATGATTGTAAATAGTCCTAAAGTCTCTGAAAGGGATGAAAGCAGGGTGCTGAAGTAGAAGACAGAAGAATGGGGTGGAAGCATGGTGAATAGGGTGGCCAGACAAAGCCAGGGAAAGGGGTTTAGAATTTACTCTTTGTGGCACTGTGGGATATTCATATGTCCCCAAAGTGCCAACACTGGCTGCCAAAGGCTTCATCTCCAAACACTCCCTGATTCTGGAATGATTAGTACTCCCTGCCCTGTGAGACTAGAATTAAAGGGCCTCGGTTTGCACTTGAGCTTTAAAGTTCAGGTCAAGGTTATCGCAACTTCGGGATGAACAGGGGAGCAAGAATGGAGTCTAGTGAAGGATGATGCTGTCTGGAGCGCGTCCCCTGACGACAGGCTTTGTGTCACTCGCAGCTGTTTTGTTGCTGTGGCTGCAATTAACATGATGCTGACGGCCTGCTGTAGGGAACCAAATTGGTCCCAAATTACACACGATTGTCAGAAGTGTTTTCCCTTTCTCCCCTACGTGCACAATCACAACACAGAGCGTTAATGTAATGACTGCCGTGTGCCCACGTTCAGTGAAGGTGCTCGTGGAAACAGCCAAGATGGAGGGGAAGATTCTCCTGCTGAAAGCAAGGGTGCTGATTATAGCTGGGGGTCAGGAATGAAGACTGTTCCCTCTCAGAGGCCGGCTTCAATGTCAGTTGTTCAGTTAGAAGCAAACTGAAGGCAGGGCATGCTGAGGAGTGGGGTGATGACTTTGTTCTGGAAGGTTCTAGAAAGGCATTTTCTTCTATACATTGGAGAAAGGCTTAGAAATTAAAGGCATATTTGGAAGCATACAGGAATTTCTCACTCAGCTATCTTAATGGTGTCCCCCCTTAAAACTCTTACGGGGAGCTTGTGTTCACATGCCATTTGCTTTTAGATCCTAACGATGACGATAATAGCAAATGAAGTCAACATTTCGAGAGCAGTCTGACTCCAAATCCAGAGCTCTTACTCGCTCGATCCAAGATATCTCTCCAACTTAAGGTGATAAAAATATTTCATATTTATAGAGCACGTACTACGCACCAGACACTGAGCTAAGTACTTCGTATGTATCAACACATTTATTCCCCATGACGACCCCATGAGGTACAGTAGGGAAACTGAACACAGAGAGGTTAAGTGATTTGCTTAAAGTTGCACAGCTTGCGAGTGACAGAACTGGGATTCAAAACCAGGCATTCAGCTCTAGAACACAAACACAACTGAGCAGCAACTGTAGCTTCGGCAAGCATTCATTTCACAAACGCTTTGTGGAAGTGCTGCACATACACTGTGAATCAAGTTACTAATCATTTCTCTACCTTTGCTTTTGTGGCAAGCAGCCCACGGCCAAATACGTATCTCTCCTAGAGCTGGACCCCAGGCCCTTGGGGAGCGTATTTTGGTAAAAAATGTTGTGCATGAACCTTGTCCCTGTTTACAACCTGTCTTTCTTACACTTATTTTACAACAATCTGATTTCCCCACTTAAAAAAACAAGACATTTTACTTTTTTGAGTTTCCTCAATCCTGGAAGGAGGCAGGATGTAAAAGAAACACACCGATAACATA
Source organism: Delphinapterus leucas (assembly GCF_059928025.1). Lineage (NCBI taxonomy): Eukaryota > Metazoa > Chordata > Mammalia > Artiodactyla > Monodontidae > Delphinapterus > Delphinapterus leucas. The sequence goes on from NC_143148.1 coordinate 50,978,062, forward strand.
ACTATTATAGATGTTCCTAAGTGTCCATCACACTTCTCTTTGCCTTCTATATTAAACATTTTGATCTCTTAGCACCCTCTAGAAGCTGGACCTTTGAATTTCTAAATTCTAACCAGCACCAGAAGAAACACAATTAAATCAGAACAAAGCAGCTGGATCACCATTTCTGTAGTTAATGGATTACCTACTTATTTTCATGTCTGGAGTGGGAGATGAAAGACGGAAATAAGGGAGCCATATGTGCCAGGTGTGGGTATCCCACTTAGGACTTTAGCACTAGTGACATCTGGGGCTGGATAATTCTGTTTCGAGGACCTGTCCTATGTATTGTAGGAGAGTTAGCAACACCCCTGGCTTCTTCCCACTAGATGCCAGCTGATTCCCCCCTTGAGTTATAACAAAAAACATCCCCAAACATTTACCAAATGTCCCTGGGGGGTAAAACCGTCCCCAGTTGAGAACCATCAATTTAGTTCCAACACTGTGGCTTCATCGCTCCGATATGCTGTTCCTTCTTCCTATATTACGCTTCCTTCCTCTTCCTTATCTGAAGCATTCTGCCTCACCTCTCCAGCCTTGCTGTTGTTCCCCCAAGGAAAGCTGCTCGTGCAGGCAGAGGCATCACTCCCACCACGTCCCCCCACCCCTCCCCGCTCCCTTCACCAGCCCTATCACCACCACCGCCATCCACCCAGCCAAGCGCTTTACGCTAAATTCTCCCAGGAAACCTCGGAGGCAGCATCCTGCCAGTGTATGTTGCTGAGAAAAATGAAGCACAGAGAATAACAGGGAGCAAATTGTAGAGTCAGGATCCAACTCCAGGTCTGATGGTCCCAACCGTGTGACTTAACATTCTGATCACATGTGGTCTAGCAGTTGTTTTTGTAAAGGGCTGTGTCCCACCTACATCCTGGTCTCTTCTGGGAAGCATCACTGTGCACCTGTAGCAGTGCTCAGCCAAAGAGGTGCTGACAGAAACACACCAGCAAGAGCTACCTCCTGGGCAGCTGGAATCCACCCAAGTGCAGCCCCATTGTCTCCCTGCAATGCTACAAACATGGCCTGCCATTGATTCCTTGTAACCCACACCTTCTCTCTTTCCAGTGGTGGCAGGTTGAGAAGGTGAACCCCATCAAGCTATACGAAGAGAACAAAGTCATTGCTGGGTTTTCCCTTCTAAACCTGCTCTTCAAACAGGGCCGTGCTGGCCTCATTCGAGGAGTGGTGGACAAACTCATTGGGCTCTACAACCAGAAAAAAGTCAAGCCCGTGGTGGACTCCCTGTGGGCCCTGGAGGAGGTAAGGATGATGTTTCCCCAGCAAATAATCTCTGTCTTTTTAGTCAGCTTTGGTCAGCCAGATCCGCTCTTTTATTAAGTGATTTTTCTCCAGGTTCGTTTGCTTTAAATGAGGGTCCTAAAAGTCATTGTCCTGTAGTATAGAGTGCTTTGGATGCAAGAAATACTTTTAAGTTTCATAGTGGTTCTCAAATCACGTGTGTCAACATGCCATTCATGCCATGAACCCTTCCCGGGTAGGTCACCAAATCTTGATGGGTGTGTACGATTCACCTTGGTTACAAGAGAGCGTGTACATTGTGCAGCATCAGTTATAGCCTCACCATGTGAGTGTGTGAGATCAAGGCCAGGGCGGACAATGGTTCAGAGTTGAAATGATTTGTGTGCCAAGCCCCGATGCTTGGAGCCCCTTCCAGACCTTGTTAGCTGCCACCCAGGGCACTGTAATTATTAATGAATTGTTGGATCTAGTGTTTGACTGAGTCTTTTTATTAACTGATCTGCCAAAAGTTCTAGTATTTGAAAGCATTCCTTGATCACAAAAAAAAATTAAGAGCCCCTCGTGTCACCTTTAAGAATACTGAAGTGTGAACTGACCATATTGGTTCAGGGGAGATGTGCTAGGAAGAGGCAGCATCTAGAAAATTCTTCAAGACAAGGGAAGTTTTGGACATTTGGGAAGCCAGTCACGGTAGCTGCCCGTGAGGAGAAAATGAAGAAATGTGGTCTAGGTTTCAAGAGGCATTCCACTAAGAAATCTTCTAGGTCAGGATGTCATGACCTTGGCTTCAGGGAGCCATGAAGCCCCTGAGAAAGATGTGGGAGTGTGTTTTTTGCTCGTTTGGCTGGTTTTTGCATTTTGCATGGGTGAGTGTCTTACAGTACAAGTACATTTTTGTACTTTGGGGAGTCACGGACACCTTTGAAAAACTTAACAAAAATAAAATTCCATGGAACAGATAGTAGCTGTCATCCTGGCAAGAAAGCTGGTGTTATTTGCTTAATGGACTAGGTTGGGCAAAATCTAATGGCTTTCCTAAGCACAGAAATCCCCCCCTAAAAAGCTTTGTGGGAGTCACCATGTAATCAGAGGGGCCTGGTCCTGGATCCATGGATCAGGCCTATATATGCCTCTCTGATACTGCAATATCATGCAATATCATGAATGATACTTTAAAAACCCGACCACTAAAACCCCTTGTTTCTTATGGTAAAAGAAATACATGCTTATTATAGGAAATTTCTAAATTAGCCAAAAACATAAGGAGAAAATAAACTGCAAGTCCACATTCCAGAGATAGATAACATTGTTAATATTTTGGTTTGCTTCCTTCCAGTCTTTTTTCTACAGCATATGCTCACTGTAATTCAATGTGTTACTAAATCAAATCAGATAATCATACATTCCTTCTGTTGTGTAATTTCTAAGATGGTTAACCTATCGTTATACTTGGGTCAAAATGTTTTAATTTAATGGATCAAATGTTTTAATTCAGTGGGTCAAACATCCATATGGTATTCACTATGGGATGTCAGTGGAATAGACAAGGGCTGAACTGCAGTGGCTGGGTCTCAGAGGTCAGGGAGGAGAGAAAATTTGAGCTACTTGAGACCAGGGCTAAGAGATTAACTTGACCATGGAGGAAAGAAGGGGACTTAAGCTCACTGCCCAAAAGGGACCCAATGAATCTGGTAGCATTTAAGTGAGGGTTGAAATCGAAGAGGGGTCTGGTTGGCCCAGTGGGTCCTTGGTTTAGTACTGGAAATCATTCCTTGGTTATAATGCAATTGAATCACCAAGTATGGACTGAATATCTATTACATGCCCAACCATGTGCAGGCGTTGGGGGTACAGTGGCAAATAGATGGCCAAGATCCCTGAGTTTCAAGGAGCTCACTTTCAGAGGGGTGGGGAGGGGCAGAAAATACTCAAGTGAACTAAAAATAAGTAGGGTATTCTCCAATTGCAGTAAGTTCTGGAAGGAGGTAAATTAGGGTATATGTTGGCGAGTAAGTGGAGCGGGGAGACAGTTTCCACAGAGCAATATTTTTCAACCTTTTTTTCATTATTGCTCCCTAAGGAGCTTTTTTAGACTTTTTTTTTCTTAATCAACCACCTCTATGAAATTTTAGTACCATAGATACACCAGCCATCTACCTACCTATCTATCATCCATCTGTTTATGTCCTGTATGTGTATTTGTGCTTTACATACATTAAAAGAGTAAGATTTTTAAAAATCCTCCAAGAATCCATTTTTACCCCTTTGGGGGTGGCCTTGCTCCCACTGAGAATGCATGCTGTAGAGTGGCTTTCGATAAGGAAGGCTAGGTGTTGTTTGAACTGGGACATGAAATAGGAAAAAACTGGAAGAAGAGTATGCAAGGCAGAGAGACCCTCAAAAGCAAAGCGACAAGGGAAGATAGATGTTTAGCAGCATCTCTGGTCTCTACCCAGGAGATGCCTGCAGCACCTCCCACTGCCAGCTGTGACAACATAAAATGTTTCCAGACATTGTCAAATGTCCCCCAGGTGGGATGGGGACAGAGGCAGAATTTTCCCTAGTTGAAAACCACTGCTTTAAAAGAAGCCATATCGGTTAAGACAGTCACCAGGAAAACGAAGTATAGGTCACTAGCCATTCACAAAGGAGAGAAAGAAGACTGCTGCCATGTTGGCCAACAAAAGCACCCACAGCCACTCATCAGTAACACCCACCAACTTTCTGATGGTTCTCTTCTGTAATGTTTACAGACATCTTTTTAGAGCTGCCGGTGGGCCAAGCTTAGCCGTTTATCAAGCCCACGCAGCTCCTCTGGGCTTGAAGAGAATAGAGCATGCTTATTACTTGCAAACCTCCAAAGGAGGACTATAATGATTTTCCCCCCTCCCCTTTGGTAAATGATTTCACAAAATTGCTTCTCAGGCCAGCTCTATAACTTCATCTATGGAATAGAAAGACCATAGGGATTAAAAGAAATTTTTCTTGGGCTCTCTGGGAATTCAGACTAGAAGATTTAATAATATCAGAGATGATTAGAGTTTCTTTTCAGCCATCTATCTTTGACTTTATTGTAAATGTAATACAAAGAGTGAGTGATATGCTGCAGCCTCCAGATACTAAACGTGCAACTGGTTTGCTCCAGATACTAAATGTGCAATTGTACATAAAGTTGGAAAAACAGTTCAGAGGTGGGAAAGGGACAAAAAATACTTACATCTGTCAACCAAGCAGCAGACACATTACTGAGCACCTGCTATGTGCTTGTACTATGTTAGGATGTCAAGTCTACAGAAGGGATAGGTCACTTGTTCCCTGACCCTTGCGTTTATGATTTTGTTTCAGAGACAACACTAAGACCTAGAAACAATTAGAGAAGAACTTCGTTTTCAATCATGGGGTGTTTGTTTCAAGTGTGACTGGATTTGAAAACAAGAGAGAATGATGTTAAGGAAGACTGAATGTTCAGAGATGGTTTTGAGAATGAGATGGGTCTTGGTTGAGATTAGCAGGATATAAATTCTTAGGATGATGTTGCAGTTAAAAAACAAGGTATTATCAGGAGGAACAGTGTGAACAAAATCAGAGAAGCAGGAGTGAGTATAAGGTACATGGGGTAGAGAGGTCTGGAAAAAAAGCAGAGGAACAGGAACAAAGGAAGAGAGGAGAAAAGGCTGGTTCAGTCAATGGAGTCAAATCTCGGGGGCCTTCACTGCCAGGCAGAGGAGTGTGAGTTGACATTCTGGGTGAGGGGATTGCTATTAGAGACTGTGGCCTAAGGAATATGACACCCTTTGATTTCCCAATTCCCAGAAGCCCATCCTAGTCCCAAGTATGTCGCTAGAAAGATACACACCTGAAGTATCCAGTTGTGGCCTCTGATCAAAAGTGCCTTTACCTGTCTGCTGTTTAATAGTGCACAGAGGGCTCTGTTATGAGCTGAACTGTGTCCCCTCTCAAACTCAAATGTTGAAGCCCTAACCCCCAATACCACAGAATCTGACTATATTTAGAGATAGGGCCTTGAAAGAAATAATTAAGTTAAAATGAGGCCTTTGGGCAGCCCTTATCCAATCTGATTGGTGTCCTTATAAGAAGAGAGATTAGGACAAAAAGAGGCACCAGGGATGTTTGCATAAAGACCATGTGAGGACACAGTGAAAAGAGGGCCATCTGCAAGCCCAGGAGAGAGACCCAGAATGAAACCAACCTCACTGACACCTTGATCTTGGATGTCTAGCCTACAGGATTGTGAGAAAATAAATTTCTGTTATTTAAGCCTTCCAGTCTGTGGTATTTCGTTATGGCAGCCCTAGCAAATGGATACAGGGCTGCAGAGAGATCTTGGCAATTTTGAAATATTCTATTAAAGATATTTTACAACATAATTTACATAAAAGTCTGTGGTTACACTCTCCAATTATGGTACCATTAGCCACATGTGGCTATTCAAATTTAATTAAGATTAAGTCAAATCAAAAATTCAGTTCCTTGGGTATACTAGCCACATTTCAAGTGGTCAGTAGCTGCATGTGGCTAGTGGCTGCCATATTGGACCATGCAGAGATGGAAGAATGTTCCCATCACTGCAGAAATTCTCCTAGAGCTGGTCTATGAGATGATGTCATCCTTCTGTTTGAAGGTAAATTTGTCTCCCCAGTAATCTGGCATGATTACCTTTAGTAAATTACGTTAATTGTGCCCTTCCTTGTACACTTCTCTTTGCCTTGGCTGTAGTGAAGTTCACTGACCAAATGCAGTCACTTATTTGATTTAAGTGCTCCAATCCCTCATTATGTGTCCCCCACATTTTTCCTTTCATGTTAATAGTTGTGGCTTAATTATAATGTGTCTTTCATTCTATGACATCACAAAACCTATACAGAGATGGGTCTGCCTAAAAGAATAAATTAAGGAAAAATAATGTGGTGCTGAGCTTTATAGGGACCCTTATCTGACACAGAGCAAGAGGCTGACTGGATAAAAGGCAGATTAATGTTGAACAGGGAGGGTGGGATGACTCAAGAGAGAAGGATGGGTGGGTGGAGGTGTGATTTTCAGTTTTAAAGAAGCCACAGGCTTCACCTCCAACACCAGACTGAAAAGAAAGGATGAAGCCAAGCATCTGAAACATATACCCAAACCAAAACTAAGAGGCAAAGACTCGAGGAGAAACCGTGGAAAGTCCCACTTAATTATGGCAGTTGGCGACTGGCTCGTGGAGACCTTTTTTAAAGATTTAAAAGCTCCTGCAGGGGCAGAGTTGGGGATAGGGAGAGTACTTAGAAGCATCATCCAGAAGTGGGCAATGTATTTTGTATCATGTGTACTTTGGTTTGGTGGGTGGACGGGGGGCAGGCAAGAGGTCATTGAAGACTTTCAGACCTGGGTAGGCAAGCCCCAGACAAAAGTGGGGGAAGTGAATGGGAGGGAATGAGCAAATGTGAGTCATTGGGAAGGATGAAAATTGGATAGAAAGGACAAAGGAGATGCAAGATGACCAATGGTCTTTCGACCTGGGAAACCAGGAATGGGGGTACCAACAGTGTGATTTGAGTTAGCAGTGACTGAAGCTGCCGTGAAAAAATTGATGAGCTCAGATGTGATTTTGGTTTAAGATGATGGTAGAACGTGCAAGTGATGTCCACGGTCAAGTAAAACCCACCATCACATGGAGGTGAGAGATGAAGGCTGGATAATTACAACTACTGCTGCTACTGACATTTCTAGAGGATTTACGCATGACAGGCATTGTTCTAAATGTTTTGCATGTATTAACTTATTTAAACTCTCCAACAACCCTAAGACCCAGCTACTATTACCCCCGTCTTACAGGTCACAAAAGTGAGGCTTTGGGGAAGCTATACTTGCCCAAAGCCCCTGCTTATAATTGAATTTAATGGAAATTTGAATCCCAGGGAAGTGTGATGCATAGAAGTTATTGAAAAAACATGGCTATGAATAAACTCAATTGAACAAAAGAAGGAGCAACATAATCATATTAGCAAACACTTAGCGTAGCCTGTTTATATGTGCGAAGTAGTTCTCCAAGCAAGCGCTTCCTATGAATTAACTCATTTAGTCCCCACAATAACCCCGAGGGGTGGGTACTGTTACTCTTCCTGAGATATAAATAAGGAAAGTAGACTTAGATGAAGTTAGCTGCCCAAGCTCACACAGCTGGTGCATTGCAAAGCTGGCATTCAGACCGTGGGCATTAACTTCTCCACTGTAGAAGGAAGAGGGTGAGGACAGAATCCTAGCACCCCCCACCATTCACACAGTAGGGAGAAGGTGAGGCGTCCCGGGCAGGGCAGTGGTAAAGGGACCACCATGACAGGTCTTAAAGCCAGGGACTGCGGACAAGTCAGGAAGTACGGAGCAGAAAAGCCTTTGAATTTGGCCCCAGGGTCATTGTTGACCTTTCAGAAAGCCTTTCAGTAGAATGACGAGGGCAGAAGTCTGAAGGCAGAGGGTCAGGAAGAGAATCATGGGTAGGACAGTCTGACAGCCAGCATAAGCCTCCTATTTGGCACTGAGCAGAAAAAAGGGCTGGCAAATAGCCAGGGGGTGCTGGGTCCAAAGAAGGGCTGTTTAGAAAGTAGGTTAGGGGTTGCCTAGGGCTGGGGGCATTTCTGTTCAGAGAGATAAAAATGTTCTAAAATTAATGACAGTTGTATACCTCTGTGACTACACTAAAAACCATTGTGCTGTGCACTTTAAATGAATGGATTGTATGGTATGCAAATTGTATCTCAATAAATTACACACACACACACAGAGGGAGAGAGAGAGAAGGGCTATTTAAGGATGGGATAAGGGGACATGGGAGATGGGAAAGAGGTACAGCTTGGGAAGTCAGATTGCTGGCCTCAGTCCTTACTAATATTCTAGCTGCATAGCCTTATAAAGCTGCACATTCTGCCTGGTCCATCCTCCCAGTTTTCAGATAAGGAAACTGAGGCTGCAGAAGTAACCACTATGTTTGCTTTATGTCCCTTTTGTTACTTTTTTTGCTGCATGTCCCCCTTTCAACATAATCACCCCCGGCTCGCGCACACATTCCCAGTTTCCCCGCATGCCCTGCTCACGTGTTTTCTGCAATTCAGTCATGCCCCCAACCCTGCCATGCACCAGGACTCAGTGTGCTCTAACTACCCAACAGATCAAGCACGATGAGTTCCAGCTCTGGGTCAGCGTATCCATCTGCGGCAGGCTGAAAAATAGCGCCCTCAAGATACCCACGTCCTAATCCCCGAAGTCTTCGAATATGTTACCTCATACAGCCAAAGGAACCTTGCAAATGTGATTAAAGTAAGGACTTTACGATGAGGAGATTACCCTGGACTATGTGGGTGGGGCTGATGTAATCACAAGAGTCCTTACAAGAGTGTCAGGAGAGCTAGGGTCAGAGGAGATGTGGCAAAGGAAGCAGAGGGAAGGTGATGTGATGCAGGACCACAAGCCAAGGAATGCAGGTGGTCTCTAGAAGCCGGAAAGGACGAGGAAGCAGAAGCCTCTAGAAGGAAACAGTCCTGTGGACACCTTGATTTTAACCCACATAGGCCCATTTCAAGCTTCCGACCTGCAGAGCTGTAAGAGTACATTTGTGATGTGTTAAGCTACTAAGTTTGTGGTACTTTGCCAGAGCAGCAATTGGAAATTAATATGCCATCCATTCAACAAGGAGCAACCAGACAATCACAGCAGTGGGAAATGAGCCCTGGAGGAGGGTAGCTGGATGGGGGTGTGACCCACCCAAGCATGCGCCACATCCCAGGGAAAGGCCTGGAAGCTGGAGAGAGATGGGGGTTGGAGAATCCAAGCCTCAACAAACATGGATGAGGCTGAACACAGAGTGATGGGGAGGCAGGAAGGCCGGCCCTGGGAGGAGGTGGGGTAGGTGGAAGCCCCTGCCCATTGCCCACTGTCCCCATCCCTCCGGCCGCAATGGACCATTGTGGCTCTTCAGAAACCTGAGTCTGTTGCCTCCTCACCTTTATCTGTGCTCTTATTTCCACCTCTCATGCCCTTCCCTCGTCTTTGTCCTCCTGCAAAATTCCTGCCCATCTGCCAAGACGTAGGGACGGTGTTGACTCTTCTGCCATAACATCCCCGACATCCCCCAGTCTTGCCATGACGCCCACCCCTGGTTAGGAAGCCCTGCTTTCAGGTCCCAAGGGTTTGCCGCCCTCACTGACGTGTTCACTGACAGTCACCTGTGAAAATGGAGAAGATAACTGTACCTTGCATCAGTTTGGAGGAACTAAAAGGTGCTGACCGGACAGTATGAACTGGCAAGCTGCTCTTACAGCGCATTGCAAATGTGTCCGCCACGGAGTTGAGGTCTTTGGGGTCAGGTACTCTTAGGCAAGGTACCAAGCAAGGAGAACACAGGATGCTCTGGGCAGAAGGTTCCCGGGGCCTCAGGACAGGTACTTCCGCTCCTTGTTAAGAGGTCTAGGAACTCAGCTCTGAATACACATCTGTTACGAAGAAAATGATCACTCTTGCTTTTACACCTGTCATTTGGCTGAAAACACATCACAAATCTGGGTTTCCTTGTGAGCCAGGGACAGGGTCAGTGCAGACTGCTCTTGGCTGTGTTTTCACATGACCCAGATGAGATTCTGCTGCTTCCAAAGGCTGGAAATGGACATGTCTGTTTGCTTCTGTTTGCCTTCCTAGGTATTGGAGGAATCACTTGATATGTCTTATTTGCACAGTGGCATAAGAAGGACTGTTTTCAAATATTTTCCGAGGTATCTGTCCTGATGTGTTCATCACGGATTCTGGCCTATTCGCTAGGCCAGAGAAGAGGGATAAATAACTCTCCTGCAGGCCAAGATCATTTGAATAGGAGAACATAATTTAAATCAGAGGACACATGAATAAAGGTCATATCCCGGCAGGGAAACACACTGTGGATGCTGCCTTCACTTTCACCTTCCAGAATCCATCCTACTTCCTGAGCACCCCTTTCATCCACTGAAAATGGAGCTACTACCACGTTCCCTGTTATTGCAAAGGATTTTATGTTTACTGTGCCATCACTTGAGCCGATATGTGCTGAACCCTTGCAAACTGTAAAGCTCTCTGCCAATATGTGGCATATGATAACAGGCTAGAGCAGCTCCAATCAGGTGGGATAAGCTTTGGAACAGGAAGCAAACATACTGGGTTTCTTAACCCTCCCACTTCTTGGCTCTCTGGCCTATAACACTTCATTTCTCTGAGTCTCCTTTTCCTCGCCTATAAAATAGGAGCAACTGACCCTATTTCCCGGAACAGTTGTATATTTGTTCCTAGGGCTGACGTAACAAAGTAACCCAAACTGAATGGCTTTAAACAACAGACATTTATTGTCTCTCAGCTCCGGAGGCCAGAAGTCAGAAATCAAGGTGTCAACGGGGTTACTTTCTTCTTACGGTTGTTAGGGAGAATCTGTTCCAGGCCTCTCCCCCAGCTTCCAGTGGTTTGCTGGCCGTCTTCAGCAATCCTTGGCTCACAGAAGCATCACTGTCTCTCTCTGCCTCCGTTTTCACATGGTGTTGTGTGTGTGTGTGTGTGTGTGTGAGTGTGTGTGTGTGTGTGAGTGTGTTTGTGTGTGTGTGTGTGTGTGTCTGTCTCCAAATTTCCCCTTTCTCTAAGGACATCAGTCATATTGGATGGAGGCCCACCCTGCTCCAGTGTGAACTCAACTAACTTCAGTGACCCTATTTCCAAACAAGGTCACATTCTGTGGTTCTGGGGGTTAGGACTTCAATATATGAATTCGCAGGGGGCGGGAGAGGACAGGACACGATTCAGTCCATAACAAATGGCGAGTCAGATAAGATCAAAAGGGAAATATTTTGTGAGCTATAAGGGGCTGCAGAGACAAGATTTCCCATAAGGCTTCAAAGGGCAGGCTCCGGAATCGTTCAAGCCCTCCAATTATAGCTGTGAGTCCTTGGGAAAGGTACTTTGCTTCTTCTCTTCTTTCTCCATCTGTGAGATGGGATAACAGCAGCAGTGCCTCCTCTATGGGGTTGTTGTGAAAATGTCAGGGGCAATGTGGGGGGCGGGCATGACCGGGCCCATGGTAAAAGTCAGCCTCTGTCATCACTCTGAGGGGTGGGAGGGGTGGGCCCTGTCTTTCTATCCTCTGGCAGGTGAATGCCCCCAGGACCCATTTCCTCCCTGATTTGCTGCTGTGTGATGCAGGCAGGCAGGCTAACTGGGGTCTTATGCTTTCCTTCCTTCCTGAAGGCATCAGTAGGAGCTGCTTCATGGAACAGAAGCTCAGAGCAGCACAAACGATAAATACATGGCTGTTTGGATCCTCTGAGCCTCTGCCCATCTCATCTCGGATTTCTAAAAACTGTCAGCTGGTTTGGGGAGGCGCTGCCAGGCAAGTGCCGTGCTCTGGTTAGTCATTTAATAAACTCTAAATGAGCAGCTGTGGGTACTGGACAAGTGACAAAGTAGTAGTGGCAGCTGAAGGTTGCTGTTTACACTGAGCCAGGCGCTGTCCTGAGCACTTCACGGGCACTGGCTCCTCTAGATTCATAGCCATCCTGTCAGGAACCATTACTTCCCCATTTTACAGATGGGGAAACTGAGGCTTGGAGAGAGGGCTAAGTGGCTTTGTGGACGAGCTCACATAGCCAAGAAGTGGTGGGGTCGAACCTTGAGTCTCCGGCTGGCTCTCTCCTAAAGCTGAGCTCGTAACCAAGTCTCAGCCCCTCTGGGAACAGGGATGACTGTCCCAGGCCGTACACCCCGCTTGCCCCATCACCCTGATCGGAGGCATCCTGGGTCAGGAGGGAAGACCGGTGTTCGAAACCCCCGTGCCTCTGTCCCTAACTTCTGTGAGTGCAGACAGGTGACTCTGAATCACAAGCCTTAGTTTTCTGCCTCTGTAAAATGGGGCTGATGACCCTTGCTCTTCCTTCCATGTTAAAGTCTGGGGCAACCACGTGTCAGCTATAAACCGTGTGCTGTGTACAAATGTCTCAGAGTGGGCACTTAATACAATTTTCGTTTGTTTCTTCCTTTCCCTGTCTCTTCCCCAACGTGTGTCACTTTCATCACTCCCTGGCACACTCACACACATTGTCAAACAGCACTTGGGTGAGGATGGGGCCGTGGTGCGTCAGCTGACAGCCTCAGCTGTCAGATGCTCACCTCAGCCCTCTGGGGTGGGTTTTACTCAGGTGAGGAGAGCTGATCCTTCTCCAAGACATGGGACATAAAGGGCAGCACAAATTCCCTCGACTCCCAAGCCAGTATTTGAGTCTCACCTCCTCCCTCTCTGCCGGCCACAGTGGCTACAAATTATGAGCTAGTTGGGCTATTTTCATTGCACTCTTATTCTTGGCAAGTGAACACGTTCCAAACGATCATCTTTACCATCCAAGTCACTGTATCCAAGGCTGTGGTGGGAAGTGTAGAGGTGCGCTGCACCCACCCCCCATCAGCACAGCATTTTACTTGCCTTGTAGGAATCGAGCCCCACAGTAAACCCACAGAAAACCCACAGAGACAGGCAGGTCAGCTGTTATGCCCATTATACAGATTTTTAAAAAGAGGGACTGAACAAGGTAATTTATACTAGGAGGTAGAACCAGGAATCCAAGCAAGGTTTCTTATTCTGGAGCTCATGTGTGTTTGTGAGTATGTGTGTTTGTACGTGTGCTTGTGAATATGTGTGTCTTTGTGTGTATGTGTGTATAGGTGTCTGTATATATGTGTGTGTTTGTGTGTCTACTGTGCTTATGTGTTTGTTTTGCCTCTTTCCCCAGCATTTTTTCTCACAAGTAAAAGATTAAATGATATGATATATGATATGATAATGATAATGATAATGATATAATGATAAAATGATATAATGATATAATGATATAAATATCATATGACCACAATATAAATTTAGAAAACAGAAAGAAAAAATAAAGATCACCCATAATTGTGCCACCCTAAACAGAACTACTGTTATTGAACTACTGTTATTGTCAATGTACCCCATTCCTGGCTTTATTCCTATACATCTTCTCCCCTGCCACCCCTGACAGTTGTTAAGTGGCCCAGATTGGCTCCTGAGCCTGTGTGAGCGCGTTAGGAGTATATTATGATGCTTGTTTAAGGAGGGATGTGGAACCACAACAAAATGGAGGAAGTGTTTGCTTTGGAACATTGCGGGGTTAGGGCTTCAACACAGGAATTTTGCAGGGACACAAGCATTCAGTTCATAACACTCCCTAAATTCCCTAGAGAGACTCAGCTCATTCCTTCTTTTCTTTTCTTTCTAACTAATATAAAAACTGGGGGTAAAGAAGTGTGCTTCCAATAGTGTTTGGGCTGCCTATGGATTCTTTCCTTCACCTGTTTTTTATTTAACTTTTTTTTTCAATTTCCATGTAGTTGCACACAATAGTTTTTCAAAACCAGCTTGCATTTATTGAGCACCTACTATTTACCAAGCCCAGAGCTGGGCCCTGGAGGGACAGAAAAGCAAAGTACTCTCAAGGAGCACACCAGCTGGTGGTAGACATGTAAACAGACAATTAAAATATCATGTTGCAAGCTCATTAATGGGCGCACGTTCATAAGAAATACTGATGGCAAACGGCAGGAATTCAACTCTGCTTGAGCGTCCCTGTGGTTGTGAAAGACCCTTATAAACCACGCCCTCCCCATCACAGTTGTGGGCTTTACTTGTCCGCCTCCTTAGCAACTTGTAAGAGCGGAATGCTTGGGTGCTCTAAATTTTGAAGTACAATAATTTCCTGATGGTTAGAAAAAGAAAGGGAGCGTTCAATGTGTTGGCAGGTCTTCACTGTCTTTAGAGAAGAAAAAAACCTAAGGCAGGATCAGGACAGAAGAAGTAAGAGCTAAAAGGAGACACCTGAAGTTTTGCTCACTGTCCTTTGTTTTAGCCAATATTCTAACTTTATTTTTTGTGTTTAAAAATTTGAGGGCTTCCCTAGTGGCGCAGTGGTTGGAAGTCCGCCTGCCGGTGCAGGGGGTACGGGTTCATGCCCCGGTCCGGGAGGATCCCGCGTGCCGTGGAGCGGCTGTGCCCGTGGGCCATGTCCGCTGAGCCTGGCGTCCGGAGCCTGTTGCTCCGCGGCGGGAGGGGCCACAGCAGTGAGAGGCCCGCGTACCGCAAAAAAAAAAAAAAAAAAATTGACAAGGTTTCTTCAGCTCTTCCTTGGAGGATGCTTCTGAGAGCAAATATGGAATAGTCCCTGCCACACCCACTGCGATCATTTTTCTGTTTGGATCCATATTTTTTTAAATTTTATTATTTTTGGCTGCTCTAGGTCTTCGTTGCTGCACGCAGGCTTTCTCCAGTTGCGGCGAGAGGGGGCTACACTTCGTTGTGGTGCGCGGGCTTCTCATTGAGGTGGCTTCTCTTGTTGCGGAGCACGGGCTCTAGGCATGCGGGCTTCAGTAGTTGCAGTGCGTGGGCTCAGTAGTTGCAGTGCGTGGGCTCTGGAGCACAGGTTCAGTAGTTGTGGCACACGGGCTTAGTTGCTTTATGGCATGTGGGATCTTCCCGGACCAGGGATTGAACCTGTGTCCCCTGCGTTGGCAGGCAGACTCTTAACCACTGCCCCACCAGGGAAGTCCCTGGATCCTTTTTTTTTTTTTTTTTAACATCATTATTGGAGTATAATTGCTTTACAATGTTGTGTTAGTTTCTGTTGTACAACAAAGTGAATCAGTCATATGCATACATATATCTCCATATCCCCTCCCTCGGGAGTCTCCCTCCCACCCTCCCTATCCCACCCCTCTAGGTGGTCACAAAGCACCGAGCTGATCTCCCTGTGCAATGCGACTGCTTCCCACTAGCCATCTATTTTACATTTGGTAGTGTATATATGTCCATGCCTCTCTCTCACTTCGTCCCAGCTTACCCTTCCCCCCGCTTTCATCACTGGTCCTCAAGTCCATTCTCTACGTCTCTGCCTGGATCCATTTTCCTACTGCTTTTCTGCTCCTGGCTTCCACTTGGCTGCCATTTTTCAGTGTCCTCTGCTGCTTCATTATTTGTCCACAAGTTGACTTGCTTCTGTTTCTAGGCAGGCAGGCTTCCCCACATCATTATCCTCTGTTTACATCATTAGCTGCAATTTAGGTTTGCTGTGTGACAGGATCATCCTCAACGTGCTGCAAATATGACTCACTCGCTGTAACTTTCATCACCTATGTTTGTACTTCCTCTAAAGTGTTGATAAACTTATCACAGACCTGCAGTGTTAAGAAACATGCCTTTTAAAAAATAATCATAAAAATCGGTCAATAGCAGTGGCTTCTGCTTCTCTCACTGACATTCCGAGCGTTTTATTTGCTTTAGGAGGTTCAGGCTTAATATTTCCTTATTTGCTACAGGTTTAATTTTTCACTTTTCCTTGTCTGTGGTTTGAGTTTCTTCTCGCCATCGCTCTGTGGTGTTTGGATGGCTTGGCTCACATCAGGAATGTCCTTCCCCATCTTCTACCAACAATGAGTGCTGAATGAATGATTTTTCCCAGTTGTGCTAAACAGTAAACTTTTGAAAAAAAATGCAGTCTGCATTCACTCTTCAAAAAGTTTATTGATACCTACTCTGTGCTAGAGGATGTTGTAAGGTGAAGAAAAGAATGTCCCACTGTCTCATTTTCCAGAGTCGGGAGGGAGAGAGGTCTGATGTATAAACCCATCAATTCCAGTGCAGTGCAGTTCCCATAGGGGCAAAGCATGACCAGGTCTGAGGGGAACCAGGCAAGACTTCCTTCAAAGAGGAGGTCAGTCACACTTGACCTGCTTCCCCATCACGGGGCCCCTTCCTGCTTGTTACTGTTATCAGAAGAGGAGAGTCATGTGAGTGATGGACAGACGTCAACAGACTCTGAGGACGTCTTAGGCTGAGATCCCTTCAAAGCAGAGCCTGGGATACAGGCTTGGGTGCAAGAATTTATGTGAGAAATGATCCCAGGGAGGAAAAGTAAAAGAGATGGAGAACACTAACGACATGAAGAAAGGACTGTTATCAGAGGCAGCTATTGCTATGATGAGTGCTTTCTAACTGTTTAATTCCAAGAACCTGAGATGTTCCCATGGGAACCACTCTTACGAGGAGGAAAGGGAGGGTGAGCTGGCAAGCTGGCTTGATAGGCAGAGGCAACACACGGGCACGGAAAGACACACTGGCCCTGTGACGTGGGTTCGCATCCCACCTCCTCCACCACCAAGATGCGCGATCTTAGGCAAGTCACTGACTCTCGGAGCCTTCATCTCCTTACCTGCCTTAGTCAGACTGGCTGTCAGTGGACTGCAGGAGAAGACACAGGTACGAGGCTCGATTCTTGGGGAGACTTGGGAAATGCATCTCAGAACCGTCTTCCTGGGAAACCAAAGAAGAACGCATTGTCATTGACTGTCACTACCCATTCGTCCAGGTGGCCCCACAGGTACCAAGTCCCCAGTGCACCAAGCTGTGCATGCATGAGGATGGGCTCCCCCGCTCACGCATCAAGGACACCGCAGGGTGAAGCCCAGGTACACGCAGGGCCCAAGGCACATGCAGGGTAGTCAACGCCTGCATGGTACAGGTCCCAGCAGCAGTAGCTAGAGAATGAAAGGGACCCAGAAGATTCCAAGTGCTGTGCAAGAGGGGGCCGATCCAACGGGTGTAAATTTCTTTAGCGAAATGAGATATAGAGACCTGGAAAGTGGTAGCTCCTGCAACAGGTAGCACAGAAAGCTCCCCAAGTGGAGGTACACACAGCGGTGCGCTGGGAAATGTTTAACAACTGGCCTTGGCAAAGAACGCCCTGACGGGTAGCATTTGCCGATTTCTGTGTTGTAAATACTCTCCATCAGGACCAGTATCAAGTTACCATCATGAGTGCACAGTTGGGAAGGGACACACACCATCAGCTGTCAGAGCTACCTTTTCTGGGACATGTCTCCTGGGGCCAAGTTCCCGGGGTTGGCCAATGATAGGATACTGCTTGGAGGGTGGATTCCCTCAGGAACCATCAGGCAGAGCGCTCAGTTTTGCTGGTCTCCTGTGTGGAGAAGCCCTGGCTCCATGTCACCTTGCCCAGCTCGTGCAGGACAACTGGGGGAAACCATCTCAGAACATTTCAGAATATTTACTATGAGATGGTATAAAAAAAATCAATATCCAACGAACAAGGACCTACTGTATAGCACAGGGAACTATGCACAATATTTTGTAATACCCTACAAGGGAAAAGAATCTGAAAAAGAAGATATAGAGACATATATATATATATATATATATATATATATATAGTATAACTGAATCACTGTGCTGTACACCTGAAAGTAACACAACATTGTAAAGCAACTATGCTTCAATTTAAAAAAATAAAAAATACATAAATATTTTTAAAAGGTCAATATCCAGGCATCAGCTCCTTCCCTCAGCAACGCCAGGCCTCAGATCCTTTCTGCCTTGTTCTTTAGGCCTCTGTTAAGCTCTCCTCACTTGGACATCCACCCCCAGCTCACGTGCCTCCTGTGCTTCCAACACTGAGATACACTGTCTTTTGTTTTGTTTTTTGTTTTTAGCATCTTTACTGGAGTATAACTGCTTTACAATGGTGTGTTAGTTTCTGCTGTATAACAAAGTGAATCAGCTATACATATACATATGTTCCCACATCTCCTCCCTCTTGCGTCTCCCTATCACCCTCCTTATCCCACCCCTCTAGGTGGACACAAAGCACGGAGCTGATCTCCCTGTGCTATGTGGCTGCTTCCCACTAGCTATCTGTTTTACATTTGGTAGTGTATGTATGTCCATGCCACTCTCTCACTTCATCCCAGCTTACCCTTCCCCCTCCCTGTGTCCTCAAGTCCATTCTCTACAACTGCATCTTTATTCCCGTCCTGCCCTTAGTTTCTTCAGAACCTTTTTTTTTTTTTTTTTTAGATTCCATATATATGTGTTGGCATACGGTATTTGTCTTTCTCTTTCTGACTTACTTCACTCTGTATGACAGACTCTAGGTCCATCCACCTCACTACAAATAACTCAATTTCGTTTCTTTTTATGGCTGAGTAATATTCCATTGTATATATGTGCCACATCTTCTTTATCCATTCATCTGTCAGTGGACACATAGGTTGCTTCCACGTCCTGGCTATTGTAGATAGTGCTGCAATGAACATTGTGGTACGTGATTCTTTTTGAATTATGGTTTTCTCAGGGTATATGCCCAGTAGTGGGATTGATGGGTCGTATAGTAGTTCTATTTTTAGTTTTTTAAGGAACCTCCATACTGTTCTCCATAGTGGCTGTATCAATTTACATTCCCACCAACAGTGCAGGAGGGTTCCCCTTTCTCCACATCCTCTCCAGCATTTATTGTTTGTAGATTTTTTGATGGTCGCCATTCTGACTGGTGTGACGTGATACCTCATTGTAGTTTTGATGTGCATTGCACTAAAGATTAGTGATGTTGAGCATCCTTTCATGTGTGTGTTGGCAATCTGTATATGTTCTTTGGAGAAATGTCTCTTTAAGTCTTCTGCCCACTTTTGGATTGGGTTGTTTGTTTTTTTGATATTGAGCTACATGAGCTGCTTGTAAAATCTGGAGATTAATCCTCTGTCAGTTGCTTCATTTGCAAATATTTTCTCCCACTCTGAGGGTTGTCTTTTCATATTGTTTATGGTTTCCTTTGCTGTGCAAAACCTTTTAAGTTTCATTAGGTCCCATTTGTTTATTTTTGTTTTTATTTCCATTTCTCTAGGAGGTGGGTCAAAAAGCATCTTGCTGTGATTTATGTCACAGAGTGTTCTGCCTATGTTTTCCTCTAAGAGTTTGATAGTGTCTGGACTTACATTTAGGTCTTTAATCCATTTTGAGTTTATTTTTCTGTATGGAGTTAGGGAGTGTTCTAATTTTATTCTTTTACATGTAGCTGTCCAGTTTTCCCAGCAACACTTATTGAAGAGGCTGTCTTTTCTCCATTGTATATCCTTGCCTCCTTTGTCATAGGTTAGTTAACCATAGGTGCGTAGGTTTATCTCTGGGCTTTCTATCGTGTTCCATTGATTTGTATTTCTGTTTTTGTGTCAGTACCATATTGTCTTGATTACTGTAGCTTTGTAGTACAGTCTGAAGTCCGGGAGCCTGATTCCTCCAGTTCCGTTTTTCTTTCTCAAGATTGCTTTGGCTATTCCAGGTCTTTTGTGTTCCCATGCAAACTGTGAAATTTTTTTGTTCTAGTTCTGTGAAAAATGCCATTGGTAGTTTCATAGGGATTACATTGAATCTGTAGGTTGCTTTGGGTAATACAGTCGTTTTCACAATGTTGATTCTTCTAGTCCAAGAACATGGTATATCTTTCCATCTGTTTGTATCATCTTCAATTTCTTTCATCAGTGTCTTATAGTTTTCTGCACACAGGTATTTTGTCTCCTTAGGTAGGTTTATTCCTAGGTATTTTATTCTTTCTGTTGCAATGGTAAATGGGAGTGTTTCCTTAATTTCTCTTTCAGATTTTTCATCATTAGTGTATAGGAATGCAAGAGATTTCTGTGCATTAATTTTGTATCCTGCTACTTTACCAAATTCATTGATTAGCTCTAGTAGTTTTCTGGTAGCATCTTTAGGACTCTCTATGTATAGTATCATGTCATCTGCAAACAGTGACAGTTTTGCTTCTTCTTTTCTGATTTGGATTCCTTTTATTTCTTTTTCTTCTCTGATTGCTGTGGCTACAACTTACAAAACTATGTAGAATAACAGTGAAGAGAGTGGGCAACCTTGTCTTTTTCCTGATCTTAGTGGAAATGGTTTCAGTTTTTCACCACTGAGAACGGTGTTGGCTGTGTGACTGTCATATATGGCCTTTATTATGTTGAGGTAAGTTCCCTCTGTGCCTACTTTCTGTAGGGTTTTTATGATAAATGGGCGTTGAATTTTGTCGAAAGCTTTTTCTGCATCTATTGAGATGATCATATGGTTTTTATCCTTCAATATTTTAATATGGTGTATCACATTGATTGATTTGCATATTGAAGAATCCTTGCATTCCTGGGTAAACCCCACTTGATCATGGTGTATGATCCTTTTAATATGCTGTTGGATTCTGTTTGCTAGTGTCTTGTTGACAACTTTTGCATCTATGTTCATCAGTGATATTGGCCTGTAGTTTTCTTTTTTTGTGATATCCTTGTCTGGTTTTGGTAACAAGGTGATGGTGGCCTTGTAGAATGAGCTTGGGAGTGTTCCTCCCTCTGCTATATTTTGGAAGAGTTTGAGAAGGATAGGTGTTAGCTCTTCTCTAAATGTTTGACAGAATTCGCCTGTGAAGCCATCTAGTCCTGGGCTTTTGTTTGTTGGAAGATTTTTAATCACAGTTTCAATTTCAGTTCTTGTGATTGGTCTGTTTATATTTTTCTATTTCTTCCCGGTTCAGTCTCGGAAGGTTGTGCTTTTCTAACAATTTGTCCATTTCTTCCAGGTTGTCCATTTTATTGGCATAGAGTTGCTTGTAGTAATCTCTCATGATCCTTTGTATTTCTGCAGTGTCAGTTATTATCTCTCCTTTTTCATTTCCAATTCTATTGATTTGAGTCTTCTCCCTTTTTTTCTTAATGAGTCTGGCTAATCGTTTATCAATTTTGTTTATCTTCTCAAGGAACCAGCTTTTAGTTTTATTGATCTTTGCTATCGTTTCCTTCATTTCTTTTTCACTTATTTCTGATCTGATCTTTATGATCTCTTTCCTTCTGCTAACTTTGGGGTTTTTTTGTTCTTTCTCTAATTGCTTTAGGTGTAAGGTTAGTTTGTTTATTTGAGATGTTTCTTGTTTCTTGAGGGAGGATTGTATTGCTATAAACTTCCCTCTTAGAACTGCTTTTGCTGCATCCCATAGGTTTTGGGTCATCGTGTTTTCATTGCCATTTGTTTCTAGGTATTTTTTTATTTCCTCTTTGATTTCCTCAGTGATCTCTTGGTTATTTAGTAGTGTATTGTTTAGCCTCCATGCGTTTGTATTTTTTACAGATTTTTTCCTGTAATTGATATCTAGTCTCATAGTGTTATGGTCGGAAAAGATACTTGATAGGATTTCAATTTTCTTAAATTTACCAAGGCTTGATTTGTGACCCAAGATATGGTCCATCCTGGAGAACGTTCCAGGAGTGCTTGAGAAGGAAGTGTATTCTATTGTTTTTGGATGGAATGTCCTACAAATATCAATTAAGTCCATCTTGTTTAATGTATCATTTAGAGCTTGTGTTTCCTTATTTATTTTCATTTTGGATGATCTGTCCATTGGTGAAAGTGGGGTGCTAAAGTCCCCTACTATGATTGTGTTACTGTTGATTTCCCCTTTTATGGCTGTTAGCATTTGCCTTATATATTGAGGTGCTCCTATGTTGGGTGCATAAATGTTTACAATTGTTATATCTTCTTGGATTGATCCCTTGATCATTATGTAGTGTCCTTCTTTGTCTCTTGTAATAGTGTTTATTTTAAAGTCTATTTTGTCTGATATGAGAATTGCTACTCCAGCTTTCTTTTGATTTCCATTTGCATGGAATATCTTTTTCCATTCCCTCACTTTCAGTCTGTGTGTGTCCCTGGGTCTGAAGTGGGTCTCTTGTAGACAGCATATATATGGGTCTTGTTTTTGTATCCATTCAGCCAGTCTATGTTTTTTGGTTGCAGCATTTAATCCATTTACATTTAAGGTAGTTATCGATATGTATGTTCCTATTACCATTTTCTTAATTGTTCTGGGTTTGGTATTGTAGGTCTTTTCCTTCTCTTGTGTTTCCTGCCTAGAGAAGTTCCTTTAGCATTTGTTGTAAAGCTGGTTTGGTGGTGCTGAATTCTCTTAGCTTTTGCTTGTCTCTAAAGGTTTTAATTTCTCTGTCAAATCTGAATGAGGTCCTTGCTGGGTAGAGTAATCTTGGTTGTAGGATTTTCCCTTTCATCACTTTAAATATGTCCTGCCACTCCTTTCTGGCTTGCAGAGTTTCTGCTGAAAGATCAGCTGTTAACCTTATGGGGATTCCCTTGTATGTTATTTGTTGCTTTTCTCTTGCTGCTTTTAATATTTTTTCTTTGTATTTAATTTTTGATAGTCTGATTAATATGTGTCTTGGTGTGTTTATCCTTGGATTTATCCTGTATGGGACTCTCTGCGCTTCCTGGACTTGACTGACTATTTCCTTTCTCATATTAGGGAAGTTTTCAAGCATAACCTCTTTGAATATTTTCTCAGTCCCTTTTTTTTTTTCTCTTCTTCTTCTGGAACCCCTATAATTCGAATGTTGGTGTGGTTAATGTTGTCCCAGAGGTCTCTGAGACTGTCCTCAGTTCTTTTCATTCTTTTTTCTTTATTCTGCTCTGCAGTAGTTATTTCTACTATTTTATCCTTCAGGTCACTTATCTGTTCTTCTGCCTCAGTTATTCTGCTATTGATTCCTTCTAGAGAATTTTTTATTTCATTTACTGTGTTGTTCATCATTGTTTGCTCTTTAGTTCTTCTAGGTACCTGTTAAACGTTTCTTGTTTTTTTTCCATTCTATTCCCAAGATTTTGGATCATCTTTACTATCATTACTCTAAATTCTTTTTCAGGTAGACTGACTATTTCCTCTTCATATGTTTGGTCTGATGGGTTTCTACCTTGCTCCTTCATCTGCTGTGTATTTCTCGTTTTCCTTAACTTACTGTGTTTGGAGTCTCCTCTTTGCAGGCTGCAGGTTCGTAGTTCCCATTGTTTTTGGTGTGTGCCCCAAGTGGGTAAGGTTGGTTCAGTGGCTTGTGTAGGCTTCCTGGTGGAGGGGACTGGTGCCTGTGTTCTGGTGGATGAGGCTGGGTCGTGTCTTTCTGGTGGGCAGGACCGTGTCCGGTGGTGTGTTTGGGGGTATCTGTGTCCTTATTATGATTTTAGGCAGCGTCTCTGCTAATCGGTGGGGTTGTGTTCCTGTCTTGCTAGTTGTTTGGCATAGGGTGTCCAGTACTGTAGCTTGCTGGTCGTTGAGTGGAGCTGGGTCTTAGCAAGGAGATGGAGATCTCTGGGAGAGCTTTCGCCATTTGATATAAATGAAGCTGGGAGGTCGCTGGTGGACCAGTGTCCTGAACTCGGCTCTCCCACCTCAGAGGCTCAGGCCTGACACCCGGCCAGAGCACCAAGACCCTGTTAGCCCCACAGCTGCTGGTCTTGCAGTCCCCTGGAGGTGGGGGGCGCTGTCCCTCACCCTGGTCCATTCATCCACGTGACCCTACATTGTCTTTTTATTGTCCAGATTCCCCACCAAACCCTAAGCTTCCCAAAGGCAGGGGCAGACATTGTGTTTAGCTGATATTCCTAGCATTGGAGTTACTAGCACAGGGCCTGAAACTTCATTAATCTTAACCCCTCTTCTCTTCTCTCCCTCGAGGAAGAGTGCTGAGTAGTGCTGAGTAGTGTATTTGCCCCAAGCTGGGCAGTTTAGGTCTATGGAAAGCTGTGATTCTCACCATCAATGATTAGAGTGTGGGCCTTGAATCATTGCTTAGTGCCTGTGTAGAGAGAATGGTAATAAAAGCATAAAGTTGCAATGAAAGATTGGGATAACATCTCATAACTATAGAAGAGCCATCATAAGGCTCTCCGTGATTAATTTCCAAGCGAAGGCCCAGATAATAGGAGCTGTTGGAGCTTGGAAAAAGCCAAGAACACTTACAGAACCTGCAGGAGGATGGGCGTTCATCTTCTAACAGTGATGCTCTTTTAATGGTTTAAAAGATGAAGAGGAAAGTAGAGCTGAGAGAGAATAAAGGGCAAACAGGAGGAGCTGGGCAAAGGATGCTAGTAATAATAATAATAGGGACTTCCTTGGTGGTCCAGTGGTAAAGAATCCGCCTTCCAATGCAGGGGACGTGGGTTCGATCCCTGGTCGGGGAACTAAGATCCCACATGCCGCGGGGTAACTAAGCCCGTGTGCCACAACTACTGAGCTCGCACACCTCAATGAGAGAGCCCGCGTGCCGCAAACTACAGAGCCACACACTCTGGACCCCATGCACCACAACTAGAGAGAGAAAACCCACACAGCACAACTAGAGAGAAGCCTGCGTGCCACAACAAAGAACCTGTGCCACAGCAAAGAACCTGTGCCACAGCGAAAGATCCCGCACACCTCAAAGAAGACCCTGCATGCCGCAAGTAAGACCCAACGCAGCCAAAAAATAAATAAAACAAACATTTAAAAAATAATGATAATATATAATAATGATGATGATGATGATGAACACACTTTGAGCCTATACTACAAACTGGGCACCATCCTAAGCTCTTTATGTGCTCTGTACCTCATTTCATCCTCCCAGTAACCACAGGAAGTAGATGGTATTACTTATCGCTATTCCACAGGAAGGAAAATGAGGCACAGAGGAGGTAAAGTAACTTGTCCAAGGTCACACAGTAAGACATGAAAACTAAGACAATCACTTCTTTTTAGAGAGGCTTTTTTTTAAACTAGGTGATGACAGTTCATTCTGAAATTGTCTATTACCTCCAATCCTTACCTCCTTCTGTGCTTCTTTTTCTCGCTTCTCTTCGAGAAAGAATTGTAAAGACTTCTTGAGCTACTAAGTATTGGGCACTCTACCTGTATTTTCTCTGCAATCTACTCACAACCAGTCCAGCTTTGGCAGTTCAGGAGACAAAGGCTTAGAAAGAGTCAGCGACTTGCCTAAGATTACACATCTGCTTGTGTAGTGGAGGAGATGGATTTGAACCCACATCACCGGGACTCTGCATCTTTCCATGCCTGCCTGCTGCTTCTGCCCATCAGCCCAGGCCTCCGCTCACCCTCCCCTCCTTCCTCCTGAGAGCGGCACTTACAGGAATACCTCAGGCTCTTGGAAGAATACAACTGGAAACCACATCAAGAATATGTCAACAGGGCTTCCCTGGTGGCACAGTGGTTGAGAGTCCACCTGCCAATGCAGGGGACACGGGTTCGTGCCCCGGTCCGGGAAGATCCCACATGCCGCGGAACGGCTGGGCCCGTGAGCCATGGCCGCTGGGCCTGCGCGTCCAGAGCCTGTGCTCCGCAACGGGAGAGACCACAGCAGTGAGAGGCCCGCGTACTGCCAAAAAAAAAAAAAAAGAAAAGAAAGAAAGAATATGTCAACAACCCAGTTGCTGGAGAGGGCAGACCTAGGAGATTCCTCTTCTGATGTCTTTTGGAAACCAAGAAGGACCATTAAGGTGAAATTCAGTTTGAGTTGGAATATTCTTCGCAAACATATGAATTCTTCCCATAGGAAACACAAGGGTCCCTAAATCTCCACTCTTCTCCCTGTATCTGAGATGCATCTCAGATGAATGTATCTCAGATGAATAAGAATTCTGCTTCAAGGAAAGGGAAAAGGAAAAGCTGAGGAACAGCAGCTGTTCTTTTCTCCTGAAGGGACATTTCAAAGAGTTCCAGAAAAAGTTAAACACGGGCATCTCAGGGAGTTTCACAAATGCAAATACTAGTGGTTTTGGAAACTGAGCATGCAGTATCACTTCTTAGGAATACCCTAAGCATTCTGAGATCCTAAGAACTTTTAGGAGTCCTGCATTAAAGAAACCTCATTAATACTAGTTGAACTTCTATTTCCCAAAGTTGTTAGGCTATTACTGCTATTATCATCAGTTTACATTATTTGAGTACATACTGTCTGCAAGACATTGTGCAAAGAGCTTTACGTGCAATTTCACACTGAATCCTTACAAGATTATAAGGTGCAATGACTGTCCCCACGTTATAGATGATGAAACAGTCTTAGAGAAATTGAGTAACTTTCCCAGGGGCACATCGCTAATCGTTGGCATCTGAACCCAAACAGTCTGACTCCGAAGCCTTGCTTGTAACTATTACATGCGCTCGTTTACTATCATCCAATGGGACAGGACCCCAGAACTGGTTTGCAATGGCCAGCCAGTGTCTAACCCAGCCTGACCCACCCAATAAGACCGATGTCCAAACCAGAATGCCAGTTAATTAACTGACAGTGACAAACATAACCTCAGTCTCAGACATATAATACCTCTGGTTAGCCCGGTGTCTCTGTTGAGAAGAAAATAGGGGAATCCACGGCTAATCAGCCAAGATACTTGGTTACAAGAAGGAAGGAACCAAGAGGTGATGGGCAGCTTCCACTACTTGACCCTTCTCCCCAATATCAGCTCAGGGACAAGACCCTCCCCTCCTCTGGCTTGGTGCCCTGAGCAGTTCAGCAACATTTACTGAGGAAATGTCTGATGGTGGCCTCATTTTCTCAAGCTCTTTGGTCATCTGTCCTTTAGAAAGCTAAAGCCACTCACTCACACAGCAAGTATTCAGAGAGCTTTGACTGCCACCCAGACCACACTCGACAATCTGAATTACAAAACAGTTGCAGTGGTGTGCTGGGGCTGGCTCCCACCAGCTCACAAGAGCCTATTGTTAAATGTTCAGGAATTCTGTGAGCCGGTCAATCAACGAAACTATTATATGAAATATTAAAGTATATAAACTTACAATTAAAAAAATTCTATTGTAGACAAAGGTAATAAATACTTGAAACTCATCACTTCTTAATTTTACTACATTCGATTGTCAATGCTCTCGGGGTTATTTACATTTATTTTATCTGTACAGGGAAAGTACTCCACGGTGATGTGCTGCACGCATTGCTTCCTAACTGCCTGCAGTGACATCACTTGTGTAGCTTGAAAATCAGCCCTGGCTGGAGTATTTACACCACAGAAATCAAAGCTTGAGTTATCATTTTGTTGATTGTCCAAACTTAAGAAAGGAATGGAGGAAATGTGAATAATCCAGATTAAACTTTTAAAATGTGTCATGTCTAGTGCTGAATCAGAAGGAGGTTACAGACAATTGAGCACAAGTTTGTATGAGGGTGAGAAACAGTTTAGAGATTAATCAGAGATCAATCACATATCAGGATCAATAACAAATATATTGGGTAGTGAGTAATTGGATTAAGGTACAACTCAATTTGTCAAATCCTGACTGAATTGTGGCCACAGGTTGGCTACAGATAGGCCACCGTAGGTGGGCAAAAATCAATGAAAGCGTTCTATGGGACTTAATTCACTATATGGACTTCATAAACAAAGAGTAATGCATATTTTATTTATTAGTTTTATTATTATTTTATAATCATTTTTATTATCACTTAAAAACTGGGGACTACACATTCTTTATGTCAGTAAAGTTTATAATAAACGTATATATGTAGATATAGGCATATGTTTTTCCAGAGTTGGTTGTTAAACATTTACCAGCACACCACTAGCTGCGAGCAAGTTCCTATATAGGAACTTAAAGTCTATTTAGTGGTTAGAACAATGGCATGGATGAAAGAAGGATTAGGGGACAAGAAGGTACATGACAGAGGAGTACATTGTTTAATGTTGGGCAGTGTCTCAAAAGGCCTGGGTCATCAGGGACAACTTCTCAGAGGAGCTGGACTTGAGCAACGCCTTGAAGGACGTATAGAAGATGAGAGTGCAGAGCAGGGGTGAAAACAGTGTGAACAAAGGCTTGGAGGTGGAAGAACATGCTGGTGGTGTTTCATCACTTTGTCAATTGCAAGACCAAGCCCCTGGGAGTGGACAAGCAGACAGAGAAGTAATAGCAAGTGGGGGTGGAAAAGATGAGATGCAGCCAATGGAGGGTCTCATAAGCCATAAGCAGACCCTGAGACAGGGGATCAAGAGCAAGATATTTCTTTGGGATCTAGAACAGCCAGTGGGAGAGGTGGGAAAGGGAGAGCAGAAAGGAAAGCCAGTCACTGCATGGTGCCATATCGAGCCAGCAACACCGGTGAGTGGTTGGAGGTTGACCCCATGGGGGAACTTTGCGAGGTAATAGGAAACGCCCACCTCAGTCATCCCCCCGAGGGACGAGGAGATCGGAATATTTAAGCATCAACTCGCAACGGTCGTTAGTTGAAAGCTGTCCCGAGGGTGGGTGACGTTAATACTCTGGCACTTCTGGCCCTCTGTGCGGGCAGTATCAGCGAGAGAAAGCCTTCGGACAGAGAAATGGGCCAGCATCACTGAGGGATCAGTAAGGATGAGGGGCCGAGAGCAGTGCAGCCACAGCGTCTGCTATCCCGGAAGTCAGTTTGGGTTTGGTGAACCAAGCAATAGGGATTCACTGTGGGTCTTCGAGCAAAGATGCATTTTGGAAATGCTGTCTCTCCAAGAACTTTCCTTATGTTAGGGTCCCTGTGACTCCTACAACACGGTACAGAGAAAAACGGAAGGGGTTTGGGTTCAGAAGACCAGAGTTTACTCGGTGCCACTTAGCTGCTGTCTGACTATGAAACTCAGAAGGGTCTTGTCTCCTCCTCATCTGTGAAATGGGTATATTCCTATGTTCACCATAAGGCTGTTCTGAGGATTAAAGATACGTGTTAAGGAGGTTTGTAAATTGGTATTTTAATATTGTTTCCACATGTGGAAATTTCAAAGAAAGAAATAAGAAAAACTCCTTTAGCAGAGGTTTGCCTTTTTTTAACCTATGCCTACAGGGATGCTTCTTATGACATATTGAATTTTGTTCTTTTTTTTTAAAGGCAGGCATATCTTCAAAGTGACCCCTGCCATTTCTCCACTTCGTTGTGGGCGTCCTCTGCAGAGAGCACCCTCTGATTCGTGGTGATGGCATTTCTGGTGACATTAGTCATCACCATTAAGAGCTGGGCAGCAGCAGTTCTAACAGACGCTGTTTTGATAAAAAATCATCTCTGTGTATTACTTCAGTGAACCAAAGTTTATTATTCATCTACCAGCACTTGAACGATTTAGATAAGAGATAATCTGGAGTAATTTGTCTCCTTGGCCTAATGGAGCCTCGGAAAAATAACCCGACTCTCGAAGAGTCGCCTTGGAAGCCTCACTTCATTAACTGAGGGCCAATCTGGAAGGAGGATGAGAGGGAAATAAAGGAAGTGGTTAGAGGAAATCTAGGCTCATCTTCTAGTAAGTGTTAAGATGGGAGGAGGAATCAGAAGGGGAGAAAAATTGAATGAGATGAAAAAGGGAGGGGTAAATCATCTTGAGCGCTAAGATACAGCTATTATGGGGAAAGGCATATCTGTGCTTTATAATTTCAGAGGTATTACCTTTGATTAAAGTATTTCCTTTAACCGTATCATCTGTAATATTGGATAATAAAAATTGCTAAAGGAACTCGGGTGGGTCCCACTGCAGATTTAACAGTGATAATGAAATTCATCCCAAGGCAGTCCCAAAGACCCCTGTTCAACTTGAAATCATTGCATTGCAAAGAGGGCACTTTTCAATCCAGCTCAGAGACTTAACTGTGTTTTCTTTATGTTTTGCTTTGTTTGTATTAATTTGCTATGTTTGTTTCCATTAATAGGCAATTTATAAGGCTAGATATGAGAAAACTGAGGCTCAAAAAGATTGCTATAGGGTGGAGGGGGATTCGGATCCTTTTTCTCTAATCTAAGGGTCTTTCTACTCTGCTGCCTTGCTTTTTTGGTTCCAATGGATTTCTTGGAATTTAGGAGACATTATTACAGAAGTACACAAAGGAGTAATGAGGAAGGTATGTGATTTGTTCTGCCTTTGAGTGGGAGACATGTGGGTTGCAAGGATTCTGAATTCCCAGACATCCCATTTTCATACTTGGGGGAGCTGCAGGAATGGAAATCAACTGAAGCCAGACCCTGAAGTTCTAGATCAACAGGCAACCCCTTCCCATCATCCTAGGAGATGATCAATTATTTGCCACCCAACAAGGCAGGGAAATAAATAAAGAGCAGAGAGAGAAGCCTGAATCTTTTCGATCAAAAAGACACACTTTGAAGAATTTCATGGCCCAGTAAGCATGTGAACGGGGAGTTTCAGGGATGCAAAGTGGAAGCATTAAGGAATTCGCTAATTGGCTGAAGAAGCTGGAAGGTTCTCTCGCTGAGCCCACAGCAGCTGGCCCAGCAAGCTGTTTATTCTGTGTTGTCTCAGAGGCCAGGAAAAGGTGATACAGTGAGTCCAAGAAGCTTGTTGCTGATTCAGACGCTTGGAAATGTTTTTCTCACTGTATCCCAGTTAATGGTACTACCATCCACACAAGTGGCCATGGGGGAAATCTTTCCACCTCCGCAGACACCTATGCAAACACGTATTTGGTCCATTCTTCCCTCTACACTTCTCTTGAATCTAGTACTTTCTCTTCACTCCTACCACCACTATCATCCCACCTGCCATTTTCCCTCAGATAGACCACTTCATTGGCCACCTGTCTCCCTGCCTCTGTCCCCTTGATCCCCGCTCTCCTGTGGCCAACACGAGAATGTCAGGGCCAGATGCCTGCTGGGAGTTTAGGTGCTACCCATGGTGCACTTGGGCGACCAGAGCTGTGGGGAGGATGGAAAACCTCCTCTTCCGATTGTTTCTCAACATCCAGTTCCATCCCTGAAAATACAGGCTTAAAATGGGGAGGACGTGTGTCCACCCTCCCAAGCTGACCGTGAGTGTGCCTCCCACAGGACGGCGAACAAGGTGCCTTGAACTTTCATTCCGTAAATGGTCTACTTGGTATGACCTCCAGTGCTTCCTTGTCTTCTGTCCACCCCACAGTCTCCTGGGTCATTATCCTCCCCTGATACCCTACAGGGCCCTGGCTCCATCCTGGAGTAGCAGCCCTGCATATCACCCAAGTCTCCACCCTGCTGAGTTGTCAAAGAGGCATGTTGCCTTGCACACCCTACAAAAGGGTCATCCACATTTCCTCTTACTGACATTGACACCCTCCCCAGAATACAACTTCAACATGTTACTATTCTAATAAGGTGCCTGTTTCTTTCTACTCTCTTATCCAGAGGCAACACCGCCCACAACACACACACACATACACACACACACACACAACCACCGTAGATGAGGAGGGGTAAGGAGGAAGGGCACAAGAAGAGAAAGAAAATCCTGTTCTATCAGGAATTCTTTCAGACGCAAACCAAACATCACCTCCTCCAGGGAACCTTCCTTGTTTGCTCCCCAACAAGAGCCAACCATCCCAGCACCATGCTCCCAGGACCCCCTGGGTTTCCTCTGTCTTACCTCTCACCACACTCTACATAATTCCCACTTTGCTTGTCCCCAACTTTGAGCTTCTTGGAGCAGGAATCTTCCTTTAGTCGTCTCTGGGTTCGAATTTATAGCAGAATATCTTGCCCAGGACAGGCTCCCAGTAAATGTTTGCTCAATGCAATAAGTGTGTGCTCTCTCACTCTCTCGCTCTGTGTGTGGTTGTGTGTGTGTGTGTGTATGTGTGTGTGTGTGTCTAGCACGGCTATTAGTTTAAATTTAAGTTCCTATCTACCTTCTTGTTTATTTAAGAGACACTTGGCTAGATAAACGATGCTGAGGTATCCATATCTCCTTTCACAGTACAGGCTGTGCCAATGGGGACGGGAAAGAGCACTGAGACCAACCAGCCACTAGCGAAAAGTCCTCTTAGAGCTTCCAGATGAATGAATGTGTGTGTGTGTGTGTGTCTGTGTGTCAGGATGCTTTGCCTGCAACCGGGATATACAGAGGGAAACAGAAAGCTGCCTGTGCTTCCCGATTTGCGAACCTAACCAGGCCCTTTGGAGATGGGTGTTGTACCTAGACCAGAATGTTGTTTTTTGGGGTTTTTTTTGGTTTTTTTTTTTTCGGTACGCGGGCCTCTCACTGCTGTGGCCTCTCCCGTTGCGGAGCACAGGCTCCGGACGCGCAGGCTCAGCAGCCGTGGCTCACGGGCCCAGCCGCTCTGCGGCATGTGGGATCTTCCCAAACCGGGGCACGAACCCGTGTCCCCTGCATCGGCAGGTGGACTCTCAAGCACTGCGCCACCAGGGAAGCCCCAGAATGTTGTTTTGATTAGAAAGGATGCTGGGCTGATTAGTTGCAACAAAACATTCTCTAATTAACAGAAATAGAGTCTGGAGCTGGGGTGAGAAGTGTTCAGCAATGGCGTTGCCAGGCAGGCAGTTTAAAATTAATTCAAGGTGCAGATATGTGGCCCCCTAGAACATCCCCGTTCCCTGCTTCACAGGCTGGGATGTGGGGAACAGGATGTGGGGCTACGTGAGTGTTCTTGGGGGGGTGTGAACCGCCTTCTCAGATCCCATCTCTTCAAGTGACAGCTCTTAGGTAGCATGAGCTAAAGTGAGCCTCCACGTGAAAAAGAGAAAAGACCACTGTGACAGGGAAAGAGAAAGGCATTATAAAATATCCCTTACTAGCGAAATCTCCTTGGCTCTTGGGTGTGCAGAGCGAGAGTTCAGAAAGCAAGAAATACCTGGAACTATTAAGGCAGGCTCAATATATGTCATTTATCTAAAAAGCAACCGTATCTGGGTACAGCCGTAAGTCCAGAAGAAAGGGCAAAGTGGTCACTGTTGGGACCACACGGAGGTGTCAAAAGCATATGCCTCATCAGGCAAGACCTAGTTCACCTCCTGGGGACTTTTAGTTTTCACACAGTTCTAACCGCTACACATCTTGGTCTATTGTGGGATCTGAAGTTTGAAAAGCTGGAGGAAACTGATGGAGGCAGGTCCTCTTAACTGCCAGAGTGATAGCCAGTAGCCCGGCAATGGGGCAAGAAAGAGCAGAGTAGACCTGCAAAAAGCGGTCCAAAGTTCTCCCCCAAACACAGCTGCCACTTATAGTAAGAACAAAGTAACTCCAGATACCTCGTTAGTGCTTGAAAACCCCCAGTGACTTATAGTTGAACACATTACCTGATAATCATAATGATGGCCTTGTATTGTATCTTCTAAGATGACTGAATACTGTATCCAAATGTGTGTATTTGGTCCTCAGAAGACTGAGTATCTTCTTTGTATGTACTGCATGTATATAATATGTGTATATATGAAAGTATGTATATATAGTGTGTATACACACATACACACACATAGTGAATCCATCAGAAGTTAACACAAATATCCATCCTTCTAGATCAGCAGTGGCAAATAAATTTTTATTTTATATGTCAATTTCAGTGGGTTGCCAGTAGCTACCTGAAAATCTGTGTTAGGAAGGATTCTGAGGCCAAATCTTACCTTAGAAAAAAGAAAGGCTATTACCTAGAGTTGATAATGTGTGTCATGGGACTTGGGAGGGAAGCAAGCGGTGACGGGCTTTCTACTCTTCTCTGGTTGGAGCAAGTCAGAGCCCGAAAACACTTTCCTATCTTGTACCCAGAGATATCGCAATAAGAAGAAATTCCACTGTATATCTCAAAGGGGTGTTAGAAGAACTTGATCCATTCCACAGATTCCCCTTTACGAGGATACATGGGAGAAATACATCCAGTGGGAGATAGACCTGTGTTTCTCTTAAGAAACTGGTTGGCTCTGATCTTCTGGGGACCACGAATCTTGTAATGAATTATGTTTCAGTCTTACAGTGTCTGTGGGAGCTGGATGTGGGCTGTCCTGTAAACCTGTACAGGCCCTTTTCTCTGTTTTTTACCTGCTCATCTTACCCCAACTTAATTTTATCTCTGTATTAATATTTTCCCTTTGTCCTAATTTGATCACTTTGAGACTTTCAGGCATATGCATTTTTCTAAGTCCCCTCAAATCCTAACTGAATAAATAATAATTAGGGAATCTTGGACACTTTAGAGAAACCTTTTTTTTTAGATTAGTGTCTACTGACACAAGTCGTGACTATCTAGAAAATTCAAGCGTGTGGAACACTGTATTTGCTAAAAAGAATAACTCTTTGTGTGTGTGTGTGTGTGTGTGTGTGTGTGTGTGTGTGTGAAATACACATGGCTCCTATCATGTCTGGGAATTAAAAGGCACAGTCTTCAAGCTGAGCTTCTCAGAGCCACAGAATTATAGTAATTACCAAGGCCAGTTCCATCAAGGCAGCTGAGCTAGACAGGTTTCAACTGAACAAAGAGAGCCCGGGCCATTGTTAGAAATGCCGCTGCTTTTTAATGGCTGCAAGGGAACATTCTTCCGCCTTGGCCCCAGAGTGAGAGGCGATTCATTCCTTAGGATGAAAAGACAGGCAGCTGCTGGAGGCTTGTCACAGCTGGGAGTGTCATCAAGAGGGTGGTGATGTGGCCTCTGCCGGCAGGGACCATCATTATGTGGGAGAAGCAGGAAGGGATCCAGCCTCTCAAATACGGGCCAAGAGGGAGAAGGGTGTTCACATTTATGAAGTGCCTACTGTGTGCCAGGCACTGTTAGGCACTTTTTCGAAATTCTCATTCAACTTCCAGAAACACTTCCCGTGCGATGGGTGAGGAAGCTTAAGCACAGTCAGCAGCCTCTTATCTTTCTGTGGCTGAAATTCTTTTAATAACCTTGGATTTCCAGTTGGATCAGAAAGATGAAGAAGGAGGGGGGAGGGGGAGGAAGAGGCGGAGAAGGGAAAGGGGAAGAGGAAGCAGCAGCAGCAGTAGTAGATGCCTGATTTAGCACAGAGGGACCAAGCCCCCTTGCTCCCGCCCCGTAGCTATGTAGCTACGATGAGGCAGAGCCAGGATGTCAACCTAGCTTTATCCGGCCTCCCAGCCCATCCAGTTTGTGTGGTACCAGTGCCCTTCAAAGTGTGGTCTGTGAACCACCTGAGTTGGAATTCCTGGGAGCTTTGTAATGCAGATTCCCGGGCCCCCCGCCCAGATCTATCAATTCGGATCTTGAGTGATTTCTGCATGCGCTCGGTCTTGAGAACGCCGCACCAGGCCTGGTGGCCTCTCAAAGCCAGCACTGTCTTGTCACAGATGGGGCTTTGGAAAGCTCCCCCAGCTCAAGATGCCTTCCCCCAGCAGCATGGCCTGAAGACCCCCAGGACCTCAGCTTCCAGAGGGCAGTTCTGTGGTGAAGGGGCAGCTGGAAGTCTCACAGCCGGCAGGGAGTCGGGGACTGGCTGGGGGGCTGAGAGCACCAACCAAAAGGAGCACCTCAGGGGCCCGGAATCAGGTCTGCAAATCCTTTCCCTGGGAGGATTAATTTTATCAAAATCAAGCAGACTTCTTCACTTGCCAGGCCTTCTCTGCTCTCTGTTCTGTAGAATTCCTCTGGCATTTTTCAGAAGCCAGCTTCCTGCCTGGTCACAAGGCTTTCTCCTCTGGGCCTCAATGTCCCGATGTGTAAAATGAGGTGGATGGGAAGGTTTTCGTTTGCAATACGCGGACCTCTCACTGTTGTGGCCTCTCCCGTTGCGGGGCACAGGCTCCGGACGCGCAGGCTCAGCGGCCATGGCTCACAGGCCCAGCCGCTCCGCGGCATGTGGGATCTTCCCAGACCGGGGCGCGAACCGTGTCTCCTGCATCGGCAGGTGGACTCTCAACCACTGCGCCACCAGGGAAGCCCCAAGGCTCCTTTTTGCTCTAAGATTCTACCCAAGTTGGGGACGCAGCTTCTGAAAACACACTGCCTTCACTGAGGAAAAAAAAAAAAAAAAGACTGCGTAGAAAACTGTTCAGGGCAGCTACTCTGAGCTTAGCGGCCACATGCTGGCCTGCGCTGGGCTTGTTGGTCAAGCTGGCCCTCTCGCCACCAGCGCTGATGTCTCCCTCCTGGTTTGCCCCCCCCCCACCTTCCCTTTTCTCAGCGCGGGTGAGGATGTCCATTTATGCGGCTAAGAAACTGACACACCAGAGGCTGGCGCCCACCCTCTGACCAGCTGTGGGGTATTGAGCACTTGACTCAACCTCTCTGAACCTCATTGACTCCATTTGTACATAAGACAGATGTCCGCTGGGGGCCCCTCTTCCCCATAACCAGGTGTACTGACTCAGACCCCCAGCCAGCCCTGTGGTCTGGCAAAGTCTGAAACTCTTCCTTCAATACTGGCTGTTTCCTGGGGCTTAGGATCCGGTGGTCTTCCTCGTGACTATGGGCAGGGTCTCTGTTTCACCTGGGATCACGCAGGCATCAACTCAGCACCTTCGCTGAGTCCCATAATACGCCCGCCATCCCCCGCACTGCCCCATCACACACAGGTGAAGCGTTTTGAACTTTAGCAAATTTACTTGTGATTCGGGGGCATTTGAGGATGGGGGTAGGGATCATATCAAAGGGCAAGAACCCTCAGCCTCTAAGCCACCACCTGATTCCCCCTTCTTTCCATCTCCCCTCAACCTCCTTCCCGAGACTGTCACATTCTTCTCCCTCTGGCTGGCAGAGTAATTTGTTTTTACCCCTTTGGACTTGGTATCAGCAAACACCTAAGCTCTGGACCAGGGAGAAGGCCAACTCGTTCTCTGTCCCTTTTCTTTTATTAAAGGATTTCTTTGCAAATATATTGCCCTCTTGCTGGAAGAGGAATTCTGGTACATACAGTTGTTTCTATCTAATCATTTACACTGAAGGTAAATATTCCAAGGCCTGTGAGAGGATGGGTGGTCCTTTATGTACATAAAGCTCCTGGCACAGTGTCCAGTTCATAGGAGGTCCTTAGGTTAGTAGCCCATTTGCCCGCATGCACTCCCCCCGCCACCATCAGTCAATGCTGACAACTCGGTGGATGGGCTGGGGTGGGGCCGATGAGGCACTCAGGGTGCAAAAGTTAAGGAGATGGTCACTCTGTCTCGGGTTCATGTACATACAGCCTTGAGCATGAGTTCCTCCTTAAATCTTGACTTACCCTGGTCGTAGCCCTGGTTACAGCACTGTCTGCCTCTTATGTTTATTTGAATCTGACAAGTGTGAATTTGATCCCAGCTTTATCATATAGTTATTATTTGAACTTGACCAAGTTGCTTGAGCTCTTGAGAAAGTCAGGCTCAGACCCCTTAATGTAAAGACTTGTTGAGGGGATTAAAGGGGTCCATATATGCAGAGCGTGTCATTCAGTAAATGCTACTCTTCTCTGCCCAGAACTAATCTAAGAAAAATGGACCATTTCAGCTTCCCAGGTTCTGGTGTTTTCTCTGCTTCATTTAATAAAATGAACTCAGCAGGAGATGAGACTAACCCATACCATTTTTCACAGTTTCCCTTCCTAAAATCAATTTTGTCTTTTCCCCATCACTGTGAATGATGTAAAGTCTAGAGGAGAAACTAGAGGAAATTGAAAGAATAAAATAGATTGTGGACTTAGGGAGTCATTGCTGGATCACAAGACAGTGCCCTTTGAGAAATCTTTAAAACAACATAAAAAGCCGGAAGCATCATCTTTCTTTAATTCCCTCATCCACCTCTTTCTTTTAAAGTCCTTGACCATGAAATTGACTAGATGCTTTATTTGGTCCTTTGATGATCAATGGTATGTGTTCATTTGATCCTTTCCTGCCAATGATTCATCATAAAAAAATAATGGAAAAAAAATAGAACACTCAGAGATGTGGTGTCTGATTAAGCGCATGGAAATGTGGCCAGATTTTTTTTAAGTATCTCAGAATAGAAACTAAAGTTGGCTTCACAGCCCTCCCCAGCCCCTCCTCCCCTCACGCCCAATGGCTTCTCTGACTGTGCAATTTCCCAGCCTATAGCTCAGGCTGAGCCTTTGTTTTCATCCCAGAGACAGAGCCCTGTCTCATTGTTGCTGCAGTCTCCTCTGTGGAGGTAACTCTACCTCTACGTGTGACCTGGAAAGGGACTCTGCCTCCATAGGTCACTCCAACATGGCCGCCCCTGAAGTTAGAGATCAACCAAACACTTTCTCCAGTGTTTTGAAGTCCTTTATACATTTACATATTCTACCTGTCTGCTTAGGAATGTCTTATTTATTTACTGAGAACTTAGTACCCATCACACGGTTTGGTGGGCTTTGCATATAGCGAGTTTTGCTATTGTTCCCATTTTACAGATGGAGAAATTGAGGCTCAGCAAAGTTCAATAACGTGATGAAGGTCGAACAGCTAGTAAGAGGTAGAACCAGGATCAAAACCAGTGAGTCCATCTCCAGAGGCTGCGCTCTTTGCCACAAATCTGTGCTGTCTCCCTGCGGTTGCCCTAGATATACCCACAAATTCACATCAGGCCATCCGTCCTGATCTGCAGTTCAGAAAATAAAATTGCCAGCCACCGAGTTTTCAAAATTCTTTTCAAATTCTTAGCATTTCTGACCCATGGTTCTGACTCCCTTTGTTCATGAAAATCAAAAGTCCTTTGACCTCTAGTTCAATCCTTCCCTTTACAATGAGATGCCTCTTCTTTGCATTGTCAGAATAAT
Source organism: Delphinapterus leucas (assembly GCF_059928025.1). Classification (NCBI taxonomy): domain Eukaryota; kingdom Metazoa; phylum Chordata; class Mammalia; order Artiodactyla; family Monodontidae; genus Delphinapterus; species Delphinapterus leucas. Next base: position 51,016,538 of record NC_143148.1, read on the forward strand.
GGAGTAAAATTTCATATCTCTGGTGTTTGTTTAGCTCAAGTGGAACACTGTCACAGCAGGACTTATTGGCAAAGCCATTTTAATGCTCAGTCCAGTCAGAGACCACAGAGCTGGCCTCCCTTTGTGAAGGCTTGAAGACAGTGAGCCCTGACTCTGGACCATTTGTTACACTTGAGATGCCAGGGAAACCATCATGTGTCTGGTCACCAGCCTCCTTTCTGAAGAATAAATGTCAGATAATTCTCAATGACAAAAGCTATATAATCGCCTAGTACAGTACTCGGCACTTACGAAAACTCACTGTTCACTCATCCCACTGCTGTCACTGCTAGTATTTCTCTCTTATTATTATTCCAACATAGATGAGACAGGACTCAGGGATAGAGAGAGGTTGTCTCTCAGCTTGTAAAAGCTCATCCATCGAGTGCTGAGACTTTCTGTAACACCACATTACGTGTGAGGCAAAAGTCACGTACAAATGTTCCGCAACTGACATCTCGGAAACCTGGAAAATCTTGGGTGTTACATCCAACCTTTTCCCCTTAAAGCATTTGTACCTCACTCTCCCCATCATGGCAACGTGTAAAGAAATAGTTATGATCAAGGGAATAAGATTTGAAAGCAAGTCCCTCTTAAATAATTTGTTGGATATTAGTCACCAAAATCAATTATAAAACCAATTGCACAAAACGTCTTATACTGATTGACAGAGGAGTCAGAAAAGTAAGAATTTTTTTTTTAATGAGTGGAACTTTCCAGGTTGCTGCACGAGGATACTCTGTTACTTTTAAGCTGCACGGTACTGACTTACTTTGAATGCTTTTTATTTGAGCTCTAAATTCTCTGGATGGATGGAATATGACATCCTTCTTTGTCTCCAGAAATCCCCTTCCCTCCCCTTCGATAATTAGCTGCTTGGCTCAGGGCCACCTCGACAATGGGGCACTCTCTTCCAGAGAGGGATCATGAGTGCGGCAAGGGTCAGCAACATTTTTTCTACTTTGGTAGAAACCGGAGTTACACGATCACTCTGTGCATGCGTTTTTAAGGCCATCTATTTGTATTATTCCCTAAGGAGTTTCAAGACATGCTGAATTTCTGTCAGTGTTTAATACTTCATAAATAAAGGCCTTAGCAATTCTCAGCTCTAGCAAATCATGGATGTGTTCCAGAGAACACTTAAAATATAAAAGTAAATTTCAGATGGAAGAAAAGAGCCCCATTTTCCCAAGCAGTCAGCATATCTCAAACCACTGATATTTTCAGAACGGGGAGGGCAGCAGATAGGGAATCAGAAGGGAACTCTGGTGGGATGGAGACCCCTTACACAATGAAGCAAAGGCCACCCGCACCCCTACCAAGCGCTTTCATACTCACAAGATGACGTGAGGTAGGGGTGTAATTACCCCCACTGTATAGTTCAGGAAGCCCTTAGAGGTTATGCAAATTATCTGAGAAGACCCAGCTGTTAAGTGATAGAACTGGGACTTCAAGTCAGCAGAATGAGTCCAAAACCTGCCCTCCAAGCCACTGTCCTATCCAGCACAATGCACTCCGCTTCCTGCATGTCTTTCCAAAAAAGCACCATATTTCCCAGTGAACGTCCAGCCCACATCCATGGCCCAGGCTCTTTATCCTTTCTGGAATGAACCACCAACATAGCCCCTCCTCCAACCCACATCTATCTCTCACCCTTCTTGGCATGAGCCAGAGACACCTGCCTCCCTGCCAAGCCCAAATTCCTTATCTTCCTTGGAACGGATCACCAATACTAATACCCCGAGCTCCTGTTTTTCATACTTCCTGGAATGAATCACTCACCTAACCCCAGTCCCATACTTCTCAACATTTTTGGAATGACCCACCGAATTCTACCCCCAGCCTATATTCGTGCTGTTTCCAGGCCATGCGTAGCCTCGGTGGCAGCCACTAGATTTTCCCCACTGCTAACCACTGCTGGTGTTCTTGGGGGCCACCTCCTTTTACCCCATTCGTTGGTTCTGTGTCTCTGCACAGTGAGGGGGCCATCAGGAGTTGAGTCTGACCCCGTCCTTTGAATGCCTCTTTGCCATAGCACATGAGACAGGTCTGGGGTCGGGGGGGAGGTGTCATACAGAGCTGAATCATACTCAACCACGCACCCCTAATCCTGACCCATCATTCTAAATGGCTCCAGGGCTCTGGCCTCACTTGCATCTCAGGGTGAGCTCCCTGACACCCAATAATACCATGTACACAGCCTGGGTCACTCACTCTGGTGCTTCAGTGATGTGATTCCCAGGGCATCAGAAGCCTCTGCTGTTAAGCCGACCCTTCACTCTTGCTCCCAGGAGAGCTACATCTTGTCTTGGCCTCCCCAATGTTGCAGGGTGAGGGCTCTTCTCTCTCCTCCCCAGTGTGTTTGTCCTTCTAGAAGGAGCAGGTGGAGAAAGCAGAGTAGTCTCCTGACACTTCGTTCTATCTGGCTTAACCCTGACCTAACCTAAGACATAAGATTCAGCATAATTTATTGAGTACTTAGATGTGCCAAGCACTGTGCTAAAGATCTTCAATTCTATCTCACTTCAACCTCATAACCTCACAGGGAATGGATAATGGTTTTACCCATTTTACAGATGAGGCTAAAAAAATTGGTCACTTGCTCAGGAACCCACAGCCAGTGCAGTTCAAATTGACGTCATTGTAGTCTAGAGGCCAGCGGCTTAATCCTTGTATTAGACTGCCCCCCAGATCAGAATGATTGTCTTTTAAGAACATTCTTCTATTGGAGGGGGTGACTGGGCGGGCATTCAGCAGCTTAGCTTCGTACAAAATGACATCAGCGCACACAGGATGACGGCATGTCAGAAGTGAAAGGTTCTGGGCTTTTAGTATTTCAGTAGCTCCCTGTTTTAAAGAGAAGGAAACTGAGGCCCAGAGAGAGGAAGTAACTTGGCCAAGATCACACATTTTCTGTCTGGGAAACAAATGACAGTAGCCTATGTAGAATTAACTTTTACATCAGATTTTCCAACATGCATTCTATGGAAGAATCAGGCCTGGGAGATGTTAAAAGGTAGATAAGGGGAGGAAGGGGAAAGGTCCTGGGGTCAAATACTGTATTTGCTGGTGTGCAAAATTCACCAGTTATATGAGACCTATGCAATGTCATAAATTTTGATCAAAATAGTAATTTTCACCATACCTTTTAGAAAGTGATTTCATAGCGGGAAAAATTTTATACATGCAAATGCAGAATGTTGTACAGTGGAATCCTAGTTGGAAATCATAAAGTCTGGCTATGTAGTAATACCTTACAAACTCCTGAGGGGACATGGAAATCACACAGCTACGTGAATGCTGGCACCTGGCAGGATTAGTAGCAATACATTTAAATTCAAAATATTAGGGAGGGAATTCCCTGGCAGTACAGTGGTTGTGACTCGGCACTTTCACTGCGGGCACCCAGGTTCCATCCCGTGTCAGGGAACTGGGATCCCCAAAGCTGCACCACCGTGCAGCCAAAAAAAAAAAAAAAGAGAAAGAAATTAGGGAGAAAACCCAAGTTCAACACCTTAGCAGCTATGTGGACTTTAACTTGCTATTTCTGACAAGAAATCTTCTGATCGAATGTGGGGAAAAAATGTATCTTGACCGTGATATTTTTAGGCTGCTTGTTTTACCAATAAGGGAGTTACCATATATTATTTTGCCTTGGGTTTCATTCATCCATCCATTCATTCATTCATTCATTCATCCATACCTGGGCATTTAGTGCAAGCTAATTTTGGGATCCTTATTCTTTTGTTGCAAGATGGGGAGGAGAAATCAGGAAATGCACCCTGTAAGTTTGAAATAAAGTTTAAGAAACGCTAAGTTAGGGCTTCCCTGGCGGCGCAGTGGTTGAGAGTCCGCCTGCCGATGCAGGGGACACGGGTTCGTGCCCCGGTCCTGGAGGATCCCACATGCCGCAGAGTGGCTGGGCCTGTGAGCCATGGCCGCTGAGCCTGTGCGTCCGGAGCCTGTGCTCCGCAACAGGAGAGGCCACAACAGTTAGAGGCCCGCGTACCGCACAAAAAAAAAAAGAAAGAAAGAAAGAAAGAAACGCTAAGTTAAACAAAGTTGAACAGGTTTCTTTCCTCCAGGACTCCTTGTCTAGAGAATATACTGCACTGTCCTACTTATTTGACTATGGAAACCATTTGCTTTGTAGCTCACTTAATGCAATTTCCTGAGGCACACTTGTTCCATGGAACACAGCTTGGGAAACTAACGTCTTTACAAACATATAGCTCTGTCTCTGTCACCAGATTGTCACATCTTAGCCATGCAATAGTTCAAATTCAGGGGAAGAACAGGATGGTGCTTCATCATTTAGAACCCACAGTAGAAACAGAGAGTGTCCGGGGAGAAGAATGCCGCTTCCTACCAGTGAAGCAATTGCTGAGATGTCACGGCTCACACTCTTTGTGAACTCCCAGGCTCCTCTCTTGCTCTGCCCACAAACCTGCATTCTTGTTTGCCTCCATGAATTCACAGAAATCCAAAAGGGAAAAACAAAGGGGGAGTCTTTCTTAACCAGGAGTGCTGAGCTAGCACACAGGAGAATGAACGTTAGGAGGGAAGCATGCTAGGACTCCACGCAGAGGGACAAAGCAGTGGGATTCCAAGTACTTGGGGGATAGTGTCTCACACAAATCTCATTGGCTAAAACTGGTCACACGGTCCCACCTAACTGCAAGGAGACTGGGAAATGTAGTTTTCCTGAGTGCCCAGGAAGGAGAGGAAAATCAGATGTGGGTAGCACAAGTGTCCCAACCTCAAGCCCCTAAGTTCTTGATAATTTTAGTGGCCAAGAGAAGAAAAGGAAATTTGTGTGATAAAATACTTCAAGTATTACATCCTGCGGTTTCATTGCTCTGTCTCATTTGAACTTACAGTAAATTTGAAGTATATCTTAGTTCCTCTTTTATTGGTGAAACTGTAGCTCAGAATGGTGGAGTAACTTGCCCAAGGTTCTTCACCTCATAAATGACAAAGCCAGAATCAAACCCATATCTAAAAACTGTATCTTACAGGGCTGTTGTGAGGACTGATTAAATTAGATATCCACTCATTCGTTCAAATATTTATTAAACACCTATCTGAGGAAGAGAGAAAGCAGTCTTATGCAGAGCTGGAGGAAGAAGAAACAGCAAGCGCAAAGGCCCTGAGGTGGGAATAGCCTGGGCACATTTGAAAAAACAGCAATAAGGCAAACATGGCTGGGGTAGAGAGGAAGCACTGTGGTCTGAATGTTTGTGTTCCCCTAGAATTCATATGTTGAAACCTAACTCCCAAGGTGATGGCCTTAGGAGGTGATTAGGTCATGATGGCCTTAGGAGGTGATTAGGTCCTCAAAATTGAGCCCTTATAAAAGGAGCCCTAAAAAGCTCCCTTGGGGGACTTCCCTAGTGGTTCAGTGGTTAAGAATCCGCCTGCCAATGCAGGGGACACAGGTTCGAGCCCTGGTCTAGGAAGATCCCACATTCCGCAGAGCAACTAAGCCCGTGTGCCACAACTACTGAGCCCGCACGCCACAACTACTGAAGCCCACACGCCACAACTACTGAAGCCCACACGCCTAGAGCCCGAGCTCCACAACGAGAAGCCACTGCGATGAGAAGCCCGTGCACCGCAATGAGGAGCCTGCGCACCACAACAAAGAGTAGCCCCTGCTCGCTGCAACTACAGAAAGCCTGCGTGCAGCAACAAAGACCGAACGCAGCCAAAAATAAATAAATAAATTTATTATTTTTTTAAAAAACCTCCCTTGGGAATTCCCTGGTGGTCCAGTGGTTAGGACTCCACGCTTCCACTGCAGGGGGGCACAAGTTCAATCCCTGGTTGGGGAAGTAAGATCTCACATGCTGCATGGTGTGGTCACAAAAAGATCCCTTGTCCCTTCTACCATGTGAGGGCACATGAAAAAGTGTCTCTGAACCAGGAAGCAGGCCCCCACCAGACACTGAATCTGCCAGCACCATGATCTTGGACTTTCCAGCCTCCAGAACTGTGAGAAATGAATTTCTGCAGTTTATAAGCCATCCAGTCTCTGGTATTTTGGTTATCACAGCCCAGAAGGACTAAGACAGGGAAGGAAGAGTAAAGGAGGTCAGAGCAGCAGCACGGTCTGGGGTGGGAGGTACCGTAGGAACCTGGGAGTTTTCCACCTCCGATAGGAAGGGAGCCACTGGGGTCCTTTGAGCAATGGACGGACATGGTCTGATTTTCTTGTTTTGAAAAATCCTTCTGGCTCCTTTGTGCAGAATAGATGGTTCTGAGAAAAGGGGAGTAAGAGTAGAATCCACCAGACTTTCTGGTAGGTTGGAGGTAAAGAGCGGGAGAAGAGAACCAAGAAAAACTCCTAGATTTTTGGCCTGAAAACCAGATGAATAGTGGTTGTCGTAGACAGAATAATGGCGGCCAAACACGTCCACGCCCTAATCCCTGAAACCTGTGAATATGTTATTTTATATGACAAAAGGGACTTTACAGAGGTGACTAAGTTAAAGGTCTTGAACTGGGGAGATTTTCCCGATTCATCCAGGCCGCCCAATGTGATCACAAGGGTCCCTGGAACAGGGAGCAGGAGGGTGAGAGTCGCGGAGACTTGAAGGTGCCGCTGGCTTTGAAGATGGAGGAGGGGCCGCGAGCCAAGGAGTGTGGGTGTAAGCCGAAGAAACAGATTCTCCCCGAGAGCTTCCCGAAGGAAGACAGCCCTGCTGACACCTGACTTTAGCGCGGTGAAAGCCAGTTTGGACTTCTGACCTCCAGAACTGTAAGATGACACATCTGTATTGGTTTTAGCCACTAAGTTTGGGGTAGTTGGCCTAAGAAGCAGCAAGAGGAAATGAATGCAGTGGTATGTGGAACCGTCTTTTGAAAACCAAAACACTAAACAGTAACCACCATGAAAAATTAGGGATTCCAGCGGAGCGGACAGACGGAGGCAGGATGGGTTTATGGTTCAGCTGTAATATGAAAAGTACTTGATTGTGTGGTACCTTAGAGTTTCAAAGCCAAGCAGGAGGTACCAATTATGGCAGGTCCTGCATCAGACGATGGAGGCGTAAGGATGAGTAAGAGGCGGGTCTACAGGTCTGATGAAAAACTCACAGGCTGGGGAACAGTTTCATGGCAGCTTAACGACCCGCCTCTTATGCTACCTCCAAAAGCGACTCCGATCTAGTTTTCATTTCTGAGTGAGAGAAAAATGCATCAAGATGCTCTGTTCCCTTATGGTCCCACGGAACATTTCTTCAGGCAAATTTTTTTTCTCTCTTACTTCCGCCTCACCGAATGTAGTTTATTTCACTTGGTTCTTACTTTCAGTTGAAACCAGCCAACTGATTCACAGAGGGTAGGGCACCTCTGAAAAAATAATCAAAGTTTCATTCAACGAGTGAAATTTCTTTTTGGTTGTGGGACATGCCTCTTCATCTAACCCGATGTAATTCTAAAGTGATAACTGAGATTTTTATGGAATGTTATTAAGGAATGTCATCACTGCCTATTACAGATAATGAAATAAATTGGCAGTGCAGGTAACAGAACTGATATTCTATAGAATTACAACTGTTTGGGGAATCAAGGGAAAGCCACCTCTTCGGGGCATCAGGAATTTTTTTTAACACTTTCCAATCAGAAGGAACCTTGTACCCAGTCCTTCCTCCACTGTCCTTTCAATAATGTTTAAGAGAAAACTTTATCCTTACCCCAGATCTGAGAGAGAGAGGGAGAGAATGAGGATCAGAAAGGGAAGTGGGAAATGATACAAATGAACTTAGTTACAAAACAGAAATAGACCCACAGACACAGAAAACAGATTTATGGTCACCAATGAGGAACAGAGTGCAGGGAGGGATAAATTAGGAGTTTGGGATTAACATATACACTCTACTATATATAAAATAGAGAAACAGCAAGGACCTACTATATAGCACAGGGAAATACACACAAAATTTTCTAATAACTGATAAGGGAAGAGAATCTGAAAAAGAATGTGTGTGTGTGTGTGTGTGTGTGTGTGTGTGTATAAATAAGTGAATCACTGTGCTGTACACCTGAAACTAACACATTGTAAATCAACTCTACTCCAATTTTAAAATAAATAAAATTAAATTAAAATAAATAACTTTTTTTTAAAAAAGAAAGGTAAGTAGGAAGCATGGGAAAGAGGGTTGGACTTACTGGATCGTGTCTCCTGCCATTATTGCTGGAGACAGAATTGCTCAGTAAAATCAATACTGGTTGTAAAGTTAAAGTGAAGAAATACCTGTTTGCAGGGCTGTTGAGACTTGTGATGTGGTGATGTGTCTAGAGTGCCTGGCACTGTCTAAAGCACAGTAGATGCCTAATGAGTATCATCTCATTCTCCAGAGCAGCCTGCCTCCCTCTCTCTTTCTGACCCCTCCTGACTTCCTCCTCCAAGGCTCAGTGACATATGCCTGGGTGAGGGGAAAGCAGGCAGGGAGAAAGTGGGAGATGCGATAAGGTTGTGGGGAGATCAGAGCAGCAATGGCTTGTCTTACAAATTCCCTGGCCTGCTGCGGGAAAGACCTAGTGGGTACAGTGGGCGCTTCCAAGCTCTGGACCTTCCTGGTTATCGTCATATACTGAGACTTAAGGTTAAAGAACACTTGTACTTCTGTAGCCAAATTCCCTCTATACCTCTGGAGCGACATATAGCCCATGTTAGACCTGAAGAAACCGAGGCTCAGAGGGGCTTCATGATTTGCCCAGGATTGCAAAGTCCAGTAAGAGGAGCCTGAATCTTCCCAAATCACTGCGCAAGCAGCTCTTTCTGCCACCTCGTACCTGCCCCCTACCTTCAGGTAAAAGCCAACAGCAAAGGGAAGGAGCCAAGTCTAGAGACCTGGAGAAAGACCTCTTGGACCAGGCGCGTTGGGTCTCTAGATTTACACAAATTGAAGAGACAAGTCGAAGCCCCTACCAGGTGAGGATTCCAAAGAGGCTGTTAAGCTGGAGGTGTAAAGAGAGCTGACAATTACCCAAGAAAATGTGCCCAAAGATGTGAGATAGAACTATAGTCTTCTGAAGGAAGATGCTAAGTCATTGCAAGTTTAGGGACTGGGAAAATGTGCAGTATTCCCACCGTGGCTGATTTCAAGCAACCAACATGCCATCAGTGAACTGAGATTAGGGAAGAAATGCACACAGTCAGGTTTCCTGGACCAGCAGGGGCTGGCTCCAGCACACACTGGATTCAGCCCCCTCTTACAGCTGCTTGTGGATTATGTGCAAGGCACCAGATCAGGCAGTTTCTCATGCCAGCTCATGCAAGCCCCCAAGGCTATAGTTGCTGATAACAATTATCACCATTTTGCAGATAAGCAACTTTGGAGCAGAAAGGTTACAGGATACACCCAAGGTCATACAGCTGCTGAGTGATGGAGTTGGGATCTGAACCCAGTTCTCAGCACGGGCACGCTCCCTCATCATGGCTGCGCAGGCCCCCCCCCCCCCCCGCCAGTGCATCATCCCCCAGCACAAGGTGTGTGGCTCCCTTTCTTCTGCCTCTTGAAACTCTGTCCATCTAGCCCATCTCATCTTATCTCTCTTGATACACAACTTCTGCCCCAAGCCTATCCATGTAGGACTCAAGGAAAAAAAAAAAAAAAAGAAACAAAAACATTTTCTCCACCACATCTTTCATAAGGTCCTCATTCAGCCCTCAGAAAGCCCCAGTCATCTCCCTGTTGGCCATGACATTGAACATCCTGCTTCAGTAGGGCAAAGAGGAGAAGGGGAACCTCTTCTTTATTGAATTCCTGCTATACGCCTGGCTTTGTGCTGGTGGCTCTACCACATTGTCTCATTTTATCCTCACAACCACTCCATGAGGTGGGCACTTACGCCATTTTACAGATGAGAAAACTGAGGCTCTGAGAGGTTGAGTGACCTGTGGAAGGTCACCCAGCTTGGAAGTGATGAGACTGGGATTGGAGCTCCAGTGCCCACTATGTCTCCATTAAACTAGCTCTGCCCCAGGGCCCAGCACAATCCCAGACACACTGAATTCAGAATTAATCCTCTGTGTCAAGGTACAGGGCAGGAGGGCAGCAGAGGAGGCCACTGACCTCATAAAGGCTGGGCCTTTTGGGGCAGAGGCTCCACAATTACCACTGACAAAGCTACCCCAGGATTTATTCATTGTACTGCAGTACTAGAGAGATTTCTTGGATTTCCATCCAGAGGAGGAGTGGTATGGCCCCTGGGAGTTGTAAATAAACCTCACACTCTCCACGCAGGGTTATGGATCATCTTCTTGGGGTGCCAGCAGTGCATGCTTCATCCCCCCGATATAGCCCCTGATGTTCTGCATGTGTGTTTACCTATTTGGCCCTCTCTGCTCCCCAACAGTGAGCTCCTAAGGCCAGTAGGAGGTGGTGTACATAGTGGCTTATATGTCATTATGTCATCCTGCCTGGATGTGAAGCCTCCACGTGACTTCAATCTTCCAAGAACAGTGGAACAAGCCTCCTTCTCAAGTCAAAAAAAACACTTGGATTTTAACCCAAACTTTGTCACTTATTAGCTGTGTGACCTTAGGCAAGTCACTTCACCTCTCACTGCTAATTTCCTGCTTGGTGTACTTCACTCTCTACCACTGCAGGGTTACCATGAAACTAAGAGAGGAAGTCATGAAGGATGAGTAAATACTGGAGCAGATTATGTCCGAGCCTTACGTTAAGTCTTATTTACGTGTTATAACCAATTCTCAACTCGTTCAATAATTAAGTGAAAATTACATCGTCACGCTTGGGCCACACAGTGAAGGACATACATCAGCGCCCTCTACAGGTCAGAGTGGCAATGGCAGCAGTGATCTGTGACATCTTTGAAGGGGGGATAATTCTTTGGGGGAACAGAAGTCTTGCATCCACAGCCCTCTTTCTCCCCTTCTCCAATTAGTGACCCTCCTAGCTTAGGAGGATCAAGCTAAGGGGGGCCCCAGGATGACTTACAGGCTCCCCTCCAGTCTCCTGTTTCTAATGCCTACCTCTAAGGCAGTGGTTCTCAGCTGGGTGAGATTTTGTCCTCTGGGGACTGCTGGCAGTGTCTGGAGGCGTTTTGGGTCCTCACAACTGGGAGGACACTACTGGCATCTAGTGAGCAGAGGGCTGGAATGGTACTAAACGTCCCACAATACACAGGACAGCCCCACGCAACAAAGAATCATCCGGCCCGGAATGTTACTAGTGCCGAGGTTGAAAATCCCGCTATAAGGCACTAGGGAGCTGTGTCACTCTGGAAGCTCTGTTTATTCTACTGGAATCCTAGAGAAATCCGTTCAGTTCCCATCCTGAGAAGGAATGGCTTAGCCTCCAGGCATCGGAACTAAATCTTATGCTCCCCAGGCAGGGCTGGGGACCATCTTCTTGGGATCACAAGGGCACTCCCTTCATCTCCCCACAATAGCTCCCACTGCACTTTCTCCTGGCGACTGCCTCCCATGTGACTGACATTCAAAGACACGTCCCAGCAAGGCAGCCCCATGGAGCAGCACCGAGCTTCTGGAAGAGCAAAACCAATCACTCAGGGCATGAAGTATTTCTTTTTACCTCTGCAGTCCTAGGTGTGGATGGACACACTGATGGACACAGTCCTTCAGTAGTGATTCCAGGATGATTGATTGTTGGTTGACTGTTTTGTTTGGGATGGATGGAGGCACCTCGTCTTGCTTACAGTTTCTCAGCATTTATATGTCATGTACTCATCCTTTTATCTTTTTAAGAATCTGCTCGGTATGGGGTCCAATGTTAAGTGTTACAAATGAAATATTCGCCTAACATTCTTTGTCATGCTTAGGAGACAGGGCCACTGTGCCGTCACAGTTGGGAAGGAAGCAGGCTCTAGAGACACATGGACACTAGCTGGGTTCGAATCCCAGCTATGCTGCCTTCTTGCTGTATGATGCTGGGAAAGCTACTCAACCTCTCTTAGCTTCAGTTTTCTCATCCTTAAAAATTGCAATGATGCCTCATTCTCAGACTTGTTAGAAGCACTAAACGTCTAAACGGTCATAACAGAACAGATTTTAAGTCTCCTGGTTTCCATCTTTATATCCTAGCTCTTCTAATATTTTTAGCTGTGTCACCTTGAGCATATTAAGTTCTAGGATTCTCAATTTCATCCTCTGTAAAGTAGAAATAATAACCCACCATGTACAAAGTTGATGTGAAGATTAAGGGAGATGATGCCTGGAAACCAGTTAGCCGGTTACTGCTGGCATGTCGTCAGTACTCAACAGACATAACCATTATAATCATTACTATCTGTTACTATTATATTGCCTGCAGTAATCAGAGCTCAAATAGCTGTTTTCATCCACATTATTATTTAGATCTATTTCAGTGACTTAAATAGCTGTGCATGGCTGAGAGGCATGCACACCTACCTCTTCTTTGTGCCAAGACTGCAGACTGATGAACTGCAGGAGGGGAAGACAACGCAGGCAGATGGGTCCTCCATGGGGGCAGGTTTCTCGTAATCCCACCTGTACACATGCAGTGATAAACTGAACGCTCTCCCAAGCTTTCTTCATCCGTGTGATAATTTCTTTAAAACCTGCGTGGAATCCCAAGCAATGAAAACGGATGAGCCTAATTATAGACTCCACATCGTACAGAGACCTGTCTGCTGTGTTTCCTACAGATGCTCTGGGTTGAGTCAAGGTCTGTTCAGAGTGCTCAATTATGGAACATCCAGAGGCGAACAGACCTAGTCTGTCAGGTCCATGGGGGCCAAGACGCTGTATTATTTGGTTTTGCAGTTCCTGCAGTGCCCAGAATTGTTTTGATGATAGAAGAGTCCAAAAAATAGTGTAATAAGTGGCTTCTGGGACCTGTATTGGTGAGACTATTGACTCATTCACTTGGAAACATGGCTGATTCGAGATTGTGGAACTTTTTTAAAAATTATTTTCTTCCACATACAGATGGCCAATAGGCAGATGAAAAGATGCTCAACATCACTAATTATTAGAGAAATGCAAATCAAAACTACAATGACCTCACACCAGTCAGAATGGCCATCATTAAGAAGTCTACAAGTAACAAATGCTGGAGAGGGTGTGGAGAAAAGGGAGCCCTCCTGCACTGCTGGTGGGAATGTATATTGCTGCATCCACTATGGAGAACAGTATGGAGGTTCCTTAAAAAACTAAAAATAGAACTACCATACTACCCAGCCATCCCACTACTGGGCGTATACCCAGAGAAAACCATAATTCAAAAAGACACCATGCACCTCAGTGTTCATTGCAGCACTATATACAACAGCCAAGTCATGGAAACAATTCAGTTGTCCATTGGCAGATGAATGGATAAAGAAGATGTGGTGTATACATATATATACAGCAACATGGACGGACCTAGAGATTATCGTACTAAGTAAAGTAAGTCAGAAAGAGAAAGATAAATACTGTATGATAGCCCTTATATGTGGAATCTAAAATATGACACAAATGAACTTATCTATGAAACAGAAACAGAATCACAGACATAGAGAACAGACTTGTGGTTGCCAAGGGTGGGGCAGGGGAGGGATAAATTAGAAGGTTGGGATTAACAGATACGCCCTACTATATATAAAATAGATAAACAGCAAGGACCTACAGTATAGCACAGGGAACTATATTCAATATCCTGTAATAAACCATAATGGAAAAGAATATGAAAAAGTATATATATACATATATATATATAAAACTGAATCACTGCTGTACACTGGAAACTAACACAACGTGGTAAATCTACTATATTTCAATAAAAAATAAATTAAAAAGAAGAAAAGCACTAAAACCATTAAAAAGTTTTTATTCCAATAGGAAAAATGTCATATTCAATGGAGACATTTAAAAATATACCCCTTCAAAGAAAAAAGAATAAAGGCAGAAAAAACCATCTATATCCCATCACCCAACGATAACCCTTGAATATATTTTGTGGGGTTTTTTCCTTCCAAAATTTTCTTTTTGTGCATTTGGGGGTTTGTTTTGATTTTCTTTTGTTCGGGGGTTTGACATTTTTTAGAAGTTATAATCACATAGTAAAAAATTTTGCAGACTGCTTTCTTTTCCCCTCTGATAGACTCTTTCAGCATTTTTAACTCTCATGGTCACAAAGTATTGCAACAAATGAGTAGATCAGGGTTTACTCAACTGTTCCCCTGCTCCTGGACATCTAGATTATTTTTTATTTTTATTGCTGTAGCTGCAATGAACATTTTGGATATAAAGCTTTTTCTCTTGTTATTCCAAATGTAGCATTATTTCCTCAGGATATATTCTCAAAAGTGGAATTGCTAGGTCAGAGCATTTTAAAGACATTACAAGGTGTTTTAAAGACCGTGTAAAGAGTGCAAGCATTCCCTACACTGCGTGGTGTGGATGTGACTTCAGTTTTGTATTAGTGCGGGTGAATTGCCACCCACCTCTCCAACTTCTACCAAACTCTTTGTCTGCTATGGGGACCTTCCCAGATCCACCCTCCCCTATGACTCCAGAGGGGTCTGACTGTTGTGTAAAAGCTGTTCCTCGGGGATCAGTGTGACCACCCTGTGAACCCGAGTGGCCCGTCCACCCTGTCCCCGACGTGTGGCCCTATCAGCTGAGGCAGTGGGCCCCTGAGCAGGAAAGGAAAGTGGCTGGAAGACAAAACCTCCCTCAACCGTTGAATTTTTTACCCTGTGTGTTGAGCCTGTGTATTTTTCCATCTCGTCGCCGTGGCAACACAACCTCAAGGCTAATAGGTACTCCTTGGTGCTTAGGGGGAAAAACTCAGCTGACAGACAAGCGAGGAAGATGCAGGAAGGAAAAGGTTAGCCCCCATGCCCCTCTGTGCCTTGGCAAACGGGCAGAGATAATTAAAAACTTGACTTTAGAATCACACAGGCGCCGACAGAAGGGAGGTTCTCTAGCAAAGTCACCTGTTCGCAACGCTAATTAAAATGGACGAAGATATATCAAATTACCTCAGATCTCCTCTGTGCTTGATAGAGACTCTTTCAAAACGTAGGTCTTTTTAGAGGATCTTTCTCCCCTTTGGAGAATTACATGGCTTTCAAACAGCCTGAAATGATCTCAAAGGCCAGGTGGGATGGGCAGCCTATTGAGATATCCCACCATCAAATTTGTCAATTCCACCTCACAGCCCCCCTAATTCCCATTTCTCCTCGTCCCCTGCCCCACCTGCCGGCATCCCTCTCAGGCCATCTTCTCAAGACACACCTCTGATCAGGTCCAAGTGAAGATGTCTCCAAGCCCCACCTCCAGCCCCCAGCTGGCACAGCTCAGCACAGTGTCCCCTCACTAACTCTCAGGTCCCTGTGTGAGCCATCCTTCCCCTTTCAGGACTCTGTACATGCATTTTCTCTTCCTGGAAAAGGCCTCCCACCCCTAAAAGCCCCGAGCAAATGCCATTTTTCTCTAAACTGAGTCATTTCCTGCCCCTGGGCTTGCACACCTCTTGATTCATACCTAGAATATAGCTCTTCCCATGCTCTCCTGGACGGAGTGCATGGATGGTGTCCCCACCTCGGCAGCGTGGGGGCTTGTCTGGGGAAGGGGCCGTGTGCGATCATCTCCTTGAATGCTGCCTGGCCTGTGGTAGGCGTTCAATATTGGAATTTATTACCCTTGCAAAGCTGGGTGATTTGCTGAAAAGGATACATTATTCTATCTGGGGAAATGGGGTAAGACCTTGACCTTCTCCAGCACCAAGCTTCTAAGGAGCCCAAACCCCTCATTTATAACATCAGTATCCAACGTATACAGTTGAGCATTTGGGTGCTGAAATTGTTGTTATAGTTATTGTTTGGGGGAACAAAGTCAAAGTTCATATTTTATAACCTTTTTGGGAAATTCCAAACATATTCAAAAGTAGCAAATACTGACCCACCTCCCACCCCCACCAGCCATGTACCATCAAGGCAGCCTCCACAGTGATGAACATTTGGCCAATTTGTTTCCTCTGGTGCCTCCCCTCCTCCATTATTTTTCTGAAGTATTTTAAGGCAAATCCCAGACATGATGTCATTTCACCTGCTAATATTTTATAAGCAGTCTAGGTGAAAATCCTAGCTCTTCTACCTCCTATGTCTGTGATCTTGGGCAGATTGACCGTCCCAATCCTTGCATTCTATATATGTAAAATGAGAATAATTACGGCACATACATCATAGGGTTATAATGAGGAGCAAACGGACTATTCCGCAAAAAACACTTGACACTCGGCATCCGTCCAGCTTGTGTGCTAAGTGGTCGGTGTTAGCCATTAAAATCACTATTATTATCATTATCCTTACTGAATTTATAGCACAGTCCCAAGCATTTGGGACATGAAAGACATACAGCTGTATCGATCACTAATCATAGCTCTGGCAGTAGAAGGAGAGCAGATTGGAGAAACTGGGGCCTCAGAGACCAAATAGGAGGCTGGAAATATCATCCTGGAAGGAGGTGATGGGGCCTTGAGCTAGGCAGTGATGGAGAGTGGAGATAGGACACACAGGGAGATGAGAACAAAGACCTCTGACTGACTAGCTGCAGCAGGGGAGGTGCTTGCTGCAATTAAAGGTCAAGTTTAGATTTTGGTGGCCTGGAGAGAGGAAGGGAGAGGAAGAAGGTGTGAAATAATGAGTTTCCTCTTAGAGGCTTTGTCCTTGCAGGACTGATGGGACATCCTTGAATGGGGTAACCTCTGATGGGGCTTCCTCTGATGGGACATCCTGGAAAAGACACTTGGCACATGAGACCACTGATTATGACAGCACACGGCTTCTCCTGCATAGCTGGTGGTTCCTTTTACTTAGGAGTTATTTACACCTCCCTGTGAAAGGCTCCAGATGCCCCGCCCTGATGAGCTTCCTTGTACTCCTGCTCTGTAACCTCCCTTCACTATCGTGATGATCAAAGTGGAGTTGGTGCTTTACCCACCATTGCTTTTAAAACTTACTCTGCATGAACACATGCTCACTGTGGACATTTAAAAAAACACAGACAATATGATGTCACATATGTGGAATCTAAACTGTCAAACTCACAGAAGCAGAGAGTAGAAGGGTGGTTACCAGGGGCTGGGGGGAGGGGGAATGGGATGTGACAGTCAAAGGGAACAAAGTTTTATGTAAGATAAGTTCTGGAGATCTGCTATACAGCATAGTACTCATAGCTAACAATACTGTATTGTGTACTTAACATTTGCTAAGAGGGTGGAGCTTATGTTAAGTGTTCTTACCTCAAAATAGTAACTATAATAAAAAGGGTGAGAGAAAACTTTGGGAGGTGATGGGTATGTTTATGGTCTTGATGGTGGTGATGGTTTCATGGGTGTACGCTTATCCCCAAGCTCATTCAGCTGTAACCATTAATTACATACAGCTTTTTATATACCAATTATACCTTAATAAAGTGGTTTTAAAAATAAATAAACAGAAAAAACACAAAAAGTATAATGGAGAAAATGAAAACTAGCCTTACCACAGATATACCCAGGGTAGTTGGATTGATACAAGCTCTTGTTTATTCTTTATATTAATATATATTCTACAGAGGTGTGATCACACTGAATATAAAATTACTTTTTCTCCTTATCACATCGGTAAGAAATGGGATGAGGTGACCTTCCAGGGATATCCTGCAATTCCCCCAACCATCCTACTCCTGATGGACATGTTTTTGTTTTTGTTTTAGATTTTTTTTTTTTAATTTATTTTTGGCTGAGTTGGGTCATCGTTGCTGCGCGCGGGCTTTCTCTCTAGTTGCGGCGAGCGGGGGATACTCTTTGTTGCCGAGCGCAGGCTTCTCACTCCGGTGGCTTCTCTTGTTGCGGAGCACGGGCTCTAGGCGCACGGGCTTCAGTAGCTGTGGCACACGGGCTTAGTTGCTCCGCGGCATGTGGGATCTTCCCAGACCAGGGCTCGAACCTGTGTCCCCTGCACTGGCAGGCAGATTCTTAACCACTGCGCCACCAGGGAAGCCCTGATGGACATGTTTTGCTCCAACTTTTTCCTTTTCAATATCAAATAAGAAGTATTAACTATTCAATTAGTGAATGGTTTACCCATAAAGCTTTATTCAGTTTCCTTAATTTTGCTCCTTTTAAAAGGCTGCTGCTACCAATAAAAATAAGGAAAGAATCAATTATTTATTCTCCTTTTCTTATATGAGATGTTTATCACTCGTAATCAACTAATAGATGAAGGGACGTGTCTCTTTAAAAAATTATGGCAGCTAATAAATGAACAGAGTGTTAGAATCAGAATATCACCGTTTCACAACCCCAAATAAATTAATGGGTCTAGGCATTGATTATCAGGAAAAGAGGGTCAACCAGCCATTGTGTGTCTCCCAGAGGACACAACAGTACCTACAGTCTTAGTCTGATCAAACCTCCTACCAACTTGGAGGAAATACAGGTCACAGATGCCATGCTGGACAATACCAGCTATCTGCAATCCACAGAATCTAGACAGGGCGAAGGAAACCACCACCAAACAACCTGGGCTCTTCACCTTGCAAGGAACAGCAACAAAAAAACAGAAGAAATAGATTTAAAAGGACTTGTCCATTTTTTAAATGGGCAAGATAAAACTATGGTGCCTAGGGTAGTACAGTCAGGCGAAAAACTAAAAGAAACACAAGGAAGTGATCACTCTGAAAGTCGGGATACAAGTGGTAATAGTTGGAGGAGGGGAGGGAGTTGAGGTTGGCACAGAATACATGGTGGGGGGAGGCTTTGAGGATGTCCAACAAAGTTCTATTTCTTGACCTGAGCACTTACAAACTATATATTTGTTTTGTGTGGTTGTGTGTGTGTGTGTGTGTTTTATTTCATAATCAAAAGTTTAAAAAGAAAAAAAAGTTAAAGGTGTACTACCTGTCTCGGGTTAAATAGTGCCCCTCCCAATTCATGTCCTTCCCCGAACCTTGGAATGTCAGTGTATTTGGAAATAGCGTCACTGCAGATGTATTTCAACATTACAACGTTGCAGAGAGTTAAATTCTTATGAGGGCATACTGGAATAGGGTAAGCCCTCAGTCCAGTATGATTGGTGTCCATATAAGAAAAGAAGAGACACAGAAACACAGGGAAGAATGGCACGTGAAGACAGAGGCAGAGATTGGAGTGCTGTGATTACAAGCCAAGGACACCAAGCACTGCCAACAACCCGCAGAAGCTAGGAGAGAAGCATGGAAAAGGTTGTTCCTCAGAGCCTTTGGTAGGAACCCATCCTTCTGACACCCTGACTTTGGACATTTAGCCTCCAGAACTGTGCAAGAATAAACTTCTATTATTTGAAGCCACCTGGCTGGTTGTCCTTTGTTACTGCAGCCCTAGGAAACCAATACAATACCCAAACATTACCATGCGTTCATAATTTTTAAAAAAATGAAAACAGTGATTAGTTTTGCTGTAGACCGGGTGTGATTTTTCAAGGTAGGATTTCCAGTTTCTTGTCCATATGCAAACTGTTATTTACTTGGTTGTAGTGATAGCCAGATACAGTTTAATCTCTGGGCTCTCTGTTCACCTGACAGGTTTGCGATTTAATTCAAGGATACACATCACCACCAGCCATTGGGTCACACTACATCCTGACGTTTCCTTTGCCAAAATGAAACCAGCCTTCCACTGCATTTCCAGCATGTAACTCTGCTTCTAATTTTTTCTGCTCACATCACAATCAGATCAGGCTCATTGCACCATGGGCCATGGGTCGCCTGAGTAACACGCTGATTCGCACTTCTGCACACACATCCTATGACCCCACTTCCACAGAGATCTTCCCCTCGAACCACAAGCAGATGAAACTCCGTGAGCAACACGGACTCAAGGAAAAAAGGGAGAATATTTGTATGTATACCTGATTGACAAATTCCCACTCACTTCACAGGGCTGGTGCAAGGAAAGGAGATCAAGCACAGAAGTGCTTTCCTCGGTGACAGCACCTGCTAAGCATTCGTCATATGTCAGCTGCTGTGATGTGAATGAGCACTGCCCCCCACCACCCCATGGACGTGCCACCTCTGCCTCGTCCTTCACATTTACCTGATTTTTAGATTCAGCTCTTTTCTTGAGACACTTACCTTCTCCTAATATAACCTACGGGCAGGTAGTGACTCTTAAATCACTACGGTCCAAAACATATAGCCCTCCCCTTCCTTCCTGTCTAAGTGGGGGGTATCCACAAGAAACCCCCCTTCCAAGTGGTGGAGAACCAGCTTCCTACAAGAGCTTTTTGTTTGCAAATGCCTCTTACACAGTCACTCTTTTATTTCACTCGTTACTTTAGAGCAACCCACAGTCCCCAAACAACTTGTCCCAGGCATACCTGCCTCGGTTGGCCACCTCTAATTTTGCACCCTGGGTACCCCAGCACTCATCTAAATGACAGCCATATCTAGATGACATAGTCAATGCTATCTCAATTCCCTTAGGTACTGAAATGCCCCCAAACACCTGCAAACAAGCCCTTTCCCTTAAAGCCTATGGAAAGGGCCTTCTAAACTGTACTTTCCTAAATGTTAGCAGGTCTGGCTGTCATCCCTTTGAAAAGATGAGACCTTTCAAGATTTTGAAAGGTCTTTGGCCTCCTTACAGTTCTAACCCTTTTCCATAACTCTCACATTTGACTGTTCCAGGGGAAAACTTTCAGGTGCCATGGAATGGAATCATTATCCACCTGGGAATGAATAAAACCAGTACTATCTGGAAGCAAAGGGGTTACATCATTAGTAAGGAACTAGAGTCCTCCAAGCAGAAATAAGAGCTTCTCTAACTGGTTGGAGGATTTTGCTAAAGGATTTGAAGCAAGAACCAGTTGAAACTACATTTTGTAAGTTCTGCCATTGTCACGTGGGATTTCAGGAGTGGCAGGAGCTCATTATGATGTAACCCATTCCCAGCAGACTTGAGGATCTTAAGTAATTCAAGAGGATTTTCAAAGCATAATCGCCAGCATCACCCTCAGTGCTCTGGTGGCCATCAATGACTCATTCTCTGCATAAGTAATACTTCCTTTGACTATTTCTATGCCTTTCTCTTTGGCTGAGTGACAAACTTCTCCCTGACCCTCAAGTCTCATTCTAATAATACCTTTCTGCCAAGAGTTTTCCCCAGGTTTTCATCCTTCTCCCAACTCTAATTGCTTCCTCTTCTATGCCCATCACACTTCAAACATCTCTCTTACACACTGTATAACAGATATTTTTCCGCAGGGGACAGGAACCATCTCATGCATATTTTATCCTCCTCCCCGGACCTCACTTATGTGTTGGAATAAGCATCCACAAGTGTCCACTTCAATTCTACTCCACCATCCAAATTCGACACTGGGGAACATTGTTAAATAAGATCAAACAAATGTTGGAGGCAATTCACTAGATTTTTTTTCTTCTTTTGCTTTAGTTTGGAATACAGCTGGACAAGAATATATAGTTTGGCTTAATTATGGACTGTAGATTTCTGCACAACAGTTCTGGCTTCTAACTCAATGTTTATTTCATTTGAACTCCTAATGGCCATGATACATATGTGGTCATCAGTGTCAGGGCCATCCAAGTTCCCAGGGAAAAAGGACCAGTTACTTCATCCCAATTCTACTGTCTTGCTTTTTTGCCTTCCCTCTTCCTCATTCTCGGAACATTCTTTACCTCTTCTAAGCCGGTACTCCTACCAGTGGCCCCTTAAAAAATCCTCTAGGATCATCTACATTGGCCATTCTGTGGTGCCAGAACTGGGATGGGGCAAGAGAGATGACTAGGGTGCAAAATTTAAGGAGGCGCTCACTCTCAGGTGCTGAACCACCACTCGAATGACCCTGGGAGTGCGTGCCTCCTTAAATGCCCCACCCTTCCCCACGCCCTGCATTATTGCAAAGACCCACTTGCAACTAATCCAGAAAGTTGTGTTTGAATCTTTTCTCTGCCTTCCCAGTGGATCAATCCATGGCCCCTGACATTTTATTTTTTCAGTCACTCTTCCACGTAGGTCAAAATCTCGGGGCTCACTCTCTTTAGACTCTCGCAGCTACCTGACAGAACACAAATTCCAGATTTCAAGTCTACCTGCAATGAACGTGTTACTTTTCAATACCCATTTTGGGTTTTAAGCAATCATCAATCCCTCCCAAAGATGGACGTCATTAATATGAGTCATCTTCCAGAGAAGAGTTTGGTAGATGTGTTTCTTAATTAGGGTATTACTCATTTCTCCTTTTTCAAAGCTTTTAATTTATCATCTAATAGGCACAGTGATCCGTGGAATAATCCATCTTAATTTTTTTCCTCTTTTAGATGGCTAGGCTTAGTACTATTCACAGCACAAGCCAAATGGTTTGGTTATCAAGTGGTATCATTTGTACCCTAATGAATTTACGCCTTTCACACCATTGAAAAAGAAATGGAATATTGTGAAACGTTAAATGAAACCCCAAACAAAGACGGAGCAATGTTAACCCTCATTGCTGAAGTGTGAAGGAACTGACCACTCAGAAGGTGACCGGATAGTGTAGATTTGTAGGATCTGCTGTGGGCAACCGCACCCCTGCAGACTCTCTGGAATGTAGTACCATCGGCCCCAGGCAACCTTCCCAGCATCTTGTCCCAGGTTCACTTTTATTCTCTGTCCTCATGCCCTCTGGCCTCTTTGCAGTCTCTGCTTTCATACTCAGCTCCCTCTGCTTCGAATGGCCCTCTCTCCCTTCTTTTCCTAGTTATGTTCTACTCATCCTTTAAAATCCAGCTCAATTATCACTTCTTTAGAGGAGTTTTTCTTGATCTTCCCAACCAGGTCAATTCCCCTATCCACGTTCTCATAACACCATCTTGGAATTATCCAATGGCAATCTTACGTTCATTTGAGTCACTTTGATTGTTTAAGTCTGTGTCTCTGTAAGACCATAAGTTTCATGAACGCAGAGGATCTTGTAGGTGTTTGCTCACCATCATCTTCCCAGACTTCCAGAAAACCACCTCTCCTAGATCCATTGCAGAAAGAAATAAGAATGACCACAACTGGTGTTCCTCTGTGAACATGGTCTGAGCCAGTCACATGTTCATGCTTGAACACCAACTTAAATGCTCCTGGACTTGGTTGAAGCACCAACCAATGGTACAAGATCAGCTCTGATGGGCTGCGGTCCATTGGGGCGAAATGAACAAATCAGGAACACGCTTTCTAGACCGTGAAACGCTCTATGATGATTAGCCTATTTAATAAGCGAAACTGTGATTCCCTCAGGGCAGAGAGAGCATGTCTGTTCCAATCATTACTGCGCACACAACTGCTAGAAAAGGGCTTTGGCACTGCTGGATGAGTGACAGAATGAACGGACGGATGGATAGAAGAGTTATCATCATTTAAGATATTAAGAAGATGAGGGGCAAAGAGGTGAAGTGACTTGCTGGAATGACATTAGTGAGCCAAAGCAGAGCCTAGGAATCAGGGATGTTCCCACTGCCTCTTGCCCCCATCCGCTTGGGATGGTTTATCAAGGCAGCCTCCCAGGGACAAGAAGTGTCAGAAAAGACTGAGATGGCCTCTGTGCTCAGGATCTTGGCCTCTTGAAGCGTTTGAATGACATGACTCAAATTTCCTCCCGCTGTCTGGATGGGAAACCAGCTCCAGAAGAGATGGACTGACTGTGGCCAGAATCCCTAGCCCTGGGAAATCCAGCCTCTGGCCAGCCACGCAGCTGGCACTGGCGTCTCAGACTGGGTGTGGGGGACCATGACCCTGTTTATGAACAGACTCCACCGGGCCATCCAGGCAGCACCAAGCAGGCCACCAAGATACAGCTACCTGGGCCAAGGGCACTGGGACCAGGGATACACCTGACAGAAACCTCTGGGCATGGCTTAGCCACGTGAGTCTCACTCTCCCCTCAAATCAACTTCCTCGTTCATTCATTCATTCATTCCGGAGGCTGTCATATGCCAAACACACCTTTGCGCTGGGGTCCCTGAGATTGGTGCCATTTTCCTGCCGTCTATGGCTGCACTCTCCAATACGACAGACCTGAGCGCTTGAAGTGTGGCTGGTCTAAACTGAGACACGCTCGAAGTGTAAAATACATCACGGATTCCAAAACCTTAGTACCAAAAAAGGAATATAAAATATTTCATTCATACTTTTTATTGTATTGAGCATATACTGAAATGATGATATTTGGGATAGATCTGGTTAAAGAAAATATATTTTTAAAATGAATCTCAGCAGCTTCTTTTTACACTTCTTACTGTGACTAATTAGAGAAATGTTAGTTTCATCCATGGTTCACTTCATATTTCTATTGGACAGCAACGTACAGGAGAGGCTGATGGGCAAGTTCTAAGCTGGGGGTGAGGGTGACATTACTAGCCGGTCCAGGTGCCGGGGGAGCCCAAAGGACACTTAGCCCAGACTGTGAGGGGTGGGGGTGGGCGGTGAGAGCAGCTTCCTAGAAGAGTTCACATCTAAATCAACAGACAAATCTGAGTTAGTTCCAGGACCAGGGCACTGTGGGAAGGAACTGGGTTTATACATCGGCACAAGGCTGAGAAGTCCAGATGTGTCTCCAGTGATGGGAGTGAGGGGGTAGACAAGGGGAAGAGGAAGCAACAAAGCCAGAAAGGGCAACAGACATCAGCTCCCAGAAACTGAGTCCAGGGCTGTCTGGCAGAATTATAATGTGAGCCACACGCAAAGTTTTAAATTTTGTAGTAGCCACAGGCAGAAAAGTAGAAACAGGTGAAATTAATTTTAATTATATGTTTTCTTTAACCCAGGATATTAAAAAGGCTATTGTTTCAATATTTAATCAATGTCAAGGAGAGAGTTTGCATTCTTTTTCATTATGATTGTCTTTGAAGTGTGCTGTGTATTTCACACTCCCAGCACACCCCAGTTTGGACCAGCCACAGTTCAAGTGCTCAGTGCCACACGCGGCTAGTGGTGACTGTATTAGGCAATGCCACGTCCACTAGACTTTTCTTTTGAATGCAATGGGGAGAGGTTCTAAGCAGAAGAGTGCCTTAGACAAATCTCCCTGGCAGCCACAAGGGAGACCAGTAGCTTTCTGGAGGCTGTCACCACCATCTTCTGTACCCTGTCACCTACCCAGGTGCCTCAGTTCATAAACTGATAACTTGGGAGAAAAATCTCTTTGCAGACTTTACCCTTTGATGATGTTATTGGAGGGAAGTTTTGGGATGCAGACAGCAGAGCCCCATCTTGGGTTTTTCCAGAGTCCTGAAAAGGGCAACTTTCCCTCTCTCAATTCCTACGTGGTTCCCACACCATTCAGAGGGCGACCTGCGACAGATTCCTGCGATTTTTCATCCTTGGGTTTCTCCTCTGTTGAAACTCTGATGCCTATACTCACCTAAGAGTATAGGTGCAGATAAAATGAAGCAAGATATGTAAAATGCCTCACGCTGTGCTTCATAAAGAATTGATCAAAAAATGGTAGTTTCTTTCCCTCTGAGAGTTGTCATAAAAGACTCTTCACATCCCCAAGAGCAGCCCAAGAGGATGTAAACTCAAACAGCATGACTGGGGATCAAGACTCCTAATCCTTTCTCCAACCCCCATATAAGGAACTTCAAGGAGTCAGTCCCTTTCAGAAAGCAATGTCCCCAAAATATGCAGATTACAGACTGCCCAGCTGGGAACTTTTTTCTAGCATCTTAGTCAGCTTTAACTGGTAAGAAAACAGCTTTTCAGTTTCCCTGGGCTCTACCTTATTGGAGAAGCAGTTTAAAAACTGTTCCTAATCTCCAAGGAGTTTCCAGGTGCTTAATGACTTGCCAGGGTAATAAACAACTGAATTCTGGGAAACCATTATGTGAGAATCAAAGGAAGCAGCATGATCGGGGCAGAACTCGGAAAAAGCATTGGTTTTTGAAGTCTGTCAAATCTGAGTGTGAAGCACATTTCTGTTGCCAATAGTCATGTAGTCTTTGGACAAATTGCTTATGTCTTTGAGAACTAAGGTACTTATCTGTAAAATGGGTATAATATGTATCTTGCAAGATAAGAATTATACATTCAAGGTAACAATGTATTAATTATCTATCACTGCATGACAAATTGTCCCTAAGACTTATTGGCTTAAACCAATTTATAATCTCAGTTTCTGTGGGTGAGGAATCTGGGTAGGGCTTAGCTGGGTCCTTTGGCTCAGGGTCTTTCCCAAGGCTGCAATCAAGGTGTCAGCCCAGGCTGTGATATCATTTCAAGGCTCAATTGAGTAAGGATCTGCTTCCAAGCTCTCTCGTTGGCTGTTGGCAGGATCCAGGGCCTCACAGGCTTTTGAACTGACAGTGTCAGTTCCTCACTGGCTGTTGGCTGGAGTTCTCCCTCCATTCCCTGCCATGTGGGCTTCTCCATAGGGCAGCACACAACATGGCCATTTGTGTCATCAGAACAAGAAGGCAAGCATAGCACAGGGAGATCAGCTCGGTGCTTTGTGACCACCTAGAGGGGTGGGATAGGGAGGGTGGAAGGGAGACGCAAGAGGGAAGAGCTATGGAGACATATGTATATGTATAACTGATTCACTTTGTTATAAAGCAGAAACTAACACACCATTGTAAAGCAATTATACTCCAGTAAAGATGTTAAAAAAATAAAATAAATAAAAACACGTCAGCCTTTAAAAAAAAAAAAGAAAAAGAAGGCAAGAAGAGTCAGAGGAAGAGAGAGACTGGAAGACAGAAGTCACAGTCTTTTATTTTTAACTGGTAAGAAATTGATTTTTTGTTGATGGCCGTTCTTACCGGTGTGAGGTGATACCTCATTGTAGGTTAGTTTTGTTTGGTTTTTCTTTTTAATTATTTATTTATTTATAGTTTTGGCTGTGTTGGGTCTTCGTTGCTGCGTCCGGGCTTTCTCTAGTTGCGGCGAGTGGGGGATGCTCTTTGTTGTGGTGCTAGGGCTTCTCATTGCGGTGGCTTCTCTTGTTGCGAAGCATGGGCTCTTGGCGCGTAGGCTTCAGTAGTTGTGACACGTGGGCTCAACAGTTGTGGCTCGCGGGCTCTAGAGCGTAGGCTCAGTAGTTGTGGTGCACGGGCTTAGTTGCTCCGTGGCATGTGGGATCTTCCCGGACCAGGGCTCGAACCCGTGTCCCCTGCACTGGCAGGTGGATTCTTAACCACTGTGCCACCAGGCAAGTCCCCTCATTGTAGTTTTGATTTGCATTTCTCTAATGATTAGTGATGTTGAGCATCCTTTCATGTGTTTGTTGGCAGTCTGTATATCTTCTTTGGAGAAATGTCTATTTAGGTCTTCTGCCCATTTTTGAATTGGGTTGTTTGTTTTTTTGATATTGAGCTGCATGTATATTTTGGAGATTAATCCTTTGTCAGTTGCTTTGTTTGCAAATATTTTCTCCCATTCTGAGGGTTGTCTTTTCATCTTGGAAGTGACATTTGTCACTTTTGCTGTATTCGGTTGGTTACAAGCAAGTAGCTGGGTCCAGCTCACATTTAAGTGGAGGGGACTACACAGGACTGTGAGTCCCAGGAGGTGGTTGAGAGCTGTTTTAGAAGCTGTCTGTCACGATATTTAAAGATTCTCAGTAGCTGCTGTTCAGACTGAATACAAAAGCATTTGGAAAGCATCATTCATCACAGAAATAGGAGAAATCTCCTGGATTATGTATTAGGGTGAGGAAATTCAACAATCACATGACACTGTCAGTCTATAAAAGAGGTTGATTCTAACCAATGCTCGCTTATCCAAAGACTGCATTTAAAGATACATTTAGGGACCTCCCTGGTGGTGCAGTGGTTAAGACTGCGCGTTCCCAATGCAGGGGTCCCAGGTTCATTCCCTGGTCGGGGAACTAGATCCCATATGCTTGCAACAACTAAAAGAGTTCACATGCCGCAACTAAGGAGCCCATGTGCTGCAACTAAGGAGCCTGCCTGCCACAACTAAGACCCAGCGCAACCAAATAAATAATACATATTTTTAAAAATTAAAAAAATAAAGATACATTTAACTTATATCAAGCAGCGGTTTGATAATATGTACCAGATAACAATGTTTGGACATTAGAATTAAAAAGCACCCATTCCCCCTACATAATGTTTTATCATATATCCAAATCCCTTTCTAGTTATTTTAGAATGCCCGTGTTTTTATGGGGATGTAAATAAAAATATGCACCTCGATTTTCTCATTTAACAATATTATAAAGACATTTAATCCTGCTGTATATTCTTTATAATTAGCACTTTAACAGCTACAAAACATTTCCATTCAGTAGATAAATGTCAGAGCCATGGTTTACTTAACCATTCCCTTATTCTGTGACATATAAGTTGCTTCAATGTTTTGCCATTGAAAACAATCGAGTATCTTTTGCGTGGTAAGTTTTTTCCCCATAATTTGAATTGTGTCTTTAGGATAAAGTCCCAGAAAAGCAATTCGAATACACACATTTTAATGGCTCCGTCAAGTTTTTATTCAAATGGGAAAATGGCTTTGGTTTTTATATAAGCAAACACTGCTCCATCAGCCCCAGACTGAGTTCCTCAAAGGCAGACACCCTAGCTTACTTTAAAAAAAAATTTTTTTTAAACCATAGCATCTATAATTCGACTGTACTTCAATAAAAAATAAATTTAAAAAAAAGCAATCTGACTCTGTAAAAGATGACACAACTAAATCTACCTGCATAACAATAACTGAATGGGAGAAACTTGCCAACTAAAAGAAAATACTTTCAGATATAGTTAAAAAAAACTAAATGGACTTCCCTCGTGGTGCAGTGGTTAAGAATCTGCCTGCCAATGCAGGGGACACAGGTTCCAGCCCTGGTCCGGGAAGATCCCACATGCCGCAGAGCAGCTAAGCCCGTGCACCACAACTACTGAAGCCCGCACACCTAGAGCCCATGCTCCGCAACAAGAGAAGCCACCACAAGTGAGAAGCCCGTGCACCGCAATGAAGAGTTGCCCCTGGTCGCTGCAACTAGAGAAAACCCACGTGCAGCAACAAAGACCCAACGCAGCCATAAGTAAATAAATAAATTTGTATATTAAAAAAACTAAGTGAAAACATATGCTATCAATAAAAGATATGCCTAAAATAAACCATAGCATCTAGCCTATAAGCAACATGTAGTGAATATTTGTGCACTGAATGAATGCATGAACAAAAATACTTAAAAATCCGAGACTTAAGGAAAAATATTTCAACTAGATCTATCGCATTTTTTAAAATCAAGAGATGTTGCATTTCCATTTAGATTTCACTAAGAGATGTGGAGGACTTACCCATGCCAAGCCCTGGCATTCTGTTGCCCTTTCCTTATTTTATTTTATCCGCACAGCACCCCCTAGAGTTCATTTTCCATACAGCAACAGAATGAAAGGCTCAAAGGCTACATCAGATTACATCACACACCTGCTTTTTTCAGAGGGTCCCAGGATGGGTCTATGTATTGATATTTGTCTGACAAGCTCCCATCACTTGAAAAGAAACAGAAGGTCCTCTTCACTGGGGAGAATACTAGTTCTGGGGAAACCTCTGCTTAGGTGGAAACAAAATTTCCACTCAATAACCAGGAACCATGGGAATTTTCCTGAATGTAGTTCAGCCTCGGTGATGGGTCATTTTAGCCAAACTACGAATCAGAGTTATATAACACTTAGGTAAGCAGGGCGAAAATGACCCTTGAAAAATAATTTAATTGGTCAAAATTTACTCTGGCTCATGTTCCTGGCCCCTCCCTCGGCAGCATGTTAACTCTTGGAATTCTATAGGACCCTCCTCCCCCAGCCTTTTTTTTTTTTAAAGAAATGTTCATCTTTTTATTTCCAGAGCTATCACTCTCATTTTTTAGACTCAGGAAACCAAGTCGCTTGCAGACAGTGTGAGTGACAACCAGAATTTATTTGCACGCGCTTTTGGAAACCATTGCTAGTTTAGCTGCTAAACTTGAACCGCAGCGCCCCCTGGTGGACAGAGGGTGGTTTGGCTTTTCCAGGCCCTCTTGCCACCTGGGCGACATCTCATCTAACTGGCGCTTTCTCTCCCTGTCTCTCAGGTGAAGGAGGCCATGCAGCGGATCCACGACCGAGGGAACATTGGAAAGTTAATTCTGGATGTAGAAAAGACCCCAACTCCGCTGGTGAGTCAAAAGCAGAGGCATCCGCTCAGTTCAACACCAGAAGGTTTATCTGGTGCAGGCACAGGTGGGATGGAGGGAAGTACAGGAAGCCCTCTGCTGGGCTGGGGCTGGTGGGGGGAGACCAGAGGTAATGAAACGAATGTGCAAGTGAGGGATTAGTCACAAATGGGATGAACGCTAATAAAGAAAGGAAAACGCTTTGGTGAGAACGTTTCAGGAGCAATCTGAGGTCAGGAGAGGACAAGACCACACCCGTGCCTATTACACCTGCTCACTCTTGGCTGCACAAGCGGGAGGAATTCCTGGTAAAATTTAATAAATTCACATTCAGATACCCAACAGAATGATGCCACCTGCCTCCGAAATGCCTCCTGATGGGCCCATGGCTTTTGTTTTCTCTTACCAGGACAATACCCTTACACGCAGGGACCCCACCAGGAGTGAAGCATGTCACACTCACATCCCAGACACTCTTGCAAGGGTCCCTTGAGGGGCTCTGCAGTGTGGCGGTCGACACAGAGACTGCCACCAGACTGCACAGATCCAGAGGTGGGGCAGGTGGACAACCATCAACAAGCCATACGTAGAAACGGGCCACAAAGAAGGGCTTGCAGTAGGGGGTCTGTTCCCATTAGGAAAGTCTGGGAAGGCTTCCTTGAGGAAGCGGGCTGAGCACAAAAGGAAAAGCAGGCATTGAGTAGGCAGGCGGGTGGAGGGACGGCGCTGCATGTGCTGTGGCCG
Source organism: Delphinapterus leucas (assembly GCF_059928025.1). Lineage (NCBI taxonomy): Eukaryota > Metazoa > Chordata > Mammalia > Artiodactyla > Monodontidae > Delphinapterus > Delphinapterus leucas. Next base: position 51,047,447 of record NC_143148.1, read on the forward strand.
AGAGGGAAGTCCAGCTCCAGATCAGCCATGTGGTACGGGCGGGGGGACTGAGATTCAGGAGATGATTCCTGTTTGTAAGAATAAGTGGGGAGAGCAGAGGTTCAGGGGTCAAGGGAAATTACCTAGCTCAGGGTCTAGGACAAGAAGAGAACTCCGAGGCACCGTTCATGAAGGGGGCTGTAAATGGATAGGACGAGGATGTTTTGAGCATCTGTCGTGTGCTCAGTAATTTGCCAGATGCTTCAAGTACATCGTTTCCCTTTGTTTCACTTGGCTCCCATGACAACTTTATAAGGCAGGTGGGTTTATCCTCGTCCTAACGGTGGAGGAAATGGAGGCTCAGAGAGGTGTGACAAGTGTGCCAGGTACTAGCAATGACAAGAAGGTAGGTGGGTAGGTAGATAGATGGTAGATGGATGGATGGATAGACAGACCAGAAAGAGTCCACATCTTCACAGAAAGGACGTTCCCATGGGGGAATATAGACAACAAAGTGGATAAACCCACATTTGTTACTAGTGTTCTTCTGGCTCCTAGGAAGTGACAGCATCAGGCTTTGAACCCTGGCCGTTCGGTGCAGTGGACGCTGTCAATGCCCACCCATGCCCCCGGCACTCATGATTCCCCTGCATGCCGGTGCTGTACTTCTGCTGGCCGCCGCCCCTCTCTGCCTGAGAGCGTCCTCTGACCATGCCAGAGGCTTGGGTTATGCACAAAATCGGCACTCCCTGGCTTCTTCCCTGCTCATGTGTCCCCCACTGTCCCCCAGTGGTCCCCAGCAGGACTGAGCCCAGTTGCCCATGGCAGGACCTATTAACATATCCCGTGCCAGCTTCCTTGCCTTTTCTGTCTCCTTTCCTCACTCTGACCTGTGCTTCCTGGGATCATCTCCCAAGCTCTGGAATCATCTCCCCAATTCCAAATACTTGCAGTCAAATGCTTTCTCAGAGCCTGCGTCTTAGGGCGCCCAACACAAGTCACCTGGTACCACACTGCCTTCCTGAGGAATCAGGTGACCCTAGCGTTCAGCCCTCAGAGAAATCTTTCCCAAGGGCCTTCATCAGATGCTCGAAGAAGGCAGGAGACAGACTGCAGAACCCTCTAAGAAGTCCTCTGCTGCATTACAGATGGCCAATGACAGCACAGAGACCAGCGAGGCGGGCGAAGAGGAGGAGGACCACGAGGGTGACAGTGAGAACAAGGAGAGGACGCCCTTCATCCAGTAACCCGGGGCCCGGGCAGGAGGGCGTGAGGATGCTCTGGAGAAAGAGGACCCGGCTGAGAAATCTCTTCTGCGCCCCAGTGAACAAATGCTGTAGTCCAGTGTGTGCTGTGTCTGTCTGCTGTCAGCTGAGCTAAAAAGCTGTTGATCACTGTTGTTTTTGAAATTAAGTGCCAATCCCATTCCATGCAGTATTACGTCCTTCCCCCGTCTGTGTGTTATACTCTCCCCACTCCCCTGTTTCAAAACCATCCATCTTTGGGTCCTTCTCGACAGTTCTAGAACAGCCTTGCAAATTGATACAAGTCCACAGGTCCATTGCTTAAGAGACCAGACATGGGCAAAGACAAGTTTGGACTGAAAGGTGTTATCACAGAGCACTGTCCTAGAATTCTTCAGGCCAATGACACTTTTTGCTGCTAGCCGCCCATGCTTCTGAAAAGAGTGCTTGCCAATTTGGCTGGCAGAAAGAGGGTAGGCCAGGAGATGTTTTCACAAGCCCGTAAGTTTAGGATCTCTCCAAGTTGGACTGCCCTACTTCCCATTGAAGAGGCAACCTCCTTACATTCATTCAGGTGTTGCACGGTCAAAAGGTTAAACCAACCTCCCCTCACCCTCTGAGGCTTGATTCCTTCACCGGTTCTTAACCATAAACACAGGGAGATAGATGTGGATATTTCAGGATAGAAGATGGGTCAACAGCCAAAGTATGAGGACCAGCCACAGAGATCCCTCCTCTGAAACCACATCTCATGAGCAAAATCCTCTCCCCGCCATATATATTTAATTTTAAGAAAACTCACCAGGTGTGGGACTATTTCAAAGTCATTACTGAGACTCGCCTATGTCTGCACACTTGCCATTGGCATTACCGATTCTGCTCTTTTCATTTCCTGGTACTGAATAGCAGCCTTTACCTTGGATCCCCCAAGAAAGATCTCCTTTGTAGACCATATTTGGGGGAAAAAAATCAATGAGCATCTTTCTTCTTGCCAAAGCGTGTTCCAACGTGTCACAAACTCTAGTGATACAAAACTCGATGTTTAGTACCTGATGCCAAATATGTGTTCCTCTCCTCTGAAATATAAAATTATGGTGCAGACTCTTTGCAAGGCCCTGCTTTTTGGAAATCCGGTACCAAATTACTTGATCGCACACCCCTGATTAATTTCCCAGCTCCCAGACTCCTAAGAAACCCCCCCCCCACCGGTCCCACCGCACTTGACGCGGCTTGAGGTGAACAGTCCCTCTGGAGGGACAAGAGGCCCAGTGTCTCCATGGGGCGGGGGCGGGGGGGGTGCTCCTCACCACGTCTCCCAGTCCTGTTGGCCCAGAGGGTGGACTCCACCACTCATAGACCAAACCGGAGACACAAGGAGCCCGCGGTGTTAGCAGCCCAACTCAGTTGCGTTCTGGAAGACTTCCGAGGGCTCCTGCATTGCCCGACCTCTCCACCAATGAGCCTTAGGGTACACCCCACACTTCCCCCAAGTGATGGCAATGAATGCATTTCAGCAACTACCTGTTTTATTCCCTAAGCCCATTGGTAACAAATGTCACCTCATTAATCATGTTCTTTTTTTCCTGTCCTAAGCTTGTGATGATGACTAATTTATGCCAAATACTTATCTGAAGGAAGTGTCTCCTCATTGTGAATGTACATGTAAGCTACGAAGATGAGAAAGGGTGGTGCCACCTGATGAGCCAAGGGATGAGAGCATCTCAAAAGAAGACACCAACATCAACTTCTCTTCTCCGGGTCATTTAGAAAGATAACGTAGAGGTTGTATCCCCCCAGCATGTTTGCTAAATGCAGTACTATTGGTCATGCTTTCCCCATAACCAAGCCCTCAATGAGGTCTTAAGAGGAGCCGTTACCCAAGTGACATTCCAGGTGAGCTGGCCAAAGATGGCATTTTTTAGGGCTGGAGGAGCAGAGACCCACTGGCCATACCAGGCCTCTTATTTGCCAGGGGAGACGGAACTCTCCATTCAGAATCCAAACGGCCTTTGTTATGTCCAGAGGATTAGCATGAAAAGACATTCTTCCCCAAATCTGTTTTTTCAACTATAAGGTTTAGACAATAATCACAAATTATGCTGGTTAGTTAAAGAAAACCCTTTTGTCTCCTTGGTATACAGAATGAGAAGAGAAAACTAGTGTTTGACCAATAAGACCAACTTATGCCATGAAGAATAGGGAAAAAAATTAAAGTATCAAAATTAACTGTTTAACACACTCTCGTTTGAAGCATCTTGTTTGCTGTCACTTGACTGTTTTTCTGAAGGAAGTACACAGAACGTCTCAGGTTGCCTTAAAGGAACTGACTGTGAAGGCTTCTCAGTAATTTACGTTTCATCGGAGGGAACTGAAACATTGTCTAACGTATTTGTGGCTTTAGAGCTTCTGTTATATTGTGCCTACACAGCAAATTATGTTTACATAAAAAAATATGAATAAAGTATTCAGCATAGCATAACCTCGCCTGGCATGTGTTACTCCACATACATAGTTGTTGCAAAAATGGCCCCACTATTAAAACGCAAGGCATGGGTGAATGAAAAAGAAAATATAAAAAACATGTCATAGAAGAATCTTCAGATGAGAAACTAAAGGCTATATATAGAAAACAGGAGTCAAGATGAAATAAGCCTTTAAAAATACATTCAGCTTCCCTCAAGCAAGAAAATAAGACACCACTAAATAAAAGAACTATTAAAGGCATCATGTAATAATAGTAATGATAACAAGAATAACAATAATTATAATAGTATTTATGATACCTACTATATGCTATTAAAAGATATATATGTGTGTGTGTGTGTGTGTGTGTGTGTGTGTGTGTTTATATGTATACTCTCTTACCCTCCCAACAGCCCTGAGAGGTGGGGTTTACCATTACGCCCATCTTATAGGTGAAAAAACTGAAGACTGAGGTTCTGCACTAAGACCACACAGCTAGGAAATGACGGAGCCAGGATCTGGAGCCAAGGTAGAATCCATGCTCTTAACCACCCCACCATGCTTCTTGGCTTAAATAAGGGTAAAATACAATGCATTTCAATTACCATCCTTTCTCACTAGAAACTGTTCAGTGATTCCCTTTCCTCTGATTTCAAGGATATGTTTATCCATTTGTTTTGCTTTGTAGCAAATAATATGCACACCAAGAAGCATTTTTTTGTCTGGCCCTCGGTCCAAGTGTTCAGTGAAGTGCTGATTTCAAAACTCACACACCTCAACCATTTTCATTTTCATGATCTAACATCCTCAAGGTTATCAAAGAGATGCACAAAAGTGAATCTCCAAGGGGAAAGATTTCATGAAGGAGGAATTCATGATTAGGGAGGCTTGGCTGTATTTACTATATTTCTCAGCAGGAAGCCAAAAAAATTAGAGCTAGGTCCCATGTCAGTAAAACACCACATACATAAACCTGAATTTACAAGGTAGAACAGTTAGTCACCTTGTCAGTGAAATTCTTACAAGATCACTGTGCAAAGGATTTTCTCATTATGTTCTCATTTAATGCTCATGTACTCCGTATAAGGCTCATGGCCTCACACAGCCAGGGGTGGCGTGCCGTCACATGTAAACACAGTCCAGCAAGAAAAACTGGAATCTAAAGTAAAATCCACATCTTCCCTTATAACTCTGAGAGTGGGGAAGAGGTCCTGCAGTTGGGAACAAAATTCTTTTCAGCCATGTGGGTGAGGTTAGAGCACAAATGGAGGTAAACCTTTCAAAAGCCATTTGGGGCAGAAGGAAGCATTAGTGTGAAAGCAAGAAGGTGGGAACACTGAAGGGCGCATAGGAAGAAAGGAGAGTAGAACAGTAGGTGAAATACACTCACGTGGAAATGGAGTGGAGCTGGAGAAAGGCATGATGGGAAGTCCCAACTGGGCATGGAGGTCTTTGAATGACAAATGAATAATCTTGGATTTCCATGGGAGGGAACAAGCATGTACAATGGTGTGACATGAAAGCTTGCAGGTGTGGCAGGTGATTACAAAGAGTAAATGTAGGGTTCAGTGGGAGGAGGGATATAAGATGAGCCTAAAGCGAGTGCAGAGATAGACGTCAAGTTCCTTGATTCCTCTGCCCCGGTTTCGGTCCTCCAGAATCAGACACTGAAACAAGGATCTGAAAGTCAGCCGCACTGGGAGGTGACCCCAAGAAGCACGGATTGGGGAGAGGGAATGTAAAACAGGAAGGGAAGAAGCCACTTCAGCGTGGGTTGGTGAGTAGGTGACCACTGTGGAAGACCATGGAGCTGTCCCACTTGGTGAGGAAGGTGTATTTCTCCACTAAGTTCCAAGCATCATTGGATGAAAGTGACTTGTAACAAGCATGTTGGTTCCCTGATGCTCTTCCATCTTGTACAGCAGGTCTAGAGGAAGGGCAGAAATGGACACCAAGATATGTAACAAGGATTCAGAGAGGCAATGTTAGGGGGCAGAGTGGGGTGCAAAGTAGGGAGGGGCCAACTCTGTGATGGAAGATGATGTTCCGGAAAGTGTTCATGGAGGAGGTGATGCCTGAATGCAGTCTTTTAAGCTGAGTGGGTGTTGTTCATGAGAATGAAAGCACACAGCATAGTGCCTGATACCTAGTGAGCATGATAAACATTAGCTTCCTTTCCTTACTCCTGTTTGCCAGGGCTGGGAAAATGGGATGCTTAGGAAATATTCAGTAGCTTCCTTTAAAAAAAAAAAACAGATAATATACAGACCTCAATATTTCACTTCCAGGTTTGCTTGTGGGAAAAGAAATAAGTTGTTATGGACTAAATGTGTGCCTCCAAAATTCATAGGCTGAAACCCTCCCCCTCCCCACATGAAGGCATTACAAGGTGGGCCTTTGGGAGGTAATCAGGATTAGGTGAAGTCATGAGGGTGGCACCCTCATGAATGGGATTAGTGCCCTTATAAGTTCATGAGAGACAGCTTGCTCCTCTCTCTCTCTCTCCTGTGTGGATAAAAAGATATTGACAGTCTGCCACCCAGAAGAGGCTCTCTCAAGAACTTGACCCCACTGGCACTCTGATCTCAGAATTCCTGCCTCCAGACTGGGAAATAATGTTTTGTGGTTTATAAGCCACCCAGTCTATGATACTTTGTTAGAGCAGCCTAAACTGTCTACGACATAAATGTTTTTGCATTCTCTGCCTTGAGCAGAATGAGCAGAGTTCCTACTACCAGCCAAGCAAAGATGCTGGGAAACAGGTCCTATGGGCTATTCAAATTGGCTCCCAAACACCCAAACACGGGAGTGACTCAGATAGGGGTGAGTGAAACCCCAACATACCACAGGCATACGCGCCCACATGTGCAGAGGCTGAGGGCACCAACTCTGGAGTCTTGCAAACTGGGAATCAAATTTGGGCAAATAGCTTGGCATTTGAGCTTTCCCATACTGAAATGGGGAGGATCATATGGTCTAGGTACTAGAATCATTATGAAAATCAAATGTGAAAGTGTGTAACCAGATTGAAACCATGACCTACAAGTTCCAGTCTAGAATTCAGATGGCAGATGCTTTCAAAACATGGTTTTTCATTCACATCAAACACTAATCAAATACTAGCATGTTCTCAACACAATAGTTTTAGTGGGAAAAATAAATGCATAGTCTCTTCCAGCCATTCAGGAGTTTACCACTGAAGAATGTAACAACAGTAAGTTTTATCTTGCATGCAAATGGCAATTTATCTGTAGAGCCTGCCTTGGTACTGAGAGCTGGTTGGGTTGAGTGGTGAACAGCGCTGTATTTGATGAACAATGTCCATCAGGAGCAGGGGAGGAAAGCGGTCCAGGAGAAGAAACCAACTTTAGGCACATTAGAGGGCAAGTGCAGGGCAGGTTCATGGAATGGTCCATTTAGCTGTTGCGTGCATCGAGAGAAGAGACAAAAGATTAATAAGACTGGATTATAGAAATCTACTAATACCCCTTCAAAGGTTCTGGATTTTGTACAAAAAGCAAAGGGATTAATCCAGGGATTACAGGAGAATGTGCTCAAGTAAGAGGTGACCATGGGAAATCTCCCCCAAATGAACATCATTATTTTACTTGGTCCAGTTTTGGGAGGCAGATCAGATGCGGGGGGCATGTTGGAATCACAGTTCTTTAGCTAGTCCCCCAAAGCCCATCCGTAGTCTATCTGGTCAAGCGGCCACTAAACTGGCAAGAGTGGGAGAAAAAGAACACCTCTCCCTTCCAGGAGTGAAACAATGAGGGACTGGTGAGGCGGGCTTTTTCTGGAGAAATGGGGACATGTCCATGGGAGGCCCCCCCAAAGTAAATCACTACCTTCTGGAGCTGGGAGTCAAAACCAACATAGGACAACGACCCATGGGGCATACTCACAAACACCCATGCTCAAAAACCTTGCAATCATTTTCAAAAACCTGTCCCAGCTTAGAGTTTGGAGATTTCCATAGAGTGAAATCGAGTCAAGGCAAAGCATGACAACAAAACTAACATTTACTGAGGATTTGCTATTCGCCAGGCACTTTACACGTACTCTTAACTGAATCGAAACAAGACCCTGAAAAGTAGATATCATCCCTGCTTACAGATTAAGGACATTAAATTCCGGAGAGGTTAGGTAGCCTGCTCATATTCACTCAGTCGCAAAGTAGAGTTCTGTCTAGAACCCAGGACTCCATATAATAGAAAGGTTTCTTCCCAGAAGCTGGGGAAGATAGGGACTAGCAGTTCCAACCTAACACCCTCCTGGTGAGGTGTTCCCTCCTCTCCTCTCCTCTCTCCCCATCACCCCCTCCCAAGGACAAAGACCTTCCTCTCCATTAGCTCTGGTGTGAATCAAGGTACTCTCAGGAAGGTTCTGATTAGCCAGCTTGGGTCACATGCACATCCATCAACCAATCATTGAAGCAGAGGGATGGCTATTCTGATTGGCCAGCCTGGGTCACATGCCCACCCCTGTGACTGGTCATAGTAGGTGCAGGCAACCTGATTGATATTCATACCTGAACCCCATCAGGTGACAGAGAGGTAGATCCCCATAGGACAGTATGCTGCACAGTTAAAACTGTGTCCACTGTAGATACAGTCTACTGAGTACTTATTGTGCACTGGACACTGCTTTTTTTGTTTGTCTGGTTTGGTTTGTTTCTTTTTCTTTTGTTTTTAGTTTTATTTTCTGCACACTGTGGGAGTCACCACTGACACCTCCCCACACTTTGTCTTGGTTCACCTGACACCAGAGTCCACTGCAGCTGTAGACAGTTCCTGGCAAGCTGACTGCTTCCCGCCTCCAGTACCACAGGGCACAAGTGTGCCAAGGTAAGCCAGAACTACTGTGGCGGGGACTGGGGACGGTAGGAGTAACAGCCCCCAGGCAGCCTCAGCCGTGGAGGATGGGAGATGGTGGATAAATGCCCGGATTCCCTGTCCATGTTCCACACAGTATCTGAAGGGTCCCCTCAGTGGGATCAAGCCCAAGGTGCCCACAATGGTGACTTATTCATTAGCAAGTCCACTGGCTTTTCTTCCCTCCTTACCTCATTCTCCCTACACCCCCCTACTCCTGCTTCTTGAGATCACCTTCCAAATAAACTACCTGCACCCAAGTCCTCATCTTGGGGGGCTACCTCAGGGGAACCCAAATGAAGACAGCATTCTGCATGTATTAACTTGTCAAAGACTCATAACAACCCTATAAAGTAAGTGATACTATCCTTACTTTACTGATGAAAAACGAAGCCAGGGATTTCCCTGTTGGTCCAGTGGTTAAGACTTGGCGTTTTTATTGCCAGGGGCCTGGGTTCAATCCCTGGTCAGGGAAGTAAGATCCCACAAGCCACACAGCACAGCCAAAAAAACAAACAAACAAACAAAAACAAAAAGTATATATACATATATATATATATACATAGAGAGAGAGAGAGAGAGAGAGAGAGAGAGAGAGAGAGAGAGAGAGAGCCAGAGAAGTTAAATGAAGTGCTCCAAACTACACATAGCACTGAGTTTCCAGAATTTGGGCCCAGACATCAAGCTAAACTCTCTCTAATGCCCAAGTCACTGAAAATGCACAATATCACTTAACAAGTTGGAAAAAATTATTCAAAAGCTAAGCTAGCGTCAGTTAAAATGACTTCTGGGGCCAGCCCTTCTTAGCTTTTCAAAAGCCTACCCAGGGAGTGAGAAGGGATTATTGCTGTTCTCCTGACTCTGGGGCCTTCTATCCAAGGCCAGCAGGATGGGGCCCAGCAACCCTGATGAGTTAAAGGGCTGCGCTGTGAAGCAGGGGAACGACCATCACACAACTGCAGTAAAGTTGGTCTCTTCATCCTTTGCAAAAACAAGCACAAATACCTATTTACTGAGCCCAGGCTCAGGCTCAGGTTGACTGCTGATGGTAAGAGCTGGTTTGTCTATTGTCTTTGGGGGCAGAAGTCGGAATATCCCAATGATCCTTCGAGATTAATCAATAAACAAGGCAGGAAGTCAATGCACCATCAAATTGACACTGAGTGTTTAATTATTAACTAGATGAATTAAGAGTATATCAAAAGCTCCCATTCTCACTCAGGATCTCCATCTCTGTCTATCTATCTATCTATCTCTAGTAAGGTAAATAATATTTAGGTGACTCAATTAAATTCTACAAATATTTACTAAGCTTTGCCTATGTGCATGGCCCTGTTCTATGTATTGTGAAGGATTCAGAGATAAATACAGCCTGGCCACTGCTGGCACAGAGCCCACTGAGCAAGACAGGGACACCAACAGCCAGGAAAGGCTAGCAGCCTAACAGGGAGAGATGCAGGGGGCTCTAGGGCTTAGAACTGGGGGAGGTGATATGTAGGCCAGGGCTAAGACTGCTTCTACGGGATGGAAGTAAAGGGACACTCCAGGTTTTGCCGGCCAATAATTGACTGCACCCTACTTGTAGCGTGGTGGTCAAAATCAGGGACTCTGAAGACAGATGGCCTGAGTTTGAATCCTGACTCTTACAGTTGCATGACCTTGAACAAGTGATTTAATCTCTAGGCCTCTGTTGCCTCCTCTGTAAAATGGGAATAATAACATTAAGATGTTATCACGTTGTGGTATGTATTAAAGGAGTCAATAGGTGCAAAATGCAATTGTCAGTGGCACCGAATTTTCCTTTGGGGAATGACGACACCCTTTATATGTTGTGTTGAGGGTCCTGTGAATCAAGGTGCCCTGTTCTCAGACTTCCCTGGTGGCACAGTGGTTAAGAATCCGCCTGCCCATGCAGCGGACACGGGTTTGAGCCCAGGTCTGGGAAAATCTCACATGCCACAGAGCAACTAAGCCCGTGCGCCACAACTACTGAGCCTGTGCTATAGAGCCCATGAGCCACAACTACTGAGCCCGCGTGCCACAACTACTGAAGTCCAGGCACCTAGAGCCCGTGCTCCGCAACAAGAGAAGCCACTGCGATGAGAAGCCCGTGCACCACAACAAAGAGCAGTCCCCGCTCGCCGCAACTAGAGAAAGCCCACGCACAGCAACAAAGACCCAATGCAGCCAAAAATAAAATTAAAGAAAGAAAAAAAAAAGAAAGGTGTCCTGTTCTCCTCTAGCCAATGGGATTCATGACTCAGGGAAGGCCAAATGGATGTTGTCCAAGTAAGTAACTTTTTTTTGTGTGTGGTACGTGGGCCTCTCACTGCTGTGGCCTCTCCCACTGCAGAGCACAGGCTCCGTACGTGCAGGCTCAGTGGCCACGGCTCACAGGCCCAGCCTCTCCGTGGCATGCAGGATCCTCCCGGACCGGGGCACAAACCCGTGTCCCCTGCATCGGCAGGCGGACTCTCAACCACTGCTCCACCAGGGAAGCCCCTAAGTAAGTAATTTTTAAAAATATTTATGTATTTAACTTAATTAATTTATTTTTGGCTGCGTTGGGTCTCAGTTGCGGCATGCAGGCTCTTCATTGTGGCACGCAGGCTTCTCTCTATTTATGGCACACGGGTTTCCTCTCTAGTTTGGCACGAGGGATCTGTAGTTGTGGCGCGCGGGCTCCAGAGTGCTGGGCTCTGTAGTTTGTGGCACACGGGCTCTCTCGTTGAGGTGCGTGGGCTCAGTAGTTGTGGCATGTGTGCTTAGTTGCCCCACAGCATGTGGGATCTTAGTTCCCCGACCAGGGATCAAACCCGTGTCCCCTTGCATTGGAAGGCAGATTCTTTACCACTGAACTACCAGGGAAGTTCCTCCAAGTAAGTAATTTGAAGCTTAAGAAGAAAGATGCAAACACAGAAAATGAATGGAGCCTGTTCATCCTGACAGTGGTGCCCATGATTCCCTGCTACCCAGATCCCCAAAGCCACCTGTGTTTCTACTTTTTCCCAAGCCTAGGTCCTCAGACTTGTCTTGGATTCTGTGAGCAATCCCACACAAATAGCTTAAGCTAGCCAGACCTGATTTCTATTGCATGCAGCTAAAGAATCCTACCTGATAAAAAGAGGGCTTTTGAACTGGGCCTTGAATAACCTGGTGGGTTGTAACTGAGGTAGCTCATCTTCTGACTGTATCCGTGTATAAGCATCTTTGTTTCCCAAAGGAAGGTCAGGATGTATAGCCTGGCAAAGGCTTGATTTCACATCAGGGATAAGAGGCAGCAATAAGGGACAGAGTGTGCGTGTCCAAATGTAGGCACTTTGGAAACATTTCAAGTTCTTAATTTGGACACAAATGGAAACATTTCAAGTTCTTAATTTGGACACAATTTGGTACTATTTGAAGTACCAAAAAAAAAAAAAAATAGAACCAACATACCCCATAATACAAGAGCAGTATTTCCCAAATTTCAGCTATTTGCATACCAACTTTTTCATGAGTTTTGTCAAACCTGGACTGTAAGTATCATTAATATTTTTCTTAATGTTATTTATATATATCATTATATAATATTTTATTTAAATAAAATTTAAAAAATATAAATACATATTTTAAAAATTCAATTACTACCATAAATGAAAAATCAATAACCGTTTGCCAAGAATAGAAAATAGAGAGTAGTCATAAACATTAATAAATGGAACCAGGTTAGGGACTCCCACTGCCCAAATATCAAGAAATTTGAGCTTCAAAATAAATAATGATAGTAATTCAATATAAACCATGAATAAAATAAAACTCTATGAGTCCACCAATAAATAATAGACAATTACAGTAGAATGCCAACAAATAAATACAAAAAAAAGATAGAGTTAGAAAAGTAACTAGTTGATGAAAATTTGATGCGGAACAGTTTATTTACCTAGTCTCAAAATATTTTCCCACAAATTATTTATTAATTACAAAGGGAAAAATGATAACTTTGTAGTTGAGAAACCTGGTAGGCAATACCTTAACCAAGTGATCAAAGGCATTCTCACCAATATGGACAGATTGACAATAGGTGCTTCCTGATAGGATGGACTGAGAAGGACACAATATCACTTCTGTGATATTCCCGACAAAATATGCAAACTGAATTTATTTAGGAGGAAATATCAGACAAACCCAAACTGAAGAATGTTCTAAAAAAAGAAACAAATGTCCTGTACTCTTCAAAACTGGCAAGAAGTCAACGAAAGGCTGAAGAACTATTACAAATTAGGAGACTAAGGAGATGATAAACAAAACAGGTAAAGACAGTGGGTGAGCCTGGATTGGACCCTGGACTGGGTGGCAGTGGAAGGAGGAGCCGAAAAGGACATTACTGGGACTTTTGATGAAACTGAATACGAACTGCAGGTTAGAGAATAGCATTGCATCAAGATCGCATTGTCTCATTTTATTTGTCTGATAATTGTATTGTATCTATGTAAAAGAGTGTCCTGGTTCTTAGGAAAAACACACTTAAAGACTTAGGTGTAAAGAGGAATGATGTCTCTAAAATTCTCTCCAATGGTTCCAAAAAAAATATGCAGAGAGAAAAAAAATTATAAAGTCGATGGGGCAAAATGTAACCAGTAGGTGAATCTGGGTCATGGGTAGAAAGGAGCTCCTTACACTATTTTTGCAACTTTTTTTTTTTTTGGCCGTGCCTCAGGGCTTGTAGGATCTTAGCTCCCCAACCAGGGATCAAACCCAGGCCCTCAGCAGTAAAAGTGCTGAGTCCTAACCACTGGATGGCCAAGGAATTCCCACACTATGTTTGCAACTTTTCTCTAGTTGGAAATTATATCAAAATAAAAATTCACGAAAAGAACAATACAAAATTAATATAATAAAATATATTAATAGAGTCTGGTTGAAAACTATTGCCCATTGAAATCTCTGAGCTTGAGGCCAGCTTCTTGTTAATAAAAACAGATTAGCAAGTTTTTGAAAGATTTTCTGACATACCGACATGAAATTCAAACTGCCTTCTGCACACCATCATCAAGATTGAAATCGAGTTGGCAAGGGGGTAGCCGTCTCGCTCTGTCATCCAATGTTCTTTAATGTAGGTGCCCCAGTGCTATGAATATCAAACTTCAGGGAAACCTGCTGTCAGCAAACAGGGTTTGTAGAAGCTGTGATCTGTCGGGGAGGCTGGAGGCCAGTATGGTCGGACTTTCTGGCAAGTGCTTGGCTGAGAAGCCACACCAGTGCAGGTAACCGAATGCCCTGGTTTCGCCTGTAAGAAATCCACTGTGCTCACAACAGCTGTGAAACAGATCTAGCTTCTGGGTGGTGACAATATTTTCTACAGCCAGTCGTTTCTATTTAAATGCTGGCTAAAGCCAGCTTCAACAATGAATCATCAACAGAAGTTTTGTTTCCTCCACACCAGGAAACTCAGATGGAAACAGAAACCATCAGCCACTTCGACAGCCCATTTCTCACTGCCAAGCACCTGCAGTCCCGAAACAAGATAGAATCCCCCAAATGGCCCCCCAAGATGGCCCCACCACTCTGAAGGGGCTAAATTTTAGAGGTACCAAAGAGTGCCAGAAAGGAAACCACAGTGATCCCCATCAAAGTTTTGACTGTGGTGCTGGGAAGAGTCTTAGGGATTCTCAACATCATCCCCAATAATACTTATTTATCATTTTCCACAAGGCAGACTCCACTAAGCACTCCACGTGGATCATTTCGTTTAACCCTCTCACTATATGCTCTCATTTTACAGATGAAGAAGGTGAGGCTAAAAGAAGTTCAGTAATTCGCCCTGGTGCCATGGCCAGCCATGCGCTGTCAGAATTCAGACCCAAGCCAGGTCACCTCCCAGAGTCCATGTGCTCAACCACCGTCAACCAATAAGCTCAGCTGTCCCTCAGGGAACTAAAGAGGCACCTTGCTGCTGGGTTGCCAGCTAACATACAGGATGCCCAGGTAAATCTGAATTTTAGACAATGAATAACTTTTTAGTATATGTCCCAAATATTGCACGAGATGTACTAAAAGGTAATATTGCACGAGACATACTAAAAGGAGATTGAAATGCATTCATATTGCATTCATCCTGCATTTTTATCTGCTGAATCTGGAAAGCCTAAATCTGGTTAAGACTCAAACCCTCAACCCCTGGCTCAGAAGACACGTGGCTTCACCATTAGGCCACAGGCCTCAGCTACACCAGTGGGATCTGGATCTGCTGGAATCTCTCACAAAAGTCTACATGCCCAATGCCCTTCCAGTCACTTCAGAACTTTCTGGAGGGTGGTAAGGGGTGAAATGTGAGTTCTAGAAAGATGCCAAAGAATCCTACAGATAGTGGTTATTTAAAAAAAAAACTCAGGGTCACCTGTGGGCTGAACCCAGAGTCCTGGGTCTGGTGAATGAGACAGAGATGCCGGAAGGCCTCAGGTCAAGACCTGGATCCAGCTTTGTCAGCTGGGTGACCTCCCGGCTGTCACTCTCCCTTCCTGATCCTTGACCTCTCATACCCAGAGTGAAAGCCTCAGCCCAGGCAGGGCGTTCTCAAAGTGTGGCCCCCAGGCTGCCTGAACCAGAATCACCCAGAGAACTTGTCAGATGGGCAGATTCTTGGTCCCTACAGGCCACCTGAACCAGAAATCTTAGAGGAAGAGCCAGGAAAACTGCATTTTAGTAAGATCTCCAGGGGATTCTGAGGCAGCCTACGGTTTAACACCAACTGGACTAATGAACTTTGGAAACATTATGCTAATTGAAAGAAGCCAAACACAAAAGGCCACATGTTGGACAATTCCATTCACATGAAATTTCTGGAATAGACTAATCTATAGAAACAAAAAGTAGATTAGGGTATGGGAGGTGGGGGAGGCAATAAGGAGTGACTACTTTTTTTTTTTTTAGCAGCTTAAAATAATAGCCATGTGTCATCACACAGTCTGTTAGTCACAAGTCCATGCTGGCTAATCTAGGTTCTTTATTCAAGGCCTCACTGGAGATGTCAGGCCATTGGGGTTCTCTTTTGGAGGCTCTGGGGAAAAACCCACTTCTGAGCTCTTTCGTGTTGTTGGCAGAATTCCCTGAGGCTGTGTTACCCAATGTCCTGTTTTCTGGCTGGCTTTGGGCTGGGAGGGCCCTCAGCTCACAGAGGCTGCTCTCAGGTACTTGCAAATGGGCCGCCTCCATCTTCACAGCCAGCAACAAACAATCTCCCTCATGTGGAATGGATGGGGTTTCCTTTGGGGACAATGAAGATGTTCTGGAATTTGATAGTGGTGTTGGTTGAATGGCCATGTGAACGAGCTAAAAACCACTGAGCTGTTCTTTTAAATGGCAAATTTTATGATATGTGAATTATATTCAATTCAGAAATA
Source organism: Delphinapterus leucas (assembly GCF_059928025.1). NCBI lineage: Eukaryota > Metazoa > Chordata > Mammalia > Artiodactyla > Monodontidae > Delphinapterus > Delphinapterus leucas. The sequence continues at coordinate 51,063,389 of NC_143148.1, forward strand.
TACTAAATTTTAAATGGTAATTTTAAAAAGCAACTGGACTAGGTGATCCTGGATCAGCATTCTCCAGAGTGTGCCCCCCGGAATTCTCTGTTAAAAGCCTCCATGGGAACTAAAAACCCTTCCCAGAAGGTCACAGGGCAACTACTAGAGGAGAAACGTTATGTCATTAGAAGAAAGAACATCTTCAGCCCAGCAATGCCTGTACCTCCCTTCATCCTAAGGAACACATGAACAAATATGGATGAAATGGCCAAATGTAGGTTGATACACACGTGTCACTGCATTTCCTCGGTTCACAGTCAACCATCAGGTGGGTGTACAGACTGGGGGGCCCCCTGCACTAACGCCACAGCCCCCAGCTGGGGAATTGGTCTCCTGCACTGAATCACCTACCAATACCTGCATCGCATAATCATAACTGCATTATGGGCATCTGTCTCCTCTTTTTCAAAAAAAATGTATCTACTTCAGGACAAGAGCTGTACATTTCCCACCCTATTTTACCAAGTCAGGCAGAGAACTTAGCCTCAGTCAGTAAATATGTGCAGATTCATTGTATAATTGAAGATCAAGTTCAAAGGTAAGAGGTGCTTGCCTCACAGACACACAGCTCCAGGGCAGGACATGCCCATATGTTAGGACAGAAGAAGAAAGCATGGAATAACAGAAGAGGTCAAATCTGGGTTCAAACCCTGGCTTCATGTGGACTGAGTTCCAGTCGTGTGCCGGCCACTAAACCAGGTGCGGGTATGGTGGGTCTAACCCTCAACTTTTCTGATGCTCTGAGTGTTTGGTCTAGAATCTGCTTCTTAAGCTATGTGATGTGACCTTGCGGAATTTGCAGAATGTCTCCGTATTAGTCTTCTATTGCTGCCTAAAACATCACCACAACTTTAGGAGTTTAAAGCAACATACCTGTATTATCTCCTAGTTTCTGTAGGTCAGGAATCTGGACGTGGCTCATATGGGTCCTTTGCACAGGATATAATCAAGGTATCAGCAGGTGGTCTTCCCTGCTGTCTCCAGAGCTCTCTACCTCGCTCACGCGCTCACAGGCCTCTCACAGCACAGCAGCCCATTTCTTCAAGGTCAATACAACAATCTCTCTAGCCTCGAGGAAGGCCTGGACCCTCTTTTATAGCCTTGACTGATTAGGCCAGGCCCACCCGGGATAATCTCCCACTTAACTCAGAATCAACTGCTCAGGGACCCGAACGACACCCGCAAAATCTCTTCACCTTTGTCATATTCTATTAATTGAAAGCAAGTCACAGGCTCTTCCCACATTCTGGTAGAGGAGACTATACATGAGTGTGGCGACCAGGGGGCGGAGATCATGTGGGGAGATTTGGGGGGAATCATTACTTAGAATTGTGCCTATTCTCTAAGTGTCAGTTCCATTATCTGCAAAATGGGAAAAACATCACTCATCTTGTAGTATTGTTGAGAGAATTAAATGAGAAATCCTAGGTAATGAGCATCCCCTTAGGAAGAATAGCAAATGCTGACCCTGATTCTCCTTGGGCAGGTGATGGAAACAGCTGAACGACCCACTCTATTGCAGTGAATGAGGGTATGGCTCTAGAGTCAGACCACATGGATTCCAGAAATCCTGGCCCTGCCACTAATTTATTACCTGTGAGTCCTTGCATCCGTCTTGCCATAACTTCACGTAACCACACCACTTTCCTTATATGTAGACTGAGGATGAAAATAGCCGCCAGCCCTTTGAGTTGTCATGAGAACTAAATGGGGTCAGGTACATAAAGCACTTAGTTCAGTGCTTGGCTCACAGGACAGGCTCAAACAGCATCCACTCCTGAGCTTAGCTGGACCATTTCAGCCTCAACAAGGGAAGGAAATCTCAAAAGAGTGTGGGGACAAGTACACATTTCACAAACTTTAAACTTCACTCCACAGCAAAAAAAACTTGTTCTAAGATGTCCTTGAACTTGGACTCTGGAGTGTTTCCCAATGACGTATGCTAATGTGAAAACCAGGTCGTTCGGCCTGCATTGTAGATTCCTGTTGCACATCTTTGAAGGTCCTGGAACAAGTAAAGGAGACCTTTCTACCCTTTGGCTTCAGAAGGTGAGGATTTGACCTTGCAGTGCTGCAGATCAACAGTGGGGCTGACCCAAGCTAGATTTCTCCAGGGGAGCTTGGAGGACACTGGCTGTAAAGAAGCCAGGAGATATCTGTTACATAAAAACACAGATTATGTCTCTCTCTGGGGTTAGGCATCCTATTTGCTTTTATGAAGCTTTTCGGTTAAAGAAAAAAAAAAAAACTGCTGAATTTTAGTACCTACATGGGGAGCAGGGAGCAAGACTTAAGGCAGTAAAATACCAACTACTAACAGCAGCTCTCCCGGATCTACATTACAGAGGACTTCTACTTCCTGTTATTTATTTTTCTAATCTGTGGATTTAATGTGCATCATTGTGCATGGAATCCAGAAACAAATAACCTGTGTGTGTGTGTCTCTGTGTGTGTGTGTGTGCATATGTGTGTGTGAAGCTGGAGGTCGCTGCAGCATCTCTGGACCTCTGAGAGTGCTGGTGGGAGCCCCAGGAAGCCTCCCGAGAAAGCCTAAGTGAGTGGTTCTCACGCTTCAGTTATACATGAGAACCACAACGAGCCTATTAAAAGCCGATGCAGTTGCAGACTAAAATACTTCCAGGGATGCCAGTTTAGAGTCTGGTGGTCCCTGAGAATGTGCATTTTTAAACGTGCCAACCCCAGGTGATTCTGCTACATTTTAAAAAACCTTGCTTGGGAGCCAGGCTCCTCCTGCAATGGATGCGAGCTCTGAGGCTCGACCATCCAAGTGTCATTTCACCATCAGGAAGCCCTGTCCACACCTGGCTCAAGCCTCCCAGTCAGCCCCCAACCTCCGCCCCACCCAGAGCAATCAGCACCGGAGCTTGGACTTCGCATGATGCTCCTGCCACCTAGTGGTCAGTCAAAGACATGCAGCTAATTTATCTCAACCTCCACTTGGCTCTGATTCATTGATCCAGGATCCCTTTGTCCCTTTGTCAGGCACCTATGGTGTTGTAGGACCTTGCTAGGCTCTGCAGGTAAGTAAGACTCTGTCTTGTAGAGCTGGAAGGAACCCTAGAAATCATTTCCTTCGGTCACTCCCAATGGTGAAACTGAAGCCCAGGAAGCAGGGGAGTATCTTACACAAGATCCCGTGTCAACTCCTCTTATAACTCATCTCAAACATTCTTTTCCTCTACACAATAGGGGGTGTAAATCAGAAACACCTGTGCAGCTTTTTCACAATACACCTGTCCATGGAGGGGCCCACTCCTGGAGTTCCATATTCAGAAAGCCTAGCATGGGCTCTCTCATGGTGAATATATTTTTTAAACTCCACAGATAATAATCTCTTATGTGTACACACACATACACACACACCAAGTTGAAAACAACATTTTTAAATCACGAGGCTCTTACCCAGTTTTTTGTGTGATGAGGATCACTATGTGGCACTTTACAGTTTATAAACTCCCTTCAAATCGATTATAGCCTTTGATCATCACACAACAAGGTGCAAGGATAATCTCCACCTTGCAGATGAGGAAGCTGGGCTCAAGAGGTCAATTCTCCAGGGTCACATAACTCATCAGTGGTAAGGCGGAGCCACAAATCCAGGTTTTTGCTAATTCCAAATCCCATAGTTTTATGCTATATTAGGCTGCCCCGGACAGCTGGTTGGACAATAGGATGCATGAAGCCAAGACTGGAAGACTGGTCCTTGTCTAGGCCAGTTATTAACTAACATATTTAAATTTTTTATTAGTAAATATTTTGGGAACCCACAAAGTGCAAAGCATAGGAAAGGAACAGTTTTAGAGATGTACAAGGCATGACCCCTGCCTTCAAGGTCCTTAGGGTCCCCTGGAATCACCGTCATGTATATCTCTGATTAGTCCCAGCCTTTCCCCCATAATACACAAACACCCACCCACAGTGATGTTCTGACCAGCTAGCTTTCCAGAAGTTTTTTAAAGTTCTAACTTGTAGCTGTTGATTTCTGTAACTAATACCAACATGATCAATTTCATGCTATCAAGAGTTTGATGGTAAGCTTGCAAAATTTCCAAATTTGAAAATGCATTCTGGGGTGCTGTTAGGAAGTGATTCCTGCATATATTAGGGACATACACATAACGCAATACCACCCAGCATCAGGTATTACTTTCCAATTACTGCTATAAAAAATTACCACAAATTTAGCATCTTAAAACAACACACATATATTATCGTAAGTTCTGGAGGTCAGAACGTTCGAAAATGAGTCTTAGGGCCCCAAATCAAGGTGTCAGCAGGGCTGCGTGCCTTCCAGAGGCTGCCCATATTCCTTAGCTTGTGGTCCCTCCCAGCCACGGCATCACTCAGGCTTCGGCTTCCGTCATCACATCGCCCTCCTTCTAACTCTGACCCTTCTGCGTCCCTCTTTATAAACACCCTAGTGATTACATTGGATCCACCCAGATAATCCAGAACACTCTCTCTGTCTCAATGTCCTTAACATTATCACATCTGGAAAGTCTCTTCTGCCATGACACCTGACACATTCATAGTTTCCAGGGATTAGAACATGGGCATCTTTGAGGGGCCATTATTCTATCTACCACAAACACTTTGATGAAAGAATGTACAAGATCCCAGAAGACAGCACTTATTTAGCACATTCTGTGCTTTAGGCACTGGAGAAGCAAAGATGCTATCAAAGGGCTGAGTCCCCACTCTCAAGCTGCTTCCTCTGGGAAGATCCAGGTAAACCACCAGCTGGCACAGAAACATCCTATAGGGCTGTGACCTTGGTGCTGGTCTCCAAGCACCACTAGCAGTATTTACCTAGGTCTACAACGATTCTCAGAAACATTTTCACATATGAACCATACAAAAAGGCCAATAATGGACAGGTACTATGTTCATTTCAAACATGAGGAAGCTGGGATTCAAAAAGGTGAAGTGTCTGCCTAAGGTCAGATAGTTTCTAAACAGTGCAGCCAAGACAAGAGACAATTAACCTCAAAAACTCACCCCAGGGTCTTACCCCTTTCCATGATTAGGGGCCCAGGGAAAGAGCCCAATAATAGGATCCTGGACTTCTACAACCTACATGTATGTCCCATCTACAAAATGGAGATGTATCAGTCAGGACTCTTCCTGCTGCCAAAAACTCAAGCCAGCTTAAGAGAAAAACAAACAAACAAACTGGGGGATAAGGACCATCTCATTGACTTATATAGTTTACAAACTCCAATTTTATAAGAATGAAGCTCCAAGAAGGCAGGGACACTGTTTTTTCCTCTCTGCACTTTGGTATTCCCCAGTACGGTGCACTGTGCCTGGCACACAAAGTAGGTCCTTGCGGCAGACACACTCACTGGTAACCCCCAATGAGTCAAACCCTTGTATAACCCCTTCCCCTTGAGTGGGACTTGTTTCCAACCAGTGGAATGTGGCAAATGTGATGACATCATTCCCTAGATTAGGTTAGCAAACTGCAGCAAGAGATTTCCCTTTGCTGGCTTAGAAGAAGTAGCTACCATGCCGAGAGAAGGCCTGTGAGTAGACCACATGGCTGGGAGCTGTGGGTGGCCTCTGGGAGCTGAGAGTGGCCTCTGGCTCATTGCACTAAAATGGGGCCGTGGTCCTATAGCTCCGAGGAAGTGAATTTTGCCAGCAATCTGAATGAGCTTGGAAGATGATTCATCCCCAGTCAAGCCTCCAGATGAGCACACAGCCCAAATGATACCTTGACTGCAGCCTTGTGAGACCCTGAGCAGAGGACTAGCCAAGCCCAGGCTCCTGACCCACAGAAACTGAGATAAACTTAGGTTGATAATAAACAAGCCTCTAAGTTTGTGGTCATTTGTTCCACAGCAATAGGAAACTAAAACAGTATTCAGTAAATACTTACTGAAAACTGGAGAGATGAGAGAAGTAGAAAGAAAAGGAAATGAGAGACAGAAACAGTAAGTAGGCAGGTCAGTCTGGAAGATATCTGACTTTAGCACAACTGAATCCAGGACCTCAAAAGATGTCAGTAAGACTTTTCACTCCCGTGTGTGTGTGTGTGTGTGTGTGTATGTGTGTAGTGGCAGGGCAGGATGGGATGGGGGAGGAAGAACAGCATGTGAATCTTTGTCTGCCACTGACTGTCTCTTTAGTAATCTCAGCAGGGGGAAATCAGCCTTGCCAAGAATTCTGGTGTTAAGCCCCAGAGAGAACTCTAGCTTGGCCTGGAGATAAGATTTTCTGGTTGGTCATACCTGGTTAACTGATCCAATTCTGGAATACAGGAATGGGAGCTGTTCATCTCCACCCAAAGCACAAAGAATTTGTTTCTTACAACAGAGGTTTTGTAACTAAGAGGATAAATGCATGCCGGGCAGGAAAACTATCTGTCTATGTCCATCATGGGGGAAATAAACTATATCTCACAGGTAATTGTGAGCATTATTTGAGAACACATGTAATAATTCTCAAAATAGTGGGCATCAAGAAACATTAGAATTTAAGTTCTGCATGGGTAGAGGTTTTGTCTCTGTGGTTTACTGTGGTATCCTTGCACCTAGAACACTTCCCAGCAGACAGCAGGACCCAACCAATGCTTAACAAATGGACAAAGCTGAAATAGGTATCCAGACAAGTGCCATATTCCAGTCAAAACTAATCAGTGGTCTCCCCCATTCTCTGTCCAGCAAACCAGGTGTGACGTGTGTCAACTTCCCACCCCCTCTATCTATTCTCCCTGACTTGACAAGCCTTGGGGGAAGTGGCATTATTATTCCGGAGGAAACAGTAGGAGCATGAATCCTAAGTTATGAAGATGACCCTCAATTATATCACTAAACTCAGGTCCTGTTTCCAGGAGAGTCCACTTAATATTTAATCAAGCCCTGTCAGTTAAGTAAAGGAAAGGAGAAATCCAATTCCCCTGTCGTGGGACTTCTCATTCATAGTGGAACATTCCACTTGCTAAATATCCAACATCTTGCTTCATTAAACACTCATGCCCAGCAAGTGAACTGAACATCCCTGGGACAGATTTAGAAATAAAAGTCAGTGGAAAACTGAAAAATCTTACCTCTTACAATGATTTCTACTGTTCAGAAATAGCAAAAAAAAAGAACAAGAGAGGCAGAGTTGGGGAAGAGAATGAACTTCCTGGAGTCATGTGTGCCAGACCCTGCATCCTTGGGCACGACCCATGAGATGTGTGGTCTAACAAGAGGTACATGTGTCGTTAAGTAACAAACTACCCACATTACATCGATTAGTGTTCCAAAGAGAAAGAACCCAACGTTGTACACCCAGAAAGTTTAAAAGAAGGTTCTGACACAGTTAGAGAAGTGCTTCCTGAAAAGATGGAAATCTGAGAGATAAACAGGATTTTGGCAGGAAGAATTTGTGGCAAACCCCATTGGTTGCCTATCCAAAAGCATCGCCCCTGCCCTTTTCCTTGCTAACAGAACCCTTGTTTTGTCCAAGAATCTTGCAGAGTGCCCTTCATGTCAGAGAAAGTAGGCTCGGCCCCTGTCTAGGGACGACCCTTGGTCCCATCTCCTCTGGCCAATGAAACATTAATGGGAAATCTGCAAGGGGATGCCTAAGAGCAAGTTTCCTTCCCTGATAAAAGGGAGCATGTGAAGACCATCTTTCCATCCCACAAAGCCCCCTCCTCGCCCCACCCCCCACTGCTTTCAAAGTGATGCTGTAACTCACAGATATAGAGAACAAGCTAGTGGTTACCCAGGGTCAGTGGGGGGCTACTAGGGTCGGGGGGGAGTAGAAGGTACAAACTCTTGGATATAAGGCAGGCTCAAGGATATATTGTACAACACAGGGAACATAACCAATATTTTGTAATAACTGTAAATGAAAAATAACCTTTAAAATTGTATAAAAATAACAAAATGAAAAAAACTTTTTTTACAAAGTGGTCTGTAAAGATGTGATGCTTGGAGCCACTATAGCCATCTTATACCTGAGGAGGAGGCCCAGAGGGCTGCAAAGACACTGAACAGATACCCAAATGTTGAGCCCCTGAGCCCATGCTGGAACTGTCTCCCTCCAGATGTCTTAATGTGAGAAAAACATACCCATTTGTTCAAGACGCTGTTCCTTATAGCAGAAATATAACTGTAACTATAATCAGCCTCTAACTGATTCAGATTCGTAGCAAGACTATCAGAATTTTTGAAAGGATTTTTATATCTATTTATAGGTACAAACCACGCCAAAACTTAAGGACCTTACATAATAACCATCTCATTTACTCGCAACTCTGTGGGTCTAATGCTGTGTAACAAAGTACCCCCAAATTCAGCAACTCAAAAAAGAACACACGTTTAGTAACTCAGGTAGCTTCTGTGAGTTAGGAATTTGGGGGCAGTTCAGCTGCGTGGCTCTGGGGGTTCTGGACCTCTTCACAGGGCTGGCTGAACGTCTTCATGACATGACAGCTGGCTTCTCCCAGAGCAAGAAACCCGAGAGAGAGAAGGGGAAGATGGAATGTCTTTTATGACCAAATCTTGGAAGGCGCACATCACCATTTCCAGAACACCCTCCCGGTGACACAGGTCAGCCCTGCTCAGGGGTGGGAGGGGGCTACACAAGTGTGTGAGCCGTCTTGAAGACTGGCCCCCATCCTCCACCTTCTCAATCTATTATCAGGCAGGGTCCAAGCAGAGAAGCAAAGCCGTTAATTAGGAGATACACATGTATGCGCACACACACATATTAAAGGATTTATTACCAGGATTCAACCTTATGCAATTGTGGAAACTGGTTACACAGTCTCTGTTAATAAGGCTGTCATCTTCACGTCTGAGGCTGGAGCTTGAGGTCCACAGGGCTGGCCACGCGGAAGGGAAGATGGAAGTGCAGTGGAAGACAAGGAGGACCAGCTAGATGCCACGGGCATGACCCGGAATCCCTAACAGTTTCTCACTGCCTCCTACCTGGGTGATGTGGGTGTCTTGCAGGGAAAGCTGGTGCCCCATCATATCCCAAAACATGCAGGGAAGGGAATTCTGGGAAACACAGCTGAGCCAGCCTGAGCTGACATCTTCCAAAGCCACTGCAGTTGTTAGCCCTCTAAGGAATAGTGACGAGGACTGTGCACAAAGAAGCATCTGGGGTGCTGGGAATGTTCTGCTGGTTTTATCTAGGTACTAGTAGCACAGTCATATTTAATTTTTATGAAGAATCATAAAGCTGTATACTTATAATTTGGGCATGTTTCTGTAAGTATGTTATACTTCAATTAAATGTTTACATTTAAAATACTGATACATGCTTTATGCAGAAGACTTAGGAAACCAAAGAGGAAAAAAAACAATCTCAGCACCCACAAGTAACCATGATTTTGACCTATCCCTAATCTATGCAGATATATACATGCATCTCTCGACCTGTTACTACCCAGCCCATAAGTTCTGTTTTATAACTGCTTTTTCCCCTTCAAAAATATACTATGGGAATTTTACATGTAGATCAATATTCTTTTTTTTTTTTAATTAATTTATTTTAGTTTTGGCTGCATTCGGTCTTCGTTGCTACGTGCAGGCTTTTCTCTAGTTGTGGCGAGTGGGGGCTACTCTTCGTTTCAGTGCACGGGCTTCTCATTGCAGTGGCTTCTCTTCTTGCAGAGCACAGGCTCTAGGCGCGCAGGCTTCAGTAGTTGTGGCTCGCGGGCTCAGTAGTTGTGGCTCATGGGCTGTAGAGCACGGGCTCAAGAGTTGTGGCATGTGGGCTCAGTAGTTGTGGCTCGCTGGCTCTAGAGCGCAGGCTCAGTAGCTGTGGTGCACGGGATTTGTTGCTCCGCGGCATATGGGATCTTCCCAGACCAAGGCTTGAACCCATGTCCCCTGCTTTGGCAGGCGGATTCTTAACCACTGCACGACCAGGGAAGCCCGATCAATATTCTTTTACAGCAGAATTTCAATGATGGCTAAAAAGTCCAATAGATTAATCCCCTTTGAGTAATCCTCTTTCAATTTTTGGTCATTAGAAAAAATTCTTTTGTTTACTCCTTCTAAACTACTGTGAATAGACCTAAGCCAGAGACTGTTTGCTCCTTTATTTCCAATAAGGGATACTCAAGGCAAGTACTGGGTTTTTCAATAACAATCCCAGCTATCTGGTGTATATTTTGGAGGATGGCCTAGTCGCCTTGGGCAGAAATAAATTACAGAAGGAAGCAGGCATGGTGAATGTGGGTCTTTCAAAGACATCAGCCTGTCCCCTGGACTTGCTGTCTCCACACCCAGGCAGCCAAGCTCTGGGAATATTTCCTGTTTGGTTTCCACTGGGAGGAAACCTTCACAAGAAACGGCATCCAATGCAAACTGGATGGCCCCTCTGCTGCTCAGGTGAAAGCAGAAGCTGAAAAAGACTCCTGAGATGAAAACTAGATGCTCATAAAGCACTAACCCCTTCACTGTTCATCAGACATTCAGAATGGACATGAGAGTGCTTTCCCGAAAGAAAAGAAAAGCTGGTTCAGATTCTGAAGCCCTAAAGGCTATGACTCTGAGAAAAAGACCAGCATTTTCTACATGCCCACACAAGCCTTCATTACACCCACCATCCTTCTCCCTAATCTGAACGACCTCTCCACACGTCTGAGAAAAAATATAAAATTGAAATCTGCCTCTTACAGATTTTTTTTCCTAGTGGGAAAATGGGCGCATCCCTTTAAAATATGCAGGATGATGGCATTTGGGGCATTATTAGATGATATTATGGTCAGACAGCATGGAAATACCTGAATCCTGCCTTAGCCCACCCAATCCTCCTCCCCCATGCATGAGGGACAGTGGTGAATGGACACAAGTACCAACTTGGTGCAGAGCTTGTGTCTTAAACTCCACTACAGAGTACTCCACAGTGTACTGGGCTGGAACACAGAAACTTGCCCCCAATTTAGCAACCTCTGTATCTTCCTTTGCCTAGACTCATATCTCAGCACTTCACCACCATGAGAAGGAATGCTCATGGGAAGAGGCAAAAAGAGTGAGCTAGCCGTTTCCATGTGGGACCCTTCCAAGAACCAGTGACGCTGACTGCTGATCCACAAGGCCCAATCTGTATCCTAAAACTGACCCAATCCAATCACAGTTCCCTCCTCCTGGGAAGGAGACAAACTAAAACCTTCTCCTCTTTCCCATGGGATATGATTAGCAATATGTATCAAGAATATTAAAATATTCACTCCCTTTGGCCCAGTGATATTATCATTTATCATTGCTTACTATGGATTAAACATTGTTCTAAGTAAGTGCTTTAAAAGTATTAACATATTTAAGTCAGCATTAATAACCCTGTATTTTAAGTACTACTGTTTTTAAGTACTACTATTTGTCCCGTTTTTTTTGTTGTTTTTTTTTGTTTTGGCCTCATGGCATATGTGATCTTAGTTCCCCAACCAGGGATCGAACCCATGCCCCTTGCATTGGAAGCACGGAGTCTTAACCACTGAGCTGCCAGGGAAGTCCCTGTCCCCTGTTTTAAAGATGGGGAAACCAAGGCATGGAAAGGCTCAGAAAACTGCCCATGACCTGAGAGCTGGTGGTAGAGCCTAGCTGCGATCCCAGGCAATCAGGCTCCAGTCTGTGTTGTTAAGCATTAAACTCTGCTGCATTTCAGTAAAACCACTTATAGAATTGTGTGTCCTAAGACAAGAATTGAATATAGAAAAAAGATTAACACAAAAAGATGTTCATCTCATCATTATTTACAATAAAGGAAAAATTGGAAATTAAAACAACTGAAGAAGATTTAGTTAAAGTAGGGTATATGAAATATTATGTATCAATTAAAACAACGTGTAATAACTTGGGTTGCTGGGTTGTTGCAGACCTACCCGAGGCTCCTATCAATACATGATACAGAGAGCAGGGTTTCTCTGAGCCGTCAGGCAGCCTCCTCATGCCCCTATAATATTAGGGGAGAATCAGGAGACCAGGTTCCTGCAGAGGCTCTGAGACAACTCACTAAATGGACAACGAGCCTCTCTCTCACAGACAAGAGCTTCAGCCCAGGGTTAGAACCACTCAACATTACCATCTATTTAATAAGAAGTGTTAGCACTTGCTATTGGGAAGGCACCGTTCTAAGCATTCTGTGTGTAGTCGCTAATCTATCGCTACCTAAGAGGCAGACACTGCTGTTACATCTTCTCTTGCAGCAAACACACACAACTGAAAAGTCCAAGCCAGGATTCAAACCAAGGCCCTCTGGTTCCACCGTCTTTGGCCTTAACCAGCACCCCACACAGCCATTCCAGCACAGAGCCTGCAGTGGGAGCCACCTCCTGCCCACCAGCCTGTGGGCATGGATGTGTGTGGCCCTGTGGCCAGCACATTCCTGCACTGAGAGTGAGGTCCATGCAAGACCGTGGGGCTGGATCCCGGTGGCACAGGGGATGGGGGCGAAGCAGGGCCCGGGGTGGGAGGCTGCGGAGGGAGGGACATGTCCCCCACCCTCTTGCACACAAACACCTCTTACCCATCTGACCCAACGCACAGGCAGAGACCTAGGGGCGGAGGGTATATAGAAAATCTCTGTACCTTTCGGTCCATTTTTCTGTGAACTTAAAACTATTCTTTAAAAAAAAAAAGTCTATTAAAAAAATTAACTTCTTAATCTCATTTTACTGCAATCCACCTTCAATGTCTAATGCATTACAGAAATTGCTTCAAGTCATTTTCTAATTCCCAAGACAATTGTTTATTTTAGTCTTTTTTTCCTCTTTTACTTCTTTGACCAGTTCTTTCTTTCTCCTTCCTAAGAAACTTTGTCTTAGATTTTTTTAAATGTTTGTTGACTCGGTAAAGGGAAATGCAGGTTTTCTCTGGCCTTTGTGGCCACTGAAGCCCTTTCCTGTCTCTTCCCACCCCTTCAATATCCAGGACCCCATGGATTTGTCTCTGATTCTCCTCTTTTAACCATCAAAGTATCCTGGATTCAGCCCCATCATCAGATTCCCACTATTAACCGTCACTGATTCTCTACTAACAAATAATTGATTCTCACATGGAACTCTCTTTTTCTACCTCATTCAAGTGTCCAGCCATTATTTTCAATCATCAATAAGGCAGACACAGCTGAGTGTACCATGAAACCCTTAAGACCAACTTATCCAGTATCAAACTGGTTTCAACCCCTCCATCCTCTCCATCTGCTGCTTCTCTTCCTCTTTCTCATTATTAATCAGAAGCAAAAGAAGTATAAGTAATGCCCTGTACATACAATTCATCCACCTATTGGTTCCTTTTCCTATTCTTTCTGAGAAACAGATCTCATGGACACAGTTTCCTCAGTTTACCCACTTAGGGTTCCAGCCTCAGGAAGCACACGCTGGAAGGGTGACCAAAAGGCCGTCTTTTTTATGTCATCTCAACTGAAAGGAATAGCTTGGCTGTTTACTCCAGCCCACTCAGGGGGGACATAAGGTGACTGGAATTCTCTCACTAAATTTCCACCAGTAAGATGGTCATGGATTTAAAGTTGGAAAATTAGTTAATACCCAGAAAGGCAGACCTTCTCAAAGGTTCACTCTGCAACCTACTGTCATCTTGCTTGGAGCACAGGCAGAGTCACAAGCCTCTGAATTACGAGGAAGAACAAAGACCTCACTGTTGTCACCCGAAGGTTGAACTCTATTTCCACCAAGTCCAACCTTGGGAGGCCCACAGAGAGGAATTGTGAAGGTTTTCCCACTATGGACTGACCTTGTTCTCAGTGGACGGGAGGTAAATACTGACTTATTTGTATTCTCAAACTATCTTGGCAGGAGGGCCAGGCACAACTCACGATAAATTTGAAACACCGGTACACCTAGGAAAAACAGACCAACAGAATGTTTGCCTTCCATGAAGAATGCACTGTTTGATATAGCGAGTGCTTGGAGGATGGGGCGGAGGGGGCAGTCCGATCGGGGCACGAAGGGCAGAGTCGTTAAGAGCTGGGACAATATTATAATGATGGTGATGATAATGATGAATAATTTACCCATAGTAGGTCCACATATGAAAACTCTCTTCTGTATCAGCCACTGTACTGATGGCTTTTAGGGCGTCTTTTTAATCTTCCCAATCATGCTGGCAGATTGTCATCACGGTCCCCAGCTACAGGAACATGGGGATCAGAGAGGTTAATGAGCTTGCCCAGGTCACAGAGCTGCCAAATGAGCGAGCCCCGATTCACCCCCCAGGTCTGGATGACGTCATTTGTGCACTTTCCACAACCGCATGTTGCTGTGGGAAGCAAGGACACAGTGAGGTGTCTGATTGTTCGGGCCAAGCACGCAGTGGTCTCAGCCACTGTCTGAGAGGCCCCACACGAAGGCAGGGCGGGATGCAGCCCGAAGAACACTTGGTTCTAGAAGAGGGGAGGGAGCTGGTTCCAGATGAGATCACACACTAGACGCTGGCTCAGAGGAGGAACTCCCACAGGCCTGGAGCAGAGCAGAGGGGCTCAGGCAGAAGCTGATGTAATCAATGTCGGGGGACCCAAGGGGCTTGGAGTGATGGCGGAACAGTGTCAAACGGGCAAGACAGACACAGCAACCTCAGGGGGGCCTTCATGAATTCAACTGGGGCTGGAGCCGTTCCTTACAGGTTTCCAGGAAAGAAAGCTGGTCACAATAGATTGGAGAAGACATGGAGGAGAAGGAGGAAAGAACGGCAAGACTTTCTAGCAGTAGAACTGGCTGCCTTGCTGGGTTCTCCATCATGAGAAGGATTCAGAGTAGATTTGACAGGGAAACGACATCAGAGACTTAAGTATCAAGCTCAGATGGATGACTGCATGTCTCTCCTAAACTTGAGGTTCCACTGCCCCGACTTTACCAGAAATTTTCACACTGACCTCCTAGGGCTTCCACACAGAGCCCCAAACCCCTCTTCACTGCCAGGTGGACCTCATCCCTCAGCTGAGCCCTGAGTGGGAGACCGCAGTTTGATGGAAGCTTAGAAGTTGAGGATTCTAAGAAAACCCACTTCACTCTCTAAGGTTAGGTCTCATCTTCTACAAAACAGGGATAACAATGCCTTCCTTACTATCAATATATTTAGATAAAAAAATCTTAGCACAGTAGTTCAGAGAAGATTAAATGAATCTAAATCAGTAATCTCTTTAAACCCTCTTGATTGGATCATTTCATGTAATACACATTTATAAGTGTCCACTCAAGAGTAGCCATTTTTTAGGTACCAAAATTGTGCAATCCAACATGGCGGCCACTAGCCACAAGTGGCCATTGAACACTCCCATCACATAGCGCTGGTCTAGGAAATCAGAAGAGAATAGGACAAGAGCTGTGTCCAAGATAATGAATGTGGGGGAGACAAATACAAAATAAGTATAAAGTGTGTAGAAGTTGTGTAATAGAAGTATATTCAGTGTAAGTACAAATGGGACCAAACCTGTGGGGTTGGGGGTCAGGGCAGGGATGATGCGTCATGCATCTATATCATGGTAGTGAGGGAAGCCCTTAGATTGATCACCTATTGTGACAAGATGTGGCTTGCATGTTTTCTACACATGCTCTAGTTTTCTCAACCATTCCGCAAGACAGATGAAGAAACCAAGGTTCAGAGAGGTGACAAAGTCTGGCCATTCTCATATAACTCATAAGTGACAGATCTGAAGTTTTTGTTTTCTTTTCTTCTGGCAGTGCCATGTGGCACATGGGATCAAACCCGTGTCCCCTGCATTGGAAGCATGGAATCTTAACCACTGGACCCCCCAGGGAAGTCCCAGATCTGAAGTTTTAACCCCAAAACTATCGGCACCCTTACTCTTCACCTCTATTCAATACTGCCCCATCTTAGCAGAGTCTTTACGGTCTCAAAGCCTGTCCCCAGCCTTCTCTTCAAATTCATTGTCCACCAGTCACAGCTACAGGTGGGAGTCCTAAGTAGAAAGAAGGCAACTTGCACATCTGCCATCACCAATCTTCCCTCCAAACATTTCAACGTTGCTCGTGCTATTTCCAAGTTCATTCCTATCACTTCCCCTGAATGCTTCCCCAGAACCTCTGAACACAGCCTTCAAATGTGTCCCGCCTTTAGTATTAACAGACAAACAGCCACGAGACCAGATGAATGCGTCTGTTAGAATTTGACACTCCGGAAAACAGCCTGGAGCAACTTTAAATAGCAACTGGTGGAATAAACACACCAATGACTCTGGGTGGCCAGGGGATGTGTTGTAAACAGCAATTTAATAAAGAAAGTAAAACGCTGGTGACTGTTTTAAAATCCTCACCAAACACTTTTGGATTAAAGGCAATATTTTTATAGCTCCTATTCCCTGGCTATAAATGTGGGCTTCTTAAATAGCCCTTTCAGAAGCCCAGGTCCAGACCAGGGGACAAGCTGGTGACATCATGCGGCTCCACAAAAGAGGAATTGTTCCACCTCCAAGAAAACTGAGTGAGGCCTGCCTTCCCCAAGGACCAGGTGGGGAAAGGGCCATCTGCCCTCGTTTATCTTTGATGTGTGTGTGGCTCACAATGTGTTTTTTTCAGATCGCTGCCATTTCTCTTCGGGCTTTTCCTGTTGAGGTTTTGGGGGTGGGGGTCCACCCAAAAGGGTTAGGTCATGTCCGACGTCAATCAGCATTTGGGACAGGGACAAAAATCCTCACCTTGAGAATATTCTCAGATTCAACTCTACCCCCTGACTCCCATCCCTCCTCTTCTTCTAGCCAATCATGCAGACATTGAGTTTCCAGTGTTTTCCCCTGAAGGAGGATGACCTGGACTGGGAACCTCTCCAGGAGGAAAGGAAAGTTCCCGTCCCTGTCTGGCCTCAGGGCCAAGCACCTACAACTTTCCCAGCTCTGAGAGGGATGCTTTCTCAGCGAGGCTCCCCGTGTTATGCATCCAAATGAGCCTCAGGCTCTTTACTCTTCCGTGAGTTGAGATGCTGTTTCCTGGGTCCAGTGCCTTGTTGCTAGGACCTCAGAGGGGAGGTGGGAAGGAAAGGAAGCAAAGCAAAACTGCCCTGCCCTGCACGAGTAAAAATTTTACTGAGCAAATACTACGTGCCAAGTACTATACTACATGCAAAGTCGAGCTAATCTGACACAGCCCCTGCCCTCTGGGAGCTTATAGCCTAGCCGGAGAGACTGATATCTGGCAAGTAAATCAAATAAAAACATTTAAAAATAAGTAACAAACTGTGATAAGGGCTATAAAGGAAGCAGAGTACTTTGATGGAGAAAAGAGAGCAGGACCTTCCTAGATTATGCAGCTAGAGAAGATATGTCTGAGAAGGCCATCTTTGAGTTCAGACCTGGAGGATAAGCCATACACTAAACGGCACTAATTTGGGCACACACCAAGTTTAAGAAGGGGTGGGCTATACTGACAGAAAAAAAAGCATGTGGAAAAGCACAGTGCGGGTGGATGGAGAAATGTGAAGATGAGTCAAACCTGATAAAACTTCTCCACAATTGGAGAAAGTCACCAGGAAGAAGCAGGTAAGGTCTCACCAGGTAAGAGGGCCTTGGACATCATGGGAAGAAGCCTGGGCTGGGAGTTCCCTGGCGGTCCAGTGGTTAGGACTCAGTGCTTTCGCTGCCGAGGGCCCAGGCTCGATCCCTGGTTGGGGAACTAAGATCCCACGAGCTGCGTGGCCCAGCCAAAAACAAAAAAGAAGAAGAAGTCCGGGCTTCATTTTAAGTACAATGGAAAGATCTGGAGGGTTTTACATAGGACAGGGACAATCACATCAGTGACATGTGTATCTTTCCCATGAGTTGGGCGGGAGCCCAACTCCATCTCAAGGATGAGATGAGTTAGGATGAGAGCTCTTGCTGACACAACATGGGATGATGGCAGGAGAGAGGTCAAATGTATGTTGAGGTAGAATCCACAGCAGCATTGGCTGCTGATGAGGTTGTGGAGAGGGGTGTTGAGGGCAAAGGTGGGTGCCAAAGGCTCCAAATGGCCCCTAGGTTTTAGAATTGGCCCACTGAGTGGATGATGGAACACTGACTATGATGGGGAAGACTCAGAATGAATGGGGCTTTTTAAAATTCATTGGGGAATTCCCTGACGGTCCAGTATTTTAAGAAGACTCAGCGCTTTCACTGTGGTGGCCTGGGTTTAATCCCTGATAGGGGAACTAAGATCCCATAAGCCGCGCCATGCGGCAAAAAAAAAAAAAAAAAAAAAAATTCATGGGACATTAACAGGGGAAGAATCCAGAAATGAATTTAAAGCATCACGAGTTTGAGATGTCTTTTGAAATACAATTGGAAGCATCACATGGGCAAATGGAGCTGTGAGTCTGAAGGAGGAGAGCCAAGTCAAGAGGTAAGTGTGGGAGAGTCCCAGACAGAGAATTTGAAGCCTTGAGACAGAATAAGGCCCACCTAAGGAGAGCGTGTAGAAGATTAGAGCATCCGGGAGGGAGTCCTAAGGAGGACCAGGCAATAGCAGTGAGAAAGAGGTGAATACTCAATTATTTAATTAAAACAAAAAACGTGGGCTTTAGTGAAATTGTCCTATATGCCACTGTAATGGTGGATACATGACATTACATTTATTTGTCCAAATCCACAGAGCTATCCAACACAAAAAGCGAACCCTAATATAAGCTATAGACTTCAGTTAATAATAATATATCAATATTCATTCATCAATCATAACAAATATGCCACACACATGCAAGATGGTAACGATAAGAGAAACTGGGGGGCAGGGAGTGAAGAGGAGGTTTCTGGGAGCTCTCAGTACTCTCGGCTCCGTTTTTCTACAAATCTAAAACTGCTCTAGATACAAATGAACTTATTTACAAAACAGAAATAGACTCACAAACATAGAAAACAAACTTACGGTTACCAAAGGGGAAAGGGGGGATGGGGGCGATAAATTAGGAGTTTGGGGTTAACATACACACACTATTTATAAAACAGGTAAACAACAAGAACCTACTGTATAGCACAGGGAACTATACGCAATACTTTTAATAACCTATAATGGAAAAGAATCTGAAGAAATATATATATGTATAACTGAAACACTTTGCTGTATACTTGAAACTAACTCAGCATTGTAAATTAATTATACTTCAATTAAGAGAAGAGGTCGCTGATAAAAAAATAAACCTGGATTTATTTATGGAAAAAAATAAAACTGCTCTAAAAAATAGTTTATTAATTTAAAAAGAAGAAAGCATGGGCTTTCAGATCTGGCAAACAGAAAACAATCAAAAAAAGTGTCAGAGGCTTTCCTGGAAAGAGAAAAGAGCTTAAAACAGTATAGATTTATTCTGAAGAAAAAAGACCGTGTTCTTATAAGCCTAGTTTGAACATAGCACAGATCAAAGATCTAAGAGGAATCATTAGCTTTCCACCACTGTTCTATAACTTGCAATCTCAGAGTAAAGGACCTGAGAAGCTGGCAGAAAGCTTTTTGGATCAATCACAAGATAACTGTAAAACATTGATCCTTTTCCCTTTTTAAATCAAAGCACATGTTTCCCAGATCAAAAGAGTCGATCAGAACTAGATTTTAAATTCTACTCCCACCCTTGGGACCTGAGTGACACTAAACCAATCCACTTAACTTTTCTGAGGCTCAGTTTCAATCATCTATAAAATGGAGAGAATGCAAAAAACTATACTCCAATAATTTTTTTTAAAAAAACTAGAACGCGTATCCCGTGGGCTTGCTGTAAAGACCAGAAATATCTGCCATTACCATACTACTATAATTTATGGTCAGGATATTCAGATATTATTGCTATTATCATCATCACTATTCTTATTAACCACTGGACATTGTGCTAAGCGCTTATAGTCACTGTCTCGTTTAATCTTTCCAACAGCCCTGTAAAGTTAGTAGCCCTAGTCCCACTATTAAGATGAGTAAAGACTCAGAGAGGTTCAGTGACTTGCCCAAGATCCCACAGCTGCTAAACAGATGAAAGAAGGACGTGAACCTAGCTCAGCTTGTTTCTACAACGCTCTCAAATGCCTACACGTAGATTGTCCACATCGGTACAAGGAGTTTACATTACAAGTAAAATCTTCATTTTTTATCTCACACTTACATCTCTAGATTATGTTAGACTTTCCTACATCAGTGGTCTTCCTTTGATGTCAGTACATAGGTAGTCTACAAGTGGCTTTAGCAAGAAGGAGATGAAGATGGATTAGACTCATTTTCCTCACTAACGTTCAGAAGGAATCAATCGCCCCTTGATTCTTCCTGTATTGTCTCAAAAAAAAAAAAAAAGATAAAATGGATTTGGTCCTTCAGACCTTCCAAAATCTGCAAACCCTGGCCTCCATCTGCACCTGGTCACCCAACAGTGATATGAACGGAGTCAGTTAGCGCGGAGGCCTTTCCCAAGGTCTAACTCACTCCATCTTGGTCGCACCCATGGAGGTCCCTTGCTTGTGTCGCAAAAAGCCTGCCTGGTTCTCAGTACTTTTCCTTAAAGCCCATTGTTTGGGTAAGAATAATTATACCAAGTCTTTCATTATATTTCTCCGTTATTTCTGTACTTCCTTTGAAAGTGTTTTTTAGGTGTTTGGAAAAATTTCAAAGAAAAAAGTGTTGGTTGGTGGAGATATGCAAGATAACAATAGTTTATATGTTACTTTAATTCTTATGGAAAAAATTCACCGTCTTTCTTTTCTTTTCTTTCTAAGGTGTGTTTTCCCAAGAATCTAGTTCTTGGTGAATCTACAAAATCCTAACAGAAGGCCTTATACTTGATCATGGACTGTCCCCTTCGACCGCCTTCGTTACTCCCTGCAAGCAAACCCTTCCCAAGTTCCACATGAGCTGTGTAGTCACGTGAGTGTGAACAGACACAGGTGGTGCTCTGGCATCACACACACACGCACGCACACAATAACTTTCCTAGATTTGTGTGTGTGTGTCACTGAATACATTTCCCAGAACATTAAGTGAACTTCAGACCGCCAAACCAAAGACTTAAATATTGGGGTCTTCACAAACAGACCCCATGCTTCCTGGACTTTAAATTTTAAAAAAAGAAATAAAGAAAAGAGAAAAAGACAACAATGAAACCGTTAGTCCCTTAATAAACTCTGATATGCTCTGAAAAGGCAAGTCAAGTAGGAAAAATTTTCCTAGGAGGAAAGTTTTTTTTAAAGCCTAAAGAAGACACGAGAACAGGGGCCACCTTATGCTGCAGCCAGCAGAGGCATTCCAACGTTCCGTCAGCAGGATTCCAGCCAACCCGCACAGCGTGCTTTTATAAAGGTGGCCCCAGGCACTTCAGGGCAAGATGTGGCTGGGAAGTCTACCTGCCCCCTCGTACTTCAGAGGAGCTGGCACAGTGGCTGTCAGACTTGCCTGAGAGCCATGGCAAAGAATGGACTTGTAATTTACATCCTGCTTATCACCTTACTCCTGGACCAGACCACCAGCCACACGTCCAAGTTCAAAGCCAGGAAGCACAGCAAACGCCGAGTGAAAGGTAACGGGGTCTCTCCGTCCCGCAAAACTCTAGGCTAGCTCAGGGCGGGGAGGAGCTGGACGATGCTCATTTCCAGATTCTTCAAGGACACTAGCTCTGGTGACCGTACCGTGGCTTCAGGTGCATATGGCATTTTCAGGGGACTGAGTGACCTCTTAATTTTCTGGGACAGTTTGATATTTAAAGGAATCAAGTGGTAGGCTGCATTGTATATCTGTATTGTATTCTGTACTGTATATCCTTTGTCAGGTGAGCTTAGGCATGAGAATGCTCTTTGGAGGGTGATAACCTGGATACAACATCAGGTATTTGGAATGAGGGATCAAGTAGAAGAGACTGATTAACAGGGTATACCATTTCACTCGTAGATATTGTATGATGTTCACATATACCTGCAAGATGACTATAATCTTATTAAATGTGCACTAGAGGATAACGTTATTGGTAATGTGACTTCCGTTTCATCATTAGTTATCATGTAGGTATATTTTCATATCCCTGGCAATATAAGGACAGTCTATACTATATTTTTAAGATTTTAATGTCATAGAGAAGTTGAAACTCTTTCACTTAAAAATATTTCAACAAACAACGTCATGTAGCATTTGAAGACATTTTAATGCAAAACAATCTCCAAGCAAACCCAAATTTGGGGTGGCTTGAATTAGGTTAAGAGATTAAAAAAAAAAATCCTGCAAGGAACAATGATGATGGCAATGTATTTGCAATATGCTAAAACCAAATCAAAAGGAAAAGCATCAAGAAAAGTGTGGGGTGATGTTTTATCTCATCCTGAGTCGTTTTCATATCAGGATATTTCAAGGTAAATATTAGGACACTATTTCCCTATCAATTTCACTTCATTAGTAACAAAACACACCAAAGATACAAATAACATTAAAGTCTTGATTTAACACAACACGGATGGCTGGTGGGTAAAAGGGAGCTTATCTTGCACCGTGTTTTTAAGATTACACAGTGCCCTTTTCCAGGAATATTTATTTATACACTTTAGGTCTGATGCAAAGTTTCTTAAGTGGAATCTTTTTTCCTTATAAAATATTACACTCCTCTGTTATTCCTTTTAATGATAGATTAAAATATTTCTCATGAGTGATGAAGACAGGAAAAGGAGGGAGAGAAGATGTGGAATACTTTTGTTGCCAGCATTTGTTTACCATAAAGAAGGACTTAGCAAAGTGGTGACCACCCAGTAAGGATGCAGGGAGGTGTTTGAATATGTGAGTGTGTGTGTGCGTGCTGTGTGGGTGTTTCTCAGTTGTAGTTCAGGTTATTATGCCCTACCCTCCAAGACACACACACAAGCATGCACACATGCTTTTGTTTGTTTTTTAACAGACGGGTCCACATTTTAAATATCATCCTCCCAAAGCAGTTTTGCTCATTTTTGCTTTGAGATCCGAGAAAGTAGATTCTACAGTAAGTGAAACCATTAGCCTAAACTTGCTAAACATTTCTTTCCCCCATACGTTTTTTAAATATTTTAAGTACCTGGAAAGAATACCAAAGTTTATGAAATCAAAAGCGAAAGCCATTTTTTCTCTCTCGATCCTTTCCACAGAATTACCCCCTATTAACTGTTAGGAGATAGTATCCCCAGAGTTTTCTTTAACGTCCGATTAAAAATTGATACTTTTAACAAAATAAGAGTTGGCTATCCAAAGTACTTGGCAGACAAATTAATTGACTTTATCTATTAAATCTTGGATAACCTTAAATATAAGGCATACCTCAGCCCTTTTAACAGCTGCATAATATTCCCTTATGGATGGGTCATGACTTATTTAATCTGTTCTCTCTTGGTGAACTTTCGTGTTCATCAAATCCATCCCTTTATGATCCAATGCCTCAGTGAACTACTTTGTAAACAGATATTGATCCCCATGCTAGAATATTGTGATGATACGCTTCTAGAAGTAAAATTGTAGGTTAATTACACTGTCTGTCAAAATGGTAGCATGAACCCATGCTCTCATCTTCAGCGTATAAGAGCACCCATTCACACCTTGACAACCTGACATCCTATCATCAGGTTAAGCTGCGCCAGCCTAACAAAACCCAAAAACCTTTTAACTTGCATCTCTTTGATGGTTAACAAAGTTGAGGTATTTTTCATACGCTTACTGGTCATTTATTCCAGGAATTATTTTTGCATTCCTACACTGCACCTGCTTTTGGAGAACAACAATAATAAAATGAAAGGGAGCCTTTTTTAAAAACTCGAAATGGCAGTTGAGTGATTTAGCTCCAAAACCAAGTTTTCCCTGCTATTTGCTTCATAGGTCTCAACAAATTAGGTGGAGCAATGCAAATTATGTTGTAGTCATGAATCAAAAATAAATTTTTTGATTGTGAAATAGTTGTTCCCTGTATTCATTGTCAACAAAACACATCCACATTTCTCACAAAGGACAGAAGCAGAAGCCAAGCCACCTGGATAACGACTTCCATAGTGATCTCCCAAGAGCCTAATAATAATTCATGTGTCTTCATGTTAATTACAATGTTTACAGCTTCCCTATGGAGGCCCTTTATTTAAATAGCATGGAGCAGGAAGCCAAGAGGGACTGGGGGTGACATTTGTATGGTTTACAACTCGTAACTTGGGAGAAAACTTCAGCAGTCTTTGCAAGCCTGGCCTCCAACAGGCGATGGCTTTGCATCCTGAAGGTACCCTTATATTTATTCTGGATTCTATGGTCCCGTTGAGGAAACCCTTGAGTTACTGTCCTTCTCAGCTGAGCTACTGGACGCTTTGAGAATTGATGTCCATCCCTGGATACCCCAGAAGGCATTTCCTAACCCAAATGTGGAAACACCTGGCTTGCAAAGCGTATGTTTAAGGGGAAAATGAGGGACTTCCCCGGCGGTCCAGTGGTTAAGACTCCCCACTTCCACTGCGGGGGGCACAGGTTCGATCCCTGGTCACGGAACTAAGATCCTGCTTGCGGTGCGGTGTGGCCAAAAAAAGAAAAGGGGTGGGAGGGTAAAGTGAATCAGCACATTTGGATTTGGTCCTGTCCTGAAATTCCCTATGTGGTATCCCCACAAAAAGGCAGCTAGGAACAGCCATACCAAGCTTCAAGCATCTTAGCTATTCGAGGCCATGTACTAGGGACCAACCAGGTAAAGGTGGTCACTGTGCAGAAGCAGACGGGAGGGGTGGGAAGAGAACAGACTTGAAGCCAGAGAGATTCAAATCCCAACTCTGCACCTTACTAGCTGGGTGACCTTTGACAGGTTAATTCAGATTTCTGTGCCTCTCTTTCTCCTTTTGTGAAATGATAGCGTCCGTCTCATAGTAATACTGAAAGAATTAACCTCCCGGTGCACAGTATATGGTGGCTTTTAATATTTATTAAGATCTATTATAATTCCTGCCTTTGAAGAGCTCACAAGCTGTCAGTTCCTAAGACAGTCCCCATCAGGTCTGGATTTTTTATTTAGTTAAGGCTGCTCATTTTCTACTACTTACTTATACCCAAGGTTGTTAAAGGACAGCCACGAAGACTAACCTCATCCAGGGACATTCAAGACTAAGTAAATTGCTAATTCCTAATGCAGAAGCATTTTTAGAGGGCTTTTTATCACTGCCTTTCCCTGCTTCTCCATGAAAATCACTGAACCCTGCTAGGAGCCACTATACCTGGAACATCAGCTGAGTACGGATACTGGGGACAGGGGACTGGGGCACCCAATTAAGTCTGAGTGTGAGTTCTACCACTTATCTGCCAATTTAGCTCGTTGAGTTCATTCTCATCCTTCAATGGGAATCTCATTTTCCTCCACTCATAACTATTTTTGAAGAGTAAATGAAAATAACACAGAAGTATTTTGCATGCCATGAAGTGTCCGTTCACTCGGCAAACATTATGAGACTGATTATGTGCCAAGCTTCATGTTAAACATCGGGAATACCATGGACAACCAGAGAGATGATATTAAGTAAGTAAAGGAAGACGATTATAGATTGCAGAAATTGTGCGGAAGAAAAATAAAGGTTCAAGGAAAGAGATCAGCCAGAGGGATGCTAATGTAGAGAGGATGATCAGAAAGTCTTCTCAGAAGAGGAAGAGGCAGGACAGGAATAAAGATGCAGACGTAGAGAATGGACTTGAGGACAAGGGGAGGGGGAAGGGTGAGATGGGACGAAGTGAGAGAGTGGCATGGACATATATACACTACCAAATGTAAAATAGACAGCTAGTGGGAAGCAGCCGCATAGCACAGGGATATCAGCTCGCATAGCACAGGGATATCAGCTCGGTGCTTTGTGACCACCTAGAGGGGTGGGATAGGGAGGGTGGGAGGGAGGCTCAAGAGGGAGGGGATATGGGGATATATGTATAGCTGATTCACTTCGTTATAGAGCAGAAACTAACACAACAATGTAAAGCAATTACACTCCAATAAACATGTTAAAAAAAAAAAAAGAAGAAGAGGAGAACTTTAAGCTTGATAAGGAGATGGACAAGAGCTGGGCAAGAGTGTTCCAGGCAGAAGGAACACAAAAGAAGCATCCTGAGATGAGACGGATTGCTCTAGGATGCATCTGAAATCAACAAGTCTGAAGTCTGGTGATGGAGGGCGAGTCCCACAGGGTGGGGCTGGAGCAACAGACAGGAGCCCCATCCCCCAGAAGGACCTTCTAATATTATTACTCCCACCAAGCCCTTATACATCTTCCTGGCTAACTTATTTTCATGCATTATTTTCCACGTACACTGGGCTCAGTTTCATCAAAATCACCCTCGCCTTAGATTCTGGATTCCAAAGCTTTATTTTATTTTGTTTTATTTGTATCTTATTTTAATCATATGTTTTTCATTCCTCCTATCCCACCCTACCCTAAAATATCCTCAGAAAAGGATGGAGACCTGAAGACTCAAGTGGAAAAGCTCTGGAGAGAAGTCAATGCCCTGAAGGAAATGCAAGCCCTGCAGACAGGTGAGATCCCATCTCATCTCAAACGAGATAGGAAAAGAAACTGTGATTTGTCAGCAATTCAAACCATATAGAGAGTACGTGTTGAGTTGTAAGCGACATTTTTTTAAAAGAGACATTGACAAGCCAGAGACGTGTCCAGGAGAAAGGATCTAAAAGCTGGGGAGATGACTGTTTGGGGAAATTAGCTTGATTTTCCACTCCCTACTACTGTAAATGGGTGGTATAGAAATAAAACCAGGCATTTCAATAATACATTTTAAAAGTCCGTCCATAATTCTTCTTTAATGGGCAATGAAAGAAAACTGAAGAAGTATTAGCTAGCTAAAATAATCAGCATTATTTAGATGTTTACTAAGTGCCCATTGGGAGATCGCCGAGGTTGAACTGAACACAGGATCAGAGGACTCACTCCCGACAAGTAGGGCAACACATGCAGAGAAGACCAGTGGTTAGAGCCACAGCTTGCCAGCAGAGGGCAGCATCCAGTGTTCCCTTTTCATGGAGTAGCGCTCCTGGCAGCCTATGCAGCTGTACCCACTGCTGTCCAGGAGCTACTCTGCTGGCTCCCAGGGCAAGGAAACGAGAGCCACACTAGGTAAGTTCAGGAACATCCCTGGCTTGTAAGGTTCACAACCTCAGGAATGAATACTCTCATAGGAACTCCAAAAGCAGAGCTTTGAGGGTCTCACAAGAGAACTGCCCAATTATAAGACTTACTACCTTCAAGGAGGACTGAAGTTACAGCTTTTCCATCAAGTATTTATAACTCCCAGGCCAGCTGTATGTTACTGATCCTGAGTCATTTTTACCATAAGCAACGTTGCCTAGTAACACTGGTGACAGGGCCCTTTATCAGGTTTCCAGGGGAACAGAATTAGAAAGTTAAAGGACGGCCAAATGCGGTTGCAGAAGGGGAGAGTTTTGTTAACCCTCTAACCACAGTTGGGGACTATAATAATACTTTATAAACATTAACGCATTAATCCTCCAACAATTTATCAGATGCTGCTGCTATGATTATCCTCATTTTACAGATGAGGAAACTGAGGCACAGAGAAATGAAATAATTTTTCCAAAGCTTACACAGCTAGTAAATGTCAGAACTGACACCTAAGTCTAGGCGCTACAGCCCTGGAGCCTGACTCTCCAACGTTATGCCTCGAAACTTTCTTTCTATTTGTTTTATCCTGGGTAAGACAAACAATATTACCAGGGCTCAGTTATCTGCATAAGAAAAGCCCTATCGCTCCACATGCAAACTCACTTTTGTTTTTGTTTGTTTTCTAATAATTGTGGCACACCAACCAGTTCCAAAAGTTCCAAGGAAATTCAGCACATAATGGAGCTACACAAACTAGCGAACATGTATATATTCAAGCAGCAGGAGGCTTAAGGCCAGGGTTTAAGGGTGAGGCAGACCTGGGTTTCCGTAGTTGTGATCTTATGTGATGGGTAAGTCACCTTTTTATAGGCTAAGTTGTTAATAAGTAACAACTTCTTTAAGCTTCACTATCCTGATATGTAAAGATGGGCATAATGAAAACTCACTTCATGGGATGGTTGTGATTATGACATGAGTTCATTTATGTAAAGTACTTGGCACAGTGTCTGACTCATACAAAGTCTTTAGTACATGCTAACTCACCATTGTCACTGCACATCATTCATTCCACAACTATTTAATGCTATTGGCCAGATCCAGTCCTGGATTATTATACTACAAAAGCATCTTAATATGTCAAATTTCACATCTTTACAGTCTGTCTCCGAGGCACAAAATTTCACAAGAAGTGCTACCTTGCTTTGGAAGGCTTGAAGCACTTCCACGAAGCCAACGAAGACTGCATTTCCAAGGGAGGGACGCTGGTTGTCCCCAGAACCTCCGATGAAATCAATGCCATCCGAGACTATGGTAAAAGGAGCCTGCCGGGGGTCAATGACTTTTGGCTGGGCATCAACGACATGGTCACAGAAGGCAAGTTTGTCGATATCAATGGAGTCGCCATCTCCTTCCTCAACTGGGACCTTGCACAGCCTAACGGTGGCAAGCGGGAAAACTGTGTCCTCTTCTCACAGTCAGCCCAGGGCAAATGGAGTGACGAGGTCTGTCGTAGCAGCAAGAGGTACATATGTGAGTTCGCCATCCCCTGATAGACCCTTCTTGAATGTGTCTCCCAAGCAAGATCCGTCATGATTTATAGGCTGATGGATCCCAAGAATAAGTCAAAATTGTCCTCCCTCATGGGACTCTGTGTTCACAGGAATACAAGAGTCAGCCAGTTTTGCTACCACATTGTATTGTGATTTTGCCCTCCCTGGGGTATGGGGGAGCAGAAAATAATGATCTAGCCATGTACACACTGTTAAAGGGGCTTCTGCAAAATGGGCTATCAGACCTTTCTCACTCCTGGTCCCTCCTACTTGTATCGACCAGGTTAGTGTTAAAAATACAACAGCCAGAAAAGCAAGCTTAGACGACCTGGAAGATTTTCTCTTAAAAGTTTAGGATATATTTGATTGATGAGGTGCTACATAATCCAAAAACTTTTCAGTCTGATGTTCAATCTGTTCCATCCTAATGATAGTATCTTATTAGTCCATCACCCTTTCTTTGAGTTGCAGCATCCCCTGGCGGGACTAGTATCTTCTCTGTCACATCAAAACATGAACGTCTCAGAGAGGTTCTGATATAATTCCATTTTCTTCAAACCCATCCTACTCCCCCCAGCCCTCCAGCCATATACACATCTTTTTTTTTTTTTTTTTTTGGAAGTTCCAAGTAAAGATCTGGAAGGAAATATTAAGGCAGTATTGGTAACCCTAAGACAGAACAGAGTAGCAGATTGTATAGAAAAAGAAAATTTTAAAAAGTCTACTTTTTCCCTGCATTAACATCTCTACCTGACTTTATGAAATCAAGGGTGGATATGACATGTTAGTTTCCTTTTTTTTAACATATTTTACATACTTATATATATTTAACAATCATATATTTAAGTCTATTATGAGCAATCTATATTTGGAGGTTGAAAGCTGGATTTAAATAATATTATTTTGGAGTCACATGTCTATGTTATTTTTTATTATTCTGCTATTCCCACTAAATTGTTTCACTAGATTGTGTAAAGTAACGTCATTGCTTAATATGAAATTACGAAGTCAAGACTTGGGGGAAATGGGCTTCTTAGGAGCAAACAATTCTAAGTATATTCTGTTTTTCAAATAAATGTCTTTTTTTTTTCTTTAAATGCTGATTGTGTTTTGGGAGCAAAATCCTTCTCTACAAACTTTAATTATGTATGCTTGGAATTAAGTTTTAGTTCTTTACATTGCACAATAATAAAGCCTGAATTCTGATCAATGTGGATGTATGTGGGTATTGATTACAGTTATTTAAACTATGTTGGTTTATATCAGACTTGGCAAAATTCAGGGGGAAATACCCTGGATTTAATCAAACCGGTGATTTAGATGTACTACAAGGATAGTTTTACTTGACAATAAAGAAGTAAAGTCCATGAAATTCCCTGGTGGTCCAGTGGTTAGGATTCAGCGCCTTCACTGCTGGAGCCTGGGTTCCATCCCTGGTCAGGGAACTAAGACCCCAGAAGCGGCACAGCGCAGGCAAAAAAAAAAGTCCAGGGAGAGGAGGAGACTTAAAAACAAAATTTGTATCTGCAATTAGTTTTGGTTGATGCTGGCCAACTTCCTACGCCAACAGAACCACAGTCTCCTTAAAGATAATGACAATAATGAGATTCATAGATAGTATGAGTAGCATATTCTAGACACTGTGCTCAATTTTACATAATTCTCATTTATCTTTGGAAAAATCTAGGGATTTAGGCTCTAGAATTATTTCATTTCACAAAAGAACAAACTGAAGAAGAGAGGTGTGGTAATTTGCCCTAAATCACCCCCAGGATTAGTGAAGTTGTGACCAGAAGCCAAAAGTTGACTCAGATTCTACATCCTTAGCAACTCAGAAGGAGCTGTGACAAGGTCAAGTCTGTTCAAACAGGCAATGGAAGTGGACTCTAATCCATCTCCCTGTTCCCTCATGTGGGGTAACAGTTTGGGCCAACACCTGACCTTGATGGGGCATTCAGTCTGAATCTGCTTCAAAAGGGTTAAATAAAGACAACTCCGGTTCACACAAGTCAGTGTCAGAGTTTGGGTACCTAGGAGATGGTGATAGATAAGGTCATGTTCCCCCAAATGCCCCAACCAGAAAGCTCCAGAGAAGCTTAATTCAAAGGAACAGAGGAAGGTTAGTTAGTGAGGGCAAATCAAGATGAGTTACCAAGACAAGGGGCAGATGGATGGGAGACAGAGCAAGATTGGAAGGAGTAGATTAAGAGATTATCTGGTTTGCCCAGGGTCAGACTCATGACCTTGACTTTATTACTTAGCCAACATATCAACCAGAAGCCACACCCACTCCTTGGAAGCTG
Organism: Delphinapterus leucas; assembly: GCF_059928025.1. Classification (NCBI taxonomy): domain Eukaryota; kingdom Metazoa; phylum Chordata; class Mammalia; order Artiodactyla; family Monodontidae; genus Delphinapterus; species Delphinapterus leucas. The sequence goes on from NC_143148.1 coordinate 51,094,314, forward strand.
CCTGGACTATAACATAACGAATTCTGAAACTTGGTAGAAAGAGTGCCATGAGCAATTAGCAATGTCTCACAAGTTCATGATAGGAGGACACCAACATTTATACTACATAATTGTCATCCCTAGTATAAACCCTTGGCTTCCTGCAGTTATATTTAAAGTAGTCAAGTCCCTACAAGATTTACCAGAAAGCTGATTCTAATCTCTAAAGAAGTGTTTCTCAAGCATTCTTGTGCTTAAAAATCACATGGGAACCTTATCAACTTGCAGACCCGATAGATCTGGACTGAGGCCCCAGATTCTTCATTTCCCTTTTTTTGTTTGTTTTAATATATATATATATATATTTATTTATTTATTTATGGCTGCGTTGGGTCTTCGTTGCTGTGCGCGGGCTTTCTCTAGTTGCGGCGAGCGGGGCTACTCTTTGTTGCGGTGTGCGGGCTTTAGTAGATGTGGCGCACAGGTTTCAGTAGCTGTGGCTCGTCACCAGGGAAGCCCCCCAGATTCTTCATTTCTAAAAGCATCTAGTGCAAGCCAACAGGGCTGGACCACACGCCACAGTCTGAGAGCAAGTGTCTAAAGCTGTAGCTACTTGCCCAGAGACAGTCTCTGCCGATTCCAGCAGTTTTGTTTCCCTTTAACTCAAGTCAAGGGTAGGATCTACAATTCATCTGTGTGAAGAACAATACTAAGAGCAATTTCTCTACCCATCACAGATGCTTCCATCCATATTGTTAAATGAGGTACAAAGTAAAAATCAATTAGTTAAAGGAAATAATAGTTGAGATTCAAATTAGGGATTCGAAGGAGAACATATCTCAAGGTTCAATGGGTCCTTTCTCTTCTCTAACAATGCTGAATAACATTTCTGAAATTAAAATTAAGATAGAAACTTTTTCCTGTTCTTACATTAGTGAGAACTTCCATCATCGTCACCAAATAAAGCACATCTAACAAATGAAGAAGCCCACCAATTTTAGCTACTTAAGTAACTAATTTAATCTGTTGTAAGAGATTCAAAGGGCGCCTACTAACTATAAAGCATCATGCTAGGTAATATGGAAGGACAGAAAGGAAGTAAGTTACGGTATCTGCACTCCAGGATATTACAACCTAGTCCACAGGAGGAGAGCAAGACTCTCCACTGGAGTCTGAGAAGAAAATACTAGTAGCTCTAATTACATATGAAAGTTGTGAATTTACAGATTATTACTATCTAGTTTAACCTAAACTGAAACCCACAAAGTGGGCACGGATTTAAATAAATTCCTGGAAATAAACACCAAATTGAATATACACTAATAAAAAAAAAATTGTGCACACACTCAAACAAGCATAGCTGACACTTCTACTGGTTCAGGGAGACATACAGAGCCCAGGCAAACCCAATCAGAATCTTTTCCAGTGGTTGCCAATGGACACTGGGAGTATTGAAACTTTTTTTTTTTTTTTTTTGCTGGAGACACTAAATTGGGACAAAGTGAATTTAGGGCTCTGATAGAATACTTCCCTTCCAGTTGGATGCAATGTGCAGAATGAATTATAACAAATAGAAGCAGTGATGAGCAATGATAGGGCAGGAAGGGAAAAGGGGGAGAGGGAGAGAGAGAAAAAGAGAGAGAAAGGGAGGAAATGTGTGTGTGTGTGTGTGTGTGTGTGTGTGTGTGTGTGTGTTTTCACATAATGCTGAGTTTATCATTCTTAAGGCCCTGGTTTTTATTTCTGTAAATTCTATGAGAATTTGAGCTAGTTGGAGTTTGTGTATCAGCCAGGATAGTCTAGGTTATGACCTCACCGAGCTTATATCTAGATAGGCAAACATACAATAAACAAAGAAAAAACAAAATCATTTCAGAAAATATGACAAAATGTCAAAAGACCGACATGACAAAATGGCATAACAAATGACACAATTAAAATGACAAAAGAATAAAATAAAAAAAGGAGATGAAAGATGGAGTGACTAGAGACAGTGATGAACTGTCTTTTAATGAGTGAACAACTCTTTTAACACAGTGAAAGAGAGAATGGAAAACTAAGTGACCTAGGAATCATCAGGGCAAAAGTCCAAGAGAGACCCTGAGAGAAATGACTTACCCCAAATCTCCCAGCAAGCTGGGGACAGGGCAGGGACTGGAATTCAACTTCCTGTCTCCCAATGCAGAGGCTGTATCTTGCCAGCAAAGTTCAAGGTCATTTAAGGTCAAGGGACTTGGAGTCAGAAGACCTAGACTCCACACATGCTACATGTGTGATTTTAGGCAAGAATAAATTTTTGGGCCCCCACTTCCTCATCTATCAGTAGAAATGACAGATCATCCACAGAACTGTGAGTTGAAATTTGAAAATACAATTTCTGAGCAAGCAAACACTCTGGATATGACATCTTTAAAAAAGAAGAGTTTTGTTCCGTAAAATAACCAAAACATCTCACGATAGAAAAATGTGCAGAGTAAGTAAAAACATTTAGAAATTATCCTGCATCTTGGTCTTTTTCACTCATTTATCCAGTTAATATTTATTAAGCACATGTATCCAGCAGCGTCTAATTTTACCACCATCCACGCAAAGCTGTAGAGGTTACATCATCAGGCAATGTTATATCCTGCTTTATTTTACTTAACCATTTTCCTAGCTTTTCCATAATGTACTTTCTATGGTTCCATAATATTCGAATGTGTTATTAATTGAGCACATATATGACTGCAATTTTTAATACATTTAAAAATGGAATTTTACTTAAACATCTAAATATAAATATTTAGTCTTTATATAAATAAATGGAAATTTTGCTTTTCATTTTTCTCCTGTAAATAATGCTGTAATGAACATTTTGTGGCAATTTTCTTTCTTTTTGACTGTAGGTTTTTCTCCCGTATTGAGTTCCAGGGAATTCCCTGGCAGTCCAGTGTTTAAGACTCCATGCTTCTACTGCAGAGGACTCGGGTTGGATCCCTGGTCGGGGAGCTAAGATCTCCGCATACCACACGAGTGGCAAAAAGAAGAAAAAAAAATTCCAGAAGTGGAATTATTAAATAAAAGGGTAGGAATAACTTTAGCCACTTTGCATCATGGTGTGAAATTACTTTCCAAATAGATCGTGCAAACTGAAGAGGCAGCATGCCCTGTAATGCCACTAACTTTGGAGTCAGTTGGTCCTGCATTTGTATACCAGAATCCATGCTCTGTGACCTGGAAGAAGTCATTTTACTTTGCTGAATACCTTCCCAATATGTAAATACACAATAAAAGTAAAACAATAATGTGAAGGGATTCATCATATTTACCTTAGAAAATTGTTAGGATTAAAAATAGAGTTAGGGGACTTCCCTGGTAGTCCAGAGGTTAAGAGTCCGCCTTCCAATGCAGGGGATGCGGGTTCGATCCCTGGTTGGGGAACTAGGATGTCACATGCCGCGGGGCAACTCAGCCCCGCGCATCTCAACTAGAGAGCCTGCGTGCCCAAACTACAGAGCCCATGCGCTCTGGAGCCCGCAACTAAGACCCTGATACAGTCAAAATAAACAAATAAATAAAAATTAATTAATTAATTAAAAAAATAAACAGAGTTAATTTTTCTTTTTTGGTAATAGTTGATTTCAGAAATATTAATTATTCAATTAAGCTAAGACAAAGAATGGGACTGTGGGGGTAAGAGAGGTGCCTGGAAGAAGCCTCACAGGTAGCAGGTAATGTTATTATGACATTTGGTATATGCATTTGGGTTACACAAATTCAAGCTGCACTAAGAACTGCGAATAGAGATCAGCATTAAATTAAAAGTTACCTTAAAAAACCAGGATGGGGCTTCCCTGGTGGCGCAGTGGTTGAGAGTCCGCCTGCCGATGCAGGGGACACAGGTTCGAGCCCCGGTCCGGGAAGATCCCACATGTCGCGGAGCAACTAAGCTTGTGCGCCACAACTACTGAGCCTGCGCTCTAGAGCCCGCGCACCACAGCTACTGAGCCTGCGTGCCACAACTACTAAAGGCCGCGTGCCTAGAGCCAGTGCTCCTCAACAAGAGAAGCCACCGCAATGAGAAGCCCACGCACCGCGACGAAGAGTAGCCCCCGCTTGCCACAACTAGAGAAAGCCCAGGCGCAGGTATGAAGACCACATGCAGCCAAAAAAATAAAAATAAATAAAATAAAGTAGGTGTTACAACAAAGGAGTTTTAGAAAGTTTCAAGAAGTGACATCAGAAGGACAGACTCCGAGGGTGACTAGAGCCCTTAGCCTGATGAAGGGGTATACTTATCACCACCCTCTTCTGGAACTCTTTATGTGTTTGGGTTGCCTCCCCGCTGACATCCCTAGGAGCCTTGAGAGAGGTGCGTGTGGAGGACTGAGGGAGGGATGGGGCCCTGCGCTGGGGAGTGGCTGCAGCTAAGGATACGCGGAGACAGCTCGGGAAAGTCCTGGGGAAGAAGGTGCTGGGCGCCTGGGCACGCTACTAGCCGTGCTGCTTCAGGTGGTGGTCAAGGTGGCCGTGTACGGGCTGCGGCGAAGCGCCCACCGGCAGTACCCGGTACCCAGTCGGGGCGCCGGGAGGATGGGACTGGCTGCAGCGCTCGTCGCTGTCCACTCGGGCCGGGTGCTGAAGCTGACCAGGCAGGACGCACGCGCACCCGCAGCAGATTGCTCTAGACTTCCGAAGGGTCCGCTTCCTCCCGCCACTGGGAGTGGGCTTCCATAACAGGGAGGGCTGCTGGCGCAACCGCAAGGCCACTTTTTCATCCGGCTTGGCGTCTTCCAGGAGCACCTGCTCAGCTTCCTGGAGAGAAAGGGGCAGCGGTCTGGCTGCCGCCTTCTCTGGGCACCAAGCTGAGGAAGGGTCTGGGAAAACTGACTGCTCCCTGCCTTAGCCTCTCGACCCCCAACACCAACTGACCACAGGGATCTACTGACAACTGATGGACAAGACTGCCGTTTCTCCTTGCCTTGTAATGGCAAAGCTAATTATCAAACCAGGTTTACAACAGGGAGCAAGCAACCCACAAACTGACTCAGTTTCCTCATCTGTAAAATGCAGATAATATTTCATAACATCTAGAAAATGGAATAATATTCCCACTTAATTAAAGTTCTTGTGATCATTTCATGAGACACTGCAGGCAGAAAGGCACTGCCCAGTCTGTTGCTCACGGGAGATGCTTAGAAAATGAAAACTACCATCAGCTGCAAACTGAGTTCCAAGGACTAGGGAGAGGAGGGCCCCCATCTTTTCAGAAGCAAGCGCTCAAACATCAGGTACCAGGTGGCTCTGAGGAAAGAAATTTCCTGAGTATTCAGAGGACAATGAGAGGAAGATTAAAATGACGGAAGTTTTTTCCAGGGTGTAGATTTAGCCAGAATAAGCAACCAAAATCAGCCCTAGGGTTCCCCTTTGAAGAGTGAACACTCAACTTTAATATTTGTTGTCTTTTAGCATGATATCATTTGGGGGGGAAATGCCAGGGTACTATTTAATCTTATAACAGTATGGCTTTTTCACTAATAAAACCTTATATGGCAGGGACTTCCCTGGTGGTCCAGTGGTTAAGAATCCACCTTCTAATGCAGGGGACGCAGGTTTGATCCCTGGTCTGGGAACTAAGATCCGACATGCCACCGGGCAACTAAGCCTGCACGCAGGAACTACTGAGCCCATGCCCGCAACTAAGACCTGAGGCAGCCAAATAAATAACAAATAAATAAATATTTTTTAAAAACTTATATGGCATGACAAGCCATGATTTTTGTTTTAAATTCTTTGAGTCCCACTGTGTGATAACTCAAATATTTTATTTTGCTTTATTTTATTTCATTTCATTTTTTGGCTGCACCGAGCAGCTTGCAGGATCTTAACTCCCTGACCAGGGACTAAACCCAGGGCCAATGTCAGTGAAAGCACTGACTCCTAACCACTGGACTGCTAGGGAATTTCCCACTATGTCATTTTAGCAATGAGGAAATTAAGGCTCAAGAGATGAAGTAATTTGTTAAGGCTACAAAGGTTGGAAGTTGCAGAGCCAGAATTAAAATCCTTATCTGGATGACTCCAGGGCCAGTGCTCTTCCTAACAATGCATGCTGCCACTCCCCTCTGGTGGCATGCCACAGATTAAAATTAATATTAACATGTGGCTATATTATCTAATTAATCTATTAGTACTATTAACATGTACTCTCAGATTTATGTAGGTAAGTCCAGAGAGCAGGCTTTCAAGGTCAAACACACAAGGAGATCAAGCAGGAGTAACTTACAACAGATTAATGTTGTTTATAGCTGTAACTGACAGAACTTTCACAGAAATCAAAAACACAACAGACTCTGGTCACCTGAAATGCACAAATCATTTTGTCCACATAACACAAATATATATTAAATTTACAACAGATCAGGCCCTGGTCCAGATTTTTAGACATGCAGCCATTACCAAAAACACATGATTGAAAGGGAATACATTAAATTGCTAATAGCTGTTACTGCTGGGTGACAGGATTTTATGTGTGAATTTTACTTTCTTCTTTGTTTTAGTTATTTTGCATGCTTTCTAAAATCAGCATCTATTAATAGACCCACAGCCATACAAAACAAACTTATGGTTACCAAAGGGAAAAGGAGGGGAGGGATAAATTAGGAGTTTGGGATTAATATACATACACTACTATATGTAAGATAAATAACCAACAAGGACCTACTATATAGCACAGGGAGCTATACTCAATATTTTGTAATAACCTATAAGGGAAAAGAATCTGAAAAAGAATATATATAAAGCTGAATCACTATGCTGTACACCTGAAACTAACACAATATTGTAAATCAACTATACCTCAATAAAACATTTTTTAATTAAAAATTAAAAAATAAAATGAGCATCTATTACTTTTTTTTTTTTGGCTGCTTTGGGCCTTTGTTGCTGCACGTGGGCTTTCTCTAGTTGTGGTGAGTGGGGGCTACTATTCGTTGCGGTGCGCAGGCTTCTCATTGCAGTGGCTTCTCTTGTACGGAGCACGGGCTCTAGGCACGCGGGCTTCAGTAGTTGTGGCAGGCGGGCTCAGTAGTTGTGGCACTCGGGCTCTAGAGTGCAGGTTCAGTAGTTGTAGGGCACAGGCTTAGTTGCTCTGCGGCATGTGGGGTCTTCTTGGACCAGGGCTCAAACTCACATCCCCTGCACTGGCAGGTGGATTCTTAACCACTGCGCCACCAGGGAAGCCCCTCTATTACTTTTAAATTGAGAAAAAGTTTTATATATGTAAGTGGACCTCAATGGACCAATTTAATTTTGATACTTTGGTGCTTGTCAAACACATGCTACAATTACCCCTACTGACTCACTTGAAAGCTTAATATTTCAGTAACTGAGGTTTCCATTGATTTAAGTTGCAGCTTACTTTGTAGGAAAAACAAAAACTTTTAGCAGAGTGTGTCCACCAATTCAAAGGAAGGGGGTGGGGCAAAGAGAAAGAGAAAAATAGTCCTGTGAAGTAGAAACAAAGTGTTAAGAACTTTTTCATTTGCCAGTAACGTGGATCCGGTACCCAAAAACCAGCCTTCATCCCAAGTTCCAAGGTAGGGAGTGGGTTATGACAGTGGAGACTCAGTCCTGGAAGAGTGGAGCAGAAAGCAACTCATGACAAATTTTGTAGGGAAATTCTGACCAGAAGCAACATACACTTTCCTCCTTTCACTTCTTTTAAATATTTTCCACTAAGTTACTTTTTCCTAGCAATCTGTTCACAACAGAAGAATAAGAGCTCAGTCAAGAGATGTAAGTCAAGAAGTTATGGGGGACTCCCCTGGCAGTCCAGTGGTTAGGACTCCACTCTCTCACTGCTGAGGGCCAGGGTTCAATCCCTGGTTGGGGAACTAAGATCTCACAAGCTGTGCACTGTGGCCAAAGGAAAAAATAAAAAATTACAGAAGGAAAACTTAAAAATTCAAGAGATTCTTTCCCCAAATCCAAAAATTACCAAATAAGAAACTAATCCTATTCACAGGCATCTTCAGAAAAGGACGTTCTTGGCAAACAACATCTCTCCAACTTCAGAGAGGGGAAATCCTCTTTTATGCTTAATTTACATTCTTCCTGCTGTCTTTGTAGCCTACTCTTACCCCCCACCCCTACCCCACCCACTGTGGAAGGTTTCTGTTTCCTTTCTGTATTTTAGAGCCTTAAGTGTTTTTATCGTTTTAGCATCTTAAAAGTCTCTTTTTGCTGAGGAAGTATGAGTGTGTGTGTGGTGTGTGGTGTGTGTGTGATGGGGTGAGATCTGTAGTACCAGTAATGTAGACTATGTGAAAGGCTTAAGTTGCTCTCTTTCCAGCAGAAAAATTAAAGCTGATTGTCTGGTTAAGATTGGTGTGTTAGCAATACCTAATGATAGTAAAGATTGTGTTGGAGTTAAATGTCTCTGTACAAATGGCAAGGGCACAAGCAGACATTTCCTGAGCTCTCTGGAGATTTATTCAAGCATGTCTGGCTTGGTTGGACTAGAGCTTTTGGTATTTGTTGCTGATTTTCCATGTTAAGAAACTTCCTTTTCATCTGATGAATGTTATAGGGGCCAAAGGTCAAACAACTCATTAAAATTAACAGCAGTCCTGAATGAATGAATAACCACCAGCAACTAGAGAGGGAAGTTATATCAGGTTGGCAGCTCTCTAAGCAAAAGAGCTGTGTCATTAGGGGATAAAACTTACTTGGCTGAACTGCCCAGAAATAAAAGATTTCTGTGGTTTAGTAGTTGTTAAGTTGGTGGCACAGAAAGAATAATCACTCTTGATATGAGATGCAGTGCAGTAAAGTATTAAGGCTCTGAGGTCAGACAGACCTAGGTACCAATCAAGGTTCCTTACTTCCTAGTTAACTATCAAACTTGCCTGAGTTTACTGGGGCAAGTTAACTTCTGCAAGGCTCATTCTCTCATCTGTAGATGGGAATTATAATAGTACCTGCACCTCTGGGTTATTGTGAAAATTGAATAAGACACTGTCCATAGGTGCCTTAGCAGATGTCCTTAAGTATCCAATGGATACCAGTTATTCTTATTCTTCTTTGCTTGTGTCATCCCACTGTGAGCCCATCTTCCCAACTGTAAAGAAGATGACCTCCACCCCCGCTCCCACACATACTCTACCCTAGGCATCTGCTGGAGTCTCCAAGGGGACCAAAGTGTTAGTCAGGCCCCTGGAGACAATTCTCAGCTCCCCGGTAGCCAGATTCTCAGATCCCAAATCCTGTGTGCTCACCCGCTATGACAAACACTGGAAAGTAGCCTAATGTAAGGGAAAAGAGGAGGAATTAGTCAACCTGAGTTCACCTAAGGAGCTCTACCAATGACTAATAGCCAGGTGAAATGAAGCAAATTTCTTAACTCTTCAGATATCTGTAAACACTGGGTATACTTGTACCAAGCTCAAAGGAGTATTGTCGGAAGTTTAGATGGGATGAGATGTGTGGATGTGTCAAGCACAATGTGTGCGGCACAAAGGAAAGGTTTACTTAGCACCAGTTTGCTTCCTGGCACTGAGTTTTGGGGCAGTCCTATTCTGAGGGCTCCCAATCCAGACCATGAACCTTTGGGGTACCCCTAAGATAATCCAATAAGTGGAAACCTATGCAGAAGGTAGTCATTTTATCCCCACAAACATAGTATGTGTGCTTATTACACAGCAAATAACTGTGCAGTCAGAGTGGTAGGCTTGAAAGTCTAGGACTAAAGAGGCAGCATGGGCATAAAGATGCTTTGGACATGTGTCAATATATGAGGGCAGGCTGAAAAGATAATGGGGAGGGGATATGTTGATTATTAAATTGCCCGAGTGGCACTGATTGTCAGTCCCTTTCTCCCAGCTTCATTTTCCTTCCTAGAAAAAAGAAGGAAATCTGACTAGAGTATTCTTCCCAGATCTTTCAACTCTCAAAATTCTGCCCTTGACCTTTCCTTTCCAAGTCAATGGCATGGGCTTGGGGGAGGGAGCAGAGAGCCTCTTCAGCCCTCTCTTCTCTCCCTCATCCTCCTTTGATATTTATTCCCCTAGATATGAACAGTCCCCCTCTCCCAGGCTTAAAGTTAAAAGGAATTTCCAGGGTCTTCCTTCACCATTCAGAGAATTCCTTAAGAAAGGAGTGAGGAAGGGCCCTACAGTATAAACAAGAACAAGTGCATCAATGGACTTTATTTTTTTTTTTTTTTTGCGGTACGCAGGCCTCTCACTGCTGTGGCCTCTCCCATTGCAGACCGTTGCAGAGCACAGGCTCCGGACGCGCAGGCCCAGCGGCCATGGCTCACGGGCCCAGCCGCTCTGCGGCATGTGGGATCTTCCCAGACCGGGGCACGAACCTGTGTCCCCTGCATCGGCAGGCGGACTCTCAACCACTGCGCCACCAGGGAAGCCCCGATGGACTTTATTAAATATACTTTACCACTTGTTTTCTATGGGACCAAGGAGAAGTTCCTCAAAGTCTCTGAGCTTCAGTTTTCTGGTTTTACTAACAATAAAAAAAGTCATCTGAGGGAATGGACAATAGCATCCTCAGAGTGCTGAGAGGTAAAAAGGATGAGATATGTTTTTAATAGCCTGACACAAAGAAATTGCCCAGTAAGTGTTCACTTCCGCTGCCTTTATTTATTTATTTATTTTTATTCTTCTTATTTTTTTTTTGGCCACAGGGCATAGCTTGTGGGATCTTAGTTCCCCAACCAGGGGTCAAAACCGGGCTCACGGCAGTGAAAGTGCCGCGTCCTAACAACTGGACCACCGCGGAATTCCCATCCGCTGCCTTTAATTTAAGTCTCAAAGGGACTGGAGGCCTATTGAGATTACAGATAAATCATTTTTTATATACCCTATAGACCTTGCACATAGCCTGGTATAATACATTATAGAAATATTTACAGGATGGTTTAAAACACAAACAGATATTTTAAAACAGGGCAAAAGCTCTCAGCATGATGCCCAACTGTCAGATGAGCGGAGAAGAACTGAGTTGGGCCACGAAGGTGCGGCCCAGTTGCCAGATGCACGCTGTTATGATGGGTCAAGATTTTCCACTTTGTCACCCACATGACACACCACAGTCCCTGGGCTCATATTAAGTATCAACCCAGGACCAATTTTTAGCAAAATCAGGAAAAATCAAATAGTGGACATCTGAGTAACAAAATAGGAAAAAAAGAGAGTCTTGGTTTTGTTGTTATTGTTTTCTAAACCAGTGCTCCTGTATTTTGTGGGGTTTACAAAGCCCATCAAGGAAGTGTGAGCCCTTCTCCCATAAAACACATGTATGCACATACACAGCCACTTGGTACAGTGTCAGGGCCTCGTGAGTGCCACTTTAGAATCCTGTACTTCAATCTGTTTAGACTCTAAATCCAAACTTTGTAGCCATACCAGATGTTTGTCAAGCCATTATGGACATCTGGCAATGCATGTGCAAATAGTTAAATTGCATTGATTTTGGAGACTCAGCTGTGCCCTAAAAAGCAGCTTGAAGCTCTCAGAGTATAAGATTTGTACACTAGCCATGTTGACAATCTAGGGAAGTTCTTACTAAACTGCTCAGAAGATCCTTTGCACTTTACAGCTCAACTGCTGGTGAAAAGAGTTTAGAGATGTTTCTCCTGGCAGTGAGGTAAGCTGAGGCGCCAGGGAGGGTCATCAGAAAGACTCTACCCCTGTAAGCCCAGGTAACCAGACAGAGTCCACCCTTCTCATTAAGCAGAGCTAAGACAGGGAAGCTTTAGGGACTCCCCTGGTGGGGCAGTGGTTAAGAATCCACCTGCTAATGCAGGAGACACGGATTCAAGCCCTGGTCCAGGAAGATCTCACGTGCCGCGGAGCAACTAAGCCCGTGCGCCACAACTACTGAGCCTGCGCTCTAGAGCTCGCGAGCTACAACTACTGAAGCCCGTGTGCCACAACTACTGAAGCCCGCGTGCCTAGAGCACGCTCCGCAACAAGAGAAGCCACTGCAATGAGAAGCCTGTGCACCTCAACGAAGAGTAGCCCCTGCTTGCTGCAACTAGAGAAAGCTGGCGTATAGCAACAAGGACCCAACACAGCCAAAAATAAAAAAATAAATAAAATTAAGAAAAAAAAAAACAGCAGGAGGAATCCCCACAATGCCTTTTAGCTAGAATTTAATTATGAGCTTAGTGAGGACAAGGCCCTGCCTCTATCAGGTTGGAATTTTTTTTTTTTTAAAAAGTCCTCAAAGTCTTCAAGTATTAAAAAGTATTCAGATCAGTTTAGACCATGTTAGGATTCTCAGACCACTGTAGGATTCTTAGTTAACATGATGTATTAAACACTGTGAGAAAACAATCTCAAATAATATTTTAATTTTTGAGTTAAATTGCTTTTTATAAAATAAATCTACTTACATTCTAATGTCCAAACTATATGTTAACTGGATTGATTATGAAATCAAAATAATATTAGTACATTTTAATATATGTGGGAAGAAAGAAGTCTCCACTCCAGTTACCAGGATGGAGTGAGGCTGGCAGGGCTCCTGGGTCACCCTTTGCCATTTACCATCTGCATGGCCTAGGACGAGTGGTAACAGCCTTGTAGCAGATGTGGTGGTGCAAACAGATGCCCTTCTGGGATGTAGGTACTCATCCCAGCTGCTGGAATTGTTGCTCACAGCTGCTCACAGATGAAGCCCTCCTGAGGAATTGCCCTTGACTAAAGGGAACTGTTTCACTCAAGTTTATGCCCTGTCCCGGGGCAGTCTACACTGATGATGAGACACAAAGGCCTGGCCCCTTGCCTTAATTCTGGGGGAACGTTTACATCTTAGAGAAACAGAGAAAGGATGTAAGTTTCCCCAAGAAGGGCTTTTGTTTTTTAAATAGGTATCTTTTAATATCTGTAAGACTTCTGAGATGAACAGGGAAGGTTTTGGTATTGGTAAAGTAACAGGTGGGCTTTGAATTTGTTTCTAGTGCCATATTTTTGTTCTTGTAAAAACTCAATTTGTATGACAAGTACAGTTGTTTTTAATTCCTCGGAGAACTGGGCTGCAACCTGAATGATACCATGTCAAGATGCTGACCCAGCCATTCAACTACATTACCCTCAATTTGCTTTTTCTTATCAGGAAGTAGATCTTCCGCTAAGATGGAAATCAAAAGATTCCTACGTTCTAGACTTAGAGCTGTTTGTCTTTGGAATGTTTTAGTAAATCCTTCCACAAAGGCTTCAGAATGTTTTTCTTTCTCTCTGGGTCATAGTTTCACTTTAGTTTAGGAGAGAAGGCCTTAAATAAGTTTCTATGAGTCGGAATATCAGCTTCCAATTTGGCCAACTTCTGACAAAGGGGAGCAGAATACACTATCCCAGAATGTGCCACTTCAGCGTGTGGGTTATTTTGAGCTAAGACGGATTAGAGCCCAGCAGACCCAAGAAGAGCTTTTTCCCTCCCTCTCAACTACCTAAAAGAATTTAGATAGGGGGTCTGTACCAGAAAGAGAGCTATTGCCAAAGATAACTTTTTATACCAGCAAGACTTATCTGGGGCTTCCCTGGTGGCGCAGTGGTTGAGAGTCTGCCTGCTAATGCAGGGGACACGGGTTCGAGCCCTGGTCTGGGAAGATCCCACAGGCCACGGAGCAACTAGGCCCATGAGCCACAACTACTGAGCCTGTGCGTCTGGAGCCTGTGCTCTACAACAAGAGAGGCCACGATAGTGAGAGGCCCGCGCACCACAATGAAGAGTGGCCCCCGCCTGCCACAACTAAAGAAAGCCCTCGCACAGAAACAAAGACCCAACAGAGCCAAAAATAAAAATAAATAAATAAATTTTAAAATAAATAAATAATAAATACTCCTGTTCTCTGTTAAAAAAAAAAAAAAGACTTTTCTGCATGGCAAGGCAAACATTTGTTTACCAAACATTTGTTCTTCTCATCTTCTTGTGAAATGTCTTCCTCCCCTTTGAAGCCCCAGGCCCCTAACCCCTTCTCCTTAGCTAGGTATGTAAGCCTCGACTACCTGACTGCCAGGGAGTCTCATATTTTTATGGGACTTCCTATGTACAAAAATTGTTTTTCTCCTGTTAACCCGTCTTACGTCAATTTAATTACTAGACCAGCCAAAGAACCTAGAAGGAAAGAAAGGAAAAGTTTTCCACCACTACGTAACCACAGAGTTACTTTAAAAAAAAATCTTTTCAAATATGTTGTCAGGTTTCAGCCAGGACAACAGTAAATACTCCTGGCAATACTGAATAACTGCTTAGATATAAGACATGTCCCCAAAGAGGGTGCAAAAGATACTGCCCTCCCAAGATCCAGAGTCACTCCCAAAGACAGCCAAAAGGAAGAGAGACTTAGACAATCCCCCTGAGAGGGGGCAACAGTCAGTAGGACCCCAGCCACAAATGGGGTGCAACCCAGACTTCTGTCTGGCTATATCTGGGGGACCCCCAACCAGATGGTTGCCAAGCCAAGTTCTCAGGACACAAAATGAGACAAACAAGAAGGCAGTAGCTGTCCTGGGAAAGAAAGGAACGATAACCAATGTTTTTTCTGCCAATCTGAATTTGGAAAGGAAGGAACAATGTGAAATTTTACCTTCCTCTCTCGACCAGGCACCACGGAGACAGATCTGCAAGAGCCAACTTCGGTAACAATTGTCACCCTTTGCCGGCTTCTGCCAGTTTTCCCAGGATGCTGTCTGCTGGCTCTGGAGCGAGTAGACTGTCCCAGGGGGTCTCATCCTGGTCACCAGAAGCTGTAAAGGAGGTAAAGTTATTATCCCTCTGCCCTTTATAATGCATGCCTGCTTGAGAACACCCTCTCTAGGGCACCTCATGAATGGATAAGCTTATCTAAGATGGTTAAGTGACTCCATTGAGGCCACTGTAATTCAAGATTATCTTTGGTGTGGTTAACCTACTAGTTCAGCCTTAAAACAAATTTTTATTCACGTTAGAGCTCACACTAGCTCCACTGCAGTTTAAATCAGACCCACTCCAGTTTCTAAATCGGACCCAGTCTGGCCCCAGACCCAATCCAATTTCTGGACCCAGTCAGCCTCCAGCAGGTTTCCAGATCCAGGCCAGAAAAAGAAATGCTCAGATGGTCGGCAAGCTCATGAGGCAAGAGCTACGGGTCCAGGATCCAGGACCAAAAGGACTTGCCCAGCACCTCCAGAGGCAGCGAGAAAACAGCCGCTCCAGGGACTCAGCAGGTACCTTCCCTGGTTGCTCAGCGCTCTTGGGGGCTGTCTGGGGTTGCCTTTGGTTCCCTCTCTTGACACCAGAACTAAGCTGGGGCATATTAAAATTTTTAAGAGTTTGTTTGAGCAAAAATCAATTTGAATTGGGCAGCACCAAATCAGAAGTGGTTGGGAGCTGGGGAGAGACTTTTACAGAGAAAAGGCAGAAGCAAAGTAAAGCAAGTGTGACTGGCTATAGCTTAAAGCCTAGTTGGCTGTTTGTGATTCGTTGTCCTTAGCATGTAGATTTCGTTCTCTTGAGGCCTTTGCAGGCTTAGATTTTGGATCGCTTAGATAAATCACATCAGTCTAATGGCTTCCTTGTCTAACTATAATTTTTTTTTTTTTTTTGCGGTACGTGGGCCTCCTCACTGTTGCGGCCTCTCCCGTTGCAGAGCACAGGCTCCGGACGCGCAGGCTCAGCGGCCATGGCTCACGGACCTAGCCGCTCCGCGGCATGTGGGATCCTCCCAGACCGGGGCACGAACCCGCATCTCAGGCGTCGGCAGGCGGACTCTCAACCACTGCGCCACCAGGGAAGCCCTAACTATAATTTAACCGTAGGAAGCAAAATGTTTTTCAGAGTTCTGTGTGAGTCCTTCTAGCAAATATTGAACTTGAGAGGGGACCATGGGAAACCTCAAACGTGTAGCTGGCTGGGAAGAAGTGGGAGTAGCTTGGGCACCCCATTCACGGCTGGTGTCTGAAGTGGGCACAGTCTTGTGGAACTGAGCCCATAAGTTACGAGATCTGCGTGAATTCTGGGTACTTAGTGTCAGAGTTGAGTTGAATTGTTCCAGCTGGTGTTGGAAACGCCTCAGAGAGAAGCCTACAGCTGTCAGAGCTGCCTAGCCCTCTTCCCCCTCTTCGAGGGTCCCCTATTCTCTGTCTGGATTGTTCGTCTTTGTCTGAGGCTCTTCCTTTTCTTCCCTGCTGGGTCTCAGGAGGAGGAAAGGTGGCATTCTAGATGGCACGTGTGTGACCACACAGGCTGAGATCTCTGAACTCCACTCATTTAACAGGAAAAAGAATCTTTTTAGCTTCAGTTCTGGAATAGAAAGTGATTCGCAAAACTGATACAACCCCAGGCACAGGGAGAAATGGGGATGTGAGTTCTTTCTTCTTGGCCAGTGAGGTTGCTCTGGGCAAGATGTGTGCAGAGACAGGCAGGTGGAGGGGGTTACCCGCTGCCACTGACAAGGAGACTGAGCAGGCGGGGCAGATCCCGCAGGGGCTCCTCTGGGGAGGGTAGCGTGACCCGTCAGCCTAAGCCTCTCCGAGCACACCCTGGTTTGCACTTCGTGGTGCTCAATTCTTTCAATCCTCATTCAGTACCGCCTACCAGTAACACCCTGGAGCTGGACTGGTTTGAGCATCCAGCTCCTTCAAATCAGGTCCCACCCCCTCTTCTTTCTCAGTGGATCTACACTTAAGAATTGGGCAGCTTTTCTTTTTTTTTTTTTTTTTTGCGCCAGAACCCTGCAGCATGCGGAATTTCCCTGACCAGGGGTCGAACCCATGCCCCTGCAGTGGAAGCGCAGAGTCTTAACTACTGGACCACCAGGGAAGTCCAGCTTCTCCCTTTTTAAATCCTCAAATCACAGAGCGTCTGAATACATTCCCTTTCTCAAGCAAAAGAGGCTACTATCTCCTTCCAAAAAAAAAAAAAGAGTTGTGCTGAAACAGCCAGAGACAATATGTAAGCAAATGGGAGGGACTGAGTTCCAGTAAAATATTTTTTACGAAAACAGGCAGCTGGCAGATTTGACCTGCAGACTGGAGATTGCAGACCTCGGATCTACACAGAAGCCCAAATGGCTGCTTTTGTGCCATTTTGAGTATTATTAAGGGATGTCTGGGGCTTCCTCCATTTTTACTTAATTTGATTGAACATGCTGCATATTTGTCATAATACTGCTCAGTTAAAATTTTATGTATCTACTGAATTCTGTTTTTCTCCCTCTGCCCTTATATGTCTGTTTGCTCTATTGCATGATTTGTACATTGGCACCAAAAAAAAAAGATATTTACTTTCTTAGTCTATCACTATTTGAGTTTATTAGCATCACAGTTCTAATATGACCAAAAAAAGGGGGGGGGGATTGGCTATTCTTAATGATTGTCCTCCTTCTAGTAAGCAGATCCTATAAATGCATACTTAGAACTTCTCTGGAATCACTGGTGATCACATGAATGTAATAGGTTTCCATCAGGAGTAACAACATTTTAAAATTCTGTTCTTTGTAATTTCAGAATATAAAGAAGATCGCTCTTTCATGAGTACTTCTAGAAAATATCTCTTAAAGCAAGTCAGTGCATAACTCAAACATTTTAGGACCTTCTTTCTGTTCACAAGCCATTTAAACATATATCGAATTCTTAGCTAAGTCTTGTGCCCTTAAGTCCCTCAGAAGTGGGCCACAGGACTTCCCTGGTGGCGCAGTGGTTAAGAATCTGCCTGCCAATGCAGGGGACATAGGTTCGAGCCCTAGTCTAGGAAGATCCCACATGCCGAAGAGCAACTAAGCCCGTGTGCCACAACTACTGAGCCCGTGTGCCACAACTACTGAGCCCACGTGCCACAACTACTGAGCCTGTGTCCCTAGAGCCTATGCTCCGCAACAAGAGAAGCCACCGCAATGAGAAGACTGTGTACCACAACGAAGAGTAGCTCCTGCTCACCGCAACTAGAGAAAGCCTGTACACAGCAACAAAGACCCAATGCAGCCAAAAATAAATAAATAAATTTATATTAAGAAAAATGGTGACAAAATGACTTAAAAAGATAAAAAAAGAAGTAGGCCACATGCTCTGAGCTGTGATGGATTCTGGTGCTTCTTTTTCCCAACGTGGGCTAGTATGTCTGTACTTCTGAGGAATGTTGTGGAGAGTGACTGAGAACATGACCAAGAAAGCAGATGCATTATAGCCATTTGGTAAGCACTTGTTTGAAGCTTAGGGTAAATTGGAAGGACAGTTAGTCTTGGTCTCAGAAGCTCCCATTTCTTGTCCTGGGCCTGCCACAGCGTTCTCACTGAATAGCTCAGGACAAGCCACGTCTTTCTCGGTCTCAATTGCCTCATCCCTCACGTGGGCAAACAGGACCAGATCTCAGATATTCCTCAAGCACCTGTTTTAGCAATATACTCTACCCAAACTCTCAGAGTGGCCCTCTTTGATTACCTACCAAACATCATCTGGGAACACTGTTTCTCAACTTTTTTTTTCTATCAACCCCCTAAGGGGTCTTTTCAGACATTTTTTCTTTTCCTGATTGCAACACCCCCTCCATTGTGTAACCTTCACCCAGTTTCCCCCATGGTAATAACTTACCTAATTACAGTACCAAAGAGTAATTACAGTTCAAACCAGAAAATTGAACAATGATCAAATTTGTGTGGAGATGCCAACAAACATACAAATTTTAAAATGTTGGCAGACTCCACATTTTCGATTTGCCAGACCCTAACCTCCAAAAAACAGCTAAGCCTGGTTTCTGCCCCTGAACACTTATAGCCCCATA
Source organism: Delphinapterus leucas (assembly GCF_059928025.1). Taxonomy (NCBI): domain Eukaryota; kingdom Metazoa; phylum Chordata; class Mammalia; order Artiodactyla; family Monodontidae; genus Delphinapterus; species Delphinapterus leucas. Next base: position 51,113,052 of record NC_143148.1, read on the forward strand.
CGGCGTCCAAGAGAAAAGAGTCTCTTCTGTACTTCTGGTTCAGGAGAAAAGAAGAAGTGGGGAAAATAATAGCCCTAATTGCAGTTCCTTATTCTTTGATTCAAAAACACTTATTCCTTTATTACAGTCAAGGAATTGTAAGGGAAGCAAAAGTTTATTTAAAAATATCAGGGACTCCTTGGTGGCGAAGTCGTTAAGAATCTGCCTGCCAATGCAGGGGACACGGGTTCGGGCCCTGGTCCGGGAAGATCCCACATGCTGCGGAGCAACTAAGCCCGTGTGCCACAACTACTGAGCCCGTGTGCCACAACTACCGAGCCCATATGCCACAACTACTGAAGCCCGTGCACCTAGACCCCATGCTCTGCAACAAGGGAAGCCACCGCAATGAGAAGCCCACGCTCGGCAACAAAGAGTAGCCTGCACTCGCTGCAACTAGAGAAAGCCCGCGCACAGCAACAACAAAGACCCAACGCAGCCAAAAAATAAAATTAATTAAAAAAATATATACTAGAGTGGTTCCAGATAACGTCCATAGATGCTCCACCCTTAAGGAGATGGCACATCACTGCCACTCCTTAAGTGTGGGCTGCACACAATGACTTCTTTCCAGAGAGGACAGTTTGGAAAGGGGGAGGGGAGGTAACTCTACAGTGGAGAAACTGATGAGCAGTACCTCAGCCAGGTGATCAAGGTCAACATCAATGCTGCTAAGTCATGGTGATAGTGGATACCTTTAATATGCTGTGATGAGAATGGCACTGTCTCTGTAGTCTTTTTCCCAAACACTCATAACCCCAGACTAACCATGAGAAAAATAGCAGGGAAATCCCAATCCAGGGACATTCTGCAAAATATTTGGCCAGCATTCCTCAAAACCGTCAAGGTCACTGAAACAAGGAAAGTCACAGTCTAAAGGATCTAAAGAGGCATGATGACTAAGTGTAACGTGGTGTGCTCCATGGGTCACAGGACAGAGAAAGGACATTGGGGAACAGTGAGGAAATATGAATAAACTCTGGACTTTCGTTAATATTGTATCAATATTGATTTAATTGTAACAAATGTACTAGAGTAACATAAGGTGTTAACAGGGGAGACGGGGTGTTGGGTACATGAAAACTCTTCCCAATTTTTCTGTAAATCTAAAACTATTCTATAATTAAAAGTTTATTTATCAACATCTAGAGTGGACTGATTTCTAGGAAGATGTATGCTAAGGCAGTGGCCCTCAAACTTTAAAGTTCAAACAAATCACCTGGCATCCTGTTAAAATTCAGATTCTGATTTGGGATGGGGCCTGAGATTTTGCATTTCTAATTATCTCCCCCTGACCATGCTGAATAGAGGCTATAAGCACCCTTCTTAAAATAAACACATCATCAGAGGAACCATTTCAAATAAGACTCCTTCCCCTCTCATCTTATGGCGGAGGTTGAGAAGGTTGGCTCATTTTCTGGAGTTCTCTTGGAATATGCCCTTTTCCCCTTGTGAAATAAAATTCATTTTTTATGTCAAGACAAGGAAAATTTAAACATAAAAATTCTTCTCTGCCCTTTGGCCTCCCTTCTCCCCCGCACTGTGCACTGTGTATCCACACTATGCATTGACCAAACCAGCCCCATCAGCAGGAACACCTGCTCAACCATAAACAGCATCAACAAGAAGACTCCTTAAAAGGTCACGTTCCTTCTTGATTTTGTAAATCTGGATTATGTAAACTGTCAAGAATACGTCATTTCAGGAATTCCCTGGCGGTCCTGTGGTTAAGACTCCGTGCTTCCACTGCAGGGGGTGCGGGTCCGTTCCCACATGCTGCGCGGCACGGGCAAAAATAAGAACAAAACAAAACAAAACAAGTCATTTGGGGAATTCCCTGGCAGTCCAGTAGTTAGCGCTCTGCACTTTCACTGCCTGGGTTCTGTCCCTGGTCAGGGAACTAAGATAGATCCTGCAAGCTGCAAGCCTCCAAGTTCGGCAGTAGAAAAAAAAAAAAGAATACATCATTTCATGTACAGCCCTCTGTCTCAAATGACCCTAACTGTGTCTTGACTTCTAATGAGCAGAACAGTTCCCAGAGCTTTATGAGATGCTCTTCCCGGGTTATACTCATCACATTTGGCTTGAATAAAATTTTCCAATTCTTTCTTAGATCGACTGATTAATTTCTCATCGACAGCTTCATGCTGCTGCCAGGTAACTGTGTACTGCTCAGAATTTAGGTGTAGCTGGCACACCTTTGTAAGTTTGGGCAATTTTAAAACTTTAGAAATCGGGAATTCCCTGGCAGTCCAGTGGTTAGGACTCAGCACTCTCACTGCCAGGGCCCAGGTTCAATCCCTGGTGGGGGAACTAAGATCCCGCAAGCCGCCCAGCCAAGGGAAAAAAAAAAAAACAAAAAAACACACCTTCAGAAAAAAAGTGGAGAAATATGGTAAAATAAACTCTACTGGTTGCTTACCTACTCCTGGACTAGTAGTAGGTAATTAATTATCCTGATAATCCTAAAAGGTAACTAAGAGCTGTTAATCTTTTTTTACATATGGGACCATTTGGCTCAGAGAAAATAGGAAATTCGCCTACAAGGATGCACAACTAGACAAGGGGGTGGAGAGAGCGAGGAAAGAGGAAGAGAGGTTGGAGGAAGACAGAGGGAGAAAAATTCAAATTTGCCCAATAACAACCAACTAAAGAACAAGTCAAAAGCGCAAAGAAGGGCTTCCCTGGTGGCGCAGTGGTTGAGAGTCCGCCTGCCGATGCAGGGGACACGGGTTCGTGCCCCGGTCCAGGAAGATCCCACATGCTGCGGAGCGGCTGGGCCCGTGAGCCATGGCCGCTGAGCCTGCGCGTCCGGAGCCTGTGCTCCGCAACAGGAGAGGCCGCAACAGTGAGAGGCCCGCGAACCAGGGAAAAAAAAAAAAGCGCAAAGAAAACACCAAGTCTTTTCTACTCCCCTAAACTCTCCTTGCCCTTATTTCACCTGCTGTAAATTAACATTTACCTTCTGTGGCAGAACCTCCTCATAGCCGTTTGTAAACAGGTAGTTCATAGTTTCACACTATTCTAGTGTGAATCCCCTCCTATCCTCGATTTCGATTTCCAAGATTTCAGTTACCCGCAGTCAAACTCAGTCCAAAAATATGAGACAGAAAATTCCAGAAATAAACATTTCGTAAGTTTTGAGTGCTGTTCTGAGCAGCGTGATGAAACCTCGCACCGGCTCCCTCTGTCCTGGGTCGTGAGTCATCCCTTTGTCCAGCATATGTGAAACAGGAAGGAAGAGGGCAGGGCTCAACCCTTAAAAAAAGACAGAGCCTTTAGTGGCGACAAAAACTGGTTAGAACCCACTAGGCCCAAGATGGCGGCAGATTCAACTCCCAGTGGACCTTGAGACTCATTACGAGCTCATTGTAATACATTAGCATATGCTAAAGAACACGCCCACAGGCGCCACCACAGTTCCGAGCCCGACAGTAAAACGCCGAAAAGGGGCCTGGCCGCTGGCAAATTCTTGGAAATCCCCGCCCCTTCCCTAAGATAGTTGGAATAATCCTCCCACTCATTAGCCTATGAAATTACGCACGCAGCACATAAAAACTAACACACACACCCTCCCCCCGACTCGTGGCTTCTCACCTTCTGAGAACGCCCACGCTCTGTGGAGTGTGCTTTTCCCAGGGCCGCTCTCGCCTTCTAAGATGGACCACGTTCTGTCTATGGCGTGTGGATCTCTCTAAATAAATCCACTTCAATTTTTTTTGTTGTTGTTTGTTTTTGGTCAGCTGAGCGGCATGTGGGATCCTAGTTGCCCGACCAGGCATAGAACCCATGCCCCCTGTAGTGGAAACACGGCTTCCCAACCACTGGACCGCCAGGGAAGTCCCAATATTCACTTCTTACCTATCACTTTGGCTCTCCTGAATTCTTTCTCTCTAGACATAAAGAATATGAGCTTCATTAAGTCCTGTGACCAGATATATGATTTTAATCAAAAGACAGTGGATTCAAGTCGCAATTTGGGTTGTACGGTTTCATGTCTATGCTGTACATGCTACCCACCCATTAGTACAGGAAAAAACAGTGTATACAGTAGGCCTTCTGTATCCATGGGCTCTGCATCCTTGGATTCAATCAACCTCAGATCCAAAATATTCTTGAAAAAAAAAATTCAGTAAAGTTCCAAAAAGCAAAACTTGAATTTGCCATGCACCAGCAACTGTTTACATAGCATTTACATTGTACTTGCAATTACTTACACAGTATTTACATCATATTAGGTATTAAAAGTAATCTAGAGATGATGTAAAGTATACGGGTTGATGTGAGTTGGTTATGTGCAAAAAAACACTATACCATTTTATATGAGAGACTTGAGCATCGGCAGATTTGGGGATTGGGGGGTGGGAATCCTGGACCAATCCCCCCGTGGATACCAAGGCAGGCTGTATAGGACTTGGTACTATATGCCGTTTCAGGCATCCACTGGAGGTCTTGGAATGTATCCCCCTCAAATAAGGGGTAGGGGACTACTATATTTCCTTGACAGTATTTAAAAGTCAGGTGTCCTCTCTCAGATTTTAGGAGTAACCTGGAGGCAAAATACGTCTCCCTCTGTAGCACATCGCTATAAACTACCCCCTCCAACCCCCTCCTTTCTATTTAGAGTTGTGTAAAGCAATTGCCTGTAAATTACCTTGTATATACCCTAGGCCTGAGGGCAGGGAGCTCTCCCTTTCCCAGATTTCAGTCATGTACCTCTTAAAGTAATAGCCCCTTTTTAACCTCTCAGACAGAACTTTCCAGTAAGAAAAGAGAGTCAGGTGTGCCCTGATTGGAGGATATTGGCTGGGAAATTGGAAGTGGGCTAACTAGAATTGGGGCATACCTTGCCGTGGGTTTGGGGATCGTATTCGGCTTTCTCTGGTTGGTCCTGAGTTGGAAGTAGGAACAAAATATAGGGAACATGGCTGTCATTCATCAAGTGCTGACCATTCTGAGCCAACTGCTGCAGACATAGTAGTTTGGCTTCCCACACTGGCTGCTGCAGAGGTTGTAGGTCAGAGTTCCATTGTCATGTATGGTCTGGCCATTGTCTATTTGTATATTCAGCACCTCACTACCTACTTCATGATTGTTCTTTCCAGAATTGAATGAGCTAGAGCCATTGCTTATAAAGGGCAAGACACAGAGACAGGCAAATCCTCAAAAATGTTAGTCGTTATTTTTCCCATTTTACCTCTAGTTTTCCAGCTCTGAAATGTCTCAGAAAAGAAGGGAGCCTCTCTAGAAATCTGACTGCAAGAACTCTCTCCAATAAGGGAGTGTCTTTCTGCAGAATGGCGTTTTAACTAACATTTTATCTTTTATCAAGTTTAAAGTGATGCAGGAATAACATGGGTAACTGAAATGTAGAAATGTATGGAATTTGGGGAGTAAAGAGTAAACATGAGAGTTCCATGAAGTTGGCAGGGACCTAGCCTCTTTGTAGCTTTTTTTTTTCACTTCCCTGAGTGCGACCCTCATCTCATGGTCCAATGAGGCTGCTTGAGCTCCACGCATCATGTCCTTTTTCCAGCTGGCTGTAAGGAGGAAAGGTGGGTGGAACAGTTATGTGCGTCAATTTAAAGATACTTCTTTTAGGTTGTTATCATGTCTTTCACCCACAATACCAATCTCTATTAGAGATAGATTTTATCTAGGTTTAGAAAGCTATTTTAATATCTATCTTTATGATTAACCAAAGTCTAATGAACTGATATTTTTTAAACAAATACTGTACTTGAGTACAACTTTGGAGTATGAAACACCCTGTGCTAAGGAGTTGTTAGGAATGAGGGATCCAGGAGTAGTTGTGGGCAGAACCATAGCCATGCGATTTTATATCCTTAGTCTTGGCCACTAATTTTATGCTCCTTAATCAGCATAATAGAGGAGGGAGAGCCTTCTCTACTCAGTGGCTCCCAGTCGTCAATCTCCTTTCATTCCGTCACCCTCTGAAGGGGTCCCTAGGAGTACAGCATGTTGGTCAAGAGCAGTAAGGACCCTTAGTTTGAAAACAGTCTTTTACAATTCACAGGTTCATAACTATGATCTCTCCTGGACCCTATGATGTATATAATGCCACTGTGAAGAGTCAAGAGAAAACTAGGCTCTAGGGCAACACTACTGCTTCTCTGATTTGGAAGCAACTTTTACCTTCCTAATCCTCAATTTCCTCATCTGTAAAGTGGGAATAGTAATTATACATACCTCACAGTGGGGCTGGTAGAGTTACATAATTCCTGGTAAGTGCTTAGCACAGTGCTTGGAACATAGTAAATGCCCCGTGAATATTAGCTCTTATTATTCAGTGGGGACTATTAGCCCCATTAGATGAAAACACTGAGGTTTGGGGAATCCGCGATGACTATTTTAACGATTAATAATAGCAAGAACTGTTGAATGAGACCTTATTATGTGCATTATCTCATGTGATCTTTACCTCACCCCTAAGAGGCAGGCATTAACCTTACCCCCATTTTCCTGATGGGGAAACTGAGGTCTAATGTAATTATGCATGTTGAGATATGTAAGGGGGAAAATAGGCCATCAGTCCTTTGATGTTTAAGAAACTTTGACTAATGTCTATGTGGGCAAAGCTCTATGCTGGACTTCCTGCTGGGTGCTAAGGACTCCCAAGACGAGTGAGTTGGACATTGTGCTTAATCTGATGGTTCTTACAGACATGGAGGAGATAGAAAAATATAACCAGACAATTTCAATGTTACTTACTGAATGCTATCCTAGAGGGAAGTATGTGATTCTACCTATGCGAAAGCAAAAGGAGGGTGTATTAATTATAGTTATTAGTTACTGCTGCTTAACAAATTACCCCAACAATTAAAACCAACAACAAATGTCTATCACCTCACACGGTTTCTGAAGGTCAGGAGTACAGGAGTGGCTTAGTAGGATGGCTGTGGCCCAGTGTCACTTACGGAGTTACATCAAGATGTCAGTCAAGACTGCAGGCCCCAGAGGGTTTGGTCAGGGCTGAAGGATTTGCTTCTAAGGTGGTTCATTTGTGGCTTAGCAAGGAGATGCTGGCTACCGGCAGGATACCTCAGTTCTGCACACTGTGGGCCTCTCCACAGGGCTGCTTGAGCATCCTCATCCTCATGTCTTTCTTTTTCTGATTGAATTCACTGAGTGTGATAATCTCTAGCTGCATCCATGTTGCTGCAAATGGCACTATTTTATTCTTTTTTATGGCTGAGTAATATTCCATTATATATATTATATATATATATATATACATATATATACATATGTATATATATATATATATATACCACATCTTCTTTATCCATTTCTCTGGTGATGGACAGTTAGGTTGTTTCCATGTCTTGGCTATTGTGAATAGTGCTGCTATGAACGTTGGGGTGCATGTATCTTTTCCAATTACAGTTTTTTCCAGATACACGGCCAGCAGTAGGATTGCTGGGTCATATGGTATCTCTATTTTTAGTTTTTTGAGGAACCTCTGTACTGTTCTGCATAGTGGCTGCACCAATTTACATTCCCACCAACAGTGTAGGAGGGTTCCCTTTTCTCCACACCCTCTCCAGCATTTGTTCTTTGTAGACATTTTTTTTTTTTTTTTTTTTTTTGCCACACCCCACGGCATGTGGAATCTTAGTTCCCAGACCAAGGATCAAACCCATGCCCCCTACAGTGGAAGCATGGTGTGTTGATCACTGGACCGCCAGAGAAGCCCCTAGACTTTTTAATGATGGCCATCCCTACCAGTGTGAGGTAGGACCTCACTGCAGTTTTGATTTGCATTTCTCTCTCTCTTTTCTTTTTCTTTTTCTTTATGCTGCTCCCCCGAGCCCCGGTATATTTATACCTGCATGTCTGGCAGGATCTGGGGTGAATCTTGGGCTCCAGGACCTGGAGTCCTTGGAAGAATTCATTTGTAAGATCGTGACAGGTGTGGCTCAGAGAGACGTCTTGGAAGCTTTGGCTGCTAAAATAAGACACTCTAAACAGGAGGTGGAAGATTTTAAATAGAACGGACTCCTCATGGCAACGTGACTGCCCCCTGGAGGGGGATTCTTTCCCTGAAGGACAGAAAGGAGACAGTAATGAAGTCAGGCTGAAATAGAATTTTGTGAATGTTGGCAAGTTAGCAAGTATACCAGAAAGCTACATTGAAGCGTAGGGCCTTTACACATAAATTAAACGAATGAAGTCTCCAAATGGAAGGGTCTAATTCCCAGAAGTTGCTGCAATGGATGTAATGAGCTCACCAGGGAAGAGTGCCTACCGGTAGCCCAGGAGAAAAATGAGCATTCGTACTCAGTCTCAAGGACTTTCAAAATGAAACAAAATCACTCTCTCCTAATGTTTCAGGCAATCAAGCTCCGTCTCTTTAAAGCCCATTCGGCAGAAGGTGAAGCATGACCACATCTAGGTGTGTGTGCTGGAGGTGGGATACTATGGATGTTCATTAAACTCATCTCTCAACTTTTCTGGTTGTTTGAAAAATGTCATAATAAAACATGTTGGGAAAAAGGAAAAGAATAGAATACCAGAAAGTAAAAGAACAGATGTCATCTCATAGGACCCCCCCCCTCCGCAGTATTTTAAGTGGAATATATTTAGCTTTATGAAAAATTCACTTCCTTTACTTATTTTTCTCACTTGCTCATGGAGGACTGAAAACCCCTGGGCATGTACCCGAGGACCAGCAGTGGGGAGCTCTGTTCTGGAAAGGCAGCATGTGGGGCAGTGGGTTGAGAGGATGAGTTTGGGGCAAGTGCCCTTGTTTGGGTTCTATCCCAGATCCTGCTGGCTTTTGCTCACTGAGTGACCTTGAGCAAGCTACTTCAATTCCTTGTGCCCCCCTTTCCTCATCTGTAAAAACTGGGCCGATAATAATGGAATAAGGTAAGTGACTTGGCCACTGTCACACACAGCTTGTAAGTGACAGTAGCTGAGTTTGGTTCCCAAGATAAATGATAGGAAACCTTATCACCAAAACTCTCCCCGTCTCTGCATACCTATAGGTCCTGGTTGGAACTGCTTTCAGAACCCTCAAGCCATGGTCCTTTGCGTGCCTGTTGGTTTTATTCTAACTGACTGATTTCTGGATGCAGGAGGTGTTTCATTTTCCTTGGCTTTTCTTAGAAACGTAGCATAGTTTTAGTTTTCACTCATTGTGTGTTTGACTGAATAAGTGAAATACAAAAACACCTTCTTCCTAAGTCCACATTAACCAGGAGAGTTTTCCCTAAGAATCCTGTTCAATAATTTTGCTTATTGGTTATCTTCCATGAGAAGTTTATCAGAAGAGCCAGGATGCTTCCCAGGTTTCATTAACATGTTGAGTCTGGCACCAAAACTTAATTTCCTAAGGAATGGTGGCTTAAGTTAAAGCAGGTTTGCAGGACTGTTGGGGTGTTTGTGTGTCTGAAGGGGGAGGAAATGACTACCATCCCGGTCATGACGATGAACTAAAGAAATGTGGTCTCAGGAGTGTTACATTAAAACTTGTGCCCACTGCATGAGTGATGCCAAACTGCTTTCAGAAGAAAAGTGATCAGTCTTTTGTTCATAAATTATCAGTTATTTCAGAAGTGATCAAAAAGAAACGTTCAAATGTAGAAATCCCTGTCGGGAATTGGGCTTTAGCCTTAAAATTGTGGGTACATAGCACCATCTGGTGTGTAGTTTTATAACCACATGTTGACTTTTTTTTTTTAAATTAACCTCCTATCTAATGATCAAATGTGATTCAGTTGGCTTTACAATAAGAAACCATTCTTTAGGCTTTCGTAAGCACATGTCGAGGACCTTGCCTCATTCCCATACTTAAGACTCCTCAAACCCATAATAATCTAACAAGCTAAACGGGGTTCACCCTCTGATAGATCCAAAGTCAAAATTGCATCCAAGCTGAAGTCCAAGTGAAGCAGAAACTATGAATAGAGGAAGCCAGTAAGGAAAGAGTAAAAAAAAAAAAAAAAGGTAGCCCATGAACACAGAACAGGAACAAAAGACCATGAAACCCACGACAGAAAAAAAACAGGCCTGTCCTTGGGCTCCCACAGGTTGTGACAACAATCTAATTTAGCTCATTTGCATCCTGATCATAAACTTTTGAGTGAGTCTCTGTTGCTTGCAATCGAATAAGTGTAACTAAAACAATATTAGTTTCAGTGAAGCCAAAAGACTATAAATCCTAAAATCTGGCATGCTTACTCACACAAGTCCCCAAATGCCTGAATGTCCTTCTTCTTTGACTTTCTGATAGAGGCCACAGGTAAGATGTAGGAAGAGAGGAATAAAATGAGGTCATCATAACCACTTGGGACCATGATTGGTGTCCAGGCCACCCAGCCAGACTTGTAAGCACATGTCTCTCACCTGCGGATGGACTAGGAATTAGAGAGGCAGATGTCCTCAGTTAATGCTAGAGAACTCAGCGACCAGCAGGATCTGAGTACCATCTTGTGAATCTCTGGCCAGAAATGGGTCTTCAATGCCTTCAATAAATCTCAGCATTTGATTCACATGCTAGTAATTTCCTGATTTACTTTCAGTGTAGATCAGTGGTTCTTAACTGGGGGCACAATTGGCAACGCCTGGAGACATTTTTGGTTGTTGCAGCTGTGGGAAAGGGGACGCTACCGGATCTAGTGTGTAGAGGACGGAGATGCTGCTAAACATCCTACAGAGCACAGGACAGTCCCCCACAACAAAGAATTATGTGGCCCCAAATGTCAGTAGTGTTGAAGTTGAGGAGCTCTGTGTCCCTGGCAGGAGAAGCCTAGAGGAACTTTTAAAGTGGTAGGAAGAGCAGAGGGTTGAACAAGAAGTTGAGAATCCTGCCAAGCGGAGCACTACCCAGCTTGAGGAAGACACCATACTGTATCACCACCTGTGGAATGATGCCAAGTCATAGGCAACAGGTGGCAGTTGAGGCTCTGGCGATAAATCTAAGGCTCCAAGATAAATCTAAGCAGTAGGTCCTTGAGAAGCCCAGCACAGGCTAAAGATAATCATTGGAGAAACTGAGTCTAAGCAGTTTGACTCTATTCATCCCCCTCTCCACCATTAGGGGATTTTGTGACCTAATTTCCTATTCATATGAAAGGAATAATTTGGCTTGGGTGACAGGGGCAAGGGGTTAAATTGGGGTAAGTAGAAAGGCAGCAGATTAATAGTAGCTCACTTAAATGTACCTGGATTTGGAAAGAGTGATGTGATAGATCTGAGTTGGGATAGTGGGTCTGTTAAAACTGAAATATGGTTTCGTTAAGTTAGCTTTTGGTTGGGCAACTTCAAAGGACAGCAAGTGTCTCCCCTAAAGAGCATGCAGAGCAGGAATCCCAAAGCAATATCAGTCTCAAGACTTGAAGAAAATAAAAAGCTAATCCCTACTCCCCATTTTCATCCCTTTGAAACACATAATTCCTCTACGGAGGCTTGCATTCTTCTGAAACCTAGGCCAGAGAGATCACGGTCAGTAGATTTCCCTGTAACGATGAGCTAGGCAGAAAGTTCCAAGCAGGGAATGTTCTGGAAAATTCCATAAACGTTGGCCATTTATTATCAACAGAACCACGCTGTGGCTAGAAGAAACTTCTCCAGGACTGGGCATCAGAAGGTGCAGGAATTTGTGTTTTTAATGCTTCCCACTGTTTACAGCGTTGAGTTTACATGCACAACAAAGTTTGTGAATCAGCCTGGGTCATGGAAAGCTCTGGAAGGTGTCTGAGCAGGAACATTCATTCTTCCGAATGCCCTAAAAAAAGGAGAGGCTATAGCCCAGAAAGCCAGCAGCTGCCTCCTTCCTTTCCGCGCCACGCTCTATTCCTGCAGGGTCTGGACTACATTTCCCAGGATGCCCAATTGCTGTAGCTCCTGCGGGACTGGCTAGAACAACGCGGAAGTGATTACGGGTCGCCCAGCAACGGGCGGAGTCCTGGACCGTGACTGGATGCCCACGCCCCCTTGCCTGCGGCTGGGAGGTGGCGAAGCTCGACTCCATCTCCAGAGCCACAGAACTCTCAACCGCCTTTTACTTCCAGCCGAGCGGCCGTGCGAGCTCGTGGGTGCTTTCCCCCTAGGTCTTCTCAGGCCCCGCCTCCTTTGACTCCGGCAGCTGCGCAATTGCGGAGACTGGATTCACCTGCCGAGTCGGAGGAGGGGCTCCGGGCGGCACAGTGCGCAGGCGCGAGCGTTCGGGGCTCGCGGCGCGCGGCGCTCGGTTGAAGCGGGAGTGAGTTCTGGTCGCGGAGACCCGGCAGCAGGCGAGCTAGCGGGTGACCGGGCGCCTCCTCTGCAGCCATGGCAGCCCTGCGCTACGCGGGCCTGGACGACACGGACAGCGAGGACGAGCTGCCCCCGGGCTGGGAGCAGAGAACCACCAAGGACGGCTGGGTTTACTATGCCAAGTAAGGGGGCCGCCGGGGGGCCGCCGGCTTTGGGACGCAGCTGGAACCCTGCCGCTCACCTGCCCGGGACTCCGCGCTGCCTCCGAATGCCACCTGCGCGGGGAGGGCCGCGGGCTCGCGCTCAGGCTTGGCCTGGGAGGGCGAAGTGGAAGTCATGGTTGAAGAGCTTCAGGGGGAAGGCTGCCGGGGTCCTGAGGACGGGCCATCCCCCTCTCTGGCCCTGGGTCCAGCGGGGGTCACCTGGCGGCGCTCAGACGCGCCCTCTGCTGCCCAGTAGGCAGCGCTGCACGGTGCAAGGATGGCAGACCGGCCTCATTCCCTTTGCCCCCCCAAAATCGGAAAAAAATGCCGATGCCCCAATCCTTTCTGGGGGGTCTGGGTTGACGACCTAGGAGTGTGTATTTTTAACAAGTGTCCAAGTATAACTCTGTGTGTATATATATATATATGTATACATATAATATGGCTAATATAGCTTTACTATAGTTCTCAGCAAAGTTTTGGAAACACCAGGAGACCCTTTTTCCCACCACTTACTGTGTGACCTTGGGCCATTGGAATAACTCTCAGTCACGGGTTTCTTATCTGCTAAATACGTTGGTTGGAGAGTTTTAGTTGAGGCCCTGTACGTAAAGGCTTAGCACAGGCCTAAACATACTCAATGCTGGATAACTTAGCCTTTCCTGATTTCTGCAGCTGTGACAGCACCTTCTAGGCCTGATATTAGAATCACCTGGGGACCATCATAACTATAGATTTGGGGTCTCCACAGAGACGCTCATGCAGCAGGCAGCCAACATAGGGATTCTTTATTTTTTAAGCTTTCCAGCTGAGGCAGGTTACAGCTTTGAGAAGCATGGATGTAAATCGGTGATTTTCAACACCTGGGAAACAAACTCTTTTCCTGGCTCCCACCTCCAGGGATTCTCATTTAATTTTCTTGCCCCGCCTCCCGCCCCTAGTGGTAGGTTGTGAAATCTTCCCACGTGATTCTAATCTGCCCAAGGTTGTGAGCCTCTGCTGCCTTCGGTGGCTTGCTAGAAAGAAAAACAGGAGGAAACGACCTTGGTGAGTTCATTCAAGACTCATTGGGAATGTATCCTGTGCCAGGCTCTTTGCTGGGCATTGGTTTTACTGAGATAAATAAGACCACTCGTTGGGATTTCCCTGGCCGTCCAGTGCTTAAGACTCCGCATCCTCAGTGCAGGGGGCCCAGGATCGATCCCTGGTCGGGGAACTAAGATCCCACATGCCACACGTCGCGGCAAAAAAAAAAAAAAAAAAAAGTAAAAACATAAGACCGCTTGTCACTTTCATGAGTGCCCAGTCTTATAGGACAGAGCGACGTGCAGTGACGTGGTCCCCACGCAATGTGTGTAGTGAGTGGCAGCCTGTCCAGCATGAGCTGTGTGGGTAGGTGGTGAGGTGCCTGGGGCAGTGGGCACCTGAGCTGTGCCTTAGAGCACAGGTAGAAGTGGTCAGGTCCAGGGGCAGGAGGGCAGCCCAGGTAGAAGAAACAGAGGTGCGGCCTGTGCGGTGGTGCAGGAACATGAAGATTGAGGTGGGAAGGAAGGACACAGTTGATTTATGGAGGCCTTTCTGTGCCTCGGAGTATCTGGGCTCTGTCAGCAGGACCCATGTGTCCACTGAATACTTGGAGCCAGGGAGTGACCTCGGGTTTGTGTCTTTAGAAGGATGATTTCTGCTCTGGAGAATTGAAGGGGCATTTCTAGCAGCAGGGAGCCAGGGGGCAGTTGGCCGGCTCCGGGCAACTCCTGAATGGGCATTTGCTGTTGCCTCAGCCTTCGCCTGAAGCGCTCTTTCATCCCTCAGAGCTGAGCTTAAATGTCACTGCCCACGAGAGCGTTCCCTTGCATCGGCCCTGCGCCTGCCTTCCACCACTTTGCTCTCCCTTGTCTGTAGTTTTCTACGCTCTACTCGGCCCTGTTTTGCTCTCTGTCCCTCCCCAGGTTGTCAACTTCGTGAGGGCGGGGACCTTTTCTCGTTCCCCTCTGTATCCCCCATGCTTAGCATCCTGGCGCCGTAAAGTAAATCCAGGGAACGAGTCAGTTAGCTCATCTAGGGAAGGTTTCCCGCGGGCCTCCCTGGGCAGGTGGCGTTCTAGGCCCTGGGGACACGAAGATGCGCACGGCCTACCTCCCGGCTTCGGGGGGCTCCTCTGCTCCTGCTCTGGGTGGGGCCTGTCCCCTTCGGGCCACTGCCCCCAGAGCTCCCTGGCTTCCTTTCAAGTTCCCCTGTAACCTTGCGTTCGTTCAGTCTGGAAGCCCCTTCGCCTTCGCTCACCCTGCCTCCTGCACCTCACCTTGTGTTGGGTGGCCTTTCCCATCTGCTGCCTTCCTGGGTGGCATCCACCGTCTGGGCTTGGGGTTCTTCTTTCACTCGGTAAGACCTACACGCACCAGCCAGTTCTGCTGACAGCTTCCTGGGAGCCCATGGCCAGGGGACTCCGTGGCGCCTATGCGGTCTCTGAAAAGTACGCCCCTCTCTGCCTCCTGCCCCCCACCCCCACCCCGGTATCTGGCCCTGTTGTTTACACTGACTGTGGTGACAAGGCTTGGCGGGCTCCCAGCTGGGCGGTGGGAGTACCTCTCTCCAGACTCTCTCTCCTGTCCTACCGGCCTTCCGTTCTTTGGCTTGGGGTGGAAGGATGCCCCCGACCCATCCTGACCCTGGATTCCCAGCAGTCCCTCTTGATCTCTCCTGACCTGCAAGCATCCTGATCCTTCTTTTCACTCCTGATTCTAGAAGGTCACTTGTCCCCTGGGGTCTGGGCAACTTGGCTGATAGATTGCCCTTGCAGTCGTTCCTTTTTTCCATGGTCTTCATCCCACTGCGGCAGGGTTGTGCCCAAGGGCAGAGGCTGTAGCTCCCAACCAGGCCTCTGGGGTCTTGTGGGAAACCCCGTCGTAGTCTCGCCCCTCTTCTGTTGTGTGGGTTCTGTCAACCCCTCAGGCTCCCTCACACTCCCCAGGGTGCACTCAGACCTCAAAGACACACGTGTCCCCTGGCTCAAGGCCCCCCAGGCTGGGCTCCCATGGAGGGGACGTTCACGCTGCCGAGGACAGACCTGTTACCACAGAGAGCTGATGAGCCTTTCTCCCTTCCCTAGCACGGTCCAGAGAAGCCCCTCTGCCTTAACCAGGGGGTGGGGCCGGAAGGACGAGGTCTTGGTGCTGGGGGCTGTGGATGCCGTCGCCTGGGCCGTCCTGGGTCCTCCACTCCCGCCCCCCTTTTATTCTGAAGCCCGGGCCTCTTGGCAGCAGAGGGATGGCTGGTCTGCCCGGATGGGAGGCGGGCCCCTGTCCACAGGTGGCTCTGGGTCTCCCAGTTCACTCCAAGAAACTATGCTTAAGGAAGAAAAAAACAACTTAGAGGAAAATACTTGAAAGTGATAGCCCTGTAATGTGGTGTGAATTTAATTTTGATCCCTTTGTTTTAAATTAAGATCACTGTTAATTATCTTTTTAAATGACAAAAAGCTTACTGAAAGAAAAAAAAGGGCTTCTGTTTAAAGGAGAGTAAGATAATTTGGGGACATGTGTTGTAATTTTCTGTTCATTGAAAAGTCATTTTAGATTACAATGAGAAAGGAACACCCTTTAATTAATTTTTATATAAAAGTTTATTTAAAATAATCCTTTTCTGTCAAAGGCACGGTTCTTAGTTCTTCACACGTTACTCACTGAGTCCTCTATGACCCCAAGTAGTAGGGCCATTGTTTTCCCCTTTGTACTGATGGGGAAACTGAGGCTGGAGGTTGAAAAACTTCTCCAAGGGATCTGAATTACCAAATGTAACCTGGTTCTTACTCCTTTTTGGGCTTCCTTTCTGCAGTCAGGGTTTGATGGTGGGGCGATAACACAGGTGGCAGTTGGTCCTTGCTGATACCCTCTGTTTGTACAGGGATCTAATTGTTCACCAGTCACTGTCCCAGGTATGGTGTCTCTTACCTTTCCAACAGCTCTGTGAGGTGGATGTGCTTCTAGGGAGACTGGCTCACTGAGTGCAGGCAGTGCAGGAGCTCAGGTCTTTGGCCTTTTGAGTCCAGTGTCCACTGTGTCCTTGTACTGGCCACCGATAATTTGCAAAAACACCGGAAGCCAGCAGTTTCTGGAAAGACCCTGCTTTTGACGTGCAACGTCTTACAAGAGCGTTCACAAGCTCTGTATTTATTCTCTTTAAAATCATGGATAGGGAAGGAATATTCTATCATCTGGTTGTCAGTGATTAAGTATTATTTTCTACTTTGGCCTGAGCATGTGAACTTTGAATGCCTCTTGAAACATGCAGCTGTTTCCTTGATGAAGTAATTTTATGTTTTTTCTCCACACTGGATCAGCTGTTGACAGGTGTTGCTAGTCTGTTATTGGCCCATGGTTTCATTGATAACTGTGTGTGCTCTTCCGAGATGAAATG
This sequence comes from Delphinapterus leucas, assembly GCF_059928025.1. Classification (NCBI taxonomy): domain Eukaryota; kingdom Metazoa; phylum Chordata; class Mammalia; order Artiodactyla; family Monodontidae; genus Delphinapterus; species Delphinapterus leucas. The sequence continues at coordinate 51,129,932 of NC_143148.1, forward strand.
CTAGTTTGGCACAGAAATCAGACTAGTTTGTATATTTGATTTGTTGAAAATAATAGAACTTTTGAGGGCTTTTTATGCCAAGTACTGTGTTCAACCCTTTATTTACAGTATCCTCGTAGCATTCTCCTCAGATGAATACTAGGATTATTATGCAGTTGAGGAAATTGAGGCTCCAAAGGTGAGTGACTGACCTACGGAGCTGCCTTACCCTCTTGGATGAAATTAGGAATCAGTGCTTAAAAAACACTTTGAAGTTAAATCTGTGGAAAGAATAAACATTTAAGAAGATTAAGGTTATATCTAAATGGTACATGCATATCAGCATTATAAATTTGACTGAAATTTTTCAGTTTATCCTGGAATAAAACTAAAATGAAAACTAAAACAAGTACAAAACAAAACACCTCTTTAGGTATTTTGAGTGATTCAGCGAGATTCCTAGAGTTGACCCCCCAGTTGGGGTCAAGTCCCCTTCCTCTGGCTTCACCGCCAGCTAACAGATACAGGTTTTCGGGAGATTTTTCCCAGTCTGCTGCTGCTTCCAAACTAGAGAATTTGACCTGATGCAAACAGTAACGTTTATAATCTGAATATTTCTTTCTGACTGTCTGACTTGAGTACTCTTGAGAGAGTATCACGTGGGGGACAAAAAAAAATTTAATGCCATTGATTAATTTTTAGAAGTGGAACTTTTACTTACTACGTATTCTGTGGATTTTTTTTTTTTTTTTAACAGTCACACGGAAGAGAAGACTCAGTGGGAACATCCGAAAACCGGGAAAAGAAAGCGAATAGCAGGAGGTTTGTATGTTGTTGTCGTAAAGCAGAGACCCTTGTATTTAAAGCATTAATCAGATGGGAAAACTGTCACAGGAGCTGGACTCTCCCTCTGGGGAGTTTGTAGGATTCGGTAGAAGGAAGTGACGAGCTCTTGGGGTGGAGTGCTTAGGATGATTTCTTAAATAAGAAAGTATTAAAATAATAGGGGCCTTGAATTCACAGTTCATTAGAGTTTTCCGTAGTTGCACTGTTTGTAAAGTTGGTCTTGGTTCCTATCCTGGAATTAAATATATCAGCGTTTGATAGAATCCGTAAAGCTTGCCTTGACTTGTAGGTGCTTCTGAGTAAGTGTGTCATGCATGGAATAGAAGTGTAAGGAGGTCCCTGCTCTCAAGAGGTTGAGGGTCCATTTGAAAAGACAACATGTGCCCTTGGGAAAAAAGCGCAACCGGTCTATAACATGAATCTTCACAAGTCAGCATATGAACGGTATTGGGTGCCTGCTGTAGTGTAGATACGTTCTGGGAATTCATTCAAGGGAGAATTCATGTTGGTTGGAGCAGCCAGTAAGGGTTTTGTGAAAAGCAGAAGCTGAATGGAGTGTTGAAGAATGATCAAGAACGAAATAGTATTTTACTTTATTTTATTTTATCTTTTGGCCACATGGCTTTCAGGATCTTAGTTCCCCGACCAGGGATTCAATCCAGGCCCAGCAGTGAACGTGTGGACTCCTAACCACTGGACTGCCAGGGAATTCCCAAGAATGAAATAATCTTAAAAATAGAGTTGCCATATGATTCAGCAGTCCTGCTCCTGGGCATATATCCAGAAAAAAACCATAATTCAAAAAGCTACACGCACTCCTCTCTTCATAGAAGCACTATTCACAGTAGCCGAGACATGGAAGTAACTTGACTATCGATCAGAAGATGAATGGATAAAGATGATGTGGTATTGGGTTGGCCAAAAAGTTCCTTCGGTTTTTAAATAAAAATAAGACACATGTTTCATTTTCCCAAGAACTTTATTGAACAACGTATTCACTGTTTTGTTCCACTACCTTCTGCCATTTTTCAGGCAACTTCATAATTCCATCTTCCCAGAACTTTTTATCTTTTTGAGCAAAGAACTGTTCCAGGTACCTTCTACTGTCTTCCAGGGAATGGAAATATTTTCCGTTAAGAGAATTTTGTAAAGACCGAAACAAATGGAAATGCGAAGGTGCAGTGTCTGGTGAATACGGCAGATGAATCAGAACTTCCCAGCTAAGCTGTAACAGTTGTTACCTGGTCATCAAAGAAACATGCAGTCTTGCATTATCGTGATGGAAGATGATGCGTTTTCTGTTGACCAATTCCGAACGCTTTTCGTCGAGTGCTGCTTTCAGTTGGTCTAACTGGGAGCAGTACGTGTTGGAATTAATCGTTGGTTTTCCAGAAGGAGCTCATATTAGAGGACTTCCTTCCAATCCCACCATATACACAACATCACCTTCTTTGGATGAAGACTGGTTTGCTGTGGTTGGTGGTGGTTCATTTTGCTTGCCCGACGATTTCTTCCATTACACATTATTGTACAGTATCCACTTTTCATCGCCCGTCACAATTTGTTTTAAAAACAGAGTATTTTTCTTACGTTTAAGTAGAGAATTGCATACAGAAATACGGTCAAGAAGGTTTTTTTTGCTTAACTTACGTGGAACCCAAACATCAAAGCGATTAACATAACCAAGCTGGTGCAAATGATTTTCAACGCTTGATTTGGATATTTTGAGTATATCGGCTATTTCCTGCATGGTATACTGTTGATTGTTCTCAGTGTCTCGATTTGATCGCTATCAACTTCAACTGGTCTACCCGGCCATGGAGCATTGTCCAGTGAGAAATCTCCAGCATGAAACTTCACAAACAACTTTTGACACGTTCCATCAGTCACAGCACCTTCTCCATACACTGCACAAATCTTTTTTTGCGTTTCAGTTGCGTTTTTACCTTTCTTGAAATAATAAAGGATAATGTGCTGAATATGTTGCTTTTTCCCCTCCATCTTCAATATTAAAATGGCTACACAAAAATTCACCAGTTTTGATGTTTTTTTAAAAGGCATGCTGTTATGACAGCTGTCACAGTACAGTCTAACAAAATTGTTTCGAATGAAGTTAGACAACTAAGCACTAATAGAGTCATCTTATGGAAAACACTGAACAAATTTTTTGGCCAACCCAATACAAAGGAATATTACTCAGCCATAAAAAAGAATGAAATAATACCATTTGCAGCAACATGGATGGACCTAGAGATTATCATACTAAGTGAAGTAACTCAGAAAGAGAAAGACAAATATCATATGGTATCACTTATATGTGGAATCTAAAATGTGCCACAAATGAACATATCTACGAAACAGGAACAGATTCACAGACATAGAGAACAGGCTTGTGGTTGCGAAGGTGAGGGTGGGGGAGGGATGGATTGGGAGATTGGGTTTAGCTGATACAAACTATTATATATAGAATTGGTAACCAACAAGGTCCTGCTGTAGAGCACAAGAAACTGTATTCAATATCCTGTAATAAACCATAATGGAAACGACTATGAAAAAATATATGTCAAACTGAGTCACCGCTGTACAGCAGAAGTTAACGCTGTAAATCAACTATACTTCAATAAAATTAAAAAAAAAAAAGAATGAAATAGTGTTACTTCCAAGCAAGAGGCAGAATGTAGAGTCTGGTTGGGGTAATGGGCCTTCTGTACCTGCCATAGTTGGAGCACGTGACCTGCTGGTCTGGTGGGATAGGTCTGGGGCTGGAAGGGCAGGGGCTTCAGTTCACCCCACCCCACCCCCACCCCCACATAGACCTGTTGTCCTTCTGTGTTTCAGATTTGCCCTATGGATGGGAACAAGAAACTGATGAGAATGGACAAATGTTTTTTGTCGAGTAAGTGTCTACAAAGAAACTTCTCAGCCATCTTGCTTTTTATTTAATTAATTAATTTATTTTTAATACATTTATTTATTTTTGGTTGCATTGGGTCTTTGTTGCTGCACGTGGGCTTTCTCTAGTTGTGGCAAGCCGGCGCTACTCTTTGTTGCGGTGCGCGGGCTTCTCATTGCAGTGGCTTCTCTTATTGTGGAGTGTGGGCTCTAGGCGTGTGAGCTTCAGTAGTTGTGGCTCGCAGGCTCAGTAGTCGTGGCACACGAGCTTAGTTGCTCCTCGGCATGTGCAATCTTCCTGGACCAGGGCTTGAACCCGTGTCCCCTGCATTGGCAGGTAGATTCTTAACCACTGGGGAAGTCCCATTCTGCTTTTTAATAGGAACTTTTTTGTACAAGGAATATACATTGACTGTAGGAAAATATTATATAGTGTATAACTGTAATCCTATCAGCAGGACTAACTACTTTTAGCAATTTTTGGATTTTTTTCTTCCAGTCTTTCTATATAAGTGCTTAAAAAAAAAATGTATTGCACTAACTGTTTGGTAAACTGTTTTTTCCACATAATTCTTATGAGCATTTTCTCATATCTTTATAAATTTTTGAAGACAATGATGTTTAACGGTTATATAGTATTATTTTGTATAGATATACTGTAATTTATCAAATTACCTACTGGGCATTGATGTTGTTAAATTCCTGTGATCTGGCGTCTGTACAGGCAGACCTTGTCTTATTGCACTTTGCAGATACTGCGTTTTTTACAGATTGAAGGTTTGTGGCAACTCCCCCTCAAGGGAGTCTTTTGGCTCCATTTTTCCAGTAGCAGTTGCTCAGTTCGTGTCTCTGTCACGTTTCGGTAATTTGCGCAATATTTCAGACCCTCCACTAGCAAAAACGTTGGTGACTCACCGAAGTCTCAGGTGATGGTTAGCATTTTTTAGCAATCAAGTATTTGTTAATTAAGGTGTGTATATTTTTTTAGACTCGATGCTGTTTCACACTTAATAGACTGTAGTGTAAACATAACTTTCATATGCACTGGGAAACCACACAATTTGTGTGACTCGGTTTATTGCGTGCGACACTGACTCTTTTTTAAAGTTTATTTATTTATGGCTGCGTTGGGTCTTCGTTGCTGCACGCGGGCTTTCTCTAGTTGCAGCGGGCGAGCGGGGGTTACTCTTCGTTGTGCGCAGGCTTCTCACTGCGGTGGCTTCTCTTGTTGTGGAGTATGGGCTCTAGGCGTGTGGGCTTCAGTAGTTGTGGCTTGCAGGCTCTAGAGCGCAGGCTCAGTAGTTGTGGCGCATGGACTTAGTTGCTCTTCGGCATGTGGGATCTTCCCGGACCAGGGCTCGAACACGTGTCCCCTGCATTGGCAGGCGGATTCTTAACCACTGTGCCACCAGGGAAGCCTGACACGGACTTTATTGCATTGGTCTGGAACTGACCCTGCAATGCAATATCTCCAAGGTATGCCTGTAATTATAAAGAATGTTTTGAGCATCCTCTTCTGTAAAACTATCCTTGGAATAAATTCCAATAACAAACAGCAACAGTAACCACGCATCTGGGACCTAACATGAGCCAGGCATGTTCTAACCACCTTATACCTGTAGTATTAGCTCATTCAGTCCCTGAAATGCCCTAAGGGAGGCGAGCGCTAGGCTGCCTGGCCAGTCATTTTCCCACTCTGATCCCGTTAGAGAGGTGTGCTGGTAAATGCTTAACAACCAGTTCCCTGGGGGGAAAAGCCCATATTTGTTTCCGTGGTATAAATACTTCCCCTATAGCTTATTTCCAGCTACCGAGGTAAAGTCACTGAGGAGTTGGGAAGAGAGATGCACATTTGGCTCTTGTGAGCCAGGTCACCCGGCTCCCCCCCTGCTCTGTCCTCTGTAAGACACTGGAGTCAAAGTGCTTACCTGGCATCTGTGGTTATAAGTAAAATGAAAGTTGGATTATTCTTGAGTCTTAGTGTTTATGGGGTGATGAGTATTGATTTTAAACTGTATATAATTTTACACACACATACACATTACAAATACATTTTTTTTAAATGTTTTTATTTATTTTTTGGCTGCACTGTGGGGCTCGCGGGATCTTAGTTCCCCGACCAGGGATCAAACCTGGGCCCTCGGCAGTGCAAGTGCTGAGTCTTAACCACTGGACTGCCAGGGAATTCCCACAAATGCATTTTAAATCATGAAATCTTTCTTTCTGGAGAGTTCTTAATAGTTTTCAAGATATTTTGAGGTCTATCTCAAACCCCAAGATCACATTTAAAATGTAAAAAATAAACCTGTTCTGTAAGGAGCAACCTATTCATCTGTATGAACAGGTTGTACTGATGTATTTTAATATATTGTTTATACTACCAGTATAGTTTAATATTATTTCTACAAGATTTCAGTCAACTCCAAATCAAAACTATAGTGTGTGAGTACAGCCTTATAATGAAAATTATTAGAATTTTAGTAGGCTGGTTTCATATTTACTGTCTTATCATTTTGAGTTTTCTACTTCTTTACCAATCTTCTTAGGCCCTTGCACATAAGAGATTTAATTGAAATCTACTGACAAGAGTGCCTGATGGATCTTATAGCCACATTTACATGAATTAAAAGAGAAAAACCCCAAAGCCTACTCCATGTTTGAGATCTGAGGGTACAAGGCAGTGCTTTGTAACAGCCTATTTTACAGGCAGTTCTGAAGAAAATGCTTCGATGGCTGTCTTTCTAGGCAGGAATATAATCCTTCTGGAGGCCAGAAGATAGATTAAATGGACCCGGGTCTTTCCGGGGTTAAGAATAAGCCTTTTTTAGTCCATGAAAAATGGGGTTTGCCTAGCCTAAACTATAAGATTATCTTGTAATTATAAATGCCTGTGTTCAGTACTGTAGGTTCACTGCTTTCTCCTTTTCTTTGCAGCCACATAAATAAAAGAACTACCTACTTGGACCCAAGACTGGCATTTACTGTGGACGATAATCCTACAAAGCCAACCACCAGACAGAGATACGACAGCAGCACAACCGCCATGGAAATCCTCCAGGGCCGGGATTTCAGTGGCAAAGTGGTCGTGGTTACCGGAGCGAATTCGGGAATAGGTAGGTTGTTAACTGACAGCGATGGTTGTTGTTATTATTATTTTTTTTTGTCACTGCTATGATGAAATCCGCTTTAGTCTAACCATAAGAAAACTTTGTTTGGTGGTTCTCTAATTTAAAAGGTATTTATAGCCTTTTCAGCTATCGTGTCATTAAAGTTCTGGGCCCTTTTTCAGTCCCAGAGTTTCCATGGAAGGAGGGCCGTGTCAGGGCTGACCTTGAATTCTCCGAAAGCTGAACACTCAGCGGAAGATGGTGGCTATTTTGGTTCTTAAGGATGAGAGACAGCTGGCTCTGTCTAGGAGTTTCTGACCTGGTCTGCGTGGTGTGCGGACATGGTCCAGTTACCTGGGTTCTTCGGCCCAACGCTGACTGGTAATGGAATATCGGGAACAGTGGTGTGTCAGGGCTTTGGGACAAAGGACACTGCAGCTGTCCGTTGGTTACGGAGAATATGATTTTCTTTGGAGAACAGGATCTTATTTCTTTGCAGAGTCGGAGAATTAGTTGCCCTCTTGGTTGCCCGCGTTTAACTGCGGTGATGGTCATGAGGGAGGGGCTCCGGGGGTGTCCTCTCCTTAGCCTCATGGGCTGGTAGAGAAGCTGCGGCAAAGCAGATGTTCCTGCGTTCACTCTCCAGATGATTTAATTCTTATTTTGCTTTGGTCCATTGACAGGAATATCTGACTCTGTAAGAACCAGCTGCTTTGAGTAAGGATATGCATCCTCAGGTTAATTTACAGAGACAAAACATGGAATTGTGTTCAGCTGTCTTCTGGCAAGTTCTCTCCTTTTCACCCTTCATGGTGCTCCCCCCTCACTGGCCTTCTCTCTCACCAGCTTTGTCTCCTCACTGGTTTGTGTATCCCCTGCACTTCTTTCTCTGTCTTGCTTAATTTTCGGTGACCTCTTCTTGAACTTGCAGAAGCATTCCCTGGTATCATCAGGGCAAGTATAGGAAGTGACATACATTCTTGGAGGATCAATTGTTGTATAGTACAGGGTTGAAAATCTAACAAGCTATGGTCCCAGAGCGGAACTTTTGACTGTACCTGTCCATTAAGGCAAAGAAGCGTATGGAATTTTTTTTTTTTTAAATGAAAGGGGTTTATTTAAAATCAACTCTCAGACCTCATCCTGGGCTCAGTATATGTTCAGTTCGGTTTTCTGAATCACATCGGGGTTCATTCTATTTAATTGTCATCGATAGGAAAAGCTGATGGTGCTATATTAAAAGTAACAGCTGGATCCTCAGTCATCCAGGAAGCAGTATGTTGTGTTGATGGCGTTGACTACCGTTACGTTTAGCGTGTGGACCAAGACTGTAGAATAATTAAGAAAAAATAAGGACTTAAGTAAAATACCTCTTCTTATTTAACACTCTGTTAACCAGAGAATTAACTAAAAGATCTCATTCCCTTAATCTCGTGGCTAGACAGTTTCTTCCTTTCATTAGTAAGGTAAGTGACTACTGATGGTTTGTGCGTAAGTGTTCAAACTTGGCTCTGTCTGACGTTCGATGGCAGGCCTCCTGAAGCTCTGCTGAAGATTTGCCACGTCAGGCCTATGACATCATAATCCAGGACTAAAGGCACTGGTCCAGAATGTTCAGAGAGCTATGTGTAGTTGGGTATTGCATCCTGGTCGGAAGGGAGGAGGAGGTTCTGAAGCATTGAGAAGAAATGTGTCGTTGGTCAGAGTGGACCTCGGACCTTTCGGAGGCAAGCTCTGTGCCTCTTCCCAGCTACCGCTTCCCCTTCCTGAGGTCCCTGATCTTTTTTGTGGGCCCTGCAAGTAGGTGCCCGTGATCCAGTCACATGTGATGGTAAGTCGGACAGCTCAGGCTGGAAGGGAGGTTGGGGAAGGTCTCCGAGCGCACCCCCCATCCCCATTTCCCCAGCTCGAACCTTTGTTGCCTTCAGCTCTGCCTGGTCTCCCCGTGACCCCTCCAGTCTCGAGAAGCCCGAGTCTAGGGGAGTGCTGGAGATTTGTCTGCTTAATATTTGAAATAACATCAGACCGAACATTCCAGGCAATCAGATCCTTGCAAAGAACTCTGGCGCTGCAGCCGTGGCATCAGGCTTAAAGAAAAGAGCCGAAGGCAAGCCCGTGGCTTTGCCGTCATCACTTAGGCAGCTTTTATATCCCACGCGGCTGCCTTAGAGAGTGTCCTTGTCCAAGTCGGCTGTGCCTTCCAGATAAATTTCTTCCTTCTCCTGAGCTGTGAAACACGCCAATTTAGAAATCGCTATCACCACTCTGTTTCTGCCCCTTTGAAATGGAACAGCTGAGCGCAGAATGAATCAGGCATCTTCACTCCCAACCCTCCTCGGCGTCCGGGAGTCATCTCCTCTTGAAGCTTGAATGGTGTTGGCCTGCACTTTTCCTCTTGCTGCTCAGGGGAGCCCGGTTCCTACGTGTGAACTGTCCAGTCTTTAGCCTCATGGATGTCTGTGCTCTTGGGAGCAGAGTGGGCTGTTACAAAACATACCGGTCTTTATTTTGAGAGTGGTGATTCCACAGCTAAAAACACAGGTAACCTAATTGGCTTTACAAAGGTTGGTTTACAATTCTGGTGTTCCCAGTGATGCTTTTTGTTCGTGTTTTTGAATTCCCTGCAAGGCACCTCTCTGTTGGACTTGCCATTGGGAGGGGGCTCTCTGTTGTGGAAGGGGACGCTCGGGCGGTGAGAGGGGACGCCTTCCCTGGTGGATGGCAGGGACGTGCCAAGACACTGCCCCCTTTGACGTCGCCTCTATGCATATTCTCTCTTGTCGTCCATGTTGGGTACCTCGCCCCCCTCCACCCCGGCTGTAAGTGATACAGAACTGTATTTTGAACTTTGGATATTTTATGTTCCGAAGGCAATTGGAGGGACTCCTGCTTATTAATTCAGCTTATAAAGATCAGGGTGGTTCAGGTCGGTAGAAGGATTCAGAGGAAATGCCACAATAAAGCGTTTTGAATTCTTGGAAGTTTGTAGGCAGATACTGCGGTTGACTGGGTTCAGCTGTCCAGATGGGGAGTCGGCAAACTACAGCCCGTGGGCTAAATCTGACTCCCGCCTGATCTTGCAAGTAAAGTTTTACTGGACCACGGCCACGCCTGTTTATTTCCGTTTTGTCTGTGGCTGTTTTCATGTGACCAGCAGAGTTGCATAAATACGGCAGAGACCCTATGGCCTGCACAGCCTAGAATATTTACTGTCTGGCCCTTAATTGGAAAACGTTTGCCTACTCCTGCATCAGATGGTCTAATCCCTTTCAAAATAAGATCACCCCAGCATGCTGTGAGTCAGCCACAAGTTAGGTAAAATTTAGATAAAGTGGATGCCCCAGGCCACGAGGAAGATGGTGGCAACACATACGTGTCTGTTGGGGATGCCCCCCCAGTGCCTGTGTCTCCTGCCTCACCTCTGTCCCCAGCTTTAGGGAGCTGCAGGCCTTAGGACGTTGCAGCCTCTGAAATGACACTCTTCTCTCATCGACCTTTGTTTAATGAGCCTTCTGAACCCTAAGAACTTCGTGTAGATTGAGCGCTGTAGCTTGTGGACCTGTCTCGGTGGAGCTCAGCCTCTCAGTGTCCACGGGGAAGTCACCTGTGCGCCCAGAGCTTCCTTCTGCCAGCAGACCGCGAGGCCGGGAGCCCCGGTCCCGACGGCTAAGCCGTAGAGGCGAGGGAGGAGTTCATTTCTGTTTGTGCTCAGCTTAGCGCTGGGCAGGAAGGGGCGGGTGTCCACGGCGACCTGGAGTTAGTGGCTCGATGACTCTGATTTGGTAAAAAAAAACGGAAACAAAAAAACGAATGGAAATGGCTTCAACATGGTGATCATTAAATATGGACCTTAACGCGAAGTCTCTGGAGAGGGGGTCTCGGAGGCTTCCTGTTGTGGAAGATCCCATAGCTGCTTCTCTAGACCCGGCCTGTCAATCGAGCGGATTGGGCTCTGCTTATAAATAGCTCAGTACAAAATGCTGCCTTCTCAAATCTGAGGGCTGACATGTGCTCCTCGAAGGCCGGACCCTTCTCACGAGGGGTTACCTGAATGCCTAAATACGGGGCGGCGCCTGCCCTGCACGCTGTCCCTGGGAGCGGGGACGTTTGTTGGAAATCGTGTGGATAGTTGCAGGGAGCAGGTCGATCATCGTGGCACCTACGGAGCGAAATCCAGGTTCTGTCAAACAGCCATTGAAGAAATATTAACAAGTATGCACAGCTTAGCCATTTTCAGTCTCCTGTTCACTGGCAATGATGAATGATAAAGCTTTCTTCCTAACTTCCAGTCTTAAACCAGTAGTGGTTAAAATTTGGTTTTTGAATCCCTTTCCGAGTATAGTCAGGATGAAAAGTTTCTTCGACCCTTTGAAGTTTCATAACACTGGGCTGTTTCGAATGTTGTGACTTGAAATCTGGCATAGCCTGGCCTGGTTTCGATTTGTGAGTCAGAGGACCCGTGAACAAGAACAAAACTGTTTTTTTTGCCTGAACATATACAAGCTGGCCACCTTAGCATACACCAGGAAAATGTATTTTGGGACTGACACTTTAATTTTCTATTGGTATTTATGTTATATATAAACCTCCCTAAGGTTCATTACAGGGATTCTAATAATGTGTGTACGTGTATACACACACGTACATACCAAAATTTATATACTTTGAGATATAAGAAGTATTTGCTCAAGCTATCAAAGTCAACCCCAAATTTGTTCTTGAAACAAAATGAAGGTATTGGATTTCCATGTGGGAATCCCCAAATGTTGTAGTTTAATGTTGAAATTGGTTGTTTTGGCTTAGAGAGCCTGTTTTTTAGAGCTTGGGGTCTTGTTGCAAAATCATGTGTTGAAATTACAGTGTGAAGTGGAGTTGCCATATTGTTTTATCCTACAAATCATCACCGTGATGAATTCATATCTCGTGTAGATTCTACCAGTTCTCCGGTAATACAAGAGAAGTGCTTTTCTTCATGTAGAAAAGTGTATTCATTGTTAACATTTTAAACCCACACTTTGACAGTAATGAAGCAGACTCTCTTCCTCTCCACCCTCAGATCTTTGTTTTCTTTTCCACACCTAGTGTTACTAAAATTTGCCTTCTAGCCTAAATCATGCCTTTGACTTTTCTTCCTCAGTTTTTCCAAAAGATCCCATAAATTTGAGGCCATAGGCCACCTTAGAGTCATTTTCTTGGTTAAAACTTACTCATATGGGGTCATTACACTAGGAATCTTGGAATGCCTGATTACAGCTTCCTTTCTGGTTGTCAACAAGACTTAAACTAGTGGGATTTTTTTTTTTTTTTTTTTCCCAGTACGTGGGCCTCTCACTGTTGTGGCCTCTCCCGTTGCGGAGCACAGGCTCCGGACGCGCAGGCTCAGCGGCCATGGCTCACGGGCCCAGCCGCTCCGCGGCATGTGGGATCTTCCCGGACTGGGGCACAAACCCCTGTCCCCTGCATCGGCAGGCGGACTCTCAACCACTGCGCCACCAGGGAAGCCCCTAAAACAAGTGGGATTTTGACATTTATCTTCTTTTTAAGAACCTGGTGCTCATTAAGTAGAGGAAAATTTTCTGAAATAATCTGATCTTTTGGGAATTCAGACTCCCATTTATTAAAAAAATTTTTTTTAGATTTTATTGTATTTTTTTTTATACAGCACGTTCTTATTATTTTATACGTATTAGCGTATATATGTCAATCCCAGTCTCCCAACTCATGCTTTCCCCCCTTGGTGTCTCTACATCTGTGTCTGTTTCTGCCTTGCAAACCAGTTCATCTGTACCATTTTTCTAGATTCCACATATATGCGTTAATATACTAAAATTAAAAAAAGATTTTTAAATTTTTAATTTATTTTTTGGCTGCATTGGGTCTTCGTTGCTGCACGCGGGCTACACTTCCTTGCAGTGCATGGGCTTCTCATTGCGGTGGCTCCTCTTGTTGTGGAGCATGGGCTCTAGGCACGTGGGCTTCAGTAGTTGTGGCTCGCGGGCTCTAGAGTGCAGGCTCGGTAGTTGTGGCGCACGGGCTTAGTTGTTCCGTGGCATGTGGGATCTTCCTGGACCAGGGCTTGAAGCCATGTCCCCTGCATTGGCAGGTGGATTCTTAACCACTGTGTCACCAGGGAAGTTGCCAGACTCCCGTTTTAATTTAAAAGCATTTGTGACCATTTCTCTTTTATGCTAAAATAAACCCATATATTGTAAGTAAAATGATTTTGAAATTATTTGTTCTGAGAAACTATTGAGATTTTTGACAATACTGGAAAAAGTCCTTGAATAATATTACATAAAAATTGAGAATTGGGGCTTCCCTGGTGGCGCAGTGGTTGAGAGTCCGCTTGCCAATGCAGGGGACAGGGGTTCGTGCCCAGGTCCAGGAGGATCCCACATGCCGTGGAGTGGCTGTGCCCGTGGGCCATGGCCGCAGAGCCTGCGCGTCCGGAGCCTGTGCTCCGCAACGGGAGAGGCCACAACAGTGAGAGGCCCACGTACCGCAAAAAAAAAAAATTGAGAATTAGTACCTTATGAATTAGAGAACCTTTTTTACATTTAAATATTCTTAGACATTGAATATAAATGGGAATCACATGATCAGAGTATTTTAGAAGCTATATATCTAAAGGAAGAGATCAATTGAAATATTCTAATGAGCCTCATCTCATAATTTGGTAATCACATCTAAAAAACTTATTTAAAAACGTATGTAGTAGCACAGGGAGATCAACTCAGTGCTTTGTGACCACCGAGAGAGGTGGGATAGGGAGGGTGGGAGGGAGATGCAAGAGGGAGGAGATATGGGAATATATGTATATGTATAGCTGATTCACTTTGTTATAAAGCAGAAACTAACACACCATTGTAAAGCAATTATACTCCAATAAAGATGTTAAAAAAATATATATAGGGCTTCCCTGGTGGCGTAGTGGTTAAGAATCCACCTGCCAGTGCAGGGGACACGGGTTCGAGCCCTGGTCTGGGAAGATCCCACATGCCGCGGAGCAACAAATAAGCCCCTGTGCCACAACTACTGAGCCTGCGCTCTAGAGCCCATGAGCCACAACTACTGAGCCTGCACTCTAGAGCCCATGTGCCACAACTACTGAAGCCCACGTGCCCATGCTCCACAATAAGAGAAGCCACCGCAATGAGAAGCCCGCACACTGCAACGAAGAGTAGCCCCCGCTCACCGCAACTAGAGAAAGCCTGTGTGCAGCAACGAAGACCCAACATAGCCAAAAATGAATAAATAAAATAAATTTATTTTTAAAAGTATGTGATATATAATAATATATAAAGAATATGAGTTCCTCATTAGATACCAACTGAAACATTTTTGTCACATGAGGTCAGTTGAATTTCATACTTGCATGTAGACTGAGATTTTAATTTATTTCTTATAGTGTCAGCATACAAATGAGACTCATACAAGTTGCTATTCATTGCCAAAGTGGTTCAAAAATCATAATTTAAAAATATTTCTGCCCTAATTGAGATTACAAGTGTTTTATCAGGTTTGAAAATTTGGCAATTATTTTACTTAATACCCAATTTTAAAAATTTGGTCTTCTGCTTTTACGTAATACGGTGACATAGCAATTGTCAGGAAAGAAGGGGTCCTATGTATTTTATGTAAATTACCTAAAAGAGAACAGTCTTCATATATATTTATATTTTTCCTCCACTAGAGGGCTCTGTTGCCCTTTGATACAGTTAAACAAAAGCGGTAGCATCTCAATGCAGTTTTCTACCTCTCAGCCGGTCTTGCTTTCATTTTTGTTAAATAATGCCTTTTACTTTTCTAACGTATCTTTTAGGTCTTGTACTTCTTGGTGAAAGAGTTCAAACTGAAGACCGTTACTAGTGTCATGTTTGTTTCTTTCCTCCTTCTCTCCGTCCTCCCCCGCCTCCCGTCCCATTTTTTTTTCCTGGTATGAAATACCAAGGATGAAGAGATCCATTTAATAAAAAGGTCCATTGTATTCAGGGAGCAGCCTGTTCTGCCAGACTACACAAGGGCATGTGTTTTCATGACATTATTGGTTTTGGGTGTGCTGGCCTATCAATAATGTGATTTTTCTTTTTCTAAGTGGAAATTGTTATATTTAAATATTAATGCCTCTGTTAAAGGTTCATTTAGAAGGCCTTGGTGATCTTATATAGTTTTTTCTTAGAACATAGCGTTCCTCTGCCACCCCCAACCTACCCAGTGTTATATAACTTATTGTAATTAGATTGTTTAATAATGATATGCTTTTGTAATAGAAAAGAATGTGTCTTTTTGGGCTTAGTGTATGTTTCTTAACTAAGAGGCCATATTAAACCAAATACTTAATATGAAGTAAACAGCTAGTATCTGCACATACAAGATCTTAAGGAGGGCAGTTTTCATTTTGGCTGTATAACCAAAGTTTGAGACAACCCATTAATTGTATGCTTCAGCTTTCAAACAGAAATTTGGCCCAGAAAAGGAAAACCATTTTGGCTGTGTAAAACTCCTTATTTTAAAATGGGGACAAAATGAATACACCTTATTACATACTTTTATGTATTATATATTCTTCTTTTTCTCAACAACTTTTTTCTCTCTTTAACATGAAAGAGCCAGCAAGCACTATGAATATACTTTTGTAACAGTGCAAAAACTCCTTCACCAGAGTGAAAATATTTTGCTCGTTCGTTTACAGATGTGGTCTTTGTCTATCCAATAAAGATGGTTAAAACTAGATGGCTATTGCGGGAATTATTCCAGACTTGGTAATGAAAGGCGTGCCAACTGTTGGAACCCCCTTGACCATCGCTCATTTACACTGACACAGCCCACGTCCTTTCTTAATTTTCTGCAATTTATACACAGAATGTTCAGATTCGAGTCCTCAGCCTTTTCCAGAATAACGTCGTGGGCGGGGGGGGGGTGTCAGTAGAAGGGCCTTCTTGCAAAGATCTCTTAAATTAAGTCTCCGATATATTGATCAAAAGTAAATTCCAAACATCAGAGTTTCTTGCCTGAATTTATGATATTCCTTTGGCTTAATATGTAACACTGCATTTCTTGAAGGGCCGGTCTTTATCTGCACCTCCCCACCCCGCCGTAAATGAGCTAAATGGGAAGTGTCCTCCTATTTAATGAGTTGTGTGACAGGGCTGGAATCTAATTGTTTCAAATCTGTGTTACTTGTTTACCAGGCTGTGCTGCTTGGTTTTCTGGATCCTTCTTGTTAGAAGCCACGTTGAGATGGTGCTGTCTCTGAAAGCAAGTCAAGGTCTCCTCCCTAGACTCTGAAAGGAAAACTAAGACAGTGTGCTCCAGCAGGGGGTGGGGTGTGTGTGGAGAGTGTCGACGTGTGTGAGATGGGGTGTGGGAGACTCATTCCAGTGTGTTTAATATTCCTCCCGAGGGTAGGATGGGAGGACTAGCAAGGTGGGTGGAACCAGGCCTTTCGCTGGAACAAATGATCCCCTGGAAAGAGGGACAGAATCAGAATCAAAGAACTTTCTTGTGTAGTTGTATGGAAACTGAAGTTAAAACGAATAACGTATTTTTCATTTTCACCCTTACCTCTGAAATGTACTTAATTATTCCAGATTACTATTTATTGATCGCTGTAATCTTGTCTCATATTGATAGCTTTTTAGAATTCACGAATATCCTGTACCTGTTGTCTTATTTAATTCTCGCCGCAGTGCTCACAGGTACCCTGACCTCCAGTTAGGGTGAAAGCACAGAGAGGCGAGGTAACTTGCCCGAGGCCACACAGCTCTTGAGCGGTGGGTGCCTACAGAAGTAGAGCAGAGAGCTTCGGACTCCATGCCCGGGGCCCTCTTCCTTCTCCTTGCTGCTGCCTTGTTCCAAGGAATAGTGCTCAGTTCTGCCCAAGCTCTTCCCAAGCAGCTTAGCCAGTCTGTCTGAAATCAACAAATTTATCTTAATGAATCTCCGAAAGCCTGCTCTGGGCCAGGCTGTGTGCTGAGTGTGGTGCCTGTTGGGAGGGGCGAGGCTGATGTGATCTCTGAACTGCTGGGTGATCCTGGATTAGTACACGGACACTTTCTCTCTTGAATTCCCCTTTGGTGTTATTTTAAAATAAATTTGGGGAAAGAATTACGGGGAATGGAAGCTGGCATTTGTCAAACTCACATAAATTCCAGGTGTTAGGCTAGAATTATTTATTATTGTTATAAAACATGTATTCCTTACGGAAAAATTAGAAAATGCAGAAAAGTAAAAAGAAACATAAATGCAGATAAGGAAAAAAAATCACCCCAAATTATTGCCAACCGGGATTAACTGTCAGTATATAGCATATATGATTCTCAGCATTTTCACATTCCCTTTTATTGTGATTTTTCTATTTAACTGTGGTTACGAGCATCTTTGCCTGTCGTAGAATATTCTACAACAGCTTAAGTGGTTGCATAACCTTGTATGGTTCTAACCATTCTCCCTCTGTAGCACATTTGGGTGGATTTCAGCTTTTTGATAGCCATGGAATGGAGGTGAACATTTTGTAATTAAATGTTTGTACCCATTCGTGACTATTCTGTAGTTTTATTTTCTGGAACTGGAATTGCTGAGTCAGGGCATTTGTTTCCTAATCTTAAAATCTTGGTTTGTTTTGTCAAACCACACCCCTGGAAACTTGGACCAATTGAAATGCCCATTTGCCCTGCATCCTTGCCAGCCTTGGCATTTAGCATTTTTTAAACAGTATCCCTTAAATTTGCATGTCTCTGATGATTAGATTGATCAGCTCTTCCGATGTTTGGCCATTTGTATTTATTCTTTTATGAATCGCCTTTCCATCTTACATGCGTAACTATTGGATATGTATCGATTGCTAATTGATTGCTTGATTCATGTGGCAAGATTTAATTTTCAAAATGTCCCTTTGTCTCAGAAGTTAATTTATCTCAAAGTGTCTATTACTTTAAGTACACATTCAATCTTGTGACCCAGAGGCAATTCGTGAGAAGAAAGTTGGCCTCGCTCCCCAGTCTGCTTCACTAAAAACTTCTAAGTCTATATCTTATCTCTTACACCAGCTACAAATCATGGGCACCGCTGCTTCACACCTGCATTTAAGGAGGGAGCACCCCAGGAAACTCAAAATCGGCCAGCTTACGATGGAGGTTGAGTCCCAAGATAATGCAGTAGGCGTCAATCAGTTCTTTGGGTTTTGCAGATTTCCCCCCAGATCTTCTATTAATGGTAGTAACCCCTCTTCAGAGCTTTTCTCCGCATTATCTCATTTGATGAGCCTGGCTCCCGCGTGGCGAAATTGTACCACTGCTGAAAATAGCTCTGCTGACAGGGGAAAGCTTGATAGGTAGTTTCTATCTGGAGAGGCAGCAGGGTGCAGGGGAAGGGATCAGGACTCAGGAAGCAGACGTGACCTAGTTTCCACACCTGGCCCCGCCACGACTCATCGAGTGACTTGGGCCCAGTTACTTTCCTTCTCTGAGCGCTTGTTTTGCATCTATGAAACATGGACACTATTTGTACTTCGCACAGTTTTTTTAATATACTTTTTTATTAAAAATTTTTTTTAAATATTTATTTTTGTAAATACTTTTTTATTTAAAAATTTTTTTTAAAAATATTATTTATTTTTGGCTGTGTTGGGTCTTTATTGCTCTAAGCGGGCTTTCTCTAGTTGCAGCGAACGGGAGCTACTCTTCGTTCATTGCGGTGAGCGGGCTTCTCATCGCAGTGGCTTCTCTTGTGGAGCACGGGCTCTAGGCGTGTGGGCTTCAGTAGTTGTGGCATGTGGGCTCCGTAGTTGTGGCTCGCAGGCTCAGTAGTTGTGGCGCATGGGCTTCTTTGCTCCGCGGCACGTGGGATCTTCCCAGACCAGGGCTCGAACCTGTGTCCCCTGTATTGGCAGGCAGATTCTTAACCACTGCGCCACCAGGGAAGTCCCTGCGCAGTTGTGAAAGACGGGAACTCCAGAGCGCCCAGGGAATTGTCTGCCACGCACCACAGGCAGTTAGTAAACTGTAGTCATTTCGGGAATGGGAGGCAAGATGATCAAGTTACTGACATTAGTTTGGTATTTTCCTGGCTTCCTGGTTCTTGGATCCTCAAAAGGCTGCCGTCATATCTGTGAGTTTGTCCTAAAACGACCTTTCTCAATAACTGTTTTAGGCGTTTACTTGTCTTTGGTATGAAAGGAAACAATTTAGATATTTTTTGGTTGGAGGTCAGATGGTAGCTGCATCCAGGAAAAAGAATCAAGTGAAAGAAAGAAAGGAAAAAAAAAAAGGTTATTTTTCTTGCAGTCAAGGAGGAAAAAAAGATCTATTAAACTTGGGGGAAAAAAGGAAGGAAAACTATTAAACCTGAAGTGAATGCATCGTAGTAACATCTTTATTCCAAAAGTCTGGCATCAGAGCTCTGGTTCACTTGAGTTTGTGATGGTTTATAGGACTGCGTGGAATATTAAGTATAAATGTCCAGCTTAGCTGTCCCATTCGCTTGAGACTACCGAAGAACATCTCAGTGTGTGAATAGAATTTTATCAGCACTTCAAAAGGTATGATGGGTTTTATTGGAGACCACGGGAACGTGTTAGGAGGAGAATTGGCTGCGAGTCAGGTGGCCTTTTGTGACCTAAGGCCTGTCACTTAGCTATCTCGAGCCTCCCTTTCCTCATCTGTAAAATAAAGAGACTCATACTTTGTCACCCACTCTTTATTTGTTTATTTGATATTGGAGTATAGCTGATTTACAACGTTGTGTTTCAGGTGTACAGCAAAGGGAATCAGTTATACTTACACATATACATATATCTATTCTTTTTTAGATTCTTTTCCCATATAGGTTACTACAGAATATTGAGTAGAGTTCCGTGTGCTATACAGTAGGTCCTTATTAGTTATCTGTTCTATGTGTAGTAGTGTGTATATGTCAATCCCGATCTCCTAATTTATCCCCACCCCTTTCGCCTTTGGTAACCGTAAGTTTGTTTTCTGCATCTGTGACTCTATTTCTGTTTTGTAAATCAGTTCATTTGTACCATTTTTAGATTCCACATGTAAGTGATATCCTATGACATTTGTCTTTCTCTGACTTCACTTTGTATGATAATCTCTAGTTGCATCCATGTTGCTGCAAATGGCATTATTTCATTCTTCTATGGCTGAGTAACATCCCATTGTATATAGGTGCCACATCTTCTTTATCCACTCCTCTGTCGATGGGCATTTCGGCTGCTTCCATGTCTTGGCTATTGTAAACAGTGCTGCAGTGAACACTGGGGTGCTGTCACCCACTCTTTTGTCAGGATAAAACAACGTGCACATGCAGTAGTGGAGAGTCCAGTAGACTTTATGTGGTTGCTTGCAGTTGGGGGAAAAAAATCACCTAACGCTTGTCAGAAAAGGCCGTCCTACAGGACGAGGCTTCAGGTTTGGAAGATGGAGGAGGAAGGAGAGTGATTTAATTCCATGACGGATGGAATACAGTAGGATCTCTTGATCTTTTTTTGTTAGGACCCGCTGAGAGGTATGAGCAAATGTCTTCCCCAGGGTTCAGAAAGGTAACCAGACTTCAAGTACCTTTGTCGAGCCTTGGGCCCTGGATTTGGTGGTGATGACTAGGAAATTTTTTGTTGTGGTTTTTGGCCACACCACGTGGCATGCGGGATCTTAGTTCCCCGACCAGGGATCGAACCCGTGTCCCCTGCAGTGGAAGCGTGGAGTCCCAACCACTGGACCACCAGGGAAGTCCGACTAGGAAATATTAACGGATGCTGTCCCACCCGGGGCTGACAGGCTGTGCCGCTGGCCAGCTCCTCAGGAGCGGAAACCTGGGGTAAGAAGAAGGGCACCTCTGCAGAGGCAGAAATGGCCCCGGGCTGCAGTCGTGCTGCGTTTCCATAGGTGAAAATGTTGCTGGCTCTTGCACAGCTCATTTTCTGGTTGCCTTCTACTTCAGTTGTCCAGGCCCTTCCTCACCTCTGTTCACAGTGCCGAGCGAATACAGATGTACATGGGGAGAGCGAACTGGGTGCTCTTGGCTTGTGGAACATTAACAAATTTTCCAGTAGCATCTCCATTCTGGACGCTGTTTTCCTTGTGATTGCACGAAGCAAGAGAGTGAAAATAATCTCTTTCAAACGGAGAGATTCTCCTGTGGTAGCCACCAATGGCTGTAAGGATGAATCTCAACACTTTTTGCGTTTCTCAGTATAAGGTCTGCTGACTGCCTTCAGTTTTTCTGTCTGGTGTGTCATACAGGAGGGCGGCTCTGGCTTCTCCATTCAGCAGCTGGGTTTGAGAAGCTTCTGTCAGCTGAGAGATCATCACTGTATTCCAAGCGGCATTACCGGAAGAAAAAAAAAAAAAGGGAAAGAAATGCCATTACAACTTTATCTATTAGCAAAGGAAGTTTCCATTCCAAGTCCGTGTACAGTTACCACATTGAGTGTTTGGCAAGGTAGAGAGCAGTGTTAACAGATCCATCTGGGGAAACGTCTCAGTCAGGGAGCAGAGTCAGATTTTTGGCAAACGACACCCTCCTTGCAGCCTAAAAAGCTGAGATGGGAGCCGCCGGTCTCTGTGCCTGAGGGCCTTTCTCTACGGAGCCTGGCTGTGGCCGCTTGCCCTGTGTTTCTCTTTTATTGCCCGTTGGCCTGACTGGGGAGGGACTTGACCAGAGGAAACCAGTGGTGTTTGTGTGTCATCACCGTGGGGCTCTTACACTTACCTGAGGGCACACATGTGCATCTGTCGTTATGTTCCTTACCCGTTTACTTAATTATTAAACACAGCAGCAACTTGCTTGCTTGCCGTTCTGCAGGTCAGAAGTCCGAAATCAGTCTTACCGGCTGAAGCCAGGTTGTTGGCAGGGCCGGCTCCTTCTGGAGGCTCTCGGGGGAGAGTCTGTTTCCTCACCTTTTTAGAAGCTTGGCCTGTGGATGTTTCCTCGACCTTCGAAGCGTGTCACTCCCCCGTCACACCACCTTCTCCTCTTGTGCAGACAAGTCTCCCTCTTACGACAACGGTTTTCATCACCTGGGGTCCACCGGGATCTGCCAGTGTAATCTCCCCATCTCAAGACCTTCATCACGTTTGCAGAGTCCCCCCTACCATGTAGGGTGACATTCACAGGTCCCAGGGACTCGGATGTGGGCATCTTTGGGGGCCACTCCTCAGGAACCTCAGAAGGGGATGGATTATCTCTAAGCACTCTTCACCTGCAGCATTGAAGTCTCTGTCCCCACCCCACCTCTCCCCTACCTGTTTCTTTGGGCTGGGTGATTTTTTTTTTTCTAGAAAAAGTCTGGTCCTGTGCCTCGGCGTTCTGAGTTTGGGAGCAGCCGTACGATGCCTCTTGTCCTCCATTCGGGGTTTGTCTGAAACAGGATGGTGTCTAAATGTCCGGGCCTCACTGTAGTGCCGCTGAGTGACTTCATATCACGTGACAGTGATTAAGGGAGGGGGACCATCTCACACTTGCTCATTCCCTTAGCTGGGGGCCATTTGGTCGAGAGTAGAGCCTCCCAATCAGGACACAGGGGAAACTGGGGTCTGTAGCCTGGATCTGGCCCCCAGGTGATTTGTTTGGTCCGCGCAGAAATGACCTGTGGTGTTTTCTGTTTTGTTTTAGATTAACTGCTGACATGTTAAAATCAAGAGCATTTACTTAAAAGTAATCTTGATTTCTTTTTTTTTAAATTTTATTTATTTATTTTTGGCTGCATTGGGTCTTCGTTGCTGCGCGCGGGCTTTCTCTAGTTGCGGCGAGCTAGAGCTGCTCTTCGTTGCGGTGCGCGGGCTTCTCATTGCGGTGGCTTCTCTTGCGGAGCACGGGCTCTAGGCACGCAGGCTTCAGTAGTTGTGGCACACGGGCTCAGTAGTTGTGGCTCGCAGGCTCTAGAGCGCAGGCTCAGTAGTTGTGGTGCATGGGCTTAGTTGCTCTGTGGCATGTGGGATCTTCCCGGACCAGGGCTCGAACCCATGTCCCCTGCATTGGCAGGTGGATTCTTTTTTTTTTTTTTTTGCGGTACGCGGGCCTCTCACTGTTGTGGCCTCTCCTGTTGTGGAGAACAGGCTCCGGACGCGCAAGCTCAGCGGCCATGGCTCACGGGCCCAGCCGCTCCGCGGCATGTGGGATCTTCCCGGACCGGGGCACGAACCCGTGTGCCCTGCATCGGCAGCCGGACTCTCAACCCCTGCGCCACCAGGGAAGCCCAAGGCAGGCGGCTTCTTAATGACTCTGCCTCCAGGGAAGCCGTAATCCTGATTTCTGACTCAAAAAAATCAGAGCTGGCAACACTGGGCCGTGTTCCCAGCAAGCAGAATTGCACTGGGCCGTGTTCCCAGCAAGCAGAATTGCACTGAGGCTGTTTCCCTGCCGTTAGGCCAAGCTGTTTCCTATGAGTATGTCCTGTTACCTGCCTGGTCTGTGTGGATTCTTGAGTCTAGAACCCTGGTTTAGTGTCTGGGATGAGGGCTGTGTGGAGAGAGAGGGCTGGCTGGATCATAGGCACAGACACACCCTTAATTCCATCATTTCTGCAGTCAACAAACATTGAGAACTAGGTGCCAACTCTTCAGCGTTGAAGCAGACAGGATGCCTTGCCCCTTTGGAGCTACAAACTAACCAAAATATCAGCCCCTTGATCTTTGTGCTTCTAGAGAATGTTTACATTTATTTGCTTTATGGTATAATTTTTTTTTTTTTAACCACACATTTCCCTGTACACATGGATGCCTCTGGGCAGTTTATAATTATTTCTGTGTTTCTCTTTTTGTATTTATTTTTATTTTTTAAATTAATTTTTACTGGAGTATAGTTGCTTTGCAGTGTTGTGTTAGTTTCTACTGTACAGCAAAGTGAATCAGCTATACGTATACATATATCCTCCCTTTTTGGATTTCCTTCCCATTTAGGTCACCACAGTGTATTAAGTAGAGCTCCCTGTGCTGTACAGTATGTTCTCATTAGTTGTCTATTTTATACATAGTATCAGTAGTGTATGTATGTCAATCCCAATTCATCCCAACCCCCCCTTGCCCCCTTGGTATCCATACATTTGTTCTCTACCTCTATGTCTCTGTTCTTTTTGTATTTCAAAGTACAGGATACTGAAGCCTTTTTGGTTAATTCTTGAGAAGACGTCTGCAAACAAATCACCACATAGGTTTTTGTAAATTACAGACAGTGTTTGCTATCTTGACTGATGCTTTTTAAAACAATTTTTCAAGTATATTTTATTTTTTTATGCAGCAGGTTCTTATTAATTATCCATTTTATACATATTAGTGTATATATGTCAATCCCAGTCTCCCAGTTCATCACACCACCCCACCCCCTGCCATTTTCCCCTGTTGGTGTCCATATGTTTGTTCTCTACATCTGGGTTTCTATTTCTGCCCTGCAAACCAGTTCATCTGTACCACTTTTCTAGGTTCCACATATATGCGTTAATATACGATATTTATTTTTCTCTTTCTGACTTACTTCACTCTGTATGACAGTCTCTAGATTCATCCACATCTATACAAATGACCCAGTTTCGTTCCTTTTTATGGCTGAGTGATATTCCATTGTATATACGTACCACATCTTCTTTATCCATTCGTCTGTCGATGGGCACTTAGGTTGCTTCCATGACCTGGCTATTGTAAATAGAGCTGCAATGAACATTATGGTACATGACTCTTTTTGAATTCTGGTTTTCTCAGAGTATATGCCCAGTAGTGGGATTGCTGGGTCATTTGGTAGTTCTATTTGTAGTTTTTTAAGGAACCTCCATACTGTTCTCCATAGTGACTGTATCAATTTACATTCCCACCAACAGTGCAAGAGGGTTCCCTTTTCTCCACACCCTCTCCAGCATTTGTTGTTTGTAGATTTTTTGATGATGCCCATTCTAACTGGTGTGAGGTAATATTTCACTGTAGTTTTGATTTGCATTTCTGTAATAATTAGTGATGTTCAGCAGCTTTTCATGTGTCTCTTGGCCATCTGTATGTCTTCTTTGGAGAAATGTCTATTTAGGTCTTCTCATTTTTTGATTGGACTGTTTTTTTTTTTAATTTTGAGCTGCACGAGCTGTTTATATATTTTGGAGATTAATCCTCTGTCCGTTGATTTGTTAGCAAATATTTTCTCCCATTCTGAGGGTTGTCTTTTCATCTTGTTTGTAGTTTCCTTTGCTTTTAAAAGCTTTTAAGTTTCATTAGGTCCCATTTATTTATTTTTGTTTTTATTTCCATGACTCTAGGAGGTAGGTGAAAAAAGATGTTGCTGTGATTTATGTCCAAGAGTGTTCTTCCTAAGTTTTCCTCTAAGAGTTTTATGGTGTCCAGTCTTACATTTAGGTCTCTAATCCATTTTGAGTTTATTTTTGTGTATGGTGTTAGGGAGTGTTCTAATTTCATTCTTTTACATATAGCTGTCCAGTTTTCCCAACACCACTTATTGAAGAGACTGTCTTTTCTCCATTGTATATCCTTGCCTCCTTTGTCATAGATTAGTTGACCATAGGTGCGTGGGTTTATCTCTGGGCTTTCTATTCTGTTCCATTGATCTATATTTCTGTTTTTGTGCCAGTACCATATTGTCTGGATTACTGTAGCTTTGTAGTATAGTCTGAAGTCAGGGAGTCTGATTCCTCCAGCTTCGTTTTTTTCCCTCAAGACTGCTTTGGCTATTCGGGGTCTTTTGTGTCTCCATACAAATTTTAAGATTTTTTGTTCTAGTTCTGTAAAAAATGCCATTGGTAATTTGATAGGGATTGCATTGATTCTTTAGATTGCTTTGGATAGTATAGTCATTTTCACAATATTGATTCTTCCAATCCTAGAACGTGGTATATGTCTCCATCTGTTTGTATCATCTTTAATTTCTTTTATCTTGACTGATGCTTTTTAAGTCTTCCTATGAGTCTCTGATTTTTCTTAAGCTTCATCTCTATGTACGCCTCTTCATGAAACTAAAACATGAAATATGGAACTCACTCCTAAAGAGTTGAGTGCGCCACCCTAAAATTTTCAAAATTCTGCAATTCAGCTGATGTTTAAATTTTACATAACGGGTGATAAAAAAATTTTTTTGCTTGGAATTTGTAAACTCAAATACTGTCCGAAAACGTGACCACTTTCCCTGCAGCCTCGACAGAATGTAAAATCCTAAGTCTAGGCAACGATTCTCTACCTCATGGTTACATACTGTGCTTTGCAGCTGCCACACCAGTTGAGGAGCTGGAAAATGGATCGGAGCAAAGAAGAATCGTGGCAATTATAAACGGTAAAGGAAAGCAAAACCTGTGAGTAAGTACAGGGTGAGCGAAAACTCCCTGTTAATTTGAACAAAGCGTGGATCTGTGGTCAGGTGCCATCGCTTACCTGTCGTTTGTGTTAATCACAGTTCCATTGCTTGCCCTGTAGTAATTAGCATGCAGCTGTATTAGGATATTTTTAAAGCTTCTTCTCTGCCTTTTGATGTTTGTATTTACAGTCTAAGCCGTTATGTACTGCTCAGATAGTATGTGCTAAAAATCAGCGGTTCGTTTGAGCGGCATGCTTACTCATTTTGTTTGGTGGACAGATTTCTTTCACAGTCGTGGCTGACTTTCCTGTAACTGGCTTCTGTGCTTCGCTCCGTGTTTTGACTCAGCCTTGGAGCTCTCAGCCCGCTGTTCCTCACGCCACTGATGGTATAGCTGAGCTCTGCTAATGCTGTTATTAATCTGGCAATATATACCAGGGAGGTTTTATAATTGCCACGATTTTTCTTTGCTCCGATCCATTTTCCAGCTCCTCAACTGGTGTGGCAGCTGCAAAGCACAGTATCTAACCGTGAGGTAGAGAATCATTGCCTAGACTTAGGATTTTACATTCTGTCGAGGCTGCAGAGAAAGTGGTCACATTTTCGGATAGTATTTGAGTTTACAAATTCCAAGCAAAAAAAATTTTTTATCACCCGTTATGTAAAATTTAAACATCAGCTGAATTGCAGAATTTTGGAAATTTTAGGGTGGCGCACTCAAGTCTTTAAGAGTGAGTTCTAGACTTCATGTTTTAGTTACTATAAAGCTGGTCTTGTTTGGATTGAAGAATTTAATAATGTCTGACTTTTCAAAGGATACAACTCTAACCATCATGTGTTCTGTTTAAACTGTCCACGGAGAAGTATCATGAAAGTGAAATAGTTTCAAATGATTTCCTAAAGAAGAAATGCTGATGTCTTTAAATGAATTTTAGAGATTGAACTACTGAAGCTTCCATATTGCACATCATAGGTGGCTAATCCTGGGGACGCTAGTTTACAAAAGCGAGTGATGCACTTAGGAGGCTGAGCTGAACTGGGCAGGGAACAAAACATGACAGTTGTCACGTGTAGAAATAAGCGATTCCAAGTTTACAGTCAGTGGGATGCTTCTGTCCTCCTAATAGATTTTGTGGATCTTACACAGGTTTTAGGGAGGTCTGTGTGTTTTCTTAAATGTTCCTTGACTCCTCCCCCCTTTTTTCCTAATATTTATTTATTTGGTTGCGCTGGGTCTTAGTTGTGGCAGGCGGGCTCCTTAGTTGTGGCATGCAAACTCTTAGTTGTGGCATGCGTGTGGGATCTAGTTCCCTGACCAGGGGTCGAACCTGGGCCCCCTGCATTGGGAGCGTGGAGTCTTATCCAGTGCACCACCAGGGAAGTCCCTTGACTACTCCCTGTGACAGTGACTTTATATTGTATGGGGTGTGTGTGTTCACGTCGGTGGGGAGAATCAGCTCTTGTGACAAATAAGAAACAGCAAACATTGTTCATGTTGACTTAACCGTTTGCGTAAATATTAGTATTGGATCTCAGAGTCAACATGCTCGCAGGATGGCTTTGTTTTCAGTAAAGGCCGTGTTAGAAAAGTATCTGCTCTTCCCGATAGCATTTCTGCAAAGCTGTCAGAAATCTGCACTGAGAAACTTACCCATATTCTTAATTCTGGGCATTGCGATAAACAGTAGTGTGGACTTTGCACAGACTATTTTCTGCGCACATAATGCTTGTGACGCCTGCGGAATTTTACCTGTTCCCTGAGTCTTTGGGGAACCATTAAACCC
Source organism: Delphinapterus leucas (assembly GCF_059928025.1). Lineage (NCBI taxonomy): Eukaryota > Metazoa > Chordata > Mammalia > Artiodactyla > Monodontidae > Delphinapterus > Delphinapterus leucas. The sequence continues at coordinate 51,157,824 of NC_143148.1, forward strand.
CCTTTCCTTAGTTTCCTTAACCTTTTTTTCATTATGACAGTCACTGTGAGAGTTCGCTTCTTCTTTACTTCTGTGACTCAGAACCCAAATCTGGCTCATCTCTCCGTCCTCTGTTTAGTTTCGTATTTTACTTTAATCTTTCTGAACATCAGTATCTGTCACTGTGGTATTTAAGCTCTCGGAAGAATCGGGCAGTTGCCAACTCTTTGAGAAAATAAAGCCCTCCGCCGTTGTGGTGTTCTGCTTAGGCCTAGTTAAGAACTCGTATTGTTTGGCTAAGGTTGGGATGATTTAGGTGCTGTTTGTGATTAATAGCAGGGACTCTCTGCTTCGTCGTGAGGAGCGTAACTTCGGTTTTAGAAAGCTTGATCGTGTTTTTTTCTCCACGGTAGATGTGAGAAGAACCAGGAGAGTACGAGGACATTTATAAAATTATCACACAGCGGTCCCACTGTGCTGATGTATCCAAGAGAGAAAATCTGAAAGAAAGCATTAAACTGCAGCAAGAGGCAGTTACTGGCCTACGGTGCTGTTGGCCCAGCGAGATGGAAGAGGAAAGAAGTGTGATGCACAGATAGCGGGGGAGAGGTGTTGCCTGCACACTGCAACATCCTAGTGCCGGGGCGGGGGTGTGTAGACCCTGCAGTGTAGACACAGCTGGCTCCACTGTCCTCTGTGGATGAAGATAAAGAGTGTAGACTCTCCCCCATCAGGTTCACCTCCTGGAGTGGAGGTGCAGCGACTCGGGAGGAGTTGTTTCCCCAGCAGAGGATTAGCAAGTTCAGGGCACCGTTTGAAACGTGCAGCATGACTTTTAAAGTCTGGTTCAGAGCCCGTCGCTGGTCAGCTCCATTGTGGCTGACCAGATGTCGGGGAGGACTTTTTAGAGGGGAAGGCTTTTGTTTCTTTGAAAGTGAACGTCTGAAATAGTGTTCGCATTTCTTCTTAGAAGCACAAGAGAGAGAAATGCAATAGGGAGAACTTGGATTTTCAACTAGGCAGTCACTCTGGTTTTCTTATCCCAGTAAAGGAAATTTTGTTAATTGCGTTCAGATCCTAGAGGCCAGCTCTGTCGACTCCTGTACATTTGATCATACGAGGCTCTTCTGTTCTGTGAGCTGAGATTCTTTCTTCCATCCATGACAGTGATCTAAATCAGGCTTTCTACTAAATTTTTCAATTAGCAAGAGGCTAAAAGAATAATTAGACTGAAAGTATTACTGGGGGAAAAAAATTAAACCACTTCCACTAAAACTGACCCAAAAAGATAATGGGAAGGAAAATGATATTTGTAGGCGTGTCTGGCTGATTCCCTTTGTACTTGATATGAATTCTTTCAGGAGTTGAACATAGAAGCATGTGTGCATTTGTGCAACTTTCGAGATCTCTAGGATGGAGAATTCACCTCTCTAACTGGAATTTATTTAGCATGCAAATATAGGTAGATGATTGTTTTATGTATGCCTGGTATTGAATGATGGGGTAGGTGTGGTAACTATGTATAAAATTAAAGTCCAAGGGGTGCTTTTATGGCGGCAGGCTGGAAATGGCATTGGATTTTCTTACGGCTTTTTCATGTCCATTTTGATGAATATATTTATTACTTCTATAATGAGTAGTACACATGGTTGGTTAGCCAAGGTATTGAACTTTATCAACCTTGGCTGAAATTCACAATGCGTGCCAAACTTGTTGTAACACGTAAGAAATTACATCTGGGCTCAAAGGTTCAATAATGATTACTCTTATAATGGAATCTTTTACAAAGCATGGGATTTCATGATATGCCTCTGCTTTTTAAAGAGTATAGTGATACAGTGAAACAAGGAATAACATAGCTGAAAAAAGGATCCTCTTGTGGTATAGATTCAGACTTAGAATAGGTTCCTTTGACTCTCAGGACGGGGTGAGAAAATGTTCGGATCTTGTCTCCTGGGTTATGTGTACTCTGGCGTTGGCTCTTACACGGCTCTCTCTTTAGACGTCTCTCGAGCGAGCCTTAATCACGTGACTTGTGAACCTTTCGGGTCTAGAAGACAAAACCTAATAGTGTGCTGTTATATCCCATCTGTTTATAAATTCCAAACTGATTTGAAATGTGCAGCCACACTTCTTTTTTTTTTTTTTTTTTGCGTAACGCGGGCCTGTCACTGCTGTGGCCTCTCCCGTTGCGGAGCGCAGGCTCAGCGGCCATGGATCACGGGCCCAGCCGCTCTGCGGCATGTGGGATCCTCCCGGACCGGGGCACGAACCCGTGTCCCCCGCATCGGCAGGCGGACTCTCAACTACTGCGCCACCAGGGAGGCCCCCACGCTCTTCTTAAATTACAGTGACTCGAGGTCCGTAGAACGTTTTACTCTACTGAGAGGAATCCAAGCTCAGATTGGTCAGGTCGCCCGTCAAGAGGTGTGGACGTTTCAAGGCCCCAGCAAATAGCACATTTTCCTCCATTTTCCAAGTTATGAACTGATTGAGAAATAGGACACAGTGTAAGGCGAACAGAAGGCTAGTGCATCACCTTAACGCCTGGCCCAGCGCATGTTGGGGAGCATGGCCTCTCCGTGGGGGCCGGTGGGCTCTTGGATGCTGAACCCCAGAATTTGACGGGGATGGCTTGGTGCTGGGTCCCACCAGACCACCCCTGAGGGCAGAGCCCCCACCCCCGCCCCCCGCAGCAGGCACACAGCAGAGCAGAGTGGGGCGTGTGATGTCTGTACGAGGAGAGGAAGGACAGGGCCCTGTGGGCCCCGCGCTCTCTCCTAGATTTCCTAACCACACAGGCTGTCCGGCTGCCAAGGGCAGGAGTCAGGATAAGAGGATGTTAACACAAGTGGGGATCCCTTCACCCAGAAAGACGTACCTGAAATGGGAAAGCTGGTAAAAATTATTAAGTCTTGGGACAGTAAGGCTGCAACATACATGTGTATCCACTGCCTGGTTTTATTTTGCATTGTGAGCCCTCACTCTTTCTTGGATAATTAGACATGCTTTTTTTGTTTTTTGTTTTTTAAACTTCTATACTTTTCAACTTGGTAACCCTGGGGCCTTGTTCCCTGTTCTTAACCCCTGAGTCTCAGTTTCCCCGTCCGTGAAGCAGGCACCATGACACCAACGTCATAGCGTCGTGAGACTTCAGTGAGATGAACTGAAGGCACCCAGCGTGGTGTGTGTCACCTTGTCTTGTTCACCATGAGTTTCCTTATCTTTCATTTTGTTTCTGGGACTAAGTTTTAAACTTAGCTTCTTAACTTTTTATCAAGGGCACTTTTGTATGGACGGCAACACAGAGGGAATTATGTTTTTGCTTAAGAGGTAAAAAGGAGCTGGTGTCAGGTGCACCCTTGTATGAAATAGGGAAGGAAAATCAACTGCGTTTTAAGTTCACGGACCGACCTGTTGAAGGACACCTTCACTTGTCACCATCTCTGTCCTACTTTGGGAGTTCGATACGTATTTGCCTGTTTTGTTCGACTGCCCTTTGGCAGTGGACGCAACTGTCAGTGCACAGCAGAAGGGATTTCTGCGAAGCCATGGCTTTGTATGCCCCACTTGGACAGTGTCCACGCTTAACACAATAGACAGAATAAAGCAGGCCTGTCTTTTCCCACATCCACTTAGTTCAAGCCTCAGCCTTTCCCACAGCGCGGGAGCATCGCGAACCACAGACACAAGACAGTGTGAAAAGGGCAGACCAGGGAGAGGGCGCCTCTCTCCGGGGAAATGCGAATTCTTTGGAACAGATCAGCTTTCCCAGTGGCCAGAAGGATGACAGTTGTCCGGAAAGTGGTTGTCGGCTGACCGTCTGAATGGTTTGCCCCTCCGTCTCTGGGAGAGCTGATGGTAGCCCTCGCTGTAGAATTGCAGAGTATCACACAGCCACGCCGCCCCTCTGATACGATAGCGGGAGCCACCCCACGTTTGCTGATGGCACAGCCCGCCTTTCAGTTATTCTGTCTTCGATGAAATATTTCTCTTTAATTCTATTAAATTTACTTCTCATGTTAAGAACCGTGGTATTGTACTTGCCAACGGACGTTCACAGCATGCACCTAATTTGTTTTATTTTTTATAATGCTTAATCACAACTCAGTTGAGCAGTTAGGAAGTGTGTTGTAGGGTCAGCTCAAAATAAGAATGGGAACACAGAAGGGGAGAGGAAGGTCAGCCTGAGCCCAGCCCTTTACCCTTCAGGGGCTCAAGTGTCAATTCCTTCTGGGTGCCGGTCTCCTAACCTTGGGAACAGGAGAAGAGAAGAAGGTGAAAAAAAAAAAAAGAGCAAACATCTCTTGGTTTAACTGAACTTTTCCAAGAAAGAAAGATATAAGGATCCTTATCCCTTGATTATTTTTTTAAAAAATGGTTGAATTTTTTTCCTGTATGATAATAAAACCCATTGGGGGGTGGCCACTCTGAGTAGTCACGGGGCGTTCGTCTGCCGTCAGTAGCGATCCCCCAACTGCCGTAGACTGCCGGTAATCATTACGCAGACCACGTGCTCATGCAGCGGGGCAGCAGGAGTGAAGTGTTTAGTGCGCCTCCACCCATGTAAGAGGGGAGCATGTATTGAAGACGGGCCTTCTCAGCTGCAGCCGTCATTTGGCATCTCTGTTACCTACAGCTGCTCAGAGAAGTTTCTACAAGGCACCATTGCTTGCAGCCCTTAACATCTGCACCAGTAAAGCGTCTGATGCAGACGACCTGTTCACACCTTTGGTTGGCTGAAGCTTTCATGGTGTTTTTGGTCGAGAAAGGTAAACAGCGCTAGTGATCAGACCACATCTAGAATACTGTGGTCATTTCTGGACGGAGCACAGACAAGCAAAGTCATTGAATCCGGTCCTAGGAGCATCTGTTAGTTAACTGGTGGAAGAAGGGGTTGACGTGCATTAGTTCTTGTGATAGTTCTGCTGGAGAGAGATGAACCTGGCTTACTTCGAGGCACAGAGGTGGGACCAATGGACCGAGTCCTATAGGGAAGCAGCGTTCAGCTGATTAGAATGGGGTGGGAAAACTTGCATAATGATTCAAGTTTTATAAAAACTAAACTAGTAAGTTTGTGTTCTATATTGAAAATGTTTTAAGAGGTTTTCGTCTTAGCTTGGTCCCCCTCCCTGCCAAACCTGAGACAGAGGCTTATTTGTAGGTAATTTGGGGTGTGGCCTCGGAGGGCGTGAGTGAGGGATGGAGGCTAAGCAGGGCAGGGGCGTGTTATGAGTCGGGCAGCGCTGTGGGCCACTGGCGCTCAGTCCAGGGACTTGCTGAGGAGGCTTATGAAGTGCATCTCAGAGCTGCTGGCCTTGCAGTGAAAGGGGAGTTGCATTTAGCCATCACCTCCCGCCCCATCAGATCAGGGTAGCCCCACAGGTATTAAATACCCTGGGTTTTTTGGGTTTCAAATGTGTGGGTCCCGAGCAGATTTCTACGGGTGTGCCATGCTCCACGACAGGAATGGGGTGGGGTGCACACTGCAGCCCCAAGTGAGGCTGTCCAGTTGCATTTGTGTGAAATCTCTTGACAGCTGCACAGAGACGGTGGCCGCAGCAGCAGCTGGGGTGAGATGGGACCGGGAGAGTGAACGTGGGTATGAGAGGTACCCAGGACAGTCCACCCCGGAACCGTCACATGGCATTCTCCTTGTGTGTCTTCACATCATCTTCCCTCTGTGTGTGACTGTCTCTCTGTCCAAATGTGTTTTTTTTTTTTTTTTGGCCGTGCTGCGCGGCACGCGGCGTCTTAGTTCCCCGACCAAGAGTCGAACCTGTGTCCCCTGCAGTGGATGCGTGGGGTCTTAATCATTGGACTGCCAGGGAAGTCCCCAAATGTCTCCTTTTTATAGGGACACAGGTCAGATTGGATTGGAGCCCACACTAATGATCTAATTTTGACTTGATCACATCTATCAACACCCAGTTTTCAAATAAAATCAGCTTCCGAGCTTCTGGGGTTAGGACTTGGACATACTTTTTTTTTTAGTTCTTACAGTTCAAGCCGTAAGAACCATGCTGTTGGGCTTCCCTGGTGGCACAGTGGTTGAGAATCGGCCTGCTAATGTAGGGGACACGGGTTCGAGCCCTGGTCTGGGAGGATCCCACATGCCACGGAGCAACTAGGCCCGTGAGCCACAACTACTGAGCCTGCGCGTCTGGAGCCTGTGCTCCGCAACAAGAGAGGCCACGATAGTGAGAGGCCTGCGCACCGCGATGAAGAGTGGCCCCCGCTTGCCACAACTAGAGAAAGCCCTCGCACAGAAACGAAGACCCAACGCAGCCAAAATAAATTAATAAATTAATAAACTCCTACCCCCAATATCTTCAAAAAAAACAAAAAACCATGCTGTTAAAGAAGCATTGCTTTCTACTAGGGATGCTACCAGATGAACAGCAGTCAGTCATTCACAAGCCATGCTTGCAACAAACACTTATTGAGCGCCTACCGTGTACTCGCACCGTTCTGGGACCCGGGGATACAGCAGTAAACAAAACATTCCCACCCCTGTGGAATGTACTCTCTTATGGCGATTGATTTTCAGAAGTAGTAGTTCTCTTGTCTTCATCACCCATTAGGAACCAAGCAGGGAATTGCCTCATTTCCAGAAACAGAGCAGGCTGCCTTGAGCAAGTGAGTTCCCCGTCACAAAGGTGTTGAAGCGTAGGCTGGGTGGCTGCTTACTGACGATGCGGCAGAGGTGACTTAAGTGCTGGGCAGGGCTTTGGATTTGTAATGGTTAAGTTCCCCTTCTGACGCCAAGATGGTCAGATTGCGTGGATGGACTTGTTCTGAGACTCCATCTGTTTTGTCAAGTACCATACTTGGCTTCTTTCTGTATAGCTTTCAGGGGGAACAAACAGTGTTTTCACAGCTTTCTCATTAAAAAAAAAAAAAAAAAAAATTCCAGGCTTTTGGATTTTAACCTTCTTTTTGCACCCTTTACTCCTTTGAGAATATCATGGGACCTCTGGCTTCTTTCCACAGGGGGAAAATCAGTGCATTTGTAGCCTGGCATTTCTGTACAAGTTTGGGTGGGAGGGAAGGATAGCCCATGGATCCCGAATTAAGAAGTCCTGATAGTTTTCAGGAATTACAATCGTTAATAGCAGTTAAATACATATACTTGCTTTAGAGAGTGCTTTTATTCATAAAAAATCATTGAATTGAATAGAATTAGAAATAAAAATATGCCTAGAGAGGTTTAAGTTTTTATTGTCATGGTTGCTTTTCTGATAGAAATTTATCAGCATTTAATTAATGAAGTATTATTGATTTCAGAATTACCCTTTGCTAAACAATGGAAATTTCCTAAATACCTGGCAGGTAATGAAAAAGTTCAGTTACTGACAGCCTGTCATAGTTGAATCTAAAACCTAGGGGCAAAATACATATATTCTATGTAGTTTCCATTTCTAGAGCCTGGATTTCTAATTTCTTCCCTATAGAATTTTAAATTTTTCTTTTTTTTTTGAAAGATTGGTCGCCCCCCCAATTATTGATTTCCTTCTTTTTATAATCTCTTCATAGTTTTGATTTTCACATGGAAGGTAATTATTAAAATTCATCTTTTGGTGGTCAGTAAATGTAATTGATTTAAGAAAACTGGAAACATTTGGTATCTGTCCAGTTTGGAAGGTCCATGAGGAATGTTTATGGAATTGAATTCGGGCTTTGCCGCACTTCCAACAGCTTTTAAAAGTGTAATAGTTACTGCCTCTGTGGAAATACAAATTACTCAAATATTACGTGATGAAAAACTAATGTTAGTTTACTTAGAACAAAACTGTGTAGCAGTGTGTTATAGCCACAGGAACTCCTCAGCTAAATGTTAAGTAAATGCAGTGAAAACATTTGTAAAAACATCATGCTACAGAAGAACTAGTAGTGCCAGATACCCCGCAGTAGCTGGATGCTCAAAGACACATGGGTTGTGAGTCTCAGCACTGTATTCATGGTATCTTCGTGATCTTTCACCTTGGCTGTGATTAATTACCTGGCACACCAGAAAAACATTGTTTTGCTTAAGCATCCTACATTTGCGTGTAGGGTGTTGCTTGACAACACGATTATGGGTGAATCACTTGAAATAAATCCTTTTCCTCGATAGACAACGTTGTGCTCCTTTCCACAGAAAGATGAAGTTAGTACCGTTACCTGTAATGGAGGTTTGCATTTTTCTAATTTCTTATTTAGGCTGATCTGAGTGAAGATGTTCAAATTTCCATTTATTTAAACAAGATGGAGTTCTTGCTATGCTGAAGGAATATTTTTAGCTTAGTAATTTACTTAGAAACTGCCTCATTCAATATTTGATGTTAAATTTGAACTAAAACACAGAGCATCATAAGACATGGGTTCTTACATTAACATTTTGTTGGACTGGAAACAGACTCAACACATTAGTCATCTTAATTCATTTAGGTTGGCTTTCTCCAGAATTCTGGAATCCAAAAACAACACATTTGTCAATTTTACACACAAAGGGAGAGGCAGGATATAGTTTATAGTTAAACATCCAGCTTTGCAATGAAAAGCTGATGTAGTTACAGTAAGTTGAATGAAATTCAGGGTGAAACAAACAGTGTAATAAGATTTTGATGCAAACTGAATACTTTAAAAATTTGTTTTATATTTGTTTAAATGAGATTCACTTTATAGAGACTTTTATAGAATCTCGTAAACTGTCTAAAATTAAGTTTTCTTTGGTCGTTATCCACAGGAGTTCTGAACTTGGCTGTTGTAATTATTAACATTTTCTTTTGTAGAAAATCTACAGGTCAAGGTCACCTTCTTGTCCTCCCATGCTTTGTTCTTGTTTGGCTTCAGGTCAGTTTAGAATTGAACGTTAAAAGTGCATTGTCTATTCCAGGGGTCAGCACACTGTGGTGCATGGGTCAAATCCAGCCCTTCCCTATTTTTGTAAATAAAGTTTTATTGTGACACAGAGGTATTCACTCATTGACTTACTGTCTGTGGTTGCTTTCATGTTTAAAACAGCAGTGACAGAGACCATAGGGCTTGCAATGCTGAAAATATTTACTATCTGGGCCTTTATAGAAAATGTTTGCCAACTCCTGGTTTATTTTTTTTAACATGTGTTTCTCATATAGGGATTCCTCTGATAAAATTTCAGAGTTGTTGAAATAAAGAATTGGTATGCTCTTTTTCATATAATAGAGAGGGCACTATAAAGTATTCTATTTCCTTTCTTTACCAACGTTGCCAGGAAGCTCAGAACTAACATTTAAATGCTCAAGTGAGAAACTAGTTTACTTCAGATTCCTGGTAGATCAGATTTTTATTTTTTCCTTCTTAATATGGGTACACATTTCCCCCTTTTTAAAATAATCAACTTTTTTGAAGTATAAGTTACATATAATAAAACACACAAATTTTAATTGTACACATGAATGACTTTTGACAAATGTGTATACCTGGGGAAACCACCACCCCAACCAAGATACAGAACATTTACTTCTCCTCGGCAATTTTCCTCCTGCCTTTTTGCCCCAGGTAATTTGTCAGTCTCCTTCCCCACCCTGACCCCAGGCATCTACCGATTTTCACCTTAATCTTAATTTCTGTGTTGCATGTGGATGTTTATTATGCAGTGCTTTAAATACTTCTTGGGAGGAGTTGGGGCAGTGATTAGCAGTTGAATAGCTCAGCTGCCTGAGTAGCTAAGGTTCCTTGATTCTGTTGAGTGTCCTGCACAGATTTTTAGATTTCCATAGGAGAATGTGAGATGTAAATCACGTGGAGAGCCTTTTAGCAAGTGTTGTGTTAATAGGAAGCCTAATGTATTGAAAACTTGCTACTTGCCAAGGATTCTGCATAGTTATTTTATTTGATGTTCCTTACAGCCCTGTCAGAATACATCTTAATATCCCCCTTTATGGTTGAAGAAAGTGAGGTTCGTAGAAGTTAAGTGTATTAGTTTCCTAGGGCTGCTATAACAAACACTGTAGACTGGTGGCTTAAACAACAGAAGTTTTTTGTTTCACATTTCTGGAGACCGGAAGTCTGAGGTCAAGGTGTTTGCAGGGTTGATTCCTTCTGAGGGGTGTGAGGGAGGGGTCTGGTCTGGGCCTCCCTCCTTGGCTTGTAGATGGGCATCTTCAAGTTCATGTGGCATTCTCTCGGTATGTATGCTCTGTCCAAATTTCCCCTTTTTATAAGTACACCAGTAATATAATATTAGGACTCACTCCAGTGACATCACTTTAACTTGATTACTTCCACAAAGACCCTACCTCCAAATAAGGTCACATTCTGATTCTTAGGACTTCATCATAAGAATTTTGAGGCAGGAGACATGGTTCAACCGAGAACACCCAGCATCCTTTTCAAGGCTCAGAGGTTCCTAGAAAGTGGCAGAGGCAGGATTTTAACTCAAGTCTGACGCCCAAGAGTAGCCCTTGCAGGATGGTGCTAGGAAGGGGGTGGTGGTGGGGGGGCAGTTCTCAGAAAATGACAGCGTCACCATGGGGGAAGCTGTAAGGGGTTCTAGAGGCATCATGTCCTAGAGGCCAGTCTTTACTCTTCCAGTGAACTGTTTGGCCTTGCCTTTTCTGAGCCTCAGTTTCCTTATCTGTATAATAGGGATAACAGGATCAAATACCATGCTGCTGAGGGCAAAGTGGGACTGATGTAAAAGTGGTGTGTACGTGTGAAGTGCTAGACAGCGTGTGTGTTGGAGAAGGTCAGTCCTGGGCATTAACAAGGCCAGAGGATTTTCACCTTGAACAAGTACCGCAGTCCCCCGAAGGCTTATTAGAACACAGAATGCTGGCCACAGCTCCCAGAATCTCTGATCCAGCAGGTCTGGGGTTGGGGCTGGAGAATTTGCGTTTCTGACAATTCTCAGGTGATGCTACTGCTGCTGGGCCAAGTACCACTCTTTGAGTAGCAAGGAACTAGATCTCCCTCTCATTTTTTTTTTTTTTTTTTTCTTCTTCAGTTCTCTTAAGAGAAACTCCAAGGAGAAGTTAGATTTCTGATAGGAGTCTCACCTCCTCCCCCTCAGTTACTTGCCTCATGTAGGAATGACGTAAACACTTATATCTTACTTCCTGGTGGTTGAGGCCAGGAAGCTGAGGGAACATTGCCTTTTCTCCTTTTAGATCTAGTTGATCAGGTCAAAAGCAGCAGTGTTTTATTCGGTTCGATTGTTACAGCAAACTACCACAGACGGGGCAGCTCCAACAACAGAAATTTGCTTCTCACAGTTGTGGAGGCTGGATGTCCAAGATCAGGGTTTGAGCAGGGTTGGTTTCTCCTGCGGCTTCTGTCTTTGCCCTGTTGATACCTCCTCCTTGCTGTGTCCTCCTGTGGTCTTTTCTCTGTGTGCACCCGTCCCTGGTGTCTCTCTTCTTATAAGGGCACAAGTCCTATTGGATCAGGGCCCCACCCTTATGACCTCATTTAACCTTCATCACCTCATTTAGGCCCTGGCTCCTAATACAATCACATCAGGGGATAGGGCTCCACATATGAATTTTTTTCTTTTTTTTTTTTTGCGTTACGCGGGCCTCTCACTGTTGTGGCCTCGCCTGTTGCGGAGCACAGGCTCTGGACGCGCAGGCTCAGCGGCCATGGCTCACGGGCCCAGCCGCTCTGCCGCATGTGGGATCTTCCTAGATTGGGGCACGAACCCATGTCCCCTGCATCGGCAGGCCGACTCTCAACCACTGCGCCACCAGGGAAGCCCTCCATGTATGAATTTTAAGGGGACACAGTTCGGTTCATAACAACCAGTACGGCTCCTGATCTGTTTTTCCTCCAAGAAATTCTTTGATTGCGTGTTTACTTCTTATTATCTATCTGTCGCAAAGCACTGAAGAAAATCTAGTCCACCTTGCCTTCTAGAGCCTCTAAAATGTTATATGCTTGAGGGGCAGGCTGCATGCTTGAGCCAAATAAAAAAATTGAGCTGAGCGTGCTTCCTCAAGCTCTCTGATCTGGGAGGAAAATCTCCACGGGAGTCTTTTGCGGCTTCTCCCCAACGGCATGGGCTGCCACTGCTGGGAGCTGGGAAGCCTCCAGGCGTGCAGGTTGAACAGAAGTTCTGTGCGGGCCTGAGTCCTCTGTTAGGGCTCGGGTGCCTTCACTGACTCTGACAGTGCTCCCTCCTCTTCGAATTGAAGTTAAGCCTCATCCCTAGCCGTGTATGTTAACCTGTGTGGGGACTCTGACTGTGACCCTCTTGGCCCAGAGGCAGCAGCAGCTGCACGAGGGGAGCCAGATGCAAACCTATAGCTGACGGAGGCCCCAGGAACCAGGCAAAATCAGCCCCAGCTGGAAGGCACTGTGTGCATCTCTGCCATTCATGTCAGGCAGGTGCATGATCACGGTCATGGTTAGATCGCATGTTTCCCGAGAGGTATACATTTCACAGATGGTATGTTTCGCCAGTCCTTCGTCATGGTATTCCAAAACAGAATGTTATCAACCTGAAAACAGACAGCTCTTTCCCTTCTCCCCCTTCCAGCGAGTCTGACTTCGTTTAGGCAGCTCTTCTTAGCTTACAAAGCGATGGAGAATTTCTTTTACAAATTATATGGCCCCTGGGGACCCAGGCACTGTAATCACTGGGTGTGTTATACCGGAAAGGTAAGCATCAAACATGATGAGTCCTTGTGTTTCGTTCTGGGCACCTTGGCTTGCGAAAGGAAATGAAGAGTTTTGTTTACTTCCTCTTCTGGAAAGCTAGTGTTGCTGGTACCTTCTCTCCGGGATTATTGTGGACTGTCTATTGCAAGAGAAATCACCCGAAACGTAAGCTTACTTTTTTTTTTTTTTCCTATTATCGAGTTGAATTGAAATGATTTCAGCATTCGTATTTTTTAAAAAAAACAAAACAATGACAGAAACACACACACAGCTAAGCCAACAGTTAGATTTTACAGAACTTAAAAAAAGTGATTATATTAAAGATGTCCTGGGAGAGCGTGGTCAGGTTATATAGCTTATCGGGGATACTTTTTTTCTTAATGACGACAAGGTAAGAGTTACCCTTCAATTAGGTGTTTTTTGCACTAAAATCAGTTTGCTTTTAAAGTGCTGTATGTTTTGTCTCCTTGGTGTATCGTTCATTTTCGTAGTTAGCACTTCTTAATCAGTAAATGGTTACTTCTCAGTAAATGTCTGCTTACAGATTTTCTTTCCACATAAGGGGATGTTGTAGGGGTCACTGATTTTAGGACAGGTCATGGTGGACCCAGAGAGCGCAAAGTTAATAGAACTTTCTCCCTGTGCATCTAGCTTTCATGATTGAATTTAAGTCAGGCTTCTGAGAAGTTGCATCATACAAAGTAAAAGTCAGTTTGGACCCTTTAAAAGTGAGCCTCAGAAAAGTGCTGAGTTTTCCCAGCATGGTGTTCTGCACACCTCCATATGACTTTGGGAGCATAAAGAATTTAATCTTTTCAAGTGGCAAAGTCCTACACCACTTTTTTAAAAAAGGTGAGAGCCAAGGTCGATCAGAAATTTAAAAAAAAAAAAAAAAAAGGGCCTGAATTAGGAAAGTAGTTAATATCGCCACATTGAAGGTGTAGGCTGGAGCAGACTTTTCGTTTCTGGAAGCTCTCAGTGGACTAGAGGAGTATTTTTTTTTTTTTTAAACAGTTCCATCCTGACCACTTCTTAATTGACAGGAGTGGAAAATATGTTGGTAGACAGGCGATCGTGGCCGCTTTGGTCGTTAGGAAGGTAAAAGAAAGGGATCTCTCTTTGGACAAGTGCAGGTGCAGAACCGACGTGGCTGCCCTGTTTGCTCTAAATCATAAAGAACCTTGTCTTGAGCAGAGGACAGGGTAACAGCGGCTGCCGTTGTGAAAGGAAATCCTGGCCCAGCTGTGAAAACAGTGAACCACTCGGTAATATAATACAAGTGTGCTTGTGAAGTCAGAGCTGGGTTCTCTTCTCCTCTTGAAGTGGGATAAATTCATCCATCAAAGTAAAAAAAGGCCAAACTTCAAGGTAAATCTTTCCACTCCTAACCACGTAGAAACACTTTGGTTCTCTTAGTAGATACGGCTGTGAGTGCGAATTAGAAAAGGTGACATCATAGGTGTGTGTGTGTGTGTGTGTGTGTGTGTTTGGTGTGTGATTTGTTAGTTACAGAAAAAGGCTTGCCTTCCAAAGAACGTAAACTTGAACAGAATAGCGTATGCTGGGTTTGGAATTATAGAGCCACTGTATTCTTTCCTTTGTTAATGACAGTGAGTTAAAGAAGCTTTATCTTGTTGAGACCTTTTAATACGTAGTGGTCTCTGTCCAATAAACTAGATTAAAACATTTTTTTTTTTTTTTACTGCGAAGCCTTTGTTTTTGCTTCTTCTGTTTCATCCTGTTTTTTTCTTGCTAAGGACCTGGGCCAAATTTCTAAAAGTGCCGTGCACTTTGTTAAAAAATCCAACGTGGCATGACTTTCTTCTTATAGGGGGTGGTCTTCATCTTTGATTTTAATAAGGATAGTCCTTTTAAGTTTGGCACTGAAGCCTTTTAGAAATTAAAGAGAAAATTCGAGCATAACTTAGAACGGCCATGGTGTTAAGATTGTCCTTTGTAAAACAACTCATTGGTTGAAAGCATAGAGGCAGGGTTAAATTAAGTCCATACTTTTAAGTTATTGACCTTGGAGAACGTGGAGAGAAAGTTTATTTCTGTGGATTAGTTTTCCCGTCTCATAGGCCTTACACAGAGAAGTGTTTGTGAAAGCGAAGGATGGTGTTAATTCTGAGCCCCGTGATGAAATATTAAATAAGAGAGAAGATAATTTGATAATGCCTCATGGTTTGGGGACAGATTCCGTAAAGTAAGTACTTTTATGTAACAGAGTAGCTGATGAGGCCTCAATTCTTTGCCTCGACATGGTAACACAGAAAAGAAATAAGCATTGGTAGACTGTTGACATTGAGGCCCACGGCATTTGGACCATTTCTCTCTCTTTCAGAAGGACAGTTGCTTAGTTTAGCTTACATTATGTGAATGCTACAAATGTGAACATACCTCATAACAGCCACAAAGAACATGTATCAAATTCTCTAAGTCATATTTAACAGGTAGAGTTAGCAGACAGTTGGGCCGGGTGAGCTGTGTTCCAGATTGGTTTCTCCTGCCCTCAAGGAGCTCCTAGTGTGTGCCTGGAACTCACATGGTGAGTGTGGTGGTTTGAGGACCCCCCTGCCTTGAGCTCAGGCTACACCACTTGGGGATCCTTCTCCATTTTTGCCCTCTGATCTCAGTGAGTCTCCTTAACCCCTGGGATTGTCGGTTTTCTCATCTGTGAGATGAGGACAGTGGCGCTTCGTAGGGCTTTTGTGAAGTGTGCCTTCGATTAGATAATGTATCTCAGAAAGCACCTGGCCACAGTGCTCAGCATGTAGTAACACCCCCCTGGGTGGTCCTTGTCTTTCTACAGTCTTCTCTGAAAATAGAGCGTTTGGAATGAGAACGGGTTTTCCTTTTTTCCTTTCTCCCTTGCCTTGATTTCTCTGTATTAAAGTTTATAAAGGCTTAGAAATGGTCCACTAGATACCATTCAGTTTTTAATTTTGAGTTTCTTACCCTAACAGGCATGCACGCACCGTGCTAAAAATGGAAACAGGATAGATGTTATCAGATGGAAAATAAGGCTTCCTTGCCCCTGACCAATAATAGCTCTTTTGCTGAAATTATCGATGTTAGCGCATATTTAAGCATGTACGTCCCCTCTTTTTGTTTCACCCGTGGGATCATACTTGCTGGCTAATCTGTACTTTGATTTCTTTTTTTTCTTAATGACAGAACACGGCCGTGTTTTCTTGTATCCATCTCGTTTCACCTCGTTCTTTTCTGTGCGTGCCATCAATTTATTTCACCTAATTGATGAACATTTAGGTTGATTCCAGGTTGTTGGCTGTTACGAACAAGGCTGATTGAATATCCCTCTCACATTGTTTGCCCATGTGGGCAAGTATATTTATAGGCTGCATTTCTGGTTATGGAATAATTGGGCGAAAGGGCATGTCCACGAACACTTGGATAGAGTCCAGTTGCCCCCAAAGATGTTGAGCCACTTTATATTCCACTCCGCAGCCCCTCCCCTGTTAATCTGTGAGGTTGCCTATTGCCCCCACACCCTTACTGACATGGATACTGCTGGATTTAGTTGCCCTTACAGAATCTGTCTTTTCTGGGTTGCCTAGCACCGTGTTAATTGTAGTCTTTGGGTACTTTTCTCACTGTGATTGCTAACACACTGGAATCTGGACTGTTACTGGCAGGTCAGGTGAGAACCTAATTCAGCCAGCTCAGTGGCAGCACTGGTGGGCAGCCTGGGGTCAGTCTTGCCTCTTGAGAGATCCCGGGCAGTCAGTTGGAATTTATAATATAGCTTTACAAAACATGGTGTCTGCATTATACTGCCCAGAGCACGTAAACGCCAGCCTGTCGATGTTTCAAAAAGGTACTGCAAGTGAGCCGGTCATTTCCTGATTCTCTCTTCTCATCGCTTGGATTGGCATCCTCCTTTGGTAAATATTTATATTTAGGATCTTATTTCTGTTATTGGGTGTGGAGGAGCCTCTGTGTGGTACTTGTACGTAGCTGTATAGAATGCCTACATGTAAAAGCAGGGCTGGCTGTGACTTGACTTCTTCTGGAGGGGTCTGTGTAGTTCTGTAATTTCTTACGAGTTGGAAGCTGTGGTTAGTGTTCACTGAGCACAATCTCTAAGTCTTTGGATTATCTGGTCGCTGCCTTTGCGGTCTTGATCTTAGAGTTGTAGTGACTGCATCTCCTCGAATTTCCTGGGAAATGCCCTTGGAGCGTCAGATTTCAGTATCATGGTCAATGTCCTGTCACCAGAACTTTGTTTACATTAATCGGGTCAGTTAGGAAAGTAAGGTCCTTGTGTTGATACTCATAGGAGAATGTGGGTGAAACTCGCATCCTTAAAGCTAGTGGTTTATAACACAAACATTGTCCCCAAATTTGAATTGTCCCAAGATCTAACTCAGGATGGAAAACATTAGGCTCATCTTCTTGCTCTATACGTGTCAGTTGATCTCCAGGGAGGGAGACGCCTTGTGCTGGAAGATTCTGCAACTTGTTGATTGGTTCTTACAGGTTGCTTTAGTGGTATATTCTAGGGGCGGGAGGTGGGGGAATGATGGTGCAGAGGGGAGAAATCACCATCTCTGTGGCCTTTTACTTTTTATTTTTTTAAATCTACTTATTTACTTTTGCTTGTGTTGGGTCTTCGTTGCTGCACGCAGGCTTTCTCTAGTTGTGGCGAGCGGGGGCTACTCTTCGTTGCAGCGCGTGGGCTTCTCATTGCGGTGGCTTCTCCTGTTGTGGAGCATGGGCTCTATGTGCTTGGGCTTCAGTAGTTGTGGTACGTGGGCTCAGTAGTTGTGGCGCACGGGCTTAGTTGCTCCACGGCATGTGGGATCTTCCCGGACCAGGGCTCGAACCTGTGTCCCCTGCATTGGCAGGTGGACTCCTAACCACTGCGCCACCAGGGAAGCCCATGTGGCCTTTTAATTGGGTACAGTTATAAGTAACATTTGTCTCCAGCGCTTCACAATTGTAAGTTAATAATAACAACCCATTAGAAATTACTGTGTTGTAAGCCCCAGCTCCTTTGGGCATCTTAATAAAATTGATAATTAAAACCATAATTTACAGTAAATGGGGACACTGCCCAAGTAAATCCACAATTTGGGGAAAATTTAAAAACTCAAACCAGAAGGAACCTTCCAAGCGCTGGAGAGAGAAATGGCCTCGTTCTTAGCTCCGACTTCAGCGGGAACTTTGTTGGTATCTTTGGGGCCTGGCTTCCCACCTTGATGTTCTGTGTGCCTGGGGATTCTGTGACTCCGTCCCCATCTGTCCGACCTGCCTGTGAGTCTCACTGGGTGTGGCCACTGTTCTATCCCCTTCCATCACCAGGCCCAAACCCACCACCCATCCCCGGATTGCCTGTCTGGGTAAACCAATTGCCAACCTCACCCATGGCACGGATGGCATCCCTGGAGACCTTGGATAGTGCCTCAGACTTAGATTCAGGCTTTCTGCTTCCCAATGGTTTTCTAATTTTCCCCTTAGCTGTTCAGCATAAGAAGGTATCTCATCCCTGCTGGCTGTTTACAAGGCTTCAGTATCTTCAGGCAGTTGATCTTCTGCATGACCACCAGAGGTATCTTAAATGGCTTAAATAACAACAACAATAGTAACAACACTAATAATGATAATTCATAGTGCTACTCTGTGCCTAAATCCTTGCTGGTCTTTGATCTTGTTTTGCCGTGCACCCAGTCTCTTTTTCGCTTGACCGGTTCATTTTTATGCCCTTTGGTCCCAAAGTCGTTCTAGGTCCAGAGTTCCTGTGACCACTCAGGGACATTTGGGAAATGCAGGGTAGGTGGGAAAAGGAACTGGTACCACAGACCCAAATCCCTGCAGGTCCCTGCATCATTACCATTGTATTTTCCTGTGCAAAGCTGAGCACTGCTGCCATTTCTTCCAGGCGTTGGTAGCATCCTGGCCTCCTTGTGCTTGACAGAGTGGGGTTTGACACGCCTTAAAAAAAAAATCTCAAGCAGATCGGTGTGAAGCCTTCTTTGAGATATGGCAGATCACACGTGAGGATTCTGATTGAGGCAGTTTCGTGGTCAGGCTTGAGCCATTGTCTCTTGCAGGGATCTTGCCCCCTTACGATGTGCGTCTGAGCATCAGATGCCCACAGTAGCCTGGCAGGTGACGCCAGCATCGGGGGTGGTGACCGTGGCCAAAAGGAGAGCCTAAAGCCCATGTCTAGCCTGCAGGGGCTCCTCAGACCGCCTGCTGGTCACCAAGTGGAATTGGGAGCCCAGTATGTTCCAGTTGTAAGCTTTTACAGAGAAATTGACATCTAATCCAACTTCTCTGGAGTTTGGATATATAATTGCCCCAGGTTTTTAATGCTGGCAAGTAATTTGTACTAGGAAGGAAGGGGGAATAAAAGGATGCAAGAGAGGACAGGACGGAGAGAGAAAAAGGGAGGAGGGAGGCAAAATGTGGGCCAAAGGAAACAAGTCTGTGGGCTTGATTTACGCTGTGATTACCAGTGTGTAACCTCTATACTAGACATGGAAACCTAGTGTAAGATAAGCAGGCATTTAATATTTTTTTGGTATGTTTTCCCTTTTCTGGTACTTTAATGTTTGTATGCAAAGCTTGAAACCCAAGTCAGGGAAATATTAAATCTCCACAGCCACGTGGTTTTCCTGATCGGATCAGACGTAACAAGTGCTGGAAAACCGATGATGCCCATTGTTTTAAAACGTCTTCCATTATTTTCTTTATATTAGTAGTTTTTTTTTTTTTTTTTTTTTTTTTTTTGCCGTACGCGGGCCTCTCACTGCTGTGGCCTCTCCCGTTGTGGAGCACAGGCTCCGGCTGCGCAGGTTCAGCGGCCATGGCTCACGGGCCCAGCCGCTCCGCGGCACGTGGGATCTTCCCGGACCGGGGCACGAACCCGTGTCCCCTGCATCGGCAGGCGGACTCTCAACCACTGCGCCACCAGGGAAGCCTGTATATTATTAGTTTTAAATATTCCTCTGGACACACTCTTGCCACCTCCATGCAGTTAAGCTGGTTCAATTTAAACATTGTCATAAAGTTAATTTTTTATAAGATGAATCAGGTTATTAAATTTAGTAAACCATTGCCTTCATTATTTTGTGCAAACTTTGGCACTGTGCAGCATTGGCTTAGCACTACTACATTTAGCTAATTAAACTGGTCATCAGCTGCATTATTATGGGAGTGAGGGATGCTATTCTCATGGGCTTTTCCTGGATTTTAGCAGTAGGTAGCATTATTAAACTTTTTTTTTTAATTTATAAAACTCCACACTCAAGAGATATGGTTTACTATAAAAATGTTACTGTCCTTCATGTTAAACCATCATCTTTTGAAATATCCCTGCTTTGTGTTGCTCCAAAGGCAGTTGTACAGGGTAAGAAGACAGAGTTGTCCGTTGCAGCTTTTAAAAGTAGACTAGCAATATGTAACACATGGCTTAGATAAAGGAAGATAGATGTAAAACTCAGAGTGTAATTTTACACGACACAGGGACAGATGGTTTAACCATAGCTACAGTCAGGAATTATCTAAAGGAGAGAGGGTGCAGAGTGGTGCCTGCAGCCTGTTGCCGCCATAGTGTCAGATGTGCTCTTTTTGGTAATAAAAAGTCTTTTGCCATAGGTTATTTTGTCAAGTGAGATGGCGTGACTTAACAAGTTTGTCTGGGAAAATAAATTTTGATAGCAAAGCGGCATGCCCTTTTCCCTCACAGATTCCTAGGTAGTGTCATTCAAAACTGTAGTGAGCAGTATCTTTGCAGGATTCCAGTATTTATTCATTGTTTAAAAGGAAGTTAGAGGGCCATCAGTACTGTTTGAAACAACTTGGGTTGTTTTAAAACAGTCTGGAGGGCTTCCCTGGTGGCGCAGTGGTTGAGAGTCCGCCTGCTGATGCAGGGGACGCGGGTTCGTGCCCCGGTCCGGGAAGATCCCACGTGCCGCAGAGCGGCTGGGCCCGTGAGCCATGGCCGCTGAGCCTTCGTGTCCGGAGCCTGTGCTCCGCAACGGGAGAGGCCACAGCAGTGAGAGGCCCGTGTACGGCAAAAAAAAAAAAAAGTCCAGAACTGTAGCCTGTTAGCAACCTGTAAGGACATTCATTTCTTGGCAGTTATTTATTGAATCTTACTAGGGCGTTAGTGCTATGGGCCATAGAGATGAAAAAAGCACAGATTTTAAGGAGTTTACGGTTGTCCTGGTAAATTAGATAAATAAAGCCCTGGGGCCTGCCTGGACCTGTGTTGAACTGATGCTTCTTCAGTCCATTAAAAATATGTTTGCTAATGAATGACGAGGCATTGCATCCACCATCTATCCCCACTCCCCTGTGTGACTTTTTTTTTTTTTTTTTTAACACTCTTGGATGAAAATGTGATGAGAAATATGTCTGATGATTGTCCTGACCTGGAAATTTTGTAGGGACACAGAGTCCATCATTTTCAACAAGATCCGGGTGTGAAAAGTCCTGTGATTGCAAGTGAAGTCGTTCTTGGCCACTTCATGCTATACCTCCATATGGCTGTCAGCATTTCATTAGCTTGATTGATGTAGCACATCAGTCAGCAAGATTTTGTCCCATGCCCGCACCCATCCAGTTTTGGAACAGCTGGGCTACAAAACCTGTTGTTGTACTTCTCTCTCTTTCCCCAAATGATCTGGGTGCCTCTTGCTCACTGGGGATAAGGGGTGAAATTGGCATCATGGATCCAAATGAGTAAATTTCAGGTTGTTGTTTCTTGCCTTGAAGATACAGCTCCCAGCACCTTTTAGTACAGACACCAAAGAGGAGGCAAACAGATTTAGATGTGCAGTATTTCAGATTTGAAATTTTTTGTGTAATTACTTTAACCTCAGAGTCAAGTATAGAAGGTAATCCTTAGATAATGGTAAGTGAATATCTTGGGATATAGTGCTCAGCATAATCAAAGTTCAAGTGTGTTCTTAAGCCAGTACTCAGACAAATGGAGCGGTAGATCTTGTAGCAAATTTCTTTAGATTCTGGTTGGTGTTAAAACCAGTTAGCTCATGGCTTGCTGTTGGGAGCAGACCTAGGAGAGAGTTTTTTTCAGTCATGATGGCTGTACTATATTTGCTAGTTCATATAAATCAGGACTTTGCACTGAACTGGATTTTGGAAAGGATTGGGAACTAACATTTGTTTTCCCACCTACTGTGTTTATATTAGGTTCCTAGTGTATGTTTACTATTCACTCCCCATTTTAAGAAAAATGACTGAGTTTCTGATGGGTTAAAGGCACAGCCTTAGGTCTGATAGCTTATAAATAGCTGGAGCTGGGTCAACACATATGTGTCAAACTCCTGAGTTTGAGTTTTCCACTATGCTGTGCTGGCTTCCCTTGAGAACTAGTTTATATAAATAGACTGGCCTCCATGAAGATTAGATATATGGAAGTGATATGAATGCATGACCTTTGCTTGACTCTTTCACATGGCAGTCTCAGTAAGATAATGATTCTCTGATTGTTCATACATATTAACATTATCTTGGAAGCAGTAATCTCTGATCATTTGACATGGCTTTGGCTGAATTACATTGCTACCTTCTCTAGTAGAATTGATTGCTTTGTTGGTGCAGCGTACTCTGTAGGATTTTCCACATAGCTTACAAGATGTGGTATTTTACACTTTAGAACAATGGGGTGATGTTCAAGCTCTGAAATGAGATCCTCCTCTCCTCTCCTCTCCTCTCCCCTCCCCTCCCCTCCCCTCCCCTCCCCTCCCCTCCCCTCCCCTCCCCTCCCCTCTCCTTTCTCTTTTCACATCAGTAATGTCTACGAGTTCTAGTTGCTCCCCATTTTTGCCAACATTTGGTGTGGTCATTATTATTTTTAATTTCTAAAAAAATTTTAGCCATTGTAGTAGTAGGTATGCAGTATTATCTCACTGTATCTTTAATTTGCATTTCCCTAATGACTAATGAGTTCAAGTCTTATAAAATAGTTGAGTTTTTCTTCTTTTTCTATTCTGTGGAAGAGTTGGTGTAAGGTTGGCGTTTTTATTTTCTTAAACGTTTGGTAGACTTTACTGTTCAAGACAAATGGATCCACAGTTTTCATTTTGAGAATTTTCTTTAAAAATATACATTTTTTTCAATTCTTTCTCTCCTTGCAGCAATTTTTAAGTGGTGTCTTTCTGGGAATTTGTCTTTTTCAACTATATCTTAAATTTATTGGTGTAAAGTTGTTCATCATATCTTTTTATTTTTGCTTAAAAAATTTTTTTTTTAATTTGAAAATTTTTGGCTGCGTTGGGTCTCTTGTTGCATGCGGGCTTTCTCTAGTTGCGGTGAGCAGGGACTACTCTTCGTTGTGGTGCACAGGCTCCTCATTGCGGTGGCTTCTCTTGTTGTGGAGCATGGGCTCTAGGCGCGCAGGCTTCAGTAGTTGTGGCATGTACGCTCAGTAGTTGTGGCACACGGGCTCAGTAGTTGTGGCTCGCGGGCTCTAGAGCGCAGGCTCAGTAGTTGTGGCGCACAGGCTTAGTTGCTCCGCAGCATGTGGGATCTTCCCGGACCAGGGCTCGAGCCCATGTCCCCTGCATTGGCGGGCGGATTCTTAACCACTGCGCCACCAGGGAAGTCCCCATCATATCTTTTTACTAGGATCTGTAGTGATGTCCTTTTGTTCTCCCCTGCTATCTGCCATTTGTGTGCTCACTTGTACACTCAAGTGTGTGTCCTGGTGCTCGCTTGCACACGCTCTCTCTCTGTCTCTCTCACTAGCCCTTTTTCAGTTTTATTACATTTTTCAAGGAAATGACTTTTGGGTCCTTTGTTCCTCTGTATTTTATGTTTGTTTTAATTTTGTGTCTTTATTTTCATTGCCTTCCTTCTGCTTTCTTTAGGTAATTAGCTGCTTTAAAATTTTTCTTACTTAATAGATGCTGAGCTCATTTTCTGTTCTAATATATGTATTTAGGGCTGTAGATTGGCCTTCATCCATGGCTTTACCTGTGTTCTGTAAGTTTTGATATGTAGAATTTTTGTAATAATTCAGTTTAAAATATTTTCTGATTTTCATTGTAATTTTTGGAGTCACAGTTTCTTATTTAGAAATGTGTTGCTTAGTTTCCAGATAAGGGAGTTTTCTAGGATCTTGTGTCGAGGTCTGATTTTATTCTGCTGTGGTCAAGGCCATGCTTTACAATTTTAATCTTTTGAAATTGGTTGAGACTTCTGGCCATGCACATGTTCAATTTTGGTAAATACTCTTTAAGTACTTGAATATACGTTTGCAGTTGTGTTCAGTGTTTAAGCATATTCAGTTATTTCCAGTTGATCAGTTACTTTCAGATCTTCTATTCTTTCCTGTTTATCGACATTTTTATGTTACTGATAGGTTAAAATCTTCCACTCTGATTATGAACTTCTCTATTTCTCCACTTAATCCTGTGAACTTTTGTTTTTTTTTTTTTTTTGCGGTACGCGGGCCTCTCACTGTTGTGGCCTCTCCCGCTGCGGAGCAAAGGCTCCGGACGCGCAGGCTCAGCGGCCATGGCTCACGGGCCCAGCCGCTCCGCGGCACGTGGGATCCTCCCGGACCGGGGCACGAACCCGTGTCCCCTGCATCGGCAGGCGGACTCTCAACCACTGCGCCACCAGGGAAGCTCTCCTGTGAACTTTTGACATGTGTGTATGTGTATAAATTTAGAATTGTCACATATTCCTTATGGATTAGAACTTACCATTATGAAATATTCAGTTTTTTCTCTTATAATACTTCTTTTGGTTCATCTTTACATGGTATATCTTTTCCCATTCTTTTAATTTTCTTTATCCTTATGTTTAAGGGTATAAAACATAACATACACACTTCTGTAAGGAGCATATTGTATATGTGTTTTGTTCAGTCTGACAGTCTTTGTCTTTTGATTGCAATTTTTAGTCCACTTTAATGTAATTACAGATATATTTGGGGTTAAATATACCACTTTATTATTGGCTTTCTATTTATCTAACTTGTTTTACATTCCTTGTTCTTGCCTTTTTTTAAAAAATTATTCTTCTTCCCCTTTGTATTAACTGGTTAAATTTGTATTTTACTGTTCTCTCAGTGGTAATTGGAGGCATTACATCTCTCAGCAGTAATTTTAGAGATTATATTTTTGACTTATTAAGGTCTCATACAGATTAGTATTTTATCACTTCCTGGACAATGCAAGGGTCTTAGAATATTTCAATACCAAGTACTTTCCTCCTAGGTTATATGTCATTATTATCAGTATAGTAATGCTCACTAGGTATTGTAAAATTTACAAACTAATACTATTATCATTTAGATTTTTTCATCTGTTTACCCTTTATGTTACTCTGTCATTTTCCGCATCTCGAGATTTCTATCTAGGGTCATTTTCCTCCTATCTGAAGAGCATTCTTTAGTATTTCCTCTAGTGTAGACATGCTGGTGATATATTCCCTCAGCTTTTGTTTGTTAAAAATTTTGTTCACCTTTTTTTTTGAAGGGTGTTTTCACTGGGTATAGAAGCACCAAATGCTGGCTCACCTCTCTTGGCTTTTCAGCTTTTCCAGATGTTGGCCCCCCAAATTCTCAAGCATAGTGTTCCTCTGATGCCTTCAGAGAGGGTGTGTGTGTGTGTGTGTGTGTGTGTGTGTGTGTGTTGTTTTGTCCAGCTTTTCTAATTGTTCTTAGTGGGAGGGTGGGTCTAGGAAACCTAGTTGCCATCGCTGGAAGCAGAAGTGCTGGAAATAGTGCAGAGCACATTGTCAGGAACTTAACAAATGTTGTTGTTTTACTTTCCAGGTTTACTTTCCAGTGTTCTCTTATTAGACTGTAAACTCTTGGAGGGCAGTGACCATGTCTAAATATTTATGTATCCTTACTCTTTATACTGATCACACGATTTGGTTGTTATTAAGCAGTGGTTCAAAGGCTGGCTATGCCGCGAGCTCTTCTGTGGCTTGGCCTTCACCTTTGAAATCACTTGGTTCCTGGGGCAGCTTTGCTCAACCTCAACCCTGTAGATATTTGAGCCAGATGATTCTTTGCTGAGGGGGCTGTCCTGTGCATTGTAGGATATTTTGTAGCATGCCTGGCCTTTACCCGCTAGATACCAGTAGCACGCCACCTCAAACTGTGACTACTGAAAAAACGTCTCAAGTTATTTGCAAATATCTTCTAGCGGGCACAGTCGAGTCTGGTCGAGAACCACTAGGGTAATGCGTTTGGCACTCAATAAAGGCCATTCAGTATGGCTCAGTGCTTTGCATTTGTGTTTTCTAAATTTGATTTTCCTTTAAACCGTAGGGTTTGAAACCGCCAAAACTTTCGCCCTCCATGGTGCACATGTGATCCTGGCCTGCAGGAACATGACAAGAGCCAATGAAGCCGTGTCACGCATTTTAGGAGAATGGGTAAGTGAGTGCTTGATTTTTTAAAAAATAAATTTATTTATTTATTTATTTTTGGCTGCATTGGGTCTTTGTTGCTGCGTGCGGGCTTTGTCTAGTTGCGCTGAGCGGGGGTTACTCTTCATTGCTGCGTGCGGGCTTCTCATTGCGGTGGCTTCTCTTGCTGCGGAGCACGGTCTCTAGGCACACGGGCTTCAGTAGTTGTGGCACATGGGCTCAGTAGTTGTGGTGCGTGGCTCGCAGGCTGTAGAGCGCAGGCTCAGTGGTTTTGGCGCACGGGCTTAGTTGCTCCGCGGCATGTGTGATCTTTCCGGACCAGGGATCTAACCCGTGTCCCCTGCATTGGCAGGTGGATTCTTAACCACTGCGCCCCCAGGAAGTCCTGATGTTTTTAATTGTCAAATATACGTGCTGGGATAAACACATGGAGGTTTTAGTACAGTTCATAAAGTTTATTGCTCTTGGAATAATGTTTTCTTTATTTTTAAAGTCATATTCACTTTGTTTATTTTATGAATGAAAGGACAAGCAAGCCCTTTCATAGTTTGTTTATAGTTCATTGTCAGTGTCATCTGCTTTATTAGTCAGAGGTTTGAGAATGTTTACTCATTCAGCTCATTTATTAAGAAAAACAAAATGTGGTTGACGCCCGTGGATGCAACTAAGAGGTTATTTACGGGTTTTAGGATGACAAAGTAGCCAGCTTTAACCCTGTCTCTGGTTTTTCCTTTTTGCTTTTCTCTCTCTGTGCGGATGTTGGCGTTGATATGCCTGTGCACAAACATTCATTGAGGGCCTGCGGTGCTGTTGGGGTTAAGGATAATAGCGTCGAATAAAACACAGTACCTGCACTCATAGGCTTCTAGGTAGGAGAAACAGACCCTAAAGGGATAATTAAGTTTAATATTTAATGTAATGTCAGGTTATAAATGCAGTGCAGGACAGTAGAGCAGAGTGAGGGGCCAGGAGTTGACAGTGTGGATTATTTCAGATTGGGTGGCCAGCCGGGACCTCTCTAAAGTTGTGACATTTGATCCAGGGTCTGAAGGTAGTAAAATGCTAAGCTGTGCAGAAGTCAGGGGGAATACTTCCTACACACATGCAATGGAGGTAGGGGCGTGCCCGGAGGATCCTAGGATCAGCAGGGATGCTAGCGTGGCTGGAGGGCAGTGAAGCGGGAGGAGGTTGCCAAGGGACTCTGAGTCAGTGGTGACATGAGAGGGTTTGAGCCAGAGTGACACAGGTTGGTTGATTTTTTTAACACGTCACTGGGCTTTGGAGTGATGTCCAGACTGCATTCATTCATTCCCGTATTTGTGAAGTGCCCCACTGTCAGAGGCACTGGGCGTCCGGTGTTAAGGAAAAACAGGTGTTGCCACTGTTCTTGTAGAGCTTTCAGCTGAGGGTGGAAGACAGCTCAATCCAAAGAAAGGCAAACATCAGTGTAAACTTGAAATGATGGAAAGTGGCACGAAAAAACGATGTGGCGCTCCAGAGTGGTGAGTAATGCCAGGGAGGCGGAGGACACTTGGGAGGCCCCAGGAAGAGGTGACTGAGCCGAGATCTCAAGAAGGATCAGGGGAAGGTGGGAGAAGGGTCAAACCGGGCAGACGGGGTGGCCTGTGCAGTGGCCCTGGGGCGGGGGCGGGAGTGGGGTGAGGGGGAGACAGTCAGGTGCCTGGAGCAGAGCATGAACGGGTTGGATAATACTTGCCAAGACTGTCTTCATTCTCTGAAAAGCGTGGAAGATTTCTTGCCATTCGAAGAAATACACCATGGTCTGTTTAAGAGAATGTCCAGTGTTCTGGACTGAGAAGTTATGAAAGTCAAGAAAAGGGAGATTTATTTCTGTTTTTTCAAGCAGAATTTCAAGTTCAGTATATTTCAAGTGAACTCTTGTCGTGATCTCACTGGATTCATTATTTTGAGTTAAATTAAAAAGAAAAAAAAAGAAAACAGGGCCCGCTTTTTTCCAGTTATCTTAGCATCTTTCTAACTCCAAAGTTAAAAAATACAATAACCTCCACTAGGTGGTATAGAGCAATCTTCAGAGATGTGCAGAGAGCGAATGGTAATACATGCATATGGTTTGAATCTTCATAAAGTGCGTAAAACGAAAAGTGAAAGTCCTCTGCAGTTCTTCTCTTGGGAGGTAAATATCACTAACTGTTTCTTGCATGTTCTTCCAGAAAAAGGTTGTGCATACTACGCAACACACCTACATACTGTTATGTACCTTGATTTTTTTTCACTTACTACTAGAGGAGGGTTTTTTTCTTATCAGTGCATAGAGGTCATCCTCATTGCTTTTAGCTGCTGTATGATACTCCATCACGTGTTTATGCTGTCATTATTTAACCAGTCTCCCTTTTTGGTGGACATGGAGGTTGTTGTCATTGTTCTGCTCTTCCAAGTGATGCTCTCTTAAAGTTCAGTCTCTCTCACATTTTCATCCAAAATTGACTCTAATCTCTGCTGCAGTGAGCGTTCTTGATACATGCTTTTGTGAATACACCGTAGGGCAGAATTTTCGCAGTGGACCCATTGATTCAAAGGGCAGATGGACTTAAAGCTTGGGTAGCCGTTTCCAGTTTTCATCTAGTAAGTTGGGCCAATTTCTGCCTCCACCGAAAATGTTAGAACGGTACCTGGGATCGAGCAGCAGGGAGTATCAAACTCGTAAAATTTTGCCCATGTGACATCATATTTAGACAAAAAAAATCAAATTCCAGTGTCAGAACCATCTTGTACAATGTGATACTAATGTTTAAACCAGACTTGGAAGATAACGCTCAAACCCAGTTATCTAAGCATTTTAAAAGTTGTCTTCCTTTCCCGTCATATATGAGGACAGATTCATCTGGATTTATCCCATTATCACTCTTGTTTGATGCGTAGGGGCAGAAATTTTTGGATCTGCCCTCATTAACTGTGGGACTTTGGAAAGTCTCTTGATCCATTTGGTGCCCCCGTTTCCTCGTCTCTAAAAGAGAAGGTTGAACAGGGTGATCTCAAAGACCCGCCATTTAGTTTTTCTTTCTTGCTTTCTAAGCCATAACTGGGTCCCTGTGAGTCAGTTTCAGAAGCCCGCATTTATCATTGTGTAGATACATTCTCGCGTAGAGTAACTTGAGGACGACCAGCAAACAACTCCCCCACAGGAAGAATTATCCAAAAATATTCGCTGTCAGGGATGTGAATAGAGGAAATAGGAAAGAAAACCAAACTTACACTCACATGGAATTTCAAATGTTCACATTAGATTTTAGAGGTTGTAGACTGAAGAAACTCAGCCCTTTTATCGTCTCTCGTCTGTTCACTTGTTCTCTGTGAACCCCATTGGACCACATTCCTTACTCCCCCTAGATTCTGATTATGGAAGCTCCAATTTAGCACCAAAAGCCGTCATTACCATTTCGCCTCATTGCACCGTTACCAGAGTACAGAGTGTGTGAGAAGCTGCCTCGGCGACCTGCGTGGAGCCGCCTCCCCGTGACCTGTCCCCATGTCCCCACCCTGGGTCTGTGCTACTTGGTTTCCTCCAGGCCTTTCCTTACCTGGTCTCTGCGTAGGGATTTTGTCTGGCATGTTAGTAGATGCCACCTTCTTGTGTTTCTCGAGGTCCGTACTTTATCTGGCATGAATCACATCACAAACAGAGCCTGGAAGGTACTGCAACACAGTGGCGCCGTGCCGGAGATTCTCACAATGATCCAAAGTTTTTTGTTGCAGCAAAAGCTCCCTCCGAGGTCTTTGGGCATTTAGCTTAGCATTGGCTCACACGTGCTGAGGCTCTGGGAATGGAGTTCCTCCCTGCCTGGTGTTTCTCTTCTGGCCCTGCCCAAATCGCTGCGTCCCTGACACTCATGTCTGCCTCCAAGCCAGTGGAATGTAACTCTCACGTCCACCACCCGGCATCTAACAGCCACCATTTATTGCGTCCCTGTCATGTGCCCCGTCCTGGTCAGGGCCTTTTGTATCCCTTTTATTTATTTATTTAAATTAAATTAAATTAAAGTTTTTTGTCTGTGCTGGGTCTCCGCTGCTGTGTGTGGGCTTTCTCTAGTTGTGGCGAGTGGGGGCTGCTCTTCGTTGTGGTGCGAGGGCTTCTCATTGCGGTGGCTTCTCTTGTTGCAGAGCACGGGCTCTAGGTGAGCGGGCTTCTGTAGTTGTGGATCACGGGCTCTAGAGCACAGGCTCAGTAGTCGTGGCGCACGGGCTTAGTTGCTCCGCAGCATGTGGTATCTTCCTGGACCAGTGCTCGAACCTGGGTCCCCTGCATTGGCAGGTGGATTCTTAACCTCTGTGCCACCAGGGAAGCCCCTGTGTCCCTTATTTAAGACGATGCAAAAACCTGCTTTTCCCCATTTCACAGGGGAGCCAGTGGAGGTTCAGAAAGGTGAAGGGACTCCCCCAGAGTCACACAGCTGGTGAGCGTGGAGGTGGGTCCCGGTGTGTCCGTCTGGCCTCCACCCCACGGCCCAGCTTTTCTACCACGTCCAGCCTCGTGTGTGTGCGCGTTACCTGTTCCAGGCTTTGCTTTAAAAATTGCTAGATGCTATTGGAGTGATTAATGTCAGGATTAATCATATTTCTCAGAGGAAGCTGCTCTGATGTCCGTTATTTATTGTCCTAAGCAATCGCTTTTCATTCAAGATGTCCTTTATGGAGTCCTCAGGACACTTTGTGGGGGAGATCCAGCTCTTTTGTAAAATATAACTTAAATGGCACCACATTCCACATGGAATTATATTGAGAGCATATATGTAATTACTACTACTACTGATTATTTCAACGGGAAATGCTCTCCTGCTGAGATGTTTTAGATGCTCCAAAGTTAGAAATAAGAGAAGCATTGAAAACAATTAAAATTGGGTAATGTGGACAGTGCAGAAATAAACTACCCTCTTAAAGGGCCAATCCATTTAGCATAATTAAAAAGAGAGGGAGGACGGGGGCGTCCATGAGTCCCCAGTTATATTTAAGTACAGAACCTCTGGAAATGAGGTTCCTGCCTGTGTTGTTAGCAGTAATCGTATGAGGATGTGGTTTACCTCATTCATATCCTCAAGTGGATTACTTGCTCATGTCCCTTACTTCTAAGACACATGCTTAAATTTTCTCCTGGGTATTTCAAGGACCCCAGATGGCTGGCTGAGTAGGAAGTTCGTATTCCTATTTTTGGGATGGAGTGGCTTCTCTTTTCCTTAGCAGCACTGTCTGTATGTGAGAACTCCGTGTGCGTTCTGTAAGTCTGGGACTCAGGTGTGTCTGAATCCCTGCAGTGCTGTGGCTTACTGTTTCCTAAGTACTTATTGGAGTGGGGTTTTGTCGCTCTGTTTATGGAGGTCTGGCACACCCCACACTCCATCCTGAGATCTGAAGACCTCCAAGGGGTGTTGTCTGAGAAGAACAATAGATGATTAGCTATCAGAATGCATCTTATACACAGCCACAACAAGACTCCAGCATCCCAACGGAGGGCTTTTGAAAGTGGGGCTCCCTCCTCCCTCTTACTTTATTATAGGTTCTAAATTTTGGATCTCTAAAACTTCCGGTCCTGGGGAGGAAGGAGGTTGATTAGAGCTGGAACAGGTGGGCCTGCAGTCGCCCGGGCACCTACCAGTGTGTGCGGGGAGGAAAAGGTCTGGGGCCATGGCTGGCGTGGAAGGGGGATTCAAAGAGGGCACGGGATTGTTTTAAGTGCCCAGCCTGCATCATGTGTACCAGGCCTTACTTGAGCCTGCTTATCGTGGGGTGACATGGGCCGTGTCAGAGAGCTAGCTGGCCTGTGGAGGCCGCTCGTTAGTGAATGGGGGGCCCAGGAATGTTGTGAAGCTCCAGCATCTCCTGGGGATTGAGATGACAGTGAGGTGGGCAGGGTGGGCTGGCCTGGAAGAGGGGCTGACGGCCCCCCCGCCACCGTGGAGTGATTAGGTGACCTACTCCTGATTCTCCAGAGTGCATCTTGTATCCATCCCCCTATCAGAAGGGAGGAGGGACCCAAGTATGTTGAGGTTGGCGAGAAGGCTTGGTCCCTGAGAGACTGCAAGCCCAGGCTTTCCTAACTTGTCTTTTTATTTGGCCTAGACTTCAAGTCTTCCCAGCGACTGGTTAGGATGACATACCATTGGCCAGGAGCACACAACAGGGATCCGGCTCGGCCACTCTTGTGTTTTCTTGGGTTATCTACCCGAGATTTCCAAGAGGTCTGGAAAAGGCAGGCAGTGTGGTCTTCAAGATGCCTCTTGGGCATGTGTCTTTTGGGGAGGCAAGTCATCTCCAGTTGATAAACATGGCTCTAAAATATGCTGCATTATATTGGCAAAGATTAGAAGCAGATACACTCTGTGACCTTGGGCAAGTTTCTTTTCTAAACCTTAGTTTCTTCATCTGTAAGATCTAAATACTAGTATCTGTGCCAGGAGATTCAGGTACCTATGAGTATTAAGGCATTGACTGTATGTGTATTTAACACAATGCTGGTGATAGATTCAGTGTTCAATTAAATGTTAGCTGCTGCTATTATAATTTCTTTTAAAAAATGTTTATTTGATATTGGAGTACAGTTAATTTATATTGTTGTGTTACTTTCAGGTATACAGCAAAGTAGTTCAGTTATACATATATCCATTCTTTTTCAGATTCTTTTCCCATAGAGGTTATTACAGAATATTGAGTAGAGTTCCCTGTGCTCTACAGTAGGTCCTTGTAGGTTATCTATTTTATATATAGTCGTGTGTACATGTTAATCCCGAACTCCTAATTTATCCCTCCCCCCGCCAGCCTTTCCCCTTTGGTAACCATAAGTTTGTTTTTGAAGTCTATGAGTCCGTTTCTGTTCTGTAAATAAGTTTATTTGTATCATCTTTTTAGACTCCACGTATGAGTGATATCATATGATATTTGTCTTTCTCTGACTGACGTCATTTACTATGATAATCTCTAGACCCATCCACGTTGTTGCAAATGGCATTATTTCGGTTTTTTATTTGCGGCTGAGTCATATCCCATTGTATATAAGTACCACATCTTCTTTATCCATTTCTTTGTCAATGGACATTTAGGTTGCTTCCGTGTCTCGGCTATTGTAAACAGTGCTGCAGTGAACATTGGGGCGCATGTATCTTTTCGAATTATAGTTTCCTCCAGATACATGCCCAGGAGTGGGATTGCTGGGATTAAGTGTTCAATTAAATGTTAGCCGCTGCTATTAATAATAATTTCTTATTCATACATGAAAGTACAAAGTGATGTTTACTTTTCTTAACCTCTCCAAGTGGCTGAAAGAGGAGCTGTAAGGAGGGTGTTTATCAGCATGATTCCAATGGAGTTGCAATTAATTCTTTTTCTGTCTTCATATGTCTGGACTCCTACATTTTAATAGATGTGTATTTAGTTTGTTGATGAGTATTTTCCAGTGGAGCTTGTATTAGCCCTCAACTGTCATTTGAAAAGCCATCTTAATTATTTATGTGATTGCTTTTTCTTTTGTATTTACAAAGAAATATACTTTGCATATATTTAGGAAAGATGATTGAGGGATCAGTCATCAGGAACAGCAAGCAGTGGTTTATATCAGAAAGCAGGGAGACGAGGGGTACGAGGAAAGATTGATTAGTCAGAGGTAATGGAATATGCATATGTTAGCGAGAGAAGAGCGCATGCTCAGCTCATTGTGGCCACACGGTTTGATACTGGAGCGAGTGAAGTGTTGTAATTATCTTAGCTTTCAATAGCGTTGATACTGGGTCTATTTATCTAGTTGGAGTGAAGCCATGTGGAAAGGTGACAGTATCATGTCATATTGCAGCCTCATTGATAAGCATCGGAAGTAGTGATTTCACTGTTATTTCCAGGTATGGAGTACTTGGTACCAGCCAACTTATTAGGCACGTGGGTTCCAACGCTTTGCTCTGCCTTTTTTTTTTTGCGGTACGCGGGCCTCTCACTGTTGTGGCCTCTCCCGTTGCGGAGCACAGGCTCCGGACGCGCAGGCTCAGCGGCCATGGCTCACGGGCCCAGCCGCTCCGCGGCATGTGGGATCTTCCCGGACCGGGCCACGAACCCGTGTCCCCTGCATCGGCAGGCGGACTCTCAACCGCTGCGCCACCAGGGAAGCCCTGCTCTGCTTTTAATAGATACCGACAACCAGTTTTCATGACGTGATATTAAGGAGTGACGGGGAGGACGCTGAGTAAAAAATTGCTTGCACTTTTAAGAACCACTGGAGAAATCCAGCTGCTTTCATGCTCTCTCCAATCCACTCAGTGACTTTACAATCCTGTATGTCTTTGGTGTTTGTAGGCATTTCCCCCATTCTCCTTTGATAATAGGAGCTTAAATCCCATAATTTGCCTTTGCAGATCCAAGGCCTTAGGTGCGATTCCTTCTTTTATGTGATATGTGTGTGTGTGTGTGTGTTGGCGGGGCGGGGGCGGGGAGGCATGCAGTGCATGGGGTGGGTGATCTAGGAGCCTGATGCCTGTCTAAGCAGGTGACTTGGCTTGGAAAAGCTGATCGTTATTCAACGCATCACAAGTTGTAAGGCTCATCCCCATTGTTTTGAATGATCTCTAGCTAAACAAAAATATAAAAACTATTAATATTATTAACAGTTATAGATTATTGGGAAAAGTTCATCCCACATCAGCCATTAGATTCGTTCCTCATTTCTTTGCCTTAAAAATTGTTTTTATGTATAGTATTGGATTTTCAATAAGTAAAGTATGGTATAAACAAGTTGGCGAACCAGCAAGAACTATATAAACCACTTGCTTTAATCAATAAGCGAGCGAGCGTGCACATACACACACACGCACATACACACACGCCTGAAGGGTCTAGAGTTCTCTCTTGGGACATTTTTGTTTACAAAATGTCATCTTACTATCATCACCCTCAGGTGGGGTTGGATATTCATAGCTGTCTGTACTAGGCACTCTGCTTAGCACTTAGCAGTAAAATATTTATGTCATGTGTTAAACCCATCTTGCAGATGAGGCATTAGGGGCTGGAAGAGGGGGAGAGCCTTGCCTGAGCTCACACAGCTACATGGTAGATCCAAGATTTGAAGCCATATCTCCTGACCCCAACGCCATCTTGTTACCCAATCCAAAATTACTGGTGTGTGTTGTGTTGGAGGGCTGGCCTTTCTTATTCAAGGACTTAGCCAAAGATTGTCTTCGTAGGGATTTGCGTGTTTCTCTGTTCATTATGTAAGGGTCCCTGTGGTTACCTAGGGAAGAGGGCTTACCAGGTGGCTTCTTGTAACCCGATGGAGTTGATGAAACCTCCCCTCCCCCAAGGAAGCTCTTCCCAGACTTCCATTTCAAGTGCTATGTAGTGTATATGTACTCTTGCACTGAAGCTGCCTCTTTGACCTTCCTCTTCATAGGCTCCGGAAAGATTCTTTATCAGATAATAAATTATTCATTCCTCTCATAGACATAATTGGTTGCTAAAATATTCTGAGTTTCCTCTGACTCCAGAATGCCTAAAACTTGTGATTGGTCCTTCTCCTCTAAGTTTTGCATTTCATTTCTCATTCTGAAAATTTTGCATTGACTTAATCTCGCCTGTTATTCATTGTCTTTGATCACCGTCTTCGTGTCTTCTTTTTGTCTGTGTGTGTGTGTTTTGGTTTTTTTCACTCAGTCTTGAACTGAATATTTCATACTTTATATCCACTGTAACCTTCGCATAACGAGGGCTGTGATTTACTGCTGAGTTTTAAAGAGTGAAAGTCAAGCATACATGGGTAGCTCCAAACCATCACTCCCAATCATGTGAAACTCAATGCAGATGCATTCTTTCATTAATATGGGGCCCCCTGAGTTCTTGTTAAACAGTTTTGACGTGCTTGGAAGAGATGGATTTCATCTTCAGATGGTGTTCAGCCAGTGGTCGAAGGTTCTGCTTCTGGCCATTAGGCATTTAGGGTCCATTATTTAAGCGGGAAAAAGTATGCTTGAGATTGTTTTTCATATTTATTATGGGGGCATTTATAGAGAGTCTCAGACGTAGCAGTTGTTAGATTAAGCAGAGAGGAGAAGCAGTCCTTGTGCCAACAACATCTTCCAGGCAAGGACAAATAGAGAGAGAGCCGTAAACGAGGCAGCCAGTCTCAGGATGGGGCAGCTCACGCTACAAAAGGTTAAGGTTTATTTTAAGCATATATTTAAAATAGACTAAGCTTTAATTTATAGGCAGGCAGCCCAGAGGAGTAGAGGGAGCCCCAGCCCTAGAGTCACACAGACCTGGGATTGAATCCTGTGCTCACTGGGTATCTCTGGGCACATTTGGTTATGTCTTTGAACCTTGGTTTATTTACCTGCAGCATGGAAATGGTGCTGACAGTGGCCCTCAGCGTTCATCAGGTTGAACTGAAGTAACGAATATACTCTCTTGTACAGAGCCCGGCACGTAGTAAAGACTCAGAAAAAAAAAAAAAATTGGTAGTTTCAGGAGAGGGTTAGTTGTTCAACACAGATCCCTAAATTAGACAAATACTCTCAGAAATCTTGTGGGAAAATGTGTTTCCTCTTATACCTTTTTTTAAAATATATATAAATGATCAGAGTCCCAGGAAACAGCCGAGCCTCTCTCCATCTTCCCATCAATGTGTCAGGTAATACTGAGATGAGCCGAGGTGAGGAACCGGGGGCTCCTTCCGTCCCTAGGGCGTGAGGGCAGGGTGGGGAGGTGGCTGTCTGTATCCCCGGAGCCCACGTCCTGGTGCGGAGCTGGCTGGGGTCCGCAGAGGCCGTGGTTAGTGCCAGAGAGACGTGGGGTTGGCAGAACCAACTCTGTGTACCTGGGGCGCTCACCTGGAACTAGCCCCTGCCCCTTAGCCAGCTGGGGGGTGCAGATGTGACTGATTTTGAAGACCTTAGAAGTGCTGTGGTAGTTTTAAAATCTGTCCACGCATTCTTTGCTACGCCTCCCTTTCGGAGGCGGAGCCTGATTCTCATCCCCTCAAGCGTGGGCTCGTCTTAGTGACTCAGTCTTCACGAATAGAAGGTGGCTGAATTGACAGAGTATGACTTCCAGGAAGGGTCTTCAAAGGCCGGTGGCTTCCTCCTTGCTTGCTGTCCTGGATCACTCACTGCGCAGAAGCCAGCTGCCATGCTGGGAGGATGCTCAGGCGTCCCTGAGGGGAGCCCGTGTGATAAGGAACCGAGCCCCATGCGACAAGCCTCTCGAGTGAGCCCTCCTAGACTCCTCTGAGCTCGTCAAGCCTGCAGGTGACTGCGGCTGGCAGATCAGTGGCACCCTCATCAGAGATCTCGAGTCAGAGCCATCCCAGTTCCTGACCTATAGAATCTTACTGAAAAACCAAATGCTTACTGTCTTAAGCCACTGCACTTTGGGGAGAGGGGTGACATAGCATTGGGTAACAAACACAGGGGTCATGGCCTCAGGGGAGAAGGATCTCAGACAGAAACTGGACAGTAAGTTCCAAGGACAAGGCGTGAGGACTCACCCAGCGATTGCCTCTTAAATGCAGGGAATCCTAAGTTCTTAGGGTGGCGTCAACCATCCAGGTCCCCGTGCAGACCAGTTAAACAGCATCCCTGAACAGAGCTCACCCGGCATTCACTTACACTCTTCCAGGGATGGGTAAGCTCCTCCCTTCCAAGACAGCCCATCCTATTTCTGTGCACCTCTTAATTAGAAAGTTCTCCCTTATACCGAAGCGAGAATCTTCCTCCAAGCGTCTTCCACCCACTGGCCCTGATTCTGCCTTCCGAGTTCCACTGGGCTGCCTTCTCATCAGAACCCGCCTAACACTCACATCCCTCAAATTTCCTAAATAATAAATCCAAAGTTATTGAAGGCATCAGGTTACTAAAAGTTGGCAGTGAGGCTGGCGCCTCATTTCTTTGCAACCTGTGTCCCTCTTTTATTATTGGAGTTTGGGATGCACATGGTAAGGCTTTAGCAGCTGGGGAGAATCCTGTCTGCTTTGGTCCCCTTCAGCAGGTACCAGATGCAGAGCCTGGACCCACTGGGCCTTCCCTGGAGTTAAGGCATCAGTGCAAACAAAGTGCAGAGTCTCCTTTTAAATGACTGAAGAACACTGCCCTCATTTACCTGGCAGTTCTCAGATTCTAATTGTTTCAGCCACAATGCGATCTGTAAAACTGGGTGGCTGGAAGAAACTTCAGTGCATCTTTGTAATGGCTTTGTTGTTGTTTATTGAGAGGGACTAATTAACTTTGATTATTGCACTAATATTATGGCACTTTGACAGCCCTTCAGATTTATGACTCTGGGAAAATATAAACAAATGAAATGCAGGTGCTGGAGCAGAAAGAATAAGTTATTACTGAAATTTAATTACTTGGAATGTGTAGCCAGGAGAGAATTTGTTGATGAATTACAGGATGCTTGAAATCTACATCAAATTGTGAGCAATATGCAGACAAAAATGAAAAGGGGGGCTGGGAGGGTGCTGTTTTTAAGGCAGGGAAGGATAGGGCACATCTGTAAAGATCTGAATGGTGTTTCATTGATTAATCCCTATTTCCAGTGGGGCAGAAATTTACACGGTGATATTCAAAGCATGGTCCCTGACCCACACTGTCAGCATCGCCTGAGAACCTCTTAGAAATGCAAATTCTTGGGCCCCACTGGAGACCTCCTGGATCAGAAATTCTGGAGGTGGAGTCCAGCACTCTGTGTCTCACAATCCCTCCAAGAGATGCTGACTGCTGCTCTGCAATTCTCATGCTGTTTGATTTTTTTTTTTTTTTTAAATAAAAGGGCAGGTACAGATTTTTACCTCTGTTTACCAGAATCAGGTGTTCTTACAAGCTCGTTCACCAACTAACCCAGGAATTTTTAGACTGCTTAAAAAAATTGTATAAATATTTATTAAACATCTATTGTGTGTAACGGGTGATATATGTCAGTTTAGAATATAGTAAGTCCCCTACATACAAGTTGAGAACTTTCAAAGATGCATAAGTTAGTTCACGTGTGTGGCGTACATTGTCACCTGCGTGCATCCTCTACAAGCGGTTGTGCTTCTGTGAAATTTACAGGACTGTATAGATACAGTAGTACAGCGTCTTTATTTCAAGTCCAGGATGTCCGGAAGCAAGCGTAAACACAGCGGTGTATAGCCGATTGTGTTAGTTGGGTACCTAGGCTACCTGTGTTGGACTTATGAACGCACTCTTGGAATGGAACTCGTTTGTGTGTAGGGGACTTAACTGTATTATCATTGCCCTCAAGGACTTGACCAGTGAGGCGATACCGCCAAACTGTAACCCGTTCTGGGACCCGGTGAGCATGGGAAGCGTGGTGGTCTTAGGACTCGTGAAAGATGCTTTTCCCACGTGCTTCAAAGCAGGATCCTTGAAGAAGGCAGTGTTGGCAGGCTGCAGTCAGCCCCGGTGGTGAGGGCACATTCCAGTGGAAGGAAGGGCACGAGCAGAGCATGGAAGCGTGTCCTGGGAGCGGCGCATAGTCAGCTTTGGCTGGAGTGGGATGCGGGTGTCTCTGGAGGCCGGAACCTGCCTTTTGAAACCAGACCATTGAAGACCTTGGATTCTGTCCTTTTAGGAGAATGGGCTTTCTTCCCTCGGTCCTGACAGCCACTGAAGGATCCCCATGGGGGTGATGCAGTCCACACATAGCGATGCAGAAAGACAGATGCTCAGGCTGAATCAGAGAGGGAGTGTGGAGGCCGGGAGACGCGTGAGCTGTGCTCCGGGTAAGCGGTGGTTAAAGTGGCAGCTCTGAGCTGGAAAGGCTGAGAAGGATGCTGAATGCACCTGCTTGTTTTCTGACATGTAAGTCCATGAACTGAATCCCAAAGGAGAAGGATAATCATCCCTTCCAACTTTTCCTGCTCTGAGAACCTTTCACAGATTGTGGGGGACACGTTCCTCCATCTCAGAAACTCTGTGAAAATAGAGCAAAACATGTTTACTTACCCGCAGCCCTCTCTCAGGAGTAGGGTGACCGTTTATTCTTCAGACCAGGAAATGCGGAGAGTCACAGAGTCATAATAATTATACCAGGAGAGCAGGCATCAGCAAGGAGGGAAATTGGGACGTCTGAGCAGCCCTCTCAGGTGCGGTTACCCCAGTAACCTGAGCAGACCACCCATGGGTGTCTGGGCCTGGCTTGGCTTGATGACGAAGAGGTCAAGTCTGGCTTCTGATGGGGCAGATTGAGCCTCACACCGGCCTTCGTCCCTGTAGTTCTGGGTCGTCTCCTAATTTTTCCTTTTAAGAACTTGCTGTTTTCATTCCCACAGAAGGCCGGCCAGACTCCAGCCCAAGGTTGTCTCCATTCCTTCGAGAGTTGCAAAACTAACCGTGACTCCAGATCTTTTGTGGAGTTTCTGTTCCAGAGACCCTTCCTTTCGTGTGATTTCTCCCACCGCCCGGAAGCTTCCAGATCCCCCCTCTTATGGATAGTGCTGTGTACTTTGAGGAACAGAAATGCATTCTTGATGTTAGGCTGAGCCAGACCCTCCCCAGTGTGAAATCTACCCAGAATTCGTAGAACGCCGTTCAGAGCTAAACAGTGGTCATTCAGAATTGCCTTCTGTTTGGGATGGTTCACGGCTTGTCTGGTCTGTGAACGTGGACGAGGGAGAGCTGGTTAAATGTTTATTTTCAGCCCTGGGTAAATCTGCAATATTGGAGGAGATGGTGGGGCACGTGGCAGTGACGTTAGTGATCAAAGTGCCATCGCGGGCTTGCTGGCCTCCTTGCAGACCTGCCGACACAGACAGTTTTTCAGAGACATCATAGAAAAGCAGGAATAATTCTACGTTACTATAAGGCATCTGTGAAAAAAATAAAGTTCTTTTTAGTCATATATGAGCCACTGGGTTTGACATAACTCTTTTAGCCATTACTTTTAGGGGATCCTGCAAAGATATGAGCCAGTTTATGCAAGAGTGTTATAATGGAAAATTCAGACACGAATTAGTGAAGTCGTTTGTTTTTCAGGGAAAGTTTTGAATTACAGGATCACATTTGGGTAGACTGTGTTTGTAAAGCGGTAGCATTTGGGGATGGAAAAGGACTTTCTGAGATCATCCAGTTTAACTCTCCCACTTGACAGGTGGGAAAACTGAGGCCCAGAGAGGGTAACTCACCCATCCAGTGTTACTTAGGCAGTGATGCCTTTTTTTTTTTTTTTTTTTTGCGGTACGCGGGCCTCTCACTGTGGTGGCCTCTCCCGTTACGGAGCACAGGCTCCGGATGCGCAGGCTCAGCGGCCACGGCTCACGGGCCCAGCCGCTCCGCGGCATGTGGGATCTTCCCGGACCGGGGCACGAACCCGTGTCCCCTGCATCGGCAGGTGGACTCTCAACCACTGCGCCACCAGGGGAGCCCAAGTGATGCCTTCTTTTGAGACAAAGTGTCATACTGCCCATTTGCCTACTGTGGAAAAAAAATGTGTGTATGTTTTTAAAAAGGACATAGAATTGCCTGTGAGACAGGAATAGAAGCACCCAACACTTCATGCTCAATTGGGCGGCAGGTTTAATTCTCCTTCTTATTTTGATCTTGATGATGAGGATGGTGATGCTATCATAATAGTAATGGTAGTAGTATTGTGTGCCAGCCACGGTGTGGAACACTTTAAATGCCTTAATCCAGTTCATTTTTATGACAACCCCGTGAGGTAGGTAATAGTATGAATCCTATTTTCAGATGAAATGAGGCACAGAGAAGTTGAGGAACTTGTCTAAGCCCACACAGCAAATAAGCAGAAGAGATGACCTGCTGTAGGAGGACGGAAGCCTTGCCTGCTGTGTTCATCTCGGTATTTCCCCGGTGTGTTGCACATTGCGTGGCCGTTAGGAGGGACTGAGTAAGTGTTTGTTGGGTGAATGACTGAAGGTTGAGCCTTGGGGCTAGAACCCGGGAGGCAGTACCCTATCACTGTGGGAAGGGATGCTTGGGTTGGTCTGCTTCTGGAAAAGCAGAAGGTACACATAAGCAGAATATTTATCTGGAGTGCCCAGCTGTGTCAGTCGATTTTCGTGTTGGTGCCGCTGAATTCCCCGCAATTCTTCAGCTACCTGCTGGCTTGTTGAAGACGGACTCGTTCATGGGACGTGGTGTGAAGCGCCTCGCGTCCCAGTCCTTTGAAAATCACTAGCCCCGGTTTGGGCCTTCTCAGTTGGCCAGCTCCCCTCGCTGTTCTGGAGAAGTGGCAGCTGGCTCACAAATCAACTTGATTTTGAAGGATGGAAAAGTGGATCAGCTGGAAAGGCACAGCCCAAGGAGTCCGTGGAAGGGCTTGTGGGTACATCCAGGAGCCTTCTGGTCTCTACTTGGAGAGTGTATGTGATCGAGAGAGAGAAGGTTGACCAGAAATCAGTAACTTCTTGTTTTTTTAAAAAATAATTGATTTAAAATTTATTTTAATTTTTATTTATTTATTTTTGGCTGCGTTGGGTCTAAGTTGTTGCATGCGGGCTTTCTCTAGTTGCGGTGAGCGGGGACTACGCTTTGTTGCTGTGTGTGGGCTTCTCATTGCGGTCGCTTCTTTTGTTGAGGAGCATGGCCCTAGGCACATGGGCTCAGTAGTTGTGGCTCGTGGGCTCTAGAGCGCAGGCTCAGTAGTTGCGGCGCACGGGCTTAGTTGCTCTGCGGCATGCGGGATCTTCCCGGGCCAGGGCTCGAACTTGTGTCCCCGCGTTGGCAGGTGGATTCTTAACCACTGGGCCACCAGGGAAGTCCTAAATCAGTAACTTCCCTAAAAATTAAAGGCCTCGGGTGATGCCTTTGGAGGTAGATATAGAAACCTCCTTTTTCCTATTACTTAGGTCAGAAAACCAGCTGGGGTGGGCTTTGCTTCTAACATCCCTTTGCCTTTCGGTTAATAAGTAATTGCCCTGAAACCTGTCAAAGACAGACGCTTACTGAAAGAGAGATGAGCTGGAGAGAGAGAGAGAGAGACAGAGAAAAACAGAGCCAGAGTGGGGGTGGGGTGGAACAGACATACAGAGAAAGACACACAAACGGGAGGGGGAGGGGGAGAAGGGGGAGGGGGAGAAGGGGGAGAGAACTAGTCTCTGGAGTGTTTTTATGGAGGTTTTTAGTGCCAGCCTCTGCACGATGGGTTTGATCACTGTTTTCAGAGTTCTCTGATCATTTCTTGCTTAGAAAGGAGGAAATTAGAAATGTTGAGCTATGATTTGTTTTAATCAGAAAGAAATTGTCTAACATAAATCTCCCCGTGAGTGCTGGAAAAGCCCTAAAGCGGCCAAGAAAAAAATATCAGTACTTTGCAAAGGAGGAATGATTGTTCCAATCCGTGGCTTAATTGATTTTAAGGCTTAATGAAACTCGGACCAGAGCCTGCTACACACACTTGGTGTCTGGGATCACCAGTGAAAGCTACATGGGGAGAGGAGGAATTTGGGGCGTTTATTTGGTTCTTTGCTATTGATGTGATTTTCTAATCGCGTGGGGTACCTAATACCAGATAGTAATTGTTTTTCTACGAAGAGAGTAAATTTTTTTCCCTAACACAGTAATTTATTTTAAATTACAGCTTTTTCTATTGGAAGCATTCACTTATGTTAGCTTATCGTTCCCCAAGTGAAATTTCACTGATGCTGTATAATTAAATATAGATTTTTAAAAAGCGATAGAATATATTTTAAATTTATAAGCGGACAGACTGGGGTATATAAAGACTTTATTTAACAAGAGTAAATAGCCTACCTGATCAACGTGACGGCTACTGGAAAGGATTCCTTTAGCCTCAGTGTATCCTTATTCAGTGCCAGGCACCTTCTTGGGAAGGGGTGCTAAAGCATGCTAACTTAATTGGGCTAAAAGGATTGATCTGTAAGATATGTTATATGGGTGTAAGCAACAGCCTTGGGCTCTGGTCTGCTCGAGTTTGAATCCTATTTCTTCCCTTTACAAACCAGGTGCCCTTCACTTCCTGTTGCCTCAGTTTCTTCATCTGTAACATGGGAATGCTAATAGTACTGGAGTCACAAGGTTGTGAAAATTAGCTGAAGTCTTGCACATAAAGCGCTTAGGATGGTGCCTGGATATGTAGAACGGTACCCAGGTACCTAGTGTGTGCTGTACAGGATTAAAAAAAAAATTTGGGGTCCCTGTGTGGTCTGGCCCCTGCCTACCTGTCCAGGTTCATCTCCGACCATTCTCTTCCTTTTCCCAATTATACCGGCCTCATAGCTGTTCCCGAACCCTCCCGTCTCCTTCTGTCTTGTCACAGAAGACTTCCTCTGCTTGGGGTGACCTCAGCCAAGCTCGTCCACCTGATGCCTCTGTATGCAGTGAGTCTCTGCCCACTGGTGTCTTTCCCCTAGAGTTTTCCTGGACTGCTTTTCCC
This sequence comes from Delphinapterus leucas, assembly GCF_059928025.1. Taxonomy (NCBI): domain Eukaryota; kingdom Metazoa; phylum Chordata; class Mammalia; order Artiodactyla; family Monodontidae; genus Delphinapterus; species Delphinapterus leucas. The sequence continues at coordinate 51,202,164 of NC_143148.1, forward strand.
CCTCTCCTGCCCACTTTCCCTCCCTCCCCTCCCTTCCCTCAGCAAATTGTTAGCAGCCCCTTTCTCTGAGTGACGTGGCAGTGACAAAGAAAGCAAACGTTCCTGACTTCAAGGAGCTTAAAGTCCACGTTTTGGTTTTTAAACATGCATGCATCACAGCGCTGATCACATCACACATTGATTGTTGGCTGAAGGTCCCCTTATTTAAGCAACAGACATCTGTCGGAACTTTATTACATGCCAAGCATCCCACTAGACGGTGAGCCTGTATAGGTACCTAAGATGTTGTGCTTGCCCTCAGGGAGTATAGGTGTGTTGACAGACATGTAAATTAATAATAATAATATCAACACTCAACTCGGAGGAGGAGGGCAGGACCTGGTTGACGGTCCAGGCTCAGTAATACTTGGGTAGGAGCAGACCCAGTACCTGTGTTTCTCATCACTGTTGGAAGGTGTTAGACCAGCTGGTTAGAAATATGAGGGCTCTTCTTTGACTCCAGCTGCCGAGTTCATGGTCGCCAGCCCAGATTTTGGAATCAGCCCGACCTAGGTAGGAATCCCGGCTCTCCACCTGCTGGCAGTGAGTATTCTCAGTCCAGGCTCTCCTCCACGTGCCTCTCAAGCTAACTGCTTCCCTGCATAGGACGCTTGTCAAGATTAAGTGAGGTGGCAGTGCCCGGCTTGTGGCCCGCACTAGGTTCCACCCACTGGCGCTGCTCACCGTGCCGAGAGCTTCTGGAGGTTACCTCTCTGTGCCTTGCCTGTCCTGGGCTCTAGCCCATCAAGGCCTTCCTGCTTCCCCTATTCCCGCCAACAGCTCTCGTGCCCACGAGGGGCCGGCCTCCTCTGTGCCAGACAGAGCCTCGTCCGGGTATGTTTGCTCTGTGTTCAAACAGAGCTTCCTTGCTGTGGTATTGGATTCTGTGGGACAGTGACAGTTTCCAGAAACCTCTGGTCCGTGAGCCAATTTGGAGCAAATTAAACCATTCTCTGTGCCCCTCGGCTGGCATCCTAGAAGGCTGCCCAGACACTCCGGGCAGGCTTCAGCACCTTCACATCAAGGACTCCATTATGGCTCTGAAATAAAAACGTTCCCCGTTGCTCCCTGCGTGCGAAGCTGGATCGTGTGCTTGGCACACACCTCGGCAGGGGCCGTAACCCCGCTCCAACCCAATCGGAAGGTCCTCCTGCAGGCAGGAGCCACTTAACGTGCTCCGTGCTTCTCCCTGTGAGGATGCAAAAAAAGCAGGAGCTCTCAGGACCCCACGTGTCCAGGTGCACTTCCAGCTAGAGGTAGGGCGAGTCTTTTCAAGTGTTCAGAGAGGTTATTTCATATGCAAATTTGTGGAGCCGGGCTGGGGAGAGGCCACAGTCCTCATTCACTCCACAGTTTCTCATCTTGTCAGAGAAGCTGACCTCATAGCCCCACATTCATGTTCTCCTTAGCAAGGACCCTCCTGTAGGAACAGTCATGAATTTGGCAACTAACGATCATAAGGGTTTTAGGATTTGTGGAGAATTTATCTGTGAAAGAAAATGGATGAATTAAAAATACTAACCAGCTTAGCCAGCACCCGCATGGATGAATCACTGAGATCTTTTTTTCTTCTTCCCCCTTCATACTATAAACATATGGCATGAATTTTCTGCTCTCATTACAGATGCTGAGAGAAGGCAAAGACAAATATTTATATTACATTCATGTTTTACAGTAAAAACACTGTTTGGTTTGTTTATACAGTTCCACTGTTACAGTTTTTATGGTTGGTAATGAAACCACTGTAAAACCCAGCCTGGGTTATATAGCAGATACGATAAGGCCCAAGTACTCAGGGAGAGACCCTGGATGGAATAGTTGATGTCACGCGTAGGGAATCGACAATTGAATGATGTGTTAGGACAGGCCAAGCTAGACCGTAATAACAAACGACCTCAAAATCTCAGGGGCTTAAAACAACTGAGGTTTATTTCTCGTTCCAATGACATTTCCATCGTGAGTTGCTGGGAAGGCTGTGCTAGATGGGACCTCGCTTAGCCAACCGGAGTCGACTCGCGTCTCTGGGTGTTGTGACAGGAAGAGAAAGGCGTGTTGACCGTGCACTGCCCTTCAGACTCATGCTCAGGGTGACGCTGTCGCAGCTGCTCACGTTCCCTGGGCCAGAGCCACAGGTAACCTCTAGGTGCAGGGGGTGCACACCTGCCACGGGAGTGACAGGAGGTGGACAATTAGACTCGCAGAGAGCAGCCCTCAGGACTTCCTTCTGGTTACTTCAAGGGTTTTTGTAGTTATTTAACTGATATTCTGTGTTTAATGCAACTTTGAATCATAAGGGAACAGGGAAGGCATCAGAGACCCTCCTGCCCACCACCCCCAAACTCCTTACAGCTAATGAGACTCTGTCTTCATTCTATGATGACCTGGATAGAAAGGACCCGCCACTGTCCCCAGGAATATGTCACAGTGCAGAAAAAATTTCACATCCAGAAAACGTTTTCAAGTTGAACTGTGATTTTGGCTGTGGGGGTGTGTGTTATTTTAAAATAAGTGTATGTCTAGAAACTCATCAGTAGACGGCACTCCTTTAGATCTATTACCCTCAAGTGGTGTGCACTGCCACCATCAAGTAGGCATGAAATGCTGGAGATAACCATTCATCCAAAGGAAATAAAAAGTGTAAGTAAGAAAGCAGCTCCAAGTGACTTTTCACAGCCACTTATAGGTGGTATCTAGAGTGGAGATGTCCAGTATGGTAGCCAGGGGCCACATATGGCAATTGAGGGCTTGAAATGCGCCTGGTCCAGGTTGAAATGATGTGTAAGTGTGAAATAAAATACCTATCAGATTTTGAAGACATAGTATAAAAAGGTAAAATATTTTATTAGTGTTTTTTATATTGATTCCATGCTGAGATGATATTTTAGACACTGGGTTAAAATATTAAAGTTCATCTCACTTGTTTCTTTTTACCCTTTTTTTTTGACTTGACTACTAGAAAATTTAAATTACATGTGTGACTTTCATTAGTTTTATTGAATGGTACTGATGTAAAGGGTAAGCAACAGAGAGAGAGAGAAAAAAAAAATTTGGTGTCTTTCTCACAAATCCCTAATGGTTAGAACTCACAGTTTAACCTGAAAATTTATGTCCTTTGACTTGTTGGCATTTTCTACTTAAAATTTTTTTTTTAATTTAAAAATAATTTTGGATTCTCATAGACGTTGCAAAGACTAATACGGAGAGTTCCTGGGTACCTGACTGTCACCCAGCTTCCCCCAATAATAACATCTTATATAACCATATTAGAATGATCAAATCTGGGAAATTGACATTGGTACCTAATTATAAACTAAAGAATTTATTTATATTTAACCAGTTTTTACATGTACTTTGTGTGTGTGTGTGTGTGTGTGTATAGTTCTGTTAAATATAGAGGTTTGCATAAGTACCATCACAATCAGGATACCGAACTATTCTGTCACCTCCCAAGAAACACCCTTTACATTAGTTTTTATTCTTTGAGTTACTTCTTTTTTTTCAATTGAAGTATAGTTGATTTACAATGTTGTGTTAGTTTTTGGTGTACAGCAAAGTGATTCAGATATTACATGTATATTCTTTTTCATATTCTTTTCCATTATGGTTTATTACAGGATTTTGAATATAGTTCCCTGTGCTATCCAGTAGGACCTTGTTGTTCACCACTCTATATATAATAGTTTGCTGAGTTACTTCTTAATTAGGGCTGTTGCTTAGAGTAAAGCTTCAAGGCAACCTAGTAGCAAAAGGTGCTCTTGGCTTGGAGGTCCATGGATTTGTCGGTCCATCCCACCCTTAGAATGTGGCTGAGTTATCCCAAGCTTTGCACGAGGTGCTGAGCAGATGCAAAGAAGAGAAGCCTGCACTCAGGGAACTCCTGGTCTTTGGAGGGTTACAGAACTAGTTTCATTAGAAGGTGAGAAATGGCATAATAGAAATTGGTACCTTAATCTGCCAAAGAGAAGAGAATGACACAGGGTCTTTTTTCCAAGTTTCAGAACCTAAATCTCTTGTCCTTCCTTTACCTCGCTTTAAGTAGCGTCACAGTGGTTCAAATCTCTTTAGAAGGCAGTTACTTCCTTACCCAGTTTGAAGGGCAAGAGGAATGCCTTCCCCTTAAACAGGTAGTTTGTATGATCCATATGAGCCAGGTGTTCTGGAAGATTTACACCGGATCTAACTCCCAGATTTTTCAGGTTTTTTTTTTTTTGCGGTACGCGGACCTCTCACTGTTGTGGCCTCTCCCGTTGCAGAGCACAGGCTCCGGACGCGCAGGCTCAGCGGCCATGGCTCACGGGCCCAGCCGCTCCACGGCATGTGGGATCTTCCCGGACCGGGGCACGAACCCGCGTCCCCTGCATCGGCAGGCGGACTCTCAACCACTGCGCCACCAGGGAAGCCCCAGGTTGTTCTGTTTGTTTCTTTTCTTTTTTTTTTTAAGAAAGAGCCTCATAAGTTGAATTTGGTGATTTTAGAAGTAGTTAATATTTGTTGTATTGCAAAGCTTTTTTAAACAGGAGGGTTAACTAGGTATTTGTTTCTGTGGCTACTTAAAGTAGTCTTTCTTGATATTTGTGTCCCAAGATTTGTATCCGTTTCTTGTTGTTAAGGTGGAGGACAGTTTGTCATAACTTTTTTTTAAACTTCTATTGTGTCATAACTTTTAACATGCCAGGAGGCCACAGAGAAGCACCTGTCTGCCTTTTCTCCAGGCTAAAAACCCAGGGGTGTGATCAACCTCTCCTATGGCCCCTTGTGCTTTCCCACATCCTTATTAAACGTATTGTCTAGATACAGAAACACTCTTCCTCAGTTTACCTTTTTCTGAAAAAAAAACCAGGAGGGTTATGTCACCAGCTGTACAGGTTATGTATCAGTGTAGCATGTTCTATGTTTTATAATGCAGGAGTATGTACACCTGCCCCCGCCCCACCCAGGATGGAAATGTATTTGCAATGCTTGTTTTCCACTTTAAGATCTGTTATGACTTTGGAAATCTTAAACAAACAAAAGGTAGTTTTGAATATAAAACCGGTGACCATTAGAGTCCCATGTGATGATGGAAACCTAATTTCTTTGAGCCTGAGTTTCCACATGTGTAAATTGAAGAGACTAATAATGATGATTATCGCGTGATTTGTTGTGTTGATATTTGAATATCTTGTATTTGGTGTAGTGTGAGGCCCATGGATGACATTCAGTAAGCTTTTTTTTGGTCCACATGATCATTGTGTAACTGTAGCAAAAATAGACAAAGCTTCTAGGACGTGGTGCTTATGGGTACTCAATGAATGATTTCTTCTCAGTTGCTTTCTCCTGTTTGTTGAATGAGGGAGTGAATGAATGGATGAATGAATGAACACACTTGAATTCTCCCGTCAGAATTAGCTTTCTTCTTGAAGGTTGAAAGAAATTCTAAATAACTGAGATAAATTATACAGAACCAAATCAGAAGACATATAAAACAACACATGGAAGGAAGATAGATGAAGTTTCATTTTCTTCCTTAGTCCATTTTTTAAATCTAAGTCTTGATAGAGATGAGGCTCCCGCCCGCGCAGGGCTGGGAGCCTTGCAGGTTAAAAATGGCTTTCCCATTTGCTGGCACTTGTGATTCCCGCTCCCGCCCAGCGATGTGTACTCTGTCATCGTCTCCACTTTACAGATAGAGAAGCTGAGGCCCCGAGAAGCGAGGGGACTGTATCCGTCCAAGGCCACGCGTACCCGTGCCCCGAAGATAAGTTCATTTCTTCTCTTGTGCCCACCTATGTCCCACCTGACTCCGCCTTCCAGCGGCTCAATCTAGACGACACCACGTCCTCCTTGGCTCCTCCCTAAGCATGTAAGAGGACATAGCACACAAGTTGGTGGTGATGACAGACCCTGTGTTGGACTCACAGCCAGCCAACAGCACTGGGGAGATGGATGGACTGTGCCCTGAGCTATTGCTGATCCCCCGACCTCTCTCTAACCGTGGACTCCTAGAGCCTGTCCAGAGCCCCTGTCCTTCTGGGAACCCTCCACCTCTGCCTGCTGACCCAGGCTGCCTGCTGGTAGAAACCACAGCAACTGAAGAGGACACAGAGAACATGGAGATCATTGTGGAAGCAGTAGCTGGAAATCTGTCCCCAGGTGCTCCTGGAGAGACCCCAGGGGACACAGGTTCGAGCCCTGGTCTGGGAAGATCCCATGTGCTGCGGAGCAACCAAGCCCGTGTGCCACAACTACTGAGCCTGTGCTCTAGAGCCCGAGAGCCATAACTACTGAAGCCTGTGCGCCTAGAACCCATGCTCTGCAACAAGAGAAGCCACCGCAATGAGAAGCCCGCGCACCACAACAAAGAGTAGCCCCTGCTCACTGCAACTAGAGAAAGCCCATGCGCAGCAACGAAGACCCAAAGCCAAAAATAAATAAGTAAATAAACTTAAAAAAAGAAGCAAATTGCCAAAAAATGACCCCAAAAGATCTGAAAGGATATAGACCAAATTATGTGTGTGAGGTGGTTATTCTTTGTATAGTTCTGTTGTTGCACTGAATTTTTATTTAAACAAAAGAATAATAAAGAGAAAAAGAACCACCAGAATAAACGTAGGACAAACCTGGGCTCCACCATTGACAGGCATGGTGGCCTTAACCTTGCAGCATCCCAGGTCCCTCTTCTCATAGGGCAGTTGGAGGACCAAGCAAAAGTGTTTCCTAAGCCTTTCTTTGTCAAGGTCCTGCCAGTTGCTTAAGAAATGGCAGCAAGCGGAGCAACTAGACCCATGCGCCACAATTCCTGAGCCTGTGCCGTAGAGCCCGTAAGCCACAACTACTGAGGCCCACGCGCCTGGAGCCTGTGCTCTGCAACAAGAGAAGCCACCGCAATGAGAAGCCCACACACCTCAACAAAGAGTGGACCCCGCTCGCTGCAACTAGAGAAAGCCCGAGCGCAGCAACAAAGACCCAATGCAGGCAAAAATAAATAAATAAATAAATAGATTAAAAAAATAAAAATTATCATAAATCTAAGTATTTTTGTATGATGCAAATGATAGGGTTTAAACAGATTCCTTGGAAGATGTGGGTGGGTTTCAGGGATTTAAATGATGTGGTGGGTGTGTCGCAGGCATTTAAGACCTCCTAAGGCTTCCATTTCCATTAAGCATTATGGATGCATTCCAAGAATTTAATTAATATAACATCTCTTCATTCATTGTAATTCCTCACGAGGGTTATGGGAACTTGGAAGTGTTCAGTTTCTTATTCAGCTGATTAAAAGGTACTTTCTATGGTTTTCCAACTAGCTGTTTTCTATGGAATTCAGTGGTTGTCCATGAATATTAAATCAATACAGCTAAAATGATGAAAGTAGTGAGAAGTGCTTTTATCTGAACATAGAAGAATAGTTCGCTTGCCTCAGTTGGGAAAAATAAAGTTTTAAGGCTACAGATTGGTGTAAAAGGGTCGTATTTGAAAAATCCCAGAACAGTAAGAGTATTATTTGGAAGTTTTGAGGGGCTAAAATTAGAAAAAAAATAAAACAGTAAGTCATACTTTATAGAGTGGCACTAAATTATGGGCCCTTATGATATGGTTCAGGTGGAAAATTCATTGGCTCACGTAAGGGTATCGAAAGATCTATGGATGTTAAGATCCCTCATGGGTCTTGACCAGGCTGGGTGGGGTGGGGTGGGGGGGAAAGGACATTCTTTTTGAAATCATATAAATGATTTTCCTTGGGGCCACCGGAGAAAATGGAACCTACATCTGATGAAGTACGGCACATCTTCTGTTTTGATTCCGTGCTTGGCTAACCATAAAGATTAGATTAGATCCTGCTATAAAACTATTGAAGAGGGATGGAGAGGAGGGGGCAGGGCAGAGAAGGAGGGTGAGTGGGCAGGAAGGATTTGGAGGGGCAGGCAGAGGAGAAGTCAGCACCAGAGTTCCTGGCATTCCAGTGCAGGCATGCATTTGATCCAAGCAGTGGCTGGGAGGGAGCAGCTCATCTGCAGGATGGAATTGCGAGGGACAGGTTTGGGGCTGAGTCATGCTGGTGTGGAACAAGGAATGTCGCCCACCATTGGGTTCTACAAGGATTAAGTCGTTAGCCACTGAAGTACACCCTGAAAGGAGTTCAGGATGAGGCACTCTGTGTTTTGGCAAAACAGGCCCCTTAGAGAGTTAGATATATTTCAGAAAAAAATTTCATGAACTTGGATTCTTTTTTTTTTTCCTCATTGATTTTTATTGGAGTATGGTTGATTTACAATGTTGTGTTAGCCTCCACTGCGTGAACTTGGATTCTTGCATCTTCCCGGATATAGAAAGGCACTAAAATCATTAACTGGATACCTGTTCCTCGTGACTGGCAGTAAGCTTCTACCGAGATGGATGTTTGACTGCACGTACTCTTTAGCCAAAATCAATATAGATGCACCCACTAGCCTCTCCCCTGCCTCTTCGGAGCAGTCCCTCAGAGCCATCTCAGAGGGTAAATCCTGGCTCTAGTCCTCAGTAAGACCCTGAATAAAACTCAACTCACAGCTCTTAAGTTGTGTGCATATGTGTGTGTGTGTATATGTTTCAGTTGGCACTAGCAACAGGAAGAAGCTTGAGTTCCTAGGACCAGGACTAGGCGGGTTCCAGAGGCAAGTTGTGACAAGTTAATTGGTAAGATCTTGGAGGCATCAGCTCACCTCTGCAGGCGTGGCCTCCCCGGACCTCCTACCTGTGGTGTCCCAGGCCCAGCGGGTTTGCCCTTCACCACTGGTCATCGGTGGTCATGGATGCCACAGCACAGAGGGTGCCTTGCCTCCATCCTCCTCTTTGTTGATGCAGGTTCACGAGGGATGTGAAAGTCTGCGTGTCTCTGCAATAGTGCTTGCTGCTCCTTTGTCCATCTTCAGAGCCGAGCGAAGAGAGTCATAAGCCCAGCTGTATGCAGGGCGTATGAAATTGGAACGACAACCTTTAAGTCTATTTGTTGAGAAAGAGAAAGGATCTCGGAGTTCGCGAACAGCCAGTGGCTAACATAATAATAACAACGAAACCCCTGTTACTTTTCTGCTGCAGCTCCCTTCCCACCCCTGGCTTCCCCAGTGTGATAGCTGTTGTCTTGTCAAGCATCTTTTCCCACGCTCATTCTTAACAGCTCCATCCTGGGGACTGTGGAAGTGAAGACCATGGTAGTATTTTGCATGAGCTAGTCTGGGCCAGTTATGGTCTTTCATACCGGAGCCAGACCAGTCAGTAGTCAGTGAAGAAGATGCTCTCTTGTCTTAGGTGCTGGGAGCTACAACGATGTTTATATGGGCTGCTACGAGCTGTATTTCCAGCTACAAGGAGACAGATAAGAATGGTGAAGGCAAGCTGAAATGAGAGAGAGCAAAAGAGTTCCTTGGGCCGACGTCACCCCTGGGCTTGTGCAGTTATGGAGCCGATGAACCTTCCTTTGTGTGTGAGCTAGTTTCAGCTGGGTTTCTGTCACATGCAACCAAATTGGTCCTATCTAGTACGCCTGGGGAGTCCTGGGGACCCAGAGGCTCTGCCTAGTAGGTGCTCTGACCCTCAGTGTCACATCCATTCCAGTCCATCCTATCCTAGAAGACATGTTAGGAGAAGGAGTCGGGTCCCATTTAGAGTGATTTGCTTCAGGTCCTGCATCTTTGTAACGGCTGTCTGTAGTCGCACTGATCCTACAGGGGAAAGCATTTTGGATCTGGGTCAAAACCACTTGGTTTGAATCCCAGCCCAGTTTCTCAGTGGATGTCCTACCTGGGTCAGGCAGTGAATCTCTGAGATGACACCACCTACTTCATGGGGTTTGGAGTGACTGCTGATGAATGGGGGTTCAGGACAGGGGGCCTTGCATGTCAGCAGACTCACGTTCCTTTCATGTTGTCCCTCCCAACCGGTGTTTATGTGGAACCCAGGCCATCTGTATCCTGATAACTGTGTGACTTTCTTAGGGTTCTTTCCTTGTGTCTGGCACCTCTGGTCTTAAATGTCCGAACACTAAAGGTGAATATCAGCTTCAGGGTTACTTTTTTCATTTTCCACTCCCTTTTTAAGACAAAAGTGTGGAATAAACTATATTTTCTATACTCCCTGCCCACCCTCTGTGATGAGGGTTGGATCAGGCAAGATGGTGCTGCTGGCCCACCGGGTCATCCCCCATCCCATTCCAGGGCCACCTGCCACGTTGCCCCCTTGTGAGAATGAGGATCGGGTGCCCCCTCCTCTCTCGTGGGCCACAGCCAGCTGAGCAGAGTGCAGGCTGGGACAGCCCACCTTGGCCCTGGGACTGTTGCTATGGGGTTGAACCAACTAGCTTGGGTGATCCTTGCTCACAGGTAGGTAGGGAAGGTAGAAAAACATACTCCCGCCAGTTGAAAATAGCATAATTGTGAGTTTCTAGTATATCTGTTTGAGCTTTCAACAAAATGGTCCAAACACGTATCATACGGTCCCAACATTTTAGCAGGTTTCATTTTAAAAACCTTGGATACCTGTTTTGTACATATTATATATGACATCCACATGAATATGTTAATTCCACTTTATTAGTTTCAGTCTCTCTCTCTCTCTCTTTTTACCCCTGTACATGATTGCTGTTTTATAGCTACAGTTTGGTGGAATTAACACAGATTTCCCACATGGGGAAGGTTTCAGGTAAGGATTTACAGCAAGGCAGGTTCTTGATCCTTGGAAGGGATTCTTCCCTGAGGTGGGATTTGAGAACGCATGTTAGAGCTGTCCAAGGGGGGCTGGAAGGCGCAGCGTGGTGGGAAGATGAATTGGAATCATTATTAGAGCCGTTCTCAGAATTTACAGGATATATGATCATAGGAGTAACTTACCTCAGGAATGATGGAATGTTGATGTTTGGAATATTTTTAATTAACCTGCTTCGCTTATATTGAAAGGATGACACAGAGAACAGTAGAATTTGATAAGGAATAACTCAGAATTATATGGAGAATAAAAAAGATAAGGGCTGTCCACATAGTTTGGGGGCAAGTTAGCTAACCTCTCTGTTTCACTTTCTTTGTTCATAGAAGGAAGATAAAAATAGGCCCCACATCCTGGGGTTTTGTGGGGAAATATGTGTTTGTGACAACTTAGAACAGTGCCTGGCACATAGTAATAAGCACTTGGTGGTGTTACTGGTTTCTTGTTGCTGTTGTTTGCTGACTGCTGACCATTCATTACTTGGAAGCTCTTATTACGAATGATGGTTGATGCATTCTCTTCCCTGTCCATTTTGTGACAGTAACTATTAAAAAAAGGCTTTTATCCTATAGGTGAGAATTTCTTTATTATGAGTCTAGAGCTGTTATAGTTGAATGTTATGAAATGTCTTATGTATGCAGAAAACAGGTAAGACTTGAACACTGTGGTAGAAAAGTTCTTAGTTAATGGGCAAGGACTGCATATTAGTCAGTTTTTGCTGCAGTAACAAGCAGCCCCAGAGGTTGCTTGTTACTGCAGCAAAAACTCAAGGGGTTCATGCCAATGTGTATTCTTTGTTCATGCCCCATGAGGGCTGGAAGTTGGCCGTGGTTCTGCTGTATCAGCTGGGCTTCCCCAGACTGTTTCTCATGAGTTGTCATTCCAGTACCCAGGCTGCAGGAGAAGTCACCAGAGGCAGAAGCTCCAGGGACTTCTGTTCAGACCTTGAGCAGAAGTGACCTTCACATTCCGATAGTCATATCAGGTCTCAGGGCCAAGACCGACATGAGTGGGGCAGGAAAGTGTACCCCACCTATAGGAAAGCATGGCAAAGGCAAGGAGGCAACAATAACAGTGACCAAACAATATGCTCTACCAAGGACAGTTTCTTAACATAGGCACCCTTTGTCTTTCAGTAAAATATCCCTTCACCAGTTTCTTTAACTTTTTATTTTAGGTTCCCGTAAGCAGTTAAACCCACAAATACACAAGTTAAAAAAAAAAAAAAGAAGAAGAAGAAAAGAAAGAAAGGTATATCTGAAAGAGTCAGGAAAATCCTGACCAGTCTCATTTCGGAGAATCAAACCGGTGGTCTTTGCAGGGACCAGTCACCCCATTAACCTAGCATTAATGGGCTGAGTAGGAGAAGGCAGCTCAGAGTCCTGGCAAGACGCATCCAGATTTATGGCCCATTCCCAGCCTTCTGTCATCGAGGCTGTTTTCCCTCTAGATGTCTTAGTCAATCAGTAATTAATTTGCAATCCAAAGTTTCATTAAGTGTTATTGAGTTCCCTCACGCTGACGTTTGTAGTGCTGTATTTCTTTAGAACCGCAAACCGCTTTTCATACTGACATTTGCATATTTTAACAGAAAAGATTGCAGTTCTGGTGTAAATGACCCAGTTTTCTGGATATATTTACGTGAATGTCATAAACTTATTATCCTTCCCTTCCACTTCACTGCTTTTCTGCTTTTCTCAAGTATTTTGAAATCATATTTAAAACATTATTACAGCCTCTGAATTCTATCCAAAGTATAAATAAATTTTACCGGGTGAATATTTTCAAAACAATACCAAGTAGCTGGTCTTATTTAGATCTCGTCTTGTGTAGCGGCAGCACCATTATGCAACCAATGAAAGATATGCTTTGAATGTTTAGAGGATGGCAGGGGTGGGAGTGACAAAGTGTCAGCATCGTGTGGAATCTGCATGAATAGAGATGCTTAAATGAGGACAGGCAGTCTTAGCCAGAAATAAAATTTGGGGGGATAAATTTTGGAGGGCTGGGTAAATGAGAGTAAAGACAGATCTTTTTAAGATGTATTTTTTTAAAAAACAATATAATGTCCCTTTCAAGTTAGGAGCTTTTATACATTGTTCCTCTGCAGACAGGGTTTACTGTAGCTGCTCAGTAGGTTACTTGTTGGCTTTTTAAGTTAAAAAAAAAAAATTTCACTCAAGAATCCAAATTTCTCACTTGTCTTAAAAATGTTGGAAGACTTGACAGTGATTAGCTGGGACCGAGCAGTAGCTATCATCCCCTGTTTCTTTGACTGTTACTTAATCCTGCCTGGTTTAACCACCTTCACCCCTGATCCTTCTAAAGTCCTCTTCCTCTCTTTTATTTTTAGCACTTAGAGTGTATACTAACATTTTCTTTAATTTCCTCATGTGTTATACTTATTGCTTCCTGACTGCCTTATCCCAATAGAGTGTGAGTTCTGATGTAGAACATAATTTTGCACAGAGCAAGTCCTTAATAAATGTTCGTTGAAGGAATAAGTGAACGGAGTTGTTACCTGGCTGACGTTTGCACTTGCAGCTTCTTGTTTGCCTTCTGCTGGTTCTGATCCGTTGGGCTGCCCCCATGAGGTTCCCCAGGCCCACCAAGCTATTCCGTGTCCCAGGACCTTGGGACTTGCTGGCAGTTCTACCTGCAGAGCCCCACCCTTCCGCTGCTCAGGTCCTCTTCCTTCACCTTGAAAACTGCACCCCGTGTGGAACTTCTCCCAGTGCCTGCAGGCCTACTGGAACCTGCTCCTTCATCCAACCTGACAGGCACCTCCATGTGACAGTTTTGTCAAAAAGACCATGAACTCCATGAGGGGTGGTGATGTGCCTTTTCATCTCTGTGACAGCTCCTGACTCACCTCCCACTGGTGATGATTAAATGGCTTCACAATGAATTCACGTTTCTCAGTTGCTGAATGGTCCTGACCCTGGAAACCTTCTAAAAATTTGCACATATCACAGTTGGGAAAAGAATGGGAAAGACCGAATTCCTATGTTTTGAGCCCAGGAATGCAAGACATAAGCTAAGAAGAGATAGATGAAATGATTGCGCTAACCTGGTTTCCTTTTGTCAGGGAAGAACACAGATCACCTTATCCCTGAGGGTCACCGCACTTAACCCTTTATCTGATTGAGGGCACTTTCTGGCAGGAGGTGACCCTGTGGAATTCACCGTGAGGGCACAGGAAAATCTTATAATTCTTACACCTTTACACACAAAAAAAAGTTTAACTAGATGATTGTACCTTTTAACCATATCTACAATTAATTTGAATGTATTGTAAGTTGGTTAAAATATTCCATTAATGAAAAAGGTAGGCCCAGCTTATGGTAAATACGCTACTAAGTGTTTATAGTACATTTCATATTTTACATGATTTCCTTTGTAATTCTGCTTATCTTTTCATTCTAATTCCCTGAAGGACATATAAAAGAACCCCTAAAGAGAGTAATTACCACTGTACTCTTTAACCAAGGCTCCTTTTGCAAAGAGAATATCTGAGCTGCTTTTTAAAGAAGGTCGTTTTTAAATAAAAATGCAAATAAGCTACTTTGTAACCACATTAATTACCCACCTAGCCTCTTATTACCATGTTTGTATTGTTTGCAAATACTATTTACAGTCATGTGGAAATTAACATTACTGGTCCTGAGGAAAGATGGTGGTGGGGAGCTTGTGCTTTGGAACCAATTAGGGCAAACCTTGTCTCCACTGAAGCTCTGGGGAACAAAACACAGCCTTGCAATGTCAAATAATAGCATTAGCTCTGACTGCCTAGGCAGAGCGCTGTAATTATATTATTGGCCTTATTTTGCTTCCGCAATGAATTTCATTGCCTGCGTTGTAAAATCAGCAGGCAGCAAAGTTTCTGCTAATGATTTAATGTACTCTCTGATCATTTTGGACAAAAGTCACGGTAAGAGCCCGAGAGACAGTTTTATCACCCCCACCGACTGCCGCCTGGCTTGAGCATTTGTAGTGAGGGCAAAACACAACTCTGATCTCCTTGTTATCCTGGGGAAATCCTACCCAGGCTGGAGAGAAAATGACTCGCGTGGTATCTAATTTTGAGCAAGAGGAAAAGGTGATGTTGCGTGACCTATCATAGCAGCGAGCGTGAGTTGAGGGCCAGCCTGTGTCGGGCACTGTACCGGGCACTGTACCAGGCACTCAACCTCTGTGACCTGTGTTGTCACCTCTTTTTACGGAAGGGAAACTGAGGTTCCAGCTTCAGTGGAAACACACCACGTGGAAGATACCATAAGTGGTGATTAAATTAGCCCCCTCTTTACATCAGGTATAATTTTTTTTTAATAACAGCTTTTTAAAAAATTCAGCCAATTACTGACAGCTTTATATACTGTGATTTATTTTTTTGATTTTACATCAGAATATGTTTTGGATTTAACAAATGCTTTTCACACGCTTTGAAGTTATCTGAATCTGAGCTTAATAAGCCTTCGCGTGAAAGAACCACCCCCTCCTTTTGGGAAACCCGTTTTGTGGTGGAGAGCTGTGTATTTTTCCAGTATTCATCCAAGGAGGAGGGAGAGGAGAATTTTTTTTTTTAAATAATTTTATTTATTTTTTGGCTGCGTTGGGTCTCTGCTGCTGCACACAGGCTTTCTCTAGTTTTGGTGAGCGGGGGCTACTCTTCGTTGCGGTGCGTGGGCTTCTCATTGCGGTGGTTTCTCTTGTTGCGGAGCACGGGCTCTAGGCACGTGGGCTCAGTAGTTGTGGCTCGCGGGCTCTAGAGCGCAGGCTTAGTAGTTGTGGTCCATGGGCTTAGTTGCTCCGCGGCACGTGGGATCTTCCCGGACCAGGGCTCGAACCCATGTGCCCTGCATTGGCAGGCGGATTCTTAACCACGGCGCCACCAGGGAAGTCCTGAGGAGAACTTTTGAGCCTATCAATCACATGCCAAATGTTAATAGGCATTATCTAATTTAATCATCTAGTAACACCGGTGAAATGGATGTCAGGGTCCCCACTGGACAAATGACAGCGAGAGGAGGTGAGTGACTTGCCCAAGGCCGCACTGCAGAAGCGGAATCTGAAAACAGAGCCTGTATGTTTTAACAAAACACAGCAAACCGACGAGGTCATAGACTCCGTCTCTGGTCATAGACAAGGTCATAGACTCTCCCTCGTGATAGTGCTTTTTCTTTAATTTCTTCCCGTTCCTTTTCTTGTTACAACAAGTTCGTAGTAAGTGTGGAACAGAAGTCAGTTTTCACTCCTTAGACTTAAACTGTAGTTCATTGACCCAGAAAGTTGCCCCTGGCCCCCTGGTGCTCACGCGTCAGGCCTCCTTCCCGAGTCTCCCTCCCCGTTCCCGCTCCCGCTCCCGGGGCAGGTGCTTTTGGGGGCTTAGCCCAGGCCAGCTGGCCATGCAGCTTCTTCAGCAGCAGGTCTCCTGCAGGGAATCCTCACAATTCACAGAAGGCCACCCTTGCAGAACCCGGGAATCAGATTCTTACCAGTGGGATGGAAACCAAACCAGAAAAACCAAAGCAGTACAAGCATCCCCACTCCTCCACACACAGAAAGGTAAATTAGGGGGAAAAAAGTCAGAGAGTTCTGAAGGACTAACAAAGGCAGATTCTGACTCTGCCCTTCTCACCCTACACTTTCATCCACTCATCCATTCATTCAACAAACCTTGATAGAAAAAGGACTCAGTGCCCCAGGCTTTTCTGGGGGCTGCCTCCCAGGTATGAACAAAGGCAACCACTTTCAACAGCTGTTGTTTTTGAATCTTCTGGTGGCCACCCGCTGTGTCTTAGTATGCTCAGACATCTCTCATTTATTTATTTACTTGCTTATTTATTTATTGCTTTAACATCTTTATTGGAGTATAATTGCTTTACAGTGGTGTGTTAGTTTCTGCTTTATAACAAAGTGAATCAGCTGTATGTGTATATATATCCCCATATCCCCTCCATCTTGCATCTCCCTCCCACCCCCGCATCCCACCCCTCTAGGTGGTCACAAAGCACCAGAGCTGATCTCCCTGTGCTATGCGGCTGCTTCCCACTAGCTAGCTGTTTTACATTTGTAGTGTATATATGTCCATGCCACTCTCTCACTTTGTCCCAGCTTAGCCTTCCCTCTCCCTGTGTCCTCAAGTCCATTTTCTAGTAGGTCTGTGTCTTTATTCCCGACTCAGACATTTCTTGATCTGTCAGTGTCAGGGACTCGCTAATGACTTTTACTGTTGTGGGTAAGCTTTTAGCTCACTTATACCACCGTCAGTAGTCATAGCTCTTTCTTCCCATTGTGTTTGGAACCAGATTTTGTATATTATATATTTATATAGTATATTTTGTACGTTTTGTATTATATATATGTGTGTGTATATATATATGTATACACACATACACACACACACACAAACACACTCACATGAGTGTGTGTGTATGTGCATTTTCGTTTTCTGCTCCGGACAGCGTCTTCAACACTGTACATTGTTAGATGAGGCTCTAGGCACCCCTGCCCATCCCTCCCCATCTTTCCCCTTCACTTCCTAACTTCTGCCACTTAACACTTGTACTTTGTCATGGTTAATAACATTTATATTCCATTCTGTACCTGTAATTAACCCCCCTGTGCATTATCTATGAATTGATTCTAAAAGACGAGAAACAATAAATATTTACGTCCTTATGGCCATAGAAATATTTCTTACCCAAGGACCAATTAATGTGCCTGTGTTACATTTCCTCCTCTAGGGGTCCTTTGTCATGACCGTCAGACAATGAAGCCAGCATTCATATTGGTCCTCCTTTCCTGTGCTATCGTTATGGTCTGCCCTTCAGTTCGTTAGAGGCATAAGGGGTCCACATTCTGAATCTTCTCAGTGCCACTCACCCGATGTTTTGAGCCTGATGAGGCAGTCTTCTTTTATTCAGGTATCTGACTCGTGTACACTGACCGTCCACCCCTCATCTCGCCAAGTTACATCTGGGAGTGTCTTGCGTAGGCTGATTTCCAGACCTAAAGGTCGCTTCTCAAGCAGCCGATGGCACTTACGTATGTAGATTTCACTGTAAATGAGTCCTTGACCGACTGAGCAGCCTGTTGGATGGAGTGATCAGTTGCATGCAGGGAAACACTAATACATCGGAGAGGAGCATTTCCTAGTAGGAAAAAGAATTATTTATGGGCCTATGAAGGTAGTGGCTCCCAGAGAGGTCACCGATGACCTGGTAGCCAATGTGTAACCTACTTTTCTTTCTAAGCCTGTTGGGGCAGCAAGGAAGGAAATAAATAATGAATTTCTTAGTATATCCTCTTTTAAGTTATTGTCACCATGAAATCTTTTTTTAATTGAAGTATAGTTGATTTACAGTGTTATGTTTCAGGTGTACAGAAGAGTGATTCAGTTATTTATATATATATATATTCAGTTATATGTATTTAGTTATATGTATATTATATATATATACACACACCTATTCTTTTTCAGATTCTTTTCCCTTATAGGTTATTACAAAATATTGAGTATAGTTCCCTGTGCTATATAGTAGGTCCCTGTTGATTATCTGTTTTATACATAGTAGTGTGTATAGTTAATCCCAAACTAGTAATTAATCCCCCCCTCCCACTTTCCCCTTTGGTAACCATAAGTTTGTTTTCTACGTCTGTGGGTCTATTTCTGTTCTGTATGTAAGTTCATTTGTATCTTTTTTTTTTTTTTTAGATTCCGCCTGTAAGCAATATCGTATGATGTTTGTCTTTCTCCATCTGACTTACTTCACATAGTATGATCATCTCTGTCCACCCATGTTGCTGCAAATGGCACTATTTCGTTCTTTTTTATGGCTGAGTAGTATTCCATTGTGTAAACGTACCACATCTTCTTTATCCATTCCTTTGTCGACGGACATTTAGGTTGCTGTCACGTCTTCTGCGAAGAGATTTCTCAGGCTAGATGTTGAGTCAGTGCCAGAACTGTAAGGACAGAGCAGTAGTGTTGGGTGTTGTCTCGGCCTCTGGCTGTGCCCGTTCTCCACATAGTAGGCCTTGAAAAAAATGCCTCTCCCATCTTCCCATTTCCTCCTTCTCTGTTTCACGTGACTCACTGCTAAATTAGAGCATTTGAATTCATTCCTTTCACCTGGGGGATGGGCCTTTCCAAGTCTTTGCACAGGTTGTAGCAGGGAGAAAGAGAAAGCACAGGAAAGAAAGCAAAAGTTTGGTCAAAGCACTTGACCTCTCTGAGCCTCAGTTCCTTCATGTAAAATATGGTCTTAATACCTGCTTTGCATGGGTGCTGTGAGGGCTCGAGGTGCTGTTGCTCAGGTGCTTAGCAGAGTTACCCTGAAATTGAAGATGGTCACAGAATTTTTATCGTTGTCATTCTTACTGCTGTGCTCTCATTCCGGGGGCGCTGGCTTCTCAGGTGTGTCTTCACTGGGTGCTTTTTCACTTTTCACTGACCTACCGGGAGATCGGACTTTGGCGTTCACAGCCTGAGGGAGGCATTGCTTTCTGTAAGGGCTGGATGAATTTGAGTGCGGTGGGCTTTGCCCAAGGTGAGCCTGTCTGTTGACGTAAAGCATCACCGTGCTGGCTTACCGGGGGCCTGCCCTCTCTGGTGGTGTGGGTCTTCTCCTTCTCTGGATGGGATGCTCTGCTTGTGCGCATTCCTGATCGGTTGTGCTGGGGGCGGAAAACAGGCATCCCTCCCCAGTTCAACTCAGGCTATTAAAAATTCATTCCATTTTTATCTGTGAGTGGGTCTGAGCGTGCAGTAGACTACAAACAGAAGAAGAGCTTACAGTGAAAAGGCAAACATTGACTTCTGCCTTCCCAGTAGGGACAGCAATTCCTCCCTCTCACTGAAGCAGTTAGAAGGGAGATTGGGCTGAAAACAGCATGGTCGGTTCTGGTTTTTAATGATGCCTCTGTTCATCCATCTGCATGGAGGGGAGTGTACAGCTGGGCAACACCCAAATAAAATGTTTTTATCATAAGGTATAAAAATGGACCTGCTAATTTGGCAGTATATTTCCTTTCTTCTGCAACCATTGAAGTAGGGAAGGAATTTCAACGAGGAATCAAAATCTTAAGACAGTTTTTGAGAAAGAAAATTAATATAGCATCATTATATGGGGAACATGGGAAAGGCTGAGGGCATAAGGAAAACCTGTTAAGCGCTCAAGAATATTGAAAGCATGAGAAGGCGTGATGAGAACATGCCAGTGATCTGAGCCTGATTATTCTAAGACTGTGCTCAAGTCCAAAGTGTCAGTAGCTCAGAGATTAAATGAGAAGTGTTGGGCGAGGCCAAAAGAGTGTTCTGTGGTTAATAGCAGGTTGAAAACAGTGCAAGGGAGAAGTAGGCCTTGATAGTCTTCTAACACAGTGTGGTTCCTTTTGGAACAGGGTTCTAGTGCAGCCCTTTGTGCCAAGCTGTGGGTGTGGAATTATTTCTTTTCCTTAAAAAAATTAAAAAACAATTTTTATTTGATATTGAGATATAGTTGATTTACAGTGTTGTGTTAGTTTCAAGTGTACAGCAAAGTGATTCAGTTATACGTATACCCATTCTTTTTCAAATTCTTCTTCCGTATAGGTTATTACAGAACATTGAGTTGAGGTCCCTGTGCTATACAGTAGGTCCTTGTTGATTATCTATTTTATATACAGTAGTGTGTTAATCCCAAACTCCTACTTTATCCCTCCCCCCGACCTTTCCCCTTTGGTAACCATAAGTTTGTATTTCTGAGTCACTCTTAGGATCAATCTGTACTACCTCTCCACCCCTCAGTGGGCATTCCTTTCCACTTAACTCTAGTTTTTTTTCTTTGTATTCTTTCCACTTTTCCTCTCTGAGCTTTTCACTCTTGACCTTCCCTTTCATCTCCTGAACTTTTACTAGCCATCCTAGTCTAGCAATGTGGCTGAAAACTTGGTAAGGGACCACTTTCCCAGACTCCCCCCAAACCTGGATAACTTTTGGTCGACAGGCCAGACAGGGCGCATTTTGGGCACGGTGATGCCTCATCTTCTCTTCTAGCGTGGGCTCAGAGAGCTGGCTCGGGAGGGAAGCTGGGTCTGGTGCCATGCCATCCTCCACGACCACGCGCCATCGAGGCCCTTCCCAGGAATGAAGGGTGGTTCCTAGATTATGCCTCATCCTTCTGTTCCCTTTGCTTCCCGGGGCCTTAGCTGGTCAGGTTTCTTAAGTTCAGTACGTCTAAGCTTTGTCCACCTTGAGCTTTAGGTGTTGGAACACAGCTAAGTTTGTCAAATTTTCATGAGTTGAATCTCAAAGAAGCTATCTAGATCTTGGTTGTAACTATGAAATTCACTGATTGAATTGTTGGTCTGTTTGTCAGATCAGCTTCCCGTTTGGGGAACATTTTTGTAACCATGTGTATTTAGGCTTTCAGCAGTTGAAAAATAAAATTTCATTGGAAACAGAAGTTCATCCCCCTGGAGTACCAGGAAGTTGGAATTAATCCATTTGTGATTACATATTTATACCCTGTGTAAAACGGTGCCCCGCCCCTCAAGTCTCTATTTCTGTAATATGTCCGTATTTCTGTAATATGTCTTAAAAAAATAGCCCCACCTTTCATTATATTTGCTTTTTACTGGTTTACTTGCTTTTCTGGCTTTTCCTCTTTAAATGTAAACTCCCGAAGAAATTTGTTGTGTTTGACACCGAATTCCTGAAATAGTTCCTGGAACATAGTAGGTGAATAAATGCGCAGTTATTTTGTTCTCAGCACTATAATGATATTTTAGGGGTCAAAGGGGAAATAAAACATGTTTCTAGAGTCCCAGTGCACACACAGGCTGTCTGCCATGTATAGAAGCAAGGGGAGTAGAGTTATCCCCTCAGCAGCCTGGTGGGAGAAGTTGGAAGAATTACTAGGACTTGCAAAGAGAAGAAAAGCAAAGAAGGGCACTGTCGTCAGAGAATATCCCCTGGGCCAAGGCCTGGAGGCAGAGGGGAGCAAAGGCACATTTGGGCAGAGTGTGGGTCTTGAGTGCAGGGAGAGCGTGGAGGCGTGGCCAGTAGTGAAGGAAGGTGGGAAGGTTGGGGCCTGTCCCCGAGAGCCTTGATATCTTGCCGAGGTGTTTGGGTTTCATAATGAGGGCAAGTGGGTGGAGGGTGGGGAGGTGGTGGACGGAGAAGGTGGGCGTTTTCCTTGCTCCACTGTGCATTTGGGAAGTCGATTCTGGTGGCATTTGGAGACTGGCCTATTGAGGTTGGCCCAGGGGTCTCTTAGAGTCATCTCGGCAGCAAACCTCGAAGGCTTGGGGGGAGGCAAGAGCGCTGGGGATGGAGAGGAGAGAATGCCCCCAAGAGAGGAGCAGGTGGTGGCTATTGACCTGGACGGCAGGATGGAGAGAGAGGGAGGGGGGAGGCTGCTTCCAGGTGATGCTTGGGTGGCTGCACCTTTCACTGACGTAGGGATCCCTGCTAGAGGAGGAGGAGGAGGAGGAGGGAGGGGAGAGGAGTGCCCTGGTTTGGGTCTTGTTGAGCTGGAGGCGCCTGTGGAGGAGCCGCATAGAGCAGTGGGATCTGAGGCTTGATGAAGGTGTGGATCCGGCTGCAAACCTTGTCCCTCTTCTACTGTCTCACATCCTGCAGGGTCCTGGGAAAGGATCTCGCTTTGTAAAGATCAAGACAGGACTGTTTTTTTTTTGTTGTTGTTTTTTTTTTTTTTGCAGTACGCGGGCCTCTCACTGCTGTGGCCTCTCCCGCTGCGGAGCACAGGCTCCGGACGCGCAGGCTCAGCGGCCATGGCTCACGGGCCCAGCTGCTCCGCGGCATGTGGGATCTTCGCGGATCGGGGCACGAACCCGTGTCCCCTGCATCGGCAGGCGGACTCTCAACCACTGCGCCACCAGGGAAGCCCAGGACTGTTTTTTATTTTCAAAGGTGGACCATGTTTGACCTCGTATGGCGATCCGAGGAACTCTGCATTCTTGTTTATTCTGGTGAGGGACTCCCCTTAACTCCAGCAAGTAAAGGCAGGTAGGGTGGGGAGCCTGGGGTATCACCCAAGGCAGTGGTCTGTGACCTGAAGAGTCTCCTTTGTTTCCCAGGAGCTGTCCTGGAACAGAGGCCTGAAACAGGCTCTGCTTTCACAATGTCACTGCTTTTCCTCTAACGAAGACTCCTAAACGAGGTCAAAAACCTGTGTTCAAATGCATGCTTTTGCCAGCTAGTGTTTCTGAACCTGGCAACTCTGTAGGCACGTATGAATAATCCTGTTAGGAATCTGCTTTACTGGGGATGAGGGAAGAGATCATCTCCAATCCAGAGTTTTTCCTTTTACCTTTAAAAAAATTCAGACTATTTTCTGTCAGCTTTTCCATGCAAGGAGATACCATTCTGAACAAACAATGATGTAAAATTAGCTGATTTATTCAAAATATATTAGGAAAGCATTTTGGGGTTCTGATCTTTGCATTTAAAATTTCTTATTGGCTCAGCAAAAAAAAAAAAAAAAAAAAAAATTGTATCTGTTTCCAGTCACGTTCTTCTGACTGACTTGATCATATATCAGTGTTTTATTCCTCTTTGGACCTAAGACTGAGCTTGTTTTAATGAATATTTCCTATGATAAGTTAGGTGACGGCAAATCACTTAATTTTGTGTGTATCCTACTCTAATTACCAGAAAGCTGTCTTTGAAAACAACATAGGAGATAAGCAAGATAGGAATAACATTTGAGTAATTCTTTGCCCTTCTGTGTCTGAATCTGGATATAAATGCTCTTGAGTTTATATATCCTTGGTCCTTTAGGAACCATAAAACATACCCTTACATATATATGAAATGGCGAGAAACTGCATATTTATTAAGAATCATGACCCTTAGGACTAGATAAGTCAAATTAAATCTCATAAAAATCTGTTACAGAAAATGAATACGTGGCAGTATTTTTTCTTTTAGGGTCTACTTATTAATTTTGTCATGTTTAATATGTTACAGTTGCAAACAAAGGCATAAATGTGTGTGTTCATTCCTAATTAATTTATGTAATTGGGTTTTATAAATTTAGGTGTTTAGGAAGCTGTGCATAACACACCCCATTTACTGTGCGCCATAGCCAATAAAAGCATAATAGAAAGAAATATAGTTTGAAGTTCACTGGTAAATATAGATTAATTGTAAATGATATCTTTGTAATGTTTATTTTAAATTTTGCAATGCTGCAGATTTTCCAAACCTACCAATTAATGTTCTTATTTGAAGTAATGACTAGTTAATTACTATAAATTCTAAGTGCTCTATCTCTGACAATTAAAAAGTCTCTTACAGCTTTTGTTCTGTTCCCTCTGAATTTTATAAGTAGCAGTAATAGCATCAGGGAAAGAAGACTAAAAATGGAAGGAGGGTGTTTAAAATACGGGTAGTTTTGTCACTTTCTGGTTTGGATGGTTGTACTTGTGTGTGTGTATACACATGTATACACACACATACATTTATGTGTAATTTCTATTTCATGCTAAATAGGCAGTGAATGAGTTGAAAAATCTGAAATGTATTTTGAATTTTTAAAGTAGGTTATACGTTATAATGTGAAAATCAAATACAGTGGGATAAACCCGGTAAATTTTATTTTAACTAACTAATTTATTTTTGGCGGCACTGGGTCTTCGTTGCTGCACACAGGCTTTCTCTAGTTGCGGCGAGCGGGGGCTACTCTTCTTTGCAGTGTGCAGGCTTCTCATTGCGGTGGCTTCTCTTGTTGCGGAGCACGGGCTCTAGGCACACAGGCTCAGTAGTTGTGGCACATGGGCTTAGTTACGTCGCGGCATGCGGGATCTTCCCGGACCAGGGGTCGAACCCGTGTCCCCTGCATTGGCAGGCGGATTCTTAACTACTGTGCCACCAGGGAAGTCCCCAAACCTGTAAATTTTAAATAAACCCACTTGTCGCCGTGACATAGCTGTGACGTTATCCAAGATCTCAACTTGGCAACAAAACTGCCGCTGTAGCCTGACAAAGACTGACCGGACCGATTTGGAGAGAAAGGGTCTGGGCTTTGTAGCCGGGTCTCCCCTGATGTTTATTCACGTGTGGAGGGAAGGCCATGTTCTTTCCTCACCCAGCTCAAAAAAAAGTGGTGAGAAATCCATGTCAGCGCCACTCTGCTTCTATCCGAGTCACTAAATGTTGTCCGAGTCTGTTTTTATGAATACATTTAAACAGAAGACTCTGTCTCTGGTGCAAACACCTGCCTCTTTGGCCAACAGCAAGCACATGGAGCTATTTGAATACTGCGTCATATGCCTTTGAGAAATCACTTGATTCACAGCATTCTTTGTAAATATAATACCTTCCTTCCAGGGAGAGAGGCTGTGTGTAGGGTCAAACGGGGGAGGGCCTTTTGTACGTTCCATTTTGTGCCTTACAGTTGAAAGGAGAACGTTGGATTTGGTTATGAAAGTATGGGCTTGCTGAGATTCAAAAAACCTTGAATAATCATGTATAAATATAAATACTGTATGTGTAGTAAGTGTTACGGATCATATTTATGATGAAATATGTATGTCTTTCCAAGGGCAAGACCTTCATAATTCATTTATAAGTTACACTACTTACCTTACATGTAAGTAACAGGATAGTAATTTTCTTCTTTCCAGAGAATTGTTACACAGGGAAGGAAAAAAAAAAGGAAAAAGTTTTCTCAAAGAGCAGAGTGCCATTCAGAGAGAACTGGAAGAAAGTATTAGAGAGAAGCCAAAAAAAGAAAAAAATATATATATATCATAGGTTCTGGTGATGGTGGAAAAATGACGTGTGAGCAGAAGTGCCTGACTCTGAGCTTCATCTGTTTTGTCATGTTATGACAGAAATCATTACAAGTGTGATAGGTTTATTTATAAAGACTTGCTTCAGTATTCAAAGTACATCTATTCCAGCATTCCTCATTTTGAGCCAGGCTGTGGATCAAGATGAAAGAAAAATTAAATTGTATATTGAAAAGCTGTTAATTGAGCTGTGCTGTCTTTAACGGGGAAGCATCAGGCAGTCGATCCCGCCGAGGATTTTTAATGTACTGCATCGGGAGACCGTCAGTTTGCTTTGGAGAATGCAAACAGGGCTAATGACAAAGCCCCGAAAACTGTTGTGCTTCCTGCCAGTCTCTTTGGAAGGTGAGTGATGAAACTCACCGCAGATGAAACCCAGCACACGCACGTTCAAAATGGAACTAAACCCTGCAGTTTCTTGTCTTGGAGTCATCAAAACCCATTTCCTAAGGAGTTATTTGGGGGCTTGTTTAAGGTTTTTAATGTCAGCCTCTATGTAATACTAGATACCCCTCCTCTTCCTAATCAGTGTAAATTCAGTTGCATTTCAGAGGGTGGCCAAATAGTATTTCATCATCTCTAATATCCATTTAAAAATGTTAGGTCTACCCAGTTAAGATTCTCAGAAGTAGCCTATCAGTGGTTTAATATGTTATCTCCATTCTCTAAGGCAGTGTTAATTTCCTTGAGTAGTTAATCTATCCTACTACCAAATTTAGTATATTTATAGTTAAAGATTCTGTTAAGAGCTACGTGATTTAAGTACATCTGGGATGAAGTGGCCTTGGCTTTAACTATGGAACAAATTTTCTTTATTTCATTCTCTTCACTGATAAATCTGTAGTAACTGGAGGCACTTCTAGAATCGTGGGCAATTTGAGCCTCTAAAGTTTGATTAAAGATCCTTCAGATATTCCTACTGAGAGGCTCGAGGACTGAAAGGAATTTATTTGGGGTTCTGATTCTGGCCCTGGCCTGGCTCAGTGGAAGAGAATGGGTTACCATAAGCTCAGACTCCAGTGCTGTCAACCTTCCCTGAGTCTGGGGTGGGCGTTACTTTCCAGGAAGGCGGTGATGGACCCAACTGAGTCTTCTAATGGCCACTGCATGGGACACACACATGACAAGGAGTCCGTGAACATGGACATGGCTTTGAAGGGCTTTTTTCATTCACTCATTTATTCACTCACTCATTTATTCACACATGAGATATTTGTGCTGAGCCCTGCGTTTATCTGGGTTTGGGGGGAAGGCTTTGTTAGTGACGTGACACTTGAGCAGAGAGACATGCGTGGAGTGCAGCCTAGAGCCATGCAGGTAGGAGATCACACAGGTGAGCTGCTTAATAAAGTACCTGGCATCTAGGAAGCCCCTGTGGATGTTGGCAGGTGCTTCCACCATGGCTGCTCTTGCTGCATTGTCAAGTCTTATGTTGTGAAGCACAGAGGGTGGCACCCTGGGAACTTAGAAGAAGATAGGCAGCTAGACTGTGTGCCTAGAATTAGCACGCTCATTCTGGTACTGACTGTTGTAGGCTGAATGTTTGTGTCTCCCCGAATTTATATGTCGAAGCCCTAACCCTCCCCACCCCCCGCCGGTGTGATGATATTCGGAAGTGGGGCCTTTGGAAGCTTATTAGGCTGAGAAGGTTGGAAGGTTATTAGGCTGAGATGAGTCATGAGAATGCTCACAACATGATTAGCGTCCTTATAAGAAGAGGAAGAGAGAGAGAGAGTGAGTGCCCGTGCTCGCTCTGCACGGGCACTCACTGAGGAAAGGCCCTGTGAGCCCGAGGTAAGAAGGCGGCTGTGTACAAGCCAGGAAGAGAGCCCTCCCCAGGAGCAGGATCTGCTGCCGTATTGATCTTGGATTTCCATCCTCCAGAACTATGAGAAACACATGTCTGTTTGTTAAGCCACGCAGTCTATGGTATTTTCTTATAGCTGCCCAAACAGAGTAAGACCTAAACTCTGTGGAAAAGAGGTTCCAGAAGGAAGAGTTCAGGGTGAGTCTGGGTAACGTGGAATGACTGATGGGGCAAAGAGGAAAAAGGCTTTGCAGTGCAAATGTGATTGGAGAGGATCTTCCTGGCAGGGTGAAGAAGACAAAGAAAAGACATGAGGGGCAGAGATCTGGTGGAGTGGGAGGGGCATGAACCCAGCATCAGAAAACCTGGTACAAATCCAAGCTTGGTGCTTTACTGCCATTTAACCCTTATGAGCTTTAGTTCACTGTGGACTTACGAGATAATGCATGTTAGGTCCCTAGCACGTAATCATGGTAGCTATATTTGTTTGACCATATTCTCTTTTGGGGGGGTCTATGGGGAAAGGGGTGTGCGAGCAGCCAGAAGGTGGGCATCCTGCTTGGAGTACAGGGCTATGTGCCCTTCCCGGCGAGACACTCAGTGGAGATACTCACCTTATTCCAGAAAGCAGCGTCTGGCCTCAGCAGCAGTGTGGCTGAGAACATTTCAGCTCTCTGCTTCTTTGGCCGTCAGACGCTGTTACAGAAGGAAGCCTCACCAGATAAACAGCTGGCTGATTTCTTCTCTGAGGGCAGAGGTTGGTAGGGAAAGATGTAACCTCAGAGGAAGTAATCGCTAAGACTTTCTGAAAGGACTTGGATTCATGGTGATTTTCCAAGGGAAATGGAGGAATGACCCCTTCCTTGACTTTGTGTGTGGCTCATATTGTATCCTAGAAAGCCCAGGAGGCTGACTCTGCCTGAATTTGCATTTTTGTAACTGAAATGCGGGTAAGTCCACCTGTAACCCTCTCAAGACAAGGTGGTGAGAAGAGTGAGGTCCGTTTTCTTGTTCTTTGAATCTGGAGTAGGTGTGTGCTGCAAAGAATGAGAGAGAGAAGCAGGCAGGGGAGCCAAGAAGGATGCAGGACTTGCGGTAGACCTTGCACCGTACGGGGCCTGCCTGACCCACCTTCCATAACTCATGTTTGGTGGCAAAAAGGAAAGCTGACTTCATGGTAAGGAGGTGGAGCACAAAGACAGGACTGTTTCAATGGGCTTTTACCAGTCAGGGTGCAGTAGGCCGTGCTGCAGTAACAAACACCCCCAAATCTCAGTGGCTTTACACAGTGAGTTTATTTTCTCCCTCATGATAGCTGACCAACGAGGGTAGGAAGGGGAGCTCTGCCCATTAAAGTCTCTCAAGGTCTCCGGGCTGACCTCGGCACCACCTCTTACACGTGCCTCTTATTTTTGCAGTAGAGGGGAGGGGACATGGCAGATCAGTGCCTGGCTTCTACAGCTTCCACCCAGAAATATTACTTCCAGCCACAGTTCATTGGCCAAAACATGTCCGCAGCCGTGCCTGACTTCAGAAGGACAGGGAAGTGCAGCCCTACTGTGTGCCCCGAAAGAATGGAAGGACCAGGACCATTGTGAGCTGTCCTAACGATGACCACAGTGGCAGTGGAAATGGCATGTATTTTTAATGAGGGTTAGAAAAGAATTGGTCAGATAGCGCAGGTTTTTTTTTTTTTCTTCGTAGAGGATGGAAAAGCGCTTACCGATTAGAAAAGACCTGGCACAGCACTTGCGTTTTAAACAGAAGGAAAAGATGACATTGGGGACCAGCGACACAGAGATTTCACTTCTGTGCCATGACAAATACCAGGGAGATATAATTGCAAAATGAAGCAGCAAATGTCTTACCCAGGGAACTAGGTAACAACCTGCTTGGCTTCATAAAGAAGGAATAATATCCAATTAGACTAAGTGTATTCGGTGCCTGAGTGACAAGCTCTGGAGACCTCAGGGCCTCTGGGGCCCCCAGGGCGGTGTCAGGAGGCTGTCTGAGACCTGTCCGGGGTGTGAGGGGACGGCCCGCCTCAGAGCAGGAGCTGATCGATATGTCACACTCTGATGTGAGCCTGTCTCGGCTCTTCTGAGCGCCAAAATGAGGTCCAGCTGGTGCCTGGTGCGTGTCCTCTCAGCCACCGGGGCAGGGGCGCCTGGCCCGTCAGAGCCACCTTGCCTCTCTGCCACCTGTGCTGTGGCTCCCACCTTTCAGACCGACCTCCCGGACCCTTGGGTCTCAGGATCCCTGTCCCTGCCACAGGCTGGTCCCCCGTAGTCACTGCTGTTCCTCTTGCTGGGGGCATCTGAGTGTTTTCAAGGTCAGACTGAAGTGTCCACCAAGTTCCAGCCCTGCCAATTCCCACCTGTGTGACCTTTGGCCAAGCACCGAACCCCTCTGAACTTGCTTCCTCACCTTTAAAATGTGGTCGGTAATTGTTCTTACCTCTTAGGGGTTTGTGAGGGTGAGATGACAACCGCTGTAAATCACCAAGCCCTGTACCTGGCACTCAGCGCTCATGTGATGTCTGCTGCTGTGAGCCCTGTCGTCGTCACTCCCCCCCCCCCGCCTATGACAAAAGTACTAAAGATAACAGATACAAAATTGTTGTGTTTTTTTGACCCCAGAAGTCTGGCTTAATTATTTTAAAGGAGGTCAATGGGAGGCTTGTAAATTGGAAAACGAGTGGCTCGACTGATGAGTTACGCCCACTGTATCCACGTGTGCCCCCACGACGCTTCCCCCACGGCG
Organism: Delphinapterus leucas; assembly: GCF_059928025.1. Classification (NCBI taxonomy): domain Eukaryota; kingdom Metazoa; phylum Chordata; class Mammalia; order Artiodactyla; family Monodontidae; genus Delphinapterus; species Delphinapterus leucas. The sequence continues at coordinate 51,232,291 of NC_143148.1, forward strand.
CCTCCCCCACAACGCTTTCCCCACGACGCTAGCACGTTGTCCCTCAGACACAGTAATAAAAATCCAGTCCTTCCTTCCTGGTTCATCCTAATTTCCATCCCTGCCCCTCAGGGTGGATGGAGGGGTTAGATGGTACCCAAAGTGAGGATAATTGTTTGGTCTCCTGCTTCCTGGCTGGTGGAAACAACGTTTATATAGGTACAACCTTGGTGGGGGGCGGGGGGAAGCTAAAGATACAAGAAGAAGATAAAAGGAGGACATCGCCTTTGTTTGAGCAGCAGGTAATGAATAAAGGGCCCCAAATAGTCACATGGGCTACTGCAGCACCACAGATAGAACGCTGCTTTTTGTAAATCCCTGCTCTGGCGAGATCAGAGCCCTACCAGACTCTTCTGCCAGGTCCTGAGCTTCCAGCCTTAAGAGACCAGGAAGCTTAACTGGGGCTCCGCAGAGCAATTTCTTATTGAACGTGGTTATGCGCCAGGTTGTCTTTCAAAGTGTTTCATACCTGCTTGACACATTGAAGGTAAGATTCATCCATTCATTGAGCAAAAGTTATCTCACCTGCTGGGAAAGGGTGTTTAATATACATGGAGATGGGGATAAATAAATCTGGCTGCCCTGGAGGCCGTGGAGACTCACGTCCTGTGGAGGTCAGGTTCCGAAGTCAGCATATAAGTTGGAAGTGGAGTGTCGTCAAATGACCCTCAAAGATCCTTCCAGACTTCACACCCTTAGCAACTGAGAGCCAGTTTGGAAACTCACATGCCAGCTTCCTGTATTTCAGCAGTAGCCTCCTCTTCTGTACGAAGCAGAGGCCCACCCCCATCCAGCCCCGTTGAGTTTCACAGTCCCTGTTCCTCTTTGTCTGTGCTTTTCTTGGTGTCCTTATCATTAAAAGGGAGTTTGTTGGTGGGTGTCATGATTGGATTGTATGAGGCAGCAGTCTTTTATCTAATTGTACTGTCAACCAGTATGAAGACCACTCTCCTTCCTCTAAGGAGAAAATATACACAATGATAAAGTTGCTACATTGATGATGTCCAAGTGAGGTTTTCATGTTTTCTCTAGTTTTTTGATGTCCACCATGGTCTCCACCGCAGGAGGCAAACTTCCAGGCGAGGGTCTCCCCTGGCTCTGAATATACTTAGCCTGTGTGTGCCATGCGGTGTAGACGCAAATCCAAGTTTATGTGCTCTCTGTAGAGACAGTGATTTGTATTCACTAGAGTTGGGGAGTCTAATTGTTTTTAAACTGCCACTTCTGTTTGATGAAGTTGTGGATGTCTGGCCATAGAGGAAAACAAGGTGAATTTATAGTTACGAATAGATGCCTCACAATCTGAAAACTTATCACTTAAATTGGTGAAGTGTCGCTTTTTATGCAACTCGTTGTTTAGAAGCCCTTGGAGCCCAGGACTAAACTCATACGCAATTTAACATGATCTTGGTGAGATGAAAGAAGTCGCCCTTGACGCGACGTGGAGATAGACCGGATGGAATTTTCCAGTTCCCTCCCACATGGTAGAGTAGCTGAAGGGAGATAGACCACAGATTGATTTTTGTGTAACTCTTAAGTGGAGCGGAGTTAAAAATTGCTGGATTTGAAGTTGCCCTATGTTTGATTCCTCCAAGGAAGTCAGTTAATATGTTATTATGAATCTTGTCGGACACTGTGTTTTACTCTCCATGTTAATTTTTGCTGTTTCCTAATCTCTGGGCAACTGAGAACAAGTCATAGGTTACGTTTCTTACTTATGGGCATTAAGCAATATCTCTAAAATGTAAAATAAAGCTGACGAAATGCACAGCCCGGTAACAACAACAAATCTAATCTAAAGTGACACGGGGAGACTCTCCTAGATTTTTTTCTCTTTAATGTAACATGACTTCAAATTGATGCAGCCCCACAGTGATTGAAAAACTCTTCAGAGCTTGTCTCCTGTGATTACATTTCTGATCTGTACAACTTAATTTTTTAACTTGGTGAGTCTCCGTTTTGTGAATGAACAGTTTGCTCTCGCTTCCTCTCTCACTTTATTTGGGAAGAGAGATTATTCGGCAGCCAGGCGAATAGAGCTCTATTGAACTCTATTGGGAAATAGTGGGAAATAGTGAGAAAACCTACAACGAAGACCAGAGGAACGCACCCTGGAATATGTGCCTCCAAGTCTCTTTCTCCTCTTTTTTTGGTTTCTTCCCTTCTCTTCTCATTTTTATTTTCTCTCAGCTGTGATGGTGGTCACACTTACCTGTGAATATGCTAAGAACCAATTAATTGTACACTTTATTTTTTTTTATTCAAGTAGAGTTGGTTTACAATGTGTTAGTTTCAGGTGTACAGCACAGTGATTCACTTATATATATTTATACACGTTCTTCAGATTCTTTTCCATTATAGTTTATTTCAAGATACTGGATGTAGTTCCCTGTGCTATACAATAGGTCCTTGTTGTTTATCTATTTTATATATAGTAGTGTGTGTCTGTTAAACTCCAAATTTATCCCCCCCACATTGTACACTTCAAATGGCTGAATTGTATGGTTTGTGAACTATATCTCAGTAAAGCTGTAATATATACTTTTTAAAGTGTCCCTTGAATCATTGTCAGTGAATTACTTTGTAATGTGTGTTTTGATGAATTCGAAATTAATTTAAAATGGATTATCTTTCTGTGGTATATAAGGTGATGCCCAAGATTGCTAATGTTTGTGTATTTGGGACACTGAAGTTCTTTATCCAGTGGTGTCTAGAATGTGTTGGGATTTTGTTTGATGTTTTCTTGAGTTGGGAGTTCCATTTCTTGGGCCTCCTATGGGATGTTGATGAATTTTATGTGGTTCAGAGTCCAGTTATGTCATGGATGCTTCCATTTAAGCAAAATAACATTAACTTGCATCATTCTCATCTCATACCATACATATGCTTCTCACCTTCCTCTGAAACTTTCAAAGCTGACTTGTTCGTTTCAGTTTGGATACTTGCTAAAGTGTATAACAAATATCTAACAATGCTTTTTTTGGTCATAACTGTGTTACTGAAATGACTTGCTAAGTAATTCCCAGGGGCCTCCTGGCTATTCCTTTGCTTTCTCAACAGTATCCTTTCAGATCATACCTAGAAAATCAAAGCTTTCCATTCCATTGTATCATCTTTTTAATAAACTCAGCTGTCTCAGCTTGGGTATTTAATCTCTGACATGGCTATTGATAATTATAAATTTTTATTTGGATTATGCTTCATGTTTTCTTACATAAGACAAGACCTTTAGGGACAAGAAAACCACTTACACTTTCTCTAATGTGAAAAGTAGTTTACAGGAGGTGGTGTGACAAGGACCTAGAAGAATATAGGACCTGTACGGCAGTCCTGAGCTAGAATGTATGTGATGACGAAGTGCTCAGAGTTACAGGGTAGGGATGCTGTTCTTATAGGGAGACATGCGTGTAATCTCTTCCCTTCACCTGGTATTCACTCCAGTAATTTCTCCTTGGGCTCATTTTAAAATTAAGGTTTAAATTATCCATCGAGAAGCTTGGGTTTACGACTTGAAGCAATAAACCCTTACTCCAAATTTTTAACCGATCAAGCCATATATGTTTAGATCCTCTAATTTCTTTTTCTCATATCCAAGTGTACCGCATACCTTGAAGTAGGTGAATTGTGGAGTAGGTTTTATTATATAGCACACCACAGAGTTAAGCTTGGCTTATTTGGATTTTAAAAATCTCCAGAGCTTTGAGAGTGACTTTGAAACACTCTTTACTGTTGGAGCTTAAAGAAAATAAATCTCAGAAGTCCTCTCTGTTAATTCATCTGCTCGGAAAGTTAGAGATTAAAGGGTTTAGCGGGATTTTTATATTTTCTGTAATTTCTCTTTGTATTGGAGTAAACTGTTCTTTGCATGGAGTGGTTCACCTTTCATAAAACAGAAAGATTCCGCCATTGAGAGGAGAAGAATAAGGAGAAGTATGGTATAAATGCATAAAAACTTCTTAGAGCTTTTTTTGTGTTAGATGTAAAGGAATTAGTAAATTAACTTCTACTTTGAGGGAAGCCATCTCCTCTTTCCATTAATGGTGAAGTCTGAGAGCAGAGACTTACATGTTTTCCTCTTAAAAGAAAGCTCTTTGTTTTTCTTCAGAAGTCATTTTTAGCAAAATGAGGGAAGAAAAGGAGAAGTAGGTACAGACATGAGTCCCAGTTTTGAGGCGGAACCAGCATTCTCTGGCGTGTCTCCTATTCTGGTCTCTAGAACCAAGGTTGCTAATTAATGACCCGAGAGCTAACACTGGTTGATGAAATGCAAGACATAATACACACGTTGGGTTTGACTGATTATGAGCATCCATTCATGTGTAATCCTGTACTTGGAAGGTTTGTAATTTGTTTTTGACACATTTCTCTCTGATTTCATATGCTCCTGTGTGCCGGTCTCACCTTCCTCCAGAACCCCATTTCCAAGACAGACTTGATTTATTCTGTTTGGGTAATTTATTGGCCACTACTTATTTTCCTTAATACATAATCTCTTTCCTTAATGCCCTGTCTGTCTTCCAAGCTGACAACCTAGAGAACTAAGCCACAGGCCTGGGGCTGAAAACTTCTGCCGAGGAAGGAAAGTCAGGACCTTTCACCTCCTAAAAAAGTTCTGTGGAATTCACTTCACATGCACTCCCTTTGCAGCGGGGAATGGAGAATGTTTGAAAACCACAAAAAATATCTTGGCATTCCTTGGGACAATGGCATTTTTCTGCTTGATGGCTGCAGTGGGCCACAGGCAAAGAAGCCGGCTGATGCCCAGGGACCAAGAGAGGCGAAGCCCGCCCACAGGAAGTTAAAGAGAGGCCACTTGTTTCCCAGTTCATTTCCAACATGAGTTTCTTCAGGGCCAGGGGCCCAGCTGTGCCTCATTAGGAACAAAAGTTTGGCCATGACAGCGCTCAATATTAAAAAAAAAAAAGAAAGAAAGAAAAAGCAGCCCAGCTGGCTAAATGGCAACGTAAGCTTGGGACAGCCCGTGTCCAGAATCTTTCACCTCGTCTAACGAGCTCACCGATTGCCAGCTCCGAGGAGACAAAATGACATAATACACAGCAGTCAACTTTTCTCCTGAAGAAAGATTGAGAAAAAAAAATTTTGCAGCCAAGACATGGGTGGTACCTGGTAACTTCAGGCGTAGTGCAAGTTGTCACCTGGAAAGCGACTCCCAGGGAGCAGCCCTTTTACCGTTTAATCAGGCTGCGCTGGGTCGTATTTATAGCCCCGGCGAGGTTGGCCCATTGTTACACGGTGAAATTGTGATGTTCAGCAGTTTATACCTCGGAAGCTGGAAGCGTTTCTCCATGGTGAATTTGTAATATTAATTGGCCATGTCAGTTCATGACAAATGTAGTGACATCTATTTCAAGTATTTCCGCTTTATGGGGCTGAAAAAGTGACAACGCACTCGAGATAAGTAATCGCGCAAAAGATCTTCACGCTTGCTCTGTCGCGCTTCCAGAACATGCTCTCAGAGGATATGCAGATAGGCTCCGGGTTCGGGGGGCTGTCCCCTTCCCTTGGCTCCGGGCTGAGAGGGGGCGGGGGGAAGCGGGGGAGCAGCGTTCAGTCTCCTGAGATGCTGGTCGGTGCTCTGGCATGGACTCACCTGCTGAGACCATCATTTATTTGATCTGGGTACCTGATGCCTAGAGGCCGTGCCTGTTAGTAATGGGAAAGTAGTGCCTTTCTCACTGTGTGCAGTGGTTCTAGACCAGGGGCCATGTCTGGAGACGTGTTGGTTGTCACATCTTAGCAGGGGAATGAGTGGCTATTGGCACTTAGTGGGTTCCGGCCGGGGTTGAACCTTAGTGGGTTCAAACCTCCCACAAAGCACAGGACAGGCTCCACAACAAAGAATTGTCCGGCTCCCCCGAAGTCAGTAGTAGTGAGGCTGAGAAACCCATTTTGCACTTTTCAGCCTTAGCTGGTCCTCAAGAGGTTGATGTGGCCAGGGGGAGGGGTTCTGGGGTTCCTGCCAGACGGAAGGTAGGGCATACAGAATGCAGGATATAGAAGGCCCCCCTGGCAGATGGAGGGGAAGCAGGCCATGAAGGATGCTACAGAAAACATAGAAGTGGTCAAGAGCAACCTGGCAATACAGAACAGCAGTGGTGGGAAGCAGGAGGTGGTGGCGGGGAGAGCCATCCCTGCAGCTGGGCCGGGCTTCGAGGAGGAGAAGGTGTTTGAGTTCGTTGCAGAGAGATGAGGGAAAGGCATTTGAGCCCAACTGAGCAGACATATTTGTCAAGTGGAGCTGGGAAATTGTCGCCTGGTTAGGTTGACAGCAGAGTTTCCAAAACAACAACAACAATACAACAAAATCCGTGTCTAGAGAAAGTGTATTTATGCACTGTGTTGTTAATCTTCTCCCTATGTCTGAGGTATGGAAGGTGTTATTATTCTTGGTTTACGAATAAGGAAACTGAGGTCCAAATGGGTTGAGTAACGGACTGCTGAAGGTCCCATGACTTGTCAGTGGAAAGGAAAGGACCAGAGGCTATGTCTACATTTGTTTTCCTTCTCTCTTAAGTGGAACAAATTACTTTTGGTGATTATTTCACATACGTAGTTTCTGGTATCAAAAACGTATATTGTTTGTTAAAAAAAAAAATTGAAAATATAGGCAGGTCAAAAAAGAAGAAAATAGAATTGTCCTGGAAACTGCCCTTTTCCACTTAACAGTGTCTCTTTGCTATTAAATCGTTTGGTAGCATCATTTTTAATAGCTGCCCAATGACCTAATGTATGGTTGGGTCCATAATTTATTTAACCAATCCCCTATTATTGGACATACAGGTTATTTATACTGTTCCTTCATTGTAAGTGGAATTGCAATGAATGTGTTTATAGCAAACATCAGTGAGTGGTTACTGAGTGTGCCTGGGGGCTCCAGTTCCCAGGGTAAGAGCAGGCTTTGAGATAAATGGCCAGATTGCCCTCTTGAAGGACTGAGAGGCTACTTGCTGTATTTTTACTAAGAGTAAGTAGTGTTTTTGAAAGCCAAGTTGAATATAATTTTACTGTGTATTTCCTGTATTATGAGTGAAGTTAAACATTTAAAAAAAATGTACGCATCAACAGTGTCTTCATTTGAAAATGGTGCGTTCATGTTCTTAGACTGATTTGTATCACTGCGTCTTTATGAATCATAAGAACCTTTTATGTGTTCTGGCTGGGATATTACTCCTTTGTTGTGTATATCACGGGTGTTTTCTCCTGATCTCTGCTTTTTTTTTTTGTCTTTTAATTTTATGTTTAATTTTAATGGAGTCACATTGATCAGCCTGCCCTCTATGGTCTCTGCTTTCAGTTGCCATGCTTTAAAAACCCTTCTCCACTGTAATGTTATATTCACTTATGTGTCTTATTGGTTAACTGCTCTTATGTTTGACCTTGAAATCATTAAATTCATCGGGAATTTTTTGGGGTAAGGATCCAGCTGCTTTTCCCCAGACGATTAGTCAGTTGTCTCAATACCAGCTATTGGAATAATTTATTCCCTCCCCAGTAAATACACCTGGGCTGATTAAGAAAACTACACTTCAGTGCAATTATTCCATCTTAATTCGTAAGCAATATTAGGTTAAACTCTAAAAATCCTGGAATCCTATTTTTTCTTAGTTTCCAACCAGCACATCTCTTTGAATTACAGTTGACCCTTGAATAATGTGGGGGGTTCATCCGAGTATAATTTAGAGTCGGTTGATGTATCCATGGTTCTTCATATCCGCGGATTCAACCAGTCACGGACCATGTAGTAGTGTCGTATCTACTACCAAAAAATATCTGTGTATAAGTGGACCTAGGTAGGTCAAACCTGTGTGGTTCAAGGGTCAGCTGTATATTCTACTCTCCATTCTTATAATTTGACTCACTTTCATATTGCACCTAAACATTGTAATTGTCTTTTCCCCATCCAAGAATTTGAAAAAATAGTTCTAGTTTTGCCACTACGTTCACTGCTACTTCTGCATCTCAGCAACAAAACAAAACAAAAACTTGGCATTTTTGGCCCACTTTGAGAATGAAAGCATATACTGCTCAGTTGCCTAGTCTTCAGCAACATCTGGGTATCCTCAAGAAATTAGTGGAATGAATGGTTGGAAATGGATGTTCTTAAGCTTTTGGAGGTGAGCTCATGGGGCAGTATGCTCTAATTTCCCCTGCCCTGGGGTTTGAGTTTAGGTTTAATTCAGTTTTGAGAAGACACCAAGCTGCTTCCGCAGCCATCAACAAGAAGGGTGCCTAACATTTTGAATTCCAGATCTTATGTTTAAAATCTCAGCATTCTCAGGGATGCATTTTCTGCCAGAAAAATGTTAATAGTGATCTTCCTCGGCACTGCCTAGAAAATACTAGAAAGAAAATGCTATCTAAATACATATCTCCTGTGACTTCTGTGTGTGTAGCTCAGGCCTCACTGCGGTGTGCTGCTGCCGTTGTAGACAGTAATAGGTAGCAAATGTGTGAATCAGGTCTCATCTGTTGTTTACACTGAACAGGTACTGAAGGCCACGCACGGCTGCGTTGTGGTTCCTGCTGATGGGCACACTTATCAGAGGTGCACATTCTGTGTGTCATCCACAGGAGGTGCGTTTCCACTGACCAGGCCAGTCTGTTAAGAGCTGTTCCCAGACATAAGGATTTCATTTAGACAGATTCATATCTCCTCCATTATATGCACCTCTTCTTGCCTTCTAAATGTTTTAAAAGAAATTACTCCGGACAGAAAGAGGTATTAGCAGTTACATACGTTTCTGTTCTGCTTCTTTAGTTCACAATGCAAATAGTTTAACTTGGTGTCAACACCCTCGTTGCTGTGAAATCCTTTTCATCCCTGTTTGCCATCGTAGCCAGTTGGGCTCTTAATATTATTGTGGAATCATTTTATGTGTGGAATCTTTTCCCTGTGCGTTATTCATTTTTTACCCTTATAAATTTATTTATTTTTGGCTGCATTGGGTGTTTGTTGCTGCGCGCGGGCTTTCTCTAGTTGCGGCGAGCAGGGGCTACTCTTTGTTGCGGTGCGCGGGCTTCTCACTGCGGTGGCTTCTCTTGTTGTGGAGCACGGACTCTAGGCACGCTGGCTTCAGTAGTTGTGGCTTGCGGGCTCAGTAGTTGTGGCTCGCGGACTCTAGAGCGCAGGCTCAGTAGTTGCGGCGCACGGGCTTAGTTGCTCCGCGGCATGTGGTATCTTCCCAGACCAGGGCTTGAACCCGCATCCCCTGCATTGGCAGGCAGATTCTTAACCACTGCACCACCAGGGAAGCCCCCATTATTCATTTTTAACCCAGGATAAACACCCATGTTTATTTAATTTTTGTGAGTTGTATACTTTAGGGTTGTAGATTCATAATTGAATAAGTTTTCACACAAATTGGGGCAATTTTATCATCTTAAGCCAGGCTTTATTTGAGAAGTCTGGGGAGCTAGACACGTGTTACCTGCCCACCTTCACCTATGTGCCATAGTTTCCTCCTGCTGCCTTGTTTCTAATTAGTCCATTGGAATAGAAGGTGATCAATGGAAGGAAGACAGAATCTTTGTATAAACTCTTTGAAAATATCTGCTGTTCGTCTAATGAAAGTTGCTGCTTTCCTGTGCTCAGTCACCTCTGGGAAGTGTTTGCTTTGATTGATGGTGAAATGTGGTGGCCATCGGACCTCCGAATATGCCTCTTGTTTGTAGGCCTAGAAGATGCTCCTCTTCAGAGAAGGAGGGACAAAGTGAGAAGTTACTCAGGTAGAAAAAGAAAGGTGACATTGGGTTATAGTTAACCCAGATGCAGCAGCCAGGGGTGGAATTTTAGGGTTATTTATATTCTGTTTCGCCACAAGATGTCACCAGGACACCATACCAACATGGCCTAAGGACCATCTCTCTGGCCGCTAGTTATGGTTATCAGATAGCATCTGCCCAGGGCCATAGGAAGAGTGGGCTGGGGAGGAGCCCCATTCTAGGGAGCTGGGGGACACCATCACGAATGCTGTAATGTTTTTCCCCTCTTGGGGGCGCATCTGTTCTAGCCTTTGCATGGAGAGCGAGGGTGGGGAATCACACCCAAGAAGGTCATCACAAAAGTCCAAGGCATTCTATTACCGCTGAAACCTTGTTTTCACTGGATGGGAAAGCAGACAGCCTTGGGGAGAAGACACTAGGTGTATAACCGCTTCCACCCTTAATAGACATTTGCTGAGTCAATAGGAATTACATTTTCTTAGATGAAACAGTATTTCAGATGACTTAAAAATATACGTTTTTGGCCATTTAACATTTGAGCTTTTTGGTGAAAGTCTTTAGTTGACACATACAGCATTGAGGTGTCGTCTTTCGTGATTCCAGTGTCAGCTGGAGGATCGTTCATTCGCTGTGCTGTCCTCCTTTCCGGGGTTGTGGGAGGGGTCAACCAGGGTGGGACTGTGGGGGACTTTTGTTTCAAGTGTCCCTGAACCCCAGCTTCAGTGTTTTGAGTCCCTTGTGCTTCTGTAGAAAGTCAAATCTAGCAGGAGTCTCCTTGGTCACCTGATGTCTGGTCATCTTTGTTCTTCTACCTGAGATGATTTGTCATCATGAATTATGCCAGGGCTGGTTTGTGCTAAGGAGCCTGTCATTTGACTCAGTAAAGTTATAGCAGTGCGTCCCATTTGTATAGCGCTGTCTGTAGGGGCCCTCCAACATGTGATCAGAGGTCTAACTGCTCCTCTTGGTTGAATTTAATATACCAATAAGGGCAGATATTAATTCTTTATTGCAAAAGTGAAATTAAGGATCGAAGTGTGAATACTCAGCAAGATTCCATAAACATTTTTTTTTAAATAAAAAGAACCAGGACTAGAACCTTGAATTCCTGATTCTTGATCAAATTGCTTTTTTTTTTTTTTAACTTCAGTTAAATTTTCTCCTGTTCCTTTTAACTCAAGAAGGGACCTTAACTTTTGTCATCACCATGTTATGGTTTAACCTATACCTGGTCCTCTAGAAAGTTCGTTTCTTCTGTAATAATTTTTGAAATACAATTACATGAACCATTTGCGACCTCGTGTGTATTTTAGGACTTGGAGCGATGAAGCCTGGGGAAGTAGTCGTTTCTGTTTCTTCAGTTTCTGGAGGTCTCAGATTCCCATCCCATACTTTTTGTTTTGGGGTTAATTAAGTGGACTCTTTCAGTGTCTGTGGCTCATTTAAGCCATAAACCTGTAGACCATGTGGAATCCTATTGGTGATACCTTACGGAGTGCCTCAGCTGGGGCCACCTTTCCCCACCGTGTTCTCGGAGCTGACGCTCTGTTCTTTTCCCCCGAGAATACCATCACAGGTGTTTCATTCCCTTCCTGGTTTCCAGTTCAGCATCTCCCAATCCATCCAGCACATGCTGCCAGGGAAGGTTTGGGAATATATTTCAGTTACAGAGTGGCAAATAGTGGGATGTCTGCAGCCATGTTTGGGATGCTGTAACGAATTGACAAAAGGCCAGGTCCAGTGGTTTAGCTGTGTCCATGGTGTCTCTGGTGGAAATGAACACAAACGTGATGCATGCGAGCATTTGACAGGTGCATTCTTTGACTGGGCCGTGTTCATGGCAGCAGGCTTGGGAAAGCAGTTAGGAATTGTAAGCATGGGAAATTACGAAAAAGTAAACCAAAATTGCGTTTGAATAATATCAGTGAGTATGGGTGCATGGAAATATACCACTCTTAATTGTGTCTTCGAGTTCCCTTAGGTGGTTGATAAAACTTCCCAGTGAGAATACTGCCAGTTGCTGAGTACCTGTTGTCCAAGCTGTGGATAATTTGCAAAGGTTTTCAAATGGGCAGTTGTTTGCTCCAGTTAGGAAGCAGGGACTCAGATCCACTTCTAAGGGCAGTGTGAAAGGCAATGTAAATTCACTTTAAGTGGGGAAAGCAGGATCAGGAAAATAAATCAGCTGGGGGCACAGACTAGGGACTTGCTGGAGGGGAGGGACGGATCAGGGTCTGTGTTCTCAAACCAATGATTTATATTTTCCACCCATTTTGATTATCCCTGCCACTCCTTATCTCCTTAGTGCAGAAAACGGAGAGCTGGTTCAGTATTCTTAAGAACCACCCATGATTGCATTTAGGCCATGGATTTAACAGGTATCATTATCTCTTATTTAAGCACTGACTATGGTGCCTCAGTCTGTGGGTGTGAGTCGTCACTGGTGTTTCTGGATTTTATTGGAAATGCTCAGAGAGCAGGGAGACAAGAACATGAGCTGATAATGTTGATGATTCTGGCAGCTTGACGTTACCCAGCTGTTCTTTTTTGTTTGGTTTTCCTTCAGACTTAGTTGGGGTTTTTTTGTTTGTTTGTTTTAAGAGATGGGGTAGAGGAGAGGGGCTTCCTCTTCTTTCTTTCAAACCAAATTCTTTCAAAGCCTTTTGCAAACTCTTATGACTTCTGCTCACTGGTTGAGCAAGAGTTACTTAGGAGCTTAGGCATTTTCATCGTGTCCATAAAGAAAAAAAAATGTGTATTACTATGCGTTGCACATTTGCCACTTAGAATTTCTGAATACAAATTAATCATGTTGCAGCTGTGAATAACAAAAAAACATGATAATGTACCTGCAGACATGAGAGCATTTGGAATCCATTCTCAGGTGGCCATCAGAAAAAGCCAGCCAGCGTGTTGCTCTCCGTTTTCCATAATTGTGTGGCTTTGCCTTTCCTCAGTTAATGTGTTTAATAAACTCCCCTGCAGAATCTAAATGCTTAAATTTAGTTTCTTTTTGTCTTTACGGTGTTTATCATTGTTAACGTGGCATCAGAGCAGCTCAACTTTCACATCATGATAAATTCATAACCCCAGAGAAGGCAGAAAACATAATTATTATCAATTGCCTCTCTCCCAGAATTGCCGTTGGCTGAGAGGAGCAATATAGGAACTTAAGGAGTAGCTGATTCAGAGAAATACAAGGCTGGGCTTGGGCCTATCTTGACTGCGTTCCCATTGTTTAGGAAGTCTCCCATTGGACTTCTCTTGCAGTTTGCCCGTATGGCAAATTATGCAAGGCACGTCCATATTTTAAGGGGACTCAACTTTGATTTTTCTTTCTTTGCAGTATGGAATCCAGTTTACTTACTCAGTCTTTCAATAACTCGTAATTGAGCACCTGCTAGGGGTTAGGACATACCTGCGAATAAGGTGAAGTCCTTGTTGTGTGCTGTTAGGGACTATAACATTTAAATATGTGTAGTATGTAATACAACAGATGATGGAAAGTGCAAATAAGTGTGCTTTTTTTTTTTAAGGAATGCTGTAATTACCCACAGACTCAAGAATCACTTTCCTGAAAATCCCCAGAGTAGGAAAACTTAAGAATATCAGTTCTTCATTGGGGAGAAGTAGTATTATGGGGATTGAAGTCAAAATCAAACATGGTTGTCCATTCACTACATTACAACAATAAGGGTGGACCACTCGAGAATATGTGATCTCATTTATCCTAAATTGATAAATATACATGATATTGTACAATTAGCCCTACTTTACACCTCTTGCTTGGTTGCAGCTGGAACGCGTTTGTGTTGATTTCTCCCATCAGGTTGTCACAGCTCGGCATTTCAGAGGTTTTCCAAGGTGAATCTTGGTAGATGAGGATGTATGAAAGGGAGTTCACTGTTGGGAAGAAATTGTTCCTGTAGATTTGGGGCAGTGATAAGAAAAACTAACTTTTGAAATCTGGGAAACGTGGAGGTTATCTCAATAAGAGTCTGTGTGTATATATATATATTTTTTACATACATATATTTTTATATAAATATATATATTTGATGGGAGGAATACAGTTACTTGTTTTATACTTGAATTTACTTTTTCCTAAGGAAGGCTCTTCTGAAAGCCAATGAGATCTATAAAAATCCTTTGCAAAATGCCAAGTGCTTCTCAAATATTATTTTCACTCTGTATCATTTATGTAGAAATTCAGAAGGAATGAATGTCTGTATTTGTTTGTTTCTAAAGGCCTTGCCTTCATTCAGTGCTACTGTGTTTGCGAGGTTTGTGGAAGGAAGGCTGAGAAAGAGAGACTCATTATTTTGGCTGGAAACGGTGGCTTCATCTGGAAGCAGTTGAAGGTTAAAGTCAGACATCGGAGTCTTGTTTTCTTGTATTTCCACATATCTGAAATGTTCTTAAAACCGTGATAATGGCCAGCATGCTTCACTGACATTTGATAGTTGTACAGATTTATTCATCTCTCTTCAAGATACGTCTTCCCCTCTCATAACAGCCATACGGAGGATATTTTTAATATGCTGTGGTGGCCTATCAGGCTAATGTTAGAATTCTCCTTCTGTGAATGGATTCCATCCCATAAGTACCATTTCAGCTTAACCAAGAATTTAAAACATTTTCCCTTGACGATTCGGGTTTCACTCCAAGACATACCTTGTTCTCACCAAAATCTGCCAGTGCTTTCTTCTCCTTGGGCTCTGTGCTGATTTCTTGTCTCTGGGAAAAGGCACCCTCAGTGCTTGACCCAGGAGGTGTCTAAGTAATCGGCACCCCTCCCCACCTGCCCGCCCCAGCCTCCCTGCAGATACCGTGTTCCCTAACATTCTAAACATGCCAATAGGAAGATGGGTCACAGGACCAGCGTCTTAATTACGTTAGGGGAACATAATTGATTTTAGTCCTGAACATGGGGTAAGGGTGGTTTAATACCCATTTTGTGATACCTGGATTATAAATGAATTCAGCATACACATAGCTATTCCATTTTTAAAAACCTTTGTGAGTGCTGACTCATACACAGCCTTCCAAAATTTCAAGTATAACGTTCAAAATGCGCTAATCCCTAAATTCTCTGGTTCAGGTTATTATATTTTTATGAGTATTCATTTTGATAAAGCCCTTTTAAAATCAATTGCTCCCTGTAATTACAGTGCTGCTTTATGGTATTTGCAATATATCATATGGGGATACTAGAGGGTCGTGAGAAGTTCATGAGTGCAGTGTTAGGGCCCATGCTTCTCCCCAAGGCGCTGGCTCGAGTGACCATGTTTTTGTACATCTCTGCAGGGTTTATAAGCTATTCAGTAGCCAGATTCCTATTCCATTTTGCCCATTTAGTTTTCAAATCATTGAAAAAGAGCATTCTCTAGAACTCCAGTATTTTGGGAAGTCCTGGACTTGATAAGGCATTTTTGAATTTGAAGATCTAGGAAACCATTGAAACAAATGCTAATAATTCTCCCCAAGTCAAAAGGTAACTCTAATTTTATTATGCATTGACTGTAATTCACTTTCTGTTGGGTTGATTTGGGAAAAAGAACCACAAGTCTATATTTTAAAAATAGAAATAAAATGATAAAGACCCACAGGTCTCATCACATAAGGGATTTAAAAATCAAATCTAACTTAAAAAACAAAACTTGCTTAAGCTGATATAGCAGGATCTTGGATATGGGTTTATTATTTTTTTTAATCTAGATGATTTGGATAACAGTACAACTTCCACTTTCCTGCTGGGTGGCCTTGAAAACTTACAATCATGGGTCGTCCTGTCAGGAGAACAGGGGGTACATGACTCTGTTTGAATTATGGTATTCTCAGGGTATACGCCCAGTAGTGGGATTGCTGGGTCATATGGTAATTCTATTTTTAGTTTTCTAAGGAACCTCTATACTGTTCTCCATAGTGGCTGTATCAGTTTACATTCCCACCAGCAGTGCAGGAGGGTTCCCTTTTCTCCACACCCTCTCCAGCATTTATTGTTTGTAGATTTTTTGATGATGGCCACTCTGACCGGTGTGAGGTGATACCTCATTGTAGTTTTGATTTGCATTTCTCTAATGATTAGTGATGTTGAGCAGACGCAAGAGGGAGGGGATATGGGGATATATGTATCCGTGTAGCGGATTCAATTTGTTATAAAGCAGAAACTAACACAACAGTGTAGAGCAATTATACTCCAATAAAGATGTTAAAAAAAAAAAGAGAGAGAGAGAGAGGAAAAGAACACCCCCCCTCCATTCCCTGTTACCTGTCGGCTTTAAAATAAAACACACACACACACACACACACACACACACACACACTCATGCACATACACGTAATGATGTTGATAATGGAGGAAAATGTCATGAATAATTCAGATTTTATTTTAAGTTACTATGAAATATTTATTAATTTATTATTATTATTATTTTTTTGCGGTACGCGGTCCTCTCACCGCTGTGGCCTCTCCCATTGCGGAGCACAGGCTCCAGATGGGCAGGCTCAGCGGCCATGGCTCACGGGCCTAGCCGCTCTGCGGCATGTGGGATCTTCCCGGACCAGGGCACGAACCTGTGTCCCCTGCATCGGCAGGCGGACTCTCAACCACTGCACCACCAGGGAAGCCCTGAAATATTTATTTTTGTTGTTGGTGGGGAGAGGGCTGTGTCATGCCTCTTTCTTTAAAACAGAGCGTGGCTGTGTTTGTCAGTCATGGTTCGTGGTCTTTCATTCATTCTACATTTTTCTGGAAGAGGATGCATCGCTATGGTAAACTTCTGATTCTGGCCCTCTGGTATGGTGAAGCAAGCCTGCCAGGCAGGCTCTTCCGTCTCCTGGCGGAGATGCACCCCGGGTACTCTTGGTTAGGGATGAAGGAGGGCAGTCCCTGCCTCTAGGCTAGGGAAAGCCTCAGACCAGGCCTGGGGTATGGCAGGGACTTTGTCCCCAGTGCTCTTTGTGGACTCTGAGCATGGCTTAGCTGACCTCAAAGTCTTTGTTCCATCCTTGTACCTTTTTGCTTCTGCCTCCTGCTCTCAGCTGCCTCCTTCAGACTCTCAAAGGGATTGAATCTGATTGGTTCAATGTGGTCACATAGTGCCTTTGGGACAGAGGTCTCAAGCCATGTCACGTTGTGGACTGGCTCATCTCACATCATGTGTATTCCCATTGTCCAGACAGTGTGGTCAAGATGACTGGGGAAAGGGGTCCTGGAGCCACTGATACCTAAGGACAGTCCAGGGATGCTGCCTCACTGGGAGCCTGTGAGTGGAGGGCTGGAGCACGGTAGGCACCCACAGGAAACTAAAGCATGGCCTTTCTCTCTAAAGGGCTGGATGGTCAATATTCTCAGCTTTGCAGGCTGTACAGTCTCTGTTGCAACTTCTCACTCTGCTCTTGGGGCAGGAAAGCAGCCACAGACAATACATAAGTGAATGGCTGTGTTCCAATAAAAGTTTATTTGCAGAAACAGGCAGTGGGCCCGATTGGGCCCCTGGGCCATAGTTGTTTACTAGACCCTATAAGATACAGAGCTTTGAACCTCAGATCTGATTCTTGCTAACCTTGTGATTTGGGCAGTTAGTTAAAATTCTGTGTCTCAGTTTTCTCTTCTGTCAAATGGGGATTAAAAATAGCTTCTTAGCCTGGTTATTAAAACTGTTTAGTGAAGTGATGTATGCAAAGCATACTAAGCTCAGAGTAAGATCTTAGTAAATGCTGTTTCTGTTCCCTGATCCCCTTATGAACACTTATGAAGGACGGTGAGAGATTATTCTAGATCTGAGCCCCCTGGAAAACAGGTGGCTTAAAAGTTTTTTTTTAATTGAAGTATTGTTGATATACAATATTATATAACTTATAGGTATGCAATATAGTGATTCACAATTTGTGAAGGTTCTACTCCATTTATAGTTTTTTTTTTTTTTTTTTTTTTTTGGTGGTATGTGGGCCTCTCACTGTTGTGGCCTCTCCCGTTGCGGAGCGCAGGCTCAGCGGCCATGGCTGACGGGCCCAGCCGCTCCGCAGTATGTGGGATCTTCCCAGACCAGGGCACGAACCCGTGTCCCCTGCATCGGCAGGCGGACTCCCAACCACTGCGCCACCAGGGAAGCCCTATAGTTATTTTTAAAAATTTGCTATATTCCCCATGTTGTACAATATATCCTTGCAGCTTATGTTATACCTAATAGTTTGTACCACTTGCTCCCCTACCCCTGTTGTGCCCCTCCCGTCTTCCCTCTCCCCACTGGTAACCACTAGTTTGCTCTCTGTATCTGTGAGTCACCTTCTTTTTTGTTATATTCACTAGTTTGTTGTAGATTTTAGATGCCACGTGTAAGCGATATCATACAGTGTTTGTCTTTCTCTGTCTGATTTATGTCATTTAGCACAGTGTCCTCCAAGTCCATACATGTTGCTGCACATGGCAAAATTTCATCCTTTTTAGTGGCTTAGTATTCTGTTGTTTGTACATATGTATGCATGTGTGTACATATATGTAGATAAGTGTATATATATATATATAACATATATATATATGCCATATCTTCTTTATCCATTCATCTGTTGATGGACACTTAGGTTGCATCCATATCTTGGCAGTTGTCATAATGCTGTTATGAACATTGGGGTGTATGTATCTTCTCAAATTACTATCTTTGTTTTTTTTTTTTGGATTTATATCCAGGAGTGTAATTGCTGGGTCATATGGTAGTTCTGTTTTTCATTTTTTGAGAAACCTCCATACTGTTTGGAAAATAGGTGTTTTTGTGAAGCTTTTGATTTTTCTGTCAGTTGGGCTTGCGTTTTCAGCAGACGCGGTTTAGAGCTTTAAAGGTCATTCTGTGGTTTCCCTTTCCATGTCGGGAACTCCTTCCACGTTGCCATTTTAAACACTGGACTTGCCTTTAAGTATTAATAATTTACTCACATGCACTTTCTTTGTAGTCATTTCCAACCCTTTTTGTGGGCAAATCCACATTTCAATTCAGGATTTTTCTTATCTGTTACTGCATGTTCTTGGTCCAAGCTGGATAAGGCATTAGTATACCCTGAACCCTAGCTATCAAAAAGCGTGCCTGGGCTTAACAATGAACACGGATGCACTCAAATTCACAGTGACTGTCAAAGAGGGTCCTGGAATCTGGGGATGGATGCCTGTCCCCTGCTGGTAATGTCGGTTCTCCTGTCTGGCTTATTGAGCTCATGCTAAAGCCTTCCGAGGCTGCCAGGATGGTTCAAAGTCTGATTGGTTTATGTTCATCAGGCATTTTGTTGATATGATTCCGATTAATGGTGGCATCCACCGAAAACCTGTAGTGCAAATGAGAAGTGTGTAGCCTACCTGCTGTACCATGATTCCTCTTTAAGAAGGTAAAAACATTGCATGTGTTTACATATTATATATATATATGTATAAAATTTTTTAAAGGAGTGTCTGTTTAAGGAAAATAATTTTGCTAGTTTTGTGAAGTTATGGCTCATTCTACATTTGTTATTTTGGTTTTAAAAAAATGGAGTAGAAAGTGGTTGCCTCCTAAAATGGCTTGTAAGTCAGAGATGCAGAGTGTCTTGTTTGAGGTGCTTTCAGGTTTGCATCGGTCTGATCCAGCCAAGGGCTTTCACTTGGTCCCTTCGGGGGATCAACAGCGGGTCTCACTCTGGGACTGAGCCCTGCTTGGCCAAGAATGACCTAGAGCAGGGGTCACAAAGTACTCCCCGCCCATGGGCCAAATGCGGCCTGCATTCCTTTGGGTACAGCCCCCAAGCTCAGAATAAGCTTTTGCATTTTTAAATGATGGGAAAAAGAAATCAAGAGGAGAATATTATTTCCGGACACATGAAGGTTATATGCAATTCATATTTCAGTGTCAAGAAATAAAGTTGTGAATTTCATCCATAAAAATTTGTGGACATTTGTTTTCTCTCTGGTTGTATAAGTATCTCCATAACCTCCCCAGTTTTGCCTCTCAGCCCACAAAGCCTAAAATATTTACTGTCTGGCCCTTCACACAAAAAGTTTTTTTTTTTGCCAACTCTTGACATAGAGCAGGGATTTTCAGTCTGTTTTGTAACTTCTAAATTTTTTTCATTAAAGTAAGCCCTTCGGGGAAGCCTGGTTTACAAAATCGATGCAAAAAGGAGCTGTTTGGAGTAACTTTGAGCCTTGGCAGGCATCAAACTCAGCCTCGGTCCACACCTTCCCTCCTGGGGATAAGGCTGCCATCGTTAAGAAAGTGCCTAGGGCTTCCCTGGTGGTGCAGTGGTAAAGAATCCGCCTGCCATTGCAGGGGACACGGGTTTGATCCCTGGTCTGGGAAGATCCCGCATGCTGCAGAGCAACTAAGCCCATGTGCCATGACTACTGAGGCTGCACTGTAGAGCCCGCGAGCCACAGCTACTGAAGCCCGCGCACCTAGAGCCCGCGCTCCACAACAAGAGAAGCCACCGCAGTGGGAAGCCCGCGCACCGCAACGAAGAGTAGCCCCCGCTCGACGCAACTAAAAAGAAAGTGCCTAGATTCAGGCTTCTAAATACCCATCTATGGTCCCTTTTATGCTATTCCAAAATCCCAAAAGCTCTTGAAAAATGGCAACACCACCAACTTACTTTGTGGTGAAATCTGACCTTAGCTGATGCCGTGTCACTTTTATTTCCTCTATAGTGGCTTAATCCTCTTTTCACTGCAGGAATGTAAATGTTTTTGTTACCAGGAACCCCGCTGGGGGCATTTACTTGTATGCAGTCTATGTACCAAATTACCTTCATAACATAGAAAAATTCTGAATACTTGAAGCCCATCAGGCGGGGTTGCTCTCCCGTTGGTTGCCAAAGCCTACACATTTGTCCCGTGGACTTTCCTTTGCTTGCCGGACGCCAGGGTGGCCTGTGTGTCTGGCCACGTGTCCCGTGTGGGTTTACAGCCTCCGTGTGTGCTCATCCCTGGGATGCCCAGGGTGTCAGGCACTGACTTCTCACCCGTGTGCTGGTTCACCCCGCCTTCCTTCCCCACAGCTTCCTTCATCCCTGGCCCCGCGAGGCCGGAGAGGACCATGTCATCTCATGGTCTCAGCCGTGTGCGGCCCTGTGTGGACGCTGTGGGAGTTCAGGGGGTGGGGTTCCTGTCCCCCTGAGGAAGGAAGAGCCTTGTTTAGGCTGAGTCTCTGCCGAAGAGCTGGGCCCGGGAATTGCGTCTCTTTTCCTGCTCTTGGGGCCAGAGTGACTGTGTGTGTGGGAGGTGTTCCCACAGGCCTCACTCCCCAGGCCCCGCATTCCTCCACCCTCTCTTCTCTTCCCGAGGCTTGAGGGATTCGGCTTTTCCAGTTTTTGGAGCTCCCTTCTCGTTTTTTTCCTGAAGACTCGCCGTGGAATGGGACAAGGCCCCCAGCTCTCCCCATTCACGGAGTCCGTGATGGTGAGGCCTGGTGGTAAGCCCTACAGGCAGGCACGGGCAGGGCAAACTCTGCATGTGGGCAAGCTGCAGGGTTCCACTGTAGCGGAGTGAAGAGTGTCCCCCAGAATTCACATCCACCCAGAACTGCAGAATGTCACCCTATTCGGAAATAGGGTCTCCGCAGATGTAATTAGTTAAGGATCTCAGGGTGAAATCATCCTGGATTTGGGGTGGGCCCTGAGTCTAGTGACTCTTGGCCTTACAAGAAGAGGCGAGGACACAGAGAGACACAGAGGAGAAGGCAGTGGGGAGGATGGAGGCAGAGACTGGAGTGATGATGCGTCTACAAGCCGAGCGATGCTGAGGACCCCCAGCAACACCCAGAGCTGGGAGAGCGACCTGGTGTGCTTTCCCCGCAGCACCTGCAGAAGGAACCAACCCTGCCGACGCCTTGATTTTGGACTTCTGGCCTCCTGAACTGAAAGAGAGTAAATTTCTGTTCCAAGCCCCCCCAGTTTGTGGTGGTTTGTTACGGATCCCGGCCACAGGGCACTCGTACAGCCAGGTTCCCTGAGGAGTTCATGTAGTCTTTGTTCCTCAGTCTTCAGTCTCCAGGGGTCTCAGCAGCCTCCTGCCCTCAGAGCGATCGCCCCAGAATAGAGGCCTTCTCATCGTCCTTCATTTATCTGTCGGTCAGTATTTACCGAGCACCTCCTAGGCCAGGCTGGGCCAGGCGCTGCAGGGCCCTCGAGAAGCTCCCCAGCCCACGGGCAGACAGTTGAGTGGCCCACGTGGGAACTCTGTTCAGGACTCGCATCAAAGAGCTGAGGGCCAGGGAGACCCTAAGAGTGAACTCGTGTCAGGCCATGTACCCCTTTGTCTCAAGCCGGCAGCTTGCGATTCGGGGATCTGCTGACCTCGTGACGCCCATCTGGATGGGGATGTTCTTAACGGGTTTGTTAGCGCCCCTGCTTCCCACAGCCTCGCGCCCCCGACTCTCACCCAGCGCCCCCCCCGACTACGTTCCACCACCACTGGCCCTCAGAGGCGGCAGTGTCCCCACGGGACCGATGCAGACATGGTGACCTGCAGACGTTTAGGCTGAAGACACCAATGATGCTGACCAAAGTGATTCAGTAGAGGGTGGGCTTTGTGTGCAGAGTCCTCGGCACGGCTCCTGGCGTACAGCAAGTGGCCAGTGTGTGTCAGTGGCTGTTGTTACCCTTGTGTGTTTTCTCCCCCTTCTCAGCCTCCCTTTGCTCTTCCCTCCCCCTCCTCTATTATCATGGGGGCCCACTAGCCTCACCCTTGTTCCCACCCTGATCACCGTTACTATCATTGTTACTCTGGCTATGGGTGATTATTACGGCGTCATCACTCAGACTCGTCCAACCCTTCCAGGGCACAGGCAGGGCCATTGCTGATCTTTGTATCCGTTAGACTGTCCCGAGTCTTCTTTGGCTGTGTCACTCCCTGGCCTTCTCCTCACAGGCCTTTTTGAGGCAGACAGATACCACTGATAAGCCCAAAGCACATGTTTTGGGTGAATTCCCCAGAGCCACGCTAGATTGGGGGCTGAGAAAAGCAATTCGTGTCCTTGTTGACTGAAAAATCCAGCCCCCTAAGAGAGTTTGGGTCCAGGAGCCCTCAGCCTCGCCGCCACACAGACTTGAAGAATTGCGACGTCGGCCTAACATAATTTTGGTAACTCTGTCACTCCTGCCTCGGGTGGAAATAATTCAGATTGCACTCTCCGTTTTCTCTAACGGGCTAAACAGCCCCTTTGTAATACCTGTGTTTTACGAGACATAATACTGGACATTGTTCCTGCAGCGTTTGTGAAAAGACAAACCTGAGAGAGCCTGGTCATTTAACTTAAGCAATTTTAAAGTTATTTGGAAAATGATAGGCTGTCTTTCCTGACCCAGTTACTTTACAAAGCCACATTCTTTGGCAAACATTAACACAACTTCTCCGTGTGTGGGCTCAATAAATATTCGGGCAACACTGATTGAGCACTGCCTTGGGTAAATAATTCTCCTTGCACACATTTCCTAGTTCATAATGAGGAGTTTTCTCCATGGTCTGACCAAATGTAACATTCCATTGAAACGGAGACATAAACGCAAGGGCGAGGGAGACATGGAACCGGGGTTTGAGGGGGGTTTATTGTAAAGGTTGGGCAGGCAGCTTGGCACCCCGAGTCCCCACTTCTTGACTTTGGGCCCCATGAGAGCTGGGAAACAGGAGACAGTAGAAGCAGAAAGGCGTCCTCAGAAGGAGTGGGTGACATGAAAGTCCGAGACCACCCTCTCCCCCAGCTCCCCTCCCCCCTCCCTCAGGACCCTTCCTTCAGGACAGCCACGTGATGCCCGATTGCATTTTCAGTTTTGGGAGCCCTTGTTCTCGCCCCAGTCGACGCTCTGCAGCTCGATTTCCCATGTGGACGGCTCCTCAGAAGGTGCCTCATCTTGGCTCAGCAGGTGGTGGAAGGTTTCCAGGGGGTTGGGGGTGACTTCTGCTCTGGCTGTCGGTCTCGGGTCTCCCTCGTGCAGTGGGGGGGCACGTGGCTTCCCCCCTCGAAACCTCAGGTGAGAAGGAGGTAATCACAGCCTCTCCTCCATGGGGCGTAGAGAAAGTGGTCTCAGGGAGATCGTAGGAGAAAGTGTCAGGCGTAGAGGCGGCCAGTTGTTACCACCGGGGGTCAGAGATGATGAGAAATTGCCACTGAGGGCACATTTCGTGTGTCACCTCCTTTAAACCTACTGACAGTCTGTTCTCACTCCTGTTGAAGATGAGGAAATCGAGGCCCCGGGAGGCTTGGCTGCAGGTCGAAATCCCCACAGCCAAGAGCAGCAGGCCTCCGATTCTTCCTCCAGCCCTGCCCTCAGTTAAAGACCATATGCTCTCCCTACGCCCTGCATTTCCCCACGTCTTTCTCTTCCCTCTTTTCCATCACGTCAGCTCTGCCGGTCCCTAACTTCACAGTTCCAGGTCCCTCGGAGTAAGTATCTCTGGGAAGGATGAAGTGCCGTGATTAAATTCAGCAGTGAAATCCGGGGAGAAACCCGTTCCTTGGTGGGGGGGCCTCTCTGTGTGTGTCTCAGGGCTCAGCTCCCTCATGCGAGTCAGAGTGGATGAGGCGCCTCTACTTGACTTACAGATGAAGATGTGATGCAGTACGCGGGTCCAAACCGTACCGGCCTTAGGTGATCACCTTCTCACAGGAGCTGAACCGAGTGTTCTCTTCTCGTGGAGTTTCGTTTCTTAAAATCAGCAGTTTCCCGTAAAAATAGGAACATGCTCATTGAGAAAAGAGACCACACAGAAGTTGAACAAAGAGAAGGAGAGAAAAAGATCATGCAGTATATTCACTCGGCATCTTGGCATGTATTCTTTTAGTACTTTAAAATGCACAGGTTGTTTTGTTTTGTTTTGTTCTGGTGTAATTGCAGCATATACACTTGTGACTGGTGCCTGCGCAAATTAATTCTGCTACCGCAATCCAAATACTCCAGAGATAATTTTTTTTTTTTTTTTTTTGCATAGTGGTAATCATGCTGTGTAGACAATAGTTCCTTTTCTCATTTAAGAATTCGCCCCTCCTGGCTTTTGTAGACTGTCCTAAGCAGTGGCTTCGTGATGGCAAACCAGCTAGAGGAGCCACGATTCTTAGTTCACCAGCCTGGGTAACTGGAGTTTCAGGTTGTAACTAGCTCTTTGCAGTTGTCAGTTACAAGGTCGTGGACATCTTTGGTTCTAAAGCACTTTCCATTTAAGATTATTTCTGTGGGATTGATTTACCAGAAGTAGAATTTCTAGGTCAAAGGTACAAAATCTTGAGACCTCTTTATGTGTATTAACTTGGGCCAGAAGCCCACCCTGTCGTGGAGAGCACCTCGGACTTGGCTGGAGGGCCAGGGAGAGGATGGGAGAACGTGGGCCTTTTGCTGTGCAGCTGGGATAAGAACTTATTCCAGATGGGCCACATAGCCAGCGCACTTTATTGTAAAAGCCAAGTGAATTTTATGCTTCAGTAACATGCACGCCTCCAAAGGCACATGGGAACGGGGTGGGCATTTGTCATCCTGTAGAATGCCAGGGCACGGAGTCTGTCCCGAGCCTCTGAAAGCAGTTCCAAATTTGGATGCTTCCGAAGTTAGTGCTCGCACTGCAGTGGGGACAGTATTCTTCTCCGACAATGGCCGAGTCTCACGTGCCGGGATGCTGCAGACGCTCCCAGGTCATAATTAACCTTCTTCAAAATCGGAAGGGGGAAAGGCAGGGAAAAGGCCCTCTGCACCCCGGGAAGGAAAAGAAAAAAAGCAGAATGCTGAAGCTCTTAAACCTCCGCTCTTTTCCATCCCTTATTCAAGAAACATTCCAGCGGATAAGATGCCTTACCGCAGACGGATCCTTCTCGCTGAACAGAGAGTCCCCGCTGGAGCATGGTCATAAGAAACCGCCCTTCCTAATTTTTTTGCAGGTGGGCTCCCCCGTTTTCCTTTATCACGGCCCCTTTGGAGCATCTGTGCATTCTTTTTAAGACTCCCATCCAAGACTCTTTTTTTTCTTCCTCTTGCCCCTGAGACATTGCCTCTGTACAGTCAGACTACTTTATGGAACGGTTTGTTATTACATGGCATTCAGTAAAACCCAGTTCAGTCATATCCCCGGAAACCAAACAGCTGCATGTGGAAAAAGCCTTGTATAACCCACTTTTCACCACACCGGCCTCCCTCACACATATACTGACATCCAAAGGCCTTCTGGTTTCTTTTTCTGTTTTTTTTTTTAATCTCAGTATAGCAATACCCTGTTTTTGAAAGTACTTGTTCTGCTAATTTATTCCTTAAACAAGAGGAGGAAGAAGTATCGGTGCCCTCATAAAACAGTTAACAGAAAGCCCGAGGCATCTTTTAGTGCCATCTTTTGGCTGTTGCTTGGAATGGCTCCATCCATCACCGCTATTCACGTGGCGCTGTTTTTTGTGTCAGTTAAACCATCTTCCATCAAGTTGGCGAAGCAGAGTCAGGGAAAAAGATGAATAGCGAAACATCTTCCGTGATGTGCAAAGTGCTCTGCTTTTAAATGCCCCTGTTGATTTCTTAGTATTTTCAACTTCCTCTTCCTATTCCCCTCTGACCATCACTCAGGGGTCTGTTCTTTTAACCTTGTTCAGGGGGCGGCGAGGGGGGCGGGCAGAGTGCTAATGCCGGTCTGTAAGTGCGAGCCATTGATCAGCTGATGAGGGAGATCCATTGTCTGTCCTGGGCTCCTGAGAAAGGGAAATCAATCCTGGGACCCCGGGAGTGACCGTTGTAGCCACAGGATTGCAAAATGTCACATTTCCAGTCAGCCTGTAGCCACGAGTGTCTCTGCCATCGGAGTCTCACGTGGGGATATGTTGTTATTTCCCCCCAGAAAGGATGGCATGGTTCTTCTTGACCATGTGCTTTGTATGTCTCAGTGTCAGTCAGTTTGCATGTGTTCTGCCCAGAAACCGCCAGGATTTCTGCCCTTCCCTAGCCCCCATTTATCAGGGTCAGTCTCTGTGCAGGTGCCTGGTGAGTGAGTGCAGTTTGCAAAACCCTGAGGTGCCCACAGGGGGAGCCATGGGCGAGGGCCGCCCAGGTGGGGAGGGATCTATTTTCATCAAGAGTGGAATTCCCAAGCACCTTGGTGTTGATAAAGAGCAGTAGGACTTTGGTCAGTTTTATTAGTATTTTAAAATTCAGTGCATCCATTTATTGCTTGCACCTTGGGTGGACCTACCTCCCGTCAGCCGCTACCCTCCCCCCTTCTTTTGGCCACTGGTAAGAAAGATGCCAGTAGGGACCCTTGGAATGCAGTCCCAATCCTGACAGAGTTTACCGTCTAAGAGGGGTGGTAACGTGTCAACGCAGATGGTGACAGTGCCAGTTTGGACCCAGATTTCCACTGGAATCCGCTCAGGTCTGTTAGAGCCGCCCAAACCCTCATTCTGCATTGCCCTCCCTTGGGAGAATCGTGAGCCTCCTGGTTAAAGCTCGCATGAGAAGGTCCCCTGTGGCTCTCCACCCCTGCTCCGTGGCCTTGGGTGGGTTCCTGGGTCACCTCTCTGTTTAAGGATGCTCTGCCCCTCCCCGTGCACACCTGGATGTGGATTCCTCCCATTCCCCGGCATCTTGCACGTGCTCCTCCCGACCCGGTGGTTGGCGCAAGGCTCATGCCTCACTGAAGATGTGATGAAGCAGAGGTCACTTACAAGGCAGAAACCCGACTGCACGTCGAGCCTTGGACAGCTGCAGCCCTCTGTGCGGTGGGGATTGAAGTGTGTGTGTCACAAGGCTGGGCAGCCTGTATTACATGGAGTAACAGAGACGAAGCCCCAGCTATGCAAGACAATTATTAACGTTCATGGAGTGTTTGCTGTGGGCTAGGCGCTCTGCTCGGTGCTTTATGTGGGTTTACATCATTCGGTCCTCACAACAATCCTCCGAGTTAGGTACTCTTCTTACGTCCATTTTACAGATGGGAAAGCATGGAGTGGTTAAGGACCTCTCCCAAGCTCATGCATCTTGCTGGGTGGGGGTGGGGTGGGATTTGAACCCAAGAAGCGTGTCTCTGGAGTGTCAGGCACGAACGCAGAGCGGCCTCACTGGTCAGTGAAGCTGCCTCATCTGTCTTCCTCCAGGGACTCCTGCACCAAGCCGGGCACTTTGTAAGATGCCACTTGGCGAATTATAATGCTGTACACCTGAAACTTACATTAAAAAACATGGGGCTTCCCAGGTGGCGCAGTGGTTAAGAATCTGCCTGCCAGTGCAGGGCACACAGGCTCAATCACCGGTACGGGAAGATTGCACATGCCTCGGAGCGACTAAGCCTGTGTGCCACAACTACTGAGCCTGCGCTCTAGAGCCCGCGCGCCACAACTACTGAATCCCGTGTGCCACAACTGCTGAAGCCCACTCGCCTAGAGCCCGTGCTCCGCAACAAGAGAAGTTACCACAATGAGAAGCCCGCGCACAGCAACGAAGAACCAACGCAGCCAAAAAATTAATTAATTAATTTAAAAAAATGCCTCCTGCATCCTTTACCTTAATGCTGCCCCACTTCTCAGGACCCCTCACCGTGACGGTAGCTGCCTCTGGGGCACACCACATTAACTCCCTCTCGGGCAGTTTTCTTCGTGTATTTTAAATACAAATCCAGAGTCTCCTTAAGCCCCTAAATTTTTAGGATCTGATCCAGAGACCAGGGATGTTTTCAGGAGAAGCCTGGACTGCCTTGTTACCTGTGCAGGAGAGTCACCCTGTCTCAGGTCACAGGTGACAAGGGACCAGGAGCCCCAGCACTTCCCTCTGCCTTTTATCTGGAGTTGGACGTACCCAGCATGAAAGTGGGGGCATCAGAGCACAGAAGATATTTTTGTATAGATTTAGGGGAACCGAAATCATTTGCGCAACGTTTGGGACCTGATTGTTCGTATGCACGTGGCCCCTTTCTTCCCACAAATTGCAAACCAGGATGCAGCTTTTGAACAGCAACCAGTTCACAAACGTTTCACAGCAGAGGGGCGGTGGCCCGGGGTGGGGGGGGAGTGGGTAGGGTGGTGGTTGCGAGCCTGGAGGGGGGAGAAAGGGCACCCGAAGGGGAAATGGGAGGAAAGGGAGAGAGGGAGGTAAGCCGAGGGAATTCAGAAAGTAATAAAGTCCTACAGTAATCAGAGGGCAGAGGCCAGGTCCCCTGGGAGCAGCTGTACACAGAGTGGTTCAAACCCTCTCCAGACCTGTGTTCTGAATCATTACCTTCATCGGCAGGGACAGACCTGGCCTCGGGTGTAGCACCCTCACTTCCTGGCTGCATGACCTTGGCAGTTTACTGCCCCCCTCTCTCCCAGGTCGGTTTCCTCATTTGTAGGACAGTAGTAACCTGTCACTCATAGGGTGCGCAGGGATTGAATGAGAAATGACGGAGCTTTGAGCACATTGTCTCTCTGGCACCTTAGGGAGAGTCCCCCAAATGCCAGTGTCAAGGTTAAGAGCTCTGTTTTGGAGTTTGGTGGCTGGGGTTATTCTCAGCTCTGCTCCTTTCTAGCTGTGTCACCCTGGGCAAGGGACGTAACTTCCCTCATATCCTTCGTTCCTGCTCTGTAATTACAGGGATAACAACAGACAGTGTTTTGCCGGCAGGATGAGGTGAGACGGTCCATGTGACGTGTCTGGTCCGTTGATGGTGCCCAAGAGGTATAAGCTGTTAGTATCGTAAGGCTTGCTTCCTGGGTATCTGTGCTGCGCCGGGCAGGATGGAGGCTCAGGGCTGACCAGCAGAGCCAGCCGAGGCACAGACGTTTACGGCATCTTGCCCTGGGTCCACGACTCTGGTTCCCGCAGTTGACACGGCTGTGCCAGATGCTTTAAGGAGGAGGAAGAGGAAACCCACTTCTGCTCTTGGCCCAGTTTCCACCCAAAGTCTCATTTCATGGTGCCTCATCCACAGGGCCTGGAACAGAAGGTGCTTAATGAACGTCAGCTCCTCGGCTTCCTCCGGGAGTTTCCCTTTGCTTTGAGCAGTTCATAGGCATCAGTGACTTCTGCAGCGTTGGTCCGTTGCAGTCAGGTGCTCATCACAGAGCCGTGACTTGACCTCTGCAGGTGTGCTCGCCCCTGGCTCTCTGCTTCCACTCCTTCTCTTCTGAGTAGCAGCAGTGACAGGTAAGGAACCAGAAGGTCTCCTCCACAGCAGCCCTTCTTGCTGCAAAACTATTCCAGCACATTCCATTCTAAAAGGTGCCGAAGATAGATTCACTTGTACCCCAAAGGATCCAAAACCATTACCACCAAGCCCCGATACCCTTGGAACACGTGTTGTCCTGGGTCACTTCCTTGCTTGTTAGCGTGCCCCTAACATGACTGGCGTGCTGCAGACGTAGACATCAAGTCATCCTATCGTTAAAGTAAGCATGAATCCCCACGGCCCACCCCCGGCAAGGTGTAGTGAAGGAGAAGGTGGAAATTAATGGCCCAGTGAAGGTTTTAGGTTATGTGTGGATTTCATTTATCCATGTTCTTTCTTCCCCCCCGTTAGCATGGTTAATTAAGAGTTGTCAATACATCTTTGCTGGACTATTTGATTATTTTTTCAACAGGGAAGATTAGAATGAAGTCTTCAGATCTAGCAGGTGTCACGGGACTTCTAGAGTAAATTGCAGGTTAAGCCCTCATTTTGATCTCTGGGACCAGAGCAAGCACGTTGCATTGACATGTCATCAGCTGTGATCTGAGGAGCACACGGAGGGACCCTTTGGGGACAGAGGGGCGTCTTACCTCCCATATTGAAAGGGTTTTATTGCACAGTGAGTGTGGTGCGGGTGAACAAATAGACTGGGGTTAGAGTTGACTGAAGCTAGCTCTGAAAACCTCTGGCTCTACACTTGATTAAAAAAAAAAGGTGTGTGTGCGCGTGCGTGTGTATATATATACACACACACGCACGCACGCACACACACACCTTTGTTTAAAAATTTATTTTTTATTTTTGGCTGCGTTGGGTCGTCGTTGCTGCGTGCGGGCTTTCTCTAGTTGAGGCGAGCAGGGGCTACTCCTCGTTGCGGTGCGCGGGCTTCTCATTGCGGTGGCTTCTCTTGTTGCAGAGCATGGGCTCTAGGCACGGGGCCTTCCGTAGTTGCAGCAGGCGGGCTCAGTAGTTGTGGCTTGCGGGCTGTAGAGCACAGGCTCAGTAGTTGTGGCACACAGGCTTAGCTTCTCCCTGGCATGTGGAATCTTTCCAGACCAGGGTTCGAACCCGTGTCCCCTGCATTGGCAGATGGATTCTTAACCGCTGCGCCACCTGGGAAGCCCCCCCTGCCCCGCCGCCCCATAGTTTTGTAAACATATTTTTTTTCCAGGTGGAAGGGGGGTGTATATGTGTGAACAAATAACAGACAGGAATTGGTGTTGACAGTAGTTAGGTCTGCACACCCCTTGCTTTATGATTTATTAAAAGGTATATATGTATGTATTAGAGACCCACACATATCTCCATTTGAACAAAAATGCCATCCTAATCACCCTTTTTACCTCCCAGCCAAGAGCACCAGCAAACACTTCCCACAAATGGCCGATGGCCCTGCCCTTCAGGCATTTCTTGTAGCGTTTGTGATGACAGTGACCTTTATTTTTCTTTCTTCTTAGGTGCTCTCAAGTTCTGGAATAAATCTTGCTGGCAATTAATTATAGCTTGAGATTTCCAGGAGAGGCAGGCTAGCTTTTATTATTTTACCCACTAAATATACCTCTAGATAATGGAATACATATTTACGGTGACAAGTTTTGTTTTATTTATAGGGTTTGTAAGAAATCATCAAAGGCAGCTCAGAAAGGGCCACTTAGACCAACATGCTTATTTCTCCTTCTGCTTTCATCAATGAATTATGTATGCATTACAGATGGCAACAAGGAGGAAAGGTCGGTTTAGAACAACACAGATTGGAAAATTACACCATTTGTTTAAACAACATTTATTATTGATTATTCAGCATAGAGGCTGATAGAAATGCAAACAGTGGCGGTAATATCATCTATTTACGGAGGCTTTTTATAAATGTCGGACCCTACCCTCTGTTTGGATTGGAATAATTGTTCGAAGTTTCCAGCTCTGTTTTGCGAGAGAACAGAGGTACATTTGGCATCTACTTTCTTAAATCCTTTAATCCCCATGACATCCCTGTTATCCTATTTCATAGAAGAGGGAAAACTGGGGTTGAGATGGATGAAACAGTTTGCTGAAGGTCACCCTCCAGAGGTCTTTCCGTCACATGGCTCCGTCAGTGTGTCAGAAACCAGTAATTCCTTAATAAGAGTAAGGATGGCTAGCACAGTCAGAATAATCATGTCTATTATGTATCAACTCCTGTTTGCCAGGCCGTGTCCCAAGCGTTTTGCGTGTGTTGTGGCTTTCAGTCGTCACGTGAACTCTATGAATAAGTGTTACTACTGAGTTCATTTTATAGTTGAAGAAGCTGGGACCACTAAGGAGTGAAGTACCCTGCTCAGAATCTCAGGGTTCGGACGTGGCAGAGCTGGGAATAGGAAAGACAGCGTCGTGTCCCAGGATTTGCCAAGTCTCACACTTTTGGGCGTTCACAGAGATTTCCTTCTCACGCTTCCTGGACAGCCATGGTTTCATGAATGTGTTTAGCAGTTGTTGGTTCGATGGCTGATTCAAATTAGTCTTCTGTAGAATTCCTCAAAGCCAGAGATGTAAGATAGTTAACTTCGTAAACATAAAACTTCATTTTCATTTTCAGTCGTCACAGAGAACGTGAACAACATTACTTTCACTAAAGTGAAATTTGAAAAATAAAACCCGAGAGGCCAATTGTAGGAGTTACGTAACAGCGATTGCGGGGGTGAGATTTCTAAGATGCTAAAGTCAGGGGTGTGCTCAGCGTGCGTGGAGCCCGGCTCTGATCTCGTTTGCTTTTGGAACAACTCAGTGTCCTTTTTTAAATTTTACAGCCCAGGTCCTGGGCAGGAGCAGGGCTCGTCCGCGCAGCCGTTCCCTCAGGACATCCGCTCACCTCTCCTCGCTTAGCTAGGCTCGCTTTTGTGAGATCTCTGTGTGATGTTCTTTTTTTTTTTTTTTTTATGTCTTCCCTGAAGGATTATCTTGCTCGTTACCCCCCCAAAAATCCGTTTTGTCTTCTCGCCCAGTCTTGCCACCTCCACTCCATCGCGCAGACGTTTGCTTTGGTCAGCTGTCCACCGCCCTTCTCCGAGAGCCCTCTTGGAAAGCATCACGTGCTGTCTGTGGCTTGCGCCTTTCATCTCTCGGTTCCAGGCAGGGTCCTGAAAACCCTCCACCTGCCCGTGGTCGGGGGCACATCTTGGCCCGCCTGTTACGGGGACCACCAGGGGACCTTCTAAAGAGACCTCGCCTTGCAAGAGCCGTTTGGAGCATCTTTCCAGCACCATCCCCAGCGTGTTTCTCATGCCACCCACGGCTTCCCTTTTTCATGGTCCTTGCCTTTACACTGAGCCCTCACATCACTGTTTTCACAAGTCCTTTCCAAGGCCTCTGATTTTCTGGACTGTTTAACATTTGCCGTAACCTGTAAGGGCATAGCCAGCTTGGCACGATCGGTCCCCACTCCCCGCTGTCCT
Organism: Delphinapterus leucas; assembly: GCF_059928025.1. Taxonomy (NCBI): domain Eukaryota; kingdom Metazoa; phylum Chordata; class Mammalia; order Artiodactyla; family Monodontidae; genus Delphinapterus; species Delphinapterus leucas. The sequence continues at coordinate 51,265,621 of NC_143148.1, forward strand.
TCCTTCCGGTTTCCAGCCCACGGTCTTTATGAGTTGATAAGACAGTCCCCAGGTTTTCCTACCTCCAAAACGGTGGGCAGGAACAGCTACTTGTTAGGAGCAGGAAAAAGAAACAGAACGAATAAACCTAAAGGGTTTAAAAACTTGGAAGTCACTAAGAAACTGTATTTGCCGACAGAGAAAAAATATAACTACTTTTGGGTAAATTAGCTTTTGCGCTTACCTCTCTTTTTGTTACTTCAGTAGAGGGGCAGAGGGAGAAGTGATATTCCTGAGTGGAGACACATTTACTTTCCTACTGTCCTTTTGGGGAAGGAGAGGCTGAAAGGAGAGAGAATCAGTTCTTCCTGCACCCGCGCACCCCACTTAGGAAGAATGTGTATCCTTCAGATGCTAGAGACCTAAGCAAGCATCATACATCCCAGAACAATGAATAATAACAGTACTTCCAGTTCTCTGGTCATCACGATGGCCAGACATCTTTCTAGTCCTTGTAAATCCATAATCATGTTATTTCTTCACAGTAGCTGATGAGGTTTTATTATTCCCATTTTATGGATGAGGGGCTTAAAGTTCAGAGAAATTAGTAACTTACTGTGATGTGAGCACAGCTGTTCTCGCAGGCCTGGGGCCCGTCCAGCACGCCACAGAGCCCCACATGTGTCGTCAGCAGGGTCAGCAAATACTGGGAATGGCCGTTCCGCCAGCCCCCAGCGCTGGCTTCTAAACCTGCTGCCTTCGCTTCCTCAACCCCCTCACCATGTCCTCCCAGACCCTGCCTTCCAGCTCCTCCTGTCCACGAACTTGACTTTTACAGTCACTGCTGAGAAAAGAACCTTTTGCTCTAATGAACCATGCAACGACATCCAGGAATGAAAATCACTGGACCCAGACTCAGAAGACACAGCTTTGTGACCCTCCTAGACAACTAAATGAACCTCTCTCAGCCTCAGTTTTATCACTGGCTAAGTGGGAAGAAGAGTGTTGACCCGATAAGGTTTGACTGAGATTCACATTTCATTTGCATTCAATGAGTTTTTATCGAACGAATGAATGATTGATGAGTTCATTCGTAAATATGAACAGGGGACCGAGCAGGACATCAGTGAGTGGTGTACTGGCTCACGTGCCCCTCTTGGCAATCCTGCAGGCTGTTATCTGTGATTGCAAACCTATACAAGGCTCCATTCGCGTCGTACTCTATGTAAATGGTGACCTGTTGAGTTGTTCAGTACACAATCTGAGCAGTCATACATGGCAGCCCTGGCTTCCTGCATTCTGATTCAGAGAATGAGGTCTCGGTACATGTGATTCACGTGAGGCCAAGGGGAGTCCTCTCTCTGTGCATTTTTGGTTCTGGACATGAGGCTACGTCTTTTACATTCACATTCCAAAGGAATGCAGGCCCCAAGAACTTCTTAAACACACATGGGGCTCCCGGCCTAGGGTCTTCATCTGGCCTCTAGATTGTTTAAGGAAGGATATTTGTGATTCTTTGAGGCTGTCACACTGGCTGCCGTGTGTTGGTTTTCTAATCGCCCAGCAAACATTGGGAAAGTGAAGGTTTAGGCGTGTGTGTTCCTCTTAGGTTGGAAGGGAAAGTAAAGCCATCAGGTTTCGTGAGTTTTCTTCCAGGTTTGCTCAGATGCTGCTGCAGGTTTGCAGCCTGTAGAGCGGCAGGGCATTCATTTGGCAGCAGGCAGAACCGATGGATTTGGGGAAGGCCTTTCGACAGTTAGGGGCTTATGTGAGGCGGTGCAGGCTCCTCCAAGCCAGCTGTGGAACGGGGGATTGAGCGACAGGAGACTCCTCGGGTGCGACTCAAACCATATAAACCTCGGGCAGAATCTCACTCCTACAAGGAGAACCTGCCGGCAGCTCGATGGAGGGCAGCCTGTCTGCTCTCCCCAGCTCCCCTGCAACCTCGCGGTTAAAACCGAAAAATGGAAGGAAGTCGACCAGGCGGGTTTTCTCTCACCCCCATTCCTTGTTCACTGGGAGGCTTTGTGATTAGCCCACAGCTGCTTTATTCTTTCCGAAAGATTTAGAACAATTATCACACATGCTCTGCTGCTTTGAGTGGAAGAAAGTGATTTGACAACTTTTGGACCTCTTGGCTTCGAAGGCTTAGATCCTGTTCCTTTCAGCCCCTTCACCTGCTGTGTGACGTGGGACAAATAACCATTCTGTGCAGTAGGAGATTTTTTTCTTTCTTGAAATAGGAACTGAATATATTTCCACTGTTTGTTTTTTATTCTCCAAAAAAAAAAAAAAAATCAGAGATAATGTATACAAAGTGTTAAAAACTTTGTTTCCTAGAAAAACAACGGTATGTAAATCCAGATCACAGTATATACAGTTCTGATGGAGGAAAAACTGTTAATTGCGTAAGTTATGCATCCCGACTTGCCCATTTATTGAAATATCCTCCGTATAATTAAACAATATTTTATCTTAAATAAATAAGTGGCTTGTGACTTTCAGGATGTTTCAGACACTCACCAATAATCCATCGATTTCACATTTGCTAATGATGCTTGAAGGAAATTAAAAAAAAATTAGCCACTTGTACAAAAAGAAATCAGTCGTTTTGCAGCATTAGTAAACTGTAAGGGGGAAATACCACTGTTAATTTAAGGTACTAGTAAATTCTACCATATACAGGTAGCTCTTTATTTTCTGGGATTCAAAAAGGATTACAAAATAGGGTAGATCATCTGAATATAGTTTTGCTAGAAGATTTAATAATGACATGCCCTTTTTTTTTCTTGGTGTTAACGTATCACAAACCGCGTGAAAAACAGATATTTGAGTAGACGATGTTGCTTTTTGGAAAACTAGATTATCTGATAGATTCTATAGGCTGTACCGCACCTGTGGTGTGTTTGCCAGGTCTCTGCTTCGGAGGACAAAACAAATCCCTTTGGGGGCTTGACATTCCCAATGGAGTTCCCAGGAACTACCTGGAAGGTGACTGTGACACCCTAGCTGTTCTGTGTCTGAGGTCGGCAATCATGCTGGAGTAGAAAATGAACTTTTATGTGTCTGCACAGCAGTTAAAGAGTATTCCAGATCCACGCCACCCCCCTCCACCCCACCCAACCAAGAAAAAAAAAAACAAAACGGCATGTTCATAGCCAAGGCCCACATGTCTTTACTTTAAGTGCTCCTCATGTTATCTTGACCTTAAAGTTTACAGGGTAAAGGAAACATTTATGGAACAGTTAAGACCAGTTAGAGCATAACCACCTGCCTCATTATCACACTCTACAAATCTCCACTTTACAGACTTCACTTCCCTGCCTGCTTGCAACTTGTGTTTGGCCTGCAAATGCTGTTCCCGGTTCGCATGTGGAAACACAGGGAACTTCTCTTTCCTTTCCTCAAACGTGCCAAAAATAAGAATCTTTAAGAACTCATAAAGTAATTTAGCACCACATTAATAAAATAGCACAATTTTCAATTATTTCTGTAAGTATGTCTTTGAGTTAGTAGAGGGATTTTTTTTTAAGCTGTCCGGATATTTAATCTGCTTAGTAAATGGCTCCTACAAATCAACAATCTTTAAAAAAAAAAAAAGGACAGTTTGCAAGATTCTAGTGTCATACAAATGACCAATAAATATTTGGAAAATACTGAGGTTTATTAGCAAGGAAGAATCAATTTAGCATTGAAACTGTATTCAGATTTTATGCTTGTAAGAGTAACAAATGTTAAACTTTTACTACACTGTGTTAGAGTGAAGCAGAAGTTGGCATTCTCATACCCTGTGGGAGAGAAGTACAGTTTAGGATTTCAATTCTGAGATTTAATCTGGAGATGTCTATCAAGTGAAAAAAAAATTATTTTTTCACCTAGGATTTTCATAGGTAGGAAGTGTCTTAACGGAATATTTAAAGATATACCCACAGATTTATAAACAGTGGTGTGTGTACCTGTATTATTTATATGATGAAAAAAGTAGAAGGACTTAAAATAGTTAATAACTGAGCTGAACTATGGTGATCTGAAGTGGTTTATAAAAAATATAAACTAAGACATGTAAGAAATGGAAAATTTCGAGTTATTATTAGATATTTTCAAACTTTTTCTTTAAACATCAACAGTTTTATTCATAAAATATTTGTCTTATCAAACAACAAATATATAACTGTAAATAAAATTACTTAGACTTGAATCTTATTTTTTTAATGTAACTAAATCATATCAGGTATTTTTGTAAAAAGAAAATAATTTGAAAATCTGGAATGGAATGTCCATCTGGTGGGCACTGAATAGAATGGGTATCATAATATATGCATGCTACTTGTAGTCCTGCAAATATACAGATTTAAGAGTGATACAGATCCTTTATTATTAGCTGCCCTATACACCTGCTGTGAACACCTGCCAAGCTGTAAGTATCTCTCAAGTCATGAATTGGAACACAAGAAAACAGATACTCTGTACCTCTGGGATACAATACTTTATTATACAAGAATCTATCAGATTCAGGCTATCTGAGAGAAAGGATTTGACAAGTTAATTAATTTGTCTTTTCTGTTATCTAAAAGCTTACAAGACTCAAATCCTCCTGGCACCCGGAAACATTTTCTCTTTCTGAGGTTGGGAACAGCGCACCATTACCCATCAGGACGTTGGGCTGCAGGGTTTTTTTGTTTCCAGGATATAGGGTGAGAAGTGTGGAGTGGCAGTTTCCTGGGGCCTGACAGGTGGATGTTTAGGGTCTTGTGTCACATGGTGCCCGTGCTCAGCAGCAGACCTGAAGTGATGGAGGCGCCATGTGTTTAACAATACATTTATTTTGTGGAGGTTTGATATATGGTGTTTTGTAAACGTTGGGGTCTAGGACCCGGGGCCATCTTCCCTAGGTCTAAGGGTAATAATTACATGTCTTTGTTCAAACAGTATGGAACTCAGTGTGTGTGGATACTGTTCCAGACCTTGGGGATGCAACAGTAGATGAAACTAAGACCCTTCTCATGGAGTTTGCATTCTCAGGGATAGGTAGAAAAACTGGAAAGTGAGTTGGGGTCAGCTTGAAGGAGACTTTAAGTGTCTATTTCAGGAATTTGAACTTTTTTGTCAGGGGGGTTAGTGAATTGTTTTGCCTTTTTTGTTTTTATTTTATTTGAAATAGGGAATTAGCCATTTGGAGAAGCAGGATTTTAAAAAGATTTATTTAACAATATTTTGTGAAGTCGTTATTAAATTCACTGAGGATAAAATATTAATTAAATGCTTTGAAAGCTTACAATTCAACCATATCAGTTTTAGACCAATTGGGGGAGACGCTTTAAAAAAAGGCCATACTGCGTTCGCCCTTTCCCTCCTACAATGAGTGTCTTGGTAAGTGGTGACAGAAGAAGAGGTTAGCTTTGAAGAAAAAGCTTTGTTAATAGGCTGCTTCAATAACTGTGGGCTCACCAATTTTGTTTCATTTTCTATTTATCCACTTACAGGTGGACCAACTGATTTTGCCCAGTTGTTTCAAAGATAATTAAAGTGTTTGCAAAATGTACCGTTGTTCCTAATTTGAAATTCTTAATACCTTAACTTTCATGGAGACAGTTGACCTTTTTGTAGCTTCCTGAAAGGGCTGGGTCAGGGTAAGTAACATATCAACAGATGAGTGTTCAGCTTCATGACTCAGTGTGTAACATTAAAGATTGCAAGTTGAGCATTTTTGGTGAGTTGACAAGTAGAGGAAATTGGGAAAATTTAATTTTATTGGCACCCTAATTAAAATTGGAAGGTTTCTTAGGAGCACTTAGTACTCTAGTTTGTATCCCGCTGTGGTGTATTTACCACTGTTTTATTTCTTTTAGATTAAAACTATTTAAAAAGGAAAGTGATAAAGACGTATCATTCCCAGTGATTGCTGTCCATTGCTATCTCCACATTCCTTGTAGTATTACAGTGTTATGTATCATGTGCAATTCATATAAATTCTCCCCTCAAATGACTACTTTGGCTCTTGTGTCCGTGTCAACTTGATGCTACAGTCATGGAAAGACGTGTGCTGTCATCGTCTGTGTTGTGGATCATAAATTCCCCATTTCTCTCTGGGACTTACTGGCGAAGAGTGACTTCTTTCCATCTAAACCGTGTTTTATTTCCGTGATGATTGAAATGACCACAATATGCATGTTCTCTTTAAATAGCTGTTAGGAGTCCAACTGGCAGACAGTGCCGTCTAAGATCAGCAGGTGGTGGTATTAATGCAGAGTCAGTGAGCATTAGGAAGCAGGAGCTGTCTGTCAGTCATTCGAGTACATGTAGCGAGTATATCCCATGTCCTATTGACTAAACCATGGCCTCCTGCGCGCTTTCCCTTGCCAAGAGCTCAGCCTTGGCGGATCCCCTTGAATTCATTCTAGGGGAACATCTTTCATTTGCTGCAGGTCTGTGTAATGTGCAGCTCAGAGAGAAATGCGTCTCCGTAAGGCCTAACCCCACCTTTTTTTTTTTAAGGATGTGTGTCCGTGCCGGGTACTAATATCTCGCGTACAGTAGCTACGAGAGTTCCTCACCTTTAGGAGGGCAACAAAAGGACCAACTGGAACCTCCCAGGTGGTAGTTACTCAAATGATATATAGTGACTCTGGTCAGTCCTTCTAGTTTCCCTTCATGAAGACACTAGATGAGTGCCTTATTGTGCCTAGTGATATAGCTTCTTGTTCTGGTCTTTTCTGAGGCTTCTTGTCTGAAACTGTTATCTGGCTGAGTCTGTTGGACCTTTTTCAAGGGCCCATGAAGTCCTTCTTCCACACCGTCTGTGCTGGGCTTGGTGGTGTCTTTGTTTCTGATCCCTCATTGCCATTTGTGGATGATTGGTAACCATTTACCAATGACATCCACATCATATGTAAAGCTGGCCTCCTACTTTATCTGAGTGCTGAGTGAGTCCCACATTCACTGAGCTCTGTGCACAGGCTGCCCTGCCCCGCAGTGGACCACCCTGGGGCAGTAGGAAGGACTTTTAAACTGCTCTTGTTTAGAAGCGACAGGTTCTGTTTGGGGTTGCACCTGAAAACTGGCTCTCCACTGGGCAGAGCCATTGTACTTCCCGGACTGTGCTATTACCAGTCATCCATTCAGAGCAACAGCCCAAGGTCAGTCCTCTTTTTACTTCTTCATGTGTACAGCAGGCGGGCTACATTAGACTTGGGCTAGTCTCTCTTAGCATCCCTTATATACCACGGAGCCTTTAAAATTAGTCACAATGGGGTCTTGCTTTGATGACATTTTGCTTGCTTGACGTACTGTTTGCTTCAGTTGGAACTTTAGTGTGGACCATACAACTTAGCTAAGCTTACTTTTCTTTTCAATGCAGAAGGCTCTCAGGGGCATACTGTGGAAATAGCATTTGGTCTTGAAAAGTACAGTGTCTCAAAAACTATTAGCAAAAGATAAGAAATCTTTAAGGTGAACTCCTGGGGTCTCTTGAGTCATCTGTGGATTGTGGAGAAATGGTTCTTCATTTCTGGGGTAACAAGGCTCCATTTTATTAGGAATTCATGGTATCTTAATGGTGTGACAGTCAACCTTCAGCTGGTGGGTCCATAAGTCAATCCTGACTCCAAGTGACTTGTCGATGGTGATGATGATGTTGACAGTAATAATTTAAGCTACTGCTTGCTTTATGTCTCCTGGGTGCTCTACATAGATTCTCATGTATTCATCCTAGCGTTCCTGCAAGATGGTTGGGACTGTTTCCCGGGGAGGAAATTGAGGACGAGAGAAGTGATGATAACTGCCTAGAATTTGAAGTGAGGTTTGTATTCCACATCACTCCTTAGAAGTCAGAATGCCCTAGGAAGGTGGTGGCCACCTTTTACCAGCACTACCCTCATTCCGAGTACATCTGCATAGTATCGAAAGAAGTGCCATCATTTTGTCCTTTTGGGCCTGCCTTTGGCCTGTGGCTCTACGTGAGTGGTTCTTTCCTTGTCTCCATGCCCATGGTCTAATGACCTGCTCCTGTACGCAAGGCAGCAAGAGTGGCTGTGGAGAGCCCAGCCCTTTAAGATCGTGCATGAGGATGGCTCAGAAATTGCCTGGCTCCCTTCTTTGTTCCAGGAGTCTTTGTTCCAGGGTTTATACCCTCCATAAACTCAAATTTAGCTCTTTTCTGATTCTTGTGTCTGTGCTTCTAGGCTGTCCACGTTGTCACATTTGCTGAAGTGCTTCTGTGTTTGTCCTGATCTTTGCAGCTGGATTTGTAGCTTCCCTTTTCCAAGTCTAGCTGGTGTAAAAGTGCTACCTCTACTTACTGCCCTGTTAATAATGTCTCCCAAGAGACTCGGCATCTAGTCACTGATGGCTGAGATGGGAGAGAGAGTGCTTGATGTTTAAAAGCTGTTGCCATAACTATATGAAAGTAAAAGGACAAAAGGAAAGTCACCCAAATTCTATTCCCCTTACACAATGACTCTTCCCCCTTAGTTTTGCCTTTTATTTGCGTTAAACTGCCTGTGTATTTTTACATACATAATTGCAATCAGTAGGCCTTCTAACGCTAGAAAAAAAAATCTGTGATTGAAACTCCATGCTGACAAATAACGGAGACTGTGAGAGCCCCAATTCTCAGATCTCAGTTTGAGGCTGCAGTTGCAATACTGCAGTTTCTAAAATGTGTCACATGTAGTCCAGTGTTACAATGATATCAGGCAGGGTCTTGTAGAATCACTGTTGTCACTCCTCACGTTTGCCTCCGCCAATTCTGATAATTTGCGTTCAGAATTTTGTCTGTGTAAGTTATATTTTAGATCAGTAATGCAAATTGGAAGACCCAGTAGAGCCCAAGGCCTCATCATACCTGATTAGGCCTTTAAGAAACCAAGAAATAGGGAATATGCATGCTCCCTCCTCCCCTCTCCCCCCATAAATTATAAACAGCACCAGCTGTTTAAAAGTGAGCTTGGAAGTGCTTTCTTACTGGTGGCGGAGTATCTATCATCATTCAACAAATGTATTTTGAGCATTTTACGTGCAGAGTATTCTGTCAGGCCCTGTTGGAAGATTCAGGGCTATAGAAGGCCACCTTTGCTTTCGAGGGGCCTGCAGTCTATTTGGGACGATCTCCTTGTTTATTTATTCAGTAACTATTATTCAGGGCCAACTATATGGCCGCCTTTGGGCTAGATGCTAAGGATTCAAAGATGATATCAGGGGTAGATTCTGCCGTGCAATCGGCTGCTTCCGGATACCACCCATGTCCCCATCATGCTCACTGGCTTAGCAGTAAGGCACAACTCCCCCCAACAAAGGATATCATGCAATGAAAGCATTAAGAGAGCGGGCCAGTCGAAGGGGAAGGGACAGGAAAACAGGAGGAGGTGATGTTCAGAATCAAAGACAGCCCCTGCATAAGGCCCCACAGCTGGTCTGTGATTAATAGCTCCTGGGAGTGCCAGGTCTTGGGCCTTCAGTGACAGGCCAGTTTGGGATGTGGGGAGATGACAGGCCGAGAGAAATGTCGTTTGTAGATGCTCTGTCCTGATAGTCATACGTACGGGATATGTGTATGTAATATAGATGCAATTTCTATAGGAGCCTCTTTGCATCATTCTCTGAGGGCTTCTGAAAGACTATCAAACAACCACCACCAAAACTAGTATGTAGCCCGGCTGACCCTGGGGCCTCTCCTCCGGCTTTGGCCTCTGTCCATCCTTCGGCTGTGTTTTCTTAATGTTGGCCCTCCTTGGGTGACATTTTCCACAGTGTCATAAGCCAGCAGTTAAGGGTTTACATCCTGTTCCCTCAGCGACCGCAGACAAGAGTGATTCTCTCCTCCCAGTAGCTCCAGTCAGTGCTGAGGCCGTCACTCAGAGTGGACCAACCTGAGTCACAGGGCCGTCTCTGAGCTGGGCATGGTGGCCATTTCTGATTGGTCTAGCCTGGGTCATGTGCTCACCTCGATTCAGCAGGTGGGGTCAGGCTCCCCAGAAGCGCGTGGGAGAGGGGAGGGGTTTGCTCAGGGGTGAATGGGCAAACCCCTGTTGTCGGAAGAAGGGGTGTGGCTGCAGAACAGGTAAAAACAGCTGATGTCCGATACAGCCCTGTGGTAATTAAACACCTCCAGTGAATCCTCTTTGGCTCCAGACAATTTCTTCCTTACAGCGAGGTTTTCATAGCCTTGCAGAGACTGTGTGGTAGGGACTTTAAAACAGAGAGAGGAAAAGGAAGGACCGCTGGCCCATTTTTGTTCCGCTCTAGGGTAGATCGTAATTTTTGAGTTTTGTAATTACTGATGAGAATGCCTGAGCCAGGACTCCCTTGAGATTTATCTGCCGCTTATCTGGAGTAAGTAGAAAGGATATCAGCTCCCCCCACACCTCCAATCAGGCCAGCTCCCAGGCTCTAGAAGACTCTCCCTGGGATGGACTCGCCAGCATGCTCTCCGGGCCTGGCAGAGTGGAAACAGCCTTGCTATATTTCGTCCTTCAAAAATCCAGCCTGCCTGCCATCCCACGACTTTTCCCGTCATGCAGCAGAGAAGTACGTGTTTGGCTGTGATACCTTTCTGCTGTGGAGTGGTGAAATAATGCATTTTTCTCCGCATAGCTTGTTTCTGGCCATCTGCTCTAAGTGTAGCTGTAAATGCTGTGACGGAGTTCACTTCTTGGGTCTCCATCATTCTGAAGTGACGTTTGGCATTAATTTGCTCCTCACCATGGAGGACCCCAGGGACCCACTTGGGAGAAGGTGAGTTATAGCCCACAAAGCAACTCTGCTCCTGGTGACCAGCCTGAAAGGCTGTTTGGCCCATGACATCAGGGCGTTGAGAGACGACTTCAGGAGTTTTATTCTTATACGTGTGGAGACATCATGCCTTCCTGAGCTATGCTTGGGAGATGACAGCCTTTTCTTCTTTTTTTTTTTTTCCTTCTCCGCAGATTATCCCCACCTTTTCAGTATGGCAAGAGGAACTCCTGTGGACCTGTAGGGATTGAGACGAGCTGGGGCTTTGGTTCAATGCAGGGTTGCTCTCAGCCAGGAGCACAGATGACTTTCCTGGTGCTGCGCTGTTAAAGCACACGACTCCTTAGAAGTTGTTGTGGCCGCTTGTGCACCAGGGTGGTAGAGTTAGTAGTTGTGACGGAGGCTGTGCGACCTGTAAAGCCCACATACTACTTACTGTGTGGCCTTTTCCACAAGGTTTGGTGGCCCCTCCTGAACCCTTCCCGTCTGCTGCTGTTCTTTGCTTCTCCTGCTGCCTTTCCCTGAAGGCAGGAGGGCATATCCGTGGCCAGAAGACTGTGTGGGAGCTGGAGTCCAGTCTTGGCTCCGCACTGGCGGGCAGGGACTTGGCGGGCTCCTGGGTCTTTGCGAACTGGAAAGTCCTCATCAGCCAGATGGAAGTAATAGAGTAGCCAGTGACGGGGGTTGTGCGAGGACTCGCTGCGCTAATGCAGCTGGACTTGTTACTGCAGACATCACCTGGTCTGTAAGAAGCACTCGATAAATGCAAGTTCTTTCCTTCCTTCATCCGTGTGTCCGTGTCTCTGTCGCTCACACACACACACACACACACACGATTTTCTATCTTATGTTTATCTAAGAAAGAAGAGAAAATACTTTCTAGTTCTTTCTGCCTCATTTCAGTGTGGAATGCTTAATGTAGCCACGTGGAAATTGCTTGTTGTGCTGTTATATAATTAAGAGCTTAATTAAAAATAAATAACTCTAACTTTTCACTCCATTTGCACAATTTGGATATTTTATTTCGTAGCCCATTAAAATTGGAAAGCGAGTGTTAGGTGCCTGTGACTTTCCTGAGTTTCCCTAAACAAGAACGATCTGGCCAGAGTGCGTCATCTCCGTCCCGCTGGGGCGGCATCGGCAGGGTCTTGGGAGCACTCAGCACCCGGGGCTTGTACACCAAGCCTGTGGGGTTGAGCGGCCGACCGGCTGATGACGCTTTTTTTCAGAAACTGGCCCTGGGAGATCTCATCCTACTCACCTCGGCTGCTTCAGATCCATGTGTGCTGAGGAAAAGTGTCAGCTCTGGTTTTCATCTGTAAATTCCACTTTTCCCATTGGTAGGGCAAAGGCTGGGAATAGCACACAATAGCTCCATTTAAAAAGGGACTCTTTGAAATGAGGCAAAGGAAAATACGGTATTCCTTTTATAAAAAAAAACCCTGCCCTTCTCCCCCCATTGGTAAGTGGTACGAACTGGAGGAGGTTTAAACTTGAATTCCCTTGTAATCAGTTCCCTGGAGTGTGTTTTGGTGTTATTGAGCTGGGGTGCTATTATGGCCAAGCATGGTGTGTGATGCGCAGAGGGAGCTGCACCGAGATCTTGATGCACATGGTGGGGAAAAGATAATGTGGGTCGAGTCGCATGTAGTCACCGTCGTTCTTGCAGTCACCTTACACTTGGAAGGCAGCAAGAACGTGGCCCAAAGTTGCATAGGGAGCCAGTGAGTGGAGCCAGGATCGCCCTCCAAGTCCAGCTGATTCCCAAGCTGCACACTTATAGCCCACCATGTCCTGGGACTGGTTTATTGGTTGGCCAGGTGGAAAGGTGGGTGGATTGAAAGATCAGTCCTTGAGAAGGTTCCCCAGATGGGCCAGGTAGGAATAAACTAAAAGAAAAGGCATCTTGCCCATTTTACAGTTTTGTGCAGGCTGTGTGAACCTTCGTGTTGACTGTTTGGTATTGGATTTTTTTCAGTTACGAAAAAGACTCGTGCTCCTTTGAACAGTAAACTACCCTCTTTTACCCCTTACTCCTCCTTCCAGTCCTACCCCCCTGCCCCCGGGTAACCTTGGTTAGTAGTTTCTGTGTTCTTGCACACCTTTCTTCACATTGACATATGTAACACACGTGTGTAAGCCTTTGTTCGCTTTTTTTTTAAAGTAAGTGAGTGTTTGCTTCAGCATCCCTAGGTCGAATATGATGCCGACCTTCCGGGCATCATATTCTTTTAATAGCCGTGTAATATTCCACAATCTCGAGCAGCAGGTCACAGCCTGCTTAGAGGACGTGTGTCCGAATGGAAGACCTTCACACATAATTTCTTGATTTTGATTAAGAATTTTTCATAATAGGTATCTCAGACATGTGACTTCAGGCTGCAAGATGCATCGTAGGAGGAACTTTTAATATCACAGGTGGGCCTAATTATCCTTGATTAATGTTCTGTGAAACCCGTTAGAACAGAGCTGCAGAAAGGGACACTAAATTGGAAACCGGGGTTGTATTTTACTCCCAGGCCTGTGAGCAGCTGCTGTGCACACGGTAGGCGCTCACATCTGACTCTGCCCATGCTTAACACAGTGAGTTATGAGACAGGGAGCAAGCTAGACTTTAGCCACCGACTTAACAAACTGGTGACTCGGAGATCAGCACTCCGGCATTGCCATCCTCATCAAAGGCTCCATTTTTATCTAAAATTTATTAGCCAGCTTCGCACCTGTTTGCCAGCTCACTAATGGAAGCCTTTTGCATCAATTTGCTCCTGTAATTTAAACAGCTTTTCAATGTATATTGTCGAAGCAGAAAGGAGTTGCAGGCTCCTACCCAGTGGAATTAATTATTTATTATCCTTTTCGTAAATACTTTCCGAGGCCAACGTAACTGAAAAATGCTTAGGCTGTTTAAAAAAAAAAAAAAGAAGCAAACAGTGTTTTACAATGGGTAATTTGAAAAATGTTACCATATTAGTTTTCATTTACGTCTGTCAAGAAACGTTTGTATCTACGTAAGGATTTTTTTTTTCCCCCTTTTAACAGATACTTTTTGTGGAGTCTGCATTTAATTCACATTTACAGTTCGGTTTCTGTTTTTAAGTAAAGCCACCTTTTCAGCAGAAATGATGTGTATGATGTCACAGGTCTAACTTTTCATCTCAGTGGGGCTCAGTTTTCAGCTGCAAAATTGCCAACTGTTTTCTTTTTTTATGGACACTTTTTAAAAATGATAAGTCTGTTTGATTAGTTCATAGAAAGAATCTTCAGATTAAGGTAATGTTAGCTTTGGTATTTTCTTTTGTTGTTGAAAGGCAGTGGCAGATTGACAGGACCTCTTCTGGTTTTGCACAGCTTGGGCACAGCTTTCGATTTGGACTGTCTTTTTTAAAATTAATTAATTAATTTATTTTTGGCTGCATTGGGTCTTCGTTGCTGTGAGCAGCCTTTCTCTAGTTGCGCCGAGCAGTGACCACTCCTCGTTGCGGTGTGCGGGCTTCTCATTGGGGTGGCTTCTCTTGTTGCGGAGCACGGGCTCTAGGCGTGTGTGCTTCAGTAGTTGTGGCACGTGGGCTCAGTAGTTGTGGCTTGCGGGCTCTAGAGTGCAGGCTCAGTAGTTGTGGCACACAGGCTTGGTTGCTCTACCACACATGGGATCTTCCCGGACCAGGGCTCGAACCCGTGTCCCCTGCACTGGCAGGCGGGTTCTTAACCACTGCGCCACCAGGGAAGCCCTGGACTGTCTTTCTGAGGAAACATTGGGAGGTAGAGATCGTGTCTCCACAGGAGCAGAGGGGCGGGGCTGTTCACTGTCTAGTGTAATCACCTCTTCCTCCAGGACAAAGGCGAGGCAGATTTGCTCGATGAAAGATTTGGAGTCCTAAGCTCCGTCGTCCTTAGCCGTGACCCAGAACCACTCCGGGCACAGTATCCACCTGGGCTGTCCCGCCTCAGCCTCGTGGGGCTGGTGCTGGGGGTGATGGGGACTGATACAAAAATGTGCTTCATGCTGTTTGCAATGCTGTGCGTGTTAATGTACTTTGTATCTGAGCTTGGAGTCTTATGTCTTCTGGTAGCTTCCATGAAACGTGGCAGTTAGCTTCTTGGCTTACAAATAGGGTGAAGTCTTAGGCCCTTCACAGTTTTGAAAGTCACCACCCAGTAACTGATGTCAGAAAGAGCTAGGCGTGAACAAGCAACAGCCTGCAGGCTAAATCCACCATACAGCCTGTTTTTTTTCTTTAAATGACCCATAAAAAAATAAAAAGCAAAGAAGACTCTGTGAGAGAGACCACACGAGGCCCCAGAGACTAAAGTATTTACTCTCTGTCCCGTTACCGATTCGGAGAAAGCTATTCGTGCAGTGTTGGATCCATAGCAGGTACAATATTAGTATCAACAAACACTTAAATATCACTAATTACATGCACTTTACACACATTAGTGCTGTTCACCCTCACGGGCTTCCCTGTGAGGTGAGAACTCCCATTACCTTTGTAGAGGTGAGTACTGTACTGCCCTTATTACCATCAGACAGGAAAGGAGGCATAGACTGTCCACAGATGAGTGGATAAAGAAGAGGTGATACGTATATACAGTGGAATACTATTCAGCTGTATGAAAGAATGAAATCATGCCATTTGCAGCAACTTGGGTGGACCTGGAGATTATCATACTCAGTGAAGTAAGTCAGAGAATGACAAATACCATATTCTATCACTTATATGTGGAATCTAAAATATGACACAAATGAACTTACTTACAAAACGGAAACACACTCACAGACATAGAGAACAGACTTGTGGTTGCGAAGGGGGAGGCCGGTTGAGGGAGGGATGGATTTGGAGTTTGGTATTAGCAGATGCAAACTATTATATATAGAGTGGATAAACAACAAGGTCCTACTGTAGAGCACAGGGAACTATATTCAATATCCTGGGATAAACCATAATGGAAACGAAAGAATATATATGTATATATGTGTGTATGTTTGTATAAAACGGAATCATCTTGCTGTACACCAGAAACTAACACAACATTGTAAATCAAGTATATGTCAGTAAAATAAATTAAAAAAAAAAAGGCACGGAGAGACTGGCTAACTCACTGAAGGTCACACAGCGGGTTAGTGGTGGAGGTAGGATTAGAACCCAGGCTACCAGGTTCTGAAGCCCTGTGTTCTTGACCCTCTGCTGCCCTGCTGTGAACTGTGACAGACACTCTCCAAACATGGGGTTCTTACTGTGCCCCTATTAGGTGCCCTCCCCTGCCCTGTTAGGTGGGCCCTGTTACTAGGCCTCAGAGGTGGGCTCTACCTTACGCAGATGAAAAGATGGAGACCCTTATGAGCTTGAAGCCTTACCCAAAGCTGTGTCACCATAAGCGTTGGTCCTGGGATTCGAATCCAAGCCCGTCTGGCCCCAAAGCCAGTGTTCTTTTCATAGCTTATTCTGTGTTGAAGGCAGTCTTATTCTGGCCCACTTTCAAAGTGACTAGCTGCAGTATTTTACAGCTTTCTTAAATGCATACTTCGTGTGTGTTGTAAATCATTCCCTTTAAGTTGCTGGGCCTGTGTATTTTGGGGACATTTGTCTGGTCTTTGGGTATTTTGGCTGCTCTGAGGATGATGTATCTGCTGAAATGGGGCATAAAAGCCAACTAAGGAGTAATCTGAAAGTTCTCCGTCCTCCTCGATGCATCATGAAAAGGCGGGGAACGAGACAGGATGGAACGCCTTTTCCTCGGAAACTTAAACAGATTCACTTTAAAATTCCACGTTTCTGTTCAAGTAAAACAGTTGCTCTGAAGGCCTCATCGTCTTATGATCCTATCAGTCTGTACTGGCCTCCAGTTTGTTTGTTTCATTTGGGGTAATCTGATATCAAATGAAGATTGTTAGATCTGCAGAGCTCTAGAAGTACGTCAAGACTTACGACGAATTACTTTAAATCCTATTTTCAGGCAACTGCGAATAGGTCTGTGGATGCTCTTCTGTCATTTTGAGTCCTATTTTTTTAAAAAAATTACTCTTGTTGATTTCGAACGTTATCTCATCCACAGATGGTCGTCTTGTCCACCTGACTTTCAAATCTCTTTCGTCCTGGGAATTTTGCTTAGGTCGAAGGAATGAGCGCGTGTATCTTGTCAGAGGAAGACACAAGCCCGTGTAAACTGACTCTTGCTTCCAGCATCTCGTTCACTGGAACACGAACCACGATCTGCTGAAGTTTCACTCTGTTAGATGCTGCAAGTGTGCCCGTGTTTGTCACCTTCTTGGGCTGTTTCAGTGTTTGAATATTATTGGCAGTCTCTCAAGATCCTGGGAACCAACCATGAGATTTATATAGCTCTGAATTCTCCACAAAGTCTAGATTTAGGCAGGGAGTCCTTAGAGCAATCCTATGAAATGTCCCCTTTTCTTGTTTTCTTTATGGGGTGATAGGAGTTCAGTGTTTGTTCACCCCAATGGGGAGGAGCCTTTGGGGTGAAAGGTTGACTCTTGTCCTTCGATTTATCTTTATTTCTTGGTCATCATGGAAAATTAGTCTTTGCAGCAATGAGACGTGAGACTGCCTGGAGAGGGGAGGGGTGGGGAAACACCTTGTAGTTGTTTGCTGCACCAACAAGTGAATCACTCGAGGAGAAGTGAGGCATTTTGGTGCTACTCACACAATCCAAAGAGCATTACTCCACCCTCCCATCTAGCTTTATTTTTTAAGGGTTTGCTTAGTAAGTGTCGTGTGCATCTGAGTCAGGCAGAGTGAGATTCTAATCCAGGCTGTGCACAGCTTTCCAGCCAGGAGACTTATAAAGTGACGAGAGGTAAAGTCAGCCAACCTTTTGGAGCCACAGGTAGCTCATCTGTAATGTGAGGGTATTGCAGTCTCTCTATTTCCGCCTAACAAATCACCCCGCAAACTTTGAAGCTTAAGGCAACAACTATTTCATTTTGGCTCGTGATTTAGGAATTCCGGCGGGGCTCAGCTGGGGATCCTTCTCTTCCTCGTGGCATCCGCTGAGGTCACGCAGTGGTTCTCTACTGGTGGGTGAGTTGGATCGCCCCTTGGCTGGTCCAGGATGGTCACCCGTATGCCTGGCACCTTCCCGGGGTGACCACTGCCCAGAGCGCTTACACGTGGCCTTTCCAATTTGACAGTTGTGGCCCAGGCAGGCTTCTTATGTCGTGGCTCAGGGCTCCCAGAGAAAGTGTTCCAAAAGACAGGAAGTAGAAGCTGCCAGTTTCTTGAGGCCTGGGTCTAGGGACAGGCGTAGCATCACTTCTGCAGTCAGAGCCGTCACAAAGCCTGCTCCGATTCAAGGGGAGCACATATCTGCCCCAGTTTCTGATGGCAGACGTGTCAAGGAAATCGTGGCCATCTTTAAAGTGCTGCAGTGGGTAATAATAGAGTTGACGTCATTGCCTCCAGTAATGAGTCTAAACTTTCTGAAAATTAAATGAGATGATCTTGTAAAGCACCAGTCAGATCCAGACTTGCTAGCCTCTAACTCTTCCTTGAACTGGTCCCAGCCTACTTTTCTAGCCTCCTTCCCCCTAGAGTTGTACCTCCTAAGTTTCCCCAGAGGGATCAGCGTGCGGAGGGTGGTGTGGAATTCCGAATAAACCGCTTTGTTCGTTGTCCAACTCTGCTCAGAAGTATGTTTCACATAAGCCTGCCTTTCACCGTGCCAGGCAGAGAACGGCGTGTAATCGGAGAGCTCGTTCGTTCAATAAACATTTATTACACCCCAGCCATGGGGAGCCAGAGGAGGAATTTAGAGCAGAGCTGTGGAATTATCACACACGCCTTTTAGGAGGGCATTCTGGCAGCTGCCTGAGAAACGAGGGTGGGCTACCTGCTGGGAGAGGATTTGAGTCACTCAGGCAAGAAATGATGTGTTTCTGAACAGATGTGTTTGCAGTGAACACCAGGAGGAGGTAGCTGTGAGAGAGGGAATGGAGATGAAACCAACAAGATTTGGTAACTAATGGTCGGGGGATGCTAGGCGTGGTACATGGAAAAGGAAGGATGAGCAGCTAAGCTGCTTGGACGTGGTGGGACTGTCCATGGAGATGGGATATGGGAGGAGGAGTGATGTGGTGGGAAGATGGAGTGTCCCTTTTAGCCTTGTTGAGTTCAAGTCATCTCAGTGGGAGCGATCCATTGGCATCTGGATTTAGACCTGGCCCTCAGGGGTATGGACAGGATGGCGTTTGACCGGGCATGGTTGTATTGGCAGATTGGGACTGGAGAACCGCCCCCCCACCCCGCCATCTGACTGAGGTCATCTGCTTGCCTTGAAAATCGCTTAGCTGTTTTCAGACTACAAACAAATCGACTCCCAAAACCTCAACAAAGTCTCCCTATTTTATATCATGTATTTCAACTAAACTGGAATCACATCCTGGTCTCCCTAAACACCTCAAGCTTCCGTTCCTTTCCTGCTGTTCTCTGCTCAGAACACACTCCCCATTTCCACTCACCATCCTCCAATCCCTTCCTGCCCAACTCCTACCCATACTTTGAAACCCATTGCATTTCAAGATTGCATCTGCTGAGAGTTATCACTACCCCTTCCTTTGTTCGACTTTTTGTGTCTTTGATGCACTTATCACTTTAAAAATTTTAATGTAGCATTTTCTGAACTCATCTTGACTCCCTTACCAGTTTGTAAACTCCATTGAGGTCGGAATTGGCTTCCCCTCTTTTCTGTACATTTAGTGACTCGTGCAGACACACAGGGCCGGCGTTCAGGAAACCCCGAGCCGTGCAGAGTCCATATCTCACTTGAACTGTCCCTTCTCTGCATCAGTGAGCCCGGCAGGAGTGGATCTCACTGCATTTGGGTGGACCCAGCTGACACTCAGTGTTGCTGGTCAGAGTAAGAGCGCTCAGTCCATGTCCCTCAGAGACAAGGGGTTGCTGACTCTCTAACTTAGTCCTCCGTTTTGGCTTCAGGCTCTGTGTCCTTCCCGGGGTCAGGGCTCCTAGGACCACCTTAGCGGCTCTGCTCTGGACCTGGCCCCGCTCTGGGTGTTCCCTTTGGGAAAGACGAAGAAACACAAACATTGCTTCTCCCTTGATGCCTGGTGGGTTCCCTAGCAGCCCTGCACGGAGGAACACTGAGTCCTTACTGGCTGATTAAAGGCAGAATTCTCAGTAGTGGTCAGAAAGCTCTTCCTCTTCTTTGGCCCGTTGTTGATTTTATTAGTTTCCCACGCTTCTGGTTCATCAGTTGCGAGTCGGGATGTGAATCCATCCAGTTCATCAGGCAGTGAGGGCCCTCCGTGAGCCAGGCCCTTCCCTGGGTGCGGGCGATGCGGCGTTCTCTAAGGAGCCTAGAGCATTAAAACCTGACATGATTATAGATGTAAAACATGGTTGAATCCAGCCTGTAGACATGTTTTCTTTGGCCCACATACTTTTTTTGCACTGGAGAAAGTTCACGTAAAATGTTGATGGTTGGTTTTCTCTGAAAACCTGGGAGATCTGGCAGCCTTAGCCCCGCATTTCCCAGGAGCAGCCCTTGGCCCACCCTGCACAATGGCTGTCGGAGCTGGAAGGATGGGGGCGTGTGTTCCCAAGGTCAGCTCCCTCCCACGGTCTCTTATTTCACACCTGGCCCTCTTTCCTCATTGACATTACCTGGCTGGTCCATACCCGTCACCTGCATCCTCTGGCTTTTTTGGTACTTTGTTGGGCCTCTTTGGCCCAAATGGGGGAAGAGGGGTGTCACAGAGGCTACACTGCATCTCAAAGGATTAGTGATTCAGGCAGGTGGACAGAGGTGGGCACGGCACCACAGGTGACGGAGTAGCCCAGGCGAAATCACACAGTTAAAACCAACACAGCATGGCGCGCACCCAGTAGTACTGGTGTTCGCGTACCTTGCTCTCCCATCTTTAGAAGGTGGAAGAGGAGGGCTTGCAGGGATCAACGGGGCTGTCCCCAGTGGCTCATTCTGGAATCTTCCTCAGGGTGATTGTCCCTTAAGGTGACATTTTCAACTCCAGAGAAACAAAGCCAGTAAAAAAGACATCCACCCCAAGTGGTTTGCCCCTTAAAGGCCCATGGGAGGCTGTTGAAGCAGCATCAGTACATAAGGAGTGGCCGCAGGTGGGAAGGGCGGGGGGGGGGGTGGTCTGAAGCTAGGGGACCCCAGTTGTTTGGCCCTGCTTCCCGCCAGCTCTTAGACTTGAGCGAGTTTAGTTAGCTCATCCCAGCCTCGGCTTCCCCATTTGTCAGGTGGAGTAATAGTGGGAGAAAATTAGAGTCTGTCCAGTGCCTGGCAGAGGGCGCTCACCCAGCGGGTGGCGTTGATCGTGTGACGCATTCTAGCGGACGGGGCGAGCACAGTTTCATCCCAGCAGCAGCCCTGCCATCCCCACTTTTCTCCCAACTGCAGCGAGCACCCTCCAGTCCTTCTGGAAGCAAGTTGGCTATGAGCTGTAAATAACGAAGCAAAGACACTTGGGCTCTGCTGCCGGAGTCGGGATCACGGGTGGGATATCTGAAGCCGTGACCTCTCAGTGATCCCCACTTGGAGGTGGCGAGCAGCCTTCAGCCGATGAAAAATAAAATCCGGTCCTTCACACTCTCACCTGGATGCATGGCGGTGGGGCGAGGATATTTACTATCTGAAAGTTGGGGCTTTTATGAACTGGCCCATCTCTCCTCGGCCCCCATTTTTCCTGGCGTCTCCGAACCCTCATTAATTTTTCACAGGCTTGTGATGGATAGTTTTTATTTATTCACGTCCGAGGTTCTGTTGTGTGAAAAGGACTCCTTTTATAACATTACATATTCATGGCTTGGGATAGGTGGGATAAGGAACTTATTATTAACGTGTCACTGTGGGAAACTTACTTGAGTTCGTTGGTGAACCTTTGTTAAATTTGGTGTGGTCAGCAGACTCGGGGAAGTTTGGGATACGTTCTCTGAACAGAGGGCAAACAGTTTGCTGAGGCTGTTCCTTGATGCAGTGAAACAAGTGTAAATCTTACTTAAATCTTTTGAAATAGTAATTTGAAGGAAGAAAAGAAAAAGCGGGGGGGAAGGCAAAGATGAAGTCTTGTTGCACAGCCTAGTTTCCCAAGCATTCTGTGCATTTCCTACCAGGTTTGCTGGCAGGGGGTGGGGCTGTGGTCAGAGTCTTAACTGAAACGTGATGTAAAGACCCTTGTCGCCTTTCCCGCTGCCATCTCTGGCATTCTCCTCTGGGGGCAAGTTGCAGTTTTCCCCACCTATGCATTCATCCTCTTGACCCCTGCTCTGGATTCCGGGGACCTTCTCCATTTGGAGCTCCTGCCGACATCACAGAGTTCCTTGCCCCGGACAGGCAGAGGCGATATTAACATACCATCGTGTAAATCAAAGCTAGGGGAGAGGGCACCGTGGGGAAGCTGACCCAATCTGCTTCAGCCTGAGCGTCTTAGGAGGGAAGCATATGTTGTATTCAGTTCTCTGCAAAGACAGGCACTGATGTCTCGTAGGGGCAGGATGTAGATTTTGCAAGGTTTGGGTGGGGGAAGGCTGTTTCGTGTTTGCCAGTTTGGCTTAAGTATGACACGCCCAGCAGCCACTGTTGTCGAATGGACTCCTCCGTGTGAGAAGAAACGCAGAATAAGTGCACAAAGAGGATACATTTTGAAATTCTACACATCAGGCGTTGGACCTGAAGAGCGTCCAGAATATGAAGAATCACATGGTACCCCCTTCGCCTCACATCACGGGTGTTTTCCAGCAAAGAATTTCTTCATGAAAACCTTGACCTCCAAAGGGGTTAAAAAAAAAAGTGGAATCCTTTTGATAACCAAAGCAATTCGTTTTCGAAGTTGATGCTGGGGTGTCAGCGGCATGAGTGGGGGGACAAAGGAATGAAATATGCCTTCAAAGGCCTCCTCCGACGATGTTTCCATAATGCAAAACATTTGTTCCTCGCAGGGATCCCATTGGCGGTTGGCTGGTATTATATTGCCATTTATATTGGAAAGGCAGGCAGCGCGAAAACTGTAGTCTATTAAGAGTTTGTGAGTGTGTGCGTGTGTATACAGTGAAATAATATCTAGTGTAATATGAAGTGACAGTCAAAATTACAGCTTTTCTCTCGCCGCAAGGGTACTTCTTTGCCAAGTATAGTAATATTGTTGTAGCAGTGTTCAAGGCTGTCAGCAATTCTGGCTTACTCTGCAGAGAGTCATAAGAGTATGTGGAAGGACGGAGCTTCCTGTCAGGGGAAATACTATAATTTTGATATATATTTGTTGGTGCCAAACTGCAATTAAATAGGAGGTGTTGGAAGAAGGTTTTATTTAACCAGCTTGAGTTTGTTAATTAATTAGCAGAAACGTGCGTTTGGAATGCCTCAAGAAAGGGGTCCATGTTGTCCCTGTAACTTGATTTCACAACACTCTTTCTTTGCTTGTGTGTCTCTTGAAGAAATGAGAACAGAATACATCCCCCTCCATCAGAATTGGGCAGAATGAAATGTTTTCAAGCACCAAAGGAAATGAAAAATAAAACACCTTGAATGATCGTATCTGTCACATCTTCTTTTGCGGGGCATTTCTTGGTCTGGTAATGTTTGGTTTTCTAGCTTGGTGACCTGACAGATGTGTAGTATTTGGAGCAACGTCTGTTACAGGCAGACCTCGTTTTATTGCCCTTCACTTCATTGCGTTTCGCAGATACTGGGGTTTTTTTTCTTCTCTTTTTTTTTTTTTCTTTTTACAAATTGAAGTTTTTTGGCAACCCTTCATCAAGCAGGTCTGTCGGTGCCATTTTTCCAACACCATTCCCTCACTTTGTATCTCTGTGTCACATTTTGCCATGTTTCAGAGTTTTCCATTATTGTTTTATTTGTTTTGGTGACCTGTGATCAGTGATCTTTGCTGTTACTGTTGCAGAAAGATTACATACGGCTCACTGAAGGCTCAGAGGATGGTTAGCATTTTTGAGCAATAAAGTATTTTTTAAATTAAGGTACATACATTGTTTTTTCAGACATAATGCTATTGCACACTTAATAGACTACAGTGTAGTGTAAACATAACTTTTATATGCACTAGGAAACCAAAGAATTTGTGTGACTCTCAGTTTTGCGATATTAGCTTTATTGTGGTGGTCTGGAACGACACCTGCAGTATCTCCGAGTTATGCCTGTAGATGATTTAACTTGTGCCTCAATTAGTGTGTGTTTACGTTGCAGGATTTTTCAGGTGACTAAAGGAAAAAGAGTTGTCTTGCACTCGTGTGTGTGTGTGTGTGTGTGTGTATTAAACTGCTTGCAAAACACCAGTCCATTTCTATAATATTATATGAGGATGCTAGATCCCCTGGGATAGTAACAAGTTTCTTGGAGACAACTCCTTCTCAAGAAGGAATGAGGGTATCACTCTAGTTCACTGTAAACTACTATTCAAATGAAAAACGCTTTCTCGTTTGAATAAGTAGAAAAACCACAGAAGACTGAAATAGCAATGATATATTAGAAACTAAGGCAGTTATGTGTGAAAAAATAAAGAACAGAAAGATGGTGTTGTTTTAACAAGGCGGATTTAAAAGACTCGAAAAAGCAGTGTGTGTATGTGTCTGGGGCGGGGGGATGGTGGTTTCCTCTCATACTGAGCATTTTGCAAGTTAAGTGAGTTTCATTCTCCTATAAAATATGAATCCAGTAATGTTTTATATGATCATAAAACGTGTCTACTTTTGTCTCCATCTTTTATGAAAAGAAGAAATATTCCCAAAATATATTACCAAAAATAATTAATAAGCAACCTTTCATAGTTATTTTCTGAGGTTAATTGTTACCCTAAGAAATCAATTTCAATTTCTTCAGTTTGAGCGACTCATTTATGACTGGGTGTTGCCAAAGGAGGGAGTGAGTTAAAATGCTAAATGGGAGCGTTCATTCCCTGAAGAAAATGCCTTTGCTGCTGGCAGTGATTTATCCAGAGCTGTCTTGCCTGTTTATACCCCATGCCAAGAGAATGTATGGAAAATGTAATGGAGCTATTAGAATCTAGTGTAGGAGATGGGTTACAGTAAGAACCGAAAGTTGTCTTCGTAGTGTTAAAATAAAAGTGAGATACCCTTGAATCTTCACAGAACAAGGTAACTTGTTTTTTTTTTTTTTTTTTTTTTTGCTAACCTTCCCGACCAGCCTGAGCTCAAGCATCAGGGGAGGCAGCAGGAATCTGTTTTGATGATGCTTGCTCCCCTCGGTCCCAAGACCGAGGTAAGTACAGAGGAAACGGGAGAGAAATTTAAACCCGGAACTATCTCCTCATGGAAAACAGGAAACCCAAAACGAAGGGAGTGAATCCATTTCCCCTGTTTGTGATCTTCTGTAAAAGTCTTCAAGATCACACTGTCCTCACCAGGCACCTGAGCTTCATGAGCGAGACCGGTCCCTCGCTGCTCACCGTGGCAGGCTCCCCGCTGCTGGGACAGCACTTTGGCAGCGGTGGGATTTCCTGTCAAATTAAATAGGTTCTTCAGGTACCTGAATAAGCAAAAACGCTTCTTTCCCGCCTTTAATGTACTTTTTCTTTCACTGCTCGGCTTAGGATCTCCCGTCAGTCGGAATGATTGATATTATATATTTTTTCTTAAATATTTTTATTTTTTTTGCCACACCAAGTGGCATGCGGGATCCTAGTTCCCCGACCGGGGATTGAACCCGCGCCCCCTGCATTGGAAGCACGGAGTTTTAACCACTGGACCTCTAGGGAAGTCCCGATATTATATGTTTCGCATCTTTTAACACTTTGTTCAGCACTTCGTGGCATTCAGCAAAGAGCGCAATAACTTCTAGGGATCAGGGAAGTGAAACAACCCACCTAGATAGCAAGTTTTTATCTTTACGATCTCAAGAGACAGGGTGGGCAGAGGCATACAGATTTGTGGGGAAAGTTGTGGATAGACTTCTCAGGTAATTAATTCATCAGGATGTTTCCCTTGCACAGGAAAAAGCCCAAATGCATACTACCATAAGCGGAAATGGTCGTCGTGGGCTCTCGAAATGCAGCGTTTTGTGCAGGGGTCAGCACATTTTCTCAGTAGGACAGAGAATAAATATTTTTGGCTCTGTGGGCTGGGGGGTCTCTGAGTCAAGTACTCACTTCTTCCAGCACAGACAATAGGGAACCCAGTGGGCATGGCTGTGCTCCAGTAAAACTTCATTTATGGGTGCTGGAATCTGAATTTCATTTAATCTTTCACGTGTCACAAAGCATTCTTCTTTTTTTCTTCCACCACTTAAGAAAGGTAAAGCATTTTTAGACCCTGGGCTGTACAGATGATGGAGGTCCGGATTTGGCCCAGCGGTCATAGCTGGCCAACCCCCGGTTTAGAGTCTGGCTTTTTCCAGAGCTCGCATATGTCATCAGGGCCCTGTCTTTATCTCATCTCTTGCTTTTGATGATCTTTTTATTTGTTGTATCCTTTGAAGAGAATATTCTCTCTGAGTTGGGGTCAAAATGGCCACTGACAGATGAACAGCATCCCAATAACCTGGGCACCAAGAAGCCCATCCCCCCACTGCCCCTGGCACAGAAGCCAAAGGCAGAACTCGATTGGCCTGGCTCGAGGCTGGCACCATCCTTGAAAGTGATGGTCCAGGGAACGGGGCTGGAATCAGGACCCCTGCCCCTACGTGGAGTCAAGGAGGCCCACAGTTCCCTAATGGAAAGATGAGCTCTGTTTTGGCAGCGGAAGGGACATGGGATAAAACTGTAGCTTCCTCAATCCACTGTGATCCTTTTACAGTCTTAAACGTTGTAATTTTATTTTTAGATGTTTCGGGGAAACATAAGGGAGAAATCCTTTCTGGATGTAGCTTCAGAAGGGAGCATGTTGGATGCTGTCTTGTCACTGCCTAGCGAAGAGTGGGTCTCCTCGTCAATTGCCCTGCAGGAAGAGAGCTCCTGTTTCCATCTCCTCGATGCCTGGCCTTAGGTTCTGTTGCCTGGAAGCAGAGCCCGAGTCAGGTTGCCTGTTCCCGTGATTTGGGGGGTTGCGCTTTCAGGAGAGGGAAGTGCGGAGATCTGCCCGGGGCAGGGAAAACATTGCACGAGGATGTGACCAGTTTCAGCCTGGCCCCTGGGGAGCTCTAGAGCATGAATGGTACCTCAGAGTGGATCCTGCTTGAGACACGGGCCTGGCTGGCTGACAGTGATTGGCCAGCATCAGCCAAGGAAGGGGGCGGTGGGGCAGAAGCAGGCATCAGCCTGTGAGTTATCAGCTGACACTCAAAGCCCTGGGTGTACCTGCTCAGTAAAGGGACCTGGGCTGAGGAGGGACCACTACACTGGGCCAGTCAGCACCAGAGAGTCATCTCTCAAAAAGCGCTCCACCCATGGTAGGAAGAAGTACGTAGGCCTCGAAATCCTCTGCAGGCAGGGCCTGTACCTGGGTGTTCACTGACTCCCCGCCCCCCAAGTGCAGGTCTGCCAACTGACTTTACCCTCCTGCCCTGGCCTCGAACCTGCCTTTCCACTTTGCAGCCTCTTTAGCTCGACAGAGTGATCCTGCAGTAACTTTTGTTTAGCGAAACTCAAGGCTTTTCAGGATGCTGTGCTAATAGCTTCCTTTTTTAATTGCGTAAATATATTATACACAGCTGGGTAGGTTTGCTTGCTGGCCTTGCTGCTGCAATTTGAACGTGGATACAGTTTTCTGTAACTCACCGAGAATGAATGTGGTACTTACGCCTGGTGTCCCGTGGCTCTTCCTCCTTTAGAAAACGTATTTACGCGGACTTCTTGGAAGCACTTTTTAAGGCTGTTGAAAAGTTAAAAAAAGAAAAGAAAGGAAAAGAAAAACGCTTTCCCCTCCCCCAAACAATGGCTACATTGTGACAACAGTGGGTTGAGCTAAATTCCGCGATGTCAAGAAAGAGCAATAAAAGGAGATGGACTGTTCTCTAAGCTTCACTTTATTGGATATTGTAATTGACATACAGTTGTCATTTATAATCACCTGTCCATTCCTGTGAGTTGGGAGCAGTAAAGTTAATTGTGGCAGCTCATTTGCATTAATCTCACCTCTGAAGGGTACAGTAACCCATTAATATCATGTCATGATGAATTATCACAAATAACATTGAACATATTGATTAATGATCTCTGAGATTTGTATCTCGTTAAAACATTTTGTTAGCTCTTTAAACTTTTAAGCCAACGACCATGGCCTGTAGGAGGGCTTTGGAGATCATCTGAGAGGAGGTGCTGGGGAGCGGTATGCATCATAGGGCCACTGGTTTAAGGAGTTGGATCGCTCAGTTCCCATTAGATCTTGTTTGTTTTTTTTCTTCCAGAAGCCAAACACATTTCCTTGGTACGTTCCTCCTACTTTTCATTGGATGATGGTTTCTTCAAAACATCTCTGATTGTAAAGTGGCTCTGATCCTCAACTGGAATGATTTGAATAAGATTTTTTTTAGAAGTTATCCTTCCAACACCCTAAATGGTGGCCTTCCGAATCTCTTACCCACCTAGATCTGCCTGCTAGTTGGAAATGCACATTTTTTTTTTCCTCCATTACATCAAAATCTCCAAACTTATATAGGCATAGTTTGGAGATATTGCCAGTTTGGTTCCAGACCATCAAAATAAAGCAAATACCACAATATTTCAAATGAAAAAAAAATTTTTGGTTTCTCAGTGTATATAAAAGTTATCTTTATGCTGTAGCCTACTAAGTGTGCCAAAGCATTATGTCTAAAAAAATGACATCTTTTAATTAAAAAATACTTGATTGCTAAAAAATGCTGTCACCCGAGCCTTCAGCTAGGTAGTAGTCACATCAAAGATCGCTGATCATAGGTCATGATAACAAATACAGCGATAACGAAAAAGTTTGAAATGTTGTGAAAATTAACAAAATGTGACCAGAGGTACAAAGTGAGAAAATGCTGTTGGAAAAATGGCACCAACAGACATGCTTGATGCAGGGTTGCCACAAACCTGCAATTTGTAAATAATGCGGTATCTTTGAAGCGCAGTAAAGCAAAGCACAATAAAACGACCTATGCCCGTATGTTAACGTAAACATAGGAGTGAGTTGTTTGAGATGAGATATTGTCATTTAAAATATCATTCACTAACGCTTTGTTTTATAAAAATGTGCTCCTCATCTTCTGGGTGCTCTTGTTTATTACGTGATTGCAAAAGACTTTGACTTCTCTGGATAGTTCCACAGAACAAACAAACAAGACAGCTGGAGAAATCACCATACTGGCCACACACAACATGTGGACATTAGTAAGGTGATAGTCAATTCTCTTTAACAGAGCTCTTTGCAGAATTTCCTGGTAGAAGTTTAACTACAGTAGGCGCAGTCAAGAGAAAGGTTGGCCTAAGAGTTGAGTTGCAAAGCCTTGTTCTTTACAGCTTTTCCCATTATCAGTGGTAAAAGCGATGGTTATCTGAACTCTCCAACTTATATATGTCTTCCACTTATGTTTAGTGTTTGTTCTGTTTTCCCAAGATAAGTATTTAACACATGGCCAGTATCGGGACCAGTCTCTTCTGCTGTCTTTTCAGAGAAAGGGGAGCTGAGCTTCCTGAAATAAAGATGCCTGAGAAGATGATGACATTAATGCTTGGGTGGTCTTAAGCCCTGAGGGCATTTCTGAAAAGGGGCAGAGTGCAACCGCTTCTGCTTGTCTACTATGACCTCCAGCCCTGGGACTGTGACTGCCTATTGAGGCGAAGATTGTGACCCCCGCGCATTTCCAGAAGCCAGCTCCCAAAAGGCAGGAGGGATGGGTTAGCCCCAGAAAGCGTTCTTTCTGACGGTTAGGAAAAGTAAGATGTATGCGGGCTGAACTGTGGTGGGAAAGATGCCGCGATTGTGCATTGTTTGTAGCTTTAGCCAGCAGGTGAGGACGGTGGTAGCATCCTGACTTACTCTCAGACGCTTGCTTTTATGGAGGGGTCTTAAAACCATAAATGGACCGTATGTGCAGCAAGCTTTGCACCTGAATAGCCAAGGACAAAGTAGATTGCTGCCTTCTAAGAGCCACTTTCCTTTCCGTTCTTTGACAGGCCGGTGATGTTCCTCACCCACTGAGTATTTAGTATCTTGAGTTTTCAAATCAAAGAACAAGCTTTTTGTATCCCAGGCTAGTATCTTGTAAAGCCAACCTCTTTATTACTTCACCAGTTTAAGGCTTTATTACTTGGGATCTAAAGCCGGCTGGTGAATTATGCATGTCGGAGCTCCTGGCACCTTTACTTCCCGTTCTGCCTCCACCTTTTGGGGGGTCCGGAAAGGACAAGGAGATCTCAACGTGTGTTCCTTTCCATCCACGGTATCAATCCTTATTCATTTTAAAAATCTGCTAACGGAAATATTTCCATTCAGCTCATTAATCAATTGTGATTTTCATCCCCTTGTTTTGTAAAAGCTGTTGCAGTAAATACTTTTTTTTCACAAGGCGAAAATCCAAGAGATGGATGCAGCCACCGTAATTAATTGCACCAGTTACAGGAGATCAGCAAGTTTGTGAGATTCACATGCTGCTGTACCATATGGTTGCCCAGTAGGCGAAAAATTTGATTAATGTTTTGAAGTAGATTTTTTTCAGCAAATATTACAACCCCAGATGAGGTGTTCTTCTTCTTTTTTTTTTTTCTGTTTACTTGCTAGTATTGTTAGACTTAGCTGAAGGAACCAACCCTCTGATTTAAAGCTTAATAATGTTGGGATCCAGTGGAAACTTAACATGCAGTAAAAATTACAGTCTGCCTGTCTCTTGTGGGTACAGAAAAGTCATGCATTATGTCTTTGTTTGTAATTAAGTAAAATGTGAAAGTTGGGCTCTAGAACTTGATTCTTTTTTTTCCCCTAAAAAGAAACATAACTTTTTTCTTAAACTGATGCGTTTTTGGTGTGATTTATAAGCTACACATTTGGGCAGACTTTTAAAACTAAAAGGAAAACAGCAAAACAAAACAAACCAAATGAGTCAGTGAATAGCTTCTTATAAATTACATTCTCCATACCAATTAGATCATCATGAATTTAACTATATTAGTGTCATAGAAAAGTTTAAGCTGTCTCTGTTATCCTAAGGTGTATTAGTTTCATAACCAATCAAGATATTCATAGTTAATTTCTCCTTTATTTAAAAGAAATCAGCTTCAGATTTTTGAATAAATTTATAGTTTCCTTACCTTTTTTTAAAATATAAATGAGAACGTTTGTTTTATCTTATGGCTGCTTGTCATGCTGGACACCCATCCTCTTATGTCACTGTCCTGCTGGGATCCTGCTGCAACTTTTCTGTCCAGTCACTGGGAGAGCATCAGCCCTTTGGTAATAGGACAGGATATGGCAGGTCTGACCTTGGCATTCAGAAAAACAACTTGAACTTCTGAAAACATGTAGGAACTGGTGATGGACTCCGTAAGGAATATAGAATAAATCACGTTTCTCCACTTTGGTGAATGTGGCTTGATGCTTCGTACAGTTTAGCTTTTCTGTTTTCTTTTGAAACTTAATTTCTAATTGCCTACGCATCGTATGACTCTCCTTAAATCTTGATGTCTGTTGAAATGAACTCTTAGCTCAGGTGGTTAGAGCATGGTCTTGAATCAGGCGTCAGACTGTTCTGAGTCCTCTGAGTCTTGGCCAATAGAAAGTTCTCTCTCCAAGAGTCACAATCAATGTCCCTAACTCTGACCCACCACTGGTCTAGAGAGGTCCTTAGTTCAAAGCGAAGTGTGTTGTCCGCATCCAACCAAACAGCAGTATGTGCTGTCGTCTCCTAGCTGCCATATGATTATTGCTCGCTTTCTCTGTCCCATGTCTAAAGCATTCGAAGGGCTCTCAGGGCGCTCTGTTTTCCAGTGACTTAACGAGGGGCCAGTTCAGTCAAAATACAGGGGACAAGGCAGAGACCAGGCCAAGAAGGTCATGTCCTCTGATTTTGATTTACCAAGTTACGTCTTTGAGCAACAAGGGTAGACTGTTTTTGATAATTTCATTGTACTAGGTTTCTCGTGTGTGTGTGTGTGTGTGTGTGTGTGTGTGAGTGAGTGAGATTAACTGAGTAGTAATTATCCACAAAGGCATGAAAAGAAGTGTTACAGTGCTGGCATATTTTGAAAAAGTCCACAGAAACTAGTATAGCCTGTCTTTCCTCAGTTTGAGCTGAAGCTGTTTCTTTCATCTTCATCATGGCATCCAGTAGAGATTTTTATAGTGAAGCAGTTTCGGAGACACCGTTTAAGAAGACGTCTCTCTAAGATTTAAGTACCTTTTCTTCACTCTGTAATTCAGTCACTCCTAGTGAATATGTTTTAACCGTGCAATTTAAGCTGTGAGTTTTGACTTTGTGTGGTCACTTCCAAATACAGCCTGGGTTTTTTAATGAAAGAAAAAGGAAATACTTAAAAATTTTTTATTTAATATGGCAGGTGAAACATGAACAATATATGGCCATTTGGCAGGAGACAGTGTATTGGATTATTTATGAGTTTTATCTTTCTTTTTTTTTAGCAGCACATACATGCATGAAATTCATTACTGAGTGATATAGGACAAATGACTCAGGGAAATGGTTTAGTGTTTGAGAGCCTGACTGGGGGGGTAGGGGCAGCGCCTATGGTAATAAAATAACTTTAGGTCTATTCCTAGCAGTTTGATCTAGGTTGGTCTGACATTTGTTGTGGTGGTCGTTTTAATAAAATGTGTTTGGAAAGAATAAGCCTCTTCACAGTGCGGTATTTTTTTTCTTTTCTTTTCCAAAGGAGAAGACTATATGTCTGGTCCATCTTTCATTAGTAATGCATACTGCCACGTGGTGATATTACCAGAACAATTATCCTGACCCTTTATATCCTAGGGGAGCCCGATACACTTGCGACATCTTTCTTTATATTTGCAAGTTTTACTTCCCAGGGTAGAATCCTTTGGAGAGAGACCACTCCCAGAATATCAGTTCCCTTCAATGAAATTTCCTTTTGTTTGAGCTAACCACGTTAGATCATAATTTATGGGTCATATCAGTGTACCGTGGCTCAGATACAGTAATTTACCAGCAAGTATTCATCAGTTGAGTGAAGGTTGCTACTTTCTCAAGTGGGGAGAAATCCAAACAAGTTTAGGAAGGAGAAAAAAAAAAAAAATCCATCCCGGGGGCAGGAGGAAAAAAAGAAATCATCATTGGGGTTTCACCGTATGAGATTACATGTTGGCCATGCAAAACTAACACCCAGCGGGGAGGTTCTGCTTTTCTCAGAGATTCTCAGTTAGCACAGTTAGCAGATGGTAGGGGAGAGGGTCCGGGTGCTGGGCTGAGATGCAGCGCAGGGTGACTCCAGCTGCAGAATTGCTGGGGTGCTGGAGGGGACAGCTTTCCCAGGTGCTGGCCGCCTAACTTTGCCAGTCTGCCTCTTTCCACGTTCCAGGCCACGCTGATGTTCAGGTTGAATACATGAGAGCTAATGATTTTCAAGGCGCTTTAAAGTGATTTGTCTTGGGAATGCTAACTTGGCAAGAATAAAACCTAGGCAAGTAGAGTTGATTTTTGATGACCCACAGAAGGCATGTCCTCGAGTGATTAAGTCAGGCTCCAGTGGCCTAAAATTGTTCCACATCAGGGAACATGTACAGTTATCAGAGATACTTACTAATGAAAAAAAGGGGGAAAAAGGAAGATTATTTGGCTGTAGAGTAGTGGGAATGAACAACAAACTGTTCTGAGAAAGTGTCCACCTTGGGGATCCAAGGCAGTGCTTTGAATGGGTTCCATCGTCCTGGTGTGACAGGTGAAAAACAAAACTCCTGTAAAGGTAAATGAGGTGCCTCATGAGCAGAGAGAAGCATAAGAGATTCAAGTCGATACATGCATTTCAGTTAGAAAATCAAACTTAACTGTTGTATTTTCTAAATAACCAATATTTGAAAAGAAAATATTGCAAAGTCTCATTTTCTTTCATACTAGTGTGGAGGGGCTGGCTCTTTTGAGGACATACTGGACCAAATAATCAGGGCTATTGAGAAAAATGCTGTTTACTTGACAGTGGTGTGTGTGTGTGTGTGTGTGTGTGTGTGTGTGTGTGTGTGAAATTTTACCAGCCTACAGCATTGAGTCAGTACGTCACAAACTTAAGGATAGTCATTGGTATTTTTAATAGTCACTTTATTATTATTTCCCTGAAGAGTGAGGTAATTGTATTTTATTTATAATCGGAAGCACATCAACCCATGAATTCAGGTAAAAGAATGTACAGCTTCTTCTGCTAATTCTTTAAAATGTACTTGCTGCCGATGCACACTTAAACACATCTTCATTTGTATATCTCTCTGTATTTTTTTCCTTTTCTCTCCCCATGTTGTGTTTGATGAAGAGGAGCCTCTTTACTACATACCTGTTTGGGATTTCTACATTTGAAATTTTATCAGAGGCCTGGGGTCTGGTCAAACAAAAATCACACTAGAGCCTTTACTTAGGGAGCGTTCTCTGAACTGACCTGTCAGTGTGTGCCCACGTGTTTATTTGTAATTAAGGCTAAGATGCTTTAGTACGGCTTTACCGCGAATCTAAAAACCCAGAGACATTTCCTGTATGACCATTTGCTTTGTGTTGCCTCTGAAAAGAGCATTGTTCCTGTGGCATCGTTAGAGAGAACAGCTTTCCTGTAGGGGCTCCCAGCCTTAACTGTTTCAAACTCCTGTTGTTCGGTAAATCTGTCAGAAGGGTCTGCAAGGGGCCGTATTTATGAAGAGAGAGTAGAGTGGTCAGTCTAAAAAGCTCCTTAGTGTAGTACTTTGAATTTTAAATTACACACATAATTCAAAGGTAATGTAACTTGCAGTGTCGGACTTTAGTCCATTCCGTTAAATGGAGAAAGATGACTGACGTTTGGAATGACTTATTGATTCTTGGTGGGAAAATGACTTCTGTAATATAGGAAGTATGGTAAAAGGAATAGCTTAATTATTTAGGGAGCACTTTTCAAAATATGCTTTTACAGCAGCACAAATGGTGTATATACAAATTGTACAACTGGGTTCTTTTTTTTTTTTTTTTAATTCTCTCAGGAAAGTTATGAGCAGGCTTATATTATTTCGTTGCTAAGGCAAAGTTTAATTTTGCTCCAAGTCCTCGAGGCTGTAACTAAGAAAGATATAAGGGGTAATGAGAAGTTTCTAAATGCCTTAAAAAATATGACTTGTTGCAATTGCCGTTTCTTACTTACATTATCCTCCGGCGAACGTTGGGGGAGCCTGACTGCCAAGATTTACAAAACACACTTCTCTCTCTCTTTGGTTTATGGTGTTTTTCAACAGTGTCATGAACTCGCTTAATCTGATTTCATCAAGTAAATACATGGGAAGTTGAGATGACATATTTTAATCTGGCATTTGAGGACATATTCATAAAATCTCAGATAAAATATTTATTTTGGCCTTTTCCTTCTGCTCTCTCTTTTGATTCAGTGTGTATTCTTTGCTTAAGGACTACAGCCCAATGTTATTTTGACTGCAGTTCACAGTGTTGGCAGCCTTTCAGATAAACAGCATATTTGTGGTTAATTGGTTGAACATGTTCTATAATTATAATTATATTAAAACCTTAATGTGCTTGAACATTTGCCCACCGAAGGCCGCTCGCGTGAACCACGTTACGTTTCTGTCATGATAACGGAGCTGGCTGGTGGCCGACTTCCAGCAATCAAGGCAGGACAAGGGACCTGGGAATAACACAGAGGCTTCTCATTATTTCCACCCGACATCACCATTCGGATAGTTGCAGAAGCTGACCATGAAAATTGCCTCCTGGTTGTAACTCAGATCCCTGGGTTTCAATTTGTGAGCTAACATTTCTCCAGATTTTCAAAAAGGATTGGCTTGGCTTTTTATCAGCGTTACACAACAGCCATAAAAAGCAAAATTAGCACTTTATCAAGTTTGGAGCCAGTCGCCGAGGCCACCGGGGATCAGCGAGTCACCAAAGACCACTGCTTAGACCTGGGCAGGAAGCCATTGTGGAAATGAGCAGGGATCTCCGATGGCCAGCAGCTGAGGGCAGAGGGCCTCTTTTCTGCCCTCGCCATGCCTGTTGGATTAACATTGTAGCCGGTGGCCCTCTGGGCTTTAGCAGTCGAGAATCCCAGCATTATCTTTTTGGATACAGGGTCAAACATACCTTGGTGTCTTTCCCCATGTAACAGTATAAATCAGGGTCCAAGTACCCCCTGTTTTTTGTATGGCACGAGGATGGTTTTTTACGTTTTTTAAATGGTTGAAAAAATCAAAAGAAGAAGAACATTTCATCACACATGGAAATATATGAAATTCAAATTATAATGTTCATAAATAGAGTTTTTTTTTTCCTTTACATCTTTTTTGGAGTATAATTGCTTTACAATGGTGTGTTAGTTTCTGCTTTATAACAAAGTGAATCAGTTATACATATACATATGATAAATAGAGTTTTATTGGGACACGCCATGGCCGTTTGTTTTATGTATTGTCTGTGTCTGCTTTCACGCTGTCAGGGCAGAGTTCGGTAGTTGCAACAGAGATATT
This sequence comes from Delphinapterus leucas, assembly GCF_059928025.1. Classification (NCBI taxonomy): domain Eukaryota; kingdom Metazoa; phylum Chordata; class Mammalia; order Artiodactyla; family Monodontidae; genus Delphinapterus; species Delphinapterus leucas. The sequence goes on from NC_143148.1 coordinate 51,301,869, forward strand.
GTGGCCCACAAAGCTGAAAATATTTACTGTCTGGTCCTTTAGAGAAAAAGCTTGCCAACTCCTGATCTAAATGATGTCCTTCAGCTTCTGTCTCCTATCAGAATGACAGTCCCATGAGAACGGGGCTGTTCCTGTTCTAGTGCTTGGCCCAGAGTAGGGGATTTGGGTTGGATGAATGAATGAATGAGTGAACCAATGAATGAAAGAAAGAAGATAGCAAGAGAGGGAGGGAGAAAGAAAGAAAGAGAGAAAGAAAGAAAGAAAGAAACAAGAAAGCAAGAAACCACCCCAAAGCTACGAGTATGGAGATGTCTGCCATTTTCTTATCTTTGACCCAGCAACTGAGCAGAGTTTATAAAATTTGAAAACCTGTCTCCAAACATGTTTGAATTGATTTTTATGGTCTTTTAATTAACCCCCCAAAATGGCAACAACACAGCATTTTTCAGAAAATTACAGAGCCAAGTATTTTTTTTTTTATAGCTATGTGTGCAATCCACATGCCGTTACTTCTGAGGTCCAAATAATTTTCTTTTGGACTGAGGGTACTTTAAAGAGGATTTACTTGAAAGATTATGTTCTATATCATTAAAGGGAGGAAGACAAAAAGTTCTTCCCAAATTTATTTATGGGATGGAGCAATTCTGGCACTACACAGTACAGCAGGAAATTCCATCAAGTTTAAATGCGCTGCCCTTACCCTAAAGTATTTGGAGGGATTCATAGAAGAACCAGATGGACTGAGACAGATCCCTGTTGCAGAACCGAATGTACCCTTCGTCAGCATACTTTGTAAGGTCTCCAGGGATGGGTTAGAAAGGCGAGGACTCCAATTCGGAATCTTCACACCAGTGATGTAGGCCAGATATTTTCTGCCAAGATGTTAGAAAATCCTAGAGTCTCATGAAGGCACTTTCCCCACCTCCACCTTGTGGGCACACTCTGGCAAAGCCACCCTTTCTTGCTGGTCCCCTGCTCCTGGCCTGGCCTGCTTGGCCCCTTCAGCCTCCAAGGTATCTGAGCCTTCCTCCTTTCTGACTCAGGCCAGGTCCATCTTGGACTTGGGAGTCAGATCCAAGCATAGACCTTGCTTCCCCCACTTACTAGCTGTGTGGTTCCAGGCAAATGACCTCACCTCTCTGAGCCACTGGTTGTCTCTGCAGCCAGTATGGGGATCTCATACCGACCTCGAGGTGCTGTACAGATTAAAAAGGAGGACATGGGTAACCCCCTCAGGGAGCTGTCTGGTGTGTACTAAGTGGGCGATAAGGATTCCTCATCTTTGCTCCCTTTCCTGTCACTGAGTTAGACACAGGAATCTAGAGAAATGGTCCCCTCGTCTCTCGCGTATTTCCTGGGACAGCCCAGCCCCGTGTTGCCGCGTTGTGTGTCCTCCCTTCCTTCCTTTCTGTCTCCCTCTTCCTTGCAGTGGTTCTCCAGTCGTAGGCCAGCAGTCCCCCTCCTCTGTTCTTACCTGTCCCAGGCTGGGGGGAAGATTACATAGGTCACGGAGCAGAAGCCTTTAACTGGGTGTTGTTTGCTCTGTCCTGGTCTGGTCAGTCCTGGTAGGATCTTATCCAGGCACAAAAGAGCCTTTGTTTTCATTCTTATCCCTCTGAAAGGTGAGTCTCCACTGTCTTCAGGATCCTTTTACATTTAGCCACGCGGTTCCCCACAGAGTCCTGTCCTTCCGCCTACTGCTCACCCATCCCTCTGCTGCTCAGCCCTGGGCGGCTCAGCTCCCATCGCCCCTCGTCTGCATCTCTCAGCTGGAGGCTTCGTGTTCCTCTTGCCTTAGGAGTTGACGTCCTCCGGTGGATTCCCTACCACTTGTCCAGTGCCTTCACTTTGCGTGTCTGGGCCAAGCCCCGGGGGACACAGACACTGAGGCAAACTCCCTGCCTTAAAGAGCGCCCAGCTGGGAAGCCCCACCCGCGCATCCGTGTTGTTCAGGTCTGCCACTGCCTGGAACCCACCTGTCTTCCCTTCTTCCCTGCCTTCCCTTCTCCAACTTGCTGGCTTCTCCTCCTCCTATAAGATTCAATTCTGGTGTAAGCCACTGACTCCCTCCCACCAAAAAATTTCCCCAGTCACCCATTCTTTATGTTCCTTACATGGATTTCCATTTTGTACTTACCTTATTGTATTATGATTATCTATTTGTGTATGTATGTTCCCCCGCTGGACTAGAGAGTTGGGATAGTCTAATACAGGTTTGTGTTTCCAGCACGAAGCAAGCAAAAAAAGAAAAGAAAAGGAAAGAAGGAAGGAAGGAAAGGAAGGAAGAAAGGAAGGAGGGAGGGAGGGAAGGAAGGAAGAAAGAAAAAGGGAGGAAGGAAGGAAGGAAGAACAACTTGATCAGTGTGTGTTCCATGATTGTGTGAATGGCTCACTAATTAAATGAACAAACAAATGAATGAGTCAAGATCTGGCCCAAAGCTGACACGTAGCTTTTTCTATTTGGAGCTCATGCAAGAAGGTTCTCATCCTGGCCTGTTTCATAGTGTCATTGGGGCCACTACAGGGCTGATGGTTAGAACCTGCAGGAGGAAAGTCAGGGCTCTCATGTCGTCTTGATTAAAGATGTATCATCTACAGTTTTACAGATGAGAGATGTTGCCATGGAAGGAGGGGCAGGGATTAATCCAGACAGAAATGTGCAGATCATCTTGGTCAGGAGGAACAGGCTGTTGGAACCACTGGAGCTTCTGTGCGGGACCTTAGCGGAAATAGCATCATTGTCTACAACACTGGTGACTGATGTTCATAGACTAAGACACTGGTTCTCAGACTGGAACATGCGCCAGGGTCCCCTGGAGGGCTTGTTAGAACACCTCTTCCTGGACTTCACCTACAGAGTTTCTGATTCCAGAACTTCTAGAGTAGGACCCAAGGGTCTGCATTTTTAGGAATTTCCCAGATGACGTGGATGATGCTTGTTTGGGGATCACACTGGATTAAGGGCTCTGCTAATTTCAGCTCGAGAATATCTGACTCATGGGATAAGGTTTCTGCCATCCACAGCTTCTTTTGGTCATCCGTAGGGCAGAATCTTACTTTCTGAGTTTGAAAAACGTCACAGTTATTTTAATAAAATGCTTTTGCCATCATTGCTTTTAAAGCAGCCCTCTGAAGTGAGAAAACCAGATGTGAGATTTGTTTATTGAGATAATTTGTTGTAAATATGAGTTCTGCATCACATTTGGAAAACACGAAAAGCTCTGCTTGGAACTCATTTTGTTCAGTCTACCTGCGCTGTTCAGTGTTTCCTACATAAATTGGATGTACCTGCTGCCACTGTTGGTTTTGCAGTAATAATACTTTTCTATGTTAAAAAGAAAAAAATCCTGAAATGAAAATGTCACTTAGTCTTAATGTAATCTCGCCTTGCCTTTTTTGCATGGCTCATTTGTTTGTGAACTGGTTATTTCAGGAAGGGCTCAAAGGTAATTTCATGGTTTATAGCATTTATATTGGCGCCTTTAATGATCAAAACATATTGTTTTCTAATACACGAAACGAGGAGTTCACATATATATATATTATTTTCATTTCCTAATATTACATGTATATCAAGTTTAAGACATGGAGAACAACCATGTAAAGAAATTATACTTCTGTACACAGGGGAAATATGCAAGTTTTGTGATGCAAAAAAAAAAACCAAAACATTTGCAGGCTTATGAGATGATTTTATTTCTAATGCATCCAAATGATAGCAGGGAGCTGCTCTTCTGTTTGTGCCTCTTGTAGCAATTCATATCTAAAAATATGGTAACATATGGCTTTGTTATTATTTAGTTTAGGAATTTATGCACCTACAGGAGTTTTGAGAGCTCTGGGTCTCATTCAGATGTTGTACACAGCAACTAAACAAGATAAGCTGGAGCGGGGAGTTCCTCAGCCCCAGGTTATTAAGATTTGACCAATTCACTTTTTTTTGTTGTTGTTGGTGGTGGTGTTTATTAAACTCAAGAACTTTTTTTTTTTTGCAGGTAGGCTTATGGTTGTCTTCCCTCTTTCTTATTATGTTTTCAAAGGCTGAACTGGTGAAATCGTTGGGCCCAATAAAAATATGGCCTGGGTTGGAAAAGGGTACAAGCTTCTTTTTCTAGTCCCGGAGTGAGGTGGCTCTTTAGCCTCCTGGTTCATTTGATGTCCTGGGGAGTCCTTGACACCCATACAGTCCCAGTCACAAGACCTTTCCTTCCCGTCCAGATCGTGTTTGTTTTACAGCTCCCGCACAGAGCCTACAGCTGTGTAAACCCGGGAAGGGTTTCTGCACAGCTTTGATCTTTGCATGGATCAGCAGTTGCCCTCAGTCCCTGAGCCCTGTTCCATGGCCCCTGTGTTTCTTGGATTTTTCCATTTTCTGGTAATTATGGCGCTGAGTGAGGAGCCTTCTAGCAGCATCCCCCGAGACCTTGGGTGGAGAACTTGGAAGAAGCACCTTGAGCCTGTTGTTTGTAGGACCGTATTAAGAAGTGATTTTCATTTGATGCCAAAAGAGATGCCATTTAGTTTCCTCCTAAGAGGTGATCTGACACTTTCAAGAAGACCGAGAGCGTCTGAGGAGCTTGAACCTGTTATGGACTGAATGAATGTTTACGGAACAAATGCAGTGTGGGTTTTTTTTTTTTTTTTTTTTTAACTCCTGAAGAGTTCAGCCTTTCCATAAACCGTGGCCTGATACCTCTGTCGGAGGTAGGCTTTAGGGCTGGTGCAGCATGGCATTGTTTTTCATTTAATAAACTGGGTGCTTCTGCGTGGGGCATACGGAAGTCACGGCTCCTGTCCCTACAGTCTGGTCCTTGTTTTAAAGGCTTCACACGAGGCACGGGGATTCTGGAGAGGGAGCCGTCATTCCAGATGGGGTGATCATAAATGGCTTACAGGGCTGGGCCATAATGCCTAGACAGTATGTTGAGCTCAGAGATGAGACGAGGTCTTTCCAGGCAGAAAGAACAACATAGAAGGCCACGTACGGCGCAGCAGAGAAGACTCTGGGGTCTCCAGATTCAGATCCACTTGGGTTTGAGTCCTGGCTTTGTCGTGTACTGTCTGTGTGATCTGGGGCCATTTGCTTCATCTTAATGCATCCAGTTTTCTCACCCATCAAAGGGAATTAGTAATAATCTCTTCTGGGGACTTCCCTGGCGGTCCAGTGGTTGAGACTCCAGCACTTCTACTTCAGGGGGCACGGGTTCCATCCCTGGTCAGGGAAATAAGATCTCACATGCTGTGAATCATGGCCCCTGGGGGGGCAAAAAAAAGTCTCTTCTTTTGAGATTGTGAGAATTAAATAAGACAGTGTATGTCAGTTGTTTAATAACACTGTCCCTGGGACGTAGTCTGTTGTCACTAAATGTTAGCTTCTATTACTGCTGCACTGCAACCGTTCTTCTTTTTTTAAAAAAAATAATTATTTATTTATTTATTTGGTTGCATGGGGTCTTAGTTGCAGCAGGTGGCCTCCTTAGTTGCGGCTTGCTGGCTCTTTAGTTGCAGCACGCAGACTCCTTAGTTGTGGCATGCGAACTCTTAGTTGTGGCATGCATGTGGGATCTAGTTCCCTGACCAGGGATCGAACCTGTGCCCCCTGCATTGGGAGCATGGAGTCGAAACCACTGTGCCACCAGGGAAGTCCCAAGTGTTCTTCTTCTAACCCTCATATTCTTCCTCCTCCACCTTTTGATAAAGGTGTGCACCAGAAAAGACGCGTTGTGTCACTTTCAGCGTTCTGGTGTGACAGGAGCCTAGGAGGTAGGTGGGAGAATATTCTGAGATTGGGCTGAGTAGTGAGCCTTTAGTATCTGGGGGTAGGTGGAGCTCTATCCTTTTCAGCGTCCCCAGAACCCGGGAGAATGAGTCTCTGAAAGAAAGGCCCTTGCCTGGGGGATTTTGAACGCCAGGGTGAAGCTCAGTCGGTGACACACAGTGGCACAGTTGACTGAAAGCGGACACTGCCTTCTTGTTCTGTAATCCCAGGAATGAGCTCTTCTTCCTTCGGGGGCCCTGCACCTTCTCACCTTCAGAGCCTTAGGTATACACATGACCTTGATCGCTTGAGTATAGTGAATCCTGATTGCCTGCATTTATTAGGGAACACAACTGAGAACAAAGAATAAATGGACCTGAAAGTACAAAGCAGCACACAGAATCAGTTCATGGCATTGCTCTGGTTGGTTTCTTCCACATCTGTTGAGCTGTGGCTGAAAATCCCTTTTCTTATCAAGCAGGCCGTCCTTGTTGCCATCGAAGGACGCGGGACAAGACTTGGGTCACGTGGTCTCAACTGCAGTGTGGCGAGATTTGGTGGGAACACAGAGGCCAGGAGAGAGTATAAACGTCCCAGCCACGGTATCGCTTCATCTGTAGGGCTGCCTCTGAGGGAAACTGTTTGAAATCCAGATGGTACCATCCCTTATAAAGGGCAGTGCTCAAAACAGAAGGAACTGGGTAGAAATTAGGAGACAGCTTAATTCTTTTCCAGCAGGAATCATGAAGTCCGTTCAATTTTCTATTCTTTTGAAAAAGTAATTTAATCCTCAAGAAAGTATATACATATCGGAATAATTTCCTGGGTAGGCTTCCTAACTTTCTTTTTTTCCTTTCGACGTCCCTAAATAGTTCTTCGTGCAATGGCATGAATAGCGGCTCAACATTTTCAGGAAATGATTCATTACATTATAATTTCAATTCACTAACCGTTTTCAGCCATGCGATAAATTTAAATCCTTTACTATCAAGATAACATTTTTTCTCCTGTCACTGAGATATAATGATTGGAAACCATTTTTAGAAGTTGACCCTTTGAGGGACAGCTCTTAGGGATTTGTCCTTTATACCAGCACATAACTTGTAGGGTGTCAGTATTTCCAGTGCAGGGACCCTGGGCTGCAGATCTGTGTGTTTTTTCAAGTGCCCAGGAAAATGCCCTTTACAGTAAGTGTGGCGAAGGGTCTACTGGGTGAATGGGAAAGAGGAGAATGTGTATTTGAAGTATGTGGCTCTGAGAAAACCACATCATTTCCAAATAACGAAGGATGAATGATAATGCCATCACTAAGGCATCCTTTACCCTCCTGAAAATCGGCTATGGATCAGGCAAGGCCAATCAACTCCATGGTTCTGTACATTGTAGAGAGGAACCCTGGGATCCATGAGGTCCCTTGAGCTGTGGCCAACTTGTTTGCTGATTGTGGGGGAGTCTCTGAGCCTCAGTTTCCTCATCAGTCAGTTGAAGGAATGGGTTTAGTGTTCTAGGCATGTCCTGAAAGAGACCCTCAAGCTGGGATCTCAACAGTCAGACCCTCTTCTCTGTAATATTAATTGGAGTAGCTCTCACTTTATCCCCACTTGTGACACGGGACTCTTTGTAAGACACACTTTAAAAACTGTGATTTTTAAAAAGGTTAATTAAAACACTGAAATTCTGAAAGTAACAGGTTTCTTAACTTTTGGTTGTAAAAATTATTGAGCATACAGAAAATTCAAACAACTCTTCAGTAGTATGGTGAATTAGCACATGCCCACCATCTAGAATCAATAATTGCTAATGTCTTAACGTGTTTCTGTCCAGCCATCTTTTCATCCACCCATCCACCCACCCACCTATTTTATCCAACCACCTATTCATACATCCATCCGCCCATCCATTCATTCATCCATTCATCTATCCGTCCATCCATCCATCTGCCCATCCATCCATCCATCCATCCATCCATCCATATATGTAAGTTGCAGACATTGACACTCTTTACAGTTAAGTACTTTGTCAGGCATCTCCTAAAACTAAAGACCTTGTTCTATGTAATTACGTTTATCAATGTTATCATGTCTATGAAATTGATGATAATTCACTAACATAAAAGAATATACAGTCTGTAACCAGATTTACCCAGTTATCCTCAAAATGTCTTTCATAGCTTTTGGTTTTCAATCAGTCTGTGGTCAGTCAAGGTTCACACATAATATTTGGTATTGTATTTTTTTAGTCTGTTTTAATAGAGAGGGTTGTTTTGGGGGGTAGAGGTAGAGGTCACAGATTGGTCCCTGTCCAGTTACTGTGGATAACTGTCAATTTCCTTTACCAGCTAGCAAGGCTTTTCTTTAATTTTCAGCACTTTTATGTTATCAAGGAAACTTAATTTCTCATACATCTTGTTGCACTTTTGTGAATCTGGTTTCGACTTCCAGCCCAGCTAAGACTGACCGTGGGAAGGATTTCCTTTGGTGAAACTTGGGAGGAGGAAAAAAAAATCTGTTAATTAGGACTGTGAGGGTGCCCTGTGTTTATCTCAGGCAGAAGAAGGCTCCCTGGGGCTCTGCGCCACAGCCAGTTAAGACAAAAAAAACTGTGGGAAGGAAGATTCAAGTCTCAGGTTAAGAAACCGAACCCTCCAAGACCTCAGGGCTCTTTGCCTATAATTAGAACGCAGGAAGGAGCAGTGTAGATCAGGACTGCCTCTTGTCACTGCCTGCTCACCTGGGGAATATGGGGCCCTGGATGACAGACTCCCCCTGGCCTCACGAATGCGGTGCAGTGTGTTAGAATGGAGCCCTTCCTCTCCCTCCTTCAGGGGGTATTTGGCATAGCTTAGGTCACAGTGTGGAGGCTGATCTGCCCACAAGTTGGTTCATGCGTCAAAGTAACTTACTCTAAAATTAGATGAGGTTTTTGAGTGTGTTTATCATCCTCCCCAGGTCTTGCAATTTGACAGGCCAGTATATCACTTAGGAAAGTCTGAGGACCAGCCTGCAGCTCCCAGATTTTCCTCCTGCCTCTCTGCCTCCCCTTTTCACACTTGTCTTGGCCCAGACCAGGGACAAGCCATGGCTTTGGATATGACTTCTGGAGGAGAAGACTCAGTGTCATGCTCCTCTGCATCAGTAGACATCACCTGCTGGCAGATGTGTTTTGTTTTGCTCACACAGTGACTTTAAAAAATGGCCAAGGGCTTCCCTGGTGGCACAGTGGTTAAGAATCCACCTGCCAGTGCAGGGGACACGGATTCGAGCCCTGGTCTGGGAAGATCCCACATGCCCCGGAGCAACTAAGCCCGTGCACCACAACTACTGAGCCTGTGCTCTAGAGCCCATGAGCCACAGCCGCTGAGCCCGCGTGCCCCAACTACTGAAGCCCGTGTGCCTAGAGCCCGAGCTCCGCAACAAGAGAAGCCACCACAGTGAGAAGCCCGCGCACCACAACGAAGAGTAACCCCCGCTCGCTGCAACTAGAGAAAGCCCGCGCGCAGCAACGAAGACCCAGTGCAGCCAAAAATAAATAAATAAAATTAATTAATTTAAAAAATGGCTGAGATACATATACAAATTGGGAGATGTCATGTAAAAAGCTGGCGTTCCCATTAGATTTAAAAATTGGAGGAGGAGACAACAATTAGCTGGGGCTGAGTAAAGACATCCGAAGGGCGTGTGGTTTCTTGCTTTCCATCATCTCCACTACTCCCCAGTGTTTCCCTTCCCAACTTAAGCAGCTTCATTCATTCATTCTTCTGTCCGTCCAGCCTGCTTTCTCAGTACTGGGGAAGGGGGAGCCTTGAACCCTCTGTCTGGGCCACTTAGAAGTGAAATCAGCATCTGAGAAAAAGTGACCAGCAGTATGGAGGAAAAAGCTGTGGAGTCTTCTGAATGGTGGCAGGGATATTTCAAATGTTTTCCTCCCAAGTTCCCTCTGGAAGAAGGAGCCCAGTTCCTATGAATTGATCACAAGTCTCTAACTAATTCAAGTTCCAGTCATCATGAAATGGAACAAGCCTATGGGTCTTCCATGGAGCTCAAGCATATGAGCACTTTTTTTTTAAAATTTTAAGGATGAAAAGTCTCTCTCTTGTTTTTGGTAATGATGCAATGGCAGAATGTCACCCACCCACCACTTGGGTGTCCGAGAAGCGCTGTGGGTGCAGACAGCCCACATTAAACAATCGGCCCTTGAGGGTTGATGGTTCAAGTTCGTTTGAAATGAGAAATTGCCAGTGACCTGAAACCCATCATTATTAACCTTGTGGCAAAACATCGCCATAACCAGTAGCCAACTCTAATTTTTTATTTTCTTTTTTCTTTTCGGTTGGAAGAAAGGCTCATTGATGAAAGTTGGCTCAGTTCTTTTTGTTTAAGTTAAGTGGTCGGACCACCAGGAAGAATGACTTTCCTTTGATTGGGAACAGGTCTTAATCCAGATGTGCTTCACATGACTTTGGCTGGTACACCCCACAGTTGATTCGAGCTGTGTTTATATACAGACAGCTGCCTACATTTGGAGAAGCATCTGTGTGTCGCCGCCTAAGTGTTCGCTAAGAATTACCTTTTAGTAATACATGATATTGTAGCTCAGGTGCTTTTGTAATGAACAGACGGCTTCTTCTTCCTTCATTCAAAAATGGAACAAGTGACAAAGAAAATATGAGATAGGAAGGATTTGGGGAGGTGCAGTGTAGAATAATAATATCCATGGTATCCCTGGACATTTTATGGTAGAAGATTCTGGAAGGGTGAGCCCAGCTGTTTCCACCTAAGTCTCCAGTGGTGGTTATGTGTTGGCTGGTCAAGCGATCAGGGTCCCGCTGGAGATTTTCTTTCCCCTGTGGCAGTAGCTCTTTTAGAATCCTGTCTTATGGCACCCACAAGAGTTCCCAGAGTTATGTGGGAGTCCATCCGGGCATTCTTCCCAAAGACCGGCCCCTGTGTAGCCTCAGCTGTTCATCCATTTATAATGTCTTTTCAGTGTATTTGTTGGGCTTGCTTCATTTGTGACTAGAAGGGTACATTTCTTGCTGCACATCAAAGAGTCTAGAAATGTGAACCCCACTTCTTCCCACAGTTCCTGGGGAACCCCACTTCTTCCCACAGCTCCTGGGCAACCCCCACTTATTCCCACAGTTCCTGGGAACCCCATTTCTTCCCACAGTTCCTGGAGAACCCCACTTCTTTCCACAGTTCCAGGGGAGCCCTGTTTCTTCCCACAATTCCCGGGGAGCCCTACCTCTTCCCACAGTTCCCAGGGAGCCCCACTTCTTCCCACAGTTCCCAGGGAGCCCCGTTTCTTCCCACAATTCCCGGGGAACCCCACCTCTTCCCACAGTTCCCAGGGAGCCCCATTTCTTCCCACAATTCCCGGGGAACCCCACTTGTGTGGTGTGTCTTTTGAGTAGCTCACTCTTTTCTTCATTTTAGGCTTCCAGGTGTTTTCTCTTTCATGACCCATTTCCAACCTCCTTGTTTTCTTCTTCAGAGTTTCCTGTGACAGCTCTCCAAAAACCTTTGTCAGATAATGGTAAGAATTCATCAGTAACTTTAACTTTTTGATCCTGTACTATTGTCTTTAACTCATTGTGATTTATATGCTCTGACTGTGTTATAGGACGTGATTCACCAAGAGCGTAGGCAGAGTCTGTTAGAAAAGGTGTTCTTTACGATCCCAGTTCACTGCTGCCTGTTCATTGCTAGCCCAGTGCCTGGTCTTCAGTAAATAAATGGAGGACTGTGGTGGGCTGACCAATGGCCCCCAAAGATACCCAGGTCCTAGTCCCTGGAACTTGTGATTGTGACTTTATATGGCAAAAAGGACTTTGTCAATGTGGTCAAATGAAGGGTCTTGAGAAGGGACATCATCCTGGATTACCGTGGTGGGCCCTAAGCGTTCTTATTAGTATTCCTGTAGGAGGGAGGCAGAGGGAAATTTGACCACAGGGGAAGAAGGTAGCCGGGTGACAATGGAAGCAGGAAGCAAAGGTGATGCGGCTGTGAACCAAGGAATGCAGGTGGCCTCCAGAAGCTGGGAGACGGAAGTAGCAGATTCTCCCCTGGGGCTTCCAGAAGGAAGCAGTCCTGTTGATGCCTTGAGTTTAGCTCAGTGAGAACGACTTTGGACCTCCAGAACTGTAAGAGGATAAATTGGTGTTATTTTAAGGCTTAAGTTTAGGGTTATTTATTACAGCAGCAATAAGAAACTAATACAAGTGCTAAGGCTAAAGGCAGGCAGGATTCCCCTGGCCCTCAACATTCCTCTTCATGAGAAATCTTGCTGATGGTCTGCTTTCTTGCTCTCCTGCTCGTTTTACTGAACACATACTTACTGGATGTCTCTCATGTTAGAGGTTGTACAGGTTGCACCTAAAAAAAAAAAAAAAAATCTCCATCTGAGTTAGCAAAATTCAGATTGCGGTCAAGTACCGTGACCCTAAGGCTTCAGAACCAAAACCAGATCCCATATATGATGTCTCGTCTGTGCCGCTGATGGACGGAAGGGAGCTTAAGTGCGTCCTGTACTGACTGGGGTTCACCTTCCTGCAGTGCCTGCATCAGGAAGGGCTTGGCCTGGACCCCAGCTTTCCCAGCCAGGCCTTCATCTCTCTCTTGTTACAAGGGACTTAGAGGTAGGCTGTTCAATTGGGAGCCCATCACGTCTGTGATGCCATCAGGGACTGGAAGTGCTGTGGTCTCTCCCCTCAGCCATTCTTTTTTTTTTTTTTCTTTTCTTTTAACTTATTTTTTAAATTTATTTTTGGCTGCGTTGGGCCTTCGTTGCCGTGTGTGGGCTTTCTCTAGTTGTGGTGAGTGGGGGCTACTCTTTGTTGCGGTGCGTGGGCTTCTCATTGCGGTGGCGCTCCTCTTGTTGCGGAGCACGGGCTCTAGGCGCGTGGGGTTCAGTAGTTGTGGCACGCAGGCTCAGTAGTTGTGGCGCACAGGCTTAGTTGCTCCGCGGCATGTGGGATCTTCCCGGACCAGGGCTCGAACCCATGTCCCCTGCATTGGCAGGCGGATTCTTAACTACTGCGCCACCAGGGAACCGCCCCCGCCCCCCCCCCCCCACAGCCATTCTTAGCATGCGGCTGCTCAGCCTCCAGGCATCACATCTTCTTCCTTAACAAGAAGGGGGGCAGGCAAGAGGCGCACACCAGTTTGTCTATCACACGGTCACCCTATAGCTACAAGGGAGCCTGAAAAAGTGATTGTCTTTACTGGGTACGTGGCTACTCAGAACTAAACTGGGGTGCTGTTAACAAAGAGGACAGGGAGTGATCAGAGGGGGGCACGCAGCAGCGTCTGCCTCAGTGGTTGTGAACATGGTCGCCAGAGTCGGGCAGATGCCATGGATTTGAATTCTGGGTCCACTCCTCGGACCATGGCGTAACTCTTCTCAGTCTGAATGTTCCCCTGTGTAAAATGGGGATAATAATTGGACTTAGGATAGGATTGTTGAAAGGATTAAATGAGGTCAAATGTGTGCGATGCTTAGACCGGCAGCAGTCAGCGTTCAGTGACTGTCAGAGCTGTGAGTGTTGTGGTGGTTGTCGCTGTTTTCTCATCCTCCCTCCTATCTTTCTACTTTAGCTCTTCTTCGTCTGTCGTCACCATCACCATCACCATCACCATCACCATCACCATCACCATCACCATCACCATCACCATCCATAGCTCCTCCCTCACCCCACCATGCTACACTGATTGGTGGGTTTTTTTTTATGCGATCACATATCCAAAAGTAATATGGCATCTCCCATAAGAACACTTCACTTACTGTCTTTCCATCTACTCGTGAGTTTCCTTAAGCTGCATCGACATCTTTGCTGCCTTTTCTGGCAAAGGGTCCTTTGGGCTCTGCACACACCACATGGCCGCAATCTGTGCACATTCTCACACATGCACACTAGCACACAGGATGTTTGTTGATCGAATGAATGAATTTTTCACTGAATGACAAACACAAGCTGATTCTATTCCTCGTGGAGCTGATTGGTTTTCCTGTCTGAGAGCAAGGCCACATCTCCAGATTGATGGCTTTGGCTGTAGGTCAGAAGGACTTGCCATCACAGCTGGTAAGTGGACCCGAGTCTGTGACAACAAGACCGGTCATCGTGATGCTGCAGCCACCCCAGCCCCTGCCCCCAGCGAGTACAGGGTGCAGTCTGCATGCCGGTCGCGGTGGGAAAGCCATGCCTCATCTCATTGCGTTGGGCATTTCTCTGGGATGGGGGTTTCCGTGCCTTAACCTTGGTCTTGGGTCTTGGCCTCCACCAGTCAGGGTAGGGCTGGTGAGAACAGAGTTTTTCTCACCCTCGCCTGCTCTGACATCCCTCTCAGCTCATCCCCACCCCTTTCCAACGTTTTAGCCCCTGAGAGAACCAAGTAAAATTTCCAGAGAGGAATGAATCTCACTAGTGGAGACCGGGAACCGCCTCTGAGGGCAGGGGCACCCCGTTGACAGTATGAACAGGAGCCAGGCAGGCGTGGCATCAGAGTGGACCCTCAGGAAGCTCCCGAGAGACGGACCTTGAGTGTGGCGAAGTGCCAGCTGCCTGTGTTGGGCTTGAGGAGGATTTCAAACACCTGGGGCTCTAGAAGTCTGAACTAATGCGTGATTCGCGGGCTGTCTTCCAGAAGACTTGGGAAGCAGATACAAGACTTGTGAAGAATGCCAGGTGGGGTTTCCCTGGTGGTGCAGTGGTTGAGAGTCCGCCTGCCGATGCAGGGGACATGGGTTCGTGCCCTGGTCTGGGAAGATCCCACATGCCGCGGAGTGGCTGGGCCCGTGAGCCATGGCCGCTGAGCCTGTGCGTCCGGAGCCTGTGCTCTGCAATGGGAGAGGCCACAACAGTGAGAGGCCCACATACCGGAAAAAAAAAAAAAGAATGCCAGGTGACCTGAGGCTTAACAGAACAGGAGGAAAAGGTGTGGTGTGAGCACTTCTGGCAGCTTCGTTGGTGTTTGTGGACCGGTTGTTTTGCTATTATTGATCACGCTCCCTGTATGTCTTAAGCTAATTTCTTTTACGGTAATACAAGGCCCAACATGTATAAACAAATTTTCTTCTTGATCTTCTAAGCGATGAACACTTAACAGGTTCAGGCTTGGAGAACTCAGTTCCGACCCCAGGCTCCATAATGGGGGGACTTATAACTGGGAGGGAGACAGGAGGTATGTGAAAGACCCTCAAACTGTCACTTCGTGTAGGAGCAACAGCAGACCCTGGGTTCCCTCCGTGTGGGCCTGGTGAGCAGGTTTCCTTCCTGGTGAGAGGGTGTTAACTGTTGGATGCCGGGAACTGCTGAAAAAATCTGCGTGTATTGTGACCCGGGCACACGTATATGTAAGGAAACGCAGACCAGGAGACCTAGGAAGTGCACACCCAGCTTATTGTATATATATTATTATTACTATCTCTGTAGGGGGTGGACAGTGTGGAAAAGGGCCAGGACTGAGAGCCTCTGGGGCCTTTAGCCTTGTTCATGATGCTTAAATGTTTTTTGGTTTTATTTTTAAATAGGGGCTTCCCTCCCTTCCCTCCCCCTTCCCTCCCCCCTCCCTCCCCCCTCCCTCCCCCCTCCCTCCCCCTCCCTCCCCCTCCCTCCCCCTCCCTCCCCTCCCTCCCCCTCCCTCCCCTCCCTCCCCTCCCTCCCCCTCCCTCCCCTCCCTCCCCTCCCTCCCCCTCCCTCCCCTCCCTCCCCTCCCTCCCCCTCCCTCCCCCTCCCTCCCCCCTCCTCCCCCTCCCCCCCCTCCTCCCCCTCCCTCCCCTCCTCCCCCTCCCTCCCCTCCCTCCCCTCCCCCCCTCCCTCCCCCTCCTCCCCTCCCTCCCCCTCCCTCCCCTCCTCCCCTCCCTCCCCCCTCCCCCCTCCCCCTCCCCCCTCCCCCCTCCCCCCTCCCCCCCCCCTTGTTCCTGCTGTGCCAGGTCTTAGTTGCAGCATGCAGGATCTTTAGTTGCAGCATGCAGACTCTTAACTTGCGCATGTGGGATCTGGTTCCCTGACCAGGGATTGAACCCAGGCCCCCTGCATTGGGAGCATGGAGTCTTACCCACGGGACTGCCAGGGAAGTCCCAATGCTTAGATGATTTTAAACGGGGAACTGTGCTCATGTATGGCTTATGTAATAAAAATTAGTTTTAAAAAGTAGCCTGGGGTGGGTATTAGTTTTCTATGGCTGCCATAATAAATTTCCTTAAACTTAATGACCTCAAACAACACAGATTTATTACCTTCTAGTTCTGGAGGCCAGAAGATGAACACAGGTCTCCTTGGGCTGAAATCGGTGTTGCCAGGGCCTGTTCTTTCTGGAGGCTGCAGGGGAGAATCCATCTCCTTGTCTTTTCCAGCTTATAGAGATTGTCCCCGTTTCTTGACTCATGGCCCCTTCCTCCGTGCGCAAGCCAGTAGCATTGGGCCAAGTCCTTCTCAGATGCCCATGTCTCTCGTTGTCTCTTCTGCCTCCTTTTCCTGTGTTAAGGCCCTTGTGATCACATTGATGTGAAGGACAATTTTCCCATCATAAGGTCCACAGACTAGCAATCCTAATTCCATCTGCAGTCTTCACTCCTCTTTACCAGATGAAGAATGGAAAGCACTTCGAGAAAAGTGTGTTGGACATGTAGGTGAGACTCCTTAAATATTTCTTCCCGCTGCTGCCAGTCCGTAACCACAGCCACCACGGCCATCTCCGCCATTAACGCTATTGTTCTTATTTAGTAAGTCATCTCCGTTTCTTCTGTCAGCTTCCTCCCACTTTCACGGTCAGCTGGGGGCCCTCTGGGAAGTCACTCCACGCATGGGATGGGAATTCTTGCTGGCATCTGTCACAGAGAGAGGCGTCCTGTTTCATTTGAATGTCTTGACCATTTCTGGGCAGTTTCTTCTAGTTCTTATCCATCCAGCCATCCAGCCATCCAGCCATGCAGCCAGCCAGCTTTCTATCCATCATCCCATCCATCCATCCATCCATCCATCCATCCATTCATTCATCTGTCCGTCCCTCCATACCTCCATTCCTCCATCCTCCCCCCACCCCAGTCTCTCTCTCTCTCTATTACTTTGGTGTCAGATGTTGTCTGTTTTCCTTCTCTCTGCTATATAAAAAGCATTTTTTCTTATGTAAGAAAGCATTAAACATGAGGCAAAAGTAGAGGTTTACCTAGAAGAGCTACCTTTCTTTAAAGTTTAGTACCTAACGGCACTGGGGAAATAGTACTAGAAACGTTGAGAATGAGAAGTGGAACTGTTGTTTTTTGGAAGAAAAATCTTTCACCCTGTACTCTTAACGATACCTTTGCAAGTTTTATACAACATGAAAATAATTATGTGAAGAAGAAAGAAAACCACTTCTTAAATATGCTTATCGCACCGGGTGTGTACTTACATGGTTTATTGTAGTTACTCAAGTTTCTGTTATCCCCATTTTCAGATGAGTAACTCAGCACAAATAATACATACATTTCCAGTACTTAAAAAAAACAGAAATGCAGATAAGAGGAAAATAAAAATCCCCAACTACCCTATCCACAGTATTTTGGCATATGTGCTTTCATACTTTTTTACTGTGATATATCTTGAGTGTTTCTTTAATGATTCCTGGCAGATTTTAAACTCTGTCTCTCTGTGGTTAGTTGTCCAGCCTGGCCAGTGAGAGAGAACATTCCTGTGGAGATTAGAAGGACCTCCTTCCTCCTGCCTGGCAGTGTTTCTCATGGTAAAACACACGCGTGCCCACACACACCCGCATCTCAAGTCTTTGAACACTGTTGGTATATTCGTGTGACCCTGCCATGCGTTTTAAGTACTGTTTACTCCCTCCTCCCCCCATAAAAATGCTTATTATTGAATTGTTCGGATAATATAGAGAAGTAGAAAGAGGATAAGACAATTTCCATGGTGTCTCCATCGAAAGACAACCTCCATTAATGCCGTGATTGACTTTCTCCCAACTCAGAGGCAGCTTCTTGTTTTTATGGAATTGTGACTGTGGTTTTAAAACTCTGTGGAAATAAAACACACACACGTGAAAAGTGGGCATTCTTGCTGCTGGATGACGGTGAATAAACAGAGCACACCCAGGCAGTCAGTAACTGGATCAGGAAAGAAAACATAACTCTGAAGCCCGCTTCTGCTGTCATTCAATCATTATCCCCCAGACCTCACCAGGGCTCCCCACTATCCTGCCTTTGGACCGCAAAGATGCGTTCTGTCTGCTTTTGATCTTAGGTAAATGGAATTACCTTCTATAAATGGAATCGTACAGTGGGCACTCCTGTGAGTTTGGCTTCTTTCTTTCAACATTATGCTTATGAGGTTTATGCTTAGTGTTGCATAAGGTGGTAGCTCATTTGTTCTCCTGGTTGTCGAGTATTTGCATTGTGCGAATATGCTACAAATTATCTAAGTCTTGATTGCATTTTAAAAAATATGACTCCTAGGGTTTTCACGCAACATTCTAACCAAATCTCTCCTCCCATTTTAGCACTCTCCTGATAAACACCCTTTTACATAGTAACATAGTATTCAGTGGAGTGGATCTGTGTTTATTTAACCATTATCCTATTGTTGAATATTTAGGGGGTTTCTACTTTCGTTGTTGTTGTTGTTTGCTGTTGTAAGTGCAGTGCACAGTGTCTACATCTGGGCACTGAGCAGGCGTGGGCTTGTGTGTGTGTCTTAGATGGTTTTGTTTGGTTAAATTTCCTGAAGTGGAACAGCTGGTTCAAAGGTTCAACCGTCACATGGTCTCTTAACATGTGCTGTCACATTCCTTTCCCAGAGGACCGTGTCCGTTCTCCCCCCACTGCCACAAAGCGAGTAAGAGTGCCTCTCTTGTCACACACTTAGCATCTTGGCAAGAGATCCAAGTAGTCTTCTTCTTCTTCCTCTGTTTTTTTTTTTTTTTTTTTTTTGGGCCGCGTCGTACAGCAAGCAGGATCTCAGTTCCCCAACTGGGGATCGAACCCGTGCCTCCTGTAGAGGAAGCGTGGAGTCCTAACCACTGGACCACCTGGGAAGTCCCAAGATGTGCATAGTCTTCTGCTTAAAATGTTTCCCATGTTTCCTGTGGCCATAGGATTCAAGTGGACAGCTCTCACCCCACGTGCCGTGTTGCTTCCTGGTTGGTGGTACAGAGACCTCAAGGCTTACCTTCAAATCACAGTTCTCTCACTTCTCCATTGTGTGGCCCTGGAGAACATGTTTGACCTTTGTGAGCCTCAGTTTTCTAATCTGGAAAATGGGGCCTTTTTACTCCTGTACTGTCTCTTTGCTGCTTCATCTGGCTTTACAACCTGTGAAATTCTGTTTCTGTATGATGGTGATGAAATTTTTTTTTTTTTTTTTTTTTTTGCTGTGTTCCATCCCAGGTAGTAGACTGCTGGCTGGAGAACTTCTCCATGCTGTTTTTAAAGCAGTAGAATCTTGTACTCATGTATCCTCCATGACATGCCTCCTGCTGCCGCTTCCCTTTGCCTCTTTGTTCATTCATTATTCATTTTTCTAACAAGCCCTTATCGAGCATCTGCTATGACCCAGCGCTCTCCTGAGCGCTGGGGACACAAAAGATGAGATAAATATGTTTCCTACTTGCAAGAGAGGTAGAATCTAGAGTCGAAGCCTGGCAAGAGAGGAGTCCATGGGTGGGATGGGGCTCCTATGGTCCAGGAAACCGGGGACACCTGGAGAAGGGGTATTTACGTCCTCCAGGGAACAGAGGAGTCAGAGAAGGCTTTTGGATGTAAGTTTTTCTGAGGCTGAATGTGGAAGGATGAGTAGAGGTTACCCAGGTGGAGGTTTGGATAAACAACTGTAGAGACTTCAGTGCTGATGGGGTTTTGGGTAAATACACACGCACACACAGAGTGAGTTCAGGCAAAGCAGTTGTCCTTCCTTGGGATTGATTTTGCCTCCCAGGGGTTATTTGACAAAGTCTGGAAACATTTTGTTTGTCACAGTGTAATGGAGAGGAGCTCCTGGCATCTAGCGGGTTGGGGCCAGGGATGCTGCTAAACACCCGACAATGTGCAGGATAACCCCTGCACGAAGAATTGTGTCAGTAGTGCTGAGTTAAGAAACGTTGGGCTACAGCATAGAGAAGTGGTGGTAGGAAGGTGGGAGGATATCAGAGATGTGTGCATTGTCATCATTCTTAGAACTAGAGGATGTGCGTGTGCATGCATGGTGTGTGCGCTCACACTTGTGTGAAGCAGGAGGAATCCGTTTTTCCCTCTGCTTGGGGGTTGCCCCCATGTAGGTTCTGGAAGGCTGCTCTCTGCTTGTTGACTCACCGGCCCAAGAGTTGGTGAGGCACTCTCAGCAGGTGTGCCTCACCGCCGGCTCCTTTCCCAGTGTCCTCACCTTGATTTATTAGAGCGTTTTACTCGCCTTTCAGTGTTTATGACGTCCAGGGACTTGGTGCAACCACTAGGAAATGAGAGTGGACAGTGAGACGATTATCATTCATTTTCACTCCCCATAAACATTTTCTGTTTCTTTTTTGGAAGACATCGCTAATCCCCTCGTGCATTGGCTTTGCGCGTTCTTTCTTCAGCCTTGGTATAAAAAGCAAAGTGGTAGTGACTTTTTCCTTATGGCTGCTGAAAAGGTTACACAGTGTTTGGACCGCTGCCTGCTTCTATCCTGGAGCACAAAAGATTCAGGAGTAGAAATTGGTTCTAACAATATCCCTTTAGAAAACACCGAGGGGATGTGAGTCATTTTCCCTTTGTGTTAGAGGCATTTCGTCGCTCAAATTCAGAGTTAGAGGATGACATGCACTTGATCCCTACTTCCTAGAGGAGGTGACAATTGAGTGGCCCTCCTGCAACTGAGAAGCAGTCTGTAGAAACCTTTAGGAGCCCTGGCCTTGGGAGGATTGTTTTTTTTTGTTTTTTTGCTATGTGTGTATCTAAATTTCTAGAAAAGTTTTCGTTTTGAAGGTAATGGGAATGGAGGGATGAGAGGGGAGAGCATAAAGAATTGGAGAATTTCCAGCTTTCTATTATGGGTGCAGGCATCGCATCCTTTAGGGCTCTTTGGTTGCAAGCAGCAGAAAAGACTGGATAACTTGAGAGGGAAAACGTGATACTGTATCTGGTATGACTTTGGTTGCATGTAACAAAAAGGCAAACACACTGCGGCTTATTTTTCAGAGGGGAGCAGCCCAGAGTTGGTGCATCAGGGACCCAGTGTACCTCAGACTGTCATCCTAAGTGTGTAGCCTTCATCCTTGCGCTTGGGGGCCTGTGGTCACCATGGCCACAAACTCACGGAACGGTCTGTTTCCATGAACTGTCCTTGGGTTGATGATTCAGCTCTAATCTCCTGCCTTTGTGTCTCAGCTGCAGGTTTAGATTCTCAGGAGAGAATCTAGGCTGCCTGTCTTTTGGACGTGGTCATGGTCAAATGTCTATTCCCCAGAGCTGAAACCATGGAAGGGTGGGAATGAAGAAGAGGTGCTTTGTGCCACACATCCTTGAAGACAGTTTTCGAAAGTGAAGGATTTATGTGGACAGCCCCATTCGTTCTTGGACCCATGTGTTTGGGAGAAAGGGAGGAAAAGAAAGGTAGCTCGCATTTAGTAGGAAACTGCCCTGTAGATTAACTCGTAAGCAGGGCTCCCAAAGCATGGTGGATTAACCCATGTACTCTCAGTCTTTACCCTGGCTCCAACTCAATTTTTGTAGGCAATGGAGAGAGCTGTTTGGGAGGTTCTTCCGAGACAGGTCAGCATTTAGCCTCCCAAATGGCCTTTTAAGGCTCATCTAGGGTTATTGTCTTCTAGGGCTTTGTTTTTGTTTTTCAGTGATAGTAATTCTCAGCAGTCTGTTTTTGGGGTATGGTTTATATATTTGGCACCTTAATTAAAATTTGACTCCATAACACAAACACATGTTATGATACAACCTTTAGAGACACCCTATTTGGATTCAAATGGCCAAATTAAATTAATAAAACCTATTATTAAATTAATTAATAAAACCTATCTTGGCTTCAGTTGCCTCATCTGGAGAACGGGAATAGTACCTATTTTATAGAGTTGCGGGGATTGAATGGGATCATACATATAAAGTACTTTGAACTGTGCCATACACATATGTCTTTTAAGTGTTGGCTGTTTAAAAAAAATGGTTGAAAAAACCCTTTATTTTGAAACAATTATAGATTAATGGGAAGCTACAAAAAAATAGCAGGGACGATCCATGGACTCTTTATCCAGCTTTGTACAATGCTTACATCTTATATAACTATGGTAAAGTATGGGGCTGGCCCAAAAGTTCATTTGGGTTTTTCCATAAGATGTTATGGAAAAACCCAAACGAACTTTTGGGCCAACGCGATAGCCAAGCCAGGAAACTGACATTGGTACAATGTGAGGACATAGTACTGCAGTGGGTAGAACTCTGGCCCCAGAGATGAACCTGTGACTATGCTAGGTCACATGGCAAAGGGGAGTTAAGGTTGCAGGTGAGATTGAGATTACTAATCAGATGAATTTAAAATAGAGGGATTATCCAGGATTATGTGGGTGGGGCACTCAGAGTGAGAACTCAGCCAGACACCGCTGGTTCTGCAGGTGGAGAGAGGGTGCATGAGCTAAGGGAAGTGAGCCTCTGGAAGGTGAAAAGGACGATGGGGTGGATTCTCCCCTTAGAGATGCTGGGAAGGAGTGCCTCCTGCCGACGCCTGGGGCTAACCCAGTGAGATCCGTGTTGGACCTCTGATATATAGAATGGGAAAGTGTTTAATCTGTGTGATTTTAAGCCATGAAGGTTTTGGTGATTTACGTTCTCTGCCATTTCCTCACATGTGTGGGTTCACGTAACCACTACCATAGAGATCTCCCTCGAGCTGCCCCTTTGGAGTCATACCTACCACTCTATGCATTCAGCCTCCCCTGTGCTCTGTGAGGAAGCCAAGCTATTCCAGGCACTGTGCTTCCCCGCCCAGCCATGCTGTCGCCTCTGGGTGGCTCTGGGTGGAACGCTTTCCCCAGTCTTCCTTGCTAAGCGTCATCTTTTAAGACTTCAGGTATTTTCTTTCTGACCTCCTAATCTCCATCAGACCTCCTCCCAATACTCTTTACCTTTATTTCATAGCACTTACCATGACATATGGATAATGGTATATTCATTTGGGTGAGAATATTTGCTTAATCTCTTCTCTCCAGCTAGTCTGGAAACTCCATGAGGGCAGGAACCATATCTGTTTTACTCAGTGTTGATTTCTCTGCCTCATGTATGTCACTCTGAAGACAGTAGGAGCCAAGTAAATCTTTGTTGAATGAACGAACGAATGACAGTATTCAAGATGTAGACCTGACATCACACCTGGATCTTCCAGTGGAAGAGTACGCTAGCGTTCTAACAAACTCTACCGGCATTCACCCAACACACTTTTTTTTTTATCACCTTCTGTGTGAACTGTGATGCTAAACTCTGGCTGTGATTGGTGTCTAGGGGTAGTTACACTTCTGTGAACTCCAAGTACATAGTTGAACATGACTGAACCTGCCTTACACAGCAAGACAGTTTTGCATTTGTTTTTAATCCCCCAGAAATAGTTTGGTTAATTCATACTGATGAAATAAATCCCCATATCAGCATTATTCCCCAAAGAACATAGGCCTCTTTTGCCAAACATAATTATCCCGAGAAGGGATGGATGAAGCAAACTCACCTCTTGGCCAAATGCGTTTTAGAGTTATGTAACCAAAGATAGCAGGCTGCATCTAGGGGTCTCCGAACATCTGGATGAAGGATGAAATAACCAGATGTTTTCAAGTTTCTGGATGTTTCTAACCATCTGGCGCTCTTGGTTATTGACAAACGATCCAGCTGTCTTGCAGAAGATGGTATACCTCATCTAACAGAAGAGAGAAATAGTGTTCTTGGAAAATTTTGATGCCATCCCATATGTACTAACACACAGTATATGTCTTTAATTGGAGCTATGATTTGATTGCAGAAGATGAAAATAGCATATGCTTTCAGAGGTTGTCGTCTTGCTGTGACTGCCAGACTGCAAAGTTTTCAGATTGTCTCATTTACCATCAGAGTCTAAGTTGTTCGTAGCTTTATTCTATTTATAATGTATTCACACCTTAACCAATAACTTTACAAATAGAATGCTGATATTCTGCACTGAGAAAACCTGCCTGTTGCCTAGGCATTTGTGTTTTTTAAATCAGAGAAATAAGTTTGGTACCTAAAATTTCTAGTGTAAATAGGAATTCATGAGCCTTGATTGAAAAATGTACCTTGTCCGGAGCAGGGATCTTAGAGTCTGTATAGCACCCACTGTCCCCCACCCCCAGTTTTCTATTGTTTAAGCCTAAGCATAAGATCACAGTTAATATGTTTTTAAAAAAATTAAGGCTGGAATAGAGTAACATAACTGGAAGTCTTGCTGGACCTTGAAATGAAACCTCTTCGTAGTCTGCCCCAAGAATCCCAGTCTGATGTTTGTGGGTCTGTGGGATTGAATATTCAGTCCTTCAAAGGATGGCCAAACCGGGAATAAAGACGTGGGGCTTGCATTTGTGTGTGATCTTATTACTCTCTCATTGTCTTGAGTGGTACACCAGAGCGCATGGAAAAGTAAATGATAGTAAGTCACGTGGTCCAGCAGTTAAGACCCTGAACGAGGAGTGAGGATGCACGTGCAGGGTCAGCTTCTGCGCTGCCGGGAGGGGAGCGTGTTCCCAGCCAAGGGCTGTGGTGTGACTGTTTCCAGCTTTGAGGCTTAGTCCTAAACACGCGGACGTGCGGGAGCAGCTTTTGGCGGTGGGGGCCGTGTTTCCAGGTGACGCTTAGTGACATTAGTTCTTCATACCAAGTGGATGCAAATGGATTTCACTTTGGAGTGTCTCTGAAACATATTGCGAGTGACAGACCCACGTGGACAGGTTGTGGATAGAAGGCAGATTTGAATGAGCGCATCGAATCAGCAGCTTGAATGGCCAACCCCAAATGTCTCTCTCGAACATTTAGCTCCAAATTTTACAAAAAAAAACAAATGGTTTCAATTTTGTCGTATATAAATGAGACGATTGTGTATTTGCTTCTCACTTGCCCTGCCAGTGGGATGGGGTTTATGGGGGAGAGAAGGACAACCAGTGCAAAATAGCAAATGATCCAAATCCATCTGGATTTGGTTATATGCTGATTATACAGTTTGTTGTTCTTTTGTTTTTAACATCTCCCAAACCTTCTGGATATTAGCCAGCCTCTGGGGGCGGGGTGGGGGGGATGACATTTGGCCTCTGATTCCCTTTCTAATGTAATTGCGTTCCTCTGCGTTTCCAAAATTTTCTTCTTTTGAGTCACGGTATATAATCCTGACGGCTAGCATTTATTGAGTCATGAGTATGGCCAAAGTCTGTGCCAGAGTATTTCACATTTATCTCTTTTTTAACTTCACACCAACCCAGTGACATAGGTATCATTAGCCCCATTTCTGGTGGGGAAAATGGGGACTCAGAGAGTTTGAGTAACTTGCCTTTGCATCAGATGCAAATGAGTGTTAGAGACAGGATGCAGATGCCAAGTGGGTCTGACTAAATCTTTTGAATTAACTCTCTGTCCCTGGATCATGCTTCCCCTAAAGATTACTTTTGTACATGTAAGTAAAGTTAGTTTGGAGCAGGTGTCAGCGAGCTTTTCTTGTAATGGAACAGACAGTAAATATTTTAGGTTTTGCAGTACAGTTTCTGTTGCAACTATTCACCTCTGCCTCTGCAGGGCAAATGCAGCCATAGACAGTATGTCAACGAATGGGCATGGTGGCGGTCCAGAGTACAACAAGAAAAACCCTGTATGTGGACACTGAAATTTCAATTTCATATAATGTTGGCATGACTCTAAATATTCTTCTTTTGAATTTTTTCCCCAGCCATTTAAAAATGTTAAAGCCATTCTTAGCCCCCAGGCCCATACAAACATTAGCAATGGGTTAGATTTGGGTGGTGGGCTGTGATATGCTGATGTCTGCTATAGAGAAATCATAGAAAGTACTTTAACAACCTGAGTGCAGAATTAAGGGGCTGCTTCAGAAGGTCTGCTCAGGAGAGTCTGGGTGTGGCCATCTGATGGACAGAAGAGCCTGTGGGATTTGTCTTGAAGCTTAGGACATGGTAGGTGTTTTCCTGGATTTGTTTGTTTTAACTTGCTTTCTAGGCACTGATGGAAATTCTAGTGGTGGTCGGGGAGGCATCCAAACTGTTCCATGGCATCACTAACAGTACAGGTGCATCCATTCACTCGTGCATTCACTTGTTCAGCGTATGTTTACTGAAGCACCTACTGTGATATTTATACATTAGATGATGCAACAGACAGTCGTTGTCTGCGTCCTCACATGACTTCTGGAATCTTCTATTAACAGCAGGGGGGCAAACAGTACGTGCAGGAAGCTCAGCTGAGGATACACAGTGTGATCGAAGACCCAACAGCTTGCACCTTTTCTGTCTTCCTCTTTGAGCTTGGTTTAAACTACTTGGTTGGTCTGTTTATAGCTGCACTATTCATAATAGTCAAAAGGTGGGGGGAAAATCCATCAATGGACAAATGTATAAACAAGCTGTGGTATGTCCATACAGGGGAATACTATAGAGTCATAAAAAAGGAGTGAAGTCCTGACATGTGCTACAGCACAGATGGAACATGAAAATATTATGGTCAGTGAAAGAAGCCAGTCACAGAAGACCACTTATTGTATGATTCCATTTATATGAAACGTCCCAAACAAGGAAATCTATAGAGTAAGAGAAAAAAGTACATTAGTGTTGTTTAGGGCTGGGAGTGGGGCGGGGGTGGGGGGAATAGGAGTAACTAAAAGTAACGAAAATGTTTTAAAATCAACTGTGGCAACAGATACAGGACTCTGTGAATGTACTAGGAAGCCTTGAATTGTACCCTTTAAATGGGTGAATTGTTTGGTACGTGAATTCTATCTCAGTAAGGCTGTTAAAATGTGAAAGTGGTGATTAGTCTTTGTTCTCAGAAAACCCACTCCGGGCAAGAACTACTCATGGGCCCAGCAGTCCATTTCTCAGATTTCTTGGTCAAGCTCGCCTGGAAGACTGGCCTGTGTTAGAGCCTTCAACTCTGTAACACATGGGAAGCGGTTTGCCGGTTACACGACGGCTTAGACCGTTAAAGCCAGAGCTAGCCGTTCAGGGTCACCAGCCTGTTTGAATCCTTCCGTCTGCAGTGCGAACGTGTACCAGCTCTAATCAGGTGAAATGAAAAGTCACGTGTCTCGTTTTAAATACGTTGCCTCTGATTACAGGTGTTGTTAAAACAGCTCTTTTACGACTTTATAAATGTTCCGGGATTTATTTTCAAGCAATGTTTCATTATTCCTATACTTTGATTAAATATTGAGAATATTGCTTTTCCGATTGTTCTATTGCAGTATTTAATGAGTGCAATTAAATGGAAAAATTGCCTTTTTAACTGATGATAGTCCATTAGTGTCTCTGTCTCTTCAGAAAAGAAAAGAAGTGAATTATTAGAATGACAAATGAGGCAGAGTTACCACCGTGATAGAGAGGTGTGCTTTCCCCCCACATAATCTTCAATTAGTGATCTCTGTAAGAGGGTGTTTTTCAAAAGGGTAATAGAGAAGTAATGAGATCAGAAGGAGGTCAACCCGGCCTTCTCCGTTTGGCAGCTTGATTAATTTATTTCTCCTTTTCGGAGATTGCTGCAAGGGGCTTTTGTCACCCTGTGTTTTCCGTGGGCCTGTAACCTGAGCGACTGCTGTTGTATTAGCCTCATAGGCAGGGAAGCCAGTCCACTGCCCTGGGATAGAAGGGTTAGGGGTTAGAAGTTTGTTTGATATTTGTGGCCTCAAGTCGAACACTCATCAGTGGCTTTGGATGATGAGAAGGATTAAAAAGTAAAATAACAATCAAATTAAATGCTCGGCATTGAATGCCTCCGGGGCCTGGTGCTTGGCACACACGATATCATTCCCTTCTCTCAGTCCCCACGAGGTGGTGGGACTCCTTTTACAGATGAGGAAATAAAAGCTCAGAGAGATGCCCCGAGTTGTACAGTTAAGAAGCGGGGACGTAGAATTTGAGTCCCCGCCTGCCTCTGAACTTTCAGGCTCCCCTCTGGAAGTCCACGGCCCCCCGCTTATCCCGTGTTGGAACGCTGCATTCTTCTTTCACTACGCTAACTGGGTTCACTACGTAACCCAGACCACACAGCTCCATCTCCGTGGAGCACCCTGGCCGATGAGGTCCCAACACATGGGCAGAACGCAGCTGATGGTGTCATTTTGTGTTTTCTGTTCAGTGCCCGTATGCTCAGCTGCAGAAACTTAAAACGCAAGGCTGTGTGCAGTGTGCCAGGGCAGCCTGACCAGCCTTGTTTTCCTGCGCTGCCACCTCATCAGGTCTTTCTCTGACAATGCCATGTTGTAACCACTCCCGTGGAGATGTAGGCCGGTGAATGTTCTCATCACACAGAAGAGGCTTGGCTTCATGAAGGAATGTAAATATTAAAACCCCAGCTCCACGGCTGCTTGATTGTGGATCTTTGGACAAGTTACTTAACCCCTCTGCCCTCATGTTTTGGTTGTTTCGTTTTGTTTTCTTTGTAGTCTCTGGCAGCGTTGTTGCTTTCCTGAAAAAGAACCAAGCACAGTTTCCGGCCCCCTCCCCATGTTTAATTTGTAATTTATATTTTTGTTTCATCATCAGTACCAACATTTCTGTCTTCTTGCTTGCTACTCTCGTAGACTTAATTATCTCACATAGGCATTTAAAGGCACGACTGACTTTAAATGTTGACAGAACTTTCACTGCCAAGGCGTATTTAATTTCTTTAAAAAAATTTTCTCCAGTAAACAGTTTCTGAAGCTTTTTAGGTTGTGTTCTATTTGAATATGGAATGTAACTTGCCCACTCTGGGGATGACAAATACATGCAAAAATTCTACTTTTCCAACTGAATTTCTCTTGCTGCATTTTCTTATGGCCCCTGGGGCTCATTATCATCAACACCATCAATTAATAGTCATCCCTGGCGTCAACACCATCAATTAATAGTCATCCTTGGCGTCCTGGATCCTCTGCCCAGCACTAGGCACTGCCCCCAGGAGCCACCACTCTGGGCTCAAATCCGGACCTTTTGACATCCGAGTCCCTAAGCGACCCCCTGCTGAAGAATCTGTTAAAATGCATCCAGAGTGGGAGTTCATTTAAGCAGTAGCGATGGGACTAAGTTATAGTCCAGGTCTGTGTGATGAAAGATGATAAATGAATGTGTCAACTGGGAAAGAAATCACTCTGTCATCATGTGACAGGCTGGCTTCATTTGTGTGCACTGGTGTCCCTGCAAGTCCAGATGGGGGTGACAAGTGTGCAGCTTTCCGGGGCTGGCTGATTTCCCATCCCTTTTTGCACTTCCCCGGGAATGGGTCTGGGGCATCTTCATCGGGCCTGTGATCCCCAGCAACCCCAGCGTTGAAGGAGAGAACACCGTCCATGGGGTTTAAGGCTTCCGCAAGGACGAAGCTGCGTCACGCTTGCAGGGCACGGAGTAGTCAGCGGACAAAAGCCACCGGCTGTCTTCTTTCCATCGTTCGGGGAATCACTGCTCCCTCCACTCTAATTCCCACTGTGAAACCTCTCTCTGGTATGACATGGGGCTCCCACCAACTTTTTTTTTTCTTTTTTTCCACGTCAAGAATTGTCTCTACTCTGTCCAGTAGGAATGCTTTTTTTCTGTAAGCCGTTTGCTGAAGTCTTCTTCTCCAGGTCCCTGACTGTGCCTTCAGTATTTACCCTAAAGTGGTTCCTTGCAAAGGTTGTCAGGCTTCAGCAATGCTCGTAGCACCCAGAGCCAACCTTCAAAGAGCAAGAGGTTCGGAGTCCGCAAACCGGAATGTGTCCTGATTTCTTCAGGTCTCGACTCCCTGATCTGCAGGTCAAAAATCCAAAAGCTTGAAAAACAAACGAAAAATGTTCTTTAAGCTGGTGGCCAACTCGAGGGGGCATCACAAGTTGAGTGGAACTATCGTTCCTAATCCTCCCATTTATATCATTCTTGTTTATAATCCTCATTTGTCCCAGTTACCCATTTTATGTGACGACTGATAGCTTTAGCTGCAGAAATATTAATGTGTTTGACGTCCGGGTGTGGGTCCAGGCTGCGCGGGTGGGGTGGGGGGGCGTTTCATAGCACACAGCCAAGGAACTGCTTTAGGCTTCTTAAAAAAAAAATTCAGACTCCTTCAACACACAGGTTTTAGATAAACAAATACAGATGTTGATCTGGGTAGCCTTGGGCAAGCTGTTTAATTTTTCACTTTTCTACAGATTGGTGGTAAAGAAGAAGATGGTGCTGATGATAGAAGTAATGGTCCTGTAAGGACTTTGGGAAGGTTTGCTTCTTCCTCAGGAACAACAAATAGTTCCTGGAGGCCTGCTGTGCTCAGTGTTGGGGTTCCAAAGAGCAAGATGCAGAAATAAGATTAAATGAGGAAGTTTGCCGTATTCATTGCTTTCACAACAAGAGCTATTAGTGAGAACAGAAACGCACTACTGATAATGCAGGTGTGACCGGAGCGCTAGCAAGCAGTCCGTGCCTTCTGTTGAAAGACACTCTTGAAAACCCTTCCCACACTGCGGCACTGCCACTCCGTCCCTCCCTCCCTCCCTCCCTCCCTCCCTCCCTCCTGTCCCGGGACAGCTCACCTTTGCCCATGTGATGTATTTTTAATTATCATAAGAAATAGTTCAAGTGAAATCGCAGCCTCAAGGGCATCTGTGGACTGAGCACTGGGTTCTGGTTTCCTCCAGACTCTGGCATTTCCCCCTCTGGCTTCTGTGTCCAGCCAGCCCTGCTCTGTGGGCATTTGGAGAACGGCTCTCTACAAGAAATAGGAAATGATAACAGGATGAAAAGAAAGGGCTTTATTTCTTAGAACAGTCTCCCCCTTGGAAGGCTCTGGAAAGAGGGATGTTTCAGTATCTGCTGATTCTATCACTAAAGGCCGTAAGAGCAGCAAAAATAGTTCTTGGGGCTTTGTGGCGAGCGTGACCTCCCTTTGCAGCTCTCACGGAAGCATGTGACTGGGGCGTACGAGGCCAGGTAGCGAGGTCCCTGGGCGAATTCTGTGGCATTTAGCAGTGTCCCCAAATATAGCCTGTGTCAAGCATAAGCAGTTTCCTGAATATGTTCATGGGAGGAGGAGATAGTCGTGGGGAATAACTCCACTGTTTCTTGCCAACATAGCCAAGACTTAAAAAGTGAAGCATCTTCCCCCCGCCCCGGCCATTGACGGCCTCTGTAGATTTTAATCCCTAATGTCTAAACAGCATTTAAAGACATTCCTTAAAAATTGAAGCTGTCCCTTGATTACAAATGTTTGTTTTTGTCATTGCTGTTTTAATACAAACCAGTAACTGCACGCATGTACTTAAAGCCACTGCACTGTCCACTTGAAATGGTTACAGTGGTAAATTTTATGCTGGGTATATTTTACCACGAGTGTAAGGAAAAAAAACCAATAACTGATTCTAAACCAACCAAAGTACTATATAAAATGTCCTAAATGAAAGTGTTTTGAAAGAAAATTTCAGTAGTGGTCAAATGTTCCACTTCTAGTTATTAAGCTAGAAAACAGAGTTGGAGCAATGTTTGTGTACACTGTGTATGGGTGTGTTTTTCTGAGCATGCCAGGAAAATGTAACGAGTCTCTTCTCTCCTTTCACTCACCCCCAAAGAGTAATTTAATCTACTATTTCATGTCTACTTTTCAAACTTCCTCCTGGAAACAGAAGAGAATGAAATTAGGTGTTTTGTAAGCCAGGATGATATGTGTGTTATTCTTACTTTCAATAGAGGTAAAGAAATCTCTCCACTTTAGTTTTAAACACTACCTCGTAATATAAATAATCTAGTCTTTTCTGGTGCAGCCTGTCTATTCAGACAGGTGGAAGTTGACTCTGAAGATTGGCGTTAAATTGAGGAAACCGTTCATGTAGTAAATAAGATAATTTGTTTCTCCCTGAAAAAGATTAAAATATAGATTTTTTTCATACTCTGTATTATTTTTAACACCTACAGTCCCTGAATACGTTTGATTCAGATTCGTGTCCATAATTTGGGAGGGCTTTTATTTGCAACTAAAGTGTCTTCCAGTTGCAGAAATCATCACTGAGAGTGTTTTCTTATTTATACTTGAGTTGCTTGCATTTGTTATTAAATGAAATGTTCAGCTAGAAGTCTTATCAATTCCCAAAACAATAGTTAAGAGTGAAGGTAATACCATTACTGTTTATCTGTTATTTGTGTACTTTTTGTTAACATAACCCTTCTCCTTCCAAAGAGCACAGTTAGGCGACCAGGTAATAAAAGCAGTTATGTACTAATATAGAGAGTCTCATGAGAGTGGCTTATTTTTCTAGTTTAGATGGACATGAGATTCCTTGGAGACAATCGTGTGATAGAACCAGTTATTGTTCATTCTTTTTGCTTTACCTTCCATGTGCAAAGTAGACTTAACTGTGAGAGTGGGCCAGACACATGGAGATGTAACCCTGTAACCACGCTTGGGTGAAATGGGAATAATACTGCCTATCCCTGCTTATTTCACCACACTCATGAGCAGTGGGCATAAAATGACTGGATGTGGCCTATGGAAGTGAGATGGAGTTTTGTTATTCTGAAAGACTCATCCTTAAACGCCCCTCATTACATGGACTTTGGTCTGTCCATACTCACGGTATTTTATAAAGTGCCTACTGTGTTGGATGCTTTTACATGCATTGCTTTATTTAATGCTTCTAACAGCCTTTGGGATATCTACTAGAATTGTCCCCTTTTTACAGACACAGAGACTAAGACATGGAGAGGTTGTTATATAGTTTGCCAACAGTAAGAGGGTGGAGCTGGAATTTGGAGCAGGAGGTCTGAATTCTAGGATCTGCTCTTAAGCCCTTGGTCATAGTGGAGGAAGTTGGAATTTGGAATCCCACTCAGCCCAGGAAGGGAGTCAGATGTTTACTTCCCTGTCCACGCTCATCGCAAGCCCTGCTCCCCGGAGAAGCCTTCCTGGCGCCCCCAGGCCATCTTGGGTTTGGGTCTCCGGGTCCCCACCCTGCCTTGTGCCCACCTCTATCCTGGCTGTGTCTTTCCTCCAGCACGAGCCTTGCTTGCCCCCCTTTACCCAGAGAGCCCGGGCCATTCCCTCAAGAGGCCGACTCCCAGGTCCCTGGTGATCCTCCTTGTTTAGGGTCTCTGATTCTGCATTTCGGAAATCCTCTGCAGGTAACTCCTTGGGGAGTTAAAGTGGGAGAAACACCCCTGTAGACCATGAGTGCCTCAAAACTGTGGCCAGGGAGGTGTTTTCCTCTCCACCATCTCAGAGCCTCACACAGGCCTCGAGGAGAGTGTAGCCTGTGATACATGGGGTTGAATGAATTAGTGAGCTTGTGAGCTCAACGGTGGATGTCAGAGTAGAGCCGAGAGTTCATCAAGGTCTTGGGGTCCACTCTGTAAGCCGAAAGGCTGATTCCAGTTCAGCCAAGGGAGAGCATATCCATTCATCTACCCCAAGTATTTACATAGTTCAGTTAAATGGGCTGATAAACGGATTTTTTTGGTGGCTAATGAGTTGTTGCTTTTCCTCTATGTCGCTATGATCAGATGTAATGATTTCACAGTTGCCCAAATGATCCCCCGTTCATTATGGTTTTAATAATAATGGCGATCATGGTGATTGATGAGGTTCGCTGACATTTGTTGAGGACTCCTTTTGCTCTGTGCATTCAGATCAGAACTCAACGTACATTGTTCTCATGGGCTACGTAGGATATACCATCATCCCCATTTTACAGAC
This sequence comes from Delphinapterus leucas, assembly GCF_059928025.1. Taxonomy (NCBI): domain Eukaryota; kingdom Metazoa; phylum Chordata; class Mammalia; order Artiodactyla; family Monodontidae; genus Delphinapterus; species Delphinapterus leucas. The sequence continues at coordinate 51,335,494 of NC_143148.1, forward strand.
GAAGAGACTGAGGCTCAGAGAATTTAAATTCCCCAAAATCACACAACTAGTTCAGGGCGAAGTCTAAGTGTGAACGGATACTGTCTGCATCACTTATGCTCTTAACTCTATTATCATAAACCATGTTCTTTTGCCGATAACGTGCGTGCAAATAGTACAGAAAAATCTTTTCAACTGAGATTCTTCTCTTGGATATTCTGAGCAGCATGGGAGAATGACCATGTTTTGTACAGGTGTTATATTTTTAAAATTTCGTTTTCATGTTTAAATAAAAATAACTTCCTCATCATTATTGTAATCATAGAATTTAGTGAGTATAATTTGTTCTGATCTGACAATTAGTTTGTTGAAAAAAATACTTTGGTAGAAAGAACTTAAGATATATTCTTTTTACTTTCTCCATCAAACTGAAATAATGAATTCAGTTTATCATTTATAGAATTCTTCTGGTAAAAAAATATATGAATATATACATAAACATATGCATCTTAAATGACATTAATGGCAACATAAGATCCATTTCAGTTCTTCAGAGTAAATACTTCATGAGCATGAGGCATCCATGTTTGTGTATGTGTGTATGTATGTCTGCGTAGATACAGATATATATATATATATATATATATATGCATTAAAGTTTCAAATGTTTACTCTGTTCTGCAAATGTGACTTAAAGTTTTGGCTTAAGTTATTTGGAGTTTGCTTTTATATTAAGATGCATTTGAATTTTCAATGGCTAATCCACTTAAGTTATTAGTGACAGTTCTGTTAAAAGAAAAACACAGCAATGGTAGAAGGGTATTATCTCCATCCCCCTTCTTCTTTTTTCTCCTAGAAGCCTGGTATGATCCACTGATAGCAAATATTTCATGTACTTTGCATATCAGCCCGAGTTCCCTTTGTGAAGTCAGGTAAATGGAATGTAAAATCCCCACGTACTCCAGACAGTAAAACGGAATTATTTGCTGTTACATCACATAAACATGCAGATTTGATTCTCCCTTTACTCGGGCTGTGAAAACAAAGTTTTTAAAGTGGTTAGCCATACCTGGAAATGTAAATGCACTTGGCTAATGTGATGCCAAAGAAAAATTAAGACAAATGATACCACATTGCTGCCACAAACTGGGGCTCGTACAAAATTCACTTTAGTTATTATGCTGTGAATATGGGCGCTCACCCTCCTCTGCGAATGCACAATTGATGTTGAATGCAACATGAATCATTTTAATAGACCGAGGAAAAAGTCCCCAAAGTCGATTTTCAAATTATGAACCTTGGAACAGAATATAACAACAACCAACAACAAATAGTTCAGACTTTACTCTGAGCTGTGGGTGAACCATTAAAAATACAGCAAGCACTTTTGGTTAGATGTTACACAACTCATAGCCTAATGGCCAAAAAATATCAGAAATGGGGTTTTTTTAATGCTGTTTTTCTCACCATCATTCTGTTCAATTATTTTCACATTTGTGTAATCAAGATACTCCCAGACAGAGCATAGAGTTGTATATTGTTTGGAACTAATTATATGTATTATAAATCCAAGAATTAATGTAAATGACCCAGTTCCCACAGAGAAAAAAGCCACATTGTTTTTAAATAGCTAACTAAACAAAATACTCACCCATATGGGAGAAATTTCCAAAGAACTAAAACCACCCACCAGGAAAAAGGAAAATACCTTAGAAAAAAAATCACCAAATCATATCAAACCAGATCAAGAAAATTACATTCATTGAGGAGATGTCAATTGTTCCCCGCCCCCCCCGCCCCCCACAGGAAGCAAAAGTTGAGATGTGGATTTATTGCAAGATCCCCTAAAGATGGAAACGTGAGGTTTTCCAGGTAGTCCTTAGGCAGCAGCACCAGTATCACCCAGTAGCTTGTTAGAGACAGAAATTCTCAGGCCTCATCACAGACCTACTGAATCAAAACCTGGAAGGGGGTTCTGTGTGTGTTTGGGGTGGGGGGAGATGGGATTGAGCCACTGAAACCTGAGTTGTAACAAATCCTTCTGAGGATTTTCATATATGCTCGTGATTGATAGCCTGAAGTTCTGATTCTGTAGGACTGAGAATTTGCATTTCTAAAAGGAACCCAAGTGATGTTGATGCTGTTTATCCTGGCCAGTGTGATGCATGGCCTGCAGTCACCAGGCAGATCACAGAGGGGTCACAGGGCATTTGTGGAAGACAGTAGGGAGTGGTGAGGACCTGTGTCTAACTAGTGGACAAGATCCCCGCCTGATCTTTGAGAGGTAACGGCCAGTTGGTGCTGACTGCCTGTTGCCATGGGAAATGCAGTGCAGCCATGATTTCTGAGTTTTGTTTTTCCAGAGGCTAAAACAATCTGGCTCTTTTAAATGATATTTCCTGATTTTAAGTTATTGGCAACTATCTTTTTTTTTTTAAGCTTCACTTCAAAGAAAACATGTTAGTGATAGGTAGCCAGTTTGTAATATGTGTAAGACTTGGTTACCTTTTAGCAAGTCTCCTAAGTATGTTAGCAAGGTCAGAGGTGGGTAGAAATCCTGGAGAGAATATGTTGAGGGATTTTTAAAAGTACAGTTTTAGATTCACAAAACAATTGAACAGATAATCCATTGAGTTCCATATACCTACTGACCCCCACTCCCTGCCCCCAGTATTGTTTTCTTTATTATTAACATCTTGTATTAATGTGGCACATTCATTACAATTAATAAACCAGTATTGATACATTATTATTTAGTTCACAGTTTGCATTGTTTCACTGTGTTGTACATTCAATGGGTTTTGACAAAATGCATAAGAACATGTATCTACCACTGCCGTTTCATACAACCAAGTTTCACTACCCTAAAACCCCCCTAGGAAGTGTTTTTAAAAGTTCCATCTAGGGCTTCCCTGGTGGCACAGTGGTTGGGAGTCCGCCTGCTGATGCAGGGGCCACGGGTTTGTGCCCCGGTCCGGGAAGATTCCCACATGCCGCGTAGCGGCTGGGCCCGTGAGCCACGGCCGCTGAGCCTGCGTGTACGGAGCCTGTGTCACCATCTCCCCTAGCAAATTCCCTCCGAGAATTAAGGGTCTGCAGACTGGAGGGTCTCAGTGCTGAGAATGAGACACCCATGTCCTCCAAGGTGCCTCCAGCAGGTATCATTGAAGCCTGAAGCTAGAGCTTCTTGGCTGTCAGCCCTCCCCTTCCCTCATTTTATAGTTGAGGAGCTGAGGTCCACGTGACCAGTCTGAGGTCCTTAGAGGTGGAATTGGTATAGAAGTGCCCCCTCTGAACCGAGCAGTGCCCGTTCTCTACCGTTCAGCCTCTTGCTGGGTCTTCCTTAGAGACAGATCCTGCAAGATGCTAGTTGCATCAGGTCACCCAGTAGCCAAGTAAATGAGGATGGCGGTGTCTTTTGTATGTATTTGTGTGTATATATATATATATATATATACACACATACATACATACACACATATGTTTAATATATATATATATATTACATATGTGTAATTATTTTTATTAAAAATGACAGAGATTGGACTTCCCTGGTGGTGCAGTGGTTAAGAATCCACCTGCCAATGCAGGGGACACGGGTTCGAGCCCTGGTCCGGGAAGATCCCACATGCCACGGAGCAGCTAAGCCCGTGTGCCACAACTACTGAGCCTGCGAGCCACAGCTACTGAAGCCTGTGCGCCTAGAGCCTGTGCTCCGCAACAAGAGAAGCCTCCGCAACGAGAAGCCCACGCACCGCAACGAAGAGTAGCCCCCGCTCACCGCAACTAGAGAAAGCCCGTGCGCAGCAATGAAGACCCAACACAGCCAAAAATAAATAAGTTAAATACATTTAAAAAAAATGACAGAGATCAAAAGCTTTCTAGAAAAGAGGGATGGCTAATTGTTTAGGTCCTGTGTTTTGTATTCACATGGTGTATTCATTACTGTTAAGTTCTCCTACTTAAACAAAACATTGAACAATTTAATTTTGTGAATGATACAGACTTACAATCTCCGGGGCAACCAGATTTTTATCACTTGCCTAACACTGCCTAGTAAGCAGATAGAGATGTAGACACCAGTGCCCTTATGGACTTCCAGCTCCAAAGAGTTTGAATCGTTTGTTGAATCCATAGAGACAAATCTCTTGTTTTTTACCCAGCCATGAGAAGAGTGAGCAGTTTTATCACTGCAAGATTGTCTTCTATGTTTTTTGCCCTTCGGTGGATAAAATGTCTTAATGTTAAATTGTGTTATTATTGTTACATTAAAGGAGTTAAGGACACAGACAGTATTCTTACAGAGATCTTCTGCCATTTCCACAAAGAACCAGATAATCTTTCTCTGATGATAGTTATTTTAAAAAATGCCCGTTTCCCCATAGAGTATTTTCTGTAAGTTGGACATAAGACAATAATGTCATAATCTATCATGAATTCATTTTGGAGAACAGAAGTGGTTAGGAATTTGGGTTGTATTCTGTCATAATTTGAGGCTGATACAATTGTGATTGTGTGCTTAAAGTTTCTCACTTTCTTCTTTCTTCCCTCTTTTGTTCATTTGTTTTATTTTTTTGGTTTGGCTCTGTCATTTTTTTTGTATCGTTTTCTTCATGATTTTCTTTATTTCTGTTCTTTTTTTGTAAAAATTATACACACACATGATTTAAAACCAGTCCTGTTTTTCTGTTAAGCTTTTATATGAAAAATGAAAGCAGTCCTGGATTTTGTTTCTTCATCTCTTACTGCTTTAGGGGCTTCCTTTGGTTTTTATGTATATAGCTTTAAATAATCACACTTAAGCTGCTATTTCTAGATTGTCTCATTTTAGAGGTATCTGTGGCCTTTGCACTAGGAAAAAGAGAATATAGCTTTCATTCATTCTTATACGTCTGCCTTGAGGTTACCTTTTTCCCCCCTTTGTCCTTTCACTAGAGTTCTATCATGATTTTTAAGAAGACAATTTAGTTTTTACGCTGTTAATGTATAAGTAAATATATTCACATCTAACCCGTGTTAGCATACTAAGATTACTTTTTCGTTCTTGCACAGTCTTTTATTTTCCCTGGAGTTCATACTAGTCATATTCTTGTTTGCTTCGTTTTTCATTTATCTGTCACGGATTTAACCTCAGACTTTCATCTGATTGTATACATCTCTTTTCAAAATGTTTATAGTGTAGCAAGCATTGTACTACTTTCATGTTTAAAAATGTCTCTCTTAGAGTCTTTGGACCTCTTACAGTTTGGGCTGGTTGGCCTCAAAGCCTGGTGCACAAGAATGCTTTACAGGTGTTCTACTCAGAGCTACCTTCACATCACATAACCTGGAAAGTCCATTCACCTCTGTCCTGAGTTTGAGCTTCTGTTTAACATCTCCTGCTGTGGTTTGCTTATTGTTTTCTGGGTGCATATTCTCCAGTAGCTTTCTAGAAAAGGAGGATGGGATGTACATATATATTTTTGGAACCTTGCTTGTTTGAAAGTGTTTTTGTTCCTACCCTCAGTTTATTTGATTGTTTTTTTCTTCAGGGTTTTAAGATATTATGCAAGTGTTTTGTGGCTTTCAGAGTTGCTCTTGAGAAATCCAGTGCCATTTGATTTCTGATCTTTTCCATTTCTCTCTGCTTCTTTCTTGGAAGTGCTGCAGGAGGTGTATCTTCCACCCCTTGCTACTCTCCGCCTACTCTCTGAAAAGGATGCTCTCTTTGTCCTCAGTTACAACATGGAGTTAAAACTTTACATGACATGCTGTGGTTTGAGTCTATCCTTATTACTTGTACTGAGCACTCAGTGTGACCTTTTCATGTCAAAATACGTGTCCTTCAGTTCTCTGAAATTTTCTTTAAATATTTCATTGGTGATTTTTCTCCCCTCATTTTCCCCCTGCTTTCTTTTTAAAGAACTTTTGTTATTCAGATCTTGGACCTCCCAGACTTTTTCATAATTATTTTTCTGTTCTATATATTATTTTTGTCTTTGGTATTACTTTGTAGGAGATTTCTTCTAAATTTTCCTTTGAGTTTTTCCTTTCTGCTGGCATATTTTAAATTTCTAAACTTTTTTTTTTTGGTTTGTTTGGTTTTCCCAATATCTCCTTTTCTTTAATAGCATTGTATTCTTGTTTCAAGGATGAAATTGACTTTCTTTTCTTTCTGTTGTTAACAATAATTGTTTAGGTTTTCTGTCTCTGTGTAACTTCTGCCTCATCAAAATTGCATTTGTTTTGCTCACTGTTTTTGATGTTAAGGCCTTTCCCTTGATATCTGATCTGCGAATGTCTAGTTGTGTTTAATAGGACTCAAAAAGTTATTGCCAACTCTTAGAATATGAAAGAACAGATTAGCTGTGGATTCCACTGAAGGGTGATTTGGCTGGACTGTTTACTGGGAAAAACCACTGTGTTTGAATCTTAAGGTACTTCCTGTTGGTTGGTCAGATTGCCCAGAGAAGGATCTTCCAATACTCTGCTTGGGAAAGGTATAGCTCTGAGCCAAGTGAGGGAATAGGGCTGAGTCTCAGCATTCAGTACATAAGCATTTTCTTAATCTCTGTTTTTAGTATGGTTACTGTTCTCAACTATTTTCTCTTCAGAGAATGAACTTGTCTTTTTTCTGCCATTGGGAAATGGCAAAGCCCTGGCTGGGCTGCAGGGGGAGGGGTTCTGAGGCTGCACACACTTTGCAGACAGGTCCACCTTCACGCCTACTTCCAGAGGCACCAGCTTCCACGAGCTTCTGAGCCTTTGGTGGTTCTCTGATGTGAATTGGGTTATTTCTTGGCTGTCCCCATTGCTGGCTTAAGACTCAGCTTTCTTGAGTCTGTTAAGTCCCTTACTGTTGTCCGTCTGCTTCCCAGCATCCAAGTTTTTGTGCTTTTTGTTTTTATTTTGATATTGAATGCTATTGATATTGAATGCATTTGCACCCAAGGGGTAACACCATCGCTTCCTGAAGTTGTAGGTTTGAATTGATAACTGAAAACAAGTCGCCAGGTGGCCCTCGATCCATTGCCATTCTGCCATCAACATGGACGTGTCAAAGCCTCAGGGGAGCAATTCCTTCGAGTATTGATCCAGGGTGAGCCCTTTTGTGCTCCAGGATCTCAGTTCATGAAACTGAAGCATCTTCTTGGAGCTACAAATTCATCGTGGAGCGGGGGCTTGCAGATGGCAAGAAAGGTGTTTTGGCACAAAGGAGAAACCTTCTCAGAACTGCCCAGTGTTCAGGATCCCTTTGACATAAATTATGGCCATGTTGTAGGCCAAGCAACCCCCGCACTGTCCAATTGTCTGGTTTTTGCTGTTTCCTTTTCAACTTGGGCCTCATGTGCCAACAGAGGGATGCCAGGAGTGTGACATGACACCGTGACCCTGCCTGCCATCTGGGTGTCCTCTGTGTGCCCTCAGGAGCACCCTCAATGTGGAGGGTCTTCTTTAGTGTGTGTGTGTGTGTGTGTGTGTGTGTCCTGAACTTTCATCAAGTTGCCTGTCACCCACGATGCTGTGTTGATTGAGTAAACTAATTCATAGTCCACAGCCACTTGCCTTGGACACTTGCTTCTAGGCCAATTAAGCAGTCGGTATACAGCGGTTCTCATTTTTCTTAACCTTCCATTTCCATATTTTCAATCAATCACTGACGGCCAGCTGTCAACAGCACCATTTTTGGTGGGACCTGATGATGTATATCCCTTGTTTCTAGATTCCTCGCATCTTGTGATGTAAAACGCTGCTCTGAGCAGGCGTTAGTGCGTTCGGGTGCAGCCCCCTTGAGCCTTCAGAATGGCGGGTCTGGTGCAGGTGCTGAAAGGAGATGCATCTGTAAAAGGACAGGACGTGGAATCATGGTTCTGTGGACACTGTTTCAGTGTATTTGTGTCTGGATATGCACCCAGCAACAGGCCAGTTTAATGGCCATTTCGTCAGGATGTGACCTTTGACTCCAGAAGTTTGGGAACAGAAAAGGCCTATGTCTCCTTGGTAGGCATAGTAATGGATAAAGGAGGAATTTGCTGTGAATTATTTGCCATTAGGCTGCTTTAATATTGGTATGACGCTCCAATTTTGGCTTTGAAAAGTTTCCCTTTTGCCTAGAATGATGATGGTGATGGTGGTGATGACGGCTACATTGACAGCGGAAGTGCTGGTTTGAGCGCACAGGTCTCAATCTGGCTCCATCATTTTTTTTCTTTCACCACCTTCTTCACTTACCTTTTTCTCTCCCTTATATCTGCTTCTTCCATCCAGGTCACCCCACCTTTTTGTTTTTCCCCACCATGAAGAAATTTTCCAGAACTCCATCATTTCTCTTCTCTGCCACCATCAAGCGTACCGCCCTAAGGGCAGAGGGAAAAGGTGTGTAGTTAATGCATTTCACCAGACTGAACAGACTCCCTGGCCAGGTGCAGGGTGGGGACTGGCTTGTATTGGTGAATGAATGTCAGCATTTTGACAGAACGATGAACAGAACGCCGGGCTCAGAGGACTTCCGGCAATGCGCCTTTCTTGGTGGTCTTCTAAGTGATGGGACTCACCACTTACTTTCTCTAAAATCTGCATTTATTAAATCTGTATTTTCTTATGGAAAAGGGACTTGCTTGAAGAAATGTGCTGTATAAGTCTAACTCATAAGATCTGTTTTCAAGTAATTTCCAGCAAGGAAGATTGGATTACAAAATGAACCTGTTGTCCTATGTTTCTGCTTAGATGACTGAATCTTTACTGGGCTCTGAATGAACACAGAAACTGTCATTCACCTGACTCATCTGTTGCCTTTTAATAGGCATCACGGCTTGTGATTCTGTCATCGAAACGGCATGGAGGGGACCTCACTTGTGATGAGTACCTCTGCGCTGGGCACTTACCTGCTCCTTGCACACACATCTCATCTAAAAAGCAGTAATTGAGTGAAAAGCATTCCCATCCCACCTTCCCAACTCACTTGGTGTTTGGATGTGATAAAGCTTTACTTTCCCTTACTTTTTTTGTATTGAAAATGGATAAAAGCAGTTCAGATTCTAGCTAATGTCAGCGCCGCCCCCCCCACCCCACCCCCCGCCAAGAAAACTTCTTAAGACCTCTGAAGAAGTGTATTTGATGACTGCAGATGCTAGAGTCAGACTGCTTGTGTTCCCACCTTGACCCTGTCACTTCCCGGCTGTGGGAATTCTGGAAAGTGACTTAACTTCTCTGAGCTCTGGTTTCAGAGCTTGTGGAAAAGGGCATTAGTAATAGTTCTGCTTCATCTGGTGGTGTGTGGAAAATATATGGTGTAACGCACCTAAAGGACCTAGGAGATTGTCTGATGTGTAGTTTGCCCCATAAAAGTTTATTCTTACCATTACTGCTCATACTGTCATTATCAGCCGACCAGTTGAACAGCAGTGAGTCGGAGTGTAGAGTGTTGACCTCAGAGCAGCAGAGATTCTGTGTAATCTCAAGCAAGCCAACCTCTCTCCACTGTAAAATAGGGGATTTTCACCCTCTTTTATAAGATTGTTAGAATCAAATGAGGTAATGTGTGGGAAGTGCCTTATACGATTGGTGACATGGGTAGACACTCAGGAAAGGTGGCCATTAATAATGTTTTCATTCATCCTGAAAGCAGAATGGGCTGTTGGATGTCACTTTGGTAATTTTTAAAGGAAAAAGATGAGGCATTTGACACGTGCCTTTTGCTCGCTTGTTTGCTTGGTTTGGTTTGATCAACTTCGTTGAGGTATAATTTATGTACAGTAAACTGCATCCATTTAAGATATACAGTTTAATGAGTTTTGACAGATGCACATACCCGTGAAACCACCACTGCAATGAAGAAACATTTCCATCCCCCTGCAAAGATTTCTTACGTTCTTTTTGCAACTCATGACACTTTGCAGTCCAGCTCGCCCTGGCCCTAGGAAACCACTGGTTTGTTTTCTGTCACTGTTGATTCATTTGCATTTCCTAGAATTTCCTGGAAGTGAAATCAGACAGTATATATCTTGCATCTGGCTTCTTTCACTCAACATTCTGAGTGTGCAATTCACCCATGTCATTGTGTTTATCGGTGGCTCATTCCTTTTCACGGCTGAGTAGTATTCCCCTGTGCTGCTCCATTGCGTTTTGTTGATATGATTACCTGTTGCTATACGTTTGGGTTGTTTCCAGAGCAAAGCTGCTGTGAAAGGGTGTGCATGTGAATCCAGCTGCTGTGAATATTCACCATACATCTTTGTGTGGCCGTAAGTCTTCGGCTCTTGGGACAATACCCTGCAATAGAATGAGTTGCTGAGTAGTTGGACCGTGTTTAACATTTTAGAGGCTGATGGGCATTTCTCCAGAGCGGGTGGATCATTTTACATTCTCTGCTGACTTTAATTGTGCTCCATCCTCAGTAATGCTAGATGTTGGCAGTCTTTTAAATGTTCTGTTTGGGTGTGTGGTGGGATCTTATTGTGGTTTTATTTTATTTTGTAAAATAAATGACTGATGATGACTCATGAAAATGACTCAAAGTGTGCTTACGGGCCATACCTTTTGTTCCCCTCCTTTTTTCGTGACGGCAACAACTGTATTGAGATATGGTTCACATACCATACAGTTCACCCATTTAATGGTTTTTAATATATTCACAGAGTTGTGCAGTCATTTCTACAATCAAGCCATGTCTTCCAACACTTGTGTTTTTACTCCCATCCACCCCACCATTTGCTCCATTTTCTTCTTCTATCATTTAAATCCACTGTCCCCTACAAATCCATTTTTCACCCTTTGTCTTTGCCTGTATTCTTTCCCTTATGCCTGCTTCTTCCATCCAGGTCACCCCACCTTTTTGTTTTTCCCCACCATGAAGAAATTTTCCAGAACTCCATACGCACTCCCCAAATTCCAACCATCAGTCTGACGCCCATATCTTTATGTCCATTTGTGAGCATGTGTGCCTAGTTTATTAGTTCCAGATTATTCAGAACCATGTATATCTTTTGCAGGGGACGTTCAACCAGCCATAAAGTCATCTTGTCACCTCCCCCCACAGTAACCCCCCTCCCCCATACACACATCATCACATCATCCTTGCCCGTACCTCTTCTCACCTCCTACGTGTTCACCAGCTGCCTGGGATTTATACATCTTTGTATCCTTCTTGGTACCCTGCCTAAGTAGACCATGGGTACATAGTCATCCAGTGAATAAAGGGACTTGTATTCTCCAGATGGCCTGAGAATGTGCTTCACTTTTATCTTCCTTGGAAATTAATTGCATTACTCTCTTATTAAAAGTTGAGGAAAATAATTCATGCTGAAATTCGTGAGGCTCCTAAACAGTTGCCCTGACAATTTCTGATGATAATTTTGGAACTCTTTGTAACCTTTGGCCTTTTTTCCTATCTCTAGTTAAAGCTTTTCTGGAAGGAATTCAATTTCCGCTTTTTCTTAATGTTCCTTAAATGTTGTACATATCTTACAAGCAGATTCCCCATAGAACAATATGGATTATGGCCTCATTCTGTTTAACAGTATGAAGGCTTACCTGAAAGGACAAGAATAAGACTCTCTTAAAATCATGTCCAAGTTTTAAAGGAACATAAAACTTTCTCTTTGAAAAGTACACCTTTCTGATTTCATCCCCTAACCTACAGAGCTCAAGTCTAATTCTTGTATTATTGCTCGGCATTGGGAACAAAGCCGAAGCCCTTAGGTCTAGAGACCACTTGAAAGTACTTCTTCATAGCTCTGTTTCGTCTTAGCACGGCACAAGCCCCACAGAGATCTCATGTCCTCTGACCATAGGAGAGAGGAGAGTCAGTAGAGAAGCTGGAATCAGAAAGGTTAACTGTAACCAGAGCAGCCTCTGTAATGCCATCCTAAAAGGAAGCCCAGGAGGTGGGGGAGGAGGACAGGTTGTTGGCAATTGGACGGGAATAGGAGAAGGGTTCTGGAGGCAGGGAGGTAAATTAATCCAGAGATGTGTTGGTGTCTAGATTGGAGAATTGAGAAAGAGGGTCAGGTATATAACCCAAATGTAAGAGCAAAAGAAAGGTTTGTGTCTGGTGTGTGTGTGTTGGGGCGGTGGGGGTGTGGGGGTGGTGGTGATGGGTTAATGGGGCAATAGAGGGTCAGAAATGAGAGAAACCATGAGAAGAAGATACCCCAGCAGGAGAGAAAAGAGGAAGGCCAGACCTGGGACGCCATGTATGTTGAGGTTGGTGTATGAGTTTCCTTTGGTGGTTGTAGCAAAATACCACAGTCTGGCTGGCGTGAGCAACAGAAATTTATTTTTCCTGGAGGTTGGAAGTCCAAGATGAAGGTATCAGCAGGTTTCGTTTCTTCTGAGGCCTCTCTGCTTGGCTTGCAGGCGGCCACCTTCCTGCCATGTCCTCACACGGTCTTTCCTTTGTGTGTACATCTCTGGCGTCTCTTTTTGTGTCCAAATTGCTCTTTTAAAAGAATGCAGTCAGTTTGGATTAGGGCCCATGCTTGTGGCCTAATTTTACCTTAATCATCTCTTTTTAAAAAATTTTTATTGGAGTATAGTTGCTTTACAATGTTGTGTTAGTTTCTACTGTACAGCAAAGTGAATCAGCTATACATATACGTATATCCCCTCTTTTTTGGATTTCCTTCCCATTTAGGTCACCACAGAGCATTGAGTAGAGTTCCCTGTGCTGTACAGTAGGTTCTCATTAGTTATCTATTTTATACATAGTCTCAAGAGTGTATGTGTGTCAATCCCCATCTCCCCATTCATCCCACCCTCCTTCCCCCCTTGGTATCCATACGTTTGTTCTCTACGTGTGTGTCTCTATTTCTGCCTTGCAGATAAGATATCTGTACCGTTTTTCTAGATTCCACATATATGTGTTACTATTCGATACCTTAATCACCTCTGGAAAGGCCTTACCTCCAAATACGTCACGTTCTGAGGTCCTGGGGGCTAGGCCTTCAGCATATGAATTTTAGGGGGACACAGTTGAGCCCCTGATGGCTGGGGATGAGGATATAACAGATGCCACTGCCTGGCATTTACATGCGGCTATGATGGTTGTCAGCAGGCATCTCTATTCCTACCTCACCTACTCCCGCCCTGAAGAGGTCACGGTCAGCTGGTCATGTGATCACACCGCACTGATGGTCCTGTGATATCACCCAGTGCTCCGCAGGCCGCCGTCGTAGTCTTGCCTGACTGATCCTGACCCCCTTTTAGCCCTGGAGTGGCATCAGCCCCAACGGTGCCCACTCATGACATTTCTTCACCCTTCACAGATTTTCCCTCGGACAAACCAAATATGCAGTTGTTTCTGGTGCTTGAAAATATGCATGGTGTGCAGCTGCCATGGATGAAACAGTAATGCTTTGGGGTGACGAGTACAGTGTAGAAATAATTCCAGTAAGCCCAGTAATTGGAAAACAATGAACCCCAAGTTTGAGCTATATTGATTTTTAAAAAATCAGGGCTCAGCTTGACATGTGCTTGTTGCTTTGAGCAGAAATACTGTTTATACGTAGAATGTATTCAGCTATGGAAGATTAACAATTCAACTCTTGATTTAAATTCTATAGAAGAAAAGAGTTTTGCAATTAAGATATAGTGGCAGATCTGCTTTTCTTGATATTTTAAAGGGAAAAATATAAAAAATATTTTTCAGACATGACTTAAGAGTAGTTCAGATGCAAAGCATGAAAACATTGTTACATCTACCTTTGTTACAGTCAACTTTTAAGACTAATGGTGGTTCAGGGGTACTTGGGCTCTGGCAACACCAATCTCCTGTAGTAAATGTGAAGACTTTTCCAGTTATTTCATACTTTGTTCGATTCTTTTCAAAGGTCTGTTTTCTTCCAATATTGCCTAACGTTTATTTCCAAAATATTTACCTTATTATCATTAATTCATATTTTTAGCTGTTTAAGACTTTGATTTCTAACAGTACAACGTAACAGATATGAAGTTTAAATATGTGTATATCTTTATAATATGTTCTTTATTTACAACCTAAAAAAAAAAATCGGGGCTCAGTCTCATTGTCCAGAAATAATCCCTGTTAACATTTTGGTCTGTGTCAAGGAAGCGAGTTTGTTACTCTTCTGTATGTCATATAAATACCATATAATATATATACCCACTTATACACATTTTTAAGCCAGACAAGGTTGTGCTGTGTATTCTTTCTCGTAGCCTGCTTTTTATTGAACATAATGATAAATTGGAAACATTTTCCCATGCTAATAAATTTTCTTTCTCAACATGATCCTCAGTGGCTAGGCAGTATTCTCTCATATGTATATACCGTATTTTTCACATTCAATAATCTTGTTAGAATCCCAGCAGCCACCTGATACGTTGCCATCCCTTGTGATGTTTGTCCTAAATAATTTGTTACCAAGAAATCTTCAAGTACAGATGTTTGCGCATTATTTTTCAAGCCACTATACTGAGATATAATCCACCCAGCATAGACTTCATCCATTTAAAATGTACAGTTCAGTTTTTGGAGGAACCTCCATACTGTTCTCCATAGTGGCTGCACCAGTTTACATTCTCACCAGCAGTGCAGGAGGGCTCCCTTTTCTCCACATCCTCTCCAACACTTGTTATCTGTAGACTTTTTCGTGACGGCTCTTCTGGCAGTATCACTTGTTGGTCAGAGGCCAGGCTTGGTAGAGGCACTGCCTCACGTCACATCCCGATTCTGCTCCTTTTACTAGTAGGGTCATCTCACTTAACGGTCCTGTGCTTTAGTTTGCTCATCTGTGAAATGCGGATAATAATCTTACTATTCTTACAGAGACATTGTGAGGACTGAATAAGTAGAGTGCTTGGAACAAGTTCCTTGTATTACTAAACTTTTAGTAAATGTTATCTTTATAATTAATGATGATTACTGTTAGCAGTACATTATTATTAATATTAATTATTAGTAGTATTTGGTGTTATTAACTCTCAATTACCATTAGTAACTAAGTTGCTAAGTACTGTTAAGAATTAAAATATTATTTGACGTGATCCTAATAACGAAGCTGGAGTAGTTGTAGTAGAGTTACACTATTATTATTAGCAGAACCACCACCCTCTCCCTCTTCGTCTCTCACATCTGTATTGCTGCTGCAGGGAAAATGTTGAGAATGTTCAAGAGAGAAACCCATGAAATAATAGAGGGGAGGGTTCACACACGGTAAAATGGCTGTTTGAAGTTTTAACACAGGAAGTGGAGGGTTTGCATTTTCCAGAATGATACTCTGTGGAAAATGAGTTCTGAGGTTGGATGCGCTGGGGCAAAATTACAGAAAGCAAAGTTAAGGCAACTGCTTTACCACACGACTTCTTGGAACTTCTGATTTTCCTAATAAACGCACGCCTCTCTGAAGTGGGGGAATTATTTACAGTTTCTCAGATCACTGTTTTTTCAGTGGGGGCGTGATGGGGAGGCACCTGTTAACCCTCTTCTGGTCAGTGGTGTATGGATGAGACATAACTGGGGTGGAACATCTGGTGTGATAATGATACTGTAATTGTCTATATAGTATGAAAAGATGCTACATCTTGAGGAGCGAATGATGACTGAGAAGTTGCTGATGCTCAGAATTGCCTCCCGTCCCGCGTCCTGGGTGCCCTTCCCTCATCCTCAGTAACCTGCATAGCGGTTTCAAGTTACGAGTCACGCCTTGTAAACAGAAGGATGAACTGAGGCTCACGGGGACCCTAAGATTTTTTTCCTTCTTTATTCTCTTCTCCAGTTCTTGAGACTGTCGGGCTGTTTGAAGAGATTTCTACTGAATTTACTTGTTTCCATGTGGGGAACCTAAGACATTTTCCCCACGAAGCCCTGGAGGCTGAGGCAGCAGTTGAGCTGATGCTCTCCACTCACAAGTGTTCGTTTTAGGTTTGTAAATGGTCTGAAGTGGGCCTTCAGGCCTTTGAGTGCACCATCTAAGTGTTAGAGACAAGCATTTTATCACCCCAAGGTTGCCACTGAGAGGATGCCCGTACCCAGGGAAGGCTTGAGCAGGAGTGGTTCACATCCCAATGAAGATCGCCCCCAGATCACAGCACAGAGAGGCGGTATCACGGTCCCCATAAACCACTCCTTTAGACTTCTTTACATGTTTGTGCCACTGGAGCTTGGGAAAGAGCAGGAATAATTCTGCAGAGGCAAGTCCACATTCATTGTCAAGCAGTTGTGGAAATGTAAGAAGCCGCAGGAGGCCTGACTGCATGGGTTTAAGCAAAACTGTGGCCATAAACTGGGCCTGGCTCAAGGGTGGAGGCAGGGAAGGGGCGGGACATCATAGAATCTATTAGGTGAGGCCCGAGCGCGGGTCTGTTTCAAGAATGTTTGAAGAACCAGGAATGTTTCAAGAAGCATCCTGCTTCTGTTTCTGCTCAAAATATTTAACAGCCGTTTATGACATGGGTCCTGACTCATCAGTTGGAAGAGAGGCTGGCTCTAAACTGTACCTACCTGGTGAATTTAGCCCTGCTTATCTGTGCATGTCTTCTTTGTTTGTCTGTTTTGGTTTTTAATCTCTTAGACCAAGGGTTCGCAGCTCAAATATCTGATAGCATCATTTCCTCATCCGCCACAGCATTGGCTTCGGGGAGACAGTAGAGAGTGGTGGAGATTGTGGCAAACGGGAGGGGCCATGTCAAGGGCAGCTGCAGCTCAGCCCACCTGGTTGTCACAGCGTGAACCTGCGGGCCGGGCGTTGGCCTCGCTCTTGATTTTTCCAAAGGAGCCAGAAATTTGGTTTTACACGGTGAAGTCTCCCATTAAAAATGTTACGTAACCCTGTTCCCTTCCTATTTCCGCTAAACCAGAATCTCACAAGCTGAGTGACTTAAAAAAACACAGAGTTAATAAATAACTTAACAGTTCTGGAGTCAGATGTCAGAAATGGGTCTCGGTGGGCTAAACCCACTGCGTGGATGGGGCCGCGTTCCTTTCCGGAGGCTCCAGGGGAGAATCCGTTTCCTTTTCTAGCTTCTAGAGGCCGCCCACACTGTTTGCATCTTGGCCCCTTCCTCTGTGTTCAAAGTCAGCAGTGGCTGATCACTTCCTTCAAACTGCTACCTCTCCAGTTCTCTGTCTTCTGCCTCTTTCTACTTTTAAGGATCCTGTGTTTATGCCGGGCCCACCCTGATATCCAGGATGATCTCCCTATTGTAAGGTCAGCTCATTAGCAACGTTGATTTCATCTGCAGCCTTTATACCCCGTTGCCATGTAAGCTGCTGTAGTCACAGGTTCCAGGGCGTAGGACATGGACATCTTTGGTGGGTGGGGGTGTTATTCTGCCTAGTAGCCATAGCGCACATGCCCCTTAGAGAAGGCCTGCGTCTTACATTTCTTCTGCGTCCTCCTAGTGCCTAGCAGAGCACATAGATCTTTCTGGAGTGGCTGATGGTTGAGTGTCCACACCACAAGGGAGTGGGATAGGAGTGTAGGCAAGAGATTAATCATAACAGATTTTACGTTTATTTTATTCTTTAAAGATTTAAAGAATGTTTTTACTTCCCTCACTTGATTGAAAAGCATTCTTAGAAGTTAACTGGAATGGGCAACTTATTCCTATTTCTCCTTTTGTAAAATCGTGACGCTACCTAAGATCTGTGTATGAGGGACGAGTCAAATAATGCCTGTTTTCCCTTCATCTTTCTTTATATTTGTGGTCAGCCTCGCCAGCCAGGCAGCCCACCAGTAAACCACCCATCCCTTTTTCTACCCTTTAGTCATATCATCCATCTAATCGAACTTCCTTGATTTTTTGCAGAGGATCTGAGATTGCCTATGTAGGATCCATGTGTAATAATCTCAAGAGGAAAAGGACCCAGATGAGGATTTTAGGGTTCAGAGGCAGTCAGGTAAATCAAGGGGTGAAGCACCGTCCAGATATCTTGGCTATGAGTCTGTGACCAGATACTGCATCTGGGCTGACAAGCTGTTTCCTGAGAGCCTCCTAGGGTCCAAGGGAAGAGGGGGATGCAGCCCACTGAATCCATCAAGGTGGACGAATCACCGAGCAGTGGTGCCACTACGACATGTCCAATCAGTAGTCACCTCTGTGTCCTTCCTCCTGCCAGGGAGCCAGTTGGGGCAGGAAGGGCAACCCGGTGTCTCTCAGAGTCAGTGCTTTACTCGCGGTCCACCTGAAGCACAAGAGGGCATTTACTAATATGTGAAGACTTGGGGATGTTTAATTTCTTTTTGGCTTTTATTTGGGGGGTATTATTAAGAGTAAGAAATGCAGCTCTCTGCCCTCACGAATGACAGTGTGCGGGTTTGGGAAGAACTGGAGAACTCCCTAAGTGGCACGGTGCCCTGGGCCTTGGCGGGGACCACGTCACCTGCGTGCGGTTCCACAAGGTCGGCAGCTCCCGGGAAGCAGCGCCTCCGGCTCTGCTGCTTCTCACTTCACCTGGTGCCCTTGATGCTGGGCCAACTTGTCAGGATCCTCATAAAATTCCTCGGTGATGGCTTCTTCTGTTCTCTGTATTTCCTGAAGTGAACATCTGTCTCATTGTTCACCTCCATTGCTTTAGTGCTTTCCTCATGCTTTCTCTCTTTCCAGACAATAAACTTTATTTTCTTCCTAAGAATTCAGTCTACGCAAGGCTATTAGGCAGCTTGTTTGCACCTTTTAATTTCTGGATGGTTTCCAGGAAGGCTCTTTGCAGTGGCTCCAATGGGTTCATCTGTGACTCGCGGAATTCAGTGCGGCATTGTGTTTGGGTCTTTATCCGTTACCTTCTGTTTGGAAACATCTGTTTGGAAACGTTTGCTGATGCTCTCCCCACACTCCTCCTAGTATCCCAGAAGTACAGGGGCTCATCTCTTTTTGCTTGGCATAGGGATAAGACCGGGTGTTGGCTGGTTTTTTTTTGGAGGGGGTCAAGTGTGCAGGTATATGATTATTTCACCGAAACCGCTGTACTTCTATATATTGCCAAGCGGCTTTGGAGAGGGAATCAGGCACTTTATTTCATTAATGGCTCTGCAGCCTGGTGATCAGCTCATCATTCCAGTTTAATTTCGGTGCCGATGTTGATGACATATTGAACAACAGTGGAAACCCGTAATTACAGCTGGAAAGCATTTCCAGTTTTGAGAGACCATTGTTTTTCAGATGCACAGAGACACTCAGCAAACCACTTACTTTTTGCTTTTTTTGGCGTTCTATCGTTAATCTTTCCGAATTATCTATTCTGATATCTTTGCCAATAAATATATGGGTTTTTGTTTCTTGACTCAGTGTAAGCATGTTCTTATTTAAACTCTGTAAACTGTTTAAATGTTCTTGTAATTATTGATATATTTCCATACAGTTCTGTTCAGTTACATTTCTGTTTTTTTGTTTTTCATGTTTTTGTTTTCTCTTATGTAGCCTGTCTTTAAAAAAAAAAACAAAACCCCTTTGATTATGGAAATTTCAAATATATTGAAAAGTAAGGCAGATAGGATGATAACGAGCCCCCATATGCCAATCACCCCTGCTTCAACAATTAGGAAACTGTTTTTCCCTGTTCAGTCATTGTTCCCGTGTGTGTGTGTGTGTGTGTGTGTGTGTGTGTGTACATAAATATCCTTGCATGCATATATATGTGTGTGTGTGTCTGTACACACACGTATGCATATATATTTTTTCTAGTGTACGCTGTATGGTGGTTTACATTTCATGTGTTCAAATCAAATTTTGTTTAAAATAAAAGTAAAGCCCTTCTAAGTCGTGAAGATTCAAAGCTCTGTAATGAAATGCTTCATTTTCCTGTGGGTTTGTGGGCGCATGAGAGAATTGTAGTCCCCGGGCAGGGAAGGAGGAGGCATCGTGCTTCTCCACCCCATTTTAAGGCTTGCTCCCCGAAACCTCATCTCCAGTGCTCTGCACTAAGCAGACGTAGGGGCAGGGCAGTGGGGCAAAGAGGTGCCATGTGCAAGAGGATCCCGTGCAAGTAGAAGTTCCCATGCACAGCATGTGACGTGAGTTGGGCACTTTGCCCAATCAGAGGTTAGATGGCTGAGTTCTACATGAAGCTTGACTGTGTGTGTCTCTGTATATCTTTGCCTCAGTTCCTTTTGCATTTTCTGAAACCCGATTATAGAGATACAGGAAGGGGTTTTTAGAAGGCTGAGGAAGGGATTACAGGCAGGGGATGCTGGGTGCAGACTCTGCTTTCTCTCCCCTGATGCACATATGGCCTGGATGGCCCCTAGTTTGAATGATGGCACAGAAGTCCCTGATGTCTGGCAATACTCCTTGTGACAGGAAGCAAATGGGTTGCTAGTGGGGTCCTCTGGGTAGTGCCGTAATGTCAATATGGAAACCACTAGATTTGTTGAGACCTTGCTTAGGGAAGACCGCAGATAGCCCTCTTAACACACACACACAGACACACACACACACACACACACACACACAGCTATGGAAAGATAGGACGCCTCCACTGAGCCGTGTTCTTCCGTGCAAGGCCACCTCTCTTTCCATCAGTGGCTGTATTGTGACTAATTAAATCAGTGTGTGTAAGAGGGTGGCTTCCCTTTCATCTGTAACCTCCCTGAAACATTGTCTTTGTGGTATTGTCATAACCTTGATTGGGGGAATAGGATTGGGTATAATCAGAGCATGCCCTGGGACATAGTCATAGACTGTTTATGCTAAACATTTCCATATACGTTATTCTCAATATTCAATACAGCCTTGTGGGGTTGGAGATGTTATAATCGTTGTTGTTGTGATGATTGTTACTATTATCAGTGTTAGCTGTGCTCATTGATCTCCTCCCCATCCAGGTACACTGCTGCATGCTTTATACTCACTACCTAATTGCACGCCCATGCACTCTTGCTGGCTGTATATAATTACCCCATTTCACCGAGTCTTGGAGAGTTTGGTGAATTACTTGTCATCACAGAGCTAAGTGTGGTAGAACTCGGATTCGAACATGGTCGTGCCTGATTTCTCTGCCTGCGGTTTCTCGCCTAAGAGGGGGAGAAGCCTTGATCCCAAGAAGGTCCAGTGCTTGTTTCCTTCTTTGTCATTCACGTGCCTGGGGATTTGTTTCCTTGAGGGGGACTGAGTTATGCATTAGGGCTGGGCAGAGTACACATTCAAGATTAACTACGTCTTTATTTAAAAAAAAATTATGCCCATGGTAAAATTTTAAATAACACAGAAAAATCTAAGGGACAAGTCTCTTCCCTTTAAACATCCATTAAACATCAGTACTGCTACCAAAAGAGAATCTCTTGTGTGTTCTTCCAGGAAATAAAATGCCTACGCCAGCTGTAAATTCATTCGTGTATATTATATATTCACGTATCGTATATCTATTTCATGAAATTAGAGCTCTGCTAATTAATTTTTTCCTGATTGAAAAATAACGTCGTTATTTTGACAGATTTCACAATCGTAGTTACACATACACAAATCAGGAGTAAGTACTTCTGAGTCTCGGAAGCAATCACTGTTAACGTGGTGTGTCTCCTTTTTTCTTTTTTAAAGTTCAAATATATTTGGATCTGTACTTCTTAAAATTGCTATCACACTGTAGTCTGATTTTTTTTTCCTAACATATTTTGGCCATCTTTTCATATCAGTAAGTATTCTTTGGCAGTACCATTTTAGTGACTCTACGTTATGCCTTCATCACTTATTAAATGAATCCCTTCTTGCTGGGCACAGATGCCATTTTCAATTTTTCACAGTCACCAGCAGTGCTCCTGGTTTACCTGGGCCAACGGAGGCTTTTAAATGTAAATTGATCATTCTTCTTCAGAAAGGTTGTTCCCACTTATACTGTTCTTTCAGCCTTGTCAGAGGGGCTCTTTTTCCACACTTTCACCATCACTGTGTATTTATCATTTTCTAATGATCTGTATTACTTGCTGAATGAGCATGCATTTGATTGATAACCGAGTACACTTGTCCCGGTATTCTTCTCAACTTTAAAAGTATGTTAAACAAAAACTTTTAACGTTTCACGTAAAAACCTTTAAAGCTCTCAGGCTAATCTGAAATGTAGCGTGTACAAGTTGAGGTTTCTAATGTGCTTAATCCTTATTAAAGCACTAATCACCAGGGTGCCAAAACTGCTATAAGGAGAGCACTTAGAAAACATACGGGATCAATAGCTGGTACTTAGGAAATAAATGAAACGACTTGTTGTTTGTTTGTCTTAAACCCACCTTGGGGCTGAAAGATAGAAAGACTTAAAATGAGTTAGGTTGTGAATTTCTCAGCATTTCATAGCTTATATATTGAAACAGTTAATTGCATTCAAAAGCTACAGACATGCACGTAAATTATTTTTTTAATAACCTGAATTTTCACTGGGGGGAAAAACCTCTTAGAAGATACAGGGATGTGAATGAGAGGCGCTGCTTTTAAGAAACTCAAAATTTGATGTGAGAAGCACATGAAGAAGCAAAGACTCTGTGCTAGATCCCTGCTTCCCACAGTGGGAGACAAGCGTGATCGACCCGGAGTGATCAGGGGGCACTTCCTGGAAGAGGTGACCATGACCTTCGTTTTGGTTTGACACTGCAGTAGCATAGGGACTTAATTTTTGTGATTAGAATATTGATAGTATTCTGTGAAGAGGACAGTGCTCATGTTGGAAACTTTCCTTGCTTCAGTATCCAATCATCATTAAATACTTTATTTTTTAAAACTAGTGTTTATTTATTTATTTGTTTTTTAAAGATAGGTTATTTATTTATTTATGGCTGCATTGGGTCTTAGTTGTAGCACGTGGGATCTTTGTTGAGGCATGCGGGCTCTTCGTTGCGGTGCGTGGGCTTCTCTCTAGTTGTGGCGTGCAAGTTTTCTCTCTCTAGTTGTGGTGCGCAAGCTCAGTAGTTGTGCGCGGGCTTAGTTGCCCCGTGGCACATGGGGTCTTAGTTCCCCGACCAGGGATCGAACCCGCGTCCCCTGCATTAGAAGGCAGATTCTTTACCACTGGACCACCAGGGAAGTCCCAGTAAATACTTTTAAATGAGCTTAGTTAGGGGTTCTTAGATTTTTGGATTTCAGGATCCCCTAAACTTTTTCAGAAGAAAACAAAAATGAGGAGGACACCAACTTAAGTTTGCCAAAGTGTTGGGTTTTTTTTTTTTTCCTAAAAAGGACACTAATAAAAAAACAAAACAAAACAAAATCAACAAATGTTACAACATGCCTCTATCAATAATCAACACTACTTTATAAAAGAAAGGGTATTTTAACACGGAACACCAACTCCAAAAGACAGTCATTTCATTGTACTTTATGAACTTTTTTTCAGACTAACTTTAGGCTTACATAGAAGTTACAAAAATGCACAGCGGGTTTACCTACCTTCCCCTAATTTTAACAGCTTACCTAACCATAATATAATTATCAAAACCAGGAAATTGGCATTAGTTTTTAATATTTACTATACCAGCTTAATCACAGTTTACGAGTTTTCCATCACTGTCTTCTTTTGGTCCACGATCGCATCTTATCTTTAATTGTGTCTTCTTGGTCGCCTCTAGTCTCTGACAGTTCTTCATTCCTTCCCTGTCCTTCCTGATCTTGAGATTTTGGTGCCTCTGAATTTTTTTTTTTTTATGATTAGATTAAGTTAAAGCAGATTTTTGGCAAGAGCATCCTAGAAATGATGTTGTGTCCTTCTTAGTGAAGCAGGTCAGGTGGTGCATGATGTTGGTACATCTTTGACTGGTGATGTTAATGGTGAAGTCACTTTGATCATTTGGTGAAGGTGATGTCTGCTGAGTTTCTCCAACATCAATTTGTTACTATTTTTTCTTCGTACTGCATAAATATTTGGGGGGAGATGCTTTGAGATTACGCTGTCATTCTCTTTCTCCTTAAACATTCACACATTGACTTTCAACATCCGTGAGTAGATCTTGCATATAGCAGTTATTACAGTGGTGGTATTTGCCTGATGGTGATTTTGTATTTCTGGCATTGGTTTCTACATTGATTCATTGGAGTTCTTCTGAAAGAAGAGCAATCCTGTCTTCCCCATCTGTTGATTGATTCAATTATTTTATTTACATTAGTACAGATTCACAGGTATGTATTTTATTCTATAGTTTATAGTCCACTAATATCATCATTTATTTTGTTACTCAAATTGTTGCAGCTTTGGCTGGACCGTCTCCTTCAGGACCTTCTTCTGGTTGGTTTCTGTGATGGGCTCTGCCATTTTGATGGAGTGAATTTCCCCTTTTCACTGTCCTCCTCCTTGCTCCCCACCTTGGATTTCATGTCACCATAGGCTACTGAGAACAGAGGCCTGCTCTTTGGGACATACTGGCCTAGTGAACAGAAGGGAACTCAGGGGAGCATGCTCAGTGCTGAATCTGTGTCTTATGCCCCTGCCACCCCCTGCCCTTTAGAAACAATAAGAGAAGACATGAGGAAGTGGTGATGGGATGTGAATTAGGATAAAGGAAAAATAAACTGTCATGGTGTTGTGGGAAAGGCAGGTATTTCTTTTAGGATTGGAAAGGGCTTTGTCGGGGGGTGGGTTTCCAGGGAGCAGCCCGAGCTTAAAAATAATAGGCAAGGTTCATCAATAACTTCCTACGTGCAGGCGGGTGCTGGCCCCTCTAGGCTACAAGCCTAATCTTGTCTAACCCTCCCACAGTGAAGGAGATATTAACATTATGGTTCCAGGGCTCCAAGAGGTCAAAACACATTAAAGAGGTAGTTGAGTCAGGACTGAATCTTGTTCCTTGGACGCCAGGGACTGTCACTGTGTACTTCTCACCACTGCCTCTATCTTACTCCTCCCGCAGTGAGTTCCAGGGGTAGGAGAGAAGAGCTCCTGCCTGCCCTCTGATGACAGGGTCATCCCCACCCACTCCCCACTGCAACAGTCTACTCTATCCATTATCAGGAAAAAAGAATCACCTTTCTGTGTAGTCATAACTGGGATTGTGTGTGTGTGTGTGTGTGTGCGCGCGCGCACGCGCGTGTGTGTGATCCTTCACCCCTCTATGTAATCTGTGCATTTGACTATATTTATGTGTTCCTGTCATATCTTTCCAAAATTTTGCTTTTAGAGTGTGTTAGTGTGGGGAGTTGTGACTTGCAGTGATGTCATGAGAAACCTGCATCCCAGAAGAGAAAATGTTCCTCTTCCTAGTGAATCTGCTTGGCCACCAGCGTGTTTTCTTCTGCCCACCCTCCTGTATTTCCCATCCCTCAACCTGTCAGACAGAGGGTTGGTCTCTGGGAGAGATCTTGGCAATACCAGGAGCTCTAAACCCTCTAGCTCACCGCTGGGAGGATGGAGGCTCCTTGGGGAGCAGGAACCTGCCCAGGGTCACAGAGGGAGTTAAGGCTGGGGCCCGACTGAGAAGCAAGGCAGTGGACTCCAGGCAGCCATTCTGCCATCTTGCCTTGGAGCTCCCTCAAGAATGCCTGCCAACATTCGACTGGCCAAGTGTATGAAAGGAATTCTTCAGGATGGTCTCTTAATAATAAATGCTTACATTTTCTCTGGGCCCCAGACCAAATCCCGCCCCCGCCCCCTATCTTGTTTTCAAGGTTGAACATTCTTTCGAGTTAGTGACCTTGCCCTTCTTGGCCTGTGGATGTCGCTCTCCATCCATAAGCCTCCTTTCCAGGGACCGTGTTTGCAGCAAAGACTATAATTTTATTTTGGGTTTGGAGATACTGATTACATTTTAGCTTCTGGTATATTTTCTTACCTGTCACAGCCATTAAATTTATTTTAATAGTCACTCTATCCTCCTGATAGCCAGTAAAGGGGGAATTGGATATTGTCTATCAATTGGCTAGTCTGTGAACTAAGGCTGTATCTAATTACAAGGAATTGTATTGGTGCTGATTTATTAACCATTTACTGTGCTTGGGAGAAGGTAGCGTTGTTAGTAGCACTGTTCAGCCTGGATGTAGCTTTCCAGGAGGGCAGGGTGCCCGGAATATCACTGATCTTACAGTTATTACTTTGTGTCATATATAATCTTGTTTTTTCCCTGCAACAAATAAATCTTTGGGACTCCCTGGAAAAAAAAAAAAAAGAAAGAAAAAAAACATTTGTGGTTACAGTATAATAAAAATAAACCGTTTGTCGTGACTGCAGCTGACATTTATCAGCCTGTTTGTGGGCGCGCTCTCTCTCTCTCTCTCTCTCTAATACAGAACATAATTTGTCACTTTGTAAATACATTCCAGTCTAAATCCCTGCCAGCATCTGTTAGTGTTTGAAGGATTAATGTGCTACCCTGTGTATGTCTGCGCTTGCAGGGAACAGTGTAGCCTATGATTATGGATCTTGGGAGAACAGGAGAATGGGGCATTTTCTCTGCTTTTTCCTACGCGTGTGGTCTTTCTGGCCTTTTCCTGATCTCTCATCCTTTTCCTTTTCTGCTTAGGTACTTGGAATTTCATCATTTGGAAGGATTCTGTGAGTCCCCAATATTCCTTCTCCCTTTCATAGAAAGGGTCATAGTGATCGTAGTTTACAGGCACTGTGGGTGAACAGGGTCAGATAATCCGGGGTTGGTTAGACTGGGATCCCTTCATCCGACTTATTCGACCTCAAGTTGTTTAATTTCCATTTACTCACTTGCAAAATGAAGATGCGAATGCCTACCTCTTAAAGGCACGGAGGGTGAAGAAGGGAATCTTAGGTGGATGCAAAGCACTCAGCGGAGTGCCCGGCCCGGAGTACCTGGTGGGGCTGCCCCACCTTCCATCACGGTCGGCCTGATGGCTCTTTCTTGACGTGGTCCATGACCCTCAAAGTGTCCACTGGAGGATCCCAGGGCCGTGAGCCAGCTGGTGGTTACGATCCTGTTTTGGTTTTCATCTTTTCTTGTTAGTGGGTTTCGTATTTGTTTGGGAATATTTGTATCCCTGTAAATCAGGTGCTTGGTGGGTTCTTGGCCGAGAAACCATTCTGCCAGTAAGAACCTGTGGTTCTCAGTAAGGCTTGGTACTGACTCCTAGCTAGATTGAGGGATTTAAATCCCTCACCATTGGCAAAATGATTCACATACCTGCTGGAAGGGCCATCCTTGCCTTCCCCAGAAGAAGGCATGAACTTATCTCGAATCATAATGTGACCTGTGATTCTTACTACTTTAGGGAATGGCTATAGTCTCTCATTCACCCTTAATCTACTGCTGTCATCTGGATTGGAAAAATCCCAGGACATGGAAGAAATGTAACATTAGTGACTCTCCTATGAGCAGTCTCTTTATTTCATGTTTTCATTGCTTTGGTATTTTGTGCGTACTACTGCCTATCGCACCCAAATGGTTCCACCCACCCAAACTCTGCGTCTACATCTGCACCTCTCCTCTGTAATAAAAAACAAAGTGTATAGTTCTCTTTTCATTAAGAGAAGTGGTGTTTTGTTGTTGCTTTGTTTTTGTTTTTCTGCACTATAAATGCATATGAACAGGACAGAGATACCATGTTCACATACCCAGTGGACAAGACGGGTCTTCTCATTTGATGCTTGTGGTTAGCATTCTGGAGAGAATCTTTAGCAGATCTGGGAACATGCCTTTGAGCTCAACGAAAAAAATGTCTGTCCTTTGCACCCTAAATGCCCAAGGATTGGTATACTTGGAAAATGTCTAGAAACCTATATTTCAAATTTTCGACAGGCTTTTATAAACTTCTAGAGTGGCCAAAGTATTTTTCAAAAAGGTCCAGGGCTTCCCTGGTGGCACAGTGGTTAAGAATCTACCTGCCAATGCAGGGGACACGGGTTCGAGCCCTCGTCCAGGAAGATCCCACATGCTGCAGAGCAACTAAGCCCACGTGCCACAACTACTGAGCCTGCGCTCTAGAGCCTGTGAGCCACAACTGCTGAGTCTACGTGCCACAACTACTGAAGCCTGCACACCTAGAGCCCATGCTCTGCAACAAGGGAAGCCACCACAATGAAAACCCCGGGCACTGCAGCAAAGAGTAGCCCCTGCTCTCCGTAACT
Organism: Delphinapterus leucas; assembly: GCF_059928025.1. Classification (NCBI taxonomy): domain Eukaryota; kingdom Metazoa; phylum Chordata; class Mammalia; order Artiodactyla; family Monodontidae; genus Delphinapterus; species Delphinapterus leucas. The sequence goes on from NC_143148.1 coordinate 51,363,410, forward strand.
AGAGAAAGCCCATGTGCAGCAACGATGACCAAACGCGGCAAAAAATAAAATTAAATTAAAAACAAAATTAAAAACCTGTGTTCAAGCAGACATGTAGAATTGCAGGAACCATTTAGTGCTGATACTTACAAAGTGTAATACTCCCAAAATTCAGATTTTTTTTTTTTTGCGGTATGTGGGCCTCTCCCTGTTGTGGCCTCTCCCGTTGCGGAGCACAGCCTCCGGACGCGCAGGCTCAGCGGCCGTGGCTCACGGGCCCAGCCGCTCCGTGGCATGTGGGATCTTCCCGGACCGGGGCACGAACCCGCGTCCCCTGCATCGGCAGGCGGACTCTCAACCACTGCGCCACCAGGGAAGCCCTCAGATTATTTAATAGGAGATTATTTTCAATGAACAGTGTTAACAGATACCGCTGAGTCCATTGTACACACTGCTTGGGACTCTTTATGCCGTGTGATAGCTGTATCTTTATCCGATGGCCTGTGTGATCAGACAACACACACTTTAAGGCATGGTGTGATGTTCTTCTTTCTCCTACATTGAGTGGAATCTGCAGCTCATATTAAGTACAGGACTGTCGGACTTAAGGAAGCACAGCCATCTTTCTTGACTCTTGTCCTAACACAGGTTTCATCAGACTATGCCCTGCTAGGAGGACATCCAGCCCAACACCTGTTTTTGTAAATAAAATGTTATTGCCAACGTCCATGCCCATTCCTGTCCGTTATCTATGGCGGCATTTGCTTCCATGCCGCCGAAGTTGAGTAGTTCGTATGGCTCGCAAAACCTAAAATACTTACTATCTGGTCCATTGGAGAAAAAGTTTGCTGACTTTCGAAAGGACTCATGGCCATTTGGAAAGAAAAGTCTGTTTCACTAAATTAGAATGAGCAGGTGGTTAGATTAGTATCTTATTTCCACACATATGGAAACATTTCACAGTACACATGACTTAGTTATCAAACTTGGCTCTTTCAGAGTCTGGGGGATGGGGTGAGGGGAGAGGTGGAAGTCAGCTGTTTGTTTTTTTTTTTTTTTAATCATAAAGTTACCATTTTAATGGTCAACATAAAAGAAAGAAGTGTAAAGGCTTTGGGTTCATGGAAAGAACCACATTCTTGGGAGTGAAGTACTTTTGGATCCCACCATAATCTCCTGGATTTAGGGGTAATTTCAGGGTTAAAGAAAGTTCTGGCCCCAAAGCAATAATACTATCTTGTAAGGAGAAATGGCTTATCAGTGTGGAGGCGAAACTGAAATCCCCGTTCTGCCAGGTACTAATTAGATGATTTTCGAGCAGGTTTTTTGGTTGCTTTCTCAGCCTTTGTTTTGTTTCTAAAGTACAGGTAATTAGGTCTACTTTGTAAGGGCTCAGCAGGGTAGAAGGTGGCAAAGTCCATAATCTTCCCTTCCCTGAAGAGTACCAGCCGGAGGGTAAGACCTCAAAAGTATTTAATTAACCGTGAGTGTTTGCCTCTTGGGCTGGAGTTTGTAAATGTGTACACGGACAGGAAGGCTGAAGGTCCTAGATGTGTGATGAGAGGTGACATTTAGATTAACTAGAAAACGTGAGCCTCAGCCATAACACCCCCAAATCCTTCTGGTGGTTGCCCTGCAGACCTGGTACCCCCAGAAAGGAGTGTCGCCTCGTAAAGTCTGCTTTCCTTGAGGAAAAAGAGGACCAAATGGACCTGGTCCTCTCTTGACAGAGGTGAAAGCTCTGGCCGCCCCGTCCCGTTGTAATCAGCATAAGCTCTGCCTGTGGAGAACATCTGCATCATCGAGCCAGAGGGAGAAGGGAAGACGCTGTGTATAAATGTTGAGGCGGCAGGAAGAAGGGGCACCGAGGCCGAGCTGCTTTCACACGCGTGCCGTTCCAAAACGGCTTCTAATGGATACGTATAAGGTGGTGTCCCCCGCGCAGCCCCTCTCCCCCCGACTCTAACGCTGTCTGCGCTGCTTTTCTGAAAACACGCGGTCTGTAGCTTAGCTGGCTTTTAACAGAATTACCTGATGTGATTCGTTCGTCCCTTTTGGCTACAAGAGAGTAGACCACAGAGCAAGTTGGATATGAATGTGGCCACCTGCATGTTTTGGGCACTGAACGGACAGGGACGTCCATTCCCTGCTTTGGACCTGCGTGTCCGAGTTGGCCTCACTCCGCCCCTCATTACGGACCACTCTTTCCTCCTGTTAGGACTTCGCTTCCAGAAGCAGTCCTGGTGAAGCTGTCAGAAAAGCCCTGGAAACCTCACAGGACAGGCGCGCCTGACTCTTTCTTTTTCTGAATCTCTCGCAATCTCAGTCTGTCTGTCTGTCTACCTCTGTCTCTCTTTCTTTGTACTCCATAGTGACTACCAGGCCACTGTCTGGAATAAAGGGCTTGGGCGGTAAGTTGTAGCACTAATCTGATACATGCTACTGGCCTGAATTCTTTGCATTAATTCAGAAGTTGTAATTCAGAAGTTGGGCTGTTGTCTCTTAAAGACATCTTCAGGCTTATTTTATGCTGTTTGGGCTCCAGAATCAATTGGATTTTGCACCTCTATAATGACCCAAATCTCATTTCTGCTTGCCAACAGTATGATTCTCCTTCCCTGGTAAACGGTAGCATGGAGCAGTCAGCCGCACTGACACTTGGAAGTTGTGAGAGAACAGTTTTACCAAGTGATTTCCAGTGTATGACACAGATCCACATCGGGTGCCCCCGACTGACAGGGGGCTGTGGCCCATTTAGTAAATAAAGTAAATTGAAGCTCCTTTCATCCAGTGGCCTTACTGTCTCCGAGGAAATCATTATAATCTACATCCATCATGTAGAAGGAGAAAGAATGTAGGGAACCCATCTCACGTGAGGAGAAGCCCAGGAGCACCACACTCTTCTACTCACAGGCCATTGGTGGAAACCTAGAGGCCCCGCCCCACCGCACTGCAGGCTGGAAAATGTAGTTCCTGCCTGGTCGGTCTCTTCTCAGCACAGCCCCATACTGTGGACCAGGGAGAACTGGTTTGGGAGGTGCTGGTTCTCTCTATCCACACTATTTTATACACCATAGAGGTGATTCTTAAATTCTAGTTGGTTTCTGCCTTTAACGTGTGAATTTAAGTCCATTATATACCTGTACTGATTTCTGAATTTCATTTTGTGTTTCCTCTCTACCAAGTGTCCAAGTGTTTTCCTTTATTATTAAATTTTAATTCTTTTTTGGATATTATTTTTGCATTTATCCAGTTTCTTTATATCCAGTGTACCCCACGCATCATTTTTTTTTTTTTTTAATCCTGCTGCTGCTGGTTTGGAAGCTAAACTAACTAACTTACTTTCTTCTTCTTCTTCCCCTCCCCTCCCCTCCCCTCCTCTCCCCTCCCCTGCCCTCCCCTCTCCTCCCCTCCTGGCCTAGTCCTCTCCCTCCCCTTCCTCCCCTTTTCTTTTCCCTCCCTCTCTTCTGATATTTTTCTTTCCTCTGGAAATTTTCACATACATATCTAAATTTTCTCTTACTTAGTATAAAACTGTTTACTGTGTCTATCATTTTAACCAGCAAAACCAGGCCATACATGATTCAGTGGCTCGATGAAATCCCTGCCCCCCTCCAAAAAAAAAAAACAACCTTTGTTATTGTTGTTTCAATTCTGTCTTCAGTTACTTTTTAAGAGTAATTTATTTGGTCTTGTAGCTAACGTAAAAGATGCACAACATTTGGGGATAACTTGACTGTGCCTTGTGTGTGTGTGTGTGTGTGTGTGTGTGTATTATGTTGAGTTCTCATCTTTCCTTCCTTTCTGGGTGTTTTCATTGGAACTTATTAGAGCCTTCTTAGGCGGATGCCACTTAAGCAGGAAACCTCATTTCTCTTGGAAGCACATATACTCTTAATCTTTTCTAGTTTATCTGTTGAATATCCTGCTTGGCTTCTGCAGAACCTCTGAAAGATTTCTCTCTTTCAGTTCACCCATAAATTAAAAATAACCGTCGTGGTCAGTCCCCAAGCGTGATGATACTATTACATGTTTACTGCATGTTCTGCATACCAGGCTCGCATCTGTCATCATGCGGTGCGGCCAATTTCTGAGAGGCAGGCCCTCAGCCAGCCATTCTGATGCACCAGGAGGAAAGCCTGACTTTCTAAATGGCTTATGGGAAATCGTTTTTGCCAACATCACTAACATGATTTTATTTCTACTTACAAATTTGTCCCAAGTTTGGTGGTGTGTTATTTATTCATTCATCCATTTTCTAAATTAAAGCCTGTCTTGAAAACCTACTCTGTGCCACTCACTTTGTACCAGGAATCAGAGACAGAGATATGAGACTGTGCATTTTAATTTACTTTAACTGTCAATGTGAATTATTGGTGGTTTTGGTTTTCTTTCATAGTCTCCTGCAGTGTTCTTGGGAATAGACATTGATGTAACCTTTTAGGAGGACACCCAGTAAAAATCTATCAAAGTTTAAAATGTAGATATCTCTTTACTTAGCAATTCTACTTCCAGGAACTTATCCTCTAGAAAAAAACAATCATTTATTGCGAAACATAGGTATTGCAGCATTGCTTTTAGTAACAAAAACCTTGAAACTACGTAAAATAATATTAATTACAACAACAGCAGTAGTTAACAGTTAGAGCATATCTGTTTAAGGTGCTTTCCATGGTTTATTATCTCATTGAATTCTCACAGTAATCCCCAGGAGGAGGTTCTTCTATTATTTCTGTTTTTACAGATAAGGAAGGTCAGGCATCGGGAATTTAAGTAAAAAGTCCACAAAGCTAGTGAAGGGTGTGGAGGGCTGAGGAATCTAAAGGGGATAATAAATTCTTGAACAGCCCTACAATGGGCTAAACCTACTGGTTGGAAAGAATGTGGGTGGAGTCTATTTAGATGTATTCAATTATGTGTTAACTGGGAAAACCCAGATGATATAATAACCCATGAAGTACGTACAATACTATGTTTGTAGAAATGTATTATGGCCCAGTGTTTTTATATGTGTAGAAAATGTACTCTGGAAGGATTTGCATCACTGTCACTCTGTCTATCTTGGGGCAGTGGGATTCCGGAGATATTTTCACTTGATACATTATCCACTTCTGTATTATTTATACTTTCATTAGTGAGCCAGTTTTATTTTTATAAATAAGGATAAATTTAAGTCGCTGAAGCCCACTTAGGGTGAGTCACGGTTCCTCTCACTAAACTCACACATGCAACCTCGGCACCGTTGCCATCTGGGGGCAGTTGTAGGATGTTCAGCAGCATCCCTGGCCTCTACCCACTAGATATCAGTAGCCCCCCACCCCCCAACAAATTGTGACTACCAGAAATGTCTCCAGACCTTGCCGGCTGTCCCCTGGGGGTGGCGTGTCCCTGGATGAGAAGCCCTGAGGCAGACACTGGCCTGTTAGTGTGTGTTCCTCTGCATCCTGAGGGTCGTAATGAAGATAGTCTCTGTCCATTTGAGCATCTTTCAGACTTCACAGGTCCTTCATGTGGAATTCAGAAGCCTTTCAACCAGAGCAGACAAATCTTGTTTGTCTCTCGCTAGTCAATTTAACTAACCACCGTTGACCTGTCAGCAGATAATCAACAGGTCCCACATCTCTATGTTTTAAACTATACACCGTTCTGAATCTTGGGGAGTGGGGGACACTGATTTTTCTTTTATCAACAACTTCCCCAAAGAAGGGGCTTCCAGTGCCCTTCCCTTAACAAGTTTCATTAAGGAACCCACCTATTAAATATTCAAAATATATAGACTGTTCCTGTTGAGGATCTAATTATACAGTAAATTAGCTGATGTCCAGTCTGTTGCCTTTAAAGCACATCGTTGATGTTTCTAATACTTACATAAGATATAGGGCCTGTTTATTAAGAGTCTTCAACTGTATATAAAACTAGAACAGTCAAAAGTAATGGTGTCTACTGAAGGATTCTTTATCATATGAATTTACCTTTAGTCATCTATTATTTATTTCAGCTATTTTATATGCCATTATAATAAATATTATGACAGAGAAAGCTTTTACGCTTCGACTTACTGTACTAGTCTTTACTTGCCTGCAATCCTTCAGGAAAATGTAGCCGTGCCTTACCTATAGTTAATGTAAATCATCACTTACATTAGAGTGAAAAATTGACTATGAAAAAAAGGCTCTTTCTTCAATAGCAAGGCATAAATGCCCGATCATGTTGACTGCCAAACTCCCGTGCCATTTGCTGTCCTTCCTGAAACTGTTTTTAAGCTGCAAAGTGAATACATCGCATAGAGGGAAGTTGGAAGGTTTTTGGATATTTTCACTCTCTTGTTTGTTTCTGGCAAGATAAGCATTTTTTTAATCCAGAGTGCAAAATATTGCCTATTACCGTCTAAGCATTTTTAATAGTTTTGCCTTACGTGGTGCGTTAACTCATACACCAAATTAAATGAGTTGTTATCCGGTGCAGTTTCTCCTTGAATCAGCCTCACAATTACCTGTAGATATTGATACAGTTATTTTACAAGTTGAGTTCCAGCAACCCAAGGCAGAAATTCTGACCTGTATATAACGAAGAAAGCGTTGTCATGATTTTCTTGTTAGGGATGTTTACGAATTTAGTGGGGAAGGCAGAGTTGAAGGGCACTTGTGAGGGCTCAGGAGTGAAGGCTGCTGCCTGATGGTTGATCTGAAAGTCAGGAATGACAAAATCAACCCCTCTCCTTCAAGGCTGTAAGAAAAAATCCAGGGGTTTGCTAAGGATCATTTTTGGTTTGGTTCCCTATTTCGAAATTGGACTCTTCCCTAAGAGCATTTTCCTTGTTGAAGGCACAGTGGTGTACAGATTGGTTCAGGTGTGTAGAGCCGTAAAAGAGACTCTTAAACTCTGCTTTCTCCTTGGGGAGAAATGCTTTTTCAGAAAGAGCATTTATCAGTACGTCCTTTTAATCTTTAGGCTTGTCCCAAGGTTGGGCAAACTCCCCATCAGGCTCGCTCACGATGCTGGTTTGGGTTATTCTCCTGAGAGGTACAAGAGCTGAAAGGAGATGCAAGTCTCTATCTACTCCTGCATTTCCCAGCAAAAATGCCGCCACCCGTGGCCACCATTAACATCACTTAAAAGATACTGGAGAAATTGGCGTTGTGAAGTCCCTCATAGGATGCTGGTGAATTATGAAACCAGTGTAGTTAGGTCTGTATTGTAGTTCAGTGAATACTGTCATGTCAATAACATGCTCAGCACCAGTGTCTCCTGCTGTTGTAAATGTGACAACTCGTATTTAAGGTTTCAGAACATAAAGTCAGGACCAAGTGTATGTAAAGTGGAAGGGTGAGAGGCATCGGCGTAACGCAATTAGGGCCCATTGGATTAGAATTTGCAGGAGGCCATTAGCAATAAGCTCTGAATGTAGATTATTGCCTTGGTTACATTTTCTCTTTCAGCACTAGGCTTCTCTTGTAAATTTGAAGTGTATGAAATAAATATGATGCAAAATAGACACAAACAGGAATATATAGAGGGTGTTACTTTCTTCATAGCTTCTCAGCGTCATCTGTTGAAGAATATGCGGACAGGGCTACAGCGCGGTGTGGTACTCCAGTGAGGACACGAGCACTGGAACCATCCCAACCAGTTGGGAGCCTGGATCTGTGTCTGACTAGGCTGTGCCACTTAAACCATACCAGCCTCTGTTTTCTAGTCTGTGGAATGGGGGAAATGATAGATACTTCAAAAGATTTTTTCCTATGACTCTTTAATGAAAAATAAATGCCAAGCATGTCATAGATGCTCATTATTTTTTTGGCTCTGGTTATCAATAAATATATGTACATGAGAGCTTTTTTTTAGGGAAACCCTGAAACGAACTCTTCTCTAAGTGTAAGAGAGGGTAGGCGCACACCCATCAGATTCACATAGATTGGCACCTTCACGGTACATGGTCAGTCTCACCCCTGTGGCTCCATAGGGTGAGTCCCCATCTGCTGAAAGAGAGTTTCCTCTGGGTGTGTTGGAGGCTGGGCTCCCTGCTCCCATTCATTCATCTGGGTTTCTCTATCCTTCCATCTCCAACAGTTGTTACCGTGTGCTCTTCTTTTTGACCAGCTCACAGGTGGCCCTTGTATCATAACAGGAGGAAGAGCTGATCTTACCTGCTGCTAGGCTAGGATTGAGTAGAAAGAGTGCAGTGGGGATGCTTTGGTCCAGTTGAGTGGAGGAAACAAGACTCCTGGACTAGATGAGAGTATTTTGAAGTGTGCCCACCTGAGTTCACGTTGAGGTCCCATCACACACAACAGCTTGGTTCCCAGAGCAGCTCCTTTTGGTTCGTTACAGGATAGTGGAGAAAAGTCATTGATATATTCTAGCTAATTCATAGTTTACAATTCATAATGGTTTTTAAGGAATAATCTGTTTTTTAAATATGTTTGGTCGCTTGAAATTATTTATATACAGCTTTCCAAAGGCCTATTACCATTAGATGTTATCTTTTTTGTTCTTCCATTGATGGTAAGCGGATTATGGGTGTGAGATATTTCCTCTTACGTGGTGTTGCAATGATGGGGAATAAAGGAAAAGAAGCAAAGGAGATGGGATCTTTGGAATATATGTGTACCTTTAGAGGCAGAGTTAGTGAATGAATGAGTGAATGAGTTCACTCTTGTAAATATTGTCTCTCTTATTGTGGACCAGGAACGGGACAGCATGCTGCCTCTGTACGAGGCTATTACAGATCTGGTGGTTTCCCCTGGGATTGGCCTTGGTGTGAAGGCCTCTGAGGGGCATGAGGACAGGTGGGCCATGTGGGCATTGTGGAGTATGCAGTAGGGATTAAAATCATGGCTTGGTGTGAATTGTGGTTCTGCCAGTTACTACCTGCATGAAGATATGCAGTCACTTTATGAACTTAATTTTCTCCATCCGTGAAATGGGCGGGTGATAATAACTGCCCACAGAGGGTTACTGTAAGGAAAGAGGGTACTGTGGGGCGAGGGCTCGTATGGCCAGGGTTCTCAGATGGCTGCCATTGGCCAGTTGGGCCCCGTTCACCTGTCTCAGTGAAGAGTGAAGCAGTTCAGGGCAGATGGTGATGATGGTGGTGGTGTTGTTGACAACAGCGCTAAAGACAACAACAAAAGCAATCAGAGTAATACTGTTCCTTGGTAACAGTTATAGAATACTTCTCAGGTGTCAGGCGCTATTCTAAGGATTTTACATATATCACCTCACTTCCTGATAAAGCAGGTGCTCTTGTTTCCATTTTACAGAAGAGAAAACTGATTGCACAAGAAGTAACTTTCCCAGTTGGTAAGTGCTAGAAGTGGGATTTAGACCCAGGAGGTCCAACTTGAGTCTATGGCCTTCACCATGGTCTTAACACCTTTCAGGTTCAGAACACTTACTGAGTTTGGAAACTGGGGTACCTTGGCCTCTGGGGGATTCGGTGAGCCTCCTTCCTCCTGCTCTGGGGTCATGTGTCATCCATCCTCCATCACAGAGCTGCTGTTCATACTTTGAGCTACTTCAGGTAAATTTGTGAAATAAAGAAGGGAGACTGCAATTGCTAATATGCTTTATGATTGAAAAACAAACAGTGGACATCACATTTTAGCAGTGGCCTTACAAATGATTATTATTATTTATGTGCCCCATATCTTATATACATCATACCTCATCTTTACCCTAATCGTGTGAGGCAAACGCACATTTTGGCATTGGTGCTAAGGCCCAGAGCAGTCACACAGCTCCCCTGAAGTCGCGCGGTCAGCACTGTGGTCATGCTGGTCTGTGGTTCCGAGTCAGCCCAACTCCGCCGTCTCCCGTGGATGATAACATCTTCCCACTTCTCCCTTTAAATACCACACAGTCCCTATATGGTTCCTTTGGTTTCAGGCAGTATCACATCTGAGTCATACTTGGCTAATTTGTAGTCGTAAAATGGTATGAGAGATCACTGTTACATAACAACAGCAGGAACCCCTTTGATTCTGCATTTGCAGACTCCTGAATCACTAAGCCAGGGTTTCTGAACTTAATAAAGAACAAACCAAGAAGACTTGGTCTGTTGAGAGTGTCGGTGGACTGTGTTCCACCGAGCATCCCCTGACGTCCAGGGAAATGGAAGAAGAACGTGTGGGTTGCTTCATTACTGTGTCTTTCTGGCTGAGCCTGGGGTGTTGGGAGCAGGTGGGCTTCTCAACGACTTAGACGTTGCCTGGTGCTTCGTGTGTGGAATGCCACCTGTGCAGTTCTCTTTGAAAGCGATGGGTGCCAGCATCTGTATACATAATTTAAAATAAATTTACATTCCTATTTTGCCTGAGATGATAAATTTGTGTACTGGTGTGATTAAAGAAAAGGGTGAGGATTTGGGGAAGGGTTGAGAGAGGCATTTTATAGCATTTTAAGATTCAAAGTTCTAGTAAGAAGTTGTTTCTGTTAACCAAAGCTAAGTGGATGGACGGTTGGCCGGCTGGCTGGATAGATGGATAGGTAGAGAGGAAGGGAAGAGGGGAGGGACCTTTGGAAAGCTAACAGTTAATATTGGGGTGGTGGGATTATAGATGCTTTCTTTTGGCCACGTTCATCTGTCATTTCTAAATTTTTCTATCACTAATGGAAAGTATGAAGCAGGAAGTGGCCTGAAATGAGCCTAGAGAGGTAGATGGGGCAAAATCATGGACTGAGTGTTAGTCGTTACTGTTATTCATTGCGCATATGTTTGCATTTCTGTTCTCGCTGGGCATATGGAGGGTTGCACCTTTTCGAAGCTAAGCACAGCCACAACACTTACTCTGCCAACAAAACGTGAGCACAAGTGACACGTATCACCACTGGGTGGAAGCCTGTGACATTCCACGTGCACCTTGTCACATTCTCTTCCCCACACTGTAGAGACTGGTGATGTTACAGAGGGTGGAGGCTCCACCTGATGGGGCCCCTGGCCAGTGACAATAAACAGGACCTCACTGACATAAGATGGGCATGAAGCGTGAGCAAGTAATAATCGTCTGTTGTCTTAAGACATTGAGGTTTGGGGGCTGTTCCTTACTGAAGCTCATCCTGATCAATACGGAGGCACTTGTGTGAGCCACACTAAGGAATTAGGAGCGTATCTTGTTGGCCATTCCAAGCTACAAAAACGTTTTAAGCTAGAACTTTGTATATGGGCATCTGTTGCCAATCCAGAGAGCACACTCTGGCCAAACAGGCCTGAACTTTTCACATCCTGAGTGGCATACGCAGATTTAACATCTTAAAAAAAAACTCAACGGTTCTTTAGTGGTGACGGAATAGTTCTGTATCTTGAATCTGTGCACATGATAAAATGTCGTAGAATTATACACACAGTTATTCCAAGTAAAAGGAACTGAGTGCGTCCCAGAACTGGTGAAATCCAAGTAATGTCTGCAGTCTAATAAATTACACTGTGACAGTGTCGATTTTCTAATTTTGATAACTTGCTGTACTTGGATAAGATGCCCCCTTGGGTGGATGCTAGGAGACGGGTACGTGGGCACTCTCACTACTATTTTTGCCACTTGCTGTGAGTCTATAATTCGTTCCAAATTAAAGTTAACGACAACAACAGCAGCAAAAGTGAGTTATACCAGGATAGTGAACTGTGGCCAGTCCCAGGTTCATAGTCAGACTCAGCGGCAAAGCTCACCTTGGCAGATGGGGCCTCTTGCTTTCACCTAGCAATCGTCAGCTTATCCCACAGAAATGCTTTCTGTCTGCAGTCCGTCAGCCCCTGCCTTCTCATTTAGAGCATGTCCCACGATAAACATTTCTATCACGTTAAGTTTGTCTGCCAGTCGGAAGAGCAAACCCCCCAACCCACACACATCAACACATACACACACCTTAATTCTAAAAGCTGTGTTTTTCCTTCACTGGACTTAACTGAATTGCACACACAGTTTCTCTGCATTTCTCAGGGTCAGTAGCAGAAACAGGAAACCTGATACCGAGGGCAGGAGAATTACCTGAGTAATTGCGTGTGGACGTGAATCACTGTCCCCAGGAGCCTAGTAACACACAGCCTGTGGATTAGTCTGTTGAACTACTTGATGGCTTGTGACCCCTTGTTCCCCCTGGATGTGTATGGTCTGATTTTGTTCTTATTGGTAGTGGCAGCCCTGTGCTTTATCTTGAAGTGAAGGGGGGGGGGACCAAAAGACAGTTTACCACGTGTAAGTTGCACATTTAGAAGAATGTACTGGCCCATTTGGCTGCACCATCATTTTCATTGGAAATATTGCTTTGGGGTCACCATCTGGGAATGTTCTCCCTGTTTTATGGGGGAAGAATGAACATCCATTTTTCTAATATGTAGCCAGCGTATCCCTTGGGGTTTCCATCGGGGGCTCGGCTGACAGGAGCAATGTCTTGACCACCCCTTCCTTAATAGATTAAATAGTTGACTTTCCTCTTGTGATCCATTCAAAGTTCTGTAAGATTCTGTGTTGGCGGTGCGTGCCGTGCTCTGTGCCGGGAGAGGCTGGGGCCGGAGCGGGCAGGATGAGGGTGAAAGGCCACTTTACTCGCTCACTCGGAACATCAGATTGGGTAGTTGAGCATTTAGGAGGCATAAGAATCTATGGGGAAGACAAGTTAGCCATTAGCAGACTTCCCACTCAGAAGAGGTTTTAGCCACAGATAAATATCCGTCATGCAGACAGAAAGCGGGGGGGGGGTTTGCTCCCCATCTGGAGACCCAAGCGCTCTGCATGGGGTACAGTATCACTCAAGTGCATCCTCTTCTCCTGGGGGCAGTTTCCCTCCCTGTAGGATGAGGGGCGTGGCCTTGCCTTACCTGGACCCTCCAGGTGCAATACTTCCCTAACAAAACCCATGTGTTGGGGCTTCCCTGGTGGCGCAGTGGTTGAGAGTCCGCCTGCCGATGCAGGGGACACGGGTTCGTGCCCCGGTCCTGGAGGATCCCACATGCCGCGGAGCGGCTAGGCCCGTGAGCCATGGCCGCTGGGCCTGCGCGTCCGGAGCCTGTGCTCCGCAACGGGAGAGGCCATGGCAGTGGGAGGCCCGCGTACCGCAAAAAAAAAACAGAAAACAAAAAAACCCATGTGTTGGCACTTCACCTTTTCCTGCATCAGGTTAAACACTTCTCCTTCTTCCAAAATCTGCAGGTTTGAGCATCTGCTGCTGTTACCTGAGGAATTTAAATCTTCTTTGGCCAACTTGCCTTTGCCACTGATAAGCTCTTGGGGTTTGGGGAGGTCATTGAATCCCTCCCTACGCCCTTTCCCTAAAACTGGGCTCTGTTAGTGGGCAGGACCTGGATCCTCTAGAAGCCAACAGTGATCTGGTCCGATGTGGTCTTCGGGGGGCACCGGTGCTTGTCATCAACATCGTTTCATCCACCTTGCTGCACTGTTGCCCACCCAAACCACGGTTTACTACACAGTGGCCTCAGGGGAAGAATTTGTCACCATGGGCATCTTATCTCCTCCTGGTTAAACTGATGAAATGCTTTGTCTCTTCAAGGCAGGATGTTAGATGCTTTATACTTAATCTCACAACGCTGAGAGTAGATAATATTCACATTTACAGATGAGGGAACTGAGGCTCAGAAAGGTTACAGGCCCCAAAGTCAGTGTGCTTTCCTGCTGCCTCGGCCTGATATGTATTGTTCAAGGCCCGGGACTTGGGTCGGAGCCCAGGACCTAGGCGGCAGAGGTGAACTGCCGTAGACACATGAAGCTTCTCAGCACAGTTTGCATCCATTCGGGTGGAGGATGTCCCCAGCAGTGCCGTTTGCATCCCCCTTCATAATATTCTAGTATTGTGTTGGTCTCCATAGTCTTACTTTAACCTCGCAGTCTAGACAAGAATTCCCAAGCTCAGCGTTCGTTTTATGGGGATCTGCTTACCTGAACAGGCAGGTGGCCTGGCAGTCTGTCCTTCAGCGGAGGGACGTCTAAGAAGTGATAGCATTTCAGCTCACACTCCAAAGTCCAGCGAGACTCAAAAATTGGGAGGGCTCTGTAAATACAAGGCAACTCTGATCTTTCCAGAAGTGTGCTAGGAGGCCCTGCAGTGGAACAGGGTGGCTTCAAATCCTGACCACTGCAGTCCTTTTGGTGTCTCTCCAGGAGGGAACTTGGGCTCCAGCCAGTGTCAGACTGACTTGAAGTCCTGCCGTCCACGCTTCTTAGCTCTGCAATCTCTTATAAGATGCCACACTGTAAAACAGGCAAACTACAAACGTATCCTTCAGTTGTCCTGAGGATGAAATGAGATGATGCCTGTAAATGCCCACCCACCATCGGCTCAGCGTAGACATTAATGGCCTCATTAATAGCATCATTATTACCATCCATATGTGCCCTGCCCATCTATAGGGTTCACAGGGTTACTAAACCAGGGAGGTGTTGAGCAGTCAGGCTCCGTTGATATAAACGAGTTTTGCCTGCGTTTGTACTTTCTGTACATGAATTGTCTCTCATTTTTCATGCAGGCTTGGTGGAATCATTTCAGAACCGGAGGGCAGCTTTTGAGATTAACACGTGGTCTCCGGAGTTCTTGCAGGAGCCAGGCTTTGTCCTGGTGTTGCCCTATCATTACAGTTTTTTTAGGAGGCAGATGGAGAGGAGCTGTGTGAGCCCGAGGACCCTTAGGACCCTGTTTCGTGCGCTGAGTCAAACAGCACAACCCCCCAGCATGGAGTTTCAGCAGAGTCCCAGCCTCCCATCCTCCCTCAACTTGGCAGTAAAACGCCCTGTTCTTCCACTCATTCCGATGATTTATATTCTCTCTGGGCGTCTAATATTAAACAGGGGAATTCCGACATGTTCCATAACACATTTACTGTAACTTGATACCATGAACTAAACTTGCTGTTATTTATCATTTCTTTTTATTTTCTCTCATTCCAGCATAAAGCCAAGGTAGAAGCAATGACCCTGGACCTCGCTCTGCTCCATAGCGTGCAGCATTTTGCTCAAGCGTTCAAGGCCAAGAATGTGTGAGTGTTCCAGTGGAGGGTTATAGATCATAATAGCTTGTATTATAATGTCTTTATCAGATGAACACAATGGGGAGGCCGGAAGGCTATTGTGTTGTCTTGGCGTCCAGACGGGAGGCTCATTTATATTGGCCCAGTGAAGGTGTACCGTATTTTCTTGACTCTGAGTCACCCTCATTTTGAGATGCGTCATCAATCTCATAACAGCCTCCCAGATAAAAAGGGAAAGACGGTACGAAGCAGCAGTAAAAGCGGCTCCTAAAAGCCACCCGATTGTAAGCTGCATCCTGATTACAGATATTTTTGCAATGCCTCCCAGAATCGAGGAAAAGTGTATTTTAATTGCACTCGGAAACAAGTAAGGTCAGCTCTCCAGTCCTGCAAGGGGACTGAACGTCAGAGCACGAGAAGAAGGTTCTGCTGTTTCACAAACCTGCGGTGATTTTACGTGGTGCGTGAATGTGGTTCCAAAAGCATGGACTCACATCATGAGAAACTTCCTCCTTTTTATTCCCTCATCTTTCTCAGACTTTCAAAATGCCTGAAGGAGTAAGCCTTCGCTAGGGACCGGCAGATTTTTTTGCCATCACTGCCAACATCTTTCTAACGGAGCAGCCCTCAGAGCCAGAGCTGAGGAAAGCAGTGGTGGTTAGCTTCATTTTCATTACGATATTTTGTTTCCAAGTGTTTATTTTTACAGTTCCCTCATATTATTTAGGGCAGGCAATACTGGTTTCTCATTTAACACAGTGGTTTAAATTTCTTTAACAAATAACTTCATTTAATTTTTCTTTTTCAGTGAGTTGATTTAAACACAGGGATTAAGTTAATAATGGTACAGGAGGTGCCAAGGATAAAACAGTTCCAAAAGGGGCACCGAGTGGCTGAATTCGGAGAACACTGATAAAATGACAAACTGTCTGGGGGTTCGCCTCTGTCGGGGTCGTTGGTTTTATAGTTCTCCACGCAGACGATGGATGTAAGGGGAGGTATCTTAAACCAGATATTCAGATCTGACCCCTCAGTGCTGTCCAGTAGCCAGTTCTTCTTATTTCTCCCTTAGTCTTTCACTCTGTTGTTTTAGACTGTTGAGAAGTCTGTTCTCTAAAGCCCTTTCTGGAGCAATCCTGTAGCCTGAGTACTTGAGGTTGAAATGTGAACTCAGAGTCTGTAGTGGGAGCTGCACCATCCCCGTAGATGCCGGCCCTGCGCTCCTATGAACAGTTGGGTACCGTCCCCATGCAGCCCGCAGACCTAGGCGAGCCCTACTGCGTGCGCTCTTGGCAGTGTTTGGTAGCTGCGAGCCCGTGCCAGTGGTCTCGGAGATCCTCTCTTCAGGATAGAGCAGTAGCTCTTAAGACATTTGCTTTTTTATCCCTTCCTGATTCATTTATCCGCTTGTTCATTCACTTAACACGCATTTAACGCGTGCCTCCAAGGCCCCAGGCTCTCTTCTCGGCTCTGGGAAGAGAGTGGTGGCCGGCAGAAGCCCACTTTACCTCACGCGAACCATTGTCTCAGTGGCCAGCAAGCAGGCAGTGTTTTCCTGCTAGTGACTGACTCTCCTCAACCTTGTATTTCTGTGGTTGTTTGGGAGTGAATAATAATAACCACCACCGTAGCAGCAGTAACAGCTCATTTATTGAGTGCCTATTATGAGCCCCATACCCAGAACCCTTTGCGTGCTTTTTCTGATTTAATTCTCAAAGCAACCCTCGGGGTGGGTGCTGTCATTATGTCTATTACACAGATGAGGAAAATGAGACCGGGGTGGGGGTGAGTTATCTGAAGGCACGTGGCCAGGAAGCAGAGGGGCTGAGATCCCGTGCAGTCGGGCATTCCTGGGCCCCCCTCCTCAGCCACCACGCTGCACTGTCTGTCGTTCTTAATGTGCCAGAAACCGAGATCAGAGAAACTGAGTGACTTTCACAGGGTCACTTGGCAGGTTGGTGGCAGATGTAGGATTTTCCTCCGTTGTGACTCTCCGCTTTCTCCTTGACACCGTGCTGCTCTAGTGGGAGCTGAGCTGCACTGCCTCTTCATGCTTCCTCCAGTCCTGGTTTCAGACCACGTTGGACGGGAACCATTTAGCCGAGGAGAGCCAACTGTTACATAATAGGACTATCTTCCAAGTCAGTCTTAACGGGACCATTAGTTTTTAACCGTTAAGTAATTCAGAAATCATCAAATCCAACTGCCTTCTGTAATCAACAAGCCCAAACTCTGGGAGGAATGCTAGCAGCCATTTTGCCCTAATTCTAGATTTTAGCAAACGACCCTGAAGTTTTGTACTCCTAGGTTCAGAAACAAAGGCGATTTTCCTCTTAGCCAACCCTGTACCACAAACCTCTTTTTATCCGTCTCTCGAGAGTCCAGCATTTTTCATGGGCTTAGAGAAATAGCGTGGTAGTGAAAATACGCATAAAAGACGCGAGCGACTTTCCTTTTGAAACACTGCCAAAGTGAAATCTCTCCTGGATAGGCAGATGACAGTTCAGTCCTTACAGGTCTGTAGATCCTGAGAAGTGTCAGAAGTGAGTTTAAGTGCTGCTGACTGAGCTGCCGTAAAAACACGTGTCACTCTCTGTCATCATCCCCTCCCGTCTTTGGGCATCAAAATTTCCTTGTGTGTAAAGCATAATGACGAATGAAAGAAAGGCTGCCAGTTCCGAACCCATCCCTTTAGATGCCGTTGGACTGAGGTGAGGAAAAACTCTTACACTGAAATTCCATGTGGATGCTACCACATGGAATTCTGTTCTGAAGCCTGCCTGCGAGCACACCAGAAGTATGATCAGGCTCTTTTTACCTTGTGTATCCCCTTGGTTCATGCCCCAGCCCAGGTGTGTCTCCCCGTACCTGGATGGGCAGCAGCGTGTACAGCCTGAGACCTAAAGAGGTAGAAACAGATGTAAATGCAAACCTTGTTGGAAGATCTAGCTCACTGAAGGGCCGGGCCGCCCTCTATCCGCCTTCTACCGGAGGGGATGTAGATTCAGCCTCTTCTGGGATCTCTTCTTCCTCCTTTACTTTGGAGGGGCCGGGGTGGCTGGTGTGGCATGGGGTGGGGACTGAGTCGTTTCCGAATGAGCACTGCTAACAGCGATTATACAGATCATAGCTCCTTTTCGACTTTTTGTGTATTCCGTGCAAGGCGACGTGCTGAGCACCTATTCACGTGTTCTCTCTGTAACTCCTTACAATAACCCCAGGCATTTTTAGTCATTTTTATCTCTGTTTCACATGGAAAGGCTCCAGCTTTTCACAGAGAGGCCAACTCACAGTCCCAACTTTAGCAAGTGGTGGATCCCAAATTTGAGCCCAAGTCTGTCTGAATCCACAACGACCCCTCTTTTCGTTACACCTCACCCTTCAGGCATTTTCTTCAGTGTGGATTTCTGGATTGGTATGAATTGCTGAGAACCAAGTTACTCAAAGTTAGTGGCTTAACACCATTTAAGACAATAAGTATTTCTCTTCTCTCTCTCTCTCTTTCAGTTTGTTTAAATCCGGAATCACATAAGATCAATGCATTTTAACCTATAGGTTTTCCCTCCCTTTCTAAATTTCTTACAAAAAAATTTTAATGCAACATATTTGTTTCAAGGACCACTGTGTCCTCTAGAGTTTTCTGTGGTCTGTACTTCAGTGACTGCATCCCTGTGGTGTCCTTTAACTTGTTCTTTTGTCTTCCACGTTTCCCGTGAAAAGGTAGCTAACTCTAGAGGCTTGGTCAAATTCCTGTTTAATTTTTTGGCAAGAATACTTGGTTGGTGGTCGTGTAGTCTTCCATCAGGAGGATGTGCGTGCCTGCTTGCTAAAGCGTTTTCCTTAAGGCTCTGCCCGCCCTGACCAACCCATTCCTGTGCCTGCTCTCTCTTTGCCCACCCCCTCTTTCATCCATTTCTCCTGTTCTGCTCCACTCACTCTTCTGGGTGGTCAGCCCAGAAAGCCCCAGTCTGCTTTCAGACAGTCCTCCCCAGCATCAGTGGTGGTGGTCGGCCAGTGTGTCTCAGGTCGAATTATTTTGGGTATTACTGGAAAGTTCCAAACCAAAGCCTGTGGTAAGTCCCAACCAAACTGAGTTTTGAAGGGCATTTTTGCTGAAACTGCAGTCCTGGAGAGCAGCCAGACTGCACGCTGCCTCGCAGGCTGAGGTATCATACCATCAGAGTATGAAGAGCTGGGACCCTCACTAATCATGCAGACCAAGTACTGGGATTTTCTGTAATGGGCTCTGAAGCAGCAGTATGTTGTCTGTGATACTTTTGCACAGTTTTATCCCTAGTTCTAACTGCTTAGTTTACCGAAAAGCACTCATTTTGAACAGGGCCTGGAACAGCAGTTCAGGAGCTTCTGGAGCTCTGTAAATATGTTTTCCTTTATCAGATACTGTTTGATAGTTTGCGTCCTATGTATTCCTGAAATAATGGGCATCTGGATTCCAATCCTGGAAGTTGAAAAGTTGGTGATGGCACATAACATAGAAAATGTATTGCTTGGATCTCGGTTACCAATCAGCTCTTATAATATTGACCAAGGGCTTTGAATCATCATGGAAATTAATTGAAATTGATAGTACGATCATATTAAAATAACATGGAGTTCTAAAGATTTCTAGAACTTCATTTTTGGTCGTGGATTTCTGCTTTCTCCTTCCAACTTTCTGTCTCCAGCATAATTTAAAGAAATTAGGCTTTCTTTCACTTAAAAATACTATAGGATAGTGATGTTTAAAAAAAAAAAAATGAAAGAATACTTTTTCTATTCCCTCTTTACTGTTTACACATTTGAGGGGAAAATCTTTAACAAAACTATTCATTTTCACTTTTTACTAAATTACTTTCAGAACTTGAAAGTTCAGGACTTTGAGAATCTACTAATCCCAGATTTAATGTTCTTGGATTCTTATTCCAAATTTTGCTGTCTCAAATCCTTCTTTGGAAGTGGGTGGGCTATAAATTATAAATAAATTCTAAATTTTGAGGGATAAATTACCCTGAAGACCAATGCGTAAATTGCAGCTTCATCTTTCTTCTTCTCCTCAGCTCAGTTTTAAGAGTAATGTTTTAGCCTACATATCTGTGTTACTCTTTGCTCAACATGAGAAATCCATTTCTGGTTTGCCTAACAGAGTATCATGTTGCTTTACTTTT
Source organism: Delphinapterus leucas (assembly GCF_059928025.1). Lineage (NCBI taxonomy): Eukaryota > Metazoa > Chordata > Mammalia > Artiodactyla > Monodontidae > Delphinapterus > Delphinapterus leucas. The sequence goes on from NC_143148.1 coordinate 51,383,528, forward strand.
CTACAAAGTATGAAAACTAAAAGAAAAGAATACCAGAGAGGCAGATTTGAGCTGTCATAAACTCTCTAAATCTAGATCTTAATTACGACTTTTTAAGAAAAAATTTTAAAAATCTACAAGTAAATTCTTCCCCCTCCCATAGATTTTCCACCTTGAGGTACTGGAAAAATTCATATTGTGAAGCATTTACTGTATCTAGAAACATCAGGGAAGAACACTTCCATCTGAAGTAAATGTTTTGCCTTCTGAAACTTAACTCTTCAGGCATCAAATGTTTTCATATAATTCTTTAAAAAATATTTCTAAAACAGATTATGTACTGTCATCCCTTATTAAACAAAAATACTAACCCAAAAGAGTAAAGTGCAGGGGTCAGCAGACTTTTTTGTAAAGGTCCAGAGAGTAAACATTTTAGACTTTTCAGGCCGGAAGATCTCTGGTGCAACTACTCACCTCTGCCTTTGTAGCATGAAAGCAGCCGTGGACAGTATTTAAATGGATGAACATGGCTGTGTTCCAATAAAACTTTATTTACAAAGGCAGGAAATGGGCTGGTTATGTCCAGCGGCCATAGTGTGCCAAGCTCTGGTGTAGTGAGAAGAACAGAGTGTTTGGGGATCAGCTGAACTTAGGTTTAAATCCAGGCTCTACTGTTTACTAGCTGTGTGGCCTTGGGCACTCCGTGTCCCCGGGCCTCCCTTTCCAAGTCTATATAAAGCAGGCTCTCGCATAGACTTTTCAGGGTTGTTGAGGAGAAAAGCTGTGATGCGTGAAATAACCAGACACATCTCAGTGCACTGTGCCTGTGACTGTGTGTGCATTTGTTCTTATCTTGATCCTAAAATGATTTGAGAGGTTTTTAAAAATGCATGCAGTATGATACAATACAAATAAGAGATCTATCTAAACAGGGGAAGGGGATCAAAGTGGACTAGTCAGATGTGATCCCAGAGGAGGTGTGGCTCGCATGACGTCTTTACAGTTGTTAAAAAATTGGGCCTAGGAATGAGCTTGGAGATTCCTTGCAACCAAGGGTACAGAGGACATGAGCTTCACGTTGCCCACAAGCTATAAGCATGAGAAACACTGAGCAGAAATATTGTTACTATAGTAATGTTCCACTGAGGATCACGGAGTACTCAGTGCTCCACTGAGTGTTTTTTCCCCTGTTCTTTGTTACTCTTCACCAAGCCTTGGACTTGAGGGATACGTCACAGTTCTCTTTCCGAGCAAGTGGCTTGACTCTGCTTCCTTTGCCATTGCTGCGGTTGTTTCCCTTGGTTTCTTTCCAGATGATTCGAGTGGCCTTATGGGCAGCCTGCTTTGAATAAGTGAGGTATAGTGGGACACAGTAAAAATCGTTAACCTCTGTATCCTGGGATACCAGAGCACTCCGTATGCCTCTTCTCCCCCCCTTTTTTGGTTTATTTAAAAATTTTTTTCCCTTCACGTCTTTATTTATTCAGCGCTTACAACAGTGCCAGGAACTGGGTTAGACATGAGAATTAAACGATTTGCCATCTTCCTTCTCCTGTGCCTTCTCTCTCTCTTAAAATACTTGTGAAGCTTAAGGATTTTTTGATAACTTTACACAGTGATGACTATCTTCAAAAACATATCCTTACTGGAGAAGAATAATTGTTAAATAAATTAAGGGCCACTTTGCAATTAAATTTGTTAGGGGAAAAAAAAGTTTTCAGTGAGCCTTTGCGCCATCCTTAAAAGTCATCACTGCCAAGGAATACGTGAAAATGTATTTGAATTAACCACAGTGATGTTTGCAAAATAAACAGTTTTGATTTCCCAGCAGAATTCTAGGTTCAGCCATCACTATCATGTTTCCGGAAGTCAAAGTGATGTATGTTAATTGAAGACACACACACAAAAACTTCCCTTCCAGTAAGAAGAATCACCCGGCTTTGGAAAGTAGATACGATTACTCTGTGGTTGCCTTCTCCCACCCCCACCAGCCCACCAGTGCATATATAGCCAGTGTTTTGTCTTCAACTCCAGCAAAGAATCCGAACTTTGTTGGTGGCGTTCAACAGTGATCACTTAAAGCAGTGGACTAGAGCATGAGTTGAGGAAGTTTTTCTATAAAAAGAATCAGATAAATAAATATTTATATAAATATCTATATGAATATTTTGACCTTTATGAGCCAGATGGTCTCATTAGCAGCCACTCAGCTAGTGTCGCGTGCCTCTCGAGTGTAGAGCGAGACCACAGTAATCACAGTAATGCAAAAGTAGCCACCGATAATGTGTAAGTGACTGGGCGAGGCTGCGTTCCAATAAAACTTTATTTAGGAGGACAGGAAGTGAGTTGGATTGGGGATTCAGTCTGGGGGGTTGTGGTTTGCTAACCCTTGGAGTAGAACCCCTTGTCCCTTGCAACATATTGGATTGGCCAAAAAGTTCGTTCGGGGCTTTTGGTAAGATGTTACAGAAAAACTGGAATGATCTTTTTGGCCGACGCCGGAAGTCATTTGAAGAGCATCTTGTCTCACTATGAGAAACACGTTCCATTTTGGATTATGTTAGGTTTGGTCCAGATAAATAAGTATATATAGCCAATGTGTGTGCATGGTTTGTTTCATTTCTCTGCAGAAAGCGCTCTGTGTTCCTTAGAGGCTGAGGGAAGAGATAAGAGTTTGAGTAGAACTGTGTGCTGTGCTGAGGCGTGGAAATACCACCATACGGGAAAGCAGGTCAACTAAGACAAGCAGGTATTGTTTAAGTGATGAAGACACTGAAGCCCTGCTTGGGACTTGGAACCCTAAAATGATGATAGTAATTGCTAATATTTATCACCTGTTTATTATTCGTCATGCACAGCTAAGCTCTCATCTGCCACCCCATTTGATCCCCACAAGGACTTCATGGGGGTGGGTCAAAAACTGTAGAAGAAAGGCAGTGTCACATGGTGCAGCCTGATACGATGATCCACCACATTTCCTAGATCAAGAACTCAAGGCTTACAGAGATGAAGGGCCTTGAGCCAGGTCATGCCAGCTAGTAGGTGGTGAGGCTAGAGCTTAGCCCAAAATCTGCTGTGCTGCCGAGCTCTGCTTAGGTGGTGGTTTGGGAAGTCAGAAAGATCTGTCTCATTTGGAAAATGCATCATGTCAGACTCACTGCCTCTGAAGGAGATTTGTCCCAGCAGTAGGTGGAGGACAACCCCTGCCTGCTGGGACAATTGTTAAGATCACTTCAGAGTTGAGGGGGATGCTTCTTCCAGCCATATCCTGTCACCGAGAGGAAATGGTTTTGCTGAAATATGTCTAAAAGAGGTAAACAAACCCAGTCGGAGAGAGGCTCATCCCCTCAGCTAAGGTGCCCAGAACTGTTTCCTACCAGGTGTCTGTCCATGGAGTCTGTATAAGCAGAGGTGGCCCCTATTTACTCGCATGTGCAATCACCTCTGTACATTTACTCCAAGTGTCAGCGTTCATTTCCCCTTGGCTCCTACTTGGCTTCATAATGATGCTCGTGAGGTAGACAGAAGAAGACCAAAGGGTCACCTGGCCGTTCACACATCTGAACTCCCAGGGTGGTGACTCTCAAATGCAAGCCCAGCCCTCATCCTTTCCTGCGGGGAAGAGCCTTGCTTGGTGTCTGGCCACCTGAGCTACAAGCACTGCGCTTGCTGGTGTGGCCCACCGAGGCCTCTGGAGTCTGGTCCATCCTCCTCCTTCATTTGTGGCCATGTCCTCCCAATCCCATGCCTCTGTACTCTGCTCACAGAGATGCTTACAGGTTCTGCCTCCTGACTCGGGGCCTGTGCCCCTGACTTGTGCCACTGCCCGCCTACCTGCCCCTCACCTGCTCCCTGGATGACTTTGTCACATCCTCTATGGAGCCTCCCTTTTCCCATCCTCTTACCTTCACACCATGGTTGAATTGATGAGTCACTTCTCAGAGCATCAACCACACACCCAATCATCGTGCTTGGAATACTTTGGGGACGCTTTCCTCTATATTGATTTTCCTTTGTTAGACTGAGCCCCAGAGAAGCAGAAACCTTGGCTAATTCATCTTTGTCTTAGCTCTGAATTCCTGTTCCACACCTTACCAAGATGGTGACCTTGGCAAATTCCTTAATCTCTCTGATCCTCAGTTTCTTCATCAGTGAAAGTGGGAGGTGATGGTAATACCCTTGCAGGGTGGTTGAAAGGATTAAATAGCAAAATGTGTATAAAACGTAGTACCTGATACCTAGTAAACCTTTAATACATTTCAGGTTGTATCATCATTTTTGTTACCATCATCCGTGGCAATTGTTACCTTTACTGCCATATAGTAAACTCAAGGAAGGGGATGGATAGGTGGATGGGTGGGTGGGGGCAGGGAAAGAGGGAGGGAGGGAAGCCAAAAATGGAAACACATTGTTCCATTTGGTGAACTGAACTTTGCTTTTAAGGTGCCAATTCTCAGCCATTCAAAGTTGTTGAATTGGTACCTCCTTGGGTGGTATGGAGATTATACGTTTGTAAATCTTGGGAAACAAATTTTAAAGTCATCCTGTATAATAGTTATTTCAGGCACATAGCATACAACTGCCCTTCTAACCTGGTGTGGGCCTGGGTCACATGACCAAGCTGTTCTTTGACCCACACAGCCATGGACCCAGCAAACCCGTGATGTTAGGGTTAACATTTGGTGACTCTCAGAGAACTCTTGAGTTGTGTAAGTCTCGGAAAAAAAGCATTTCAGCGTCTGTGGTTCAGAATTCTACTTCCCAGCTTGGCCGATGAATCCGGCTCGGTTTTCCTCCTGGTACCAATAACCACCCTCATTGTCATGTCGGAATTCTCCTCTCACCTGTAATTGACCTGTTGGGAAGTGGTGCTTAAACCACACTGAAATCGCATTTTCATAACTTGGGAACCGTCTGTTTTCTTCCCCCCAGTAAATTGTTGAGAAGCTAATTCTTGTCAGCCGAAGAACTTGAATACCCGTTTGAAATAAATCACCAGCGCTCCACTGTGGCAGCCTGCTGAAAATCCACTTGTCACTGCACTGTGTGTTTAATATTGTGAGTCATTCTTTTTCTTCATTTTGTGAGAAAAAACCCAATATCTTGTCATCCCCCAAAATATAAATGGATCCTCTTGATTAGTGGCAAAGTTCTTCAGCCTGCCTTCTAAGCTTCATATGCTGTTACAGTTCAGTCACTGAGCCATAGTCAAACAGGTATTTGAGCCGACATTAGGCAATAGTTGATAACCAGAAATAGAACGAAGCAAAAGGTTGTCTCAGAAGTACAAGTAATGGGTAAGTCGACCAGTGGTAGAAGTTTGGGAAATGGATCTTGGTGGAATGTCTCCCGCTAAAAGGAGAGCAGTGCCTCGATTTCTCATGTAAGATCAGCAAACTCCCAAGAGACTGTCACCATGGTTCCCAGCTTGGCTGTGCGTGGAATCAGCTGGAATCCAGTAATCCGTTGCGTATAGGTAAAAGCATTTAACCAACGTTGAATTCTCGGATGCTAGGTCCCTTCTAATTTTATTGTTGCTATTATAAGCACTATGAAAATGGCCTGCACATATCTCTTTTTGGTTCTCTAATTTCCTTAGGATCAATTCTTAGAAGAGCAGTTGTGGCGTGGAAGCATATGACTATCTCTTTCTACTTCTGATCTGTGAAAGCAAATTACTCTCCAGGAAAGTTATGTGTAATTCTCATCTCTTCATCAAACACTAGGCAGTGCCGTTTAGATCTGAAGTATTTGTAAAAGTGGCGTTTAATTACAGTCAAATGTTTAGTACTGAAGACAAGGTTTCTCTCTATTAGGGAAGGTCTTTTTTCAGTTGCTTTGTCATGTCATCTGAGCCCATTGCAGTCATGGAGAGGAGAAACCACTTCTCGGTGGGGACAGAAGGAGACACCTTAGGTGTCCTTCACTGGTGCAGAGGCGTGGAGTTGCTCCGTGGAGCTGAGCAGTGGGTCAGGGGGACTGGGCACTGGACCAGGAGTCAGGGAGGACCAGCTGTTGTCCAGCTCTCTCACTCACCATTGTGTCCTGGTCGCTCTTTGTCTTGGATGGTGATGCCCTAGGCTCCTCCTCGGGTCTTTCCAGTAGTAGAAGCACAGTTCCATCATGCAGCTCTGCTGATTTTTCCAGAACTTCCTCTGACTCAGCTGTGCTCTGAAGCAGGACTTGCCTCTCTGTCAGGGGGAAGGCTTCACATGTTCATCGTAGAGAAGAGCTTGCTGTGACCTTTAAAGACCCAGGTACCAAAGTAGATTTCAGTCCCAGGCTCCTCAGGCCTGTTTGACCTTCAGGTGTCTTGGACCAGGCAGTTCGTCTTTTTCTCTCATCCTGTGGGCGGGTTTTCCAAGCTGAGTGGAGTTTTGCATCAGGTCCACTTCTTATTTATTTGCAGCTCGTCCCCTTCCGCCCCATCGGAAGAGGGGGGCTTTGCCGTTCAGTTCCCGCTGTGGCTTCCCGTCCTGCGTTTCTCATTGCGCGTGTCTTCTTGGGGGTGGTTTTTGATGCAATCACTTTGGCCTTAATTCTATTTTGTTTTAAAAGGTTTAACTGCCTTTATGATTTTTCAAACAGATGTTAATTGCTGTTATTTGGATATTTATTTTGGCATTATGAATAAATGTTATTTTATACAAGTTCCGTGACCACAAAGATAGTACATGCCCATTGTAGGACGTTTGAAAGAATATGGACAAGAGTAATTGTGAACATGAAAACTGTCCATTTTCCTGGCCCTCCCTTAATTTGTCTTTATTTCTTGGAATTTTTTCTGGGGTCATTTTTCAAATACACATAAGAAAGAAAAGAGTTATAATGGACCTTCCCATACCTTTCACCCATCTTCTGTAAGTATCTACATATGGTCAGTTTCGTTCAGTCTTCAGCCCCTCTCTTGCTCGATTATTTTATTTTTATAAATTTATTTTATTTTTGGCTGCATTGGGTCTTCATTGCTGTGTGCGGGCGTTCTCTAGTTGTGGTGAGTGGGGGCTACTCTTCCTTGCGGTGTGCGTGCTTCTCATTGCAGTGGCTTCTCTTGTTGCGGAGCATGGGCTCTAGGCACGCGGGCTTCAGTAGTTGCGGCGTATGGGCTCGGTAGTTGTGGCTCGTGGGCTCTAGAGCACAGGCTCAGTAGTTGTCGCGCACTGGCTTAGTTGCTCTGCGGTATGTGGGATCTTCCCGGACCAGGGCTTGAACCCGTGTCCCCTGCATTGGCAGGCGGATTCTTAACCACTGCGCCACCAGGGAAGCCCGCTAGATTATTTTAAAGCACATCTAAGACAACATAAATATTCATCCATGAATACACTATGACTACCCCTCTGTTATCACCACTGTTTGTATCTTAGAATATCACCTTCTGATTTTTTACTTTTAATAGAATGATAGGCATGCTATAGAAAAGACATTAAATATGTATGTGTATAAAGATATATTTCAAATATTTTTGAAAAAAATGTTTCTAATACATTTTTCCCCAAGGTTTTCCACAGTCAGTGGAGATTGTAAATTAGAAAAATAATACGATAAGGTCAGAGAAAATATAGTGAATAATATGTCAAGGAAAGAAACAGATTTTTAAAAATTTCAACCTAATCTTTGAAACAGTGGCTAAAATTTGGATGTTGAGAAATGAATTCAACTTGACACGGTAAAATTCTAATAATAGGCTGAAATAATGTCACAGACTAAAATCATGTACCTTTGTGTAACCTATCAATTGTCTAAAAAAGGAAATGCAACCTTACTTTCTCTGAACTGACTCTATCTTGCTTGAGTCCCAGTTTCCATTCGTGGTGGAAGCATGGGGAAAAGTGAACAGGGACTGGAGAGCTGTCAGCCACAGCTGCCCGGCAGGGGAGGGGGGCAGGGGTGTGTGGGTGAGATGGTGACCACTTAAGTCATTGTGAGAATGTACAGCAGGCTTCTCAGAGCCCAGGAAGTTAGTTCTATTTTTAGTTGAGATTTAATGTACGTACTTGAAAATTCACCACCTTGAAGTATACAGTCTGATGGTTTTTAGTTGTGTTCACATCTAGAAAGAAACCCCATCCCCGTACTGGTTAGCGGTCATTCCCCATCCTTCCACCCCCTCCAGCCCTAGGCAAGCACTCATCTTTCTCTCTCTCCCAATTTGCCCATTCTGGACATTTCATATGGATGGAATCACACCATGTGTGGTCTTTTGTGAGCGGCTTCTTTCACTTAGTATGTTTTCAAGGTTCATGCACATTGTAGCATGGCGCTTCTTCATTGCCTTTTATGGCTGAAGAGTATTCCGTCATATGGATAGAGACCACATTTTGTTTATTCATTCATCAGTTGATGGACATGTGTGTTTTTTCCACTTTTTGGCTACTGTAAATAATGCTGCCATGAACATTATTCTCATTCTGCCCTCTGGGAAGACATTGTGATACTTGGAGGCTAAAGGTGTTGGAAGGTAGGCTGGTGGGGACAGTGAAACATCTCTTTGGGAATCAGCATTCCTCCCAGGCTCAACACCAAGACCCTTTCTGAGCCCCTCTTGAATGAGTGTCCATTGGGACATGCCCAGTGGTCTTGTAATCACTAAGGAAGCAGGTCTCCTGGGGAGAAGTTTTCCAGTCCACACCTATCATAGCCAACAGGAGACCCAAGATGTTGATCCTTGTTTGGTTTAAGAAGAGGACATTAGCACAAAGTGACAGGCTGAATCCAACTTGGGCTCAATTATTTCGTAAAGCTCTTTGTTTATTTGACCTCCCGTGACCCAGAAAATAATTCTAACCAATCAGTGCCGACTCCCTTTGGCGCCAGGGTCCACTTGCTTTACAGATAATGACAGACGGGGCCACACGGCCACCGCATATGAATTCATCCTCAACTCCAGAGCCGCGTGCTGCTCTCCGGCAAGGTTGTATTTCTTCATTAGCTATTCCCAGGGCCCAGGGAGTCCCAGAGGATGTCAGAGTACATTAATTTTTATCATAACATGGAATCTTTCAGGTCTGAATGGCAGCACACAGCTGTCAGGGGCTTTCTGAACTCTGTTACAGCTCCATATATCTCTAGGCAAAACAGAGGAAGGAGCCCTCATTGGCAAGGAAACGTACAAAATGCATGAGGTGTTTCATTGTTTGAGTGACTTGACCATGTGCATAAGCACATTCCCCAGGTAATTTTTTTCCCCATTGTCCCTGAAAGTCCACCTCTGCCGCGCCGCGTTAAAGCTCCCTCCCTTCATGGTAGGTGCAGAAGGTGTTTTTAAAATAAGCTCTCTTTGCATAATGGTAATGAAATCATCATCTAGTCCTTAATGCTCTTCTATAAATATATACGAGATGAGTGTTCCCATGATTTTTTTCAGCAGAACGTATGCATCCCTGGTATCGCAGCAGTTTGTAAATGATGGCTTGTAATGCTCAATATTGCTTCGTGTCCACAAAATATTATTTTAATTTGGAGCAATGCTAGTGCATTTCTAGAAAGCCTAGTTATTTCTATATTGCCTTTATTTTCCCCACTTATCAACTGAGTAAAAAGCTTGGAGGGATGCATTTTGCTTAGAGAGAATGTCCAGGTATTATTTTACTAGAAGCACTGTCAACAAATGCCAGGAACCCCGTGTGCATACGGTCCCGTATTAGACATTGCTTGGTGTGGCCGTTAGGACCCTCCAACAGGGAAATCATAGAGAGAGGAGACAGTGTTTTCAGTTGTCAGGGTAAATGTGTTCTTAGTCGGCATAACAAGTGACTTACTGCCTGCTCTAGTCCTTCCCTCATTTTCCTGGATAATTCTGATTTCTTCGTAATGGGTGTGTTTTGTAAGTCCACATGGGCCATTCATTTAATTACCCCCCCGCCCCCACTGCCAGGCAGCCTCATTGCACAAGATCTGTGAGCCACAGAGCAGCCTCATTGCGCAAGCTCTGTGAGCCACAGAGCAGAGTTCCGCGAAGTTCACATTTTACCGCTTATATATAAGACGGACGCAGGCAAGTATTGCATTTATCTTAACACATACCAAGTTTAAAAATCCCAAACCAGAGCAGCAACTGACTGCTCATGTTTTGGCAAAGCACGAGGCTGAGAAATACAGGTGATTTGGCTTCCAGTGCATTAAAAAAAAAAAAAAAAAAATACAGGGGTTCCATAAATTTGACAAAAATTAGGCAAACGGTACATAAACAACTGCATGGTGGTTAATGCTGAGAAAGAGACTCTTTGGGTTTAAAATAAAAGTACAAACTGTATGCATGCAATACTTTAAAAACCAAATGACAGTGAACGGGTGTGAGCAAAGGTGCAGAGAGCTTTCACAGTGGTATCTTATTTAATTCTTAGGGATTTGGTAATTCAACACACTTCTTCTGTTCAGGCATGGTGCTGGATGTAGGAGCACAGGGGTAACCAGATGCAGATTTAGCCCTTCAGAGGTTTCTAGTCTGTTGTTATGACTTTCCCCACTTTGTGTGTGTGAAACTATGGGTTGTAGCGAAAGATAACCTCTTCTCTGAATAATGCCATCCCCTTAAAGACTTAAATATAAGACATGACACCATAAAACTCCTAGAAGAGAACATAGGCAAAACATTCTCTGACATAAATCATAGCAATGTTTTCTTAGGTCATTCTCCCAAGGCAATAGAAATTAAAGCAAAAATAAACAAATAGCACCTAATCAAACTTACAAGCTTTTGCACAGCAAAGGAAACCATAAACAAAATGAAAAGACATCCTTTGGAATGGGAGAAGATATTTGCAAATGGCCTGATCTCCAAAATATACAAACAGCTCTTACAACTCAATAACAAAAAAACAAACAACCCAATCAAAAAATGGGCAGAAGACCTAAAGAGACATTTCTCCAAAGAAGTCATACAGGTGGCCAATAGGTATATGAAAAGATGCTCAACATCGCTAACTATTAGAGAAATGAAAATCAAAACCGCAGTGAGGTACCACCACGGTCAGAATGGCCATCATTAAAAAGTCTACAAATAACAAATGTTGCAGAGGGTGTGGAGAAAAGGGAACCCTCCTACATTGTGGGTGGGAATGTAAGTTGGTGCAGCCACTATGGAGAACAGTATGGAGGGTCTTTAAAAAACTAAGAACAGAGTTGCCATATGATCCAGCAGTCCCACTCCTGGGCATATATCTGGACAAAACTCTTAATTCGAAAAGATACATGCAGCCCAGTGTTCATAGCAGCCCTATTTACAATAGCCAAGACTTGGAAGCAACCTAAATGTCCATCGACAGATGAATGGACAAAGAAGACGTGGGTGTCGGTTACACCGGTGTATGTATTTTCTGAAAAGTCATGATTTCTCAGTGTTTGGATTTGTGTGTGTGTGTGTGTGATAATTCAATACAAGTTTTGGGAAAAAAACCCAAAACTGACCCTTATAGGATATGTACTGAAATTCACATGTTTAAGAAAGACATGAGGCGGTAGAAAATGAGAAGTTTAAAAAAAAAGATGTGGAACATACGCACACACACACACACACACACACACACACAATGAAATACTACTCAGCTATCAAAAGGATTGAAATGATGCCATTCGCAGCAACATGGATGGACCTAGAGATAATCATATTAAGTGACGTTAAGTCAGAAAGAGAAAGACAAATACCGTGTGATATAACTTGTACATGGAATCTAAAATATGATACAAATGAACTTATTTACAAAACAGAAACAGAGTCATAGAAAACAAATTCATGGTTACTGAAGGGGAAAGGGGGTGGGGTGTGAAAAATTAGGAATTTGGGATCAGCAGATAGAAACTACTGTATGTAAAACAGCTAAACAACAAGGTCCTCCTGCATAGCGTGGGGAACTATAGTCAGTATCCTACAGTAAACCATAACAGAATATGAAAAGGAATATATATAAATATATATAACTGAATCCCTTTGCTGTTTATCAGAAGCTGACACAACATTGTAAATCAACTATACTTCAATAATAATCAATATAAAAAAATAAAAATCAATAATACCATCCCTAACTCTCCCGATCTACCAGCCTTTTCCCTTCTTCATTTATGTGAATAATATTCACATTCTCTGAGTTCCCTTCTAGAGTTTACTGAACTCCAATTTGGCCTCCCAAGACTTCTTCCGTATCCCAAGTGAATTTCTTTAGGACGTAGCCACCGATTCATTTGTCAGATGAACAAATGGGAATTTGCCAAGAGGGACGTTGGTTACTTTGTATTTTCCCTGTCGGTGGGAGCTATGTTCATGTGAGGTTACTAGGTTATGAGCGCAGTTGAAATTATTTGTTCTAACTCCCTCCACTCTCCCATCCCTCTTGTGCTGATCACTGATTGTCCATTTTATTAAATATTCCAGGAAACCAAACACAGGGCAGTAAAGTACTAAGTGGAAAGTTCAAGAGAGAAATGGAAACAACAGGAGCTGGAACACCAGAGTCAGACCTGCATTTGAGGCATTGTGTCAGTGGGATTAAGTGCCTTTGGTGGCATAATTATCAAATAGGTGCATTTTTCCTAGAAACCCCACTTGGAAGAAACTGTGGATATATTCCTGTTTTACATTTCCCCCCACTTAGAGTCAGTGAGGGTGAGATCTTGCTGCAGGGACTGCATGTGTTAGGATGGGAAAATAGAATCAAGATAATGGACATGAGGCAAAAATGTAAGGAAATAAAAACAAGAGTGTTGCCATTTTCTGTTAAGTGTATGTACTGACGCTCTGGCACTCACTATAAGAAGTTGTAAATGGTGCATGAAATGAAAAATTCCTGGTGGTCTCCTGGGATACAGCCAGCTCTCGGCTCTATTCCTCCTGATTGGCTTGGATTATTTTCTCTTTTCCAACTTAAAAAAGAAAAAGGTGTGGCTAGGTTATGTTGACAGCAGAATCCATTCTGGGTTAATATTTTAATATTTGATAGTGTCCCTCACATTCTTGAAATATATGGGTCCTTTAAGATTTAGCAGCACAGCAGCTGGATGGTCACTGCCCACCTTGAGCTGTTGTTGATTCCATGTTTCTCTTGTTTTATTTGCTTTATTTCCTTGCGTATTTGTTCGGATCTCATCTGCCAGAGATATTGAGTAAGGACATGGGAAACATTATATATGTATTTTATAAATGTGGGAGACAATTATATACATATTTCATATCTCTGCATTGTTGATGGATGTCATGTCCCCACAGTGTAGCCCATGGTCCAGGAAACAGGCAGATGAGAAAAGAAGATAGCCGGTTTCAGGTACCCTCTCTCTCATGGCTGGTGCTGGGCAATTTACATTTTTCTCTGATTCTCAGAACTATCAAACAAGGTGGGTATTACAATTTCCTTTTATCGTTATCATCATTGTGAGTTTGAGAAGCTCATTATATATTTTTTCTGTATGTCACAGCAAATAAGCATTTTTTAGAAGTTTGCCCCAATACCACCTAAAATCATCCTGAGTTTTACTAGGGGCATGAACACCACATTTTGGGCAGTTGAGGTCTTGGTGGATTACTTGGTGGAGTGTGAAGGACCTTCACTGGGCTCGGCGTAGCTGTAGAAGAGAATTACTGTGTTCACTTCTATGCTGCCATCGAGGAGTTTGAGATAAACCAGCACTCGTTATTGAAGCAGGGATCCACCTTGGAATTCTATAATAATTTTTTTTCCTCTTTCTGTTCTGGGAGAAAAGGACAGCTGAACACCAGATCAGACTAAAAAACAGTTGCTTTTGGGACTTCGGGTCCTCAGCTTCTTTCTCTTGAATTTCAGAGTGTTTCCAAATAGTATGAATTCTTGCAACTCACTCGAGAAATGCCCCAGATGGTGTGCCATTCTGTTTCAAGGAGGAATTGAAAAGTATTTCCCTTTACATAACATTCCACTTAGCTCATTCTTCTGCTGTGTCTGAAGTAGAGTCCCCCAAAGGCACAATTGTATTCATGTTCTGCTGGGTGTTTATTTAACCTGTAAGAGTCCGCTTCATTTTGGGGGGCATGTTACGATTCAGTTTACAAATCTTCAGCCCCGTGATTGTGGCTGCTGCTCTTCACAAGCTCTTTTGAAATGGCCTTCTTATTTCTCAGGTTTGAAATTACACATCTGATAATTAGGTTTCTTGAGTCACAATGGGCTGGTCTTGTCTCCAAAGCATAAGTAACTCTTTATTGATCAGCTAAAACAGATCCACTTTTTCCCGCTTCCTGCTGCCATCTTTGAAGTAATAATATATTGTAAAATATGGCTATGGGATGGTTTATAGACCGGATGTCATTGGGAAAATAGCATTGATTCAGATGTATGCAACCAGGTGTGTACCTAAGGCTTCCGTCTTAACGCGTGCAAGACCTTGGCAACAAAGACCTCTTGATTGTTGATTGTTGTCTACTGGCAGAGATAACAGTTGTCCATAGGGATTGTGGCCTGTGGTAGAAAATGTTATGTAATGTAGGAGTGGCCACGCCCCAGACAGCATTGAAGACCAGGCTTCCTGGGAGATGCCGCCCCTCGGGAGCTGATGTTCCATTTACAGTCCACACTTGAGATGAGATGCCCTGGAGTTGGGTTGTTGCTAGTTCCTGGTGAGCCTTCCCAGTAGCACCCCTGGGATTGGCAGTGAGTGTTTGTGAAGGATGCTGATGGGATCCTGGCCCTTGGTGGGTTGGTATCCCTGGGAGCTTGGTGCCTTGGTAGGGACCTGAATGCCAGGGAGCTTGGGCATCAAGTGTACTGGGCTTTCAGTTAGATTCCCCAGTTTTGTACTAATCACCTGTCAGGTGCTTGGTACTCTGCAAGGTGCCCCAGAGACACGCATATGACTGAGACCCACGTGATGCAGTTATATACACATACACACATGACTCATGCCAGGGATGTGATCAGAGCCGTTGGAAGCACACAGCACACTATTGTTTCTCTCCTTTTTTTTTTTTTATTACTGTGTATTTTACGTACAGTAAAACTCACACTTTTAATTGTACGGTTCTGTGAGTTGTAACATACACACAGTCATGGACTCACCAGTCAACATATAGAACAGTTCCGTTACCCCCTCAATTTCCCCTGTGCCCCTTTGAAGTAATTCTCACCCCTTACACCCAGCCCTGGCAACCATTGATTTTGTGTGTGTGTCCCTAGAGTTTTGCCTCTTCCAGAACGTTACATAAATGGAAGTATTCCCCGTGGAGCTTTTTGAGTTTGGCTTCTCTCATGTAGCATGATGCATGTATTAGTTATCTGTTGCTGTTAAATAACCCCCAAAACTTAGTGACTTCAAACAGCAAACATTTATTCCCTCACTCTGTTTTCTACTGCTTTCGTAATAAATTACCACAAATGTACTGGCTGAACAGAATGCGTATCCGGTTGCAGGCATGTATGTTCCCACCAGCTTTATACAACGTAATGAAAATATAATAATAGTATTACAAAACCTGCTAATTTGAAAGGTAGAAAATATCTCATTTTGATTTTTGCTACTGGTGGAATTTAACACTTTACAACTTGAACTGGTCGCTGGTAATCTAGTTTTATAAATGTTTGAAATGTCTTCATCAGTTCTTCTGTTAGACTCTTAGAATGTGTTTAATTTGGTCCCAGTATTCACGATGGGTCAAGTAAGAGAGAAGGCAAAGGTAGCAAGGCCAGGTGTGGGCTGTTGCAGTGTCCAGAGCTAAAGGCAACAGAACCAAAGGCATGGAGTAACAGTGGTGATCTTAGCTTGAGTTCCCTGGAGATCAGGTCTGGGACAGGGATGTTTGCTCAGATAATTTACTGGGGGAGTGCTCTCAGAAGAAGAATGAGGGAAACAGGTTATATTCAATTGGAGACTAGCTTCAGCCTGACCCGTGTAGTGAGCTCTAGAGAAGGAATTATCCCAGAGTCAGTCCTCCTTGTTAGGAGAGCATCTGGGTGCGGGGCATGACTTTCCAGATATGATGGCCCCCATCACTCGGGGATGATTTTCTGGAGAAGTCAGTGCTCTTGGCAGTTGGGAATGAATACACTGGGGGCCCTAAATGAGATCCAGACAGAACACCACACCGCTTGCCTCATTGGAAATATAGGGGACTGGACAATATATTAATAGTCCCCGAAGGGTCTAGAGTTACTGGCGTTGACCAGCCATACTGGCGTTGACTATAGGAGAAGGCAGGATAGCAGACGTTTCCTAAGTGTTCATTATCAGGTGACTGGCTAGAGAGTATCACCCACTGCAGAAATAAGGACGTCAGGAAAGGGGGAAGACTTGAGAGAAGATGAAGAGTTGAGATTTGGGGTGGGTAGGGATGAAATTCTGGAACTTGGGAGGGACGTAGGGGCTGGTGCTGTGGGTGTGAAGTTCACCTTCATAGAGGTGTTGTTTGGAGTCCCTGGCTGGATGCAATTGCTACAGGGAAGAGATTTTAGACGGAATCAGAGGTGGTTGCAAATGGAAATCTGGGCAGAAGAAGGGGTGCAGCACACGGAAGCTGAGGCAGTGGTGGCGTTAGGAGGAGGTCCAAGAATGGATTGTATCTCAGAAGCTGAGACAGGGAAGAGGGCCAGCAACCAGGGACGAGCCGGGTCCATTGCCACAGAGAAGCCCAGTTTCAGCAGAGGGGAGGTCCTTGGATGCAGAGATTGAGAAGCCGCTGCTCCCCAGGCAGCTTTGAGAGCTTCTGGATGGTGATGGGGCAGAACTCAGTCAGCTTGGTGATAAAAAGAGAGTTTGGGGCCAGGAAGGAGATTATGAATGGAGACAAATACTTCAAAACTATGGTCTATAAATGGGAAGAGAAAGGCTCAGTACAACTTGAAAGAGCCCCAGTGTCAAGCAGGCATTTCTTTGTCTTTCCAGCCCTCTCTCTCCTGTCTGTCTTCCTTTCTTCCACTTTCTTTTATCCACTTTCTTTCCTGATTTTCTCTTAATTGTTGGTCTGAACAATCTCATTAGCCCGATAGGCAGCAGTGGAGATGGAGAGATTGAAGACGGCAGAAAGAGAGGGGGTAGTCAATGGATGGCACGCTTGAAGGATGCTCACCCGCAACTTAATAATGTGTTATGTCACTTATACCTAAAATAAAAAGGAGGGGAGCGAGAAGAAAACTTGGAGATCAACTATCTAAAGCCGGTTAGTGGCAGCCTTTGGGCTCAGCCCCCTTTCTATTTATTATCACCATTCATTGCTGTTTCCAGTAGGAAGTATCATTTATTGCTACAGTGTCTAGGAAGCTTGGTTTAGGGAATTCCCTGGTGGTCCAGTAGTTAGGACTCTGAGCTTTCACTGCCGTGGCCCGGGTTCAATCCCTGGTCGGGGAACGAAGATCCTACAAGCCACATGGTGCAGCCAAAAAAAAAAAAAGAAACCTTGGTCCATTGTCACTCCCATTGATGACAAGCAGCCATACCCATTGGTGAATCTTTGGAACTCCACCCTCCTTACCACTGAACAGTTGTCCTCTGGTCCAAGGAATGTGTTGGCTCTGGAGGATGGGATCGCTCCTTTCCAAATGTCATCCCCAGCAGGCACGGAGAATGCCCAGGGTCCACTCAACAGAGAAGCATAGAGGCTTTCTCCATGGGTGTATCAGAACCACAGAGAACAAGCACGCCCCCCTCTATTGGAATCTCCAGTTCTATACCCACAGAAGTCAACCTGTCGGGTCCCCACTTACCCCTTTACAGACCTGAATCCATCGAAGAAGAAGAAGAAGAAAAATCAGTCCCTGAAAATGCTGACTAATAGCACCAACTTTGGAATTGGAATGATACTATTTTTGTTTCCATTCTGTCTTTATAATTTGAACTTTCCTTTTGATATTCTGTAAATATTCATCATCTCAGAGCCTTTTGAACTGCAGTGGCTTTTAGTCAAAACTGAACAAAATATGCCATTTGAATAATAACCTCATTAAAGTGAGGTAAAAGGAATTCTTTTCCTTTTGTACAAGCCAATTAAGTGTCTTTACAATTAAAAAAGAAAGTTTAGCACTTTATACTTTCATATTCCATAAGCCTGTTTTTAATTAATAGAGGGGACAAGCTTTAGGTACGTGGTATGTATTTTGCCTCTGGTGTTGTGCAATTAACATTAATGAAGCGTATTAAAATTTGGAGAAAGAGGAAAGGGTTTCCCAGGTTCTCTGTGGGTTCATGCCTCCAGGCTGAGGTGTTAGGTATAGCAAGTTTCTTTGTTGGATGCTGTTTGCAGTTCCTTGAGACAATGTGCAGGCAAGGATAAAGGTAACTGCTATTGAGAGAGATGGAGCCAGCATTCCAAATGCCCAGCCTGTCTCAGAAATCGGGAAACACTGAAAAAAAACCAACTTTGAAGAATTTTATTTTCTCTTGTGGATAAAAAGGAAGGGTCTAGAGACAAAGGGAGTAATAACCACTGAGGCCTGGCAGGTACCTAGCAAGATACTGGGGCTTTGCCCGTCACAACTTTGGGTAGGGTGCATGCGGCTGTTCTCAGTTTACATGTAAGTATCATAACATGGCTGAGCTAGAGTTTCTCTGAGCACTTGACTCTAGCCATATTCTAGGGAGCGTATCTAACAAAGGAGGTACTGTGTAGTGTCCTTGAAGTCAGAGGACCTTTTTATTTTATTTTGTTATATTTCGTTCTTATTCATTTATTCGCTTCTTTATTTATTTCACCTCTTTCTTTTTCGATAAGAAGTTTCACTGTTTCTTTTTTAAAAATATTTATTTATTTATTTATTATATTTTTGGCTGCATCGGGTCTTCGTTGTGGCATGAAGGATCTTCCCTGCGGCGCGCGGGATCTTTTTTTGTTGTGGCACGCGTGGGTTCTTCATTGTGGCCCATGGGCTTCTCTTTAGTTGTGGTGTGCGGGTGTTCTCTCTCTAGTTGTGGCGCGTGGGCTCTGTAGTTGGTGGCACATGGGGTCTCTAGTTGAGACGTGCGGCCTTAGTTGCTCTGCGGCATGTGGGATCTTAGTTCCCCAGCTAGGGATCGAACCCGCATCCTCTGCATGAGAAGGCAGATTCTTTACCACTGGACCACAAAGGAAGTCCCTAGTTTACCTGTTGCTGATACTTACTCTGACCATAGGAAGTTTGCTTCTAATTGCTTTTTCTCCTGAACATAATAAAATGGAGATAATAAACATGTCACCTAGAGTTCTTATGTACACAAAGCTCTTAATAAGTGCTTAACCCATACTTAACACTCAAAAAAAAAAAAGGCAAAAAGAAGTATCAACAACTCTGAAAAGGTGGACCAAATATTTGAGATGCAACCTGGAAGGTGCCCATATGTAAGTCATATATTCAGCTGACCCCAACTACATCACCATTTTAGGTTTTAGATAGGTGATGATTTGGAAATAGATCAGACAACAGAAAGAATGAGACAGTTTCCCTATGAGACTTTCATTGCCCAGTGATAATGAGATTTGCACAAATACTTTTTTAGAAGAAACAGTGGTTTCTCTTTTTCTAGTTAAAAGATTAATTCATGCTTTCTACCAAGCATTTAAAGAAGAATTAATATCAATCCTTTGCAAACTCTTCCAAAAAATAGAAGAGGGAATACTTCTCACTCTCTGAGGCCAGTATTACCATGATTCCAAAACCAGATAAAGACGTCACAAGAAAAGAAGTCTTCAGACCAGTATCACTTATGAATATAGATGCAAATATCTTCTTCACCATTCTAGCAAACCAAATGCAACAATATATAAAAAGGATTGAAATTTATACCGTGGCTAAGTGAAATTTATATAAAGAATTCAAGGTTGGCTTAACATTTGAATGTTAATCAGTGTAATATACCATATCAGTGGAAAAAAGGATCATGTCAATAGACGCAAAGAGAACAAAGTTGAGGGCTCCCATTTCCCGATTTCAAAATTGACTATAAAGCTTCAGTAATGAAGACTGTGTGGTCATAGCATAAGCATAGTCATGTAGATAATAGAATAGAATCGACAGTCCAAAAATAAACTCTTACAGGTGGTCAGTTGATTTTCAGCAAGAATGCCAAGACAGTTCATTGGGGGAAAGAACAGTCTTTTCAACAAATGATGCTAGAACAATTGGATGTCCACATGCCAAAGGACGAAGTTAGATGTCTTGTGTTCGCCATACATAGGAATTAGCTCAAGATAGATCCTAGACTTAAATGTAAGAGCTAAAACTATAAACCACGTAGAAGAAAGATAGGAATATACCTTTGCGATGTTGGGTTAGGTAGTGCTTTCTTAGATACAACCCCAAAAGCACAAGTGACAAAGGAAAAAGAAAAATATATATATATAAATTATAGTTCATCACAATTTAAAACTTTTGTGTTACAAATGTTACCATCAGGAAAGTGAAAAGACAATCTATAGAATGAGGGAGATGCTGCAAATTGTATATCTGACAACAGACTTGTATCCAAAATATATAAAGAACTTTTATAATTCAATAATAAAAAGATAATTACCTCACTTAAAAATTGGCTCAGCATCTGAACAGACAGTAGATGTTTCTCCAGAGAAAAGATACAAATTGCCAATAAATACATAAATTGCCAATAAATACTAATGCTCAACATCATTAGTCATTAGGGAAATGCACATAAAAATCACAATGAGGCACCACTTCATACTCACTAAGGTGGCTAAAATTAAACAAACAAACAAAAAACCCAAGACAGATTTAATGACAAATATTGGCAAGAATGTGGAGAAATTGGGATCATAATACATTGCTGGTAGAAATGTACAATGGTACAGCCACACTTTGGAAAACAGTCTGGCAGTCCCTCAAAACGTTAAGCATAGAATTAACCGTATGACCCAGCAATTCCACTTCTCCTTGTATACTCAAGAGAAATCAAAACATATGTCTCCATAATAACTTGTAAATGACTGTTCATAGCAGCAATACGAAATGTCCATCAGCTGGCAAATGGTTAAATGAAATATGACGTATCCATACAGTGGAATAGCTTTTGGCCACAGAAAGCAACAAAGTACTGATGCCTGCTACAACGTGGATGAACCTTGGAAACGTTAAGTGCAGTGAGAAAAGTTGTTCACGAGAAGACCACACGTTGTGTGATTCCATTAATATGACATATCCAGAATAGGCAAATCTAGAAAATAGAAAGCAGATTAATGGTGTCTGGCGGATAGGAGTGGTTAGTGACTATTAATGGATACAGGGCTTGTTTTGGGGGATATGAAAATGTTGTAAAATTAAAATGTGATGATGCTTGTATAATTGTGAACATATTAAAAACCAGTGAAGTGCACACTTTCAAAAGCGTAAATTGTATGCTTTGTGAATTACATCTGAGTAATTTTTTAAGAAATCCATGCTTATATAGAAAATTTGGAAAATAACAGAAACAGTAAAAAAAGGACTAAGCAACCTAATGATATCCTGCACATCCAGAGCTAACATTTTTCTGTATTTCCTGTCTTGCTGACTCTACGTATAAAAATCTTTTTTTGGGGGGGGTGGCTGGGAAGGGATATGAATCGCACACATAACATTTAATTTCCTCCTTTTTCAATGGATTTGAGAAATTGGGGAACCTCTGACTTAATCCTTGCTGATTTAGCTTATCTTCTGTTGGATTTTAAGTTGCTTCTAGTTCATATACAATTTTATAATTCTACCTCATTTATATATAATTATTACTCATTCTTATGCATAAGCTTTTATGTAAATTTTGAGGATTTCTATGGGAATGAATCTTGGAAACTGTATCAGTTTGCTAGGGCTGCTGTAACAAATTACCACATATTTGGTGGCTTACAACAACAGAAATTCAGTCTGTCACAGTTCTGGAGGCCAAAAGTCTGAAATCAAGGCATCTGCAGGGTTGTTGCCTTCTGAGGAGGGGTCCATTCGGCGCCCTTCACTAGCTTCTGGTGCAGGTGGGCACTCTTTGACAGCCCTTGGTTTGTAGATGCATCTCTCCAGGCTCTGCCTCTGCCTCTGCCTTCACAGTGCCTTCTCTGTGTGTCTTCTGCCCTTCTCTTCTTTTGTAAGGACACTTGTCAATTGGATTTAGTTCTACCTTAATCCAGCGTGATCTCCTCTCAAGGTCCTGAACTTAATTACATTTGTAAAGACGCTTTTAACAAATAAGGTCCCATTCACAGGTTCCTAGCGGACCTATTTTTTGGGTTCACCATTTAATCCCCTACAGAAGCAGTGGCATATCAAGGGGGTAGCAGGTGGCTGTAGGGATAGTCTGCCCCAGGCACGGGCAAAATGGGGGAGCATTGTTTGTAGAAAATTCAAAACCAATAATAAGGACTTCCCTGCTGGCACAGTGGTTGAAAATCCGCCTGCCAATGCAGGAGGCATGGGTTCGAGCCCTGCTCCGGGAGGATCCCATATGCCGCGGAGCAGCTGGGCCCGTGCGCCACAACTGCTGAGCCTGTGCTCTGGAGGCTGCGAGCCACAACTACTGAGCCCGTGTGCCACAACTAGTGAGGCCTGCGCACCCAGAGCCCGTGCCCCGCGGCAGGAGAAGCCCCCGCAATGAGAGGCCTGTGCGTCGCAGTGAGGGGTGGCCCCCACTTGCCGCAACTGGAGAGAGCCCGCGTGCAGCAACGATGACCCAATGCAGCCAAAAATAAATAAATGAATGTATTAAAAAAAAAAAAAAACCAATAGTAAAATTACTAAACGTTGCTCTGCTTTTTATTATTATCATCATGCAGTGGCAGTTCTGAACATTATCAGTGATAAACTGTTCCTCCCTAGGGGTATGAGCTGCTGCCCTTTGCACCGCCCCCTGTGTAACCCACTACTTGGAAACAGGATTACTAGGTGAAATAATGTGGATATTTCTAACTCTCATGATAAATGTTTTCAACTTAATATCCATGGGGTAGGAATATATAGTCTTACCAGCTTTATACAAGGTAATAAAAATATGATAATATAAATAAATTGCTAATTTAATAGGCAGAAAATATCTCATTTTAACTTTTGCTACTGGTGGAGTTGAACACGTTACCTCTTGTGCTGGTTATTTTACAATCAAGTTTTATGAATTTTAAAAATATCATTGTCAGTATTTCTGTTAGACTCAGAATATGTTTCTCTTGTTGATTTGTAAACACTGTTTACGTAGTGAAAATATGGATTCTTTATAGGATTGCAAATTTTTGCCTTTTTTAAAACTTTATTTAGATAACAGATAATTTTAGTTTTTAGATAGGCTTTTCTTTATTGCACACCAGTGTTTGTTTTCTAAAAACTCAAGATTCTTCACCTACAGTTTTCCATAAGGATGGAAAAAAATCAGATTGTTGCAATAGGTCTATGAGAAGTCTCTATGAAAAGAACACTAAGTTTTTTAAAATGAAAGATAGGAAATATTTCATTTCCCATATCACATATTCCATGCCATTGGTGTGGAATCTGAACACCATCAGTTTCCAGCCGCTTATTTTACAAGCAAGAATCAGAAACTCAGAGGATTTGGTGATTTGCTTGAATCTGGGACAAAACACTGAACTTTTATCTCTTAAAGCAGTGGTCCTGTAAAACTGTACCCTGTCTCTTTTTCTCTCGTTTCATGTGTTAACTAAATCCCCGAAACGCTTTTTTTTCTTCCTACAAAGCATTTATTTATGGCATTTTTTTCTTATTATAAAGACAGCACATGTTAATTATGGAAAAAATAAATACGAATAAACTCAGAAAGAAAACAATTTAAGACACTTTGGGTTCCATCCACCCCTAGAGACAATGACTGTTAACATTTTTGTCTATGTTTCATTAGCATTGTGTGTG
Source organism: Delphinapterus leucas (assembly GCF_059928025.1). Lineage (NCBI taxonomy): Eukaryota > Metazoa > Chordata > Mammalia > Artiodactyla > Monodontidae > Delphinapterus > Delphinapterus leucas. The sequence goes on from NC_143148.1 coordinate 51,407,260, forward strand.
TGTGTGTGTGATCATACAATATTATATATTGTTTTTAAACATGAATGCTTTACAGGGTCAATAGATTTGTTATTTTAATGGCTGCATAATATTCTATCATATGCATATATTCCAATTCATTTAATGATTCTCCAGTTGTACATTTAATTTACTTCTCATGTGTTACTGTTATGTTGCAATTACAAACACTGTGGATAGCCTTGAATGTATTTCTTTATACAGTTCTCGTTAGTACCTTAGGATGATTTCTTACAAATACAATTTCTTGATTAGGATTTAGGATTTTGATTCACATGAAAGGCTTTTATTTTTAAATTTTTTATTATGAAATTAAATATGTGCAAACAAAGAGAAAATATAACAGACCTCCACTTAACACTCCCCAAGCTGACTTCTAAAATGTAGATTTAACTTGACTTCTAAAAGGAATGTATCCAAACAGTTTGTGCCTATCTCTTTAGACAGAGCATTTCCACCTTGATATGTTTTACTTAATACCTAGTAAGTGCTGGTTCTGGTGTTGGCTTTTTCACAGCACACTTTCTCCTTTATTCCTTATGTCTTACTTTAAGGGCTGTTTCGATTTTATAGATAACGAAGCTGAGAACTGAATGAGCTAAGGAAGCACAGATTCAACTAGGCGGTAGAACCTGTGTTCCAACCTGGGTGACCAACTCATCCCAGTTTGCCCAGTATGGTCCCTGTTTTGGCACTGAAAGTCCCACATCCCAGGAACCCCCTCGTCCCCAGCAACTCAGCACAATTGCTCACTTAGAATCCAAGCCCTTCCTGAGCAGAATGGTCTCAGATGCGACCTTCTAGGGCATCCCATTTCCAGCTGTCTGTAGTCCTGAAGATAGTGAAGAATTGGTTATTCCGGGGGGAGCATGGATCCTCCTTGGTTTTAGAGCGTTTCTGTCTGTACAACGTGGGATGTTTTCTTTCAGGTCACTTCACGTGCTTGTGTGCAATGCAGCCGTGTTCGCTCTCCCCTGGAGCCTCACGAAAGATGGCCTGGAGACCACCTTCCAGGTGAACCACCTGGGCCACTTCTACCTCGTCCAGCTCCTCCAGGACGTCTTGTGCCGCTCAGCCCCTGCCCGGGTCGTCGTGGTTTCCTCCGAGTCCCATAGGTGGGTTAGAATTGGATGTTCTGTTCACGTGACCAGCTTCCTCACACCAGCTGATGGTCCCCCCAGCCTCTCTTTTTGCAAATAATTTTCATTAGTCCTGCTCCAGAAAGTGTGTACTCAACCTGGCTTACTGAATTTATCGAGGTCTTTTTTTGTGTGTATGCGCGTGATGGTGGGTGATTATTTGGGGGGTAGTGTCGACAGCAAGGTAGATTGTTTTTATAACTATACTTCAGGTCCCTCATTGATTTTGCTTTGAGATGGAATAATAATTGATTAAATCTGAATTCCTGACCTTTATTGATTTGTCATTCACCAACTTTACCATCTCACGAAGAAGAATGTGCAGTTATTCCAGCAGGAGAAACAATGCAATTAAAAACTGCAAGATGAAATCCAGTTGTTTTATAATGAGAAATTAGGGAATTCAATGCAGACATTAGCTGTGTGATTGTAGAAAGGGAAGTACTGTAGTTAGAACATATTAGAAATCTGGCCATGACTCTTTTGGTTAAAATTTCAATTAAAACATCAGGTGGCACTTCTTTTCTGTTACCATTAGGAGAATATTCAATTGACTAAGACGACAGTTGAAAATTTCCTCGTATTTTCAGCATGTTTTGTTTCTAGAGTTGGATAAACAACTTTGTCTAAAGAGAAGTACCCTGAGAAGATAAAGGACTTGCCGGGTGAGGCTAGATTTAATACATGTTAGGGAGATTTTCCTGCTGTGGTTGGGAGCTTTCACTCCTACCAAAGTAGCTGGAGAAAAATAATGTGCAAGGGCCTGTTTTTTTTCTCCCTTTTCTTCGTCTTAAGTCCTGAAATGTTTTAGTGACCCAGAATGAAGCTTATTTTTTTAAATCATGCTTCCATAAAATGTAACCCCTGGGACTTGGAAGAGAGAGACCAGCCAAGGGTTAGTCTGAACCCTTTATCACTCCCAAACACAGGGGCTTATGGTTGAAATGACACACTGCAGATAGATTTACTTTTACCATTTGAAATTTATGACGGCCGAAATGAAAGGAAAATGCCGGTAATAATCCTCCCCTGCGTTAAAAGACATGAAACATCTCGTAATTAGGTGGTAACAAAATCGGGACATCCTTATCTTTGCAAATCACACCGGGTTCGTGAAAGTGGAGTGGCCTTGTTCGGGCGTGAGGGAGGCTACTGCGGGGCGATGGGGAGAGAGCTCCGGAAATAAATCTGCCAGCCCCAGTCGTTTGCCAGATGTGGAGGGCACCACGGGATACGTTTAAATGAGCTGGTATTTAATGGGAGATTCTGTGGAATTCTCAGCTGCTTTCTTCCTTTTGTAAATCTGGATCTCAAATAAGTATTTCATGGGACGTCTTTGTTCTCTCCTTAACTGCAGTGTAATTCGCACTTACCTTGGAGATCTGAATCTTGATTTCATTTAAAAGATGGATCGGAAGGCAGGGCCCTGGTCTCTTGGATTCCATCCATTGTAGTTTGCAGACCAGGTCTTCCTGAAGTGTGTGTTATCAGGCCCGCTCCTGTCTGGCGACGGGCACTGGTTTTCTACTTCCCGATGACCTCTTGCCCGTATTAAAGGGTGTTTTTACAAAACGTTAATTCTCCCAAGCTGGTTTGTTTATTACACTTGTGTTGCACCCCAGAGCCAGTGTGAATACTGGGCGGGCAGTCCTGGGAAAGCACTCACTTGCTGCTCAAGGACCCAGAGCCCTAAACCATGTCCTAAAACGGAAGGGTTGATATCTAATTACCTCCATAAACCTTGGTGGAATCTCTTCGTTGGAGTCAGGACCCCCTGTTAGGGGAAAAATGAAGTCCGATGTTTGCAGAAAATATTATACCAGACTGCCCCAAGGCAAAATATTTATTAGCCTCCCCGAGTCTTCCCTGTATTTTAGTTACTTATCTGGAACCGGAGCAAGTGAATTGAAATCCATCATATGGAAATGAGAACTTCCTTGCTGTGAAAAAAGTTTTCAGATAACAATTAAAATGGAATGAAAAGAGTGGAGTGCTGGCTGAAGGGCTGTAAATGGCTGCAGCTGTGTTGAGTGCCAAGTTGGCGTGCGCGCACACGCACGCACACACACACACACACACACACACACACACACAGAGCCTCTGATGCAAATTCAGTCCTATTGTTTGAACATACTAGCTTTTGTCTACAAAGAATCCAGCCTAATTATTTTAGTTGGGTTATTTAAAAATCCTCAGTTTAAAAAAAAATAATAAAGGAGCGGTATATAGAGAAATACAACATAGAGGTCCTCTCAAACAGCAGATGTTAACGTCCAGAGAGCAAATGTTAACATTCGAGTGTCCTGGTAGGAGGATAACTCTATTAAGACGTTATTGTTTAGCTTTGTCAATTTTTCAACTTGAAAACAGGGTAGGCAGCTTTTGTAGATTTGTTTTGCTGCCTCTTGAGCTGTGAGAGGTGAACGCGGTCATTTTTCAGGAAGCGGGCCCCGGCTCAGAGGAATCAGAAAGCTCGCCCACCCTCTCTCCTCCCTGGAGGATTGTCAATACAAGCTAATCAGGCCTTAAAAATGAGTGTGCCGCTCAGGAGATCAGCAGGTCAGGAACTCAGGGGTCTATTTATGGGGGAGGGCTGTTTGCAGAGGGCGGGCCTACTGTTTAGTAGCTGTTTCTCCATCTCGAAACCTGCTTTCAACCTGGTTCCATCTAATTTCTCATCATGGTGGATTTTGTTGTTGTTTTCGCCTTGTTTCTAGGTTGGTGACTAGGAGTGAATACCTTCTCTTAGGGGTTGAGTCTACCCAGTGTTCCCCAGGGCATGAGATACTTCTGCATTGTCCTTAAAAGCCAAAGCAGGGAAATCCTTCTAAACATGAGAAAGTGCTGCGTGCAGATGTTCATGAAGGACATAAAGCCTCTGAACAGAATGGGAAAATTTGCCTTTTGAGCAAAGCTCAAAAGAAAGCTTTTTGTAATAAAGGAAACTTGCCTCTTAGTTTGGAATTCCAAACCCGTGATCCAACTTCAGTTCTCTAATCCCGTATTTAGGCCCTACTGTGTGTCATAGGCAACATTCAAGGAGCTCACCTCCCGAGAACTCACAGTCTAGGGTTGGAAGCAAATGAACAAATGACTTGCAGTCTGTATGGTAAGGACAGAGGCACAAGGTACAAAGGTGGCCTGACTTGCTTTGTTGCTAACGTTGCAGGGTGGCAGGTCCTTGAACAACAGGAATAGCATGGACCAGGTCCCGGAAAGTGGATACTTAATTTCCATCTACCCTGCGTGGCTTCTTTCAGTCTGTCCCTCACTGCCACCCTAGAAATCACTGTGACAGCAAGCAGTGGAAGAGTTAGTTAGGGAGAGCTTCCTAGAAGAAGTGACACCTGAGCTGGATTGGGCTAAACAAAGGATGCCAAGAAAGCCGATGAAAGCGGAATGGAGAGTGAGTGAAGGATGCGACCTTCGTCCCGTACCTGTTAGATGTTGTCTGAATCCTGGATGCTCTTTTCTACTCAGAGCAGGTAGAACTTCTGGGCCATACCTTAGATCATTGCATCCGCAACTCAACAGTCGTTTTTTTTGGTGACAACTCTTCTGTAACACCTTATTACTGTTTTGAAATAAAATTAAGAAATATGAATAATATAACTTCCCTGCATACATATGTTGTAATTCAGTGTGCTAGCTTACCTGTAATGTAAGGAAAAAAATGAATGTGAAGCAAAAGAGCATGTGTTCCAACATGTCAGTGCTTGGGCGGGACTTCAGGGAAGGTAAGTTATCAGAGAGCCCAGCCCTCCATTGGGATCCTCGCACACGTGGATTTTTAACAGGTGTGCGCCATTGCAGCCTCAAATGCCACCAGCCTCGGGTCAAGCCTCACCTCCCCGCCACCCAATCCCATAAAATCCCAAAGCGCGCTCATTCCTCATTTACATGGTTGTGGCATGCTGCTCCTGGAAATTCAGCGGCTGTTACAACTGTGCATCTGTGTAAAGCACAGCTCGGCTCTAGGCTCAGATAATTACACACAGGCTTTCATCTGCCTGAATGTCCAGTGGGGCCATCTTCCTTGAGCAAGGCTCCGAGTGCGTGGCAGGACATCTCCTGTCCGCGGCCCCCGCCGGCAGTCGTTATGACAACCAGAAAAAGGCTCCCATAAATTTTCAAATTTCCCGCTAAGTTTCACTGCCTCAGAGGATTAAGCTCGGAAGTCTGGGCTCTTCCTGTGGTCTGGGGACTTGGAAACAGGCAGCGGTGATTCCTTTTAGAGTCTCACTGCCTTATCCACGCCAGCGTCTCTGGCCATGATCTTTGTTGACGACTTCGGCTCGGCAAGGTGATTTAACACCGGAAATGAGATGTCACTGACTGAGTCCTGGAGAAGGGGTATTTAATTTCCGTTAAGACATGAATTTCGTCTGCCCCTGGGATTCTCTTCTTGGTCATAGCTCCATCTGAACTGCTCCTTTAAGGAACAACCAGATTATTCCATCATTTTCGTTTTACCTTTTGCTTTCCTTTTCCGCAGTGGTTGTCTCCAGTGCCCTTGTTGTGCTCCCTTATTACTCGGGGCAAATGTCCAGAGTTAATGAAGCAAACTCCAAGGGGTCCTTAATGAAGATGAGACTGTCGTCTAGAAAATCCCTTCTGTTATGATCTTTTTTTTTTTTGCTTTTTAGGGAAGTCACTACTTTGTTGTTATTTAAAAAAAAAAAGAAAGGAAAGAAACAAACAGCTGGTGTTTAACGACTCCGTCAGACCCAATTATAAAACATCAACTACTTACTTTGATTTGTGTGTATCCATGGCATGGATATACTTAAAAACATTCGACTCTGCCAGAACTTATTTTGGCTTTGTTTACATTTATCTTTTAAACGTATAAGACTATTGGTGGCACCTCACCAAGGTTATAACCCCTTTATAATCATTAATTTTTAATCTGTAAAAGAGTCTTAGAGGCAGCAAGGCTCATCTATATTTACTTGGATGCTCAAATGAAAATAATACAGGACGCAAGCATTGGCTAAAATAACCCAGGGAAGCCCTGTCAAAGGTTAGGAATGCGATATCTTTCTGCTTCCAAAAGCAGCAGCCCTTTATTTAAGATGTTTTTCCATTTAATTTAATTATCCTTGAACTTCCTGTTGAAGGTTTTGAAAAATATATGTTAGAGGCAGGGGTGGTGGAGTGGGACTTCAGCATGTGAAGACCGCTGTATTTATGAGTTTGGGCCTTTATTAAGTGTGCCTTTGGACCCCGATGGTTTATATTGTGAAATCCCCATTGTCTATTTTTAAGGAGACTTTGTTTCGATGTTTGCCCAATTGAGTTTTCAATCATCTCTGCATAGTTTTTCTCAGATTTCTAATAAAAACACAACACTATATAAGAAGTCAGAGACTGGCTGTTTCATATCTTTTTTTTGTTTGTTTGTTTAAGATTTACAGATATTAATGATTCCTCTGGAAAACTAGACTTTAGCCGCCTTTCTCCATCGAAAAATGACTACTGGGCCATGCTGGCTTACAACCGGTCCAAACTCTGTAACATCCTCTTCTCCAGCGAACTCCACCGCCGCCTGTCCCCGCGTGGGGTCACGTCGAACGCGGTGCACCCCGGGAACATGATGTACTCCTCCCTGCATCGAGGCTGGTGGGTGTACACGCTGCTCTTCACCTTGGCCAGACCCTTCACCAAGTCCATGGTAAGTGAACTGCCGCCGCCGCCGCCGCAGACACCTCCAGTGCGCCTTTACGGAAAGGGTCCTAGAGAAACCCAGGCACACGTGCCTTCTGCGCCTCTCACCTCTTGTGAGGCTGAGTCTGGTTTTGATCATCACAGCATCAGGCTTATTAGGGCTCTTGGACACATTTCAGTGGGCTTTAGATTGCATCTGTTTCTCTAGAGGTGTCTTGGAGGGCCAGAGAGAAGATGTGCTCTTTCAGTATTGTGTTAATATGTGGCTGAACGTCTTCATGGAGATGATTTGTTTGCTTTCGATGTACTTTTTTTTGTTTCAGTAAGCACAGTCCTTCAAAACTGTGTTTTGTGTTAGTAGGTGAATGACATGGATTCATGCCTTTTGAATTATTAGCAGATGTGATTCCTTTGTTTCCATTGAGAATCTGTATCTGTTGTTCTAAATTCTTCTTTTAATGGGTGTAAACCTTTCCTGGAAAATCCTTTTGTTGGGCTACAGGTGCACTTTATTCTTTACTTCTCCAAAGGTAAGTCCTTTTGGGTGAATCACACGACTGTGGTTAGATTTGGACATGTTTGCAAAGGTAAGTGTGAAGTTCTTTCTGTTTTTGATGGTCCTATAACAACTGTATCTGGAAACTTCTTCCCTGAAAGAAGTTTGAGGAGGAAGTCATTTGAATGAAGAATGCACATTTTTACACAACATATTTGGTATGGTACTTTTCTAAAACACAGGCCTTTAAAAAAATGTTTTCCTATTTAGTGGACACCAGTATTCCAGTTAACCAAACCTACCGTGTAATCCTCAGAAACACCTTGGCTTTTAGGAGTAACAAAAGTCAAGTCATTAACCTCCAATGTTCTGGGCAAATGATCCCATAGCCTCTGAATACAGTCTGCTGCCTTCTCCTGCAGCCCTTCCCACCCACCCTCATTGAGCTTCATGTTTGTGGATGGCTTTTAAAACTGCAAGGAAAATCTTTTGACCTGCCTAGGAGAAAGTAAGTAAGTGCTTTTTTAATCTTCATCAACCAGATGGTTCTTATGCAAAGCAAATAGGCTTAACCCAAGAGGTGAATACTTAAAGAACAGAAGAAGTGGGAGAGTCTCTGGAGAGCAGTTCTCCAAGGCCAAGGCCGGTGGAAAACGAGAAAGCGTGTGTGTCCCAGGATTCTGAAGCTTCCCCATCGGCAGGCTGTCCATGATTGCGTGAGAGTAGCTTCTCCACGAGGACATCTTTGACCATGATTTCCGCTCGTTGTCTTAAGTTAGGTCCTTCAGTAGAGATGATAAGGGAGAATATGGGCTTGGACTGGTGTCAGTGCCATTGACAGTACCATGGATGAGTTGTTGTTCAAGTTTATGCAGGGGGTGAGGAGTGGACAGCATCCTTTCTCATTTTCTGCTGGCCCTGTACCTTCAAGACCAACAGCCCAATCATCGCGTGTGATTTGTAATCTCTGGCTCTTGAATTTTCTCACTTGTGATTGATCATTGGTGGGAGCCAAGGAACTCCTTTATGTGACATCAGAGTCTTGCTTTTTCTTCTTCTGGAATTTCTCTAATCACAGGAATGTGGTGGGAAAGAACTGAGGCGGGGCTGTGACTACAAGGACTGTGATGGCGGGTGGTGAAACCATGTCCCCATTGGGTATGGTCTCCAGTGGATGAAGGCTTGTTGATGGAAAATGGTAGCCACTCTTACTCAGTGATGGGACCACAGGGCTCAGAAACCCTGCACAAGGGCAGGTGGGAGGAAGAAGAAGACTAGCTCTGGGAAAGTAAAAGGTGGAGTGAATGGTTTTGTTTCTTGGGGAGGGGATCATTGTCTAATAGTTAACATGAACACAACACATAAACGAGTTTAGCCAAGTCAGGCTGGATTGTCTGCTCCTTGGATGTAACGAGGATTTCTGAAAGCGCCAGCAAATTAAGTCAGGCAGGCAACCGTGTTGGGATCACAGAATATTGTTGTTTGGCTGGTAACTATAGTCGGGACTCAGGCCAACGGGGAAACAAGAGCGTGGAGTTGGAAACTGAGACGGGAGTGTCACCATACAGCTGGGCAGCACAGGGAGTTAGGAGAAGCTCCCCACTGAATGCGCACCACACCGGGATCTGGTCTCAGTGATGCCTGATGCCCAGCCTAAGTGGCTCTTTCCTCCTCCTTCACCAGCCAGTGTACAGAGGCTTCGGCCACCCCCCAGCCTGGTCCCCAGTGCTCGCAGTGGGAAAGTGCTTGCTGGGAGCAGTCTTGGGCAACATATAAAACAAGAACTGGTGTCTGTGGCCCTGGGTGAGAGGGGGGTTTGGGGAAATGAGCAGATAACCCTTGAGAAGGTTTGGAGAAAAGTGGAGACGTCACCGAAAGACCCCCCAGATTTGGTTAAGTTGTATTGGCAGTGGTGGAATGTTCCATAAAAGGGCAGGGGATGTAAACCCTTAGCCTGTGTTAGAAAAGGGATTTGACATGACTTCCTGGTGGTGGCAAGTGTGAGAAAGCTGCTGCCTGGGACAGTGGACCTACTGACTCTCTTGCTTAGGATCCTCATGGTCAAGCCCCAGCCCTTACCCTTGGAATTGGGAGAGCTTGGGCAAGACACTTGACCCTTCTGAGCTTGTTCCCTCGTAACCAAAATGGCGATAAAGGTTGGCATGAGGATTGACAGTAATGGATTCACGGTCTGTCATATCTTTATACATTTAGGTATTTGGTGGGGTTTCTTAGACCCCAGAGTTCCATACGACTGAGGTTTGTAAAGAGATGGAACGGGAGCCCTGGACTTGTCAAACTCACGGCCAGTCACTTCTCTGACGAAAATGTAGGACTCTGTATGTGGGACAGAACTCTGTACCAGTATAGACCTGGGATCTACTGTTTCACTGGTAGGACAGACTGAACTACAGATCCAACCTCATGTTCTGTCCTTCCATACAGGGCTTGGCATTGCTTCCATCGTGACAAGGCATTGTTTTGTGGATGAAGGGCGCACTTCTGCCATTTTAATGCAAACATGTTTTTGGACCTAAGCCATGTGGCTGCATCCCCTTTCCCACCCCGTGTAGGAGTTGGATCCTAAATGCTCATGGAGAACCTGAGCATAGATTCAGGGTTCCCGTCTCCCAATGGCTAGTGTTCTGTTTGTGCTTCATCTTTGCCCTTTCTGCCTTGCACTTCAGACAAAGCATTTTCCTTTTGACCTGAGGGTTGCTGGAGTGTGCATTCCATTGCGCAAGGTCAAGGAAACAAGACACACAGCCAGCCTTGTGCCCGGGAGCCCTGCCTGCCTTCTCCACTGTAGCCGACTCCCTGAAGTATTAAACAGCAGTATTCTAATACAAACGTCCGTTTTTTATTTGCTGTGACTTGCTGTGACTGCGGTGATTTTAGTTACAGTAATTAGGTCACCCTTCGTGGAGTCAGGCTATTTTAAGTGCCTCTTTAAGGAATATTGTGGCAGATCAGTAATTTTACAATTGGATATTCTTGTGCAACTTTATTAAATGTAATCTTTTAAATGTTGCCCTTTTACAGTTATACATTTCTAATTGTTGCTGTAAATGCATTATCACTTTGAAATTAATTAATTTTTCCATTTTGCCCGCCTGCAGTATAATAATCACTAACGAGAAACTCTTAGGGATTAATTCTCAGCACAGTGACCCCTACTGGTGGAGCCGTGTCTCTGACACTTCTTCCTCTTGTGGTACAGAGGTCAGGACAGGTAATATGGGGGTTTCGGAGGGAAAAGCGTTTTTCCCTCTTCCCTCCAATTTATAATAAAATTAAAGTAATAGATAAAAATGGGAATAGGATTGTCTTAAGTATTGTTTAGCTGCTTGTGCAACATCTTCAAGGAAACTGAACTTTGCTGGAAGCTTTCTAGTTATGAAGTGACATCCATCTTATGTGTGTCATTTGCTTATTTTCCCATCTCTCTAGCTTGCTTTTTATTTAAATACTCTAAAATTACATTTTGCATATTGATGCACTAATATATATTGTATGTTAGTGTACGTAATGTATTCATACATACGTATTACCCTCTGGGGCTTATTTCACAAAATCAGACATATTGTATTATCTGGTGATCTGGGAGATTTTTAAAGGTGGGTCTGTCTATTTGCTGTTGTTGCCATGCACCCAAGTAAGATGCAGCTTGGCAGGTAAGGCCAGGCATTGTGCTTTATGTATCAGCATATATGTCTTCATTTATTGCTTTCAGCAGGTTTGACGTTAGAATCACTCCCCTTATTTTGCAGTTAAAACGCATAGGGAACTTAGCCAACTTGTTCAAGAAAATGAAATATCAGCTGGCAGACCCTCTGCCAGCTACTTGTCCAAGTTCATTTTCTCTGTCAAATATACCACCGCCGCTGCCACATTGATCCAGTCCTGTGGTTGTGTCTCCTTTTTAAAATGTTTGAAAGCACCTTCATGAAATGAACCCTCTCCCCGTTTTCTCCCCCGCGTACACTTGCAGTGCTGGTAAACAACGTCTTAGCTCAAGTTCCTAGGTCCACGCCAGCCTTTTGCCGTCAGTATGTAAATTTGAAGCTGAGCCCCCTCACGTGCCTCTTAGCGTGTTTTGTGCAACCAGATGTTTGCGATGGCAGGTAACGGTAGAAAGAGTATCATGTGTTAGGGTAGCAAGAGCTTAGCAGATGTTTTAGGGAACCGCGTTTTCAAATCGTTTTACATTAAAAAAGAAAATAACAACGGCTCAAGTTTGTCGAACTTCTGAAACGATTGGGTTACGTTTCCTGGGGCCGCGCAAAGCCAGTCATTGTGGTGAGTTTTAACAGATGCGCAGCTACCCTGCTAATGGATGGGCCTGCAATGCTGGTTCTGTTGCACAGTTATAAATTATAGCTAGAAAAAGCACACGGTGTCGTTCTTCTAACCTTCGGGAAAGCCAAGCCTGGTAATTCTGCCCTTGAATAACCCGCTGCAGGGTGATTTATAGTTGTACAATTTAAAACATAATGAAGGAGATAATAGATGTTGATTTGTTCTTTAAATAAGTATTTTAGAAAAATACTCCCCCTACCCCTCCCCATTAAATACCTGCAGCTGACTACGCTCTGGACACTATCAAGGACAGAACTCCCTGTCTGAATCTTTATTGGTACATTGGAGTAGAAAAGCGGGGGCCTTTTTCTGCGTAGGGAGGAGGAAATCGAATTTTCAAAGTGGAAATTTCAGCATATTCTTCACTGATCTAAATATTTTGAGACTCCTGAGTGAGGGTTGAATTCTCTGGCTGCCTTGTCCTTGCCAGGCCAGATATGTTAGAAAACCAGACTCCTAGGACCTCTCTGTGGTTGGGCCACACGTGGGCTTTTCTGCAAACCCCGCCCCCCCCGCCTCCACGGTGGCTTCTTCCCCTCGCCGAAGCCACATCCCCGTAGCCTCAAACATTCTTGTTACTTTCCAGGATTATCATTAGCATTGGTTTTATTCATCATCTCTCAATTCTGTCCAGAGCTTTAAGGTTTGCAGTGTTTGCCCAATTTGAAGTCTAAGGGATATGGTCTAATGAAAAAAGAGCATAGGATTTAGAATCATTAGGCATGTGTTCAAAATTCAGGTTTCCCCTCTTTTATTTAGTTGTGTAATTTTGAAATGATTCACCCTCTCTCAGGCTCATTTTCTATCATCAGTTTAGATGTTTTGGACTGTGACTCAACACCCACTTAAAAGTGGTTGTTGGCGTATCAGAGGTTTGTTTTTCTCATATATCCAGAAGTCCCTAGGCAGCCAGGGGCTTCTTTAGCTAATATTTAGGCAGCTCCTCTGTGATTGTCTTGGCTTTTTCCTCATGATTATAAGATGGCTGCAGCAACACCAGCCATTGCATCCTGTGTGATAAACTCTGAAGTAAGGGTGGGAGGGATGAGGCCCCTCTTTGCATGCCTTCCTCCTTTATCAAGGAGGAGAACATTCTTTCTCAAAACTGTCCTCCCTCGTAGACTTCTCAGCTCCCACTGGCCAGGATTGAGCCACCCGTCCAGATCCTGGGTACAAGGGAGGCTGGAAGAGTGCATTTTGGCATTTTGTGTTTCCAGGGTGGGAGGCAAGATCTGATGGCAAGGAGAAAGGGTAGGATAATGGCTTTTGAGCAGGCCCTATTGAACAGGTGTACATAAAGCTTGCTCATCTATCTAATGGGAATGCTGTCTGTGTTATAGGGTCATTGTGAAAGCAAGTAAGAATTAAATGGGAGGCACCTGGCCTTATCTGGTCCCCTTCCACTCACTCAGCTTTACCTCAAGCCACTTCTGGTGCCATTCTCCTTCCTTCTCCAGGTTGCTGAAGTGCACTGCCCTTCAGTCTAGAACACACCTTTCCCTCCCTGCTTAGTTACTTTCTGCTCATCCTTCAAAACAACGCAAACATCACACTTCAAGGAAGCCTCCTTAGATGAAGACTTGGTCAGGACCCTCCATTCTGTGCTCTCATAAGAGCCAGTGCTTATCGTGTGATACTGTCTGTCGTGTCATAACGCTCCATCTATACGTGCCAGGGGAATGAATGAAGGACCCCAGAATTTGTCCTTCGTAACGTTTAACAGGAATGCAATTTAGAGAAACAACTCCCGTAGTTTTGTGTTTATAGTGAAAGTGCTGTTTTTGCCTTCACACTGCTGTATCCCTGGTCCATAAGGTACGTGCTCAGTAAATACTTGTAAATAAATAAACGAAAGACGATTAGGTGCTTAATGAATGACAGTCTTGAATCCATTCTTTTTCATGAGTCTCTCTGAGGTGGGCAGGGGATTGCAGTTCAGAATGTGTAGGTACAGAAACGGATGAGGCTAGGGGGATCCCCTGCCCCCAGAGTCACACAGCTGGTCTATGGGGTCAGAACCCAGCCCCCCGCCCCTGAACTCCTGGTCAGGGGAGACATGAGGGATCCACCCAGTGGTGTGAGTATGGAGAGAAGATGCGTAAGGAGAACAGCAAGGCGTGGGAAAGAAACACTTTAGAGCCGGGCAGCTCTCAGATCCAACCCCAGCTCCGTCCCACGCTAACTCTCGGGCACATTCCAAACCCTGGCTAACATCCGTGTGTATGGGCTCGTGTTGAGAATTGAACGGGATCATGAATGTGTAGCATCCAGAATGTGCTAGATGTTCAATAAACACTCACTGGCATTGCTCTTGTTGACATGTGTTGAGAGTAGAAGATCATGAGTGTATAGCATTCAGAGTAGGCTGGATGGGCAGTAAACGTGTGTTTATCATCATCATTTTTTCACACAAGGAAAGGGCTGTGTTACTTCCCATTGCTTGGAAATGCCCATTCCCCTAATGACGGCCCCGTGTCTGTCACAGAAGGTCTAATTTTCCCTGTGAATATTAGGCATGAAAAAACCATATACAACCCCGAGTAAGAGCTGGACAACATATGGAATGGTGACCAGGCCTGGACCCACAGTGCATAATGTAAGCCCTCCTGGCGGCCTGTTTAAGTACCCCTTAGCTTTGAGGAAAGAGTCCCCCTTTCTTGTTGGAAACAAAGAGGAGGAGGAAAGTATGTTTGGCTTTGTGAGGCCAGGGCTCTTCATGGCTGTATTTTTCTCTGCCTTGCCTTTCTGTGTTTTAAGTCTGGTTGGGCCTTTGTTCCCGAATGAGTGCCTGAGAAGGGGAAAGAAATGACTATCTGGCCTTAATACGTGTGACAAATTTTTTAATGAACACTTAACCAAGATTTGAGATTCCCCTAGTTTTATCTTCCTCGTTTCCTTTTCTTCTGCATCCCCGTTGGCTCTTGGGTAATGCATTGCCTCTTTTTAACTCTCTTCCTAGCTCTTTTATTACTTTTAAGTTGGTGGAGGCTTCTTTGATCCTCCCCCTCCAGTTTCCTTTTCTCCAATTTCATACTTCTTTCCGATGATTTTTGGCTGCCGCACAGTTTCGATATCGGAGGCCAGCACGGTTAAACACATGCCAGGAGTTGGTGTTGCCCTGCGATGATGTTTCTGAGACGTTTCTTCTGTGAACATTGATTTTCTTACAACTCACCGGACATGTTGATTTTTCCTCGTGAGGCGGAAGGTAGTGTTTTTCCAGCGGCAATAAGGAGAACTCGAATCTGGGGTTCCGAATTGTTCAGAAGCTGAAATCTACACCCTCCCCTTCTTACTACACTGAGATGGACGAATATGTTGAACATCAGTGGAAGATGTATTCTCATCTTCCCTGAGGACCTGCTAAGTGCCAGGCTCCACGCTCGTGGGTTTACATCTTTGTATCTTGTCTTTCTGAATGTAGTTTTAGAGTTTGCTGTAATCAAGCAGTTGTGTGTCTCTGAGCAAGTCATATCCCCTTTCTGGGCCTCCCTGTTCTTATCTGTAAAATGAGTCGTTTAACCAAGATTAGTTGTCCCATGGGTTTTGGATTTTACAGTGTAATTTGAAAGGAAATTTTTCAAAAAGGAGACTAGTGCAGGCTCATATGCTTTATTCTGAAAACTCTGGATGAAAGACAAACCCACCACCATAGACTGTCACCATAATTTTGTAAAAGAATAGACATTTAAACGCCAGAAACTGTAGGCAGGACATGATGGTGGGACAGAAAGCAGCCCTTTCAGTTGAGTACATTCGACTTCAGGGAAAACCATTTCATTGCTCCCTTGGCCATTGTTCTCAGTATTGAAAATGTTGGGCTTACACTTGGGAATGACCAGCCTAGAAGATTCCAAAGGTACTGTTTCAGCTGCAGAATTCTTCTGTGCCTTTTTCAGATCCCAGGTTCCAAACTTTCAGCAACTCTTACTGCATCGCAGTTGACTTGTGAGCATGGAGCATGCGGGGATACGGTTTGTGAAATGCAGACCTATCCAGCCTCGCCAGAGTCGGGAGAAGGAGAGTGAAGCAGTAGAGGGTCGAATCAGGGTGGACGCTGATCCAACATATCAGAGTGTTTTTCCTCATAAGCGGCTATTTCAGCCTGTGCCCTTTTGTGACACCCTTTCTGCTTATCTCCCAGTTTCTGTGGGTCTGGAACCCGGCCTCTCTGCTTTAGGGTCAACTTGTGAGTTGCAGTCAAGGTGTCAGCCCAGCTGTCGCCGTTTCAAGGCTCAGCTGGGGAAGGGCCCACTTCCAAGCTTGTGGGCCTGTTGGCAGGGTTCAGTTCTTTATGGCCTAGAATACTGAGGACTTTGTTTCCTCTCTGCCTTTTAGCCGTGGGCCTCTCTCTCGGTTCTTTGGAGTCACAGCCCTGTGTAACCAAACCCCAGAAGGGATATCTCATAACTTTAGTCCATTCTGTTTGGTAGAAGGAAATCAGTGGGTGTGATCCACATTCACAGGGAGAGGATCTCACAGTGGTGTCAGTACTAGGAAACATGGGAGCATAGCGGCTTAGAGGCTGCCTACCACACTTTTCAAATTCGGTTTTAGTCTTTTGTGTGCGTGTGTGTGTGTGTGTGTGTGTGTGCGCCTTTCGGTAAGCTGTCTGGTGGCAGATTTACTCATAGGTCTTGCTGGTTCTTGGCCTTAAGCCATAGCATTCGTTACTGATGCCTGTGTCTTTGCCTTGTTGTTCTCCTGTTTCATCCTTTCTGCATTCTTGTCTTTCCTCTTTCTGGGCTGAGAGGTACCAGATGCAACCATTTAAAAAAATACATGGCTGTTTATGCATTTTTGTCTCATGAAAAGAATAAAGAAACGTATGGATTGTGTTTCCTCAAGTCAAGTATTGAGAGGGGGCCATGTTCATGAGTGGCCCAAATTTTCTCTCTAAAGAAACACCTATTGCTGAATTTTGAGTTTCAAAAATTGTCCAGAGATCCTGTACTTTTTTTTTTTTTAAGCCATAAAGGTAGATAAGGCTCACCAATCATTTCACATCCCACGTGGGATATTATTCTTATTCCAGACTCTGTATTTTTGTCGTTGTTGTAGTTTTGGGATCTGTTTTTAAGTAGGAATCTAAGAAAGAAAGAAAAACAACTAGTATTTTGCTGTTTTCGGAAAAGAAGAGATTGATCTTGAACACTGCAGTTTGGTTTTCACGTTACAAAGCCACTCCTGTTAAGATGTATGATATGTAAAATATCTTATTTAGTAATATTCTAATTTCCCCTGTGAAAGATCATGCCCTTTTCCCCAGCTGGGGCTTTTTGCTTCTCCATCTCCTACCATGTATAGAATCTACATCACTTGATACATTTTTTCCTTGGGTTTCATATGATGGGGTCTCTTTAATCATTTACATGTTTGAAAAAAAAGAAAGTGAAATATTCTTTATGAAGCCAAAGTAATCCACAGGAGTGCATGGTGTTTGTTCAGCTGGATATCTTATTTATTTGAAGTACTGAGAGAAATCTCTTCTGACTGCTCAAAAAAGGGAAGAATAAACAGTACGAGTGTCCAAGTAATCTGAGCCAGGGAGGCCCTCCTTTCACAGAAAAGTTATAAAAAGTCTATTTGCGAGATCCAAAAAAAATACTGTATATCAACTACTGAGACCTTCCTAATGTTTTCTTAGTATTCTCACTCTTCAGAAGAAAAAAAAAAACCTGTAAAATCTGGGAACTTTAGAATTTTGGGGGATAGTTTAATATTCCTAGGCAGGTGAATGCAGTCAGTCTGTTCTTCCTTCTTAGAACATAACTTCCCTGGCTGCCTTGGGTGTGTGCTATGTGCCATTTGTCTCTTTGTTGACTCTTTAGAACCATCAAAGACCAAGTAATGGGTAGAATGGCTGAAATCTCAGCATTAACCCTGGGCGCATTTCCTATAAAGAAGGCATTGAGAAGAGGTTTAGAAGTAAAAAAAAAAAAAAAAAAAGCAACTTATTTCAAAGAAGTATATCCAGTCGTGACAATAATATAGATTTCCTCTCTTTTTATTCCCTCTGTTACAACCATTGGAAATGAGCTGGCATATTTCTTGTGGATGAAAAGTAGGGGAACACACCAGATTCCTTTATCCTGAACCTGGAACGGTCTTTTCTCTGCTGCAATTTGCTTTCCGCTTAAACTCAAGCTCGTGCATAACATCTTCCAACGTCGCTTCGTCTCGGTCGGCTTTGTACTTGAACCCAGAGCGAAGGTCTTTTCCAGCCAAAGCCAAAGTCAAAAACAAAATTAAAAATTTAGCTTATCTTCGCCAAGTCTACCTGGCATGCCTCCATGTTGGGCTGTGATGTGCAGATTTGACCTGTCTTGTGTGCAGGCTGGGGGATTGACTGTGAGTTTTCCCTGAATAAGCGTGTGTTCTGTAGGCCTCGAGGACCAGGGCAGCTGAGAACAACAGCAGCAGCAGGTCACACCGAGTAGGACTCACCTGTGCCGAGAGCCCTGTTCTGAGCACCTCTCACGTGTCAACACATGACACGGCCCACTCATTCCGTTCCCACAGCACACTCCCAACAGAACGAGGTGGGTAGAGCTGAGGAGAGCATGTTGACCTGTTTTGTGAAACAGGAATGCCTTGCCTTGTAGCAGAAAGGCCATGCGTGGGCTTCCAAGTTGAAGAAACTAGGCTCTGAATCCCAGCCCTTCCTCCTGGTGACCCTCGTCATCACGGGCAAGTCACACTACCTCTCTGGGCCTCGGGTTCTCTTTTTCTCTGTAAAAGGGGGACATAGTTCCCACATCTTTAAAGGATCGTTGGAGGATTAAGGCACAGCTCAACCCTGGGGCACAGTCTAGTTTTCTTTGTATCCTTCCGGTTAATGTGAACTTTCCTGAAATTTAATGATTTCCAAGGACACATAGGAAGCTGTTGTCAAAGATCTTTGCTCTCATTCGGCCTCAAAACATATCAAGCTGCTGCTCCTGAGAAATGCCCTTTAAGTCTGAACTCCAAGCAAGACCCCGGAGCTACCATAATGCCTTCCTCTTGATAACGCAATTATAACATCGTGTATTGTCGGAGCTTCTATTCCAATTCTGTGCTTTATCAGATCATATTAATGCTGATGGTAGCATATCAACTTCCTCTGGTCTTTAATGACTCTGATACATTTTGTTCACCTTCTTCTGTGCTTGTTCTTTCCCCAAGTCACCTTAAATCCTTTCTTTGGAGCAGGTCAGATAGGAATTAATAAAGTGATTTATATCAAAGCACAGGCATATTCCATTGAATCTCTTCATAACACCAGACCAAAAGCAACTTTATCTGGGTCTGTACTTTTGGACATATGTCTGTATTGTCTGTGCTCAGGGAAAGAGATTTCGCAACACCCTTTGAAAAAAGTAAAATTAAAGCAGCCTGTCTTCAGAACTTCGGAAAGTTTTCACCTTTTTCTTTTTACATTTTTTCCCATACGATTTACATAATACTAGTTATTGATAGCTATCCAGCAATATGCCAGCTGCCCGGATGGTAAGCTTTTAATCCGATATGGATGTGTTTGTGCATGTGTTTATATCTCATCACAGTTCTCCAAGGTCCTAATAAATATTTATTTATTCCTTTTTTGGTCTTTTTATTTCTCGACTTTTCTCTTTCCCCTTTGCCCACTGTTGTTTTCCAGTAAGCTGTTTATGTCTTAAAATAGATCTTTGTGAGGAGCTTATGTATATAGTATTCAGTTACCTGAAGATGGTTTATTAAGACAAGAGGAGCTAGTGATGACGATGCACGTGGGTGCTAGCAGACAGTAAAGACTCAGTAAGTGGGCTTGTTTGTTACATCGTGCAGATCGGCATGTACACTTAGACAGTCTGCTAGTGGGGAGAGGAAGCGAAAGCCAGCAACTTCAGCATACTATTTTGATCCTGAGGCTTTAAAAAAATTCTTTGTTGATGAATAAAACATTTTAATCAGACCTATATCAACACTGATCAATTTTTTTCCATGGGGGTCCAATACAAGGTGAATTCCATTAAGTCAATTAAATACCTTGATCGAGTTTTTAAACAGTACAAATGAGAGTTAGGCGGTTGGTTTTTAAAAAAATTTTATTTTCATGAAATCCTTTTCACCAGGACCTATTTTTTTCATATATATTTGTAATGGTTCTTTCAACCAGAAAAATGTTATTCATTTGATAAAAGGCCAATATTCATTTCTTAGCTAATGCCTAAGAAATTCTGCAGCAATTCCACTCCAGTGGAGTCCACTGTAGGGTTTCTCAGTTATTCAGGACTGGTCTCTGAACATGTTGATAATATGATTCTTTCTCAAACTTCCAAAGACTTTGATGACTTTGGGACTCCTGCCTTTTCTGTGCCGTGGCAGGGCGAGCGGTAGATGACAGATCAGGGGATCCTGCTGCTGTTTCAGAACAGTGTCTTTCAAACACTTTTTTGGTTATTCCCCAGGTTTTTTATGTTGCAAACCGGTACATACACGCTTAGGCATATCCATGTAAGTCTGTCTGTGTATAATATGCCTGTATCTGAAACAGAAATTTTACCAAATAGTACTCCAGCTATGGGCAGTGTCCTCTACTGTTCTTTTTGTTGTATTTCACTTTTTACAGTGCTCACTGTGACCCATTTTTACCAGCCACTATTGGTTTCACCATGCACTCTATCAAAATCTCCCCTCTGAAAATTTCTGCTCTAAAATTGTTCGGTCTGGTCTCATCTGATAAACGTTCATTGAGTACTGCGTGTGTTGACTTAAGGGGTAGAAAATTCAAAAGAGAGCAAGTCGTTTTCCTTGGCCTCTGGGTGCTTATGTTGAAAGGGCTGGAGATGTAAAGAACATTAGGGTGACAGGAGATGGGCACCACTGGACACACAGTGCTTTTCTGCCTTGGGGGCAGACCTGAGAGTCGTCAGATGAAGTTGTAGAATGGACATCTTTACCAAGCATGTAAACACAAAAAGGAGAAAAGACTGCAGCGACCGTAGTGCCGAGTCTAGGACTAGGGACAGAATTTAAGGGGGTGCTAAAAAAAAAAACCTCAGTAATCAAGATAAGCAACATTTTAGTGCAGTGTTGCCAAAAAATCAAAATCAGTGTGAAAAAGTCATGATGAACAAAGTTTCGAATTTTAAATCAAGGTAGGATCAGTGTTATAGCAAAGGCTCGAGTGCAGTCCAGGCTATGGATTTGGGATTGCACGGTCTCATATTAAAACTGATGGATGCTGGTGGTAAGATGATGATGCTACACAGCTTTTGATGTGGCCACTGAATATGGGAGATAAGTGGGCAAGACTGCCTATGGGATATACACATCTGTGTATGAATTTGTTGAGGTGCCTATGTACGTGTGCATGCATAAACAAATAAGGACAGTAAACTACCTGATGGTTAAGTTTTATTTGAGGCGTAACAAAACATTATCCTTTCTTTTTTACCTTTTTCAAAGCAGTTGTGTTAAATTCTTGCTTGAGGATATCTGATAGAGGTAGTATGGGACTATATACATATTTTTTTTTCTTGATTTTATTTATTTATTTATTTTTGGCTGCGTTGGGTCTTCATTGCTGTGCACGGGCTTTCTCTAGTTGCGGTGAGCGGGGGCCCCTCTTCATTGCGGTGCGCGGGCTTCTCATTGCTGTGGCTTGCCCTTGTTGCAGAGCACAGGCTCTAGGCGCGTGGGCTTCGGTAGTTGTGGCACACTGGCTCAGTCGTTGTGGTTCACGGGCTCTAGAGCGCAGGCTCAGTAGTTGTGGCACACGGGCTTCGTTGCTCCGCGGCCTGTGGGATCTTCCTGGACCAGGGATCGAACCCATGTCCCCTGCATTGGCAGGCAGATTCTTAACCACTGCGCCACGAGGGAAGTCAATATGGGACTGTATTTTAACATAAAATATTTTTCCTTCAAATAGGTCCATTGTTTATTTCAATAAATAATCACTAGAATCGTGAGCCTGCGGTCCTCGGAACATCTAGCTCTGTCTTTTCGGTGATGACAATTAACGAATGATGTAAGACAGATTTTAGGAAGAGAACCTTTAGAATATCCACGTGTGTCACTTCCCCATACTTTGTATAAAAATTATCATGCCTATTCATGATTTAAATAGCTGTGGCCTGTTAGTGAGTACCAACATTAACAAACCATGTTAACACGGTTTAAAATATGTAATGCAATTTGCAATGCCATCTGATGACGGAACTATCGAGTTAGCACCCATAGCACTGACTGATCATCCTTGTAAAGAGCTGTTTGCATTGTGAACAGCAAAGATGCACATCCTCTCGTGGGCTGGCAGCATTTCTGCAAGCGCTGTCTGAAACGATGCCCCTGGAAGGTTGGTGTATCTGATGTCGGAATGCCATATGATGTGTGCCCATCCTATGATTTTAATCTGCTCTGTGCTTAGCGGAATTGGCATATGTTCACACCGACTGGTAATGTTCTGCCTGTGTGTGTCTGTCCCCTTTTTGTTCGTTTTGTTACTGTGGGCCTCATTAAAGGCCTTTCCAGGCCCTTCCTCAGGTCTCAGATCATGGCTCTTCTGAAGCAGGATTATCCCGCTTTTTTGCAGCAAAAGTTCTTCTGCAAATATACCATTTCCCCCACCTTGAATAAAACGATGCAAAGCTTTTTCATTTGGCCCAGATCTGCTGCTTGTTCTCTTGGTCCTTTCAAGGTAATGAGTAATTACAGGTCTTGGGGTACAGAGCTTTACTATGTAAGTGTTGCTTTGTGACTTACACGTTTGTCCTCATCGACTGAGGGTGAATTCCACTAAAGGTAGTGGATGGAAATACAAAAACTCTTTTTCTTGACTTTTTAAAAAATTCACAAATTTTTATTCCCTAAACGCTAAGCTTTCTTTTGGGAAATCTTAATAGCCCTTCTTATGAGAGTCTCTGCTTTGACAGCATTCACGGGGAGCACAGAGGGGGACGTATAAACACAACATGAACTGAGCAGCTTTCGCTGGACTCGGGAACTTTCCTGACTGTCCCTTGTTTCTTGATGAGGAAAGTGAGGAATCCCCCAGAGATGAACTGTGCACAGCTTGATCTGGTCCATCGTGGTCTACAGATTCCATTACAGTATTTATTCCACCCTCTCCCATTCCCTGCCAATCAGTTGTTTTGTTTCATTGGTATAGCATTATTTGACTTAAACGTTTACTTATTTTCTTATCCCACATCTAGAGCATATGTGGTCATTTTAAATTATATCATTATGCAGCATTAAAAAAAATAAACAGAATATAAATCAACTAATTTTTAGCATTAGTAGTAAGAAAGACAGTCTGATATTAAAAATGTATGTGTGTTTATGTATGTATATACACACAGAAATACATATATATAAGCTTACGTGAGTACCGGCGGATGCCAATAGGTGGCGTTCCGTTTCGCCCTTGTGTGGGCTGGGGTGGAATTAGCTTGTGGAACATGGGGGAAAAGAACGATGGACTGATAAGTACATCCTTACTGGGCCTTGAGCCGATTAGAAAAAACTTCATTTCCAACAATTTCCGTTCCCCATGTCACCTCGGTATTTAATTTACTTCACTTACCTGACTACTTGAAGTTTTCCCAGGTTAGTTGCCCCTGTTAATTATAACCTGGAGGGATAATATTAGTAAACGAACAGATTATAGTATTTTTAAATGGAGGCCAGCGGATGACCTTGGAAGAACTGATCCTCCAGCAGCTTGCGTGGTGGGGTGAACTGAGGCATCCTGAGCCATCTCCGGTGGCTTTTCATGGGGCACATTTTACTTTCTGCACTTGCATGTGCCATTATTAAAGGCTGCTGAGGTTTGCCCAGATAGTCTTCTCGTTTAAATGCAGCTAAGTATTTTACAGTCGTATCGGTAGCTTGTTTACATTCTCAGTCAGCCTGAAGGCCTGCTTGATGTTACAGATGAAACATGGCCAGATTCAGTTTTAGAAACTCAAGAAGTTGTGTATAATGGAATAATGAAACCCATTGGTGCGTGACAGAGCTCCTCTAAACTGATTTTGGACCATCTCAGAACCACCTTTGATTAGCTTGCTCTTATTTTGCCTTTTTTTGATAATGAATTACCCAGAGTTTAGCCGCATAGGAACTTGGGTGTTGCTCTGATACCCAAGAGATCTTCATTGTTCAGTTCTAGAAGCCGTTTTCTTTTGGAAAGTTTTACCTGTCAGTTTCAGCAATTTCTGTCCATCCAGGACAAAAGTACACAACTCCGGGACCTCTGTCAGGGTTGGTACTGAAGTTCGGGGTGGGGGTGGGGAGGTAATGTGTTGCAGGTAGGGTGGTATAGGCATCCCACAGGCAGATTTCCCATCATTCCAGACGTCTGCCTGCCCCATACACATATTTTATTGACAGACACAGTAGGGGAAGTTCAAGAAAGTGGCATTTAAGAAAGTATTGATACTTCAAGACATAGAGAAATACCTGGTTGTTTCTCTTTATGTAAATCCCAAGTCATTTTCTCGCAGTGAGGGACCAGATATCCACGCTGGCTCCCTCCTCTCTCTGGGAATTAATCAAGCATGGCTGGTGCCTGAACTTGCTCACCTGCAAACCAGCAACTCCCGGGACTCCAGGCTCATGCGGTGCACAGAGAGTTAAACACAGGGACCCCCGAGTATGGAGGTGACACAGAATTCTCATAATGTCAGGCCGTGCAGTTCCTGCAAGGTAACCCTGCAGCAGGCGGTGTTTCTGTAGTGCCCATAAACCCAGATCCACACAGCGGCCTGATCCGTGGGTGATAGGCATTTTGCTGATGGTTTGAAAAATCAGAGCTAGTTTATTATTATTGTTGTTAGGATATCCTTTTACACATGGTATTAGACTGTCGCATTTTCGGCAGGAATTCACCCTCATTTCTCTGGATGTCACTTTACCCTCTTGACTTGGGCCTCTCCGCTGTCACTTAGCACATTCACTGTGACTTTTGGTGTGAATTCATTCTTAGGTTTCACATGGGGAGCTGGGGTGGGGCTGGGATGTACTTGCAGCAAAGTAGGAATGGAAATCCATACAGCACAGGTGACGTGTCGCTTGGTACCCCGAGACAGTAAAAGCTGCCCATGAATTCTCAAGGTAGCCTTTGGAGTCTTCTGTTTGTCTTTAAGCAGCTGGCTTAGAATGGAAGCAGCGAGTCACCAATGTCATTGTCATGCTTTTCAATGGGTTCTGGGTAACCAGCTTGTAAACTTGCACCTGAATGCACACTGTTAGCGTATAATGAGTCTCCTTCGTTCCCGTACTTAAATTGACGCTTAAGCGTGGGTGACACTATTAGATAGATGAAGTCATTCCTAGAATACTCTGTTCCCCAGAGAGTCCACATGGCTTCCTGTTGAAATCATATTGAAAATGGCAAGCATATTTTAGGACGGTCCTGTCTGGAGTTTTCTCATTTGAGTATCCTTTGGGTTGTTTTCTGAGTTACACAGTGGTGTGGGAGGGCAGAGAAGAAGTATTTGTTCAGTGTCAGGCAATGGGCCAGGTATTTCTTATATGTTCTTGCACTTACTTTACTTTCACAGGAGGCTGTTGGGTTGTGAATTATTATACCCATTTTACAGATGAGGAAATGGAAGCCTTGAGTGACTGGCCTCAGTCCTACTGCAAGTAAGCTGCAGAGCTGAGCGTCTGACCCAAACGCGTGTGCCCTGCCCTTTGCGTCTTAGTGCTTCTGGAAGCACTAGCTCCCCATGCATGCGAAGGCTTCTGTGGGTTCCATCCCTAACCCCAGGGCTGAGCTTGATTTTGTGGGTTTGGTCCTATGGGTCAAGCGTGACATATTGCCAAGGAGCTGGCCTGCTCCTCTGTCCTTTGGGACCATCTGTGGTCAGGAGTAGGACAGAGACACATTGTAAGGATGGGTTCCGTCCTGCCCTTTGACCTGTGTGACCCGCGGCCTGGGAGGAGTCGAGGGATGGAGGGGATTAGTGAGCTGCCATTGCTGATGGCAGTGGGGGCACTTTGTGCTTTGTCTTTTCCTCAGTTGCTGTCAATTCAACAAGCCGTCTTTCAGTGTACTCTTTCTGGGCCTTTTCTGCCCTTTCCTCTTGGAATACTAGTGCTTCAAGTGCATGGGTTTCTCCAAACCTGCTGGAGAATAGAACAGAGATCAAACTGAACTAGGCATTCTGAAGTTGCCTGTTCCTTCTGTAGAACATTGGCCTGAATAACTCAGGTTTGCAATTTGTCAGAGAGAAAACTGGCATGGTATAGGGCAGACTTGTCCGATGACCTTTTCAAGAACTAAAGAGTAGACTTGATCCGTCTTAAAATATGAACTGCAGTGTATTCCAAACCAATCCAGGTGACGTAGCAAGGATTGGACCTTCAAGGTGGAGGGATCCTTGAGCAATTCAGGTGACAGTAAATACTAAATGGATGCTTTATTCCAGTTGAATTTTGAATTTGCTGTATTAGGAAGCATCACTGGTACGTCACTGCAAGTTTGGAAATGTTTTCCTTGGGGAATAATGTGGAGGAAATTGGGCCCCCAGATAACTGTAGGGATATGGGTGTTGCTCATCTTGTTTACCAAATTCTCGCCACATATTTAACCAGCACTGCAGCCCGAGTTTCATACTTCACTAGTAGGCATCCAGCCCAGCGTTGGTGGTTGTCAAACCATCTGGTTATTGCTGTGTTGTCTTCTGTGTGAGTTTGGTGCTACAAGAAATGTGTAGAATTTCATGTCTGAGAGATGTGTGTGTGTGTATGTATACATATATATGTGTGTGTATATATATATATACACACACATATACACACACACACACACACACACACACACACATATATATATATAAAACTTGATTAAAGAATTCACTACCCATGGAAAGCCGACCTTAACTTTCACAAATGATTCTTTCAAATCAGAAAGCCTACCTACCAAATCCTAGTTTCCCCTGAGTGTCCTATATTTAACACAGGCCCTCCTAGCATTCTGAGTCACCATGCCCTGCTCTTGTATCGTCATTTATCCAAATGAGGTGCTAATTAGTATGTTTTGAGAAGGTAGAGAATTCTGGGCAGGAGAAACCCATCCAAGTGAGCCAGCTGTGTGTCGTTGGGACTTGATCTCATGTTACGAAAGACGAAATAAAGACAAGCCAAACAGGGCTCTTTGCGAGGATCCCCACATGAGTACACGTCACCCGGTGACGGGCAAGGCAGCCAGGAGCAGCTGTCATTTCAGCGCAAAGCTGTTTGCAAAATCAGAGCCCCTTACAGTCCCCAAACCCTTCCTGGCTCTGCCTGAATCCCTTCCATGTGCCCCGTGTAAAAACACACCTCGAGGAGATTGGACATGCCCTATGACTGATCCCTTATTTATTATCATCGAGCCCTCCCTTTTTCCATCACGCCTTAGAATTACGGGCTGGAGCAGTTCTTAAGACTCTGTTTATTTTAGGGGAGGAAAATGTTTTTCTTTAACCGCAACCTTCATGCCATAGCAACTGCTGGCAGTTGGCCCAGCGTTTAAGGAAATATTGTCGTAAGGCTTTTATGTTCTGTGCTCCAGTCGGCCAGAGCCAGCAGCATCCCCACAGAAGGACCCTCAACAGACCACTTTTAGCATTTTGCTACAATTAAACTCCTCTGGTTTTAGCCCTCAGGCAATTTAGTACCTTTTTACATATGCACATTATGAACTTTTGACCAGGGTCTAACAGTCATATATTAGAGTGCCGTTCTTGAAAGCAGGCTTAACAAGTTCCTCTGAGTATTGCACTTGGAGCCAGTTGTGGAAAAGGTAATTGAAGCAACTTGCAGCGAGACCATTCAGAATCTCAGCGACGATCCTGAATCTCTCTCTCTTGCTCGCTCTCCTTTTTTTTTTTTTTTTTTTTTTCCTTTCTGCTTGTTTCCTCTGGAAACTGGTAGCAAGAGCTTTCAAAGTCTGTGATTGATCTTTTATTCAGTAGCTAACGAGGGCTGTGATTCTATTAGCGCGCTACAAGGCAAGAGAACAGTGATTTAATGAAGTGTCTGGTGAGCCGGCCATAGATTTATCCCGTTGTCACTAATTCGCAGGGCCTTGGTGAGCATAGAGGAAGCTGCGCTCGCACCGCTATTAAGCAGGTATTTCCTTAGTAAATTGTTGTAAGGTCAGGTACAGTTATCTCAGCCCAGGCAAGGCCTCCCGTCTTCAGCGTCTGCAGATGACAGCCTCCGTGCTGAGAGCTCACTGGAGTGGAACCGGGAGATCAGAGGTCCGTCTGCAAGTCGCCCTGAGCGGAGACAGGAGCAGATGAACTGCCAGGCAGGAGTAATAGAGTCATAATTGGTGATTAGAACTGGAAAGGTGCAATAACATCTCAATACAAACTGGCGTATGTTATAGTTGCTGTCAGTTGTTGTAAACTCACCCCGCCGCCTGGACCAGTTATGTTTCCCCTTGATTAGCTCCGAGGATCCAGGCAGAGGCCACACCGAGAGCACCCAAACTGTGGCTGCGGCCCCGAGTCTCGCCCCGTCCCAGCCGTTTTCTCTCGGGCCCCAGCGCTTGTCCCCCTTGGAAGGCACCACGGCAGCCTTTACCCACCGCCCTGGGAGAACCGGGATTCCATAAGTGGCCTTGGATGTCCCCTCTTCCCAGGTGCAGTGACATTTATACACACTGGCTTGGAGGCTTGTCAAACTTTTGTTGTATTTGCCTTTGCTAAGGGGAGGTATTTGCCTGGTGTCAAATCCATACCCCGCTGCAATCCTGTGATCACTGGAACAGATTTGGTCTTGCAGTGCCAGGAGGAAAACAGGAAAGAAGATAAAGGCGTGGCACCAAGGCATTTTGCGTTTGAGATTGACGTTTTTAGGACGCGTGAGGCTATTTCAGGTGCAGTGCACCTGGTTGAGGTGCCCTCCCAGGTACGCGTAGGTGGTGTCCATCTGTGGGAAAGGCTCCTGAAGAAATTCTTTACAATGCTTCGTGAAATGTCAGGCTGGCTGAAAGGACAACCCTGAAAAAGCAAGGTGTCCAACTGCAAATGTATACCTGGCTGGAGACTTTTCTATGCTGTGCAGCATGATTATTGTTTAAATTCGTAAAAGAGGATGCTCTCTAGCATTGTCCAGACGTGCCGAGTAGCTGTCATTATTGATAAGTATAGATGACTGGTCATTTGTTTTGTGTCACGTGGGGTCAGACCGGGCAGGATGCCTAGAAGCGAAAAGTGAGAGGCGATAATGGGACAGTGTGTACGGACAAGGTTCACACCTGGTGCATAGTAGGTCCTCAACTCTATTTTTTTTTTTTTTTTGGTGGTACGCGGGCCTCTCACTGCTGTGGCCTCTCCCGTTGCGGAGCACAGGCTCCGGATGCACAGGCTCAGCGGCCATGGCTTACGGGCCCAGCCGCTCCGCGGCATGTGGGATCTTCCCGGACCGGGGCACGAACCCGTGTCCCCTGCATCAGCAGGCAGACTCTCAACCACTGCACCACCAGGGAAGCCCCTCAACTCAATTTTGATTCTGCGGTCCTAGAATCTGTTGGGTGAAGTCTTACCATTGGGTTCTTACCCTGATCCCTGAAACTTGGCATTTCTAATGCTTACTTCACCCCCAGGCTGATATGTGTTAGGTTGGTTACTTATGGTCGAATGAAGAGTTTGAAGGAGCGTTTTATTATAATGGGCTTCTGTTTGCAGTTGATCATTGGGATGATTAAAAAGAGTGAGCCAAACGTCCCAGTTTCCCAGTATGGACCTTTGGGCCTCAGGACAGTTGTGCTCAGTTTGTAATGGTGGTCGAGCTGCCATTTTCATCAGCTTTTTGGTCTGGAGGTCACAGCCTAGGACACACAGGCAGTGACCTGTCGTGGAGTCGATGAAGCTGAGCAGAGCACACCCATGCCAGCAGAAGCCTGGCCAGGGCTCTGGCTCCTCTATCGCAGACAGATGTGGCGTACAGAATGCTCACAGGTAAGGCTCATTGCTGAGCATTGTGGCGGAGGGGTACTCTGGCGTGTCTAGTACGAAACAGAATTGAAGAGTAAGGGAGAGAGGGAGAGGAGGTAGTGGGGAGGGATGAGGGGAGCAAGGGAGCGAGCTGGAAAGGGAGGGAGGAAGAGAGTTCATTGAGAGCATAGCCCAGAGTCCCTGGAATCTGGGATGTGTTGCGTGCTCACTGTGTGCTCCTGTCTCACTTAACCTCAGCGTCAATCCCCATTCTCTAGGTGACACAGCTGTAGTTCAGAAGCCGCGTCAACAGCAAAGCCAGGATCTGAAGCCCGGTCTGTCTGCACTTCCCCTCTATCTGTGAATACAGAAGCACCGCCTCATTTCAGGGGGTCCTGCCCTTTTCTTCCTGGGGAGGCGTCATTTCTCTAAAGGTCTGACAGTGGCTGTCCCCCTCCCCCTTTCGTTTCAGGGCAGGCTTCCATTCAGTCCCCTTGTTGGACAGATGGACACTGCAGTCTCCATTCTGATTTGGGGACAAGTATTTGGACCATCAGTAAGGAAAATCAGGGAAAGGAGAAATAGAATTATAAAAATTCCTGTTTCTTAAATTGATGAATAATCTGGGTTGGAAGTCATACTGATTTAGACCTATAAACCACTCAGGCTACTGTACCGTTTCCCTAAGTGGCCCTGAGGAGAGACTTGTTAAAGAACTATGTGTTTTATCCCATGACCCGAAGCTCAAAGATTGGGGCCATGTAATGCACCTTTTCTCTAGTAACCACATGGACTCATAATTTCTTACTTTACCATGCTTTCCAGGAATGCGTTAGTATTTTCCACTTACGTAACCTGTATTGGTAATAAAATCCCCATATATTTATTAAATAATTTTTTATTGAAGTTCATTTACAACACTGTGTGAGTTTCAAGTGTATAGAAAAGTAATTCCGTTATATATATATATTTTTTTCAGATTATTTTCCATTATAGGTTATTACATGATATTGAATATTGTTCCCTGTGTTACACAGTAAATCCTTGTTGCTTATCTATTTTATGCATATAAATGCTCCTTCTTAAATAATACCCATCACCAGTGGGCACCAGTAGTGTCATCAGTGTGTTTTTTAAAGTAGCCTATATTTCATGGATTTTTTTCCTTTTCGAAGAACTGATCTTTAGAATCAGAGTTGCATTCAGATAGGCTTAATTTATTTTTAAAATAAAAAAGGCTAACACATCAGGCACAAATGATCACATGTGATTCCATGTGTGTAAAATATCCAAACAGGCACAACCATAGAGGCCGATTTTGCAGATTTGTGGTTGCCAGGGGCTGGTGGGGAAAGGGATTAGGGAAGGGCTGCTAATGGGTGTGAGGTTTCCTGCTGAGGTGATGATGTTTTAGAACTAAATAGAGGGGGTGGCTGTACACACTGTGAATGTGCTAAGCGCCACTGCATTATACACTGTAACATGGTTAATTTTATGGTAGGTGAATTTCACCTGAATAAGGAACAAGAGAGGGTAACAGATAAGAAAGACATTTTGCCAAATGGGGCGGATTAAGCTGTTTTTGTTTCCTTTTTTCTTTACTTCCGTCTGTGATGAACGGTGCCACCTGTATAGGAGGGAGGAAATGATCAGGCCGTGTGTAATGCCCAGGTAAACAGAGCTCAGGGAACCCAGCCGCGCTCCGTGCGGTGTTACGTGCAGAGCATCGGGGACACGTGCCTACCTTATCATTTCTCAACCATGCTATTGATCAGTCATGTGTTTGCCTGTGTTGTTAATAATGTATACTGTGAAAAATCTGTGTGCGTTGTCGTCTTTGATCTGGTCATGAATTTCAAAGCCGAAGATTCCATTTTCTTTTTCTTTTTTAATTTTCAAAGAGGGAGAATGGAAATAATTTGGAAACTTTTCTCTCCTCTTTCTAGTGGAGACCTCTGTGTTAATATGGTGTGTATGTATGTGCTTGTGTGTGATGTATATACATATGCAAATATATACACCCATATATACATACACATACACACACACATACATATGTATTTTAAGGAGAGAATTATAAAGCCAACATTTGTTTCAAGCTTACTGTGTTCTAGAGGTGAGGAATATTTGAATACAGGACTTACCTCGTAGATTAAAACAGAAATTAAAGATTTTAGACTGAGGCATCATCAAAGGCTCTCTTTTCGTTGTTCTTTAATTGTTTATTGACTTCCAAAAGACTTTTTAGTTTAAACTGACTCTAATGTCTCTAGAATGCTCTTTTGTAAAGTGACTTTGAGAACTCGGGGATAATGTCTTCATTAAGTGGAGAAAAATCTTGGGGAAAAATATCATTGTAACTTGGCTTTCATTAGAGTAGAAAGAGATAAAGCTTTGCTTAATTAATGTCTCTTTTCCCTCTGTTCAGAATTATAAGGAAAAAGGGGGCTGGAATGAGTGCTGATAAAAGCTTGAAATAGGCATAGCACTGAAAGTTATTTCCTCCCTTTCTTTGAATGTAGAAGAATATATTTCATATAACTTTATGAACAGTATTGGAATATTCTAAGCCCCCTGTCTTTCTGGATATAAAATGACTTCAGACCCAGTGACACCAGTCACCCTGGCTCTGCCTTTGACTTCATTTTCTTTTTTGTTTGTTTCCGATACTGGTTTAGAAATTGAGGATTGGGGGGAGGGGCATCTATTGATCTGTTTTTCTATCTCCTTAAAGTCCACCCTCTCCCCGATCCTTCCTAAGCCACCAGTCACAACTCATCTCTTTCAGAAAGTCTGCTGATCATACCAGCTCCCTTACTCTTTTTTTTCATATTATTAATAGCAGAAGGGAGAATTGTATGTTGGAGCACCACCCATCCAAGTTCAAACCAAGTTCCCATTTTTGCTTCCACATGTTCCACGGAATGCAGTTCCTGGCGTGTTCTCGGCTCGTCTCAGAAGGGATGCTGAGCCCTTTCTTCCCTGTATTCACCAGTCATCCTGTGGCCTGATAGTTAGAGGACACAGCATGGTGAAGTGGAAAAAGCACAGGGCTTGGGATAAAACAGGTGTGAATCCTGTGTCTGCTATATATACCAGCTAATTGACCTGCGATAGGTTGCTGAACCTGAGCCTCAGTTTCCTTATCTGTAATATGGGGATAATAGCATTTACTTCAGAAAGTTGTGGATGGATCAAGGGAGGTAGAGTGGCGTGCCGTTATAATCCATATTCCAATTTTCGCAACACCCATAGCCACCTAACGCTGCATTACAGCATATCTGCTCTGGCTCTGTCTTTTTAAGTAGCTAACGCTTGAAACGACTTCCCTTTCCCCCTGTACTTTCCCCCAAAAAGCATATTCAAGAGGGCAACTTTCAGTACCATGACGTCTTACACCTAATAGTTCTGGACGACTCTTTATCGTGTCTTTCAGTGGATGGGTGGATGGATAGATGGATAGATGGTGCTTTAACACCTATGCAGACCTGCTGCCCTTATGCTTTCTCCAGTTTCGGATGCTATCGAGTCTTAGGCTTCAGAGGCCAATGTCAATGCTGAGAGTGTTCAGTAGCTCGGAGTCCCTGAGGTTTTGTCATGTAAACCCTCAGGGATATTTATACCCTCTACTGAGGAGAGTAATTGAGCCTCCAAGCCACCCACCAAGATCCCTGCCTGTAAAATATTTAAGGATTGGTGCTATAAAGCCATTTTCCTTATGCAGTTTGTTTCCCATCTAGGAGCAGGTGAACAAGGAAAATAGGGCTCAGAGTAAACTTATCAAACGCCATACTCTGAAGGTACATTACAAAATACATCTCTTCAGAGTAGCACCTGGAGGAGGGCTGAAGGCAAACAAGAAGTAAACAGAAAAGGGACCAGGGTTCTGAAATTGAGATGGCCGGGCTCCACAATGCCGCATGGTGATGGAGTTATAAATCACCCATTCAGTACTAAGCTAGACTTCCCCTGGCAGCATATCACGGAGTGTGCAGAAGGGATTCTTGATAAAAAGGGCCTAGTTAAGAGATATGAAAAACTGAACCTTACAAGAATAGCAGGCTGCTAAGACATCTCTGAAGACTTCACACACACAGTCTGTGGATTCAGCTCACACGTGGACATCCAGGCTGGACCTAAGGGCTTGTGCTTTCCCTCTCCTGGTTGGCAGAAGTGTCATCAGGCATGCTTTTCCTGAGACGATCAAACTCCAGGAGGAGTGAGCCCCAGAAGCCAGGGTGAGGTGATGCTGGGTGACACCAAGAGATACTCCAAAACAAACCAATATCCCCCAAAGATGTCAATAAAGTTCTCAGAGACTCGTTAACAGACATCTCAGTTTGAGATTGTTGTATTATAAAGGTAACACCAGCTGCTATAAAAAATAAGCCCACATGGGTACAGTAGCTCAAACACGGTCAAGTGTATTTCTTGAGTATGTAAGGTCCAAAGTGGCCGTTTGGATTAGCAGGCAGCTTTCCTCCCAGTGGCTTCTCAGGGACCCAGCCTCTTTCCATGCCATGGTTCATCTGTCTTCTGCATCTGGCTTCCGAGGCCACCTTGGTTGTCTGCATTCAAGCTGGTGGAAGAGGCAAGAGCGTGGGGTACCACGTGTGGTGGTGTTTTTAAGACCCAGACCTGGGAGTAGCACCTATCTATGGAATGTAAGAGGCTAGGAAATGCAGCCCAGCTGTGCGCCCAAGAAGAAAAGGAACCAATAGCGAGCCTTTGCCCTGCATGACGTCCTGTTGCCTGTTTGTTTTAAATCACTTTGGATTCTCAGTTCCTTATATGCCAGAGTTCTTCCCGTGTTTGACTCCGGAGAGAGCCAGAGATAAATAAGCCCTCCCCGATCTCAACCCCCTGCCCTGCACAGTCTCAGCCTCCTGGGGAAGCAAGACTCCATTCTTAGCGTCTGGTGTGCCAGGCGCCATGTCTACCTTCTACTCTAGAGGCCGGAGAGGATGGTGGTTCTGTCACCTTCACGGCTTCGCTATAGGAGCTGAGGGTGGCCACGTGACAGTTCTGGCCAGCAAGTCAAAGCAGAAATCTGCAGTAGACATTCTTGGGGACGTTTTGCTTTCAGAGGAAAAGGCAAGGTGTTGCTGCTGTTTTCCCTCCCTCCTCCTCCTGTTCCGAATGCAGATGTGATGCCAACAGCTACAGCCACCTTCTTGCCATCATGAAACAGCAGAGTGGGGCGGGGGAGTCAAACGAATGGCAGAGAGAATGGCCCTCCCGTCATGGGACCACTGACTAGAGTTAGCAGCTGCACGACAGTCAGGCATGTTTCTTCATCCTAGATCTGCTTTTCCTTTTCCTTTTCCTTTTCCAATAAACATATGGATGCAAATATGGAATACAGTTTTTAGAGGGATTCTGGATAATCCTCTGGGGCGAGAATACGACGGTCATCATTTACCCCATTTGTCTCTTTGAAAATAATAATTATGTTTTGCTTCGTATGAGAACCACTCCAATGCAGTGTTTCTAGAAAGTTACCAGTTTTACCATAGGAAGCCTTTCTTCACCATTCCGGTATTTCTCAGCGGCACATTTTAATTAATTAATTAATTTTAATTTTTTCTTTTTGGCTGCTTTGGGTCTTTGTTGCTGCGTGCGGGCTTTCTCTAGTTGCGGCGAGCCGGGGCTGCTCTTTGTTGCCGTGTGCGGGCTTCAGTAGTTGTGGCATGTGGGCTCAGTAGTTGTGGCTTGTGGGCTCTAGAGCATAGGCTCAGTAGTTGTGGTACGTGGGCTCAGTAGTTGTGACTTGCGGGCTCTAGAGCGCAGGCTCAATAGTTGTGGCACGTGGGCTCAGTAGTTGTGGCTCGCGGGCTCTAGAGCGCAGGCTCAGTAGTTGTGGCTCATAGGCTCTAGAGTGCAGACTCAGTAGTTGTGGTGCACCGGCTTAGTTGCTCTGTGGCATGTGGGATCTTCCCGGACCAGGGCTCGAACCCACGTCCCCTGCACTGGCAGGCGGATTCTTAACTACTGCATCACCAGGGAAGTCCCAGCAGCACATTTTTGTTGCGGTGATGTGGGTGGGATATGATGACCTCCGAACTTGGCATCATGCGTGAAACCTATGAAGTGGTATCTGAACCTCTGACCTTTCCTATACTGTTGCCACTTTGACTTTGTCCTCAGACCCGTGTACATTATGGTTATTGCCTCATGTTTTCAAAAAATTTTTTCTTTGGGCCACATTGGTTAGAAGATAAAAATATATAAACACTAGTACCTCAGCATCATTTGACCTGTACTAGGCTACAGTTTCTATCACTCTGAATCAAAATAATAATAACGTTAATACTAAGGATTTTTCCCTGTGAAGGAATAGCGTAAATATCATCATGAGGTAGGTGTGTGACTTATTAAATGAACTTTAAAAGCTTTTTAATGTATCAGTTTTCATATTTTTTCCCTATTCACCAAAACTGTTCCAGATAGGGCTTCCCTGGTGGCGCAGTGGTTGAGAGTCCGCCTGCCGATGCAGAGGACGCGGGTTCGTGCCCCGATCCACGAGGATCCCACGTGCCGCGGAGCGGCTGGGCCCGTGAGCCACGGCCGCTGAGCCTGCGCGTCCGGAGCCTGTGCTCCGCACGGGAGAGGCCACAACAGTGAGAGGCCCGCGTACCGCAAAAAAAAAAAAAAAAAAAAAAAAACCTATTCCAGATAATAGTTACTAAGTTTCTGACTCTACATGTACTTGGAATACTACAGATAGGCTTCTTTAGAAATATAACACAGTTTATAGAGTTTTCATTTTATTCAGTCAAGTCATTCCTTCGATTGTTCCAGTTAGTTACTATGATGCCAGTTTGCGCATATATTTTTCTTAGACACCTGTGTTTGCCGTGGTCAAAAGGCTGGTGAAAAATCAAAGTCAAATGAGGGAAAAGTAACACTATAAACATCAGTCCCTGTTTATATTTCAGATTAAACCCCAACCAGGTAGAAGCGTGAATGCAAAGAACCGGCTGCATGTTGCGTTTCATAACCTGGGCCTTTAATGGTGGAATTCCTAAGCACGACTTAGTCAACCTCACGTAGTCAACCTCATTTCTCATGAGCCAAGGCCATCGTGTCTCCACAGCTGAGTATTCCAAAGCTATTAGTTCTCGAAGCCTCTGTTCATTTTTAAATACTAGAAAACTTTGAGGCCTTTGTAATTGTTTCCTTGAAGAATATTACACCATTTTGTTACCAGATAGGGTATCTACCGAATGAGTGCCAAGTCAAGATAGGATTACTGGTCTACCTCCTTGCTGGCTGGTCTGTGGTTTAGCACAGGAGACAGCAAACCATGGTCTTTGGACTAAATCTGAACCGCTACCTGTTTTTGTGCATCCCGGTTTTACATTTTTAAACGTCTGGAAAGATATCAAAAGAAAAAGTTTCACGACATATGAAAACTATATGAAATTTAAGTTCAGTTGTCCTTAAATAAAGTTTTATTGAAAGATGGCCTTACTCATCCATGTGTGTGTTGTCTGTGGCTCTGCTATAGCATGACCCTGGCAGAGTTGAGTAATTGCAACAGATGGGATACAGCTTGTGAAGCTGAAAATATTTACTAACTGCCCCTTTACAGACAAGTTGGCTAACCCCATTTCAGGAGATGTCCTTACCTGTGAGCAGAGGTGATGGACGGGAGATGGTTGCCCCTCTTCTCCCAGAGAAATGAGAAAAGATCAGACTGTGCTCTTGCCCTCTATGTGGATACAGATCTCATGCCTACTTTCTGGAATTCTTTCTCTTCACTAAGTCCTGACTCTGACTTGCCCTGTCTACCCTACTCTTTACTCCCAGGTCTTTGCAAGCGAAACA
Organism: Delphinapterus leucas; assembly: GCF_059928025.1. Taxonomy (NCBI): domain Eukaryota; kingdom Metazoa; phylum Chordata; class Mammalia; order Artiodactyla; family Monodontidae; genus Delphinapterus; species Delphinapterus leucas. The sequence goes on from NC_143148.1 coordinate 51,444,669, forward strand.
GTAAGGTGTTAGCTAAGGACCGTTGCAGCCAACCAAAGCAGTCGCCTCTACGTTTATTGAGCCATCGCGTGGCGCAGCAGACCACGTCCTTGTCACATGCACGCTGCCATTCTGCCGCTCTGTGGTTAGGGTATAATTTAGGGATGATGAGGGGAAAGTGGGCTCTCTTTAGCTGTTAGTTTCTTGGAGGAGGAGTTCTGTTCAGAATGAATAGTCTTGAAATGTGTAATAAAGTTACCTATCAAGACCACTTTTACAGAGAGATTTACATGTGATAATAAGCATAAAAGAAAAGAAAGTGACACTGAGGATGTCTTCTTTTATAACAGCTCTTGGTCTTGACTGTTAAGCACACTGTAAAATGACTTTTATACATTTATGGATTGAAATGGTTTTGCTGAAATTTTAAGTGTTAACATTGTTCAAACTTCCATTACTACCACCTCTCACATTGTTACAAAACGGCTTCGTATTTGACATTTTGATCATAGTAACCAGGGACATTTTACGCGGGAAGCACTCCTTCCAAGTGACAGAAAGTTCTACTTGTTTTGATTTCAGTACCTTGCTATAGGAAGCCAGTTGTTTATGTTTGCACGTCTGTAAACTGATTGTCACAGAAAGTACGTTGTGGAGAAGGAGAAAGCTGAAATGTTTTATTTGCCAGATTGGCACAGGTGGAAAACGAAGTCTTTTTTTTTTTTTCCCCCAACCTCATTCCTTCCTTTGCAGATTTCGTTTTGCTTTTTCTTAACGCTACTGCTATTCAGACTACAGTCCATAGCCACGCCTCATTTTTCTCATAACAACTTCATTGAGATAAAATTCACACACCATGCAATTCACTCATTTAAAGTGCACAACCTAATGACCATTCACGTGGTTGTACACCCACCATCACAGTCAATTTTAGGGCATATTATTACACTGAAAGAAAGCCTACAGCCCCCAGCCATCACCTCCCAACACCCCCATCACCCCGCCAGCCGCTGGCAACCATGGATCTACTTTCTGTTTCCACCGATTGGCCTCTCCTGGACCTTGCATATAAATGGGATCGAACAGCACGTGGTCCTTTATGACTGGCTTCTTCCATTGAGCATCACCGTTTCCAGGTACCGCGCCTCCTTGTTCATCAGCCTGTTGCTTGTTATTTCTTTCTTATACATATAAGATTTTAGAGACAGAATACATGTGCCTACAGTCACATTTAACCTATCTGAGCACGCTGGCTCTCCTGGATTCATCTTTGTCATCACCGCCGCACCTGGCCGTGCCAACCACGTCCTAGGTGCTCTGCAGTGCTCGCCAAGTACACACGTGCATGGCTAATAGAGCGAGTGCTGGTGCCTCGGCCCTGAAAACCTCCTTCAGCTCACCGGTAGGCACATCCCAAAGAAAGGCCAGCCCATGATAGGATAGGATTACGTCCAGGATCCTGCTTTAGGAAACACAGTGTGAACGCCTCCAGTATCTCAGACAGTAGAAGGTGCCTCTTCATCTTTTTCTTCCTCTTGTCCTCCTCTTCTCCACTCTGTATATTGAGAGCAGGGACCTCCTCATGCTGCCTTGGGCTCTCCTCGGTTACCCAGGCTGGCTGGCTCAGCATCTTCTGAAAGTATTACCTTTGCAGGGAATAGGACCTTTGGGTAGATGGATAAATTTGGGTTTGTCAGTATTTTTGCTTATTTCTTCCCCAAGTTGTGCAGAAGAAGAGGAAGGTGCTGCTTTGTTATAAGTGAGTCCTTTATAAAGTTTAGGCCTGCTTTTACGAGGCTGACTTGAATTGAAGATAACTTGAGGCCCAGTTTTCATCTTGATGGATGCCGAGTGCTGACCATACCTTTTAGAAACAAGAACTTTTAAAACGAAAGAACGGTTCTCTTATTAATTTATCGTACAAATAGGAAGAGTTCAGATTTGGACCTACGTGGGTTCTTCCCCTTTCCTACACCCTTCCCAGTGCTTCCCCTTACATGAGGGTCATTTTCCAGTTTGTCCATGGAAGCCTGTTCAGTGTTCTAGTTGTTACCACATCCCGGCCGATCTTGGCCGTGAGACCGATGGTGCACTCATTGGATAGAGTTGGAGCATCGGCTTTCAGTTTCAAGACCTGTCCCCCATTATCACAGAGGATGGCAAGTCGGCTTAAGTTAGAGCTAGCTAATTGCTTTCTTGATTGAAGACGTAAATGAGTTTTAAAGTGAAATGCATATCTCCCCAGTGCTAAGTAGCCAACACACAATAGGCCATTGAGATAGCAAAGACTAATTTAGAAAAGGTTGTTCTGTTCTTTTTCTTTTTTTTTTGTTCTCGTCTCTCTCTCTCTCCCTCCTTTCCTTCTTTCCTTCCTTCTCTTTCTTTTTCTTTCTCCTTCTCCTTTCCTCCCTTCCTCCTTCAGCTCCTCCTTTTGTCTTTCTCCTCCTTTCATTTAACCCTTGTAAATACAATGGGGTTGTGTCTGTGGGCTTTTTGTTCGTAATTAAATAATTTATACATTTAACACAATCTGGAATTACTAGGGATCATCTTAGGCACTCAAAAGTATGAGAGCCCTTGAAAGCAATATCCAAGCATAGGTATTCCATAGCACGTCTTACAATCTAAATATTGCTTTTAGTGTAATCGAAGCAGCAAGAGTAGTCACAGCAGTTGATGGACTATTTTTCAAATTGATTTCAAAAATGTATTTAAGGGGATGATCTTCTAGTCTAGATTACCTATTGATTTTTAATATGAAAAGCTCATTATGTAAGCAGTAACTGCATATAAAAACCTAGCAAACCTTTGCATAAATCCTTTAATTGAATTTCCAGAGCCTGTGGTTCTACTTTTTTTTTTAATTAAATCTATTTCTTTTTTTAAGTGTTACTGTGTAATTTGCATGCTGTGAAGAGGCCCTGTCCCAGATAAAGTGCCATTGATCCTTATTAAACCTCACCTCTGGGCTTGCTTAAAACTAACTGGAAAAATTAAAGTGTTCATGCCGCAGTGCACTTACAGCTTGTGTGATAGGATTATGGAAAAAATAATAAAACTAATTTCCAGGAGAGAATTTATAATGTGAGATTTTATTTTTTTCAATTTGATAATTAATAGTGAAATCATATCATATATATAAATCATACTGTAGCCTATAAACTGAAATGGCAATTAGGAAAGATAATATATACTTGATGTAAAACCATCATGTTACGTGCGGATAATCTTTTGGCACTTTAATTTTTTGATTGTTGAAGGAACAGATTATGAATTCAAGTCAAACACATTAAATGGTGGGTTTCCTTTGAAAAATCTGATTCTTTTACTATGCCCTATATTAGTCGATTTTTAATTTTAATGTGAGGAAGTATAAAAGATACAGACACCTGTAAAGATACAAATACCTGTAAAGATACAGAAAGATATTCTGGTTATATGTTCATGCTCAAATGTACGTATTAGAATTACCAGGGGGAAGAAAAATATAAAAGCTGCAATAGGTTTTTCTGTTTTTTAATACCCAACATTTGTTATTTTAAAAGCAATAAAATCCCCTGAAGAAATATTCATAATCAATAAGAACACAAAATATGGAATATATTAACTGAGTTATAAAAATGTTCGCAGTACAGCACAAAATGAAAAACACAGCAAGTTATGTACGGTTTAAAACGTAATCAATTTTGAGGTTGTATACAAGCATATAAATGATAAACACAAGTAGTAACGTTTTTAGTAAAGGCTGTTACAAAATACTGTATTTATGGCCCATTCCATTCTTTTTATAGCTCATTAATGTAGAAAACAAACACAGTGTATCCATCTTTTCAGACAGCTTAAAATTCCCTTAAATGATATTTTTAAATGGAAATACTGAGCTCATTTGATCTGTTTCTTCTGTAAGCATGTGCTAGTTTGATTAGGCGTGCACGCCCAGGTTCCTTTCTGGATCCTGGAAAGAAAAAGAAGTGTCGATAATGTTGCGTTGCCCTCCATCCACGAAACAGGGCCACATCTAACACCTTTACATGTGGTTCAGCAGTGTCCCCCCAGCCCCCCACTCTCCCCCGCCCACAGGGCTCCATCCATGCCCCCCATATCCCACCTCGCCCCAGGAAGAACCTTCACACCTGGGGAAGCTGCATTAATTCTTCCAGGCCACAAGGGGGCTGTTGAGTGGCCAGTTCACTGCACTGGCTGGCGGGAGAGAGTTTTAACGCCGGTTCCAGTGGCGCTTAATTTCCTGTGGTACCTATGAATATGCATACGGTGTGTGCTCAGCAATCTAGCAGTTCGAACTAGACAGCTGGTTCTGGTGGTGAGCCATTCTTTTTTTCCTCTCTCCTTCCCTTGGACAAGCCCTTTCTGAGTAAGCTGAATCTGTAATGTAATTTCATTAACTTATTTCCAGTATTTCGTTTGGTTTTGATGTTGCCATCGCGGCCTCTTTCTTCCTTTCATTTTATCGTTCTATAGACGTCACGAACTTGTCTGTTAGGATCGATGGAGCGTCGTTCCTTGGCTGTAGGGGTCACAATCTTGGATATCCAGCCTCCCTAAAACATAAGTAGGGTTTAGCAATGCTCTGTTTGTTTCCCATATGGTAAGAGTGTTTGGAAAAGAAAGGAAAAAATACCTTGATAAGAGGGGCAGATTTTGGAATTGTTTCCTTTCTCTCAGTTTGGATTAGCAAACAGTCCAGTACTGTAGAACTCCATCCATCCATCCATCAACCCACGCACCCATCCATCCAGTGTGTACTATGTACCTACTGTATGTCAGGCAGTACTGCAGACCTTAGGGATGTGCATCTGAATTTGCATCAGCCAGTGCCCTCAAGAAGCTCACTGTCTAGCGGGGAAGTCAAAGACATTTGCAGATGACTTTAACAAGTGGAAACAGAGACCTAACTCAACCTTGGGTTAGAGACCTAACTCATTCTTGGGTTAACTCAACCGTGGGTTCTAATGTTCGTTATAATGTTGAAAAAGGCTTATTTTACTTATGACTGTAGTTTATCTGGACTTTATAAAACTAGTACTCCTGGTGGTAAATACCATGTTTCTGAATACTGTGAAGAATATGTTTTTAGAATGAAGTCTCGTTGTGGCCTTGTCACATAAAAGGAGATACTTTATGTAGTGAAAATGGAGATAAGATGCATCCCAGTCTCTAGAATAGTTTGGCATTGGTCTGGCGGCCCCCCAAAAATCGTGTGGCCATTGTCTTAGGGAGAGTTGACACAGAGGTCCATCTGTAGAGTGTGGGCAGTCCTTTACAAGGTGAGGACAGAGGCTAGGGCAACAAATAAAGCAGTGTAAGTATTTGGCCTGGGAGCTTCGGCAGGGGTCAGAGGCAGGATTTAGAGCTCCCTGAGCCAAGACTCAAGACCCATACCAGGGGTAAAAGCCAGGCTGAGCTAGGAGAAGTCCAGCCAGCACAAATTAGAGGCCTCTAGTAATGCTGACCCAATGGTGCCCCCCATCACTGCCCCTTCCCGAGGACAGTACACCCAATGGCAAATAAAATGGAGCATCTAAGAGACAAGAGAACCTAGGGGCTAAAGGGGATGATTCTCTTGGCTTCAGAACCCAGAAACAGGGTGGCTTGAGCTCATCTAAGCAGCCTTGTCTTCTCTGAGGCAAGTTGATGGATTACAGAATCGATCTCCATCTTGTAGAGGACAGTTCACTTGCAGAGAACTAGTTAAGCTTCTGGAATGTCATTGTTGAGGATGGTAGCCACTGGGCACGTGTGGCTCTTTAAATTTAAATGAATTAAAATAAAAAATTCAGTTGCTCAGTCACCCTAGCTGCACGTCAAGTGCTTGATGGCCACCTGTGGTTAGTGGCGCCCCTCTTGGGTTGTGTTGACGTAGAGCATTTCCATCACAGCGGAGTGTGCCATTGGACAGCACTGCTCCAGAGCAGAAGTCTCCAAGCGTGGAGGATGACCCGCGGGCGTTCCCAAAGAAAACATCACAACTTCTCCTCTTGTCCATTAAACTCTTCTGTTCATTGTTAAATATCTCAACACATTTATTGGGAGGCAGGTGCTACGCTTTTAAGTGCTTTACATGAACCTACACATATCATCCTTTCCAATGCCCTGTGTGGTAGTACTGTTGTTATCCAAATTGTCCAGATGAGCAAGGAGGTGGATTCCAGCTCACACCATCTGGCTTCTGGGTCCGCACTCTTAAGTGCTACGTGGTGTTCACTGTCAATTAAGAAACATTGATCTTTCCCAATGTTACACAGAGGCACTGATGTGGGTACCCTCTCCAGACCTCACAGGGTCACGAGCATTGTATGATATGCAAGACTTTCTGGAGTGAGACTGGGTATTTCTTCAACCCGAGGGTCCACTGTGCAGCCTCGGCTCCTTGTGGCCTTTCAGCCCCGGAAAATGCACTGTAGTTTTCCATGTGTGCCCAGTCGAATGGATTGAGATGTCAGATTATGTGGTTTGAACTGAAGCATCCCTCACGAAATGAACAAAAGGCTTAAAAAGATTTCTGCCAAAGAGACCAGCATTTGAGGATAATACTTATAACACAAACACCAGTGAGCAGGAAGGAAATGGCAGCATTGGCACTTCATTTACTCCTAATATGAGCCCTTCCTCCGTTCCAAGGTAAACGCAGTGACAATTTGAGCAGATCTTAGAAGTCATTTAAAAAGCAGAAATCTAAGTTGGCAAAACGAGGTGAAATTGCATCATTCTAGTCCTATGCCACACCTTGAGATAGTAGCTAATAGAGTGATCCACGTTTATAATTTATAAATGAACAAGTAGATATGTATCAGGTATATGCCCTGCATTTTTCTAACCAACAAAGGTGCACAGTTAAAATAGTCTGGAGCCTCTAAGGTTTTAAAGAGACTCTGTGGCTGCTGCCTGTCTTGGTTTTCACTGTTCATTTGGGATCCTGCCCCGTTCATCATCATTTGGCTGCTAGAAGAACATCCTTTCAGCAGAGTTGAAAATCCTGAAATGAAAAGTATTTTGTAAGGGGGGAAAAAAACGCCATTGATTGAAACAAAGAGTTATGGCACAGAGACTGAACTTTGATGGGGACTGTGTGGGGTGTGCCTTTGTTTATCATTAACCGTGGAAGAGCTGTCCTCACCTTCCACTCCTTAATTTAAATTTTTTTCAGGTATAACCTGATATCAGCACATGGCTACACTGAAAAATTGCAAAGATTGAGAATGTTTCCCCAACATTCTGGACATATTCTCTAGAACTTGTTCTAAGCTTGCCAAGTCTTTTGTTTAGGCCGGGGGAAGTGTGTGTGTGTGTGTGTGTGTGTGTTGAGATGATAGGAGAGTTGTGTTTGTGAAAACTGTAACGGAATGACACATTTCTGTAAAGCTTTTCTATTCATCTTTCTGGGGCTGGCCTTTTAAAATAAAATGTATGATTTCTGTGCAGGAAGGGGACTCTTCCTTGCCCAAAGATTCCTTAACTTTCTGTGTATCCCTAGTTAATGCTGAGCTACCCAACATCTGGATTTCTGGTAGGTTTTGCTTTCATGTGCCTTTTGAGGGCTTTTTCTTTTTTCTTTAATCTATTTCTAAACAATAACAACTTAGAACCTGCTTGTTATTGTCATGCCTGCTTTGAGAAGTTGTGGATATGATACATGTGTTTGGATGGAATGGTAGATCCGACGGCTCCGTATCTTTTTATATCATAATTTCATAATCCCCACTAGAGAAACAGAAGTTGAAAGGGATCACTTGTTTTTCTCAATGTCAAATAGCTCCACAGTTTTTTTAAAAAATTAAGCAACATTAATTGAATGCTCACTGGGCCTTGTGCTAAGTGCTTTTCATGTGACTTCTAATCTCCCAACCACTATTATTACCCTCACTATTATTATCCACCACCTTTATAATGGTGAAGAAACTGAGGCTCAGAGAGGTTAAGTAATTGGTGGAGTGTCACACAGCCAGTCATTGACAGAGTACTTAGTAGCACCATGACTGTTTCCCAGGACTGTGTTGTATGTGAGTCGATGGTACGTCGAAGGACGTGTGTTTCATTTTTCTAGGAAGGACACTGTCTTATTCATGTGTTCTTCATGCCTAGCGAGAGTGCCAGGCATACAGGAGACATATCATACAATCTGTTAAAAGAAAGAAAGGCATGAAAAAGAAACAGTCATTCACAAATGTTTCTCGGTGTGCACTGGAGGTGGGCACCGAGGTTTGAGAGGGCTGAGGCTTCTACGTACTGGGGGCCAGCTTTAGGAGAGAGTAAAACATTTGGTACATAATCTTGGAAGGAGCCCCTGGTCACGAGGGGCTCTGAAGGTTGCTCTTCACGGTTGCACCAAGGCCGAAATTTCACAGCACCGAGTTGGAGATGGCCTCTCATCCATGTCAGTGATTGTGTTTGACTCCTTCATTTTACTGTTGTTTTTTTTTTTCCCACGCACTCCAGTATGAAAGCTCCTTCTACCATTTTTGATTTGGCCTTGAAGTCATTTGAAAAACACTCTGTGTTTATGCATGTCGCCTTCAGTGAGTGAGGCCAGCCCCCGGAAGTGTGCCTCTGCTTCCAGGCAAGTCCTCCATCCCCAAAAGCACGCTCTGACACGGGAGACTTTGAAAATGCTTTCCTTTCTGCCCACATCTGGGTAGATTTTTTTTTTTTTCCAGTAGTTTCTTAATGGTCTTTAGCAAAGGAAGTAAGTGACACTGATCAGTGAAGGTGGACAGTAAGATTTATAATGTATTTGTGGTAGCTGATTGCCAACAGAACTGGCCTCTCCCAGCGGTGCTGTACGCAGACTCAGAAAATCAATAGGGATTAACCTCTGACCCCCTTCACATACTTACACTGTGGGCTGCATCACTTACCAATATTTCATCTGCTTCACTTAGCTGCTGTTACTTACTCAATAATGTGTGGCCGATCTCGCAAGATACTAATTAAAATTTTAAAATGCAGCATCACTTGAAGCTGTGATGAAATATCATACCTTTGGAAATCAGGGTCCTTTTGGTTTATTTATTAAACTCACATTAATTAGCCTTCATTAAAAAAAACTGGGAAAGGAGAGAGCTGAAACTTGAGGGTTTGCTTGGCTCACAACTCCACCCCCCCCTTGTGGTTAACAGTGGGGGGACCTCTGTGGCTCTAACAGGACAGGTGTCCCCTGGTGTCTTAGTTGGAACATGAGCCCCCTTTCAGGAAAATTGCTAATCTCACCTTTTTTCTTTTCTGTTAAAGGGGCATTTATAGATACATAGATAATGTGGTACCTTGCAGTGAAATGAACCCAATGAATCATTTTTTAAGGAATCAAAATTAACTTTAATATACAGTCTGTTTGCAAAAGTATGCAAAAGTGTGTAAACATATGTTTGTATGACCTGCCCTTACTTATTATTACTGCATGATGGGAAAAGAGCACAGTTTGTAGCAGTGTACTTTTTTTTTTTTTTAACATTTCCCTTTAAGCTTTGGCATATATTACAGGTCTCTACATTTGTCTTAAAAATGGAAATTGTTGTAGATTTCCTTCATCCATGTCCCTTTTGTTCCCAGATTTTTTTTTTTTTTTGCAAGTATACCTATTCCCCAGAGTTTACTTACAGTTTCCTATTGATCCAGCAGCTGGTATTTGAATTGGTCGATGTGCTCTGTAAGTTGTTTAAGATACCCTACCTGAGCTATTAGTTTAAATAATGTATTCATAAATTGATTAATCATTACAGTAAGACTTATTAGCTGCATTTATATCTGCGTGTTATCCACAATTGACTTGTAGTCTAATAATCACGCATACTTAAGCAGAAATTGGGCTTTACATTAGAACTTAATAATTATTGAGGTGGAAAGCAGGAGTATTTGCATGTAGCAGTTGAGTGGATGCAGGGCTTTAAAGGTTGGGCTCACTGAGCAGATTGTTACTTTTACATTTCCTAGGTAAAATAGATAGTTCTTCCCCCTGCGCCCCCCGCTGGAATGAAATATAGGAAGTGGACCAAATTCTGTCAGCCTCAAAGAAGTGATGGAGTTTGCCGAAGCTGTCCCGGCATCACGGTTCTGGAACATGGATGGGTGTGGAGGGAGGAGAATCGGGAGGGATGATGCCTTTGCTGCCATTTCTCTAAAAGCTACCTCATGGGAGGCCTGGGGATCTTTCCACTGGGTTTTCAGGGTGTACACACACTGTGAAGCTCATACACCTGGGAAGACACTCCCGCTCTGACCTCCAGTGAGGCCGACACACCCAGTACAGATGTGCGAAGCAACAGCGTGGTGAGGCTGCCTGGGAACCCGGCCTGCCCCACGAAACACCCTGGGACCACCGCGGAAAGACCTTCCATGCGGACTCCCATGCGGAAAGGAAACAGCTGAGTTGCATACAGGGCTCTGAGGGCTACGTGCACTTTTTTTCATTAGTAAACTCTTTTTAAGGGCAGTTTTAGGCTGACAGCAAAACTGAGCAGAAAGTACAGAGTTCCTTATCGCCTAGTCCCCACGCACACGCAACGTCCCCCAGCTCCGCACTTACCGTCAAACTGTGTTTCAGTTAAAACAGTCTTTCTGGTGGTGGATGTCAAATGACGGCTTTGCGTGGGTCCTGCCCAATGCGGCGATTTTGGACTCCTCGGGAAGTGCCTTTTCAAGTTTCTTCCTGGGGGCGGGGAACCCTCAGGCTCTTTCCGCTTCATCCTCCCTGGGATCCAAAGCCCCTTCCCCCCCCCCCCCCCCCGCCTGGAAAAGTGGAAAGTCATTTTTCTACAACATAAACCCCCCCAACCATTTGACAACCTGCTAAATTCACCTACCCTGTGTTCTGGGGTGACGGGGCGGGGTGGAGCGTGTGTTTGTTCAGCTGCCCTGAAAGCGCGCTGCCCATCGCGGGAAGGACATCTGCTCACAGGTGAGCAGTTGCACTGCTGATCTGGGGCTGCAGCTTGGTTGGGGTGCTGGGATGCTGGCTCCACATAGAAGAGCAGGTTGCCGGGCCCCGTCTCCGAGGCTCCCTCTCCCCAGCGTGCAGCTCCATCCATTACTGAGCGGAAACCTACTTTTCTCCGCTGTTCCTCCCCGAGCTTCTTTTGCCAACCTTCTTCAGAATGTCAGCATGGATCATTTTTCCACAGAGGCCCAACGGGCCGGCCAGGAAGCCTCAGCGGATACGTTATTTACAGTGTTTAATTTTCACCGTACAGATTTATTAAACTTCTTGGTTACCTAGGAGTCCACGTAGCTGCCGCAAAGAGTTTGCTAAACTTGGAACAATAGATGTTTTGTTGGAAAACAAAATCCCTTTGTGCCTGCCACTGCAGTCCCAGTGGTGCCTTCGTGTGTGTGTGTGTGTGTGTGTGTGTGTGTGTGTGTCTGTATGTGTGTGTGTGTGTTTGTGTGTGTGTGTGTTGCGGAGGGTGGTATGCTGCTGGATGGTTAACTACCAGCTCTCGGGGAGGGCAACAGGTTCCGATTCATGGTGTTTCCTGATTATTGCAGTATCCATGCTCACACCATGGCCAGCAGGAAGTTAGGAAACATGGAGTTGGGATGGGATGTGCAGTCCCATACCATTCTATATATACTGAAAATATATTTATCATTATCTGTTTATTGGGTTGGCTCAAAAGTTCATTTGGTTAGTGAATACATTGTTCAATAAAGTTCTTTGTGAAAATGAAAAATGTCTTTTACTGTTACTGAAAACTGAACGAACTTTTGGGCCAATCCAATGTATCCTAGATAAATACTGGGTATTTCTTCAAGTGGAATGTATGTAATATCTCCACTGTATGCAGTGGAAATACACATAAATGACCTTGAGGACACGGATAATATGCTAAAATTATTAGCATACTAAAAATTGTGTGAAAATTTGAGTAAATTTAGTATAAAGCTTTCAGTGAAAAATGGGATGTACAAGTCCATACCATTTTATATATATTAAAACTACATATATATTATATGTTTATATCATATAGTACCTGTATATATAATACTTCCACTCTGCAGACACATTATAAATAGACATGTAAATGACCTCAAGCATAGATAATATGCTAAACTTTTTAGCGTACTAAAGATTGTAGTAAAAATTTTAGTATTATAAACATACTAAAATTATTCAGAGGTATTAGATTTTGAGTCTCTCTTACCTTTGTGTTTTTTTCCTGTAGCTTATTTAATCACGAGCTGATATAATTTAATGTTGAGCAGTGGGTGTGTCCAGCAGCCAGCTCATAGGATTCTTGGAAATTTAGCTCCCTTGAGTCGGTCACAGCAGGGTGCGGCCGCACCACTGTGTGTGTCTGATTGCCTGCCAGTTTCAGATTGCATCCTGTGTTCAGATGAAGACCATGGTCTATTCCCAATTCAGTCTTATTCCTAACAGGACATCCCTGTGCAATTTCCCACTGGGGTGTGATGAGCCTGTTGGCAGGCCGCTAAGTGTCCTCGACAGCAAGCAGACACATGTACCCTGGCTGGGATAAGGATGACAGTGTTTTGCCAGAAGCTATAACGAGATGATTCTGTAACAACAGCATGGTGACACCAGACTCTGTTTTGCAATTTTCTTCAATATTTATGCTGGATAAATAATTTATCTTTTTTTCAGTTTTTTTTTTTTTTCATCTCTAGCATGTTGATATAGACAGGTGCTAGGTTTTCCTGAATGACTAAAGCAAGGATTTGGTTATTTCCGCCACCACTGAAAAGAAAGAAGATGCATCGGCAGAGTTGAGCTTCTGGGAATTGTTTCCACAGCCCCACATCCCATCTGCTAATACGGACTAATGAGATCTGTTAGGATCTGTTAGGATCTGCCCCCACTTTTGAAGTGAGTCACTCACTGAAGTGACACTTTTGCATGTCATTATATCATCAGGACCGTCATACGCCGAGGGTTTTGAACACTCTAAAGTCATGGCCCCCTGGTTGTCTGTTTGGGACTTATTGTAGGCATTCCTTCTAGTCCGGGGTTTCTTAACCCAGGAACTGTTGGCATTTGGTGCTGGATCATTCTTTGTTGTGAGGCTCTGTCCTGTGTGTTGGACATAAGATGTTTAGCAGCATCCCTGGCCTAGATCCATTGGATGGAGTAGCAACCCCTATACCCAAGAGGGGATAATGAAAAAAAAAGTATCCAAATACTGTTAGATGCCCTTGGAGGGGCAAAATTGCCTCGGGGTTGAGAACCAGCATTCTAGAGCCACAGTTCTTAACCACTTAAAAGTACAGGAAAGGAAAAATAGAGGTCCTCTTGTTGTATTTAACCCTCTCTTTACCTGGCTTCTAGGGACATCCAGTCCCCCAAAACGCTGGAATTGGGAATAAGGCATCCTTATGTCACCAGATCAATTTCTGCCCAGGGGACCTAGCCAGGACGGAGTGGAGCAGTATTTTTACCCAAGGACCACTCTCCCACATCTGCTGGGCTCCTGAGGAAGTAATGCATCAGAAACGGGGTCTCTAGAGTGGGTGGGGCTGGGCCTTTTCTTCTTTCTCTGACTGTTGCTTGCTGTGGTCACAGGCTCGTTTCTTACCTGTAGGGCAGGTGGGTATCTCACTGGGGCCTGGGCAGCATGCCTTGTGGAAGACTTGAAAGGTTCCTGCTACCCTTGGCTGGGGATGGAGGCGATGTGAGAGATGGTTCTTTATTCAGAGGAAGTTCTTTATCCTGACGGCCTTTAAGGTGACATAGTCGGAACAGATAGTGCAGGATGAATTTCAGGATCGCTCTGTGGACGTTCCACGGTCCCTCCCATCAATGAAGCACGTTTTGCCCAGCTCACCTCTAGGGGCCCTTTGTATCCAGTCTAGGTGAAGGGCACCCCCTGGAATGTGTATCATGTTTAACCTGCACAGCGCTACACCTGAGCCCTTTTTTTTTTTTTCTCAGGCCCAAGAGGGCTGAGAGGGAGCTTTTTCTGAGTTTTCCCCTACAGTCATGGGGCTCTCTGACTTTTCAGCCGGGTCTGGCTTTGTGACCTCCGAGCGTGATCAGATTGATCCCCTGCTGGCCTCACCTTGCCCCTGGGCCCTAAGATAGCTGATCCCAGGGCCTTCAGAGCTGCTGCAGTGGGCGATGTCGGTGTTCTCTGAGAGCAAGTGAGGTGGCATAAGCTGAGACAGCAAGTGAGGTGGAAGGAGGTGGGCTGTGAGTCAGGCAGAACTGGAATGTTCTTTCTGGGCCACCTAGGGACTGTGTGACCCTGGGACAGTTGACTTCACCTCTCTGAACCTTAGTTTCCTTGCCTGCTGAAGGGACGTAGTGGTATCTCCATGGCAGAGTTGCGGGCTGTTCAGATTAAATAATGACCACTGAGCGTCTTTCTTAGCTCAGTGGCAGAGCAGGCCTCCAGTAAGCTCCATCTGCGCTTACTGTCCTCTTATCTTAATGCCATTGAGGTCATCCGCTCAAATAATGGCCCTCGGCTGCCTTGTCCCCTCCTGCCTGGAGGACATGAAAGTGCCCAGTCTCCCCGAAGTGCCTGATCCTACAGGAGTGGGCCCTTTTAGAAACGGCTAAGGAGATCAGTCGTTATCTGCTTACCGTTCTGGCCGAGCCGAGATTTCATGCTCCTTACCAGCAGATCAATAGTGAAGGCACATTCTGTGAAATTTTATGTAGGCGTCATTAATCTCCCCCAGCCTCAGTTTCCCTGTCTTCGAAGTGAGTCTAAGCAGGGTGATAACGAAATGTTAGGTCAAGTGAAGTGGTCGGTCAGACACCAAGATCCCACATTCTCTCCATAGCCGCAGGCCAGGTTCACGTTTGACTTGGAATAACTAACTGACGACATGGAGGACTTGCTCTCTCCTTACTCGGCTGAAGCTCTCATTCTGTGTCCCTGATAACATACCTTTCAGTGTCTACAAAATGCCCTTGGAGACAAAACCATAGGAATATTCGTGATCTCTTTTTTTTTTCTAATGACTTTTTCACAGTGCGACTTAAATTCTCATTCCTTCCTTAGAAGAAGTTTTCACATATGTATGTGTGCTTGTGTTTAATGTGCATTATACATGTTGGAATGTCGCCGTTTGAATTTGGACAGGCCTTGTATTTCCAGAACGTTCTAACTCTGGTTCTTTGTGATCTCCTAGTCTTTGCTCTCCATAGGATGAAAATGACCTTGGGCTGAACATCCAAGCCATGGCTTGTAATGTTGGGCAGGTGCCATTTTGGGGTCTCGGCAGTGGTCGAAGGGGAGTTTGGAAATCCTCAGACCCGGTTGTCTGGTATCTGAGACCACGGTTCTGGTTGGAACACTTGTCCGTAAAGCTGCTGATAACCAAAGGGTGTATCACTGGTGTGGGTAACAGTTGTCGGAGGAGGGGGGCGGCAGAGAGTCGGATGACTTCAGTGTTTATATTCCACTGGGGTGAGCTCTAACAAAGACCCGTCATTTCCCAGAGAACCAACTCCTTTAAAAGAACATCTGTTGAAACTGACAATTTATGTTCTTCTTAAAATACGGAGCGACATAATTAACCCTCTGGGGAGACTAATATTAGTTTATTAGAGACAATTTCTAGTTCTGTTTATTTTTACACTAAACGATTTGTTCAGATCGGGGGAAAAATTTTTTTTGTAGTTGCGGGGTGGGTTCGCGTTTTTTTTAGGGTTGCTCGACTTTTCCTAATCAAGGACACACAAGGTGAATAGGTGATAGTATAGGGTTATGACTGATCATCCATCATGAAGCAATAGAAGCGTCCTGGAAGGGCTCGAAATTGTTTGGCCTGGGAATAATTTGGCATTGTATTAACTTTCGGGTATGATTAGCTGCTTTTACCGTGACGTAATCAGTTACTGATGTGCGTGCGCTTGTATTTACGTGGTCCCCTCTGTCTTCTGTCACTGCACAAGGCTCCTTTTGGCCCTCACCATTGGTGGCATTCTCCTGTGTTCCTTGTCTTAGGCCCTGTAAGCGGATTTACAGTCTGCCCAAGAAGAACAGGAACGCTCATTTGTTTCCAGCGTTGGGCTGATTTCTGACTTCTGGTTTGTCGTAGGACAGAGGATAGGAAAGCCAGGGACTTTTGACCTCGCGCAGAGGCCAAATGGAACGTGGGTCCCTCTCATCGCTGAAATGCCCGTCTTTCAATTGCAGAGCACGCCCACTTGACCATCCAGCCATCTTGCCCTCCGTTCTGTATCCTGCAGCAAACCAAGTCCACTCCTGTCTTCCCCTTGGTGCCTCTTCCAATGTGGGGATTCCCTTGCCATGCAACGCTCCACTCCTTCTCTCCTCCAGACTGAGCGCCCAGTTAGCGAGCAAAATGGCTCTGAGAACCTTACCCATTGCCATTTGCTCTACTGCAAAACAGGACTCATGAGCAGGGGAGCTATTCAAATATAACTAGCAATGAGCTCCTGCGGAAGGGTCACGGTGAGCTCCTCGGCTTGGCTCACAGGCCCCTGACCTGGCCCGGTCGACCGCTCTGGCCTCCTTCCCTCCCACTTCCCCTCCTGGAGCAACTTCGTGCTTCAGCCAACCCGAACTGAGCTCACCGGGCTGAACCCTCGGTGCCAGCTGTGCCATCTCCCCGAGCTCCCCCTCCCGTCCTGGGCTTACCGGTCTGTCGGCAAACTGCTCTTCATCCTTCAAAACCCAGGTCTTGGCGTCACCTCTTCCATGAAGCCTTCCCAGACCTCTACTCACCTAGACAACGTCACCTCCTCCCTTGATGCCACGGGTGCTTCTGTATCATGATTGTTCAGTTACACAGCCATTGTTCCCATTGGATGGCATGCTTCTTGGGGAAAAGAACCAAGTTTTATTCCATTTCTAACCCAGGCCTGGCACCTAATAGGTGAACAGTGGTTGCATGTAATTCTCCCCCTCCCCTCTTGCTGGCCTGTATTTAACATCTAACGGCATTCAGTGTCTTGCTTTTGGATGAAGTATGAGAGGGTACATTGCATGTGTGTGGGAGAGATTACAAAATCCAGTCACACTGCAAATCGCTGACGCACACCTGAAGTTTCTTTGTTTGCAAGCTGGAGGATGTGAGCTGAACTTGAAACCCCTGGAAAACCCGAGCCTAAGAAGCTGTTCTGAGTAACAGTCATGTGAGGCTGGGGGGTGGCGGGTAACAGATGCCTCTGGGGACCCAGTGTCACCTGCCACCATTGTGCCTCCTTTCCATCCGCCTCCTCCCTCAGTTACCTGCATCGAGATTCTGTAGCCCACGGGGCTGCTCATCAATATCTTCACCTGGCTTTCTCCTAGCTACTGAAATGTCTCAAGCAGAGTGGGGGACACCCCTCTAAGAATGCAGAGTAGGACGTGTGGGGTGCACTTGGCGGTCGTTCTCGAGATTTCTGAAACTTGTCCTTCTCCCCTGAAGGTCCCTGGCTGGCTGCTTTCATGTCGTGATTAGATGAACAGCCAGAAGATAGGTGGCATTTCAACAGCGAGTACAGCAGATGGTCCCATCAGGTGACAGTGATGTGTGTACAGCTGATAGGGAGTTGAGGGGGAGGCTTGAGCCAAAGGCCAGTAGAGATTGAATGAGGGCTGTGTTATCAGCCCCACAATCACGAAGGACACGTGTGCATGCGCACCTGTGTGTGTCTCCAAACTGAGTTACTTATGTTTTCTCTCTAGACAGTGGGCATGTTGACCCATGACACGGTCCACTGGAGGGTCCACCTCAGTGACCCTTTAGCAGTTAAGCCCATTCCTCTGACTTCATAGCCGCACTTTTATCATCATGTGTAAAGCCCACCACACGCTGTGTTGGAATCAAACATGTTCAACATCCAACCCATATTGGATGGATTGTGTATCACATCAGACACTTTGCTACGTCTGTCTGGAACCTTGGCAGTGACCAAGACATGATCTCTGACCTTGGGAAGAGAGCCCAGGGCCTGCCACTGGGAGGTATTTACAGAGTCCATGTTTCCCTTCCCTCCCAAGGGAGACTGGGTTTGTGCGGAAATTTTCTATATGTATTTTGGGCTAAGGGAAGTTTTATTGGGGTGCTTCTGTGCCCCGAATAATTTGCAGCAACCTAGAGTTATAATTCAGGGAATAAGTGGCTCCGAGAGAATGTGCAACACCATATCCAGATGTGTGTTTTCCCTTCATCTGTAGCCTTTTGACAAATTACCAGGAGCTTTATCCCTGTTATACTGTTTACTTGTGCACCATAAGTATGGGAATGGTGAGTACCGGCATGCGTGCATCTACTCCCAAGTCCTTTAACCGTGACAGACATCACTAATCAATCAGAATCATGCTTGGCCCATGACTCTAAGTGTCTCTGACTAATCATCTGGGGTCAGTGTGGGAGATACTCTTTATCTACCATCCTCACAAAGTGATATTTTGATGGAAGCATCATAGTCCTTCCTGCAGAGTCAGACTGGCCTCTTGCGTAGCAGTCACACCTTTGGGAGTCTTAGTAATGTTTTGCTGTCACAGCTGGGCCCTCCTCCTGGCAGATGGCTGGGAAAACTTCAAGCCAGTTACCTAAAGGAATGATCTATGTTTCCGAGTTCCATTGTCTGCTCGGGCCTCACCCTCATTCTCCAACGGTAAGCTGGAGCTGCATAAGAAAATGTCCTCCGTTAAGAATTTGGGTATTAAGACAGGTGGTTAGCATTGTTGTGGTCTAGAAGCATTTCCTGGAACAGAGAGGAAGATCCATTGCAGTGGCAGTTTGACCAAAGTTGATTGGATATATGATTTGACTTGTGCACACACAGTTTCAGGAACATAGCTGTTGCATCAAGCTGTGTCCACTTGTGTGAGTAATTAATGTGTTTCTGTTAGTCCCTCTTACAGCAGAGTGGAACAATTGCATTTGGTCATTCTAGGCCCCTAGAGTGTCAGGTGGGTTATTTGTAATATCTTCAGGGTGTTTAAAGAGAGTCATTCTTTACAAGTTCTGATTGATGACATAACACTGAAAACAACATAATAAATATAGCTAATACCTATATAGAATAGCACTTGGCGTGCACTTACATGTATATATAACCATGGCACTCTTTCTGCGTACTTTACATAAACAAACACCTCAAGACAATCTTATCCTCATTTAAAATTTTTTTAAAATTCATTTATTTTTGGCCGAGTTGGGTCTTTGTTGCTGCACGCGGGCTTTCTCTAGTTGCGACGAGCAGGGGCTACTCTTTGTTGCGGTGCACGGGCTTCTCACTGTGGTGGCTTCTCTTGCTGCAGAGCATGGTCTCTAGGCACGCAGACTCAGTAGCTGTGACTTGCAGGCTCTAGAGTGTGGGCTTAGTAGTTGTGGCTCACGGGCCTAGTTGCTCCGTGGCGTGGGGGATCTTCCCGGACCAGGGATTGAACCCGTGTCCCCTGCATTGGCAGGTGAATTCTTAACCACTGTGCCACCAGGGAAGCCCCTTATCCTCATTTCAGATGTGAGAAAACCGAGACACATAGAAGATAAGTAACCAGGCCAGGTGCATAGAGCTGAAATAGTTGTCTGAACCTTTGAAGTGTGTGTTCTTACCCACTGCATGATATGGGATCATCTGAAAATTTCTCTCCATTCGGATCGATTAATGCTAACACTTCTTTCCTAAGCAGGGCAAGGATTCCAGTCTTTTATGATGATTGGAAGGTAACGGAGTTGGGAACCAGAGCCTTAGAGGAGGCCTGGATCTCAAGGCGGTGTCTTTGCTTTTTCATCTTGGGCAGGTCGATAAACAAACATGAAACAAACACAAAGCAACAAACACACAAAAGAACATAAAACCAGCAAAAATCAGTTTCATGCCTCTTGTAAAATCCTCTTGTCCGGCAGCACTCCAAAGACCTTTCTGATGCAAAGGCCAGGCGTCTCTGGTGGAGACTCACGCATGTGTTTTTGTGGGAAGCACCCCATCTCCTGCGTCTGCATGGTTGCCACTTAATGGACTGCACATCAGTGGCTTTTGGAGGAAAAGAAATTTAAGGCTTGGCCATCGGTCCCTGAGTCAGCACACTGAACTTTTGGTCAATTAGCTCCTCCCCCCATCTTTACGGTATGGCCTTTCCTGTAATTACAGTCCAGATCCTGTAGCCGGAGGAAGGCCTGTCAGTGGAGTAAGAGGCTGATGTCCATTGCAGGGTGACAGCTGGTTCTGAGGGCTTTAGGCCTGTCCTCTGAGAGGCTTGTTATTTCCTCCCTAGCTGCTTTACCCCACCCCATTTGCCACCATCGTATGGATGGAGGCCTCTTATTCCGTGGCTGAGCCTGGGGGTCAGGGCTCTCAGACATGACATACTGCAAAGTAGAGATGTTTCATTGATTTGTCTTGTTTTTAATTAAGAATCATTTTTAAAATATGCATCTGTGTAGACATAGGAAAAGATCTAGGAAGATGTGTGGCAGACAGTTTATCAGGCATTCCCCCCCCGGCGGGGGGGTAGGTTTGGGTAGGAAGCTATGGGAAAAGAATCATGTTTTAGCTTAGACCAACCTGTACTTGATTTTCTTTCTCTTTATTTTTCAATAACCATAAATTACTCTTACTATTTCAAATGACTATGTCATCAAAGAATCACAGTCAATAAACTTATTTCTAATTATCAGAAATTCCCTAAGACAGGAAAATTTTATTTTTTAATTTTTTTAAAAGACATATGTAGTTTATTTCAATACCACGTTGTATTTATTGAGTACATGTTTCTGGTTATTATTCTAATTATTAATTCATTTCATTTCCCTACGACATACTGATCACACAGTATTACGTGTCCATTCTTATAAGTAAGAAAACTGAGTTCTGAAAAATGTTAAAACAAAACAAAACAGTATAAGTTTGGATCTTTTTCAGATTTAAGTCGTTAGTTCTTTTTTCAAGATGTATGATTTTTTATGGTTATTTTTAGAGGATTATCTGTGATCCTTATGTTGTAGGATTGTGATGAACCCATCCATGTTGGTTCAGGCGCCAGCTCCGTCAAAGACAGGAAGGTTTTAGATGGAACACCATGAAGTCTTCTGAACACTTGACAGGGTGCCTGAATCTGCTTTTCACTTTTGCTCTTGGAATTTTGGTCCAAGTAGAGCTCATCCCTCTTTTGGACTGTTTTTCCACCTGGTGTTAACTTTGCTTCACTGGCCGCCCTTGTCCCGCAGCCCCCTCTGGTTTTCTTCCGCTTCCCTGACTCCCCAGTCTTGTCCCCCGTCCCTGTCACGCCTTCTGTGAGCTTGAAGCGCCATCTCTCTCCTCCGGAGGGAGGAACCCTGCCGCCCCCCATTCATTCTTCATCTCCCTGTGGCTTAAAAAAGTCAAGCACATGTTTGGAGTCATCGCCGGTGTTCTGCCTTCTTAAAGCTCTAAACAAATGGAGAAGATGTCCTTGTGGAATGTAGCCCGAGGGGAGAATTCCGTGTCTATGATGACCCGAAGGTGGGATTTAAGGGAGGAACCCACGTCCTGTGGGTCTGTCCAGCTAACTCAGCCACTGTAAGAGGTGTCCGTGCCGCTCCAGGACCCTTGCGTGTCCCCGGGTGTGTGGTGGTAAATGGGCTGCTCCAGCCCGCTTGCTTTTTGTGCATGCGGTCGCGGAAGGTAAGGATGTGCTTTGCACACCCCAAGCTGCTGGCCTGCTTCTAACAGAGGCCCGTTTGGACCGTATCGCTGACAACTAGCTTTGTTGTTATGAGTTTGTGATTGCTGCAGCCTGGGGGGTGGGAGGTTCGGTGAGGGCCAGGGCTCGAGACGTGAACAGGTCGCTCCAGCCTCCCTGTGACACGTTTCCCCAGGCCATCTGCACGGAAGGAGAGAGGTCGCTGCTGAAGACACATCACTCATCTGTTCTCTCTCGTCAGCCTCTGTCAAACCTTCCAGAAGGAGAATGAAACGCTCAGAAATCAAGGAAGTTAACTTTTGCCAAGAATGATGTCAGTAGCAAACTCTGGAAGGAGGCACGGTCAGGAATGTTTCTCCGGGGAGCCACGGGGGTATCAGATGCTGAGGCCCGAAACCCTCTGTGTACGCCTTTGGCCTCAGCGTAAAATAACTGGTAACCCTCTGATAGATATGTTTCTACTCAGGCCTGTAGCTGCAGGGGGGCGGGGGTGGTGGTGGACGTATGTGCACACTGGGAAATTGGACCAAACGATTCCATAACCGTATGGATCCACACAAAAGACCCACCTTTTGCACCGCTAGCAGGTTTTCTTTCGATATCATTCAGAATTTGTTCCTTTCCAAGATATTTTCATTTCTTTTTAGACTTTATTCTTTTTTTTTTTTTTTGCGGCACGCGGGCCTCTCACTGTTGTGGCCTCTCCCGTTGCGGAGCACAGGCTCCGGACGCGCAGGCTCAGCGGCCATGGCTCATGGGCCTAGCTGCTCCGCGGCATGTAGGATCTTCCTGGACCGGGGCACGAACCCGTGTCCCCTGCATCGGCAGGCGGACTCTCAACCACTGCGCCACCAGGGAAACCCTAGACTTTATTCTTTTAGAGCTGTTTTCAGGCCACGACAAGATCGAGTGGGAGGTACAGAGATTTCCCGTATACTTCCTGCTCCACATTTGCACAGTCTCCCTCCCTGTGGGCACCCCTGCCAACCGAGGGGTACATTTGTTACAATCGATGAACCTACAGTGACACATCATTGTCACCCAAAGGCCATAGTTTACATTAGGGTTCACTCTTGGTGTTGTACGTTCCATGCATTTGGACCAATGTACGATGACATGTATCCACCACTATAATACTGCACGGGATGGTTTCAGTGCCCTGAGAACCCTCAGCGCTCCACCTGTGCACCCTCCCTCACCTCTAACCTCTGGCAACCAGTGATCTTTTGACTGTATCCAGTTTTGCCTTTTCCAGAATGTTGTATAGTTGGAGTCATACAACTATAGCTAGAAGCCTTTTCCCATGGGCTTCTTGCACTTCGAAATAGGCATTTAAGGGTCCTCCATGTCTTTTTCATGGGTTCATAGCTCATTTCTTTTTAGCGCTGAATCGTATGCCATTGTCTGGACGTACCCCAGCTTATTCATCCGTTCACCTACTAAAGGACATTTTGGTTCCTTTCACATGTGGGCGATTAAGAATAAAATTGCTGTAAACATCCCCATGTAGGTTTTTGTCTAGACATAAGTTTTCAGCTCATCTGTGTAAACACTGAAGAGCACAATGGCTGGATTATGTGCTAAGAGTATGTTTAGTTTTGTAAGAAAGTGTCAGGACTGTCTTTGACCCGGGCTGCCCCGTTCTGCGTTCCCCCCAGCCGTGAACGAGGGTTCCTGTGGCTCCACAGCCCTGCTAGCATTTGGTGCTGCCAGTGTCCTGGATTGTTGTCATGGTAGCAGCGCAGTGGCATCTTCTTGTTTTACCAAGATTTGTTTTTAATTGTAATTTTTTCCACCACATGAATATAAGAATCTGAGATGGGTGGAGGAGCTTCTTTACCCCTGAATCCAGCACGTCTATCAGGAGTCTGGCCATTTGCTAATAACTGAAGCTGGAATCCTCCGCTGGTAACCTCTTACTGTGACTGCTGGCCATCAGGAGAGATCTGAGACTAAGGCAGCGGGTTCTCAGTTTGTGTGCGTTATGTTCATGAGGCCAAATAATTTTAAGCTATGGGTCTGTTTGGGGCCTATACCAATGACAATAATTATTGAAATAGTGAATGGGCATTAGGATAATTGGTTTGTGAGCAGAGATAGTGTGTGTGTAATGTCCTCCATCAACACCTTATTGCATATTTAAGGTACTAACTTGATTGAATCCAAGCAGCCTTCGTGATTACAGAGTCCTCATGGCATGGACACTTGGCACTGCATCGCAGGGGCAGTGGCTGGGTCCGGAGGCGTCACCCTTGACTGTTTTTCATCAGAGGCTATGCTGTTATATCTCAAAAAAGAAAAAAAAAATTAAAAGGTAGACTAATTATATACTGGAAGTACTGAGACTTGGGGAAAACACGTCTAAAGGGAATATGTTATTTTTAGGAAATCATCAAGGTCATCAACATAAAGGGAATAGAAGGAACTTTGTTAGACTTCCTATCCCATCCTCTGAGGGTTGTTCGTGTTGCTTTGTAAATTTCACGCCATCATCGGTGGGACTCACTCTAGTCCTTTCAGAGCTTATAGGATTGGGGGTTGGGGGGCACGTCTCCGCCCACCTCAGGGCAAGGTTAGCGGGAGGGACCATTTTTCCAAACTTCACATGCCCTGCTCACAAAGTTTATGATAAAATAAAAACTCTTCCTGTATATGTATAACTGATTGACTTCGTTCTAAAGCAGAAACTAACACACCATTGTCAAGCAGTTATACTCCAATAAGAACGTTAAAACAAAACAAAAAACAAAAAAACCCACGTCTTCCTACTGAGAATCACGACCCACGTATAATGGTATTGCTGGGAGTGTGAATGATTCAGAGACAGGAAAGGCTGCATCCACTGGGCTTCATGGGAAATTGGTGGCGTGCAGAGATCGGGAGCTTTCCACGCTAAGAAGAATTCAGAAGGGACATTATGTTGTCTTATTGATTCAGTGAAAGAGCGTGGTGGCGTTTGATAGGATTATTCGGGACTCTTTTTTTCTTAAATACAAATTCAGAGTCTTCAGTGGTCTCTCCTTCATTGTCATTGAGAGATAAGCACAGTAACGATTGAGTTAAGGTTGAATATCACAGAGGCGAAAGGAATAATTCTGAGGACTTTTAGTCTATTAACTATATGAGGCTTCTTAATAGTTTGGCTTAAGGCAAAAATGATTTTATTCTAGTTTCATCCTCGCTGAGTCAATAATTAACGGAGTTTGATTAAAACTGGATTTTACTAAGTGTAGAAACCATCTGGGCCTCTTTCCTTCCATATGAAAAATGGTGAGTTCTTGTCTCTGATTAGTTCCAGGCATCCAGCCTTGGGGTGAGGCTCAGGGCCCTGGCTTCATCGTAATGGCCTTGCTTGGGGGAGGCAACAAGATGTTCCTTTCCACCTGGCCTTGCTCCTGCAGGGGGGGCAGCACGGACACTGCACCGTCTCTCTGACTGGCCCATGGGGAACCCTTGGCTGTCTACCAGCCCCTTCTATCTTTATTTATCTTGGCCCCTGTTCCACATCTCTGCTTTTCACCGTGGTTAACCCTCCTAGAGGACCAGGTGAGACTCGTGGGGATTTCCTGTCCGTCGGCCACTGGCAGAGACTTGGGTCACTCAGCAGCTGTCTTTGGGTCCACGTGCTGGGTTATGGAAGGGCTCCCTGCATTGCCACTCAGAGCTTCTCGCCACCTC
The DNA here is from genome assembly GCF_059928025.1 of Delphinapterus leucas. NCBI lineage: Eukaryota > Metazoa > Chordata > Mammalia > Artiodactyla > Monodontidae > Delphinapterus > Delphinapterus leucas. The sequence continues at coordinate 51,469,889 of NC_143148.1, forward strand.
CTCTTAGACCATTGCTCGTACTGTGTAGTCACTGCTTGCTCTCTTCACCGTCTTCCCCACCAGGCCTGGCCTCTTCACGAATGAGGACTGGGTTTTATTTGTTTATCTCTAGCACCCGTATCCAGCACAGGATTTGACAGCAGCCAGGGTAAACTATATCCATGGAATGGACTTGGGAAAAGAATAAGGTCAAGGCGATGTAGGTGCCATTTTCTCTGGTTGTTGAGAGCTTGGATTTCATGCCATGGGGCTGGGCTCTGCCCTCACGTTTCACGTTTCCAGGCTATAAACAGCCATTCCTGCTTTTGGCTGCCTAGGATTCAGTGGTACCAAATCCTTACCGTTTTGAGGCCTCACTGCTTTGAGTCTTTTAAGAAGGAGGTAAGAGAGGCAGATGGGGAGGAAGTGGGTTGAAAGTTTGATTTAGCGCAAGGAGAAAGAAAAACAAGCAAAAAAAGCACCGTGAAACAGAAGAGCAGGCAAGAATGGCTTGTAAGGCCCGTTGAGGGTTTGGTGCGTGGTGCCCTTGCAACTTTCCAGTGGAGGGTTTTGCCCGCCTGGGTGAGCTGCTGTTTACAGTCAGCGCGGTACTAATTGTGTGTGTGAGTGCGTGTGCGGCGGGGAGAAGATGGGCCTTCAAAACAACCGTATGGGTTGCTTGGCATTTACTGAGGGTGTTAAATCTCCATCCCGGTTGCCAAGATTAAATTGCATCATTCCCATGGCCGTTCAGTTTCACTGTGCACAAAACATAGCCACCATTCTGATACTTCTTTCTCCCTCTCTGCTCTCCTTCTTTGATTCCTTTCTTTCTCCATCTTTTTTTTTTTTTTTTTAAACATACCGCACGTTTCTCACTGAGTGGGTACCATTCACCACATCGAGTAAAACCCCGGCGAGATGTTCCAGGCACATGCTGCCAGAGCACCTGGCCGAGACACCTGAGCATTTGTGTGACGGGGGTGGGTGGATGCCTCATGACCATTTACAACATGGGGAGCTCGTTTTGGGGGTCCTCCTGTTTATTTCCCAGCCGCCTTCCAGCTGGACTGGCTTTTTTGGGAACACGTGGATGTTTGTGCTGGAAGCTCCAGTCATGTCATTTAATTCCAGAGCTCTTTTTTTTTTTTTTTTTTCCTATCATGAATTATTCAGGCAATGTTTTCTAGAATTGTCATCAATAAGTACAGACCCAGAGAGAACGTGTATAACCACGCCTGCACCGGGCCTGCGAGGAGTCGGTATTTTCTGGCTCAAAGAAGTTGCCAAAGAGAGGATTCAGAGCCAGTGTGCTTCCCTCTCTGGGCAGTGAGTGTTGCAGGTACCACACTCAGGTTCGCTGATGTTTGGCTTGGATTAAAACCCAGCCGGGGAAATACACGCAGCCCTGCTGGCGTGGAGCGGGGGGCGGGGAGGCTTTTATCCTCAAACGTTCAGCAGTGAAGAATGGCGGGCAGGACAGAGGGTCGGCCAGGAGCCAGCAGTTGAAGTTCTTAGTCAGTATCCACAGAAGTCTGAACTTGGCACATAAGCGCCCTCCCCCTCTGCAGGGATTTTTTTTTTTTTTTTTTTTTTGTATAATGAAACCATTCTTGGAAGAGTGCCTGCCTATTGTAAAAAATCAGACAGGTCAGTTCGGGTATCTGTGTTTGTGTAAACATTTCTGGCATTATTGGCAAAAAGCATCGGACAGGAGGGCCCAGGATGACCACGGCCCGCCTGCTGCAGCCATGCACAGTGTTTTTGATACGAACTTGGGAGATGGGAAGAAATCAGAAGTAGAGGCTTCATGCAAAATGGAATGCTGCCGCCCATTTCTCCCAGCTTCCCTTCTCACTGTACTCCAGCTTTTTAGCTGGCTGTCTCCCAAACGGTGGTCCTTAGCTTCGGCTGTGCGCTAGGATCGCCTGGGAAATTCGTGAAAAATAGTGATGCTCCAGACTAATTGAATCCAGATCTCTCGTGGGGGAGGAGGATGGCTTTTATTGGACGGGCGTGCAGGGTGGCAGTGAGGGCTGAAAACCCCAGAGCGCTCCAACCTTAGATTTCGGGATCTGGAGAGAGAGATAATGTCCTCCTGGAGTTTTAGGTGGAAGGTTTCTGGGGGCGTGGAGCTGGGTCAGATCCCCTTTGAAGAAATGAGATTGGGCTTTCAGCTCGACCCAGGGTTGTAGTGTGCTTCCCTGGAGGCTGTTACCCTTTCCTTGTTTTCCTTCTCCCTGGGTCACTTTTAGGTCCATTGGAACTGTACAGGGTCTGCCTGTCCTTAGCCCTCCGATATCCTTTAAAAAAAAAAAAAAGCCTTTATTCACACGTAAGGCACCAACTGTACAAGTCATTCATTTAAAGTGTACAATTCAGTGTTTATGTTCACAGAATGGTGCATCCATCACCACCATCAATTTTAGAACATTTTTATTAGCCCAAGAAGATCCACACTCCTTAGCCATCACCCCAACTGCCCCTTCTCCCAGCCCTGGGCAACCACTAATCTGCTTCCTGTCTCAGTGGATTGGCCACTGACATTTCCTATAAATGGAGTTATGTAATCCGTAGTCTTTTGTGTATGGCTTCTTTGACTTAGCATAATGTTTTCAAGGCTCATCTGTGTTGTAGCGTATATCACTACTTCGTTTCTTTTTAAGACTGCATAATACTCCATTGTGCGGATATATCACATTTCATGGATCCATTCATGAGTTGAACATTCGCATTGTTTCCACTTCCTGGCTCTTATGAATAATGCTGCTATGAACATCCATGTACAGGTTTTAGCGTGGATTATATTTTCATTGCAACATCCTTCTATGGCATGTCTTGGCAGTATCACCTCAGCCGTCAGGGAAGTGTCTCGAAATGCTTTGCATCAGAAACAAGTCATTATTAGTGAAGTGGGCAGCTCCGGACCAGGGGCCAGGGTACCTGGGGGCCTCTCACTCTGCACCTGCTGTGTGACCTGGAACTGTGAATGGCTCAGCTTCTCGGCAGAAGAAGGAAAACAGTCCCAATTACTCCTCTCCCCACCATAAACCCCCATCTTCCTCCCCCCCACCAACTCCCACTTGCAGAGATAGCAGACGAACTGCTTTCTGAGAAAGGAAGGTGCCGTGTTCCTTGATTCCTACAAGACGTCAGTATCGTTTGTGTGATTCATGTGTCCACGTCTCACATGTTCCCACTGAATGTACTTGCGCCTTCTCACAGCCTCATCTTTCATGTGTTGCTGACTGTTTTGAGATTGATGAGGCCTAACTCACAAGCAATGTCTGTCTGGATTAAGGGAACCTGAGAATCACTATTTATGTCTGACCCTGGGAAATTCCCTGTAAGCTGCTTATAGGAGGTGCATGCTGAGAGCATGATGGGAAGATGGAGCCTTCCGTCCCGTGGTAAAGTCTGGAATCTGCTCTCATTCCATTTTACCTGTGGTAACAGTAAGCTAACAGACCCATGGTCCTACCTGTAAGTATCTGCCGACAGTTCCACTCTTGTAAATTTAGTTTAAAAACTACATAAGCTGCAATTCTGATTTTCGCCCCCATACTCTAAGTCTTTAGTATGGATTAAAATATAATCCCTTATTGTAAAAAAATAAAATAAAACATAAACACTTTGATCAAGATGGTTTAAACTACATATGCCTCTAATTTAACTAACAGTAAAGTGACTATTTTCCACTTAAAACACCATCAATGTGCCATGCTTTTTTGCATTTGCATTTTTAAAACTAAAACTTTCCACATCATTAAAAATTAAGTTTCTCTTGCAAATATTCAGTGTGCAGAAACACTAACAAATGTTTATGCATTATCTCACCACCAGGGGGCATTGTGGTTTGACCGTCCATTTTAAACAGCCTGCATTCTATCAGTTTACCCAGAAAAGAGGAGGCCTGGGTGTATTTCTGATTCCTCCCAAGAAGGACTCATATCTGGAAGAGAACAGATGTTGATTCTTTCTCCTCACTAGCAAACGGTTAGTGTTGTCAAATTTGCTAAACCTAGCAGTTGAAGATTAACATGCAGTATATACTAGGCATGTGGCTAACTGTACAATAAATAGTAAATCACATTTTTATGCTTTCTCTGAACTTGGAAGCTGCAAGTTTTTTTTTTTTTTATTCCCTGTGTGTGATGAAATAAATAACATTGAAATACATTTTAAAGATGTCAGTCGGGGGAAAAAAAAGTGCTTGGCAGCTGTGTTTGATAGATTTCTTTTATGATTAATTCTCCTATTAAGTTTTAATGACTTTAAAGATATAAAGCTAGAAACCACAAAACTAGGCATGGTTAATAAATAACTGAAATACCAGGTGTATAGAAATGCATCTGTGGAAAAATGAACTCATATATTCTCTAGGATGTATCAGGAAACAGATCTTTGGCAAGTGGAGAGGGTCAAATATCCCCGAAGGGGGGGAAAAGTTGAAGAACAGTGAATTCAAGAAGATTGTCTTTCTTAAAGAAAATCCTTTGAGAAAGGTACTCTCTAAGATTCACAGACGTAAATAAATTGTTTTCTGAACCAGTGTTTATCAGCAAGGCGGTTGTTCTCTTGGAATGCATTTATCCATTGTGGGTTTTTAAGCATCTCTGTACAAAATTTCAAGTATTTCTCAGAATTTCTTGTCACAGTTTTCTTCCCGGGCTCATCGGGCATGGAAAGTGCCGTGTTGCTTTGCTGTTTTAGAAATGCTCAGAGGACTGCCTGGGACCCCGAAGTGGGGAAGAGTGGTGACGGGGTTTTAGTAATACTATCTTTTTTAATTCCTTCTGCACCCAAAACTGATGAAATATGACTTGGTTCTTCCTCAAAGCATCTCTGTGAATCGGGGAGGATAGAAGAATTAATTCTAGGTTCCAAACAGCAAAAGTGAGGCTTGTCAGGGGCTTGCAGGCTTGGCCCGGACTCTGAATTCTCCCTCTGAGCCACCCCACGTCGTCGGAGGGTCTGCAGGTTCATGCCTGGGGCCCTCTGTGGTGGGCACAGCTGGATTATTTACTTTCTAGAACATCTCGAGTTCCTAAGCCGACCAGTTTAGAGACCAAACACACATTAATTAACATGAATAATGACTAAGAAGAATTGCGGGGCCCCCAGAAGAAGAATGTATAAATGTGCATGTTTTTGTATATGCTTATGCATATGTGTTTGGGCCTGAAAGGAGACAAAGGGTGTATTTTACACAATCCCTTCTCTCCACGCAGGGCTCTCCTTGAGCTTTTCTGAGTCCCCAAAGCACAATAGGTACCCTTTGGAACCTTCACACCTGGCAGCCCCCCATGCTTCAGAACTTCAAATCTAAAGATCTTTTAAATACACAGAACTTATTTTTGCAAGCTCTTGGCCCTTTCCAACTGAATACCGATTCCCAGCCTCGAAAATGCCTGGAGTGAGAAAACAGGGAATATTGTTCTTTTCTGTTTATATTATTTCATACTGAGTCAACACACTTGCCAAGAGTCCGAGGCAGCTTCTGGCTTGACAATGCCTTATTTAACTAGCCTATTTCTAGAATAAAGTCAGGGTCCCCTGGGGCCCTCTCAGTGGCACTCAGGTCACTCATGAGCTGGAATAGACCAAAGCAAATAAAGCGAATCTGTTTCTCCAGGAAAATCATCTTACTTTTTTTCCTGGGCTAGGCCACGGATTTGGCCCTGGAAGCCAGAGGGCCTCGGCCAACACCGGATACCCAGCTTGCCCGGGGTTTCAGAGCCCTGGAATCTCAGAGACCTGCCTCTCGGGGCTGAGGGACTGCACCAAAAACTGAGGCTTTCTGCTTGCTCCCAACCTGGGCAGCTAGCTGCTGGGCAGTCTCTCTAGCCAGTGCCTCATTCCAGGCCTGGCCGTATCTCGGGCTCTCCTGGTACCCGGCGCACGTCGGCTTGAGGCTGGAAGAAACTCGAAGCATTTGGCCAGGAAGAGGCAGCTGGTTCCAGCTGGCCCGATCGCTGCGCTTTAAAAATTACCCAGATGAACTGATTTTGTATCGGGAGTGGGTGGGGAGGACTCCAGGGCTGGGGAGGAAGATTCAGGCCTCTCTCCCCCTAATCATGAGCGATGTGATTTGGAGAGGGAAGCGGGGGCTTGGCTCGGCAAACTGCATTTCCTTGGCCGAGCTCCAGAGGGGAGAAAGGATCCAGAGGGAAGGCACAGGCAACGCTGTGTCCGGTTAGCCTCTCGCAGACCCCCCAGGCTCCCGGACCCTCTGCTGGGCATTGGGTTGGTTGGTGCCCCAAAGAGGGTGGCTCTGCTAAGCAGGGTCTGCCTAGAGAGGGAGGCCTCGGGCTTCAGGACTGGGGGGAGTGGCTTCCGTGGACGTGAAAAAAACGACATCAGAGGCAGGAGGCATCCCTCCAAACATAACTCGGCCTCCCGCTCTCCCTGCAGACAGAAAGGCCGCGCTCTCTTGGCCCGGTGCCTGCACGCGTTCTTGGCACGCGCAGACTTTCTGTATCACTCCCGCCCCAGAAACGAATCTGGCCGGCGACTTGGCCACTCTCTGAAATGAAGAGTAGTACTCGGGCACCCATAACATTTTATTTTAACGTAAGAGAAGATAAAAGGAAAGAGAGCCTGAGCCCTCTCCTTCTTGATTCCCTCCACCCCCAGAAAGTCTAGCCAAGAATCTGCAAAAATGCATCCACCCACCCACATGTTGACGGGCAGGTTTGAGACCCTGGTCGCCTTTCCCACACCTGCCTGATGCCTGGATCCAGGGGTGCTGCACTGCCGGGTGGGAAGGGTGTTACGGGGTAGACCCCCTTTGGAGGGTCTGTGATGACTGTTTCTTACCCAGGGCCTGTTTTACGCTATGCCCCAGTTCCTTCAGGCCAGGTCCCTCCTCATCTGTGCCGTTGCCTTAATTACGGGGGAAGCGAGATCTTTCTAGCTAGGGCAACATTATCTCGCCTAAAAGGATAGACCCTGAGACTGCTCTTACATTCAGCCAACAGAGAGCAGAGAAGGGAAAGAGTCAACCAGGAGTAGAAAGAGTATGAACGATCTCTGTGTGTTGACTCCTTTTCGAAAGACAAGATGAACAGAAATACACACATATAAATATTTCTTTCCGGCCAACCACCATAGATTAGATTTCACATTCGAAATGTAAATCGTGCCTAGGAAACACCGATGTTTATTTTAAGCAACTGACCCTCAGGGATAAAAATAAAAAGGAAAAGGGAAACAAACAAGCCGCGTTACTGACAAGAGGTAGGATGTTCTGTTTTCTATCTCGCAGCTATTTTCCAGCTCTGGCATTTCTAGGGAACGCTTTGGAATACTTCTGGTCCGGTTCATCCATGAAAAACCGTCTGTGTTTTTATGCTTTGAAAAGACATGCAGAGAAGCCCACAGCATGTCACATTAGGTGTCTTATGGAAACAGCAGGCAGCATCAGTGACACCCACGTACCGTCCCCGCCCCCAGCATCCTTTGAGAAATGTCTTGGGGCTGTCTCTAGCCAGGTCAGCCCTGAGCTTCTTGATCCACACGCTGGACTGTTTGGGAACACATCTGAATTTCGGTATGTAGCAGGGGAAACGCCGTCTGGCTGTTCCATTCCGTGCCCATGCCGCTTCCTGTGTCCCCCCTTAACAAGGTGTGGAGGAGCCTCGGGATTCTCACCACCTTACACTAAACAAGATGACACGGCCCTCTAACTGCAGGATGCAGCCGATTGCTCTGCGGAACAGGGTTGGCTCACCTTGCCTTGACATCAGGGCATCCCTGTGTTTTCTAGACTCATGCCTACCCGGATTCTCGCTCTTTTATTTCTCAAATCAGTTTTTGCCTTGGAAACAAGATTCAGAGCGTAAGAACGTGGCTTGTCTCTCACACGTTATGGAAGGCGGGCCGTGCCCTCCGTGTCAAATGAACGGAAGAAAAGCTGGTGGTCCCAGGGATGGAGGGAGAAATTGGAGCAGGGGTGCTGGACAGGAACCCATCTGCACAGGTGTCGCTGTGCCGTAACTGTGGCGGGTCTTCCTCCGCGGGGCCGTCTCCGTGCTGTGGTTCCCCGGGCGGAAGGGCGAATAATGCTGGTCCCTCCACCTCCTTTGTCTTTGTCAAACCTACCAACTCATTCCAGGAACACAGATATTTCATTATCTGCTACTGTTACATCTCGATCCTGGATCCCCAGGCTGTGTTCAAAACTACCTCCCTCTCAAGGAAAACAAGGGGATTGTGCCAGCAGGATCTCCTGTTAGCGTGTGTGTGTGTGCCCGTGCATGTGCACATCCGTGTGTACATGCTTGTGCACCGTTGGCACTGTTTCCAGCGAGCAGTAAAGTCCTCCCCTCCTGTGGACCTGGGACCTGGCAGTGAGCTGGAGCTGGCAGAAATTTTGTGACCGAGTTGTTAAACACAGTCACTACGAAAACTTAAATTACATAAACTTACCTTTAAACAGATTGTATTCAAAACGAAGTTGTTAAAGCTCCTTGCCTCCTAGTCGTTTAACGACCTCTGCCTGTTTTTATCTGTGCTCCTGGGGTTGTCTGGGTCTGGATGGCAGAAATGCTCCAGCCCTGCGACCACTGACATGACCTTGCTAGCTTGAAGCAGCCCTTGCTGGGAGTATTTACACCACGGAAATGGGCAAAAACTCCACCAGGCCTTGGTTGATTGTTTTGTTTATATTGTCTTGGCTTAGGAAAGTCGTTACAGTGTTAATAATGCAGATTAAATGTAAGGGTATCATGACTCTAGTCATTACCTTACGAATATTATAAAAAAGAGGAAATATTCCCTTAGCATAGGAAAGAAAAACTGTGATCTACCTCAGCAAAGAAGCTGCTTGTGCCATTGAAGAATGGGTGACATTTCAAAATATGACTGTTTTGACTGTTTCCCTTTCATCCTACTGGTTAAGTAAAAAAAATTCTTACTGGTGAACTTAAAAGCATCAACCAGCACTCACCAACTGCTTCTTGGCAGTGGATGCAAGAATTAGGCAAAAATCATTGAAAGCACTGGGTGAGAGTCAGCTGGCTCTGTGGAATTTATAATGAAGAATGTTGCATATTTTCACTCGTAAATTGTGTGCCAACATCTTTTATATCAGTAAATTTTATAATGGACCTGTATAGAGTTGGCCCTCCATATCCAGGGGTCCCGCGTCCCCAGATTCAACCAACCTTGGATCATAAATATTCGGGAAAAAAATTCCAGAGATACCCAAAAAGCAAAGCTTGAATTGGCCACATGCTGGCAACTACTTATATAGCATTTGTATTGCATTTACAGCTGTTTCTATACCATTTACATTGTATTAGGTATTACAAGTAATCTGGAGATTAAAGTATAGGAGAGGGTGTGCTTAGGTTATATGCAAATACGGTGCCATTTTATATGAGGAACATGAGTATCCTCGGATGTGGGTGTCCATAGGGGTCCTGCAGCCAATCCCAGGAGGATCCGAGGTACGGCTGTATATATATTTATAGGCATGCTTCCCTTCTTGGAGACCAGACACACTGGATTCAGTCAGCTGCTCGCTTGCGAAAACGTTGGAGGGTTCCTTGAGACGGCGTGTGCAGACGGGCCTGCTGCAGTGACTGGTGCAAAACCACAAGGACAGCCGTGGTCATAAATACCGTCTCCATCCCTGTCACCATCGGAGGGAGCAAGATGACAAGTGCCGGCACAGCGTGTCCAAGAGCAAACTCACCCAGCGCGATGCGCTGCCCGGTGCACCTGGGCGAGACTGCGTGCCTGTGGTCCCAGGGTGTTCATTTTCCCAGGACAAAAATCTACTGTGGCTGGCAAATTTCACGTCTCCCCCTTTCTCTTCATATTCACGGCCCTTCCTACAGACTGTACAGAAATCAGGAAGAAGCAGGGGGCAGTTATCGTTCATGTAAAGGCGGCCCATCTCTCCCCAGCACACACCTGGTCTCCAGATACAATCAGGGACCATCCATTTCCGTCTCCTTACATCAAGCCTTTCAGCATGGTTTACAGGTACCCCTTCTGCCCAGAGGCCCTGACCTTTCAAGAAGGATTTGAAATCTTTTGAGAGCTCTGAAATGATGCGAACCTGAAATATCCACCTGGAAACGAAAAGGGAAGAAGGTGACACCTGGCCGTCCTGTGGAAAAGGATCCCGGGACCTTGCAGAGCTCTTAGACATTGTGGGAACGGCTAATTTGTAGGTCCCTTTCACTTCTGAGAGCCCGGCATCCTGTGTCCTAGGCCTGTTGCCTAAGACTGGCCCAGCCTTGTGGAACAAAACGGTTTCGGAGTGATTACAGTACCTCCTGGCTTCCATATCCGCCTGTATTTCTTGTTATTCTAGTTGAGTACTGCCTTCAGACAGAGGTTGCCAATAAAGTTCATTGTAGGAGCCCTGTGTCAATATCTGTTGTACCCCTCGCCTGGGGTGCCTGTAATTAAAATGCCACAGAGAGTCTGGGAGAGGCGTGAAAATTTGATGGCAAATTGATTTCAGGTTCATATTGAAATTTGTCCTCAGCTGGACTCGATAGGCCTGGCAGCCATGGGACGGCTTTTATCAGGAGGGTCCGCTAGAATGAGACAGAGCTGTCTCGATCTGAATATTAAATACAGCGCACTGTTTATGACAGATTATTCCTTTAGTGCTAAAGCACGCAGCTACTTCTCTTTACACAGTCTTCTCCATTGAATGTGTAAGATAGGATCGCACAGATCCATTTTACATATGAAAAGAAGTTGTATAAAACTCTCTGGGCATAAGAAATAAAGAGTTTTAGAAACGCTGGCTTCAAACACAGGATATTCTATCCAATATTCTAAACTTAGAAATGCTCCTTGGATCTAATTTAAGAAAGCTAGAAAAATAATGGTAATCAAGATAGTGTAATCAAGTATCACAGCCTTATATTGTTTGCTCAGAATAGTGCATTGCAGAAAAGGAAAAAAGCCACATAAGTGGAGGAAAAAATCCCAGTATTTAATATTATAAATTGCTGGTTCCTGTAAACTCACATTTCTGCATCACATTATAAAAGCCATTATCCTTGTGCTATTGTTCATGCAGAAATGCACTATCATGATAATACAATTTTAAAAGTGTATTTGTTTTTAGAATTTAATTTGAAAAAGGTTTGAGGGAAAATCATGTGGAGTTTTGAGTGTTTGTAATTTTAAAAATGTGTTCAGTTGAATTAAATGTGTTCAAGAAAACCCACTTTATAATCTGAAGCTGTTTCTTGGGCAATTAATTGTATTTACTTTAGAATTCGACATGTGATTAGAAGCAGTTGAAAAGAGGAATACTCAGATGGGGTGCCTTCCTTCATTTGTTTAGCAAATAAGAATTGAGTCCCTACTCTGTGCAAAGCAAAACTGGATGAGAAGAGATTTCTAGGTGGGATTTCAATGAGACCCAGGGCCCAGGCTACCCTGTCACTATATATAAGTGGGGCCTTGATGCATTTTTCCAAAATGCTTGAACTAGTGATGCCAAAAGCTGCCCGACCGGCTTAAAAATAAATGAAGGGTATAGTCTCGTTCCTTTGAAATGGAATTTTAAAATGGAAACAGAAGCGATTCCCTTCATTTCCTGGAAGAATCTAGCTCTGCATCTCGCTCAGTGTTATTTCTCAGGCAGTCACAGGTACTAAGGCCCATCAGTGTAAAGAGCCCAGCATATGCTCATGGGTCGTCAAAGTCATTCCTTTGCACATTCAGGAGATATTTATGGATCTTTTATTAGGACAGTTTTTATGGCCCAAGATTAAAAGTTAAAAGTTAAATAGTAAAAGTAATGAAGATGTGCCTTTGGAGGATCCAACTGGTTTGTGTTTTCATTCCCTCCGCTTGTCAAGGCCCATTGAATTTTGATGATAGCATTAAAAAAAAAAAAAAAAGAAAAGGATGCCTCAAATCATTTTTGGAAGGAGACAGTGTATGAATTAACAAATTAATAAAATAACCTATACTCCAAAGATGCTAATTTATATCTTCTCTGTAAGTAGGAGGCTTTTCTTTTTTGATGCGAAATTTATTTGTGGCAGCTTTAACATTCTCAGGAAATACTGTGGGCAACATTCGATAAAAGATTGAATTACTTGATCAAAGAAAATAAATATCTAGATAGTGCATTCACAGCCCTGAGAGGAGTGATCCGTAGAAAACGATGCTCCTTGAAGCTTCATCCGAGGGTTGGTTTCAGATTCTGAGGTACCGTATTGTAAGGTAGTTCCTGTTGGCAGGGAGCAAGTTCAGAACAAAGCTGCGCTGTATGATGGATGAATCAGAGATCTAGTGGGGGTGGAAATAGTAGCCTGGCCTTGGGTACGGATTGCCTATGAATTCCACTGATACTTATTGATGCACAGAGAGGGCAGATAAAGAAGGATTCTGTGATCTAAACTATTTCAGAGATGCAGTACACATCAGAGCCTTTTTTTTTCCTCCAAAGATTTATTTATTATTTATTTAATTTATTTTTGGCTGCGTTGGGTCTTAGTTGCGAGACGCAGGATCTCCATTGAAGCATGCGGGATCTTTCATTGCGGCGCGTGGGCTCTTCGTTGTGGTGTGCGGGCTTCTCTCTAGTTGTGGCCCGCAGGCTCCAGGGCGCATGGGCTCAGTAGTTGTGGCGTGCGGGGGCTTCGTTGCCCTGCGGCCTGTGGGATGTTAGTTCGCAGACCAGGGATTGAACCTGTGTCCCCTGAATTGGAAGGCAGATTCTTTACCACCGTCAGAGCCTTTTACATGCAAATTTCTCACACCTAAGAAAGGAAAAGAATAATAGTATTTTCCAAACTTACCTCATGACCGCTTACCGTCCTCCCCCCACATTTTATTTTATATTTTATGGGACAGTATTATATACAACACCCAAGGAGGAGATACTTAGTGTTTTCCAGTTTTATATTACCACTTAGCCCTTACTTTCCCCCTCTTTTATTATTTTGTGGGACCAGCCTTCTCTGGAACACCCTCTGGGACACTGTCTTTACTCACAGGAGTCTGTTACAAGTCCTGATTCACTCAACACTGCAAAGGGTAATTATGTGACAAATTTTTCCCCATATGATACTTTTTAAAACCCTGTTAATGGAATGACTCAAAATCATCCAACACATAATAACACTAAAACATTTAGAAAGACTTTTCTCTGTTTACAGAGCCCTCAACTATCAGACAAAAAGTTAGAATGACTTTCAGAAATACCAAGGTCGTCTATATGGTATTCTAATAGGAGCCGATTTTAATATCTTTACTAATGCACTTGCTATAACTCCCTCCTTTAGTAATTAGATAATTATGTATAATTAGCTCATCAATTATGTGCAACAGCTGCAGTTGATGGTGTGTGTGTGTATGTGTACAACCGCCTGGCAACAGCTTGTGAGTTCACTATTAGACCTGTGAAGTGTTTCTTCTTGGCTTGTTTTCACTATTTTTTTCTCACGTGTGGAGGTGAAGGGCAGTGCAGTGAACTACAAAAGGAACAGAAATGAAATGATCTGGCTGCCCTGGTAAATTTAGAGGAAAGCGTCATCACTGCCCCTTGGGGCTCTCAGCACTGATAACACCACCCTTGCCAGTTACCATGTTCCCTAGGTTACTGCCTGCCCCGGGGCCAGAGAGCAAGGGGTTTCTGATGCATTTGAAAAATGCACTTAATGTTGACAAAAGACTTGTTATATATTATTAAGTGGAATGCGCAGTTTAAAAAATAATACAGAGTGGTTTCCTTGTTATATAAAAATATAAAATGGATTTACATAAATAATATTACTATAAGTTAGCTGCCAGCCTGCCTTCCTTTTCCCAAGAAATATTGATGAGATATCGATTCTGTGCCACTCCCTGTGCTGGTGCTGCGAATATATCATATAACAAGATGACCATTGTCTGTGTTTTGCAAATGGAAGGCATTTTGTTATTTTAAAAACTGTTTTTCTAGAGTTGACCACTTCTGGAATGGATTTGTCCCTTTTATCATCAGAAAAAAAAAAAGTTTAAGATGCTGTAAGTTCCTAACAAGGCTAAGGCTAGGCACGTAGTAGGGGCTCAATAAACACTTCACACTTCTTGAGTTAAATGCAGTTATATTAGCCTTTGAAAGCAACGTTGAGATCAGACACTGGCTTTTTAAATTTATTTATTTTTTCGTGATTTGTTTGCCCTTTTGCGATCATTCATTTACCTGGAGGTACTCAGGGGGAGAGGTGGGTGACAGGCACATCCCCTGTGGACTTGTCCTCGGGAAGGCCACTGGTGGGACCACGCGGGCTCACGTCGCCATCACTGACCAGAGCAGGTGGTGGCCGGTGAGACACCGGCCTCCATCAGCTTGATCACATCCTGGTCTCTGCCCACCTCCCCCCTACAGCTCTCTCTGCACCTCCCTTCACACCTGCCGGGCTCCAAGGCCAGCAAGACTGCATGCTCAGCACCGCGGCAGGTTTCTTCTATAAAGGCGGCTTTGCAGAGGGCAAAGGGTCCTCTCCTAAACACGTCAGCACATTCACTGTGGGAAGAAACCAAACATAGCAAAGAAGAAAACCCTCTAAGCTTGGCTTCCTGGCAGAGTAAAAAGGCTCGTGACGGTGACCCATCTTTGGCCAGCAGGAACTGTTTGCATTGTTAGTTCTTTCAGTCTGTCTCTCTTTCGCTTTCATTCTCCTCTCTTCCTTCCCACTTCAGTCTCTTATTTTTCTCCCTCTGTCTCCTTCCTACCCCTCCCCCCCTTAAAAATATTTTCCCACAAATTAGATGGTGGCATGTGCTCACCACAGTCAGTGAAACCACGCCAATGAATAACATGACACAAAGTCCATGACGTCCCCCTTTCCTTCTGGAGCCCCCTCCAGCCATACCAGCAACCCGGGGACCACAGCTGACAGCCCACCAGGAGCCCTTCGCACTGTCTCCCAGCTCTTGTTTTCTGTGTGCTTTTACAAGAATGCTGCCCTTGGTATGCACGGTGTGCTGTCCCTTGCTGGCTTACCTCCGTGACCGATACACATCACGGACATCCCTCCAGGTCAGTAGACGGAAGAGCGAACTCATTTCTTCTGATAGCTGCATGATATCCCGTAGTATGGATGTCCCATGACTTATGGCAGTTGGACTTGCATCCATTTTAAATTCTCATGTTCAGAGCTTTCTGGACGTTTGGAAGCATTTTAGAAAATTGACATCATCTCTGTAAACGTACGAACACGAATTCTCTCCGGAACGTCCAGATATTTAGAATCCCCTGCCACGTGGCTTGTTTGCACACTCTTACTCCCCAAACATTTGCCTCCGTTTTGCACACGTGCCGTCTCCTCTTATTCCTCTGAGCCCTTCCTAAATGCCTGCAGAATATATATTTTTTTTTTTTTTTTGCATGGGCAAAAGTCCAGCTGAAAGAATACTTATTTAGCATAATTTAAACATGAGGGTTTTCTAATGCTACTTCCATCTAAATAATTCAGAGAGCTGTTGCAAGGTGTCTGAATACTGGGGGAAGAGAGCTGTTAATGGAAACATCATCGAGGCTGAAGACAACCTGTGTTATTCCGTCTGCAGCTGAGACGTCTAAGATCAAGATCAAGATTAACATTGTCATTATCCGGTGGTATGTTATCTGAGTTACCTGCTCCTTTCTGGAGGCACGGGTCTGATTCCTGCGAAATCATTTTTCCTCCTCTCTAGGAATGGAGAATTTGAAGTGGTTTTAATTTGGACTGCGCTACTTGTTTGCCTTATATATTTTTAAAAGTTGTATGAAAAACTCTCACGTGGCGTTTCTTATTTATGAAATCAGGGCAACCGTCCTTCAAATATGAAGCAGATATCTCAGAATATTAAAATCTTGGCCTGCATTAGTAACAGCGTGAATGATTCTCCTGAAATCGACATATCAGGGAGCGTCTCATCTATTATTAAATTACCTTTTCCTCAAACAAAATATATATCAGATGTAACTTGATACCCAAATTCCTTCCCTTACTAAACTCGAAGCTGTGCACATGCACACACATCTTTATTCTTGGTTTGAACATTTTAAACATCCACAGAAAAGTAATAGAATGAGCAATAGAAAATCGTCAGAGTTGAAATTATTTCCAGCTATGTTTAAATATGAATGTCTTGTTCGACTCTTAGCATATGTATTTATGGCCGTGCGATACCATTATGGCATCGTAATGAATGTCTGCTGAATTATGGGGGATTCAGCAGGGGATACAAATGGATTTGAATTCTCTAACTGTCATGCTGTGGTCCGAGACGGGCGGAAACTGACATATCCCCCTGCATTAACACATCTGTCAAGCGTCCTCAGCCTGCGTCGGGACAGGTGTGAAATAAACAAACACCAGTCACATTATGGAGCTGCCTGACTTGGCTTTGAGTTTGCATTAATCTGGACTAAGAATAAGGCTGTACAGACTTGTTTTTTTTTCCTTTCTTATTCTGGATGCCTACCTTTAAATGAAGTGACTAGGATGCCTTATTATTTAGTCTTTATTTATGAGTAAGCCTATGTGTAGAGCACAGAGGCAGAGTGAAAAGAGGCGGTCCTGAGTTTGGACTTGACGCTCCCCTTACTAGCTGTGTGCCCTGGAGCCAGGTGACTAAACACTTTGAGCCTGAGTTTCCTCATGTTGCTTGCAAACAAATCATACTCTGTACTTCCCAATATTCTTACAAGATTCACATGCAATAGGTATGTTAAGGGTCTAGCAGGTGCCTGTTAAATAATGGCTTAAAATGTGACAGTGGACGTGGCTGTTTCGTCTGTTTTTATTATTATCATGAATGTTCTCTTTATACAAAACACACCCAGTTCCCTTAGGAGTAGGTTTTTTTTCCAGTTTTACACAATGGGAACTTACGTTTTTAGCGTCAGCAACACATGTTTACCAAGCACCCCAATTTCATTTATTTAAGAGGTATTTATTGAGGCAGAGTGCTACACCCTGGGAAACAGTAGCCGGCCACACGTGACCAGTCCCCCTGCGGCCGCCCCAGTACAGAGGTCACCTTCCAGGGGAATGGATGCAAATCCCACCTGCTCAGGGAAGGAGATTCTGGTGAAAAGAGGAGCATGTCCCGCCTTCAGAGAGGTCTCCATCCCACCAGGATGCTGCCCACTTCCTGCGAGGGGCTTGGCTTCCAGGCGGGACTGGAGGAATGCTTTGCCCCTGATTTCACTGTGCACAGAATGACATTTCATCCGCTGCCCAGGGGCAGCCACCTGTGCTAACTGGTGCCCACGGGCCCTGTGGTTCATAGCTCTGCTGCCCCTCAGTGTAGGATAAGGTGGCTTGCGCCCTGTGGAGCATCTGGCGAAACCTCCTTTAATCCCTGTTTTCTGTGCTAGATTTCGTAGCACTTACCAAAGTTGTTAAGTCTGATTTTTGCTTAACTTTTTTCCTAGTTCAATCTGATAAATTAGGTAGGTTGTAGATACACATGTAGTCTTTGAAGCAGGGCTGCTTGGCTCTGTTGGTTAGCTGTGTGGTCCTTGTGCCTCAGTTATATCACCTGTAGAATGGGGATCGTAATATCCCAGACCTCAGTGAGTTGTAAGGATGTCAAGCTTTATGTATTAAAATGCTCAGGGAAAGCCTAGGACATGATGAGAGCTGCAGAACTCTTTGCTTTTGCTTATTCTTCTTCTTATGAGTAAATGCATTGTTCCGGTAATATTCATCTTCGGGACATTTTTTAACACATTTTGGCTTAGTTCTACCCTCTCTCACTCACTGCACCCCATCAAACCCCTCCACATAAGGTAAAACATGTTAACAGTCTAATCTGTTTCTTTCTGAATTTTCTCTATGCCCATATACATTTATGTGAATCCTCCATATGGATATATACAGATACACGTACATATTTAGGGTTTTTGTTTTTCTCTTTTTGGTAGTTTTGCTTGATTAAATGTGAAATCATTCTATGCATACTGTCCTGTATCTTTCTTTTCTCATCCAACTAAGGCATGATGTTCCGTGGTGTGGACGTACCGTGATTTATGCAGTCATGCCCCATCTTGAACGCGTTGAAGGGCATCCATTTAGCTTCCAAAGGTTTCTCCGCACACTCCTGCCCAGCCACAAATAACGATGCGATAAGCATCTTTGTTCCTATGTCCAGACTGATGCTTTTATTTCAGTGGGATGGATTCCCAGGTATGGGACTGCTGGGCCAGACTCTAAATTTTTAAAATGGATTTTTATCAATCTAATGGAGTGTGCTGACGAGAGCCAAAATCTTGATGGAAACACTCAACCGAGAGTGAACTTTTTAGACGTAGAAGTGGATGGTAATTAAGCGCACACACATTAAAAAGAGTAATTTGACCAGCGTTATCACAGTATTAATTGATTATAATGTCTGGAAGACTTTTAGATTCCAATATTTGAGGGTGGGGAAGCAGGTGGAAACTCCACCAGTTATGCCCACAGATTTTGCACACCAGCATTAGGAAGTAGCTAGCTTATCTTTGCTAGTGTTTTTGTAGGAGGCACATCACTAGTAAGTATCATCGTGGATGCCAAGCACCAATGGTCAGTGGCTGTCCGGACTGTGCAGTGGACAAGGATGCCGAGGCTGAGTCCAGGCTGGGGCGCTGGGGCACCAGGGGACCCTGGTTGGTTGGTTTGTTGTGAAGGGTACGATGTGTGGGAAAGCATCACGCATCCACTACTCCTGTAGCAGAGTGTACATTTCACCCTCCCAAATCTCAGAGGCGGATAACGGAACGTCTGTGACGTGGACTGCCTCTTCATCCAAGGCTTCCAGAGGCCCAGCATTTGGAAGCTCAGGGAGGGTCTTGGTCGTGCCCGATGGGTGAGCCACGAGTTTGCATTTTACCAAGGTGTTAGCAAGTAGAAGGTAGAAGAGCTCAAAATAAGTAATAGCATGGGGGGGTCATCAGAGCAAGCAGCACGGGCTGAAGGGTTGACCTTATAGGGTGAGAGAGAGAGTGCTTGTAGACCCTTCCAGAAACACACTTCCTTAGTCTTGGAGGAGAATTGAGTTACTCTGTTTAACTGCACAGTGATTAAATGATTTCCTTGATTTAAAATGTTTGACAGCTTCCTTCCGTAACCTAATTCTTGATCCCATTGGATCTCGGAAAGTACGTTTTGTGCATCTCCTCTGCTTTTAGGTATTACTTTTAACTGGGGGCTAGTAAGTGGTGATGGGAAGATTCCAGGAGTGTATCAGAGTTGGTGGAATGTGGGAGAGGCAGAGAGACTTAAAAGGCATGTTCTGATGCCAGTATCTTCCAGCTGAGTTAAACTGGGTGAGTCGCCTACTGTTTAGGCCTCCTCTTTTGACACGTGGGCAGAATTCTACTTCAGTCACAGGGCTGCATGCAGCTTAATGAACTAAGTGTGCTAACTTACGTACATTTTGAATAAATGTTAACTAAGGAGATGGGATTCATCATATTGGTTTCCAGACTGTCCAGTTTGTTGGTGTTGTCGAGATGCCTACCTTTACAAGTGTCCTTTTATTTTACTAGTCTTTGCAAAGAGTCCTTCTCAAAGTATTAAGTAGTATTTAGCTAATGGTTTAAAAAAAAACCAAAAACACCTTTTTTAGTGTTAATAAATGCACAAGAAAAAGCAATTTACCCTAAACTCTAGATCTGCGGAAATTGGTGTGTGTGTATGTGTGTGCACGCACATACAAGAGCATGTACTGTTTAGCTTGTAGGGTATGGAGGATTGTTGAATTTTAATGGTGTGTATATAGTTTTGGTCCTGGAGAGGGGGAAAGGGAGCATTTGAAACTCATGACAAATTTTGCAAATTAGGGGGAATCTGAGGTTCAGAGAGATTAATATGCCAGCAAGTCACCTTTCCGGGAGTGGTAGGGCTGAGTGCAAACCCACAGCTGTCTACTCCGAAGCCCCCTTTTTTCTGCGTATAGAAGACTGCAGGAGAGTGGGGAAGAGAGAGAAGGCATTCTTTTAAATTCAGAAGTCGATCTGAGATTCATTCACTTGGGTGTTGTTCTCTTTCCTAAGACGGGAAGTAGATTCATGAAACCTGGAAGTAGTTGAAAAATGAGGGTTAGAATTTAAAAAAAGAAATCCAGTTAAATCAGGCCACCATTCTGGTTCATTGGAGGCTTGTTCTATATTAAAGAAAAACAAAAAACCTTATTCTTTGAGTGTTTCTTAGACTTAGCTTTCCCCTACAAGTCACCTCCATTCACACTTCTGGAAGTTTCCTTCTGTGCCGAATGGTGATAACTCACCCAAGTCCTGGGCTCTGGCTGCAGTTTCTTCCTCTGTCTCTGATGTCACTCCTCTCTGCCTTCTTCAGAATCTATTATATGACCTCCAGATCTCTCTTCGACTCCCTGTATTACCATTAGAAGACATCTACACTGGGAAATCGCCCAGTTCCTGTTTTTGATTAATATTTTATCAGCTGCAAGAGGAAATGGTATTCTATAGCAACACTAATAAGTAATTGAGCAGATGAGATGTCCCTGCTAGCTTTGGTAAAAAGTACGGGCAAGGTTACAAGCGAAGAGCTTGGGATAATAAAGTCTGGTGTCTGAAGCGAATATCTGGTAGGGTTAAAATCTAACACTGGTGTGCACAGGAGTCAAGCACTAAATCCTTCCCTGAGCAGTGGCTTACCCATTTAATTTATTGACAGTAGTCATTGCAACAGTAATAATTACTACCTTCATTGAAAGCCACAGATCTAAAGCAAAGGAGCTAAAATGTTAACTCATGTAGTATTTAATATGCACCATTATGTATAAATTCAGGGTTATTAAGTGGACAGCTGTAGACCGGATACGCTGCAGAACCCAGCAAAGGCTGAGAATTCTGCTCGCCCTACTGTATTCAAATCGTTCGAGAAGAGAGGAAGTACTCTAGCCAGCAGTAATAATACCATCCGGTAATTACCAAATCATACATGTTTGGGGAGCTGAAGGTCACGGGCTTAGTAGCAAGTGTAGTCTGTCCTGACGCATTTCAAATGTTTGCATTCTATATCCGGGTGGTGGTATTTTCATTCTGACTGGACAGCCTGATGGGAGGAAAAAGAGTTATTCTTCCATATTTATTTTTCTTCATCTTGGGTGAAAAGCCTTTTTGTTGTTCGTAAGGTAGTGGGGACCAACCTTCAATAAATGGAAATGATTTCAGCACATCATTCAGGCTTCCTTGTACAGAGACGTTCCGTTTTCCCTCATAAGTGGTGTCCGGCATGGGGTGTCTGATTTACGAGAACATGACCTTTGGGCCATCAGAAAACGTCTGCCTAAGCTCTCCCTGCAGGAGGCCAGGCCTCCTGGGAGGCCCAGTCTACAGCCAGGAGCAAGACTTTTAGGCTAAGAAATTGCAGATAAGAGCATATCACCATTTTAAGAAATACCAGTGGATTTTTTTTTTCTTTCCTTGAGTATTTTATTAACATTTGCTACTGTACTCAAGCCCAGTTCACTTAGGCTTGTGTTTCTTGTGCATCACATGGGAACTTTCGTTAAATTGTGGCATTCCAATTTGTGTGATTATCAAGTTGACATCAAATAACGCAAACCGTCTTTTAGCCTGCATTCCTCACTTTGGAAATCTCTGATGCATTTGGGCTTGACTCCCTTCTCTTTATAAAGTCACCATTTTTATTGCTAAAGTAATACCTTACCTTATGTTACCATTTTTATTGCTGGTGTTTAAGGGAAATTGTCATGATACTCCTGACATGGGAACCGGGCACAGCCGTTAGGGATGCAGCCACACATGGTACTCGTTTTTTGTTGTTTAAAACTGTTTTCCATCACTTCCCTCTCAATCTCTCTCTATTAAAATCCCACTTAATTGGTAACATGTAATTGTTTAGAGACTCCACATTTGTCCTTTAATGAATTATTAGCATTTTAACAAGTAACATTTAATATCTATTAGTGGAAGTTAACATACATGAATTACTTAATTTCTTTTGACAACACATATGTTTTCTTATCAAGCCAAACAGAAAATATTTGCCTGCAAGAAATAGTCGTCGTGGTTCTTGCTTTGCAGTCAGGGACCGAACATGTGAGTAGCAATGCCTTGCAGCCTCCACTGCATTTTGCAGGGGACAGTGGTGAGGAAAATGCCAACAATATGTTGTTTCTTTTTAAACAGTCTTCCTCACTCCTAGGACCCAAGAGGGCCAAGGGCAGTGGTGTGCTGCAGTGAACATTTAACTGCCTGGAACGTATCACAAGGTGTACAAAGGCCACATCTTCCAACTCCTCTTTCTGGTGTCTGGGCTTGAGACTCACCAGAAGTTTCAGGAAGATGAGTACTGCTTTAAGAAAAAGGTCTGAGGGAAAAAGTATAATTCTTTTCCTTCTAACTGGAGATATAAAAATCATATAAGCGTGATGTATCATTTGAATGGAACATTATATTTTATAGTCACAGAGCCCATGTGTCATCAGGTCTGTCTCTGACATCCAGTAAGCGCTTCTGGCCTTTGTGATTTTGACAAAAGTGCTTCTGTGACAGTGTTTTGGCGCCTGTGCACATGGCCCTTGGTGTGAATATATGCTTCCGGGTCTGTGCTGGAGCAAAGGGGTGGAGCTCAGAGCACCCGGAGGAGGGGCGGGCCCCACTCCACCAAGAGCGGAAGGAGGGGCTGGAGGCAGAAGGGAGCAGTAGCTGAGGCTGGTGCAGGGCCGAGCGAGGCGGCTTCTCACCGCTTCAGGCCCCCTTGCTACCCTGGTAGCCTTCAAGGTGCTGGTCGTTCTGGATCCTTACATCAGGAAGCGTGGTGGCCCTGAGCCATCCTTCCTCTGACCGTCGTGAGTAAGGACACCAATGCAAGGGGTCAAATGCAAGCGACTCCTCACAGGTACCCATTGAAATAGGAGAGGTCCCAGCACCACTGTGTAATGTGCCAGACCCAGTGCAAAATGAACATGGGAGGTTCCAGCCAGGGGCGGGGAAGTTAATCTCCCCTTGCCCTGGACCCAGCATCCCAACCTTGTGTGGACAGGTGTCCTCCCAAGGATTGCAGCCTCCACTCTGGAACATACTTGGGACCTGGATTAGCATGTGCAAGAGGCCCTTTTCCCAGTCGCCAGCCAAGCACAATGTGGTTCTGTCAGCCCAGGACAGGGCAGGGCTGAGGTCATGACCTCTGGCCGTCCCCACCTCCAAGCCCAGGCTCCCTCCAGGAGTGAAGGGCTGCAGGGCGTTTGGTGTCTGCTGCTGGGGACACTTGGGATAAGGGTGACAGTGGTCCCAAGGTGGGGCTGGGAGGGAAGGGCTGGCCTGGCCCACGGTGCAGTGGGCAGAGAGCAGTTGGCCTAGAAGCTGTCCCGGGGGGTGGTCATGAGGGCACGGCAGACAGACAAGAGCTGACTGCAGACTCCAGTGTTCCATCGGACTTCACTTACAAAGCACAAATTGAGACATAAAATTATTAAGCATTGCGAGATGGCGACCACAGAGCATTAGGGCCCGAGCATGGGGCCCTGGGGACTGCCCTGGCTCTGGATCCCAGGAAAGCTTACCCATGGTGTGCAACTTGCAAACATTTCCAACTAATGGCTTCCAAGAGGCCAAGTCACAAGCCTGTGAATTTAATGGAAAAGCTTTTGGTTGAGAATGTGGCATGTGGCTATTCTTATTTGGAAGTGAGTTTGAAGCAAATCAAAATGTGAACCCCTCCCGCTGTTGGTGAGGTGGATGTGTGACACGGGTGTTAACGTTTGTTGAAACACACAGAGCGTATATACTTTAAACGGATGCGGCCTGTTATGTGGAAATTATACTTCAACACAGTTGACTTAAAGCCACTCTGTGGGGATGAAATACTCTGTGGGACCTGAGGACCACAGTGACTCAACTCACTCTTCTAAGTTGGTGGCAGGAGCATCCTTTCCACTTGGTTTGGATCCCTTAGATTAATCAGCTTTAACTGTGTTTAATTATGGATTTTTTAGTCCCACTATGTACCTGATATAACTTAATATTTGTTATTACATTGAATTGTTATAATAACCCCATGTGGAAGGTATTCTTTTGTCCAGTTGGGGTGGTTTTGCCCATCAGGGGACCTTTGGCAGTGTCTAGAGACATTTGTGGTTGTCACATGGCGGGGGGGTTGCAGGGAGGGAGGGAGGGAGATACTGGCATCTAGCAGATCGAGGCCAGGGATGCTGCTAGACATCCTCCGGTGCACAGGATGGCGCCCCCGGGACCAAATGTCAGTCGTGCCAAGGTTGAGAAACTCCGCTCTGATCGGTCCTGAAAGATTCAAGGTGGTGATGTCACAGGATGAGTAACTTGGAGGGGGTGGGGATTTCACCCTCGTTTACGCTGGACAGTTAGGGAAGAATTAACGGCAGAAGATTGCCCTCACCATCACCCACGTAGAAAGCACTCTTATTCAAGGTGCTAATTACAGTGTTTTGTTGCCAGTGAAAACGAGAGTCAGATTTCATGATTGATTCATGATCATTTTAAAATTAATGCTGCTGTTATCACACAAAGCAGTGGTAAGTGGAGGGGAGAGAATTTTTGCTTTGGGATCCTAAGTCAACATCGCAGTAAACACCCAGCAAACCCATTTATCTCAACCTTAATGCTTAGTTTCTTCTAAGCTCTTCTTAGGTGTCTTTCGACATTCTTTGGCAGTGGTAATTTATTAATTGATTTTTAAATTTGGCTTGTGAAAATGAACTTTAGTTAGGGGTTTGAGGAGAATGGAACGGCCTGTTTGTTTTTTAGTAGCTGGTTTTTCATGCTTAGCCTTAGGGAGCAGTAGAAGTCAGATAACCTGGCAACTAGGAGGTCTTAGACCTCCACCTTCCTCACATCGCTAATGAAGAATCAGTTGCTCAGAGAAGGACTTTCTATAACATACATTTTAATAAAAATCACTGATGTTAAATTAAAGTGACCCCCTCATCAAATGTGTCCTAACGTAGCCTCATACAGATGTGCTCGCCTATTGAATTATTTGGTGTTTGTACGTATGTTTTGTTTTGTTTTATTTTACGTTTTGTTGGCTTGTTTTGTTTTTTTGTCCCGTGGCAGTCTGATGAAGGCTTCTCAGAATGTTTTTAAATGTATACTGTAAAATACTTGGTATAATAAAAGGCACCAATTATACTGAGAGTTCTGTCTGTGACCCCAAGGCATGTATTGAAGCAAAACCACCATGTGATGTAATCATAGTTTTAGAAATCAAACTCCAAGAGAAGTTTTGTGGATGTTTCTATGTTGCTATCTGAAATTCTTCGCCCTGTAAACTTCATTCTGGTCCAGCTATTGGTGACAATAATGATTTTTAATATTTATAGACTGATTATAATATTCTGGTTGCCGTGCTAACCTTTTTACAGCATTTATCTCATTTCATTTTCACGTCTCTATAAGGTAGGTTATGCTCATTCCACAGGGGAGAAAACGTAGGCTCAGAGAAATAACATTACAATCCAAGTTTGGAACTAGAATTTCAAACCTGTGCTCCGTCTTAATCCCTTCTCAGTCAGTTGTCTTCGTTTCATTAACACTGATTGTATTTTATTTCAGTGTGGTTCTTTGGAGTTGTTTATAGCTTAGGAGTCTTGACATATGTTTATTAGAGAAACTTCCTAGGTTCCCAGGAACCTAGGTGCTGATAGGCTGAAATCAGACAAACCAAAACAAAGATCTCCATTCAGCTTCCCAGCCCCAGTGCAGACTTCCACGTTCAGAAATCCTGGGTATTTACCTTCAGGGACAGCAGTAGGCGAGGGCAGCACTTCCATTCTCCAAGATGGACAGTTTCATCAGTGTCTCCTCTGTGTTCCTCCTTAGGATGAGAAGGAAGGGAGTGAAACCCTTTTCCAGACCTCCCTTAGGTTAGGATGGATCAGTTGACTAAATTATGCAGCCTGCTTGGTTAAAACAATCAGACATTGAGAATGTGATGATTAACATTGCTACCTAATCTAATACATTATTATCTTACACCAAAAATTATCTTTTGTATTTTGCTACCATTTCTTTCAGTTTTCCCCAAATGTCTGAAGCTGGATAATTAGAGACAAATTGTTGAAACTTGCCAGTTACAGTGACTTTTTCAACCTCTTGCTGTCCACAACCTCCCTCTCCTTGTTAATAACTCTCCTGGTAAAATCAGGTAATGGATTTCAGGTTAGATTTCCAGGTACAAGTGTTTCTTTGGATAAAATTAGTAGCAGAGGGCTTCCCTGGTGGCACAGTGGTTGGGAGTCCACCTGCCGATGCAGGGGACACGGGTTCGAGCCCTGGTCCGGGAAGATCCCACATGCCGCGGAGCAACTGAGCCCGTGCGCCACAGCTGCTGAGCCTGAGCTCTAGGACCCGCGTGCCACAACTGCTGAGGCCCGCGTGCCTAGAGCCCGTGCTCTGCAGCGGGGGGCGGCCACTGCAATGGGAAGCCCGCGCACTGCAACTAGAGAAAGCCTGCGTGCAGCAAGGAAGACCCAAAGCAGCCAAAAGTGAATAAGTAAAATAAATAAATTTATAAAAAAATTAGTAGCAGAATGCATTTGAATGTTGAGTAGCTGAATTTAAAAGAACATGGTCTAGGTCTTCAGGCCCCTGGTTTCACTGTTATGCATTTTTATGTTTTCCAAACACATTGTTCTTTTTCTCAAGGGAACAAAGCAGGACTCAAGTAATAGATGGATCTGTGAGCCAGTCAGTCCCCACATTAGGAACGTTGTGCAGAAGTTAAGACGGCTAACAATAGGCATGGCCTCTGTGAGTCAAGGAATGCTGGGATTTTTTTGTGTGAATTTCCTATCTAGAGAGGAAAGGGCTTCTTAAGGTTAAGAAAGCATTGTGAAGTGCGACATGCCCAGCACAGTACTATAAATTATGGGTATACACATTCAACATCTAAAAAATATACGCTTGCAAATACAATCACATTAATACATGCTAAACAAAAGGATACTTGCAAGTGCAAAAAACATAAGTCAAAACGTTCATTGCCCCCACCCTTTACAGAAAATTACCTTGAATACTGGCTGTGTCTTTTCAACTTGGATTTAAATCAGAACCACGTGAAGGTGCCTATTAGAAACGCAGATTTCCCCATTCTGCTCTGGGTCTCTTGAGTCAGTCTCCGGAGCTGGGGGATGAGCGGTCTACTCTTTCACATCTCACCAGGTGGCCATGCTGAGTTTGAGAGAAGCTGCTGCTGCTGCTTTTTTTTTTTTCTAAATATATTTATTTATTTTGTTTATTTTCGGCTGCGTTGGGTTGTCTTTGCTAAACGTGGGCTTTCTCTAGGTGCAGCGAGCGGGGGCTACTCTTGGTTGCGGTGCTCAGGCTTCTCTTCCCGTGGAGCACGGCTCTACGCGCGCGGGCTCAGTAGTTGTGGCATGTGGGCTCAGTAGTTGTGGCTCGCGGGCTGTAGAGCATAGGCTCAGTAGTTGTGGTGCACGGGCGTAGTAGCTCTGCAGCATGTGGGATCTTCCCGGACCAGGGCTCGAACCCGTGTCCCCTGCATTAGCAGGCGGATTCTTAACCACTCTGCCACCAGGGAAGTCCTGGGAGGAGCTGCTTCTGAAATAAAACTTGGGGAAAGCGGGGCACTCCATTTGGACACCTCTATGTAGAAATGGGTAGGTAATCGATAGAAGTGCATATTCTGGCTTAGCCCCTTTAATTTTCTTAAGAGGTTATCAATTGTCCCTCTGTTCATTTAGTTGCCAAATGTTCATGGGCTCTGCCTGTATTTGGCAACAGAGCATATCTGCACTGGCACCTCTTGCCAGGGGTTATAACTTCAGGTCCCTGCACTCTGGTACTGATCAAACGTCTACTTGACCTGCAGAGAATCCATCCATCCCTTTTTATATTCTAAAATTGATCATCTGGACAGGCGAGATCACCAGGAAGCAGGATACTCGAACCACATGGTTTGGACTCACAGCTGGTTGCTATTATCTCCTTCACTATACATGGGAAACCAGCAAGGGAGAGGAGAGGGGCTGATGCAAGGAGTGCCTCTTCTCTGGCAGCCCGTTGGTTTCTTGGGGTGGATGTGGTCAAGTCCCTGAGCTGTTGGAGCCTCTTATGGACCAGGTGGCCCCCATGGGTGGGAGCTGGCTGGCGAATGACACAGAGCTGGCCCTGCAGGCAGCATTCCATCCTTTCCCTCTTTGGAACAGACAGAGGGGTCGCTTATCATCATGCACATTTGGTGTCTGAGATTCCGAATGAATTAGTAGCACAGCTAATACATTATTTTAAATTTATTTATTTATTTATGGCTGTGTTGGGTCTTCGTTTCTGTGCGAGGGCTTTCTCTAGTTGTGGCGAGCGGGGGCCACTCTTCATCGCGGTGCGCGGGCCTCTCACTGTCGCGGCCTCTCTTGTTGCGGAGCACAGGCTCCAGACGCGCAGGCTCAGTAATTGTGGCTCACGGGCCCAGTTGCTCTGCGGCATGTGGGATCTTCCCAGACCAGGGCTTGAACCCGTGTCCCCTGCATCGGCAGGTGGATTCTCAACCACTGCGCCACCAGGGAAGCCCCAAATACACGATTTTAACAGATTTTCCAAGGTGAGCTTGAGTATCTGAAATACTTCTAGTGTGAGAGGCTCTTTTGAATGGCGGTTTTTGACCTGCGGTTTTTCTACTCCCCGAATGTGGTCCTTCTGTCCTAACTCCTAACTCCATTATCCCTAAGTCTACCTCCAACTCATCTTTCAGGTGTCAGCTGAAATGTCTTTCCTCCAGAAAGCCTTTCCTTGTGTTGGAGGACTGACTTGGGCCACTCCTGAGTGTTCACTCAGAACTTTCCAGATCCTCGTCACTCTTAGCATACTTGATCATCTTGTTTATCTACACGTGTGTGTTCTCCATGAGCCCCATGAGGGCAGATGGGCATCAATCTCATTAACAGTGGGAACCCTGGTAATGAGTGTAAGGTCAGATACAAAGTAACAGCCCTACAAATGTTTGCCACAATTAAAAGATGATGCTCAAAAGGTGGATGTAAGCCAGTGTTGTAATTCGAGTCATTAGAGAAAATGTCAACATTAGAATCGTTGCATCTCTGAGTTAGAAAGAGATTTAGAACTGTCTGCCTGCACCTGATCTAAAGTCTGGACGTCCCAGCTATATGGCTCTTCATGCTTGGACAGGAGGCTTCACCTCTCTGAGTCTCTTCCTGTATCAAAATTGGAAAAATCCTTTCTTCCACAGAATATTATGAAGATTATGTCAACCAATCAGAAAAAAATCAGCTTGCACGGTACCTGGCACGATATAGGTGCTAAATAAACGCTAACTGGTTTTTGTTATTATTGATATAAATCCCTCTTGCATTTTAAGTCCTAACTCATTGACGCAACCAACTGGAAACTGTCAAGATACTCACGGTGAAAGATGGCCATTGTCATTTCGCTGGTGACTCAGTTTTGATTTGGGTGTCTACAGCATCTAATTTCCACCATTAAAAAAAATTCAAAATGATGGTTTGGGCGTGATTTGACCCAAGAGTGGAAGAGAAAATGGCACAGGCCAAGAAAAGCATCCTGCGGTCTTAGAAGGAAATTCAGGTGAACTGGAAGGATGACGGCCCTGTGTGGAGGCCAGCTGTCACCCGCCCTTTAGTCTAAAACCGCACATTTTGGGAGCGTGCCCTGCGATATTGTTTTATATCATGACTATAGACCAGCCCCTCCCGAACCCCCAAGTTCATGTCAGCCAGGAGAAACTGCATTGCCAGTTTATGTCTCATTCTCTCCCTCTCCCTGTATCACCTCTTCCCTCCCTTCATGAAGCCAGCATTTCGTGGGACGTCTTGTTCCACAGAAAGAGGCTGCAGATGGACAGGGTCTGCACAAGGAGATAACATCACCTGCTAACTCTTCCTCCACCATCAGAATGATCAGTGATGGGGCCCGAAGCTGGATTAGGTCTCTCATGGCCCCTTCTTTCTGAGTCTGGGAGATGGATGATATGGGTAACCACTCCCTGCTTTATCTTCTCTCCACCCCTTCCTGCAGCTCTGATGACTCACTTTTATGGTTCGGGAGCTAATTGCAGGAGTCCATTTCTCTAAAGAGAAGTCAGGAGAGGAGTGCAACAGATACTGCTTCCATAGCTCTTTACACACACACACACACACACACACACACACACACACACTC